>NW_026453202.1:0-1365908 GCF_025200985.1 Drosophila gunungcola
TTGAAATTGAAATTTGAATTTGAAATTTGAAATTGAAATTTGAAATTTGAAATTTGAATAATTTGAAATTTGAAATTTGAAATTTGAAATTTGAAATTTGAAATTTGAAATTTGAAATTTGAAATTTGAAATTTGAAATTTGAAATTTGAAATTTGAAATTTGAAATTTGAAGTGGTATCCTTCCAAGTATGGTTTTGAGCTTCCGGATCGCCCACACGATTGGCAGGCATTCTTTTTCGCTGGTTGAATAGTTCTTTTCCGCGCCATTCAGGGTCCGGCTTGAATACGAAATGACCTTCTCGGACGCTTTCTGTTTCCTGCGTCAGAACTGTTCCTATACCATAATCGCTTGCATTGGTCTGTGAACGATTGGTTATCGAAATCCGGACATGCCAGCACAGGATCGGCCACTAGCCTTGCCTTTACCTATCGAATGCCTGCTGGGGATCTGTAGTCCATGTCCCTTTCGTGCCTTTCCGGCAATAGATCATTTAATGGTTTCACTATTCGAGCAAAATTTGGCACGAATCGCCTGTACCAAGATGCTACGCCTAAGTATTGGCGCAGTTCCCGGATGGTTTTAAGTGGTTCCAACTCGTCTATGGCTGCTACTTTTTCGGGATCGGTTCCGATTCCTTGATTTGTCAAGCGGTGTCCCAGGTAAAGTAGTTCGCTTCTGAAGAATTGACATTTTTCGGGATTTTATCCTAAAATTTGCCTGCTTTAGGCGTCGGAAAACTTCTCTCAGGTTCCTCCTGTGTTCCTCCAGTGTGCGTCCGATCACGATGATGTCGTCTTGGTACGCAAACGAGTGTGGTGACATCTCCGGTCCTATAACCTGATTCTGTGCTCTCTGGAAAGTCGCCGAAGCGGAGTGCAAGCCAAATGGCATTACTTTCCATTGGAAAAGTCCCTTTCCTGGCACTGTGAACGCCGTGAATGGCATGCTATTTTCTTCTAGGGGAATTTGCCAGTAGCCATCTTTTAAATCTAGACTGCTTATGTATCTCGCCTCCCTCAACTGGTCCAATATGTAATTTATCCTTGGTGTCGGATAAGCATCTTTGATAGATTTGGTATTGATCTGTCTAAAGTCGACACAAAGCCTCCACTGACCTGTCTTCTTCTTCACCATGACAATCGGGGAGCTGTATGGACTTCTCGAGTGTTCTATGCATCCCTTCTCCAGCAACTCGTCGACTTTCGCATCTTGAACCTTTGGATTTTTCGGGTAGTATCTCTGTTTGATGGGTTTGCCGTCCTTCATGGTGATTCGGTGCATGGCTATGTTGGATTTTCCACTCATTGTCCGAAATTCTGAGAGCTCCTGCTCTAGGAATTTTTCAACATCGGATTCCTCAGAGGTGTTTTGCTCCACTGCCACGGACAATTTTTCCTCTAACCACCCGTTATGCCTTCTCCTTTCTGGGATCACCACTGTATGTCCGGCACACCTTATTTCGGCGCCGACTCCTGTGAGGAAATTCCATCCTAGCACCAGCGAGTCTACCACTCCTGGTGGGATCAGCAGGCTCATGGGCAATCTCCACTTCGAGCTGTGTGTTTATCCCGCTGCACCTGCCATTTGCCAACCTAACTTGCCTTCTCGTCCTTGTAATCTTTCCATAAGCAGCCAGTATATTCGCCAGCTCATCGCTTATAAAGCTCGCTGTTGCGCCGGTGTCGATTGTGGCTTTGTGTGAGGTTCCGACAATCGTTACCACTGCGGATAACTGCTGCTCTTCTTCGATTAATTTGCCAGTTTGTTTGGAGAGACAACACCCTGCGACCCCTGCTTGCCTATCTGCGGCTGGGATCGCTGGCCATTTCCCGATCTCTGGCAGCACTCTACACTTCTAACACCAACCTTGCCGCAATTCCAGCAGAACAATAGCCGCTGGTTTTGGCATCCTCTGGCCCAATGCCCGTGACCGCCACACCGCCTACATGCATAGTGTGGGTTCACGATGTGTGTCTGTGACCTGTGGACTCTTGGTCCTGCGCTGTGTGGCCTCTGATTGGTAGTAGGGTGCCTCCATAACGTGCTCTGGTGGTTATATTTGTTGGAGTCCATTGGCTTGGTCCGTCGATGGTCGCTTGGTGTCCGCCTTCTTCTTCGCACCTTCGAAACGTAATTTGTTGTGGTGCTGTTGATTTGCTTCGCGAGAATTTGTTTTCTTGTATGAATGCCTCTCGCTCTTTCTCGAGTTCTTCATACTCATCCGCCAGGACCATTAGAGATTCTAGATCATCTATCTTCTACGTTCTCAGAGAAATCCTCAGATCAGGCGTGCAGTTTTCTTTTATTAACTCGAGAGTTTCCTTTGGAGAGTAGCCGAGTGGTCTCATCATGGTCTGCATGTCGACCATATAGTCCTTGAACGACTCTCCGAAACCCTGTTTCCTTTGTTTGACCTGATCTGCGAGCTTTGAGAAAAATCCCCTTGGCAGGAAATAATTTTGGAAACTGTCGCTGAATTCTCCCCATGTCCTCCAGTGTTTATTGTTCGAAATAAACCACTTAAGGGCCTTGCCTTGCAGCAATTCTGGCATGGCTCGGGGAATGAGGGTCAGGTTCAAACCGTATGTGTTTGCTGACTATTCTACTTGTTCCAGAAACTCCAGTGGTTTCTCCGTGCCGTCAAACTTGGAGGACCATTCCCTGACTTGCTTTACAACTTTTGCATAGTCTGGTGCGCTAGGTCTTTGCTGTTCTGGTATTCTTTCTTGACTTGTGCCCCTGGATCTTTCTGGCTCCTTCATGGTTTCCACGCCCAGGCTAGCTATGAGCTGTTCGGCGTCTGGGACTTGAAACTTGTTGCTTGAGCCTGGTTTGTCGTATATTTCCTCCAGCTCAGCCCAAATTTCTGCCGTTCCTGGGTCGTTTTGTGTTTTCGTGGCATACTCTGAAAGGGCTTTTCGCATGTCGTCCGACCTGCCCTCCAGGATGATGCCAAGCTTGGCAGCCACCTTTGGGAAATTCTCTTTCATGAGGAGATAGTTCCAATTTTTCCCCATTTCTGTTTGATCCTGTATTTCACTGTCAGGACAACCACGTTGGGCGCCAGATGTAACGAACTGATTTTCTTTGTTTCTCCGCTCGCTACGAATGTCGTGCGGGTAGCTCAGAAGATGTAAGTGTTCGTCCCACCAAATTTATATAAACGTGACCGCCCTATTGATCAGTGAAAACGCACAGAAAGATTGGGAATATACAATGATCTTTTATTCGTCGAATTGACCCTCGGCCGGGGTTTTGTATTGACAATGTTGAAATATTCTCCGCCGTCGGTTCCTTCCCACGTTGAACGTCTCGCTGGGTTGTGATCGCTGAGAAGTGGTGTCTCCCTCGCCGGTTTCGCTCGCTATGCCTTCTGTTGCCTTTGGCTCGGCGGGATTACAGGGCTTTGGGATGCGTCACCGTTCCCAGACTAGGGTGAATAGGCACTGTGCTCTCAAGGCGTACGCCTTTCGCAGACGCAGCCTCCTGTCCCTTGCTCTGTCCCGGCCGGACGCACCGGACGTCGGCTCAGTTTCTACCTGACCGTTCAGGCGCACGCCGGAAGCCGCCAACGCAGTCCCTGGGTCAAACGCCAGGTTCTAGACAAACGCTTCCACCTAGAATTCGACGTATTTATATTCTTCTTCCGGGTGTCCTCGTTGTCCTTGCTCTGCCTCTGGATGTCTCGGTTGGCTCCGCTCCTTGTTGGCGTAGCGCTCACGATTCGGTAAGCTGCCTTTTTGGGACTCTAGCGATGAACTGCTATGCTCTTAACGCATACGCCTTTCGAGACACTAACTGAACAAACGCGCGTCCTTCCGGGCTAGTCGCACCAAGACCTTGTACAATTCCTGCAGGACGATCAGGCGTACGCCGGAGTTCGTCAATGCAGTCCTTGTAGGCAGGCAGCTAGTTCAAGACCACTTTCCTTCTGAGCCCACGGTTCTTCGTCGAAGGACTCTATTTGTTCAACTCTGTCGGACACGACGGGTGGGATGCCAAGCTCAAATCGCGACAGAAGTTGCGACAAAGCGCCTTGAAGGACCTCAGCTACCTGTGTCTTAATTCAGAGTCTTTAGCTCTAAGTACCGAACGTCTCGACGTAGCGATCTTGTTTCCTTGATGACTCCGCACGGCTTTACTTGGTTCTTCACGTTGTTTCACTGGTTACTGGTTCACTTGATGACTGTTACTTGTTGACTTGGTAGAAATTTACTGATCCCGCTTCCTGCGCTCGGCCGGCTTATATAGGCCTCTATTTACCGCTAGTTATCGGCGTCTCCTTGCCTCTTGGTCCAAAGTCCACGGTTTTACCGTTCGACCTTTCGCCCTCTGCGCACGGCACCCACAATAGGGTCCGAAGCCCGGTGCTGTCCCGTTACTTCCTTCTGCACACGGCCTCCCGCTGCTCTCTTTTATGGTTGTCCCTCTCGGACTCTCCCTATCCTTGTCTGGTGCTCAGGGAACCACTCTCTCTCACCGCAATACCGTTACTACGGGCGAATTCGCCGCGTAACTGGTAACTAGTATGCCACTGCTTGCATGCGATTACTCTGCTTGCTTTATAACTTCTGGGAAGTTATTCAACTCCTCATGTTTGTATTGAAATAGATGTTAGAATTTTGTATTTTCTTGACATATTGCCTGTATATTGATTATATAATAATTTTGGATGTATTTTACAACATCGGAATTCCCGCACCTGTGTCTATTAAAAAGACTAACTCCTTTCGCTACATTTAAAAAAGTGTCGAATTCTGGAATGGCATTCAGAATGTCATTTATGTTTAACCTCTAGGCAGTTACTTTGTTCGGCATTATGTTATCTTTTGTGTCTGCTACACTTGTATCTAAATCTAATTCTTCTTCTCCTTGTTCCGGTAACGTTATTACCACTGGAATTGTCAGATCGTGTACACCTTTTTCTTTTATATCAACTCTTTCGCTTGATTCCATTCCCTATTTTGATGCATTAATATTCTTGCCTTATTGAAGGAATTGACAAGAATCTTTCCATGTTAAATAATTGTGTCTGTCTGTAGTACCCTATTCTGGCCCTAATTAATCGCAGATTAAGGTTTAAGTTTATAAAATCTAAAATAATAGGATCAACATTATATAAGGTGCAAAATGAAACAACGATTGATGCAATTGTAAAAAAAAAATGTAAGATACTATAGTTTGTAATACATCCGACGAAGTGAAGGCAAAATTGGTAAAAACCACACAAAAAGGAAAAACTGCCGAAAAATTCACTACCAAAATTGACAATTTACGTATGCTCTTGGAAGCCTCGTACATTGACCAAGGCCTTTCGCCGAACATGATGAAAATTCAGCACCAAAGAAGCCATTAGCACAATGATAGAAATTGCGAACATGGAAAACTAAAAACAATTCTTGAGGCAGGAAAATTTATAACAATGAACGAAGCCAAGCAAAGTACTTACTATGCAGTACTGAAATGACAGGCAACGCTAACTCCATTTTATACGCCCAAAAAGGCCAAAGCCAGCGTGGTAGTTACTACAGAAGAGGTAATTATCGCGGTAGAGGCAATGGTCGCGGTTATTATAATAATAATAGTTTGAATAATTATAATAATTAATTATAATTAGAATCGCAACAGTGGACAGAATTATAAGTACAATAACAATTATAGAGGAAACAAAAGAGTAAGTTATAGAGGAAATAATCATCAAAATGGAGGTAACAAGTCTAAACTAAAACTAACTAAACTAACAAGTCTAAAACTAAAAACAATTCTTGAGGCAGGAAAATTTATAACAATGAACGAAGCCAAGCAAAGTACTTACTATGCAGTACTGAAATGACAGGCAACGCTAACTCCATTTTATACGCCCAAAAAGGCCAAAGCCAGCGTGGTAGTTACTACATAAGAGGTAATTATCGCGGTAGAGGCAATGGTCGCGGTTATTACAATAATAATAGTTTGAATGGACAGAATTATAAGTACAATAACAATTATAGAGGAAACAAAAGAGTAAGTTATAGAGGAAATAATCATAAAAATGGAGGTAACAAGTCTAATAATAATAATAATAATAATAATAATAATAATAATAATAATAATAATAATAATAATAATAATAATAATAATAATAATAATAATAATAATAATAATAATAATAATAATAATAATAATAATAATAATAATAATAATAATAATAATAATAATAATAATAATAATAATAATAATAGTAATACTAATAATAATAATAATAATAATAATAATAATAATAATAATAATAATAATACACTTCGGGAAACTCCCAACAACCTTTAGTTACACAGCAGTAGGAAATATTAAAATTCACACCATCAATTCGCTACTTTTTTATATGTAGGGAAATGAGTTTAATAGACACAGGTGCGGGAATACCGATACAATATACAGGGAAGATGTCAAGAAGTTACAACATTTTAACTTCTATTGAAATACAAACATCTAACTATATAACCCAACACTATTTTCATATAGTAAATTAAATATAGAAATAAGTGGGGATTTACGGGAGCGGCGGTCGGGAGCGGCGGTCGGCAGCAGCGGTCAGTTCGCTGCTCCCGTAAGTCCCCACTACTACCCCAAAAACAGAGGAAAACCGCACAAATTATATATATTATATAGTATATCATTCGAAAGCATTTTTCAAGACCTTTCCAATGGTCTCTTAATTAAAAATTGCTCTTTTGATCAAAACTATCAAAATTATAATTTCACACCTTCGCGCACAAGCAGTCGTGAGAACGCACAAGTAGGTGGGGTTAAGATAAGTGTTCTTGGGTATGCGCGTTTACTTTCTCGTACATTTTCTCAAACGATAACGATCGGTCCGAACATTTGGCGAGAATATTGAGAAACCAAATAAAACGAGTGGGTTCCATCGGATAATATTTACACTGATTCTGAATTATGTATGTGAATGCATTTGGAAAAAATTCAACTGATTATAAAACCGTTAAAAGCCCCCCGCTCCAGTATTTTCCAGCTACTCTTAGCTTAAGGCTTTGAGAAATGTCCATGGTTGCATGGCAATATCTTAAGCAAATGTTGACCCTAACCTAAGGACAAGGTTGATACAGCATTAATATTTACCTACAACCTGAACCCTCCTACACCACGTTCACCACCCGATAACTTGTTATCCATCTTTGTACTGATTTGACCTCTGATATCCATTAGACAGGTGTCTGGGCGGGTTTTTATATTCAAGAACCAATTGGATTGTTTCTAGGAGTAAAACATACCTGTATGCACTCCCTGTATATGTCAAATTTTTAAGTGAACATTCTAGACTAAAAAAATTGCTCAGGATCAGTTCTTCAAATGCCTCAGTACTGCATACCAATGGATTTAACTGTGGAATTCATCGACTCCGAGGACGAGATGGAAGTACCTCCTACCCAAGACTCAGATGTAATTATTATTGAAAACACAGATCAGGAGCCTGTGGATGCTTTCGACTCTCAGGATTCGGTTAAGCTGTTTGTACGAGGTGTGTTTGCGCCTGCTACAATGTCAACCCAAACGGTGACTATTGGAGCTATGGCTCCCTTGAGTGGAGCGATTTTCCATTGGGGAGGAACACTCAAGAAGTTTTTAACCAACTTATACGGTGAAAACGATGATCAATTTCAATGTTGACAGAGATTTGAATTGGACGAAGCTTTCTTAAACTCCCAAGGCAATGCGTTTTCTGATGATGGTCACATCTTTGATCAGATCATCGAGTCAAACCCCCCGAACGAATATTTAACAATGATGGAAGACGAAGAAGAACACAGCCTACTAGACGTTTTATTTGATCTAGGATTGTAATTTCTCCATCTTAAAAAAAAATATAATAAATAAAAAAACCTTTTACAAAAATGCAGTTGCTAAAACTGATTTTTCTTTCTTTGATAATATTTTGTGCCTTGCGAAGGCTTTTTAAGACTGCATCATGCTTTAACAGGAGATGAGCGTTATAATCATATCGCAAGCAGAATGTTTGAAATTTGAAATTTGAAATTTGAAATTTGAAATTTGAAATTTGAAATTTGAAATTTGAAATTTGAAATTTGAAATTTGAAATTTGAAATTTGAAATTTGAAATTTGAAATTTGAAATTTGAAATTTGAAATTTGAAATTTGAAATTTGAAATTTGAAATTTGAAATTTGAAATTTGAAATTTGAAATTTGAAGTGGTATCCTTCCAAGTATGGTTTGAGCTTCCGGATCGCCCACACGATTGGCAGGCATTCTTTTTTCGCTGGTTGAATAGTTCTTTTCCGCGCCATTCAGGGTCCGGCTTGAATACGAAATGACCTTCTCGACGCTTTCTGTTTCCTGCGTCAGAACTGTTCCTATACCATAATCGCTTGCATTGGCCTGTAGAACGATTGGTTTATCGAAATCCGGACATGCCAGCACAGGATCGGCCACTAGCCTTGCCTTTACCTCATCGAATGCCTGCTGGTGATCTGTAGTCCATGTCCCTTTCGTGCCTTTCCGCAATAGATCATTTAATGGTTTCACTATTCGAGCAAAATTTGGCACGAATCGCCTGTACCAAGATGCTACGCCTAAGTATTGGCGCAGTTCCCGGATGGTTTTAAGTGGTTCCAACTCGTCTATGGCTGCTACCTTTTCGGGATCGGTTCCGATTCCTTGATTTGTCAAGCGGTGTCCCAGGTAAAGTAGTTCGCTTCTGAAGAATTGACATTTTTCGGGATTTATACTAAAATTTGCCTGCTTTAGGCGTCGGAAAACTTCTCTCAGGTTCCTCCTGTGTTCCTCCAGTGTGCGTCCGATCACGATGATGTCGTCTTGGTACGCAAACGAGTGTGGTGACATCTCCGGTCCTATAACCTGATTCTGTGCTCTCTGGAAAGTCGCCGAAGCGGAGTGCAAGCCAAATGGCATTACTTTCCATTGGAAAAGTCCCTTTCCTGGCACTGTGAACGCCGTGAATGGCATGCTATTTTCTTCTAGGGGAATTTGCCAGTAGCCATCTTTTAAATCTAGACTGCTTATGTATCTCGCCTCCCTCAACTGGTCCAATATGTAATTTATCCTTGGTGTCGGATAAGCATCTTTGATAGATTTGGTATTGATCTGTCTAAAGTCGACACAAAGCCTCCACTGACCTGTCTTCTTCTTCACCATGACAATCGGGGAGCTGTATGGACTTCTCGAGTGTTCTATGCATCCCTTCTCCAGCAACTCGTCGACTTTCGCATCTTGAACCTTTGGATTTTTCGGGTAGTATCTCTGTTTGATGGGTTTGCCGTCCTTCATGGTGATTCGGTGCATGGCTATGTTGGATTTTCCACTCATTGTCCGAAATTCTGAGAGCTCCTGCTCAAGGAATTTTTCAACATCGGATTCCTCAGAGGTGTTTTGCTCCACTGCCACGGACAATTTTTCCTCTAACCACCCGTTATGCCTTCTCCTTTCTGGGATCACCACTGTATGTCCGGCACACCTTATTTCGGCGCCGACTCCTGTGAGGAAATTCCATCCTAGCACCAGCGAGTCTACCACTCCTGGTGGGATCAGCAGGCTCATGGGCAATCGCTTATTGCCGAATTCGATCTCCACTTCGAGCTGTGTGTTTATCCCGCTGCACCTGCCATTTGCCAACCTAACTTGCCTTCTCGTCCTTGTAATCTTTCCATAAGCAGCCAGTATATTCGCCAGCTCATCGCTTATAAAGCTCGCTGTTGCGCCGGTGTCGATTGTGGCTTTGTGTGAGGTTCCGACAATCGTTACCACTGCGGATAACTGCTGCTCTTCTTCGATTAATTTGCCAGTTTGTTTGGAGAGACAACACCCTGCGACCCCTGCTTGCCTATCTGCGGCTGGGATCGCTGGCCATTTCCCGATCTCTGGCAGCACTCTACACTTCTAACACCAACCTTGCCGCAATTCCAGCAGAACAATAGCCGCTGGTTTTGGCATCCTCTGGCCCAATGCCCGTGACCGCCACACCGCCTACATGCATAGTGTGGGTTCACGATGTGTGTCTGTGACCTGTGGACTCTTGGTCCTGCGCTGTGTGGCCTCTGATTGGTAGTAGGGTGCCTCCATAACGTGCTCTGGTGGTTATATTTGTTTGGAGTCCATTGGCTTGGTCCGTCGATGGTCGCTTGGTGTCCGCCTTCTTCTTCGCACCTTCGAAACGTAATTTGTTGTGGTGCTGTTGATTTGCTTCGCGAGAATTTGTTTTCTTGTATGAATGCCTCTCGCTCTTTCTCGAGTTCTTCATACTCATCCGCCAGGACCATTAGAGATTCTAGATCATCTATCTTCTACGTTCTCAGAGAAATCCTCAGATCAGGCGTGCAGTTTTCTTTTATTAACTCGAGAGTTTCCTTTGGAGAGTAGCCGAGTGGTCTCATCATGGTCTGCATGTCGACCATATAGTCCTTGAACGACTCTCCGAAACCCTGTTTCCTTTGTTTGACCTGATCTGCGAGCTTTGAGAAAAATCCCCTTGGCAGGAAATAATTTTGGAAACTGTCGCTGAATTCTCCCCATGTCCTCCAGTGTTTATTGTTCGAAATAAACCACTTAAGGGCCTTGCCTTGCAGCAATTCTGGCATGGCTCGGGGAATGAGGGTCAGGTTCAAACCGTATGTGTTTGCTGACTATTCTACTTGTTCCAGAAACTCCAGTGGTTTCTCCGTGCCGTCAAACTTGGAGGACCATTCCCTGACTTGCTTTACAACTTTTGCATAGTCTGGTGCGCTAGGTCTTTGCTGTTCTGGTATTCTTTCTTGACTTGTGCCCCTGGATCTTTCTGGCTCCTTCATGGTTTCCACGCCCAGGCTAGCTATGAGCTGTTCGGCGTCTGGGACTTGAAACTTGTTGCTTGAGCCTGGTTTGTCGTATATTTCCTCCAGCTCAGCCCAAATTTCTGCCGTTCCTGGGTCGTTTTGTGTTTTCGTGGCATACTCTGAAAGGGCTTTTCGCATGTCGTCCGACCTGCCCTCCAGGATGATGCCAAGCTTGGCAGCCACCTTTGGGAAATTCTCTTTCATGAGGAGATAGTTCCAATTTTTCCCCATTTCTGTTTGATCCTGTATTTCACTGTCAGGACAACCACGTTGGGCGCCAGATGTAACGAACTGATTTTCTTTGTTTCTCCGCTCGCTACGAATGTCGTGCGGGTAGCTCAGAAGATGTAAGTGTTCGTCCCACCAAATTTATATAAACGTGACCGCCCTATTGATCAGTGAAAACGCACAGAAAGATTGGGAATATACAATGATCTTTTATTCGTCGAATTGACCCTCGGCCGGGGTTTTGTATTGACAATGTTGAAATATTCTCCGCCGTCGGTTCCTTCCCACGTTGAACGTCTCGCTGGGTTGTGATCGCTGAGAAGTGGTGTCTCCCTCGCCGGTTTCGCTCGCTATGCCTTCTGTTGCCTTTGGCTCGGCGGGATTACAGGGCTTTGGGATGCGTCACCGTTCCCAGACTAGGGTGAATAGGCACTGTGCTCTCAAGGCGTACGCCTTTCGCAGACGCAGCCTCCTGTCCCTTGCTCTGTCCCGGCCGGACGCACCGGACGTCGGCTCAGTTTCTACCTGACCGTTCAGGCGCACGCCGGAAGCCGCCAACGCAGTCCCTGGGTCAAACGCCAGGTTCTAGACAAACGCTTCCACCTAGAATTCGACGTATTTATATTCTTCTTCCGGGTGTCCTCGTTGTCCTTGCTCTGCCTCTGGATGTCTCGGTTGCTCCGCTCCTTGTTGGCGTAGCGCTCACGATTCGGTAAGCTGCCTTTTTGGGACTCTAGCGATGAACTGCTATGCTCTTAACGCATACGCTTTCGAGACACTAACTGAACAAACGCGCGTCCTTCCGGGCTAGTCGCACCAAGACCTTGTACAATTCCTGCAGGACGATCAGGCGTACGCCGGAGTTCGTCAATGCAGTCCTTGTAGGCAGGCAGCTAGTTCAAGACCACTTTCCTTCTGAGCCCACGGTTCTTCGTCGAAGGACTCTATTTGTTCAACTCTGTCGGACACGACGGGTGGGATGCCAAGCTCAAATCGCGACAGAAGTTGCGACAAAGCGCCTTGAAGGACCTCAGCTACCTGTGTCTTAATTCAGAGTCTTTAGCTCTAAGTACCGAACGTCTCGAAGTAGCGATCTTGTTTCCTTGATGACTCCGCACGGCTTTACTTGGTTCTTCACGTTGTTTCACTGGTTACTGGTTCACTTGATGACTGTTACTTGTTGACTTGGTAGAAATTTACTGATCCCGCTTCCTGCGCTCGGCCGGCTTATATAGGCCTCTATTTACCGCTAGTTATCGGCGTCTCCTTGCCTCTTGGTCCAAAGTCCACGGTTTTACCGTTCGACCTTTCGCCCTCTGCGCACGGCACCCACAATAGGGTCCGAAGCCCGGTGCTGTCCCGTTACTTCCTTCTGCACACGGCCTCCCGCTGCTCTCTTTTATGGTTGTCCCTCTCGGACTCTCCCTATCCTTGTCTGGTGCTCAGGGAACCACTCTCTCTCACCGCAATACCGTTACTACGGGCGAATTCGCCGCGTAACTGGTAACTAGTATGCCACTGCTTGCATGCGATTACTCTGCTTGCTTTATAACTTCTGGGAAGTTATTCAACTCCTCATGTTTGTATTGAAATAGATGTTAGAATTTTGTATTTTCTTGACATATTGCCTGTATATTGATTATATAATAATTTTGGATGTATTTTACAACATCGGAATTCCCGCACCTGTGTCTATTAAAAAGACTAACTCCTTTCGCTACATTTAAAAAAGTGTCGAATTCTGGAATGGCATTCAGAATGTCATTTATGTTTAACCTCTAGGCAGTTACTTTGTTCGGCATTATGTTATCTTTTGTGTCTGCTACACTTGTATCTAAATCTAATTCTTCTTCTCCTTGTTCCGGTAACGTTATTACCACTGGAATTGTCAGATCGTGTACACCTTTTTCTTTTATATCAACTCTTTCGCTTGATTCCATTCCCTATTTTGATGCATTAATATTCTTGCCTTATTGAAGGAATTGACAAGAATCTTTCCATGTTAAATAATTGTGTCTGTCTGTAGTACCCTATTCTGGCCCTAATTAATCGCAGATTAAGGTTTAAGTTTATAAAATCTAAAATAATAGGATCAACATTATACAAGGTGCAAAATGAAACAACGATTGATGCAATTGTAAAAAAAAAATGTAAGATACTATAGTTTGTAATACATCCGACGAAGTGAAGGCAAAATTGGTAAAAACCACACAAAAAGGAAAAACTGCCGAAAAATTCACTACCAAAATTGACAATTTACGTATGCTCTTGGAAGCCTCGTACATTGACCAAGGCCTTTCGCCGAACATGATGAAAATTCAGCACCAAAGAAGCCATTAGCACAATGATAGAAATTGCGAACATGGAAAACTAAAAACAATTCTTGAGGCAGGAAAATTTATAACAATGAACGAAGCCAAGCAAAGTACTTACTATGCAGTACTGAAATGACAGGCAACGCTAACTCCATTTTATACGCCCAAAAAGGCCAAAGCCAGCGTGGTAGTTACTACAGAAGAGGTAATTATCGCGGTAGAGGCAATGGTCGCGGTTATTATAATAATAATAGTTTGAATAATTATAATAATTAATTATAATTAGAATCGCAACAGTGGACAGAATTATAAGTACAATAACAATTATAGAGGAAACAAAAGAGTAAGTTATAGAGGAAATAATCATCAAAATGGAGGTAACAAGTCTAAACTAAAACTAACTAAACTAACAAGTCTAAAACTAAAAACAATTCTTGAGGCAGGAAAATTTATAACAATGAACGAAGCCAAGCAAAGTACTTACTATGCAGTACTGAAATGACAGGCAACGCTAACTCCATTTTATACGCCCAAAAAGGCCAAAGCCAGCGTGGTAGTTACTACATAAGAGGTAATTATCGCGGTAGAGGCAATGGTCGCGGTTATTACAATAATAATAGTTTGAATGGACAGAATTATAAGTACAATAACAATTATAGAGGAAACAAAAGAGTAAGTTATAGAGGAAATAATCATAAAAATGGAGGTAACAAGTCTAATAATAATAATAATAATAATAATAATAATAATAATAATAATAATAATAATAATAATAATAATAATAATAATAATAATAATAATAATAATAATAATAATAATAATAATAATAATAATAATAATAATAATAATAGTAATACTAATAATAATAATAATAATAATAATAATAATAATAATAATAATACACTTCGGGAAACTCCCAACAACCTTTAGTTACACAGCAGTAGGAAATATTAAAATTCACACCATCAATTCGCTACTTTTTTATATGTAGGGAAATGAGTTTAATAGACACAGGTGCGGGAATACCGATACAATATACAGGGAAGATGTCAAGAAGTTACAACATTTTAACTTCTATTGAAATACAAACATCTAACTATATAACCCAACACTATTTTCATATAGTAAATTAAATATAGAAATAAGTGGGGATTTACGGGAGCGGCGGTCGGGAGCGGCGGTCGGCAGCAGCGGTCAGTTCGCTGCTCCCGTAAGTCCCCACTACTACCCCAAAAACAGATTATATATATTATATAGTATATCATTCGAAAGCATTTTTCAAGACCTTTCCAATGGTCTCTTAATTAAAAATTGCTCTTTTTGATCAAAACTATCAAAATTATAATTTCACACCTTCGCGCACAAGCAGTCGTGAGAACGCACAAGTAGGTGGGGTTAAGATAAGTGTTCTTGGGTATGCGCGTTTACTTTCTCGTACATTTTCTCAAACGATAACGATCGGTCCGAACATTTGGCGAGAATATTGAGAAACCAAATAAAACGAGTGGGTTCCATCGGATAATATTTACACTGATTCTGAATTATGTATGTGAATGCATTTGGAAAAAATTCAACTGATTATAAAACCGTTAAAAGCCCCCCGCTCCAGTATTTTCCAGCTACTCTTAGCTTAAGGCTTTGAGAAATGTCCATGGTTGCATGGCAATATCTTAAGCAAATGTTGACCCTAACCTAAGGACAAGGTTGATACAGCATTAATATTTACCTACAACCTGAACCCTCCTACACCACGTTCACCACCCGATAACTTGTTATCCATCTTTGTACTGATTTGACCTCTGATATCCATTAGACAGGTGTCTGGGCGGGTTTTTATATTCAAGAACCAATTGGATTGTTTCTAGGAGTAAAACATACCTGTATGCACTCCCTGTATATGTCAAATTTTTAAGTGAACATTCTAGACTAAAAAAATTGCTCAGGATCAGTTCTTCAAATGCCTCAGTACTGCATACCAATGGATTTAACTGTGGAATTCATCGACTCCGAGGACGAGATGGAAGTACCTCCTACCCAAGACTCAGATGTAATTATTATTGAAAACACAGATCAGGAGCCTGTGGATGCTTTCGACTCTCAGGATTCGGTTAAGCTGTTTGTACGAGGTGTGTTTGCGCCTGCTACAATGTCAACCCAAACGGTGACTATTGGAGCTATGGCTCCCTTGAGTGGAGCGATTTTCCATTGGGGAGGAACACTCAAGAAGTTTTTAACCAACTTATACGGTGAAAACGATGATCAATTTCAATGTTGACAGAGATTTGAATTGGACGAAGCTTTCTTAAACTCCCAAGGCAATGCGTTTTCTGATGATGGTCACATCTTTGATCAGATCATCGAGTCAAACCCCCCGAACGAATATTTAACAATGATGGAAGACGAAGAAGAACACAGCCTACTAGACGTTTTATTTGATCTAGGATTGTAATTTCTCCATCTTAAAAAAAAATATAATAAATAAAAAAACCTTTTACAAAAATGCAGTTGCTAAAACTGATTTTTCTTTCTTTGATAATATTTTGTGCCTTGCGAAGGCTTTTTAAGACTGCATCATGCTTTAACAGGAGATGAGCGTTATAATCATATCGCAAGCAGAATGTTTGAAATTTGAAATTTGAAATTTGAAATTTGAAATTTGAAATTTGAAATTTGAAATTTGAAATTTGAAATTTGAAATTTGAAATTTGAAATTTGAAATTTGAAATTTGAAATTTGAAATTTGAAATTTGAAATTTGAAATTTGAAATTTGAAATTTGAAATTTGAAATTTGGTGATCTGTAGTCCATGTCCCTTTCATGCCTTTCCGCAATAGATCATTTAATGGTTTCACTATTCGAGCAAAATTTGGCACGAATCGCCTGTACCAAGATGCTACGCCTAAGTATTGGCGCAGTTCCCGGATGGTTTTAAGTGGTTCCAACTCGTCTATGGCTGCTACCTTTTCGGGATCGGTTCCGATTCCTTGATTTGTCAAGCGGTGTCCCAGGTAAAGTAGTTCGCTTCTGAAGAATTGACATTTTTCGGGATTTATACTAAAATTTGCCTGCTTTAGGCGTCGGAAAACTTCTCTCAGGTTCCTCCTGTGTTCCTCCAGTGTGCGTCCGATCACGATGATGTCGTCTTGGTACGCAAACGAGTGTGGTGACATCTCCGGTCCTATAACCTGATTCTGTGCTCTCTGGAAAGTCGCCGAAGCGGAGTGCAAGCCAAATGGCATTACTTTCCATTGGAAAAGTCCCTTTCCTGGCACTGTGAACGCCGTGAATGGCATGCTATTTTCTTCTAGGGGAATTTGCCAGTAGCCATCTTTTAAATCTAGACTGCTTATGTATCTCGCCTCCCTCAACTGGTCCAATATGTAATTTATCCTTGGTGTCGGATAAGCATCTTTGATAGATTTGGTATTGATCTGTCTAAAGTCGACACAAAGCCTCCACTGACCTGTCTTCTTCTTCACCATGACAATCGGGGAGCTGTATGGACTTCTCGAGTGTTCTATGCATCCCTTCTCCAGCAACTCGTCGACTTTCGCATCTTGAACCTTTGGATTTTTCGGGTAGTATCTCTGTTTGATGGGTTTGCCGTCCTTCATGGTGATTCGGTGCATGGCTATGTTGGATTTTCCACTCATTGTCCGAAATTCTGAGAGCTCCTGCTCTAGGAATTTTTCAACATCGGATTCCTCAGAGGTGTTTTGCTCCACTGCCACGGACAATTTTTCCTCTAACCACCCGTTATGCCTTCTCCTTTCTGGGATCACCACTGTATGTCCGGCACACCTTATTTCGGCGCCGACTCCTGTGAGGAAATTCCATCCTAGCACCAGCGAGTCTACCACTCCTGGTGGGATCAGCAGGCTCATGGGCAATCGCTTATTGCCGAATTCGATCTCCACTTCGAGCTGTGTGTTTATCCCGCTGCACCTGCCATTTGCCAACCTAACTTGCCTTCTCGTCCTTGTAATCTTTCCATAAGCAGCCAGTATATTCGCCAGCTCATCGCTTATAAAGCTCGCTGTTGCGCCGGTGTCGATTGTGGCTTTGTGTGAGGTTCCGACAATCGTTACCACTGCGGATAACTGCTGCTCTTCTTCGATTAATTTGCCAGTTTGTTTGGAGAGACAACACCCTGCGACCCCTGCTTGCCTATCTGCGGCTGGGATCGCTGGCCATTTCCCGATCTCTGGCAGCACTCTACACTTCTAACACCAACCTTGCCGCAATTCCAGCAGAACAATAGCCGCTGGTTTTGGCATCCTCTGGCCCAATGCCCGTGACCGCCACACCGCCTACATGCATAGTGTGGGTTCACGATGTGTGTCTGTGACCTGTGGACTCTTGGTCCTGCGCTGTGTGGCCTCTGATTGGTAGTAGGGTGCCTCCATAACGTGCTCTGGTGGTTATATTTGTTTGGAGTCCATTGGCTTGGTCCGTCGATGGTCGCTTGGTGTCCGCCTTCTTCTTCGCACCTTCGAAACGTAATTTGTTGTGGTGCTGTTGATTTGCTTCGCGAGAATTTGTTTTCTTGTATGAATGCCTCTCGCTCTTTCTCGAGTTCTTCATACTCATCCGCCAGGACCATTAGAGATTCTAGATCATCTATCTTCTACGTTCTCAGAGAAATCCTCAGATCAGGCGTGCAGTTTTCTTTTATTAACTCGAGAGTTTCCTTTGGAGAGTAGCCGAGTGGTCTCATCATGGTCTGCATGTCGACCATATAGTCCTTGAACGACTCTCCGAAACCCTGTTTCCTTTGTTTGACCTGATCTGCGAGCTTTGAGAAAAATCCCCTTGGCAGGAAATAATTTTGGAAACTGTCGCTGAATTCTCCCCATGTCCTCCAGTGTTTATTGTTCGAAATAAACCACTTAAGGGCCTTGCCTTGCAGCAATTCTGGCATGGCTCGGGGAATGAGGGTCAGGTTCAAACCGTATGTGTTTGCTGACTATTCTACTTGTTCCAGAAACTCCAGTGGTTTCTCCGTGCCGTCAAACTTGGAGGACCATTCCCTGACTTGCTTTACAACTTTTGCATAGTCTGGTGCGCTAGGTCTTTGCTGTTCTGGTATTCTTTCTTGACTTGTGCCCCTGGATCTTTCTGGCTCCTTCATGGTTTCCACGCCCAGGCTAGCTATGAGCTGTTCGGCGTCTGGGACTTGAAACTTGTTGCTTGAGCCTGGTTTGTCGTATATTTCCTCCAGCTCAGCCCAAATTTCTGCCGTTCCTGGGTCGTTTTGTGTTTTCGTGTCATTCTCTGAAAGGGCTTTTCGCATGTCGTCCGACCTGCCCTCCAGGATGATGCCAAGCTTGGCAGCCACCTTTGGGAAATTCTCTTTCATGAGGAGATAGTTCCAATTTTTCCCCATTTCTGTTTGATCCTGTATTTCACTGTCAGGACAACCACGTTGGGCGCCAGATGTAACGAACTGATTTTCTTTGTTTCTCCGCTCGCTACGAATGTCGTGCGGGTAGCTCAGAAGATGTAAGTGTTCGTCCCACCAAATTTATATAAACGTGACCGCCCTATTGATCAGTGAAAACGCACAGAAAGATTGGGAATATACAATGATCTTTATTCGTCGAATTGACCCTCGGCCGGGGTTTTGTATTGACAATGTTGAAATATTCTCCGCCGTCGGTTCCTTCCCACGTTGAACGTCTCGCTGGGTTGTGATCGCTGAGAAGTGGTGTCTCCCTCGCCGGTTTCGCTCGCTATGCCTTCTGTTGCCTTTGGCTCGGCGGGATTACAGGGCTTTGGGATGCGTCACCGTTCCCAGACTAGGTTGAATAGGCACTGTGCTCTCAAGGCGTACGCCTTTCGCAGACGCAGCCTCCTGTCCCTTGCTCTGTCCCGGCCGGACGCACCGGACGTCGGCTCAGTTTCTACCTGACCGTTCAGGCGCACGCCGGAAGCCGCCAACGCAGTCCCTGGGTCAAACGCCAGGTTCTAGACAAACGCTTCCACCTAGAATTCGACGTATTTATATTCTTCTTCCGGGTGTCCTCGTTGTCCTTGCTCTGCCTCTGGATGTCTCGGTTAGCTCCGCTCCTTGTTGGCGTAGCGCTCACGATTCGGTAAGCTGCCTTTTTGGGACTCTAGCGATGAACTGCTATGCTCTTAACGCATACGCCTTTCGAGACACTAACTGAACAAACGCGCGTCCTTCCGGGCTAGTCGCACCAAGACCTTGTACAATTCCTGCAGGACGATCAGGCGTACGCCGGAGTTCGTCAATGCAGTCCTTGTAGGCAGGCAGCTAGTTCAAGACCACTTTCCTTCTGAGCCCACGGTTCTTCGTCGAAGGACTCTATTTGTTCAACTCTGTCGGACACGACGGGTGGGATGCCAAGCTCAAATCGCGACAGAAGTTGCGACAAAGCGCCTTGAAGGACCTCAGCTACCTGTGTCTTAATTCAGAGTCTTTAGCTCTAAGTACCGAACGTCTCGACGTAGCGATCTTGTTTCCTTGATGACTCCGCACGGCTTTACTTGGTTCTTCACGTTGTTTCACTGGTTACTGGTTCACTTGATGACTGTTACTTGTTGACTTGGTAGAAATTTACTGATCCCGCTTCCTGCGCTCGGCCGGCTTATATAGGCCTCTATTTACCGCTAGTTATCGGCGTCTCCTTGCCTCTTGGTCCAAAGTCCACGGTTTTACCGTTCGACCTTTCGCCCTCTGCGCACGGCACCCACAATAGGGTCCGAAGCCCGGTGCTGTCCCGTTACTTCCTTCTGCACACGGCCTCCCGCTGCTCTCTTTTATGGTTGTCCCTCTCGGACTCTCCCTATCCTTGTCTGGTGCTCAGGGAACCACTCTCTCTCACCGCAATACCGTTACTACGGGCGAATTCGCCGCGTAACTGGTAACTAGTATGCCACTGCTTGCATGCGATTACTCTGCTTGCTTTATAACTTCTGGGAAGTTATTCAACTCCTCATGTTTGTATTGAAATAGATGTTAGAATTTTGTATTTTCTTGACATATTGCCTGTATATTGATTATATAATAATTTTGGATGTATTTTACAACATCGGAATTCCCGCACCTGTGTCTATTAAAAAGACTAACTCCTTTCGCTACATTTAAAAAAGTGTCGAATTCTGGAATGGCATTCAGAATGTCATTTATGTTTAACCTCTAGGCAGTTACTTTGTTCGGCATTATGTTATCTTTTGTGTCTGCTACACTTGTATCTAAATCTAATTCTTCTTCTCCTTGTTCCGGTAACGTTATTACCACTGGAATTGTCAGATCGTGTACACCTTTTTCTTTTATATCAACTCTTTCGCTTGATTCCATTCCCTATTTTGATGCATTAATATTCTTGCCTTATTGAAGGAATTGACAAGAATCTTTCCATGTTAAATAATTGTGTCTGTCTGTAGTACCCTATTCTGGCCCTAATTAATCGCAGATTAAGGTTTAAGTTTATAAAATCTAAAATAATAGGATCAACATTATACAAGGTGCAAAATGAAACAACGATTGATGCAATTGTAAAAAAAAAATGTAAGATACTATAGTTTGTAATACATCCGACGAAGTGAAGGCAAAATTGGTAAAAACCACACAAAAAGGAAAAACTGCCGAAAAATTCACTACCAAAATTGACAATTTACGTATGCTCTTGGAAGCCTCGTACATTGACCAAGGCCTTTCGCCGAACATGATGAAAATTCAGCACCAAAGAAGCCATTAGCACAATGATAGAAATTGCGAACATGGAAAACTAAAAACAATTCTTGAGGCAGGAAAATTTATAACAATGAACGAAGCCAAGCAAAGTACTTACTATGCAGTACTGAAATGACAGGCAACGCTAACTCCATTTTATACGCCCAAAAAGGCCAAAGCCAGCGTGGTAGTTACTACAGAAGAGGTAATTATCGCGGTAGAGGCAATGGTCGCGGTTATTATAATAATAATAGTTTGAATAATTATAATAATTAATTATAATTAGAATCGCAACAGTGGACAGAATTATAAGTACAATAACAATTATAGAGGAAACAAAAGAGTAAGTTATAGAGGAAATAATCATCAAAATGGAGGTAACAAGTCTAAACTAAAACTAACTAAACTAACAAGTCTAAAACTAAAACAATTCTTGAGGCAGGAAAATTTATAACAATGAACGAAGCCAAGCAAAGTACTTACTATGCAGTACTGAAATGACAGGCAACGCTAACTCCATTTTATACGCCCAAAAAGGCCAAAGCCAGCGTGGTAGTTACTACATAAGAGGTAATTATCGCGGTAGAGGCAATGGTCGCGGTTATTACAATAATAATAGTTTGAATGGACAGAATTATAAGTACAATAACAATTATAGAGGAAACAAAAGAGTAAGTTATAGAGGAAATAATCATAAAAATGGAGGTAACAAGTCTAATAATAATAATAATAATAATAATAATAATAATAATAATAATAATAATAATAATAATAATAATAATAATAATAATAATAATAATAATAATAATAATAATAATAATAATAATAATAATAGTAATACTAATAATAATAATAATAATAATAATAATAATAATAATAATAATAATAATAATAATAATAATAATAATAATAATAATAATACACTTCGGGAAACTCCCAACAACCTTTAGTTACACAGCAGTAGGAAATATTAAAATTCACACCATCAATTCGCTACTTTTTTATATGTAGGGAAATGAGTTTAATAGACACAGGTGCGGGAATACCGATACAATATACAGGGAAGATGTCAAGAAGTTACAACATTTTAACTTCTATTGAAATACAAACATCTAACTATATAACCCAACACTATTTTCATATAGTAAATTAAATATAGAAATAAGTGGGGATTTACGGGAGCGGCGGTCGGGAGCGGCGGTCGGCAGCAGCGGTCAGTTCGCTGCTCCCGTAAGTCCCCACTACTACCCCAAAAACAGAGGAAAACCGCACAAATTATATATATTATATAGTATATCATTCGAAAGCATTTTTCAAGACCTTTCCAATGGTCTCTTAATTAAAAATTGCTCTTTTTGATCAAAACTATCAAAATTATAATTTCACACCTTCGCGCACAAGCAGTCGTGAGAACGCACAAGTAGGTGGGGTTAAGATAAGTGTTCTTGGGTATGCGCGTTTACTTTCTCGTACATTTTCTCAAACGATAACGATCGGTCCGAACATTTGGCGAGAATATTGAGAAACCAAATAAAACGAGTGGGTTCCATCGGATAATATTTACACTGATTCTGAATTATGTATGTGAATGCATTTGGAAAAAATTCAACTGATTATAAAACCGTTAAAAGCCCCCCGCTCCAGTATTTTCCAGCTACTCTTAGCTTAAGGCTTTGAGAAATGTCCATGGTTGCATGGCAATATCTTAAGCAAATGTTGACCCTAACCTAAGGACAAGGTTGATACAGCATTAATATTTACCTACAACCTGAACCCTCCTACACCACGTTCACCACCCGATAACTTGTTATCCATCTTTGTACTGATTTGACCTCTGATATCCATTAGACAGGTGTCTGGGCGGGTTTTTATATTCAAGAACCAATTGGATTGTTTCTAGGAGTAAAACATACCTGTATGCACTCCCTGTATATGTCAAATTTTTAAGTGAACATTCTAGACTAAAAAAATTGCTCAGGATCAGTTCTTCAAATGCCTCAGTACTGCATACCAATGGATTTAACTGTGGAATTCATCGACTCCGAGGACGAGATGGAAGTACCTCCTACCCAAGACTCAGATGTAATTATTATTGAAAACACAGATCAGGAGCCTGTGGATGCTTTCGACTCTCAGGATTCGGTTAAGCTGTTTGTACGAGGTGTGTTTGCGCCTGCTACAATGTCAACCCAAACGGTGACTATTGGAGCTATGGCTCCCTTGAGTGGAGCGATTTTCCATTGGGGAGGAACACTCAAGAAGTTTTTAACCAACTTATACGGTGAAAACGATGATCAATTTCAATGTTGACAGAGATTTGAATTGGACGAAGCTTTCTTAAACTCCCAAGGCAATGCGTTTTCTGATGATGGTCACATCTTTGATCAGATCATCGAGTCAAACCCCCCGAACGAATATTTAACAATGATGGAAGACGAAGAAGAACACAGCCTACTAGACGTTTTATTTGATCTAGGATTGTAATTTCTCCATCTTAAAAAAAAATATAATAAATAAAAAAACCTTTTACAAAAATGCAGTTGCTAAAACTGATTTTTCTTTCTTTGATAATATTTTGTGCCTTGCGAAGGCTTTTTAAGACTGCATCATGCTTTAACAGGAGATGAGCGTTATAATCATATCGCAAGCAGAATGTTTTTATTGTGGACAAAAATAACAGCAATAATATTACGATCTTGATTTTTGATAGTTAAAGTTATGTAATTTTAAGATATGATTTTTGAGGCCTATGCGTGTAGTAAACGATTTTGTTTCTGGACACAGCTCACAAAGGAACTTCCCCATTTTAATTTAAGGAATATAAACTGAGTTTTCTTTAAAAATGCTTTCTTATATAGGGTCATGGGTACATTTTTTGTAACTATTTACTTATTTATAAAAAGAGATAGATATAATAATGTAAATATGAAAAATTTGAACTATGTTTCGTATATGTTTTCTTATAAAGAGACATAGGTAAATTTTTTGTAACTATTTCTTAAAGATAAAAAAAAACTATAATATAGTATATATGAAAATATGGCATAGTTATGTGTTTTAGATTTATTGTGTTTGTGTATGTGTGTATGTATGTATAAAAGAGAAAAAAATATATCGTTATATTTTTCATGTTCTGGATAGTAAAAAAGACCACGTAATCTTAGGTAAATCGATTAGTACACAACTGTTAGGTACTAGAGCACATCGAATCAAATCTAGCGCTATTCAAAAATGGTGTGCATATATATTGACGATAAATAAATCATAAAGTCATTTTGTTGATTTCTTAGGACTTCTTAGAGACACTGAACGAAATGAAGCCTGTGATTGGTTATACAAAAATTGAAAATCTATGTATTGGATTCGAGTATAAGATCACTGGATGCAAGTTAAAAAAGACACCTTATTGAACCAAAGTAGCTCTTTATTTAACAGACAAGGACAACAAAGATGTTTGGATGTTTTTACCTAAAACTTATGTAAACAAATTTTGTACTAAGACACCTTATAGGAAATTAAATGAGAACGGAATTACGCATATGATATATAAAGGAAAATATGTAAATAGATATAGTTGTGCGCAAATAGAATTTTTATCAATAAATAAGAAAGAGAAATAAATGAATTTTTCCAATATAAAGCCCTGAGTTTCTAAATCCAATCGTAAAAGCAATCTTAAAAAACGAACAATATGGTAAAATCGCTTAGAATTTTTTTTTCAGCAAATTTGGGGCATTTTATAAGCTGTTGACCTGAATCTCTCCAAATCATGTTTTTGAATGCATACCATGATCAGGGTACAAAAGCCTGCCAATCGGATAGCTCCTATAGGAAAAATGTGGTAAAATCGCTTAACATTAATTTTTTTCAGCAAATTTCGCGCATTTTATAAGCTGTTGAACTGAGTCTCTCCAATTTTAATACATATCATTATTAGGGTGAAATATCTTGCCAACCGGAAGTGTATATCTTATAAATCCCCCATATGAGCAATATGGCAAAATGCGTTCAAATAAATTTGTTCTGCAAATTTCGCGCAGTATATAAGCTGTTGACCTGAATCTTTCCAAATCGTATTTTTTAAGGCATACCACGATCAGGGTGAAAAAGCGTGATAATCGGATGGCTCCTATAAGAGCAATATGGTAAAATCGCTTAGAATTAATTTTTTTCAGCAAATTTTGCCCATTTTATAAGCTGTTGACCTGAATCTCTTCAAATCATGTTTTTTTATTACATATCATATATAGGGTGAAATAGCGTGCCAATCAGAAGTTTGTATCTTATAAATCCCCCATATAAGCAATAGGGCAAAATGCGTTTAAATTAAATTTTTTCATCAAATTTCGCGCATTTTATAAGCTGTTGACCTGAATCTCTCAAAATCGTATTTTTTATTACTTATTATAATTAGGGTGAAATAGCATGCCAATCGGAAGTGTATATCCTAAAAATCCCATATGAGCAATAGGGCAATTTGATGCAATTTAAAGACATGCTTTTTGAACAACACTTGGAAAGCATAATACCTAAAGGCTACTCTGGAGGATTTGGAGGAAAATGAGGTAATTCATTCTAAATATGGATTCCATTACAAACTTTGTCCCTGGAGCGATGATGATGTCACGTCTGGACCAGACACTTGCCAGTGCCATATGCTGCCTGTACTAAAAAAGGAAGCCCTTAGTCTTATGCGATTTTATCGTACTGAAACTAAATTAAAAATATTTAAAACTCGAATTTTATTTTTTAAAATTGGACTTAAAAATTTTAAGTATTATTTTGTCATTGTATGAGAAGTCATTTTTCTTGAAATTTTTTTTAAAAAAATTTTAAGAGAATTTGTAAAGTATATTTAAAAAAGCGTCCTAAAATTTCTATGTTTATCAATATCAATCATGGAATCATATTCACAGTATACCAGACAAGTAACTCCTTTACTTAGGGGTTCTGAAAATCTTCCTTCGAGTCGTATAGTGCCTTGTGACATCAAATTTGAGCATACAGTGGAATTTGAATGATCAGTAGTTAGGTCAAAGGCTAAAATGAAACTGTTAGTATCAAACATTTCCTTGGTTATTTGTAGACAATGCTTTATTCCACTCGATCACAATGCTTTATTCCACTCGATCTGAATAGCATATTATAACTTCTAGAGCTTTGAACATTTTCAGCGTTCGAGTAATCAAATTCTAAGGCCTGGGAAGGAACTTGAACTCCGTTAACTAATAGGTGAAAGCGTTGCATTTTAAAATGTTTTAAATGAAATGGATTTAAGCCTCGGTTTCCTGAGTATGAGCGGTTTTTAACCATACTAAAAGCCAAGAAATTGGGTAGTTGCCCAATAACTGCGTTATCGATCGATAGTGTATTGTTGCCTAGATATATTGTAAAAGATTTGACTTCTACTTTACTGAATGGGTATAAAGCATTTTTTGTTTGCTTGGGTTAACTGTTATATGATTCATAAAGAGTTGTGGTTCTAGTATCTTTAAATTTGATTCAGTTTTATTTTCCATTAAATAAAATGCTGATTTTTCAATGTTAAAATTAATTCTTAGATCTACATTATTAAGAAGCAGTTTGCTTTGGTTAAAAATATCACCATGAACTTTTACGAATAATTCGACCTTATTACTGTTTTGGAATATATTTTTCAGAGTTTCATTAGTGGCTGGATAAACGAATTTCCTGCTGTTAATCTTCCAAAATTCGGGAAATAACCTTGGAAAGCCAAGTGGTTTTCTGATGGATCACTCCCATAATTGAGAAAGCGCCGTCCAAGGATGCAATAGGATTGTATGAGACTTCTTCGGTTCTTAGAATAGAACTTTGCGAAGGGTGTGGTGTACACAAATCTAGTTCGCTATTCATACATTTAATATGGTTACATATTTTACTTTAGAAAAAATATCACTAATATTCAATTTCCTTGATTTTTTTTTTCCTTCTTGATGGTGGTGGGTATGTTTAACTTGTCGTTTAGAAGTAAAATGATAACGTTTTTTCTCGACCCTCGCTTTTTATTCCTTTTTCCGCTACCATTTTGAGAGCGTGTCATTGTATTTATTTGAGAGATTTGTTAACGATTTGTTACTGCTTTACCAGTATCTGCAGCCTGATTTTTTATAGCAGTTATACCCGAAAGGAAAAGAGGTTTTATATAATTTAAAAGACCGATACAAAAATTTCCATACCTCGACCTTGCTGTACAATTCGTGGAGACACATACAGACTGCCAATATTATTTAGTCCGGCACCGCACTGATGCACATAATATTCGTGATAAGATTTCACCATGATGACTATTCTTGTTATAATTAAACATCGTTGGGGTATGTATTATTTATAGGATTAACCTTCTTTTTTTCTAAAGTGTAGAGTTACAAAACTCGGAACAGCTCAGGTTTGAAAAGGGTCTTTACCATATATTTACACGAAGACATCGAGGACTTTTACAACCAACAGACCTTGGTTTGATTATGTCAGTATAAATAAAAACTAATCCATTTTCAGGTATTATAGATTCAGCAGGAACATTTGAATACCTAAATGTTTCCGCATTACTTAACTAACAAATTCAGTTTCTTTCGCTATATTTCTCTCTTTTGTAGTTGTTTTGTAAATGTAATTTTTCAGATATATGTCCGTAGTTATTGATTACATTTTCAATCAATTTTGTTTTTCCCTATTTTCACCGGCTAAGTTCGAACCGATCTAGACAATTTTTCTCGTCCTGTTACCAATTTTACATCTTGAAATGGTAATGAAACCGCTTTAATTTTTGTTGCTTAACTCTCAATTTGCGTTGTTGATCACTAAGCTTTATTTTTGATACCGCTAGTTTTTTGTTATGCTTTTTTACGTCCAAATACAAAGTGTCTCTTATTTTTCGTTCAATGCTCAACAAATTTCGTGTTTTAGTTGATCTAAATCTTATCCATCACTCTCGGTCGGTAAGTGTATGAACGTTTAAGAAATAAGTAATATTGTTTGATTTAACATCTTGGTCATCACTTTCTTGGTGCATCACACTTTGGTTTTAATTCAGAAGTGTTAGGATTTATATCAATTCAATTTGTAGTTTGTGATTCAGTGGTTTTCGTTGTCATAAATTAAATATTCCATAATTTTTTACGTTTTTTATATTGATAGAATCTTAGTTCTTGTCGAATTTTAAGCTATTTATCAATATCACTTATTTTTAATTGTTTAAAATTGGTAAAAATTGTATATATATTATAATTATTATTCATCGAGAGTTGTTTATCAATTGTTGAAAAGTGGGGGTGCATTGAAATTACTTTTTTTTTAACTTTTTTTGTTTTAATAATTTTTTTTTTAATTTTTCCAAAAATTCCGGAAAGAAATGAACTAAAGAATTGCTAAATTATTCAAAAAGAACAATAACTTTTCTCTTAGAGTTTAATTTAAAGCGCCCATGATAGGTAGCGCAATGCACTTTTATACTTTTAAAGGAATTAAGATGCGTTTTAGAGTTTAAAATGTCTGATCTGTTACTTCTTTATATATATTCTAAATAACTCTGTTGTGTTTTCTGGGTAAATTTGTATTGCAAGACATTGAAATTGAAGCTTATCTCGGGGATTTTTAAAAACTATTATATTTTTGGTATTAAGTGGAATATCACGGGTATGCGGTGATTTATTAAATATATTTTGAGTAACTACAACAACTGATAAATTCCGGTGGTGCGATCCATTCGTAAACAGTTCACATACATTTTTGTTAAAGGCACCCATCATCAAGTCGTCAAGTATCAACAGAAAAGGCTCATTAGTTTCGTTTTTGATTGTTTCAGGAACTCTTTTAAAGTATTCAATATTATTAAAATTTGGCTTAACACTTTCCTCCCCATAACACCAAGTAATTCGATCAATTGAAATATTAAAAAGATCATTCTTCTTGGGAATCAGGTTTTCTAAAAATTTTGTTTTTCCTGATCCAGAGGGCCCGCAAATTATGTATAAATTGTGTAAACATTTTTTTTAGTTTTTGGTATAATATATTTTTTTTTTAAATTATTTTATTCAAGATTAATTAAACAGTGTTTTACTTAATATTTGTTTATATAAGGATTTTATATTTTTTAAATAACACTAAGCTTTTTTATGCTTTTCTTGATCGCGTTTCTTGGCGCAGTTCTTCTCGAAATGAGTATCAGATGCGCAATAATTACAATATATAAGCTGCAGGGATCCCTTTTTACGGAGATCATTTTCAAAAAATTTTTTTTATGAATCCATGGTTAACGATCAGGTTAGGTCCGCTAATTATTTTCTACTAAATCTTAAACGTTTGAGTCACCATTACAATATATTTCATAATTCGAGTTTTTTAAGAATACAAAAAGCTTTAACAAATTATGTTATGAACATCGGAGTGGAATTTTTTTCTTATGTATTCTACAATTAGTGAAAAAATTTGGTAATTCAGTTAAACTTTTTCCAATATTTATATCGATTATGTTAGTTGATAAATATTTGGTTAAAAAGCTTTTCTTCGTTTCACCCCTAAAAATAACTGTTTTATACTTGTTAAGTGGTGAAAGTATATCTACGCTATATCACCAGCTGACCAATCCAATCCATTTATATTTCGCTGATTTATTTGTTGTTGCTTAAGAGCCTCATTTAAAAGGAAAAAAATTAAGTGTCACAGTTCCAGACGGCATGAATGCTAGTTCCTTAACAAAAACTTGTTTATTGTTTCCAAGTAAATATTGAAAATCTACTATAATGCTTAAATTTCGACTGAGAGTGAGTTTGCAAGGGCTTCCGCCTTTATATACCCGCAAGACTAGAACCAATTTTTAGTTTAAATAAAGTACTCTAACCCAATGGGCATGTGTCTAACTAAACGATATAAAACTTCCCGAAAGACTCAGGATCGTCATTTTCGGATTCGAATTTTATGTCGTTCATAACATAAAGTTGAAATGTGGCTTATCAACTTTTAGAAATTTTTCTCCCATGGTTTGGATGCAGCAAAGTAAAAATAATTTCGTGGGATTTGATAAAGACGAATGGATGCAACTGCTTACATATAAGGAATATATTCAGTTGAAGCTTGACCAGTATGACTTTTTGATGTCGGATTCAATTATTGATCACCCACGCATGTCTTCAATATAGTGTACTTTTAGATTTAGGAAATCAGATAAGCAGTACGTTTTTGTAAATAATTAGTATGGTAACAAAATTGAGTTCGATTCGGAGTCATGGAGATCATTGTTACGATTGGGTATATTTTTTACAACATTTTTATGTTGGAATTCCATATTACGACAGCAAGTTATATATCTTTATCACAATCATATAGTTCCTAAGTGTGCATCTTTGGAAAGATTAGGTATTCAACTATCTGATTTAGATGGATCCTATGATCCCGATGTACAAATAAATTTAACTCGATTATTTTTTTGAAATTTAAAAAAAAAATGCGTGCTGAAATAAAAAGAGATGTACCGGTGTATCAACAATCACTATTAACAAATCAATCATTGTGTTCTAATAAAAAATAATACAATAAGATGAGTAAACTACAAGTCGTTAATGAAATTCATAAGACCGCTCGGAAAAATGTTAGACGCCGAAAATTTGTTCAGAAAGGGATAAATGAATGACGTGGAAAATTGATTTAGTCGAAATGATATTGTTTAGTAAAGAAAATGGAGGTTTTAGATATTTACTGATCGTTATTGATACGTTTTCAAAGTATGCATTCGCCGAACCAGTTAAGACAAAGTCTGCACCAGAAATAGCAGATGCAATGAGAACTGTTTTTATAAATAGTAAATGTACACCAAAAAACATTCATTAAGATCAAGGAAAAGACTTTTATAATTTCAAATTGGGGAATTAATGAAAAATGTAATATAAATCACTATCATACATATACACATCTCAAGGCTTCGTATGTCGAAAATGTTTAGTATGCAGGGTAAATAAAAATTTGTAAAATCAAATTTCTTGTAGATCAATACAATAATTCTTACCATCGAACTATAAAAATGAAACCTGTAGATGTATGCCCTAAAAATGAGGAGTTAATTTTAAAATCAGTTTATAATATTCCCAAAATATTTCCAAAACATACATTTTCGGTAGATGATTTCGTTAGAATAAGTAAATACAAAAGAGTATTTATAAAGGGATAAGAACCCAATTGTTCCACCGAAGTTTTTAAAGTTATAAAAGTTAAGTCAACAGACGATATAGAATATTATATGAGTGTTCCTATTGAAGGGCCGTTATATGAAGTGGAACTTAAAGAAGTAAAAGACAAAAATGCTTACCTGGTGGAGAAAATACTTATAAAAAAAAGACCAAAGTGCTCGTAAAGAAGAGCGGTTTTGATTCCAGCCACATTTCATTGATATCTGTAAATGATCTGCTTAAGTAATAAAACACTGAAAATAAATTTGATTTCAATTTATGTTAGCAGCGTATGTTGCGTGTCTTGGGGGCAGCTAAAACCGCTCCGTTCAACTAGCAACTTATACCGCTAACCGCCGAATCCCTGACTAAAACACAACAATATTTCGTTAGGAACTGATCTTTATTTGGCGCTCATCGCGTCTTTTATACCCTTAGTTACAGTGTTCTTATGTATAACCAATTCTAGTGGTTAATTCTAGGAGTTTATATGTATACTCTATTTCGGGGACAAGTGTATGTCAAATGTCAATTCTTTGGGTTACATAGGGGAACATACTTCTTAGGTCACAAGTGTAATCTGAAGTAGTGTTGCACCAGCAATCTAATTATCCAGGTTCAAGCGTAAACAATTTATTTACATTTTTATTTGTTTTTTTTTTTTTTTTAACATCTTATTCTTGTATTGTACAAGTATGGCAACACATTTTTTATTATTATTAATTATTAGTTTGATCTCTGCTTAATATATGAGATATTTAATAATAACCGTGGGCTAGTGCATTTACATTATCAGTTTAAATATATATCTTATCATCCTTATAGTTGAGACTAATTTTATTTACAATTTCAGTATAAAGAAAGTGAGACCTACTACGAACAACTCGCTGAGCTCCATAAAATGTTTTCTTGTGTCTAACACATTCGATATAATCTTCATGATTTAGTTTTTTAATAACAGATTTTTTTTCAACTTTAATTTTTTTAAGACATTCTATTTTTCATTTCCTTCTCCATCATCCACAAATGTAAAATGTCAATTTTTAAGGTTACATAGGGGAACATACTTCTCAGGTCACAAGTGTAATCTGAAGTGGTGTTGCACCAGCAACCTAATTATCCATGTTCAAGCGTAAATATTCTGCGGGGGTCCTTAATGCCTCTATTTATTTGAATTTAATGTATTTGTTGGTAGCCCGAATTCTATATTAATTTGTTTCTTATCATTCTTACAAGAACGTCTAACATAAATTTAACTTATTTTGATTATTGGTATAATTAAAGCTATTAGAGCCAAATGCCCACTAGCAATATGGATATTAATTTCTCTTAACTTAAAGCTACACTCCTGAGAATAAGCACTGAGGGCACATGTAGTGGTTGCATTCTAAATAACAGGGATGCGACTAATCTGTTAGGTGAGGTGCCCCTAATACTCCACCCTAGGGATGAAATGACAGCCGAACTAATCTTCGAGCAGAACTTCGCAGCACACCTAGGCAATAAGAAAGATTGGACCACATTGTCTGAAGTACACCCGATGGCTAAACACACCATTGCATGGTACACAGATGGATCCCTGACACAACAAGGCACGGGCCTTGGAGTGGTAGGGCCTCGCATAAAATACCACGAATCCCTTGGCCAATATACCAGCATATTCCAGGCTGAGGTATGTGCCATTGGACGTTGTGCAGAGCTCAACATACAGCGTGGATACAATGAAAAGGACATATCGATCCTTTCGGACAGCCGAGCAGCAATTACTGCTTTACATAGTAACAAAATCACCTCGAAGCTAGTCTTAGAGGTGAAGAGTAAGCTAAATATTTTGGGCAGACGAAAGAGACTGGCCCTCAGATGGATTCCGGGACATAAGGATTTATCCGGAAATGAACTTGCCGATAAAATGGCAAAACTAGGAGCCGAACAGCCCCTGATAGGCCCAGAGCCCTACTGTGGCATAGGGAGGCACACCATAAAAGAATATCTAGGAAAGAGGAAGGCGCCATGAGACAAGAACACTGGAGAAATACCCCAGGCCTAAGGCCAGCCAAAACTTAAATAAATAACTACAACAAGAAGAGGTTCAACTTATTCAACTAGGGAAAAATTCACTTAGGATCGTTACCGGATTTCTAACCGGGCACTGTAGACTGAAAAGTCACCTAGGTAAGATGGGAATAACCAGCAGTAGAACTTGCAGATTCTGCGACAGAGGACGAAACCTCTAAACACATCATCGCAGACTGTCCGGCGTTAGCAAGTATAAGATGTAAAATCTTAGGAACCAGAACTCTTACACCTGAGCTCCTAGGAAGAATCAACCCATTAAAACTCCTCGACTTTATTCGAGGAAGTGGGTTGATATCTGAGCTGTAGGCTCAGAATGGGGGTACAATAGATCTTACAGGTCGCGGTACACTGAACACCCCGATATTAATAAATAATAATAAATAAATAACTTAATATTTTCTGCTTTTTGTTCTTCTAGTTGTTTTTTAATGTTAATTATATCATATGTATTTTTTATAAGCCTTGATGCCATTGGTTTTATTTTTTTCTTTTTTAATATTAAAAGCTACTGTAATCAGTGGTGCTACCGGCTCCGTTATATTGTCTTCTGTGATTATTTCGTGCGCATCTGTTAAAAGGTGTTGTCCATTGCGGGCTGAACATCCTTTGCGCAGTCTTAGTACTCCTTGGGTTTGAATTTGCATGACCTGACTTCGCTGGTTTCCACATGTCCATTCCAACACCGTGTCGTTGAAAACCTTGTAAGCCAAGAATTTGAAGTAGACAATTCTACCCATATGCTTTCGGCACGACTCTCCTGGAATTTACATATTGGATTCCGACTTTGGTTTAGGGCCGATAACTCACAGGAATTGTCAGTGGCTGATTTCCAGACCCAGTTTCCTCGACAAAGAAAATGTTGATTACTTTGACGAGAGCAGGCGTTTAATATTGTAATTTGTTAAAGTTGTATATAAACAAGTCAGCCTTTAACTGAGGAACGATTGTTTTGCCATAACTTCCGAGTGGTATTGGTATCATTCTATACACCGCCGATGCTTCCTGATCGAACAACGGTATTTCTGCGTGTATGACAAGTTTCTCATCCATAATTATCGCTTGGGCTGTCATTAAATTGTATATTTCTCTTATTTCTGTTCCAGTTGCTGATCCAGGTAGCTGAAGGTTCGGTGCTAGTTTTTCCTTAATTAGTGCAATTTCCTTTTTTATTTTCGGGGGTTGTAACAATTGAAGGTTAACCCGACCGTGATTGAGGTAAATTAAAAAATTTGTCATAGATCCTTGCGTTTTCTTACAACTTTCCAGCAATTCTGTAATTTGAAACAGCATCGTTTGATATGCTAGTGCCATCCGATTGACATATTGATTTTCGTGCACTTCCTTGTTCAACCTCAATATTTCATTTTCCATCGCTTTTAACTGTTCGTACATTTCCTCTGATGTTTTTGTTATGATATTTAACGTCGAATCTATTAAGGATGTTTGTTTCATATACATATGTTGCAGATCTTGTTGATTATCGAAAATGTTTTGTATATTTGCTTCAATTATATTTCTGTCTGTAGCATCCAAGGTTCCAAATAATATTTCGTGTATAGTTCCAATAAAGGGTGCTCTTTTCTCGTTATTTGCTTTAAGTTGATTAATTCTATTATTAAAATTGCGTACCATTATTTGACAAGCTCCTTCATATAAAATTAAAGCCTTGCAATTAACTGATAGCTCCCAGATACATTTATCTATCTGTCTTAACTCGGTAGTTACAATATATAATTAAGTTCCATTTCGACGCTGCGATGTCCATAAGTCCAAGATTGTCCAGGTATATCATCGTAATAGTTTCCAATGGTTGTATTTTTGTTATTCCGCTATCCGATTTTGCTAATGCTTTTATCCCATTAGTTTCTGTGCACATTGCTGTCGAAATCTGATGTACGACGGTTTTAATTGTATTTTTTAAGCCCATTATCCAGGATTTGTCTTCGGATCCGTGCTTTTTTTATCCGATTTTCTCCATGCATCGTGCTTAAATGTGTTTTTTCAATTAACAGCTTAGCCAAATGTGACATGTTTATTATAATTGGATGTTTTTGAATAAAATTTAGCTTTGAAAATTGTAGTCTGCCTCCGACTCTTAAAATTCCATTGCTATCCATAAATGGGTGTAAGGGTGCTAATTTACACATGGAGTCTATCTCCTTTTTCCTTTTCAATTTTTCGACTTCTTCGGGAAATTCTTTAAGCTGATGTAGCTTGAAAATTTTAATTTCTGCTCGTTCCAATTCTTCTACTGATAAATTATTCGATCCTAACACGATTTCTTACATCGATTTATGAATCTCAGTACATAAGCCATTACTTTAATCAATTTTCCCATATAGTCTAATGGTTAGGATATCCGGCTCGAAGTACCATATGCTTGCAGCGTATATCGCGTGTCTTGTGGGCAGCTAAAACCGCTCCGTTCAACTAGCAACTTATACCGCTAACCGCCGAATCCCTGACTAAAACACAACAGTATTTCGTTAGGAACTGATCTTTATTTGGCGCTCATCGCGTCTTTTATACCCTTAGTTACAGTGTTCTTATGTATAACCAATTCTAGTGGTTAATTCTAGGAGTTAATATGTAATCTAATATCCAGGTTCAAGCGTGAAAAATTTATTTACATTTTTATTTGTACTTTTTTTTTTTTACATCTTATTCTTGTAATGTCTTGGTCCTCAAGAACTAGTGGGATGGTTCGAAGGGAGGCTTAGCTGAGGCCACCGGGCGGGTCGCAGGTTGCGGATAGCGAACGACCTTTTGGGAAGGTTAGTTGCGAATAAGCGCAAGCAAATAAGCAACCCCGGACAAACAGCGGGTATACCGATAGTGGTATACCGATAGTGGTGTACCGACAAGACGCTTGTTTGGCCGTCTTAACACCGTAGCCTTACACACCCCCTCCCTCACAACTACCTACCTCTATCCTATCCCCCACATCTCACCTCGGTGCCGGACTAAGTTGTCATTCGACCCGTGCCGATAGTCAGCCTGGCTGGGGGCCCGAGTTAACAAATAGCCCAGTTGCAAACGGAGGGTTCAGGCAAGTGGCGACCGTCTGTCCTAACTCTCTCTGCCCGGGCGGACCATATACTTCTCCGCGACTCGTGGCACCCCATGAAAAAGAACAAAAGTATAAAAATCCCGCAGGATATCCCTGCAACCGGTGTCGCAAGAAACTTCGAGTAAAGATCCCTCGAAGGCGACAGACAACAGGCGGCAGCGCACCCGCCTAGGACTTCACCAGCAGCCCAGGCGAGAAGACCTGCACCACAGTCATTCCCAGCCAGGGAGCGTGGTGTGCCAGCACGCCCACCTCTCGCGTCTGATAGGCCAACCTCTATCAGACAGCTGAAGAAGCAGGACGCTCTTCCAGCCTGGGACAGCCTGGAGGACTGGACGACCCCAACAGGCGTGGCCTGCCAGGGTCAAAGGTACCTGAGGTATCTCATGCAGGGCATGACACCGGAGGAGGCCTTGAAGAAGGCAAAGGAGCCGAGGGAGCAGCCGGTATTGGGGGCAGCACCGGCTGGCAAACGGCTGAACACCAGCCGCACACCACCAACGGACACCCCCAAGAGGTCTAGGCACGGCACAGGGTCTAGTGAGACGTCCTCACGGGTCCCTGAGCAAGAGGGGCCTAGCACAGCAGCAGCAGCGGCAGAAAAGGCAAAGGTGCAGGCCAGGAAGATACCTTCCCAGCCCCACCAAAACCAGAAGCCGAAAACCGCTTGAGGATGATCCTCTAGCCCGGCACCACCGGTCATCGGACCCCGTCCGACATACGCGGAGGCTGCCAAGAAAGCCACGCTCATCAGGGTGGCCATACTCCCGGAGGGTTTCCCGGCGGCTCACGTCAGCGTGGAGCGGTCCGGTCGTGTTCAGGGGAATCCACTTCAGGGTGGGTTACCTGATTATCGACTGCCTGGATGAAGGCTCAGCTGATTGGCTCAAGATTGCCGTACCTCAGCTGCGGACGTGGAAGGGAGTACCCCTAGAAACCCGCACGGGAGCAGACATCCCGGCAGCTTACAACGCCACGTTGTTCTACCCGAGGAGCTCCGACCGAACCAATGAGGAGATATTGGCCTTCATTGGTTTCCAAAACCGGGTCGAGACGGACGCCTGGAAGGTCATCTCCAGGAAGAACGACGGAGCTGGTGCACTCCTGGTCGTAGGGATGGACCAGACCGGATGGGACGAGATAGTGGAGCGTGACCACAAGCTCAACTTCCGGTTTGGCCACGTCACCGTGAGCGGTCTGAAAAAGACTAAGAAAGCTCCGGAAGGGACGCCCAATGACGGCATATGTAAGGCTGTCGAGGATACCCTCGAACCACTGAATGTGGAGTCGAAGCTGCAGAGTGGGGAGCAGGATGGACAATCCATCACCAGCATGGACATTGGGGACTACCAAGGGGATGGACACCCTTTGTCATCCCAAGAGCTGGCCCAGGAGCTCCTCCTGGACGACAGCTGCGAAGAAGCCGAGGTTACCGTGATAGACGGTGGTGGAGAGACTTGCTCTCTCTTTTCAGCAGACATCACGGAGCACCAAACCTCGGAGTGATGGCTGAAACAAGCAGCACTCGGCTAGCCCAGGTAAACATCCATCGGGTCAAAGCAGCATCTGCTGTCTTGGCGAGGATGTTCACCTCCCAACACCTCGGGCTAGCCCTTGTACAGGAGCCATGGTGGCACCATGGCATAAAAGGCCTGTACACGAAGGACACTAAGGTAATATGCGATCCAGGAGGGTCACCTCCCAGATCATGCATCGTTATAAGGAAAGATATTAATTATAGTATCTTTTCAGAGTTCATGAGCAGAGACTGCGTCGCCGTAACCATCAACGGCACAGAAACTGCACCGAAGCTAGCTGTGGCCTCCGCCTACTTTGCCGGGGAGGAGGCCTGTCCACCGCCCGGGCTAGTGGATCACTGCCGGACGAACAAGATCCCCCTCATCATAGGATGTGATGCCAACGCACATCACGTGATCTGGGGTAGCACGGATGTCAACAACAGAGGTGAGCAATTACTAGAATTTATTTTAAACAATAACCTAGAGATCTGTATTGTCGGCGCCAGGCCGACATTTGTTACTAGGGTACGGGAAGAGGTGCTAGACATAACTCTAGTAACCAATTCATTTAAACCCCACATTAAGAACTGGTATGTGTCACCAGAAGAATCTATGTCCGACCACAGGACAATTTTGTTTGAGGTAGCCTTCAACACAAAAAGATGCAACCCTAAAAGAAACCCCAGAAAAGCAATCAAAAAAATTCAGGTCAACTCTAGAGCTCAATTTTTCCAACGAACCGTCAGGATACCCTAGACATCCCTTGGAATTAGATAGAGCGGTAGACAACCTAGGCCACAAGATAGTAAATGCCTTTGAAGACAGTTGTCCTCTAGACAGACAGAAGCGGGAAACAGACGCACCATGGTGGAATGCTAGTCTTGAACGACTACGAGTAACCACTCGGAAGCTCTTCAACAAACCAAAAACTGATAGGAACTGGGAACTATACAGGCAAAGCCTGACGCTCTACAACAAAGAGATCAGGAAGGCCAAACGGAAAAACTATAGGAACTTCTGTGAGGCAATAAGTAACGTCAACGAGGGCGCGAGACTGCACAAAGCAATGGCTAAAAGTGCAACGGATAGTAATTTAGCCCTGAGGAAAGAGAATAACACCTTCACCTCCACGGATCGGGAGAAATTAGAATTGCTATTTGACACGCATTTCCCGGGGAGTACTCCCACTACGGGAAACATAAGGCGTGATCAACATAGAACCCCTAGGACAGTAGCCAGTGACTGGGCAGCAGCCAAGTCTATAGTTACGCCCGAGAAACTCAAATGGGATTCTGGAACCTTCCAACCATTTAAATCACCGGGATTAGACATGATCTCTCCAGCTTTCTTACAGCAGGGGCAGGAACTACTCCTAAACCGCCTAAGAAAACTAATGGTGAGCAGCCTAGCCCTTGGGTAGATCTCAAGTGCATGGTGCAGCGCTAGGGTGGTCTTCATCCCTAAGATCGGGAAGAAAGACATCACCAGCCCAAAGTCCTTCAGACCTATCAGCTTAACTTCGTTTTGTCTTAAAACGCTGGAAAAACTGGTAGACTACAATATCAGAAAAAGAGCTCTCAGACTCTGTCCGCTGCAAAACACACAGCATGCATACAGAGCAGGCCGTTCAACAGACACTGCACTTTATCAACTATGTCGCGCCCTAGAAGGGGCAATTGACAGCAAAGAAATAGCTATCTGTGCCTTTATAGACATAGAGGGAGCCTTCGACAACACATCACATGATGCAGTTCGAGCTGCCCTGTCCAGAAGGAACATAGACATTACTACGAGCAAATGGATTGGCAACCTACTTGAATCCAGGCAAGCAACATGTAGACTGGGTTCGGATAGAGTGACAATTGCAACCAGCAAAGGCTGCCCGCAAGGAGGAGTACTGTCCCCTTTGCAATGGAGTCTGCTAATAGATGACTTTCTCAGCAAACTTGCTGGAAAAGGAATCCAATGTCAGGGATACGCCGATGACATCGTGATAATCGCCAGAGGCAAATTTGAAGCGACACTCTGCGACATCGTCCAACTCGGACTAAAAACAACGCTAGACTGGTGCAGGGAGGTTGGACTCAACTTAAATCCTGCTAAGACAGTCATCGTTCCTTTCACAAGGAAGTACAAACTACAGAGAATGAGACAAATCTCACTGCTAGTAACTCCTATAGAAACTAGTCGAGAGGTTAAATATCTAGGAATCACCTTGGATAGTAAGCTAAACTTCGCTTCCCATGTCCAAAAAACATTGGAAAAGTGTTACAGAGCACTCTATACCTGTCGGAAAATTGCTGGGAAATCCTGGGGAACCAGGCCTCAGATAATACGATGGCTGTACTTAATGATCGTGAGACCAATCCTCACTTACGGAGCACTTGCATGGGGCAAACGAGCTAAGCTCACCAGCATGCAAAACCAGTTAGGAAAGCTACAAAGACTTGCCTGCGTATGCATGACAGGGGCAATGAGGACCTGTCCTACAACTGCCTTAGAATTTCTGATGGAGCTAACACCACTCCACTGTGTGATTGAAACCCAACGCAAAGCTACACTCCTGCGAATAAGCACTGAGGGCACATGTAGTGGTTGTATTCTAATTAACAGGGATGCGACTAATCTGTTAGGTGCCCCTAATACTCCACCCTAGGGATGAAATGACAGCCGAACTAATCTTCGAGCAGAACTTCACAGCACACCTAGAAAATAAGAAAGATTGGACCACATTGTCTGAAGTGCACCCGATGGCTAAACACACCATTGCATGGTACACAGATGGATCCCTGACACAACAAGGCACGGGCCTTGGAGTGGTAGGGCCTCGCATAAAATACCACGAATCCCTTGGCCAATATACCAGCATATTCCAGGCTGAGGTATGTGCTATTGGACGTTGTGCAGAGCTCAACATACAGCGTGGATACAAGGAAAAGGACATATCGATCCTTTCGGACAGCCGAGCAGCAATTACTGCTTTACATAGTAACAAAATCACCTCGAAGCTAGTCTTAGAGGTGAAGAGTAAGCTAAATATTTGGGCAGACGAAAGAGACTGGCCCTCAGATGTATTCCGGGACATAAGGATTTATCCGGAAATGAACTTGCCGATAAAGTGGCAAAACTAGGAGCCGAACAGCCCCTGATAGGCCCAGAGCCCTACTGTGGCATAGGGAGGCACACCATAAAAGAATATCTAGGAAAGAGGAAGGCGCCATGAGACAAGAACACTGGAGAAATACCCCAGGCCTAAGGCCAGCCAAAACTTAAATAAATAACTACAACAAGAAGAGGTTCAACTTATTCAACTAGGGAAAAATTCACTTAGGATCGTTACCGGATTACTAACCGGGCACTGTAGACTGAAAAGTCACCTAGGTAAGATGGGAATAACCAGCAGTAGAACTTGCAGATTCTGCGACAGAGGACGAAACCTCTAAACACATCATCGCAGACTGTCCGGCGTTAGCAAGTATAAGATGTAAAATCTTAGGAACCAGAACTCTTACACCTGAGCTCCTAGGAAGAATCAACCCATTAAAACTCCTCGACTTTATTCGAGGAAGTGGGTTGATATCTGAGCTGTAGGCTCTGAATGGGGGTACAATAGATCTTACAGGTCGCGGTACACTGAACACCCCGATATTAATAAATAATAATAAATAAATAACTTAATATTTTCTGCTTTTTGTTCTTCTAGTTGTTTTTTAATGTTAATTATATCATATGTATTTTTTATAAGCCTTGATGCCATTGGTTTTATTTTTTCTTTTTTAATATTAAAAGCTACTGTAATCAGTGGTGCTACCGGCTCCGTTATATTGTCTTCTGTGATTATTTCGTGCGCATCTGTTAAAAGGTGTTGTCCATTGCGGGCTGAACATCCTTTGCGCAGTCTTAGTACTCCTTGGGTTTGAATTTGCATGACCTGACTTCGCTGGTTTCCACATGTCCATTCCAACACCGTGTCGTTGAAAACCTTGTAAGCCAAGAATTTGAAGTAGACAATTCTACCCATATGCTTTCGGCACGACTCTCCTGGAATTTACATATTGGATTCCGACTTTGGTTTAGGGCCGATAACTCACAGGAATTGTCAGTGGCTGATTTCCAGACCCAGTTTCCTCGACAAAGAAAATGTTGATTACTTTGACGAGAGCAGGCGTTTAATATTGTAATTTGTTAAAGTTGTATATAAACAAGTCAGCCTTTAACTGAGGAACGATTGTTTTGCCATAACTTCCGAGTGGTATTGGTATCATTCTATACACCGTCGATGCTTTCTGATCGAACAACGGTATTTCTGCGTGTATGACAAGTTTCTCATCCATAATTATCGCTTGGGCTGTCATTAAATTGTATATTTCTCTTATTTCTGTTCCAGTTGCTGATCCAGGTAGCTGTAGGTTCGGTGCTAGTTTTTCCTTAATTAGTGCAATTTCCTTTTTTATTTCCGGGGGTTGTAACAATTGAAGGTTAACCCGACCGTGATTGAGGTAAATTAAAAAATTTGTCATAGATCCTTGCGTTTTCTTACAACTTTCCAGCAATTCTGTAATTTGAAACAGCACCGTTTCATATGCTAGTGCCATCCGATTGACATATTGATTTTCGTGCACTTCCTTGTTCAACCTCATTATTTCGTTTTCCATCGCTTTTAACTGTTCGTACATTTCCTCTGATGTTTTTGTTATGATATTTAACGTCGAATCTATTAAGGATGTTTGTTTCATATACATATGTTGCAGATCTTGTTGATTATCGAAAATGTTTTGTATATTTGCTTCAATTATATTTCTGTCTGTAGCATCCATGGTTCCAAATAATATTTGGTGTATAGTTCCAATAAAGGGTGCTCTTTTCTGCCTTTTTGCTTTAAATATCAACTCGTTATTTGCTTTAAGTTGATTAATTCTATTATTAAAATTGCGTACCATTATTTGACAAGCTCCTTCATATAAAATTAAAGCCTTGCAATTAACTGATAGCTCCCAGATACATTTTTTCTATCTGTCTTAACTCGGTAGTAACAATATATAATTAAGTTCCATTTCGACGCTGCGATGTCCATAAGTCCAAGATTGTCCAGGTATATCATCGTAATAGTTTCCAATGGTTGTATTTTTGTTATTCCGCTATCCGATTTTGCTAATGCTTTTATCCCGGTAATAAGAGATAACATTAAAAGACAATTTATTAAAGCTGATGATTTGTTGTCAGGCCTCCTCCTATCTACCTTTTGATCCGTTTTCCATGGACATAGTTTTAAAATGGGTCATTTAATAACTCCACTTTGAGTTTTAACAGAAACGACTCTGACCTTTCAATCGGCTTCAGGATGAGTTTCTACTATCCTTCCAAGCGGCCATTTAGTTGGACTTGTACTTTCATTTTTTATAAGTACCACTTGCCCTTCTTCCAAATTAATTTTTTCACCTTCCCATTTTGGTCGTTTCTGAAGCGTAACGAGATATTCGTCCTTCCTTTTCTGCCAGAAATGATTCTTCATTTTTGTTAACAGCTTCCATCTGTCAAGAGGTGATACGTATTTCTCCGTTGTATCTTCCCGTATATCAAGTGTTGGTCTGCCAATTAAAAAATGCGCTGGTGTCAAAATCTCTTCAAGATTGTTTCCATCGTCAATCGGATACAGTGGTCTGGAATTTAATATAGCTTAAATTTCTGCTTATAAAGTGATCATTTCTTCATAAGTAAGTGTGCTATCTCGTATTACTTGTTTTAACTGATACTTTACTGATTTCACTCCAGCTTCCCAAATTCCTCCAAAGTGAGGACTTGCCGGGGGTATAAAATGCCATTGTATGCGTTCATCCGCTAGGGTCGGATTTATACTGTTTCGTTTAATAGCTTCTATGAACTCCATATTAAATTTTCTTTCTTCACCAACAGAGTTAGTACCATTGTCAGAATATATGTCTGCATCATCCTTTCCTTGCTATAAATCTTTTGATGGCTGCCATAAAAGCTTCGGTAATAAGATCACTTACTGCTTTTAAGTGAACGGCCTTTGTACTATACATACAAAAACGGCGATGTATCCTTTGTACAACTTTTGTCCTCTTCCTTTGGAAACTCTCATATTAATAGGTTCGGCGAAGTCTACTCCTGAATGCGTAAACGGTTGTGATGTAGTAGCTGTGAGTCTGGAATCTGCCCCATTAGTTTCTGTGCACATTGCTGTCGAAATCTGATGTACGACGGTTTTAATTGTATTTTTTAAGCCCATTATCCAGGATTTGTCTTCGGATCCGTGCTTCTTTTATCCGATTTCCTCCATGCATCGTGCTTAAATGTGTTTTTTCAATTAACAGCTTAGCCAAATGTGACATGTTTATTATAATTGGATGTTTTTGAATAAATTTAGCTTTGAAAATTTTAGTCTGCCTCCGACTCTTAAAATTCCATTGCTATCCATAAATGGGTGTGAGGGTGCTAATTTACACATGGAGTCTATCTCCATTTTCCTTTTCAATTTTTCGACTTCTTCGGGAAATTCTTTAAGCTGATGTAGCTTGAAAATTTTAATTTCTGCTCGTTCCAATTCTTCTACTGATAAATTATTCGATCCTAACACAATTTCTTACATCGATTTATGAATCTCAGTACATAAGCCATTACTTTAATCAATTTTCCCATATAGTCTAGTGGTTAGGATATCCGGCTCGAAGTACCATATGCTTGCAGCGTATATCGCGTGTCTTGTGGGCAGCTAAAACCGCTCCGTTCAACTAGCAACTTATACCGCTAACCGCCGAATCCCTGACTAAAACACAACAGTATTTCGTTAGGAACTGATCTTTATTTGGCGCTCATCGCGTCTTTTATACCCTTAGTTACAGTGTTCTTATGTATAACCAATTCTAGTGGTTAATTCTAGGAGTTAATATGTAATCTAATATCCAGGTTCAAGCGTGAAAAATTTATTTACATTTTTATTTGTACTTTTTTTTTTTACATTTTTACATCTTATTCTTGTAATGTCTTGGTCCTCAAGAACTAGTGGGATGGTTCGAAGGGAGGCTTAGCTGAGGCCACCAGGCGGGTCGCAGGTTGCGGATAGCGAACGACCTTTTGGGAAGGTTAGTTGCGAATAAGCGCAAGCAAATAAGCAACCCCGGACAAACAGCGGGTATACCGATAGTGGTATACCGATAGTGGTGTACCGACAAGACGCTTGTTTGGCCGTCTTAACACCGTAGCCTTACACACCCCCTCCCACATCTCACCTCGGTGCCGGACTAAGTTGTCATTCGACCCGTGCCGATAGTCAGCCTGGCTGGGGGCCCGAGTTAACAAATAGCCCAGTTGCAAACGGAGGGTTCAGGCAAGTGGCGACCGTCTGTCCTAACTCTCTCTGCCCGGGCGGATACTTCTCCGCAACTCGTGGCACCCCATGAAAAAGAACAAAAGTATAAAAATCCCGCAGGATATCCCTGCAACCGGTGTCGCAAGACACTTCGAGGAAAGATCCCTCGAAGGCGACAGACAACAGGCGGCAGCGCACCCGCCTAGGACTTCACCAGCAGCCCAGGCGAGAAGACCTGCACCACAGTCATTCCCAGCCAGGGAGCGTGGTGTGCCAGCAGGAGCTACCCTGCCAGCACGCCCACCTCTCGCGTCTGATAGGCCAACCTCTATCAGACAGCTGAAGAAGCAGGACGCTCTTCCAGCCTGGGACAGCCTGGAGGACTGGACGACCCCAACAGGCGTGGCCTGCCAGGGTCAAAGGTACCTGAGGTATCTCATGCAGGGCATGACACCGGAGGAGGCCTTGAAGAAGGCAAAGGAGCCGAGGGAGCAGCCGGTATTGGGGGCAGCACCGGCTGGCAAACGGCTGAACACCAGCCGCACACCACCAACGGACACCCCCAAGAGGTCTAGGCACGGCACAGGGTCTAGTGAGACGTCCTCACGGGTCCCTGAGCAAGAGGAGCCTAGCACAGCAGCAGCAGCGGCAGAAAAGCAAAGGTGCAGGCCAGGAAGATACCTTCCCAGCCCCACCAAAACCAGAAGCCGACAACCGCTGGAGGATGACCCTCTAGCTCGGCACCACCGGTCATCGGACCCCGTCCGACATACGCGGAGGCTGCCAAGAAAACCACGCTCATCAGGGTGGCCATACTCCCGGAGGGTTTCCCGGCGGCCAGCCTGACCGCAGAGGAACTATCCGGGCTCCAGGAGTCGGTCATGGACGAGATGCTCACGTCAGCGTGGAGCGGTCCGGTCGTGTTCAGGGGAATCCACTTCAGGGTGGGTTACCTGATTATCGACTGCCTGGATGAAGGCTCAGCTAATTGGCTCAAGATTGCCGTACCTCAGCTGCGGACGTGGAAGGGAGTACCCCTAGAAACCCGCACGGGAGCAGACATCCCGGCAGCTTACAACGCCACGTTGTTCTACCCGAGGAGCTCCGACCGAACCAATGAGGAGATATTGGCTTTCATTGGTTTCCAAAACCGGGTCGAGACGGACGCCTGGAAGGTCATCTCCAGGAAGAACGACGGAGCTGGTGCACTCCTGGTCGTAGGGAAGGACCAGACCGGATGGGACGAGATAGTGGAGCGTGACCACAAGCTCAACTTCCGGTTTGGCCACGTCACCGTGAGCGGTCTGAAAAATACTAAGAAAGCTCCGGAAGAGACGCCCAATGACGGCATATGTAAGGCTGTCGAGGATACCCTCGAACCACTGAATGTGGAGTCGAAGCTGCAGAGTGGGGAGCAGGATGGACAATCCATCACCAGCATGGACATTGGGGACTACCAAGGGGATGGACACCCTATGTCATCCCAAGAGCTGGCCCAGGAGCTCCTCCTGGACGACAGCTGCGAAGAAGCCGAGGTTACCGTGATAGACGGTGGTGGAGAGACTTGCTCTCTCTCTTCACCAGACATCACCGAGCACCAAACCTCGGAGTGATGGCTGCAACAAGTAGCACTCGGCTAGCCCAGGTAAACATCCATCGGGCCAAAGCAGCATCTGCTGTCTTGGCGAGGATGTTCACCTCCCAACACCTCGGGCTAGCCCTTGTACAGGAGCCATGGTGGCACCATGGCATAAAAGGCCTGTACACGAAGGACACTAAGGTAATATGCGATCCAGGAGGGTCACCTCCCAGATCATGCATCGTTATAAGGAAAGATATTAATTATAGTATCTTTTCAGAGTTCATGAGCAGAGACTGCGTCGCCGTAACCATCAACGGCACAGAAACTGCACCGAAGCTAGCTGTGGCCTCCGCCTACTTTGCCGGGGAGGAGGCCTGTCCACCGCCCGGGCTAGTGGATCACTGCCGGACGAACAAGATCCCCCTCATCATAGGATGTGATGCCAACGCACATCACGTGATCTGGGGTAGCACGGATGTCAACAACAGAGGTGAGCAATTACTAGAATTTATTTTAAACAATAACCTAGAGATCTGTATTGTCGGCGCCAGGCCGACATTTGTTACTAGGGTACGGGAAGAGGTGCTAGACATAACTCTAGTAACCAATTCATTTAAACCCCACATTAAGAACTGGTATGTGTCACCAGAAGAATCTATGTCCGACCACAGGACAATTTTGTTTGAGGTAGCCTTCAACACAAAAAGATGCAACCCTAAAAGAAACCCCAGAAAAGCAATCAAAAAAATTCAGGTCAACTCTAGAGCTCAATTTTTCCAACGAACCGTCAGGATACCCTAGACATCCCTTGGAATTAGATAGAGCGGTAGACAACCTAGGCCACAAGATAGTAAATGCCTTTGAAGACAGTTGTCCTCTAGACAGACAGAAGCGGGAAACAGACGCACCATGGTGGAATGCTAGTCTTGAACGACTACGAGTAACCACTCGGAAGCTCTTCATCAAACCAAAAACTGATAGGAACTGGGAACTATACAGGCAAAGCCTGACGCTCTACAACAAAGAGATCAGGAAGGCCAAACGGAAAAACTATAGGAACTTCTGTGAGGCAATAAGTAACGTCAACGAGGGCGCGAGACTGCACAAAGCAATGGCTAAAAATGCACGGGATAGTAATTTAGCCTTGAGGAAAGAGAATAACACCTTCACCTCCACGGATCGGGAGAAATTAGAATTGCTATTTGACACGCATTTCCCGGGTAGTACTCCCACTACGGGAAACATAAGGCGTGATCAACATAGAACCCCTAGGACAGTAGCCAGTGACTGGGCAGCAGCCAAGTCTATAGTTACGCCCGAGAAACTCAAATGGGATTCTGGAACCTTCCAACCATTTAAATCACCGGGATTAGACATGATCTCTCCAGCTTTCTTACAGCAGGGGCAGGAACTACTCCTAAACCGCCTAAGAAGACTAATGGTGAGCAGCCTAGCCCTTGGGTAGATCTCAAGTGCATGGTGCAGCGCTAGGGTGGTCTTCATCCCTAAGATCGGGAAGAAAGACATCACCAGCCCAAAGTCCTTCAGACCTATCAGCTTAACTTCGTTTTGTCTTAAAACGCTGGAAAAACTGGTAGACTACAATATCAGAAAAAGAGCTCTCAGACTCTGTCCGCTGCAAAACACACAGCATGCATACAGAGCAGGCCGTTCAACAGACACTGCACTTTATCAACTATGTCGCGCCCTAGAAGGGGCAATTGACAGCAAAGAAATAGCTATCTGTGCCTTTATAGACATAGAGGGAGCCTTCGACAACACATCACATGATGCAGTTCGAGCTGCCCTGTCCAGAAGGAACATAGACATTACTACGAGCAAATGGATTGGCAACCTACTTGAATCCAGGCAAGAAACATCTAGACTGGGTTCGGACAGAGTGACAATTGCAACCAGCAAAGGCTGCCCGCAAGGAGGAGTACTGTCCCCTTTGCTATGGAGTCTGCTAGTAGATGACTTTCTCAGCAAACTTGCTGGAAAAGGAATCCAATGTCAGGGATACGCCGATGACATCGTGATAATCGCCAGAGGCAAATTTGAAGCGACACTCTGCGACATCGTCCAACTCGGACTAAAAACAACGCTAGACTGGTGCAGGGAGGTTGGACTCAACTTAAATCCTGCTAAGACAGTCATTGTTCCTTTCATAAGGAAGTACAAACTACAGAGAATGAGACAAATCTCACTGCTAGTAACTCCTATAGAAACTAGTCGAGAGGTTAAATATCTAGGAATCACCTTGGATAGTAAGCTAAACTTCGCTTCCCATGTCCAAAAAACATTGGAAAAGTGTTACAGAGCACTCTATACCTGTCGGAAAATTGCTGGGAAATCCTGGGGAACCAGGCCTCAGATAATACGATGGCTGTACTTAATGATCGTGAGACCAATCCTCACTTACGGAGCACTTGCATGGGGCAAACAAGCTAAGCTCACCAGCATGCAAAACCAGTTAGGAAAGCTACAAAGACTTGCCTGCGTATGCATGACAGGGGCAATGAGGACCTGTCCTACAACTGCCTTAGAAATTCTGATGGAGCTAACACCACTCCACTGTGTGATTGAAACCCAACGCAAAGCTACACTCCTGCGAATAAGCACTGAGGGCACATGTAGTGGTTGTATTCTAATTAACAGGGATGCGACTAATCTGTTAGGTGCCCCTAATACTCCACCCTAGGGATGAAATGACAGCCGAACTGATCTTCGAGCAGAACTTCACAGCACACCTAGGCAATAAGAAAGATTGGACCACATTGTCTGAAGTACACCCGATGGCTAAACACACCATTGCATGGTACACAGATGGATCCCTGACACAACAAGGCACGGGCCTTGGAGTGGTAGGGCCTCGCATAAAATACCACGAATCCCTTGGCCAATATACCAGCATATTCCAGGCTGAGGTATGTGCCATTGGACGTTGTGCAGAGCTCAACATACAGCGTGGATACAAGGAAAAGGACATATCGATCCTTTCGGACAGCCGAGCAGCAATTACTGCTTTACATAGTATCAAAATCACCTCGAAGCTAGTCTTAGAGGTGAAGAGTAAGCTAAATATTTTGGGCAGCCGAAACAGGCTGGCCCTCAGATGGATTCCGGGACATAAGGATATATCCGGAAATGAACTTGCCGATAAAATGGCAAAACTAGGAGCCGAACAGCCCCTGGTAGGCCCAGAGCACTACTGTGGCATAGGGAGGCACACCATAAAAGAATACCTTAGGAAAGAGGAAGGCGCCATGAGACAAGAACACTGGAGAAATACCCCAGGCCTAAGGCAAGCCAAAACTCAAATAAATAACTACAACAAGAAGAGGTTCACGGAACTTATTCAACTAGGGAAAAATTCACTTAGGATCGTTACCGGATTACTACCCTGGCACTGTAGACTGAAAAGTCACCTAGGTAAGATGGGAATAACCAGCAGTAGAACTTGCAGATTCTGCGACATAGAGGACGAAACCTCTAAACACATCATCGCAGACTGTCCGGCGTTAGCAAGTTTAAGATGTAAAATCTTAGGAACCAGAACTCTTACACCTGAGCTCCTAGGAAGAATCAACCCATTAAAACTCCTCGACTTTATTCGAGGAAGTGGGTTGATATCTGAGCTGTAGGCTCTGAATGGGGGTACAATAGATCTTACAGGTCGCGGTACACTGAACACCCCGATATTAATAATAATAATTCTTGTATTGTACAAGTATGGGAACACATTTTTTATTATTATTAATTATTAGTTTGATCTCTGCTTAAAATATGAGATATTTAATAATAACCGTGGGCTAGTGTATTTACTTTATCAGTTTAAATATATATAACTTATCATCCTTATAGTTGAGACTAATTTTATTTACAATTTCAGTATAAAGAATGTGAGACTTACTACGAATAACTCGCTGAGCTCCATAAAATGTTTTTTTGTGTCTAATACATTCGATATAATCTTCATTATTTAGTTTTTTATTAACTGATTTTTTTACACCATTAATTTTTTTAATACATTCTGTATTTCATTTCTTTCTCCATCAACTTAGCAAAGTATGCCTTAGCCTTAAGTACAGCAAAAGAAGTCATAATCTTACCGGCATAATCGTCCTTCATTTTTCCAGGTTCTTTATTATTAGCCAGAACTATATTAAATTAATTATAGCTTATAGTTAGAGGTATCAAAGCGGTCGGGATTGTCCCTTATAGTTTGGTAAAAATCGTCTTTACAAGATAATATAAATTTTTTTTTTTTTTTTTATTTAATTTTTATTTACAATCTGTCTAATGACAATAAGTAAATTGTATCACTAATATTTACATAACAGGAATAACAGATTTCCAGTGAAACCTGCTATTAATTTAATTTCTCGTTTACTTAAATTTACCTATCAGGGAGATCAAGAATGTGGAATCTTTTGAGTCTTCTGAATGTTAATCTATTGTCTACTAGACCTAGGGCTAAATTATTTACATGATTGTGAAGTCTGTCTGTATATTTCTTACTATATTTTTTTATCTCCTCTTTTACAGTTGGAATATTTAGATCTTTATGAATATTTGCATTGGTTACATAATATGGAGCGTTAACAATTTGTCGCAAGGTTTTTGATTGGTAGCGCTGAAGTATTTCAATATTTGAATTGCTAGCTGTTCCCCAGAGTTGGATAGCGTAGGTCCAAACAGGCTTCAAAATGGCTTTGTAGAGAACAATTTTGTTTTCCAAAGTGGCTGCTGATTTTCTACCTAGTAAGTTGTTGGCTTTTCGCTTTTATGTGGTGTTCCCATGTTAGTCTGCGGTCGAGGTGCATGCCAAGATACTTCACACAGGAGTCTTGTGGAATTACTGAGCCGTTAAGTGTGACATTTGGACAGTTTCCTGGTCTTAGGGCAAAAGTTATTTGGACTGACTTCAGGGAGTTGATTTTAATTTTCCAGCGAAGGAACCAGGCCTCAATCAGACTGAGCTCACATTGCAAGAGATGAGATGCTTCGTCTCTAGATGAGCTTGTTGCCAGAATGGCTGTATCGTCAGCATATGTTGCAATGGTGCAGTTGTTTGTTACTGGCATATCTGCCGTGTATAGTGTATAAAGGACTGGTCCCAATACACTCCCTTGAGGAACGCCTGCGTTTATGCGAAGTAGTGTTGACGTATCATTTCTCTGCTGCACGTAGAAGCATCTCTTAGACAAGTAGGATCTCATTAATAAATAGAATGGAGCAGGCAGCCATTTCTTTATCTTGTAGAGTAATCCATTGTGCCAAACACGATCAAAAGCTTGCTGAACGTCAAGAAATGTTGCAGTACAATATTTTTTATTCTCAAGTGCAGATACAATTTCATTGATAACCCTATGACATTGCTCAGTGGTCCCGTGGTTTTTTCTGAATCCGAATTGATATTCAGGAATAATGGCAAGTTCGTCCAAAATTGGCAACATCCTCTTCAGTAGTATTTTTTCAAATACTTTCGAGAATATTGTCAACAGACTAATGGGACGGTAAGATGAAAGTTCAGTTTCTGTCTTGTTTGGCTTGAGGATCATAATGATTTCTGCACATTTCCATTGACTTGGGAAGTGGTCTAGCCTGAGAATAGCGTTGTATACTAGCGTGAGAAATCGTATGCATTTTGATGGTAGAGTTTTAAGAGTGATGCCATCTATCTTATCCGGGCCTGGTGATTTTTTATTGTTTAAGCATTTAATTTCTGTGACAACTTCGTCAAAATGAATTCTTTTAATAGGCAAGCTCATTTGACAGGGTGACCCAAGAAAGTTTTCTATTTCAGCTTCTGTTATATGATTGCTAATATCGTTTGGCTGAAACACAGAGTGCAGGTGTTGAGCAAATGCCTCAGATTGTTCATCGTCAGATCTACACCAATTTCCATTGCTTTTGCGGATGATTATGTTTCTTTTTGCAGGTCTCTTTAGATATTTGGTTGCTCTCCACAGGTTATACTCTTTGTTGCTAGAATTAGGGTCTAAGTTTCTCAAATATGCCGCTAGAGATTCATTTCGTAGATTAGACAGTAATTGTTTAAGCTCAGATGCAGCTTTGTTGTATAACCTTTTGTCAGCAGGATAGTGAGTTTCTTGCCAACGTTTTCTCAGATCCCTTTTGAGTTGAATTTTTTCTCGAATTTCAGTAGTAAGGTACAGTTGGCTTGGTTGTTGGTTTCTTTGGGTGTGATTCGTATTTATATAGCTCGCTTTGTGAATTGTGTTTGGGAAAAGCTCCACAGCATAGTCTATTTCCTCTCCTGTTTTTAACGAAATGTCTAGGCTTATGGCTTCTTCTAAATAGCTTTTAAAAGCGTAAATGTCTGTGGAAGCAGAGATGACTTTATAGGGCTTGTCTAGTATATGAGCTATTGTGCTATAGGTCGCTATTATCGGAGAGTGATCTGAGTTAAGATCAAAACTTTCCATTAAACGAATGTGTGTTTGTGGGATACCAGAGAATGCTGTGGGCCAGTATGTAGGCTTACCAGTTGAGAGAGTTGTTATATTATTGTTTCGTATGCATTTATATAATTCGGATCCCTTTGGGTTAATGAGTCTCGAGCCCCACCATGGGTGTTTGGCATTGAAGTCGCCTCCAACAATAAACTTTGTCCCCAGTCCTTGAAAAAAGTTCTTAAAATCGAGTTCTTTTATTGTAAATCTTGGTGGAAGATATATTGCTGAGATTGAGACATCTGCGTGCATGCATTTAATCTCAACTGTGGCAGCCTGCATAGCATTTTCTCTGGTGCTGTCCATGATTTTAAATTTTAGACCGTTTTTGACAAGAATTGCTGGGCCTCCATGGGCTCTATCAGACGGATGATCAGCTCTTATTGTGTCATATCCAACTACTCTAAAAAAAGATTTACTGGTAAAGTGTGTTTCTGAAACAAGCATGATGTCGATTGCATTTGTTTTTAAAAATAAGGATATCTCATTAACATGGCTGGAAAGCCCATTGTCATTCCAGATTCCTAAGTTTAGACTTGTTTGCATAGTTTATTAACCAGTAACATAATCATGTTAAGCAAGTTATTGGTGAGTTCAAATTGTTTTTCTAAAAGGTGTTCTATTCTTTCTAGAGAAGTATTCGTATTATTGTTTCCTGCAGCAACTTGGGCGTATGATTGATAGCCATTTGGTTGTTGGGTCGGCTTATCAGACAGAATAGGTGATGGAAATATTACAGAATCATTTTTATTATGGTCCTTGCTATGCATCTGCTTTCGACCTGTAGCTAATTGTTTAGAAATAAGCTCCTTATAGACTCTACACCCTTTGTAGCTGGCAGCGTGATCTTCGTTACAATTTGCACATTTTGCGGGTTGTTCTTTATCTTTTGGACATAGCTTGCTGGAATGCTTACGAGAGCATTTTACGCACCTATAGGTCTTGGCGCAATAGGATTTTGTGTGTCCGAATTCCTGACAACGGTGGCACTGAACAATGTCTTTTGCTTTATGAGGGGGTTCTATTTTAACAATTGCGTTACCAATATGCTTAACTTCGTAGATATCTTTGTTATTATTGTTGGGCTCAATGTCCAGGAAGAACAGATTTAGTGGCTCTTTGGTTCCACGGCTTTTAATGTTATTTATGTTCCTAACAGAGTGACCTTTGGACTCAACGTCTCGTTTAATTACATCAATATCCGTTGAGAAGTGCAAATTTTTTATAACTACCCTAAATGCTCTTTCATGCTTAAGCTGATATGTGTGAAACTTAACAAAATCACTAGCAAGATTTTTAACGAGGGACCTGTATTCATCAATTGACTTAACCATAACTCTCACTTGACCATCTCGTTGAGATTTATAGAGGAAATTTTCTTTTTTAATTTTCGTTTCGCGGTAGGTCAGCATACTACTTATGTCACTAACATCCGATAAGAATATATGTGGCGGCTTGGCAGGTTCATCAACGTTGTCTTCAGTTATCATTCCCAGGGCTTCATTTTCGTCTGCATCATTACCTTTTTCAGTTGGTGAGCGTTCCGCTAAGACAGCGAATTTATTGGAGCTAGTGCTCGGTGCAGGGTCCAGGGCCAGTTTTTTTTTTAATTAGAATCGGAGAAACTTGGTTTTGTCTCTTGAGTGCATTTGGCTTCGGTTTAACTTTCTGCCAGCTCCAAACCGTGTCGTCTTCATCGTCTTGCATAGTAACAACAACACTTTGTTGATGCTTATCAGCAACCACCGTTATGTTTTCGCAAATCGCGTATCTGTTTTTGGTAGATTAAGCGTAGCTTCCACGTAGAATTTAGGCACGTCTTGACTCGGAGAGTGTTTGTTCGCGACTAGATAATATAAATGAATCTGTATCCATATTTATTATTTTCGTACAAGGACTTTTAATTAATTCTAAAACAGTTACTCCTATATATATGGGTTTATCGTACATAATTTTTGAAGGTGTTGATTCAGTTGCTGCTAATTCTGAGTCGAATATGACAACGGGAAGAAAACACCTAACACCTGGTGAATTTTGTCGCGATTGGTAATGACTTACTAAAGCTACTTTTCGGCGCTTGGCCACTTTTTCCATGGTCTTCCCGTAAATAGCATTGTTCATAAGCTTAGAAAAAATTTTCTCAAAATCATTTTCAGCCATTTTTATCTGGTCTGTATTCAAATCAATATAAGGCTTCAGCCAGCATGATTGAGTAAAAGACAAAACTGTTCTAAGCAAAGTTGAAGCTGTTTTAAATGAATTATGTATTCACTTTTATCAGTTAGGTCAGCAATCAACTTTCTTTGCTTACCGCCTGGCGGAACATTATTTTCTGGACAGAAAGGCCGGTAGTTTTGTAAGTCATGTCGATCGGAAGGGTACTCTAGATCAACTTCAAGCATATATCCTATGCTTCCATCAACATATAGATTTTTAAAGTCAAAAGATTTTACTTCTTCTTTGTTTAAAATCTTTAACTTTGAAAGCGGTAAGGGCTGTCTCATAGCCCGTCCATATAAATAATTTGCATGGATATAACTTAGAAATTGTATTAGCTTTATGGGATCAAAGCTTTTTAAATATATATTATTGGAAATACGCTGAGTACATTGAGTTAACCCACCTCGTAAAATTTTCAAAGACATCTGCCAAAATTAAAACATCACTTTACAAATAAAGTTTTAAATAATCTTTTATGGTCTGACAGTTGTAAGATTTCCAAACTTTTAGTGCAAAATTATAACCGTCTATACTACATTTTTCGTCACTGAGAGAACTATAAAACCTATCAATGCTAGGAAGCCGTGTCTCATTTAATTTCCCTGAGCTATCTATATAGTCGTACGGGAACATATTCTTCCTCCTCTATTGCTTAAATTTTTTTCCGTCAAATTTTGTACTAAGAATTTTAAAATCTTTATCTTCCATATAGCTTGCTAGTTTTTCCAAGCTTGAGTTTAAAAATCTAACTGAATCTATGAATCTAATTTTATATCTATTTGTGCTGTTAATATTTATGGTCTGCGTTAGTGTTATATAAAGTTCATTACAAGGTATTGGACTAAATTCCCCCTCTAGTTTTGTAATGAACAAATGTAGATCATATTTAGATAAATTGTGAAAAACTACTGGGAAGAATGGATCACTTACCTTGTACTTAAGCTTACAATTCTTATGAATGGGACCTACGTATTGTCCAGTAAATTGGTTGTAGCATTTATCCAGATCGCTCGCATTTATTTCCATTTCACAAGCGGTGCAATTACCTTCTTTAGCGCGAACATTTATGGGGCTGACACTCGGTCTCTTGGGGGTTGACCAATATATGTTGTACAGACTCAAAGTTTTTTGTTTGAAAGCTGTACAAAATTTTTGCATGCAATCATCACCTGAAATATTGATAAATTTTAAATAAATAAATAATTTAAAAAAAAATTTAATAGTTTATTATATTGTACAAGTAATATAATTTTTTCTATTTACCATCGTATGTCCGCAAGTCGTTTTCACTTGGATTATATTTGTGTACAACATAAAATGATACTGCACAGGCAGTATGCTTCTGCACTTTTGTTGTCGACGAAGAAGATGGTGAATTCAGGCATGTTCTGTGACTTTCCAGAACAGCCTCAATATCGGCATATATCAACACAGGAGGAGATAGTTTCTTGTGGTATCCTTTAAACGACGTTTTTGTATTAGGCTCCGGATAAAACGACGCCACTTTTCCACAGTGTTTTAAACGTGATAACACTGAAGACAAATTTTATAAAAGTATCCACCCAATTTGGCATAGGAAAATTTTGACAAACATAATGTAAACACATTTGTTATATAGGCGTAGTGCATCATATTTTATATTATCGATACCCAATATATTTATGTGGTTTGGTCTTCTTTCTTTTGTTTGAACAGTTTGTCCAATAATTTTTTCGCCAGCTTCATCAATTTCATAAATGTTTATGCTGAAGTCCGCATTACTTTTCTCAAAATGTCGTACACCAAGTTTATCGATTGGAAATATAATTCCCGAAAAATTCAACGTCATATATAATAATTTCATCATTGATGTTAATGTTGTAGTTTTTTGGTTTTGTCATTTTTTCTCTTGAATATTTCCTTTGTTGTGGTGTTGAGAAACTAGCATTCTCATGGGCTTTATTTGCTATGGATGCTAGTATGCACCACTTAAAACAAAATACGTCAGTATTCTGAACGTTTATAAGCGCATTTCGGGCACTTATTTATGTATGTAACCGCTAGCAGGAATATTTTCGAGTTTTATAATGGTGGTTTCAAAATAGTCAAAATTTTGAATAGCCCAGCCAGAGTCTTTTTCTTGGAATTCACTGCTCAATGTTAGTAAACATTCTATTGCAGAATTCAGCTCATTTACAATATCTTCATAAATGTATAAAGATTTGTATGCAGCTCTAAAATGCTTTATTGTGCTAACTGTCTCTCCGTCATCTCTTTGTTTTACATATGTACCATATACACTCAAATTAAATTTTATGGCTCGATAGTCTATCATACAATGCTTTATAATTTCAATTATATTTTTTTGACATTGTTGATAAAATTCATTTAAGTCTATCATATCCTTGACTGCACAATCAATTCGATATGATTTGACAGGAAACTTAGTCTCTGCTGTGAGCAAAATAATATTTACATTATTTTTAACTTCTCTGGTAGAAGCGTTTTTATGCTTGTCTGTCAACATATGTTGACGTTCCCTGGTTGACATATACTGTTCACCACAAGTAGGACATAAAAGTTCTATTCTTTGTTCAATACGACCTTTTTTGGGGTTACTGGACTGATGTTTCTCCTTATCCTCCTCCGCTCTCAATCGCTTAAGGGCATTAGCCGAAGTTGTAGGTTGATCCTCTGGAGCATTAGCCGGAATTTCCGGTATGTCATCTAGGACATTATCTGGAGTTTTAGAGCGGTTTACTAGTTGATGAATTGATCGCTTTTGATGTTCTTTCCGGTTCCCTCCAGCCATTAAAACGTTGAAAGCATTTCGCGGTCCTTTACAGTTGCGGTAGTGGGCGTCAAATTCATAATTTTTTACAAGGGTAGAACATAAGTCACACCTCTTTCTTTTCGTATTCGACATTAAAACGTCGAAGGAATTCCGAGGCATAGAACACTTGGCATAATGAACTTCAAACTCACTAAGCTCAATATCTTTGGAACACAAATCACAAGCAACTGATAACTCCATTTTGATATGGTTTTTTTTGTTTTGTTTTTTTGATAAATTGTATTATATATTTTTATATTTTATATAATAATTTGTTTTAAACAACGATTTTTTTTTTTCACAGATAGGGGTTTAAGCCGTAACAAAATAAATCTTATTGGTACACGCGATATCTCGAACCGGTCCGGATGAAATTATATTTTCAGAATGCAGTACTGAGGCATTTGAAGAACTGATCCTGAGCAATTTGAGTGGTGTCATTTTTATAGTCTAGAATGTCACTTAACAGTTTGACATATACAGGGAGTGCATACAGGTATATTTTACTCCTAGAACCAATCCGATTGGTTCTTGAATATAGAAACCCGCCCAGACACCTGTCTAATGGATATCAGAGGTCAAATCAATACAAGGATGGATAACAAGTTATCGGGTGGTGAACGTGGTGTAGGAGGGTTCAGGTTTTAGGTAAATATTGATGGTGTATCAACCTTGTTCTTAGCTTAGGGTCAACATTTGCTTAAGATGTTGCATTGCAACCATGGACATTTCCCAAAGCCTTAAGCTGAAAGTAGCTGGAATATACAGGAGCGGGTTTTTAACGGTTTTATAATCAGTTGAATTTTTTCCAAATGCATTCACATACAAATTTCATAATCAGTGTACATGATATCCGATGGAACTCACTCGTTTTATTTGGTTTCTAAATATTCTCGCCAAATGTTCGGACCGATCCTTATCGTTTGAGAAAATGTACGAGTAAGTGAACACGCATACCCACTAACCCTAATATCAACCCCAACCCTCTTGTGCGTCCTGATGACTGCTTGTGCGCGAAGGTGTGAAAGTAAGAAAGGGTACGAGAAAGTGAACCCGCATACCCACGAGCTCTAATCTCAACCCCCACCCACTTGTGCGTCCTCACGACTGCTTGTGCGCGAAGGTGTGAAATTATAATTTTGATAGTTTTGATCAAAACGAGTAATTTTTAATTAAGATCGTGACAAGTATACCATTGGAAATGTCTTGAAAAATTCTTTCGAATGATAATTTTTTTTTTTTTTTTTTTGTGGGGGGTGCATATATTTTTTTTGGTTTTCCTCTGTTTTTGGGGTAGTAGAGGGGACTTACTTAAGGACAAGGTTGATACAGCATTAATATTTACCTACAACCTGAACCCTCCTACACCACGTTCACCACCCGATAACTTGTTATCCATCTTTGTACTGATTTGACCTCTGATATTCATTGGACAGGTGTCTGGGCGGGTTTTTATATTCAAGAACCAATTGGATTGTTTCTAGGAGTAAAACATACCTGTATGCACTCCCTGTATATGTCAAATTTTTAAGTGAACATTCTAGACTAAAAAAATTGCTCAGGATCAGTTCTTCAAATGCCTCAGTACTGCATACCAATGGATTTAACTGTGGAATTCATCGACTCCGAGGACGAAATGGAAGTACCTCCTACCCAAGACTCAGATGTAATTATTATTGAAAACACAGATCAGGAGCCTGTGGATGCTTCCGACTCTCAGGATTCGGTTAAGCTGTTTGTACGAGGTGTGTTTGCGCCTGCTACAATGTCAACCCAAACGGTGCCTATTGGAGCTATGGCTCCCTTGAGTGGAGCGATTTTCCATTGGGGAGGAACATTATTATTATTATTATTCAAACTATTATTATTATAATAACCGCGACCATTGCCTCTACCGCGATAATTACCCCTATTGTAGTAACTACCACGCTGGCTTTGGCCTTTTTGGGCGTATAAAATGGAATTCGCGTTGCCTGTCATTTCAGTACTTATCCTGCCTCAAGAATTGTTTTTAGTTTTCCATGTTTGCAATTTCTACCATTGTGCTAATGGCTTCTTTGGTGCTGAATTTTTCATCATGTTCGGCCGAAAGGCCTTGGTCAATGTACGAGGCTTCCAAGAGCATTCGTAAATTGTCAATTTTGGTAGTGAATTTTTCGGCAGTTTTTCCTTTTTGTGTGGTTTTTACCAATTTCGCCTTCACTACGTCGGATGTATTACAAACTATAGTATCTTACAATTTTTTTTACAATTGCAACAATCGTTGTTTCATTTTGTACCTTGTATAATGTAGATCCTATTATTTTAGATTTTATAAACTCAACAGCTATTTCTTCGAATGTGACTTTTGTTAAGTTTACAAACTTCAAAGCATTTACGAATCCTTGAAGGTGTATCCTTTGTCCATTGAATTCTGGAATGGCATTCGGAATGTCATTTATGTTTAACCTCTAGGCAGTTACTTCGCTCGGCATTATGTTATCTTTTGTGTCTGCTACACTTGTATCTAAATCTAATTCTTCTTCTCCTTGTTCCGGTAACGTTAATACCGCTGGAATTGTCAGATCGTGTACACCTTTTTCTTTTATATCAACTCCTTCGCTTGATTCCATTCCCTATTTTGATGCATTAATATTCTTGCCTTATTGAAGGAATTGACAAGAATCTTTCCATGTTAAATAATTGTGTCTGTCCTGTAGTACCCTATTCTGGCCCTAATTAATCGCAGATTAAGGTTACTGCATATTCATTTCCTTGTTCAAAACTGGGTAGTGGACCGATCTTATCCACAATTACCCTATCAAAAGCCGTTTGGGGAGTTTCAGTTATAGTCAATGGGGTCTTTGTATGTTTAGTCGTTCTTGACTCTTGGCATTTGGGGATTTTCTTACATATTTCGATATATTTCGTGTCATGTTTTTTCAATAATAATGCCTTGTTATTTAGGATAATGTTCTAGATATGCCTGTATGACTTCCTTGTATCGGATCGTATTACTTCTTTCTCTTTTTCATCATTTGATTATAGGGTTGCCGGCTTGAGTAATAATTGCAAAATGCAACAAATCTTCTAGCTCTGTCCGCATCATATGAGACTGGACTATTTTGAATGACGTCGCATTTTTTGTCGTCGGGCAAGATTCCTTTCAGTTCATAATGCATTCATAATACTACTAATTACAACAAATACAGATCAGGTAGTTAGCATAAACAACTTAAATCATGAATCACTTTCAAACAACGATGTTGTTAAAACAGACTTCAAAAACTGAGAAAAAGCTGAATTAATCATAAACAATTAACAAAATTATGACCCCAATATAACGATGTATTTGGACAAGAAACCGAACCGATTACTACAAATAATTTTTATAAACAAAAATTGAGACTAAAGGTTGGTTAACAATATGCAAAAGAAATTACAGAAATCCTCATAGTCAAAAATCCGAAATGCAAGAACAAGTCCAGAAGCTCATTAACGACAAAATAGTGGAACTGTCTGTATCACATTATAATAGCTCACTTTTATTAGTACCCAAAAAGTCACTTTCATATTCGGGAAAGCAAAAATTAATAAAAAATGGTTTGTATCATTCACACGACTGACATTGGGCTTAAAAATTCCTTTCAGAGAATGATGACTTTGGTCTAGAAGCTTTGCAAAGATTTATTTATATGGATAAGTTAACAGTTATTGGTTGTTCCGAAAAACATATGCTCATAACTTAACTGATGTTTTTGAAAAATGTAGGCAACATAACCTAAAGTTCATCCGGAAATGTATGTATTATGAATACATTTTGAACTGTTGCTATGGTATTTGCCATATAAATACCATGGTGAATTTCCTGATTCAGAATCAATACAGCACCAAAGAAGCCATTAGCACAATGATAGAAATTGCGAACATGGAAACTAAAAATTCTTGAGGCAGGAAAATTTATAACAATGAACGAAGCCAAGCAAAGTACTTACTATGCAGTACTGAAATGACAGGCAACGCTAACTATTATAATAATAATAGTTTGAATAATAATTAAATATAATTAGAATCGCAACAGTGGACAGAATTATAAGTACAATAACAATTATAGAGGAAACAGAAGAGTAAGTTATAGAGGAAATAATCATCAAAATGGATGGTAACAAGTCTAATAATAATAATAATAATAATAATAATAATAATAATAATAATAATACTAATAATAATAATAATAATAATATAATAATAATAATAATAATATAATAATAATAATAATAATAATAATAATAATAATATAATAATAATAATAATAATAATAATAATAATAATAATACTAACAACAAAGTTAGGGTACCCCCAAAACGCTTCGGGAAACTCCCAACAACCTTTAGTTACACAGCAGTAGGAAATATTAAAATTCACACCATCAATTCGCCACTTTTTTATATGTAGGGAAATGAGTTAGTCTTTTTAATAGACACAGGTGCGGGAATACCGATACAATATACAGGGAACATGTCAAGAAGTTACAACATTTTAACTTCTATTGAAATACAAACATCTAACTATTTGACCTAACACTATTTTCATATAGTAAATTAAATATAGAAAGTAGTGGGGATTTACGGGAGCGGCGGTCGGGAGCGGCGGTCGGCAGCGGCGGTCAGTTCTCTGCTCCCGTAAGTCCCCACTACTACCCCCAAAAACAGAGGAAAACAGCACAAATTATATATATTATGTAGTATATCATTCGAAAGCATTTTTCAAGACCTTTCCAATGGTATACTTTTAACGATTCTTAATTAAAAATTGCTCTTTTTGATCAAAACTATCAAAATTATAATTTCACACCTTCGCGCACAAGCAGTCGTGAGAACGCACAAGTAGGTGGGGTTAAGATAAGTGTTCTTGGGTATGCGCGTTCACTTTCTCGTACATTTTCTCAAACGATAACGATCGGTCCGAACATTTGGCGAGAATATTGAGAAACCAAATAAAACGAGTGGGTTCCATCGGAAATTATTTACACTGATTCTGAAATTTGTATGTGAATGCATTTTGGAAAAAATTCAATTCCTCACGACTGCTTGTGCGCGAAGGTGTGAAATTATAATTTTGATAGTTTTGATCAAAACGAGTAATTTTTAATTAAGATCGTGACAAGTATACCATTGGAAAGGTCTTGAAAAATTCTTTCGAATGATAATTTTTTTTTTTTTTTTTGTGGGGGGTGCATATATTTTTTTTGGTTTTCCTCTGTTTTTGGGGTAGTAGAGGGGACTTACTTAAGGACAAGGTTGATACAGCATTAATATTTACCTACAACCTGAACCCTCCTACACCACGTTCACCACCCGATAACTTGTTATCCATCTTTGTACTGATTTGACCTCTGATATTCATTGGACAGGTGTCTGGGCGGGTTTTTATATTCAAGAACCAATTGGATTGTTTCTAGGAGTAAAACATACCTGTATGCACTCCCTGTATATGTCAAATTTTTAAGTGAACATTCTAGACTAAAAAAATTGCTCAGGATCAGTTCTTCAAATGCCTCAGTACTGCATACCAATGGATTTAACTGTGGAATTCATCGACTCCGAGGACGAAATGGAAGTACCTCCTACCCAAGACTCAGATGTAATTATTATTGAAAACACAGATCAGGAGCCTGTGGATGCTTCCGACTCTCAGGATTCGGTTAAGCTGTTTGTACGAGGTGTGTTTGCGCCTGCTACAATGTCAACCCAAACGGTGCCTATTGGAGCTATGGCTCCCTTGAGTGGAGCGATTTTCCATTGGGGAGGAACATTATTATTATTATTATTCAAACTATTATTATTATAATAACCGCGACCATTGCCTCTACCGCGATAATTACCCCTATTGTAGTAACTACCACGCTGGCTTTGGCCTTTTTGGGCGTATAAAATGGAATTCGCGTTGCCTGTCATTTCAGTACTTATCCTGCCTCAAGAATTGTTTTTAGTTTTCCATGTTTGCAATTTCTACCATTGTGCTAATGGCTTCTTTGGTGCTGAATTTTTCATCATGTTCGGCCGAAAGGCCTTGGTCAATGTACGAGGCTTCCAAGAGCATTCGTAAATTGTCAATTTTGGTAGTGAATTTTTCGGCAGTTTTTCCTTTTTGTGTGGTTTTTACCAATTTCGCCTTCACTACGTCGGATGTATTACAAACTATAGTATCTTACAATTTTTTTTACAATTGCAACAATCGTTGTTTCATTTTGTACCTTGTATAATGTAGATCCTATTATTTTAGATTTTATAAACTCAACAGCTATTTCTTCGAATGTGACTTTTGTTAAGTTTACAAACTTCAAAGCATTTACGAATCCTTGAAGGTGTATCCTTTGTCCATTGAATTCTGGAATGGCATTCGGAATGTCATTTATGTTTAACCTCTAGGCAGTTACTTCGCTCGGCATTATGTTATCTTTTGTGTCTGCTACACTTGTATCTAAATCTAATTCTTCTTCTCCTTGTTCCGGTAACGTTAATACCGCTGGAATTGTCAGATCGTGTACACCTTTTTCTTTTATATCAACTCCATCGCTTGATTCCATTCCCTATTTTGATGCATTAATATTCTTGCCTTATTGAAGGAATTGACAAGAATCTTTCCATGTTAAATAATTGTGTCTGTCTGTAGTACCCTATTCTGGCCCTAATTAATCGCAGATTAAGGTTACTGCATATTCATTTCCTTGTTCAAAACTGGGTAGTGGACCGATCTTATCCACAATTACCCTATCAAAAGCCGTTTGGGGAGTTTCAGTTATAGTCAATGGGGTCTTTGTATGTTTAGTCGTTCTTGACTCTTGGCATTTGGGGATTTTCTTACATATTTCGATATATTTCGTGTCATGTTTTTTCAATAATAATGCCTTGTTATTTAGGATAATGTTCTAGATATGCCTGTATGACTTCCTTGTATCGGATCGTATTACTTCTTTCTCTTTTTCATCATTTGATTATAGGGTTGCCGGCTTGAGTAATAATTGCAAAATGCAACAAATCTTCTAGCTCTGTCCGCATCATATGAGACTGGACTATTTTGAATGACGTCGCATTTTTTGTCGTCGGGCAAGATTCCTTTCAGTTCATAATGCATTCATAATACTACTAATTACAACAAATACAGATCAGGTAGTTAGCATAAACAACTTAAATCATGAATCACTTTCAAACAACGATGTTGTTAAAACAGACTTCAAAAACTGAGAAAAAGCTGAATTAATCATAAACAATTAACAAAATTATGACCCCAATATAACGATGTATTTGGACAAGAAACCGAACCGATTACTACAAATAATTTTTATAAACAAAAATTGAGACTAAAGGTTGGTTAACAATATGCAAAAGAAATTACAGAAATCATCATAGTCAAAAATCCGAAATGCAAGAACAAGTCCAGAAGCTCATTAACGACAAAATAGTGGAACTGTCTGTATCACATTATAATAGCTCACTTTTATTAGTACCCAAAAAGTCACTTTCATATTCGGGAAAGCAAAAATTAATAAAAAATGGTTTGTATCATTCACACGACTGACATTCGGCTTAAAAATTCCTTTCAGAGAATGATGACTTTGGTCTAGAAGCTTTGCAAAGATTTATTTATATGGATAAGTTAACAGTTATTGGTTGTTCCGAAAAACATATGCTCATAACTTAACTGATGTTTTTGAAAAATGTAGGCAACATAACCTAAAGTTCATCCGGAAATGTATGTATTATGAATGCATTTTGAACTGTTGCTATGGTATTTGCCATATAAATACCATGGTGAATTTCCTGATTCAGAATCAATACAGCACCAAAGAAGCCATTAGCACAATGATAGAAATTGCGAACATGGAAACTAAAAATTCTTGAGGCAGGAAAATTTATAACAATGAACGAAGCCAAGCAAAGTACTTACTATGCAGTACTGAAATGACAGCAACGCTAACTATTATAATAATAATAGTTTGAATAATAATTAAATATAATTAGAATCGCAACAGTGGACAGAATTATAAGTACAATAACAATTATAGAGGAAACAGAAGAGTAAGTTATAGAGGAAATAATCATCAAAATGGAGGTAACAAGTCTAATAATAATAATAATAATAATAATAATAATAATAATAATAATAATAATAATAATAATAATAATAATAATATAATAATAATAATAATAATAATAATAATAATAATAATAATAATAATAATAATAATAATAATAATAATAATAATAATAATAATAATAATAATAATAATAATAATAACAACAAAGTTAGGGTACCCCCAAAACGCTTCGGGAAACTCCCAACAACCTTTAGTTACACAGCAGTAGGAAATATTAAAATTCACACCATCAATTCGCCACTTTTTTATATGTAGGGAAATGAGTTAGTCTTTTTAATTGACACAGGTGCGGGAATACCGATACAATATACAGGGAACATGTCAAGAAGTTACAACATTTTAACTTCTATTGAAATACAAACATCTAACTATTTGACCTAACACTATTTTCATATAGTAAATTAAATATAGAAAGTAGTGGGGATTTACGGGAGCGGCGGTCGGGAGCGGCGGTCGGCAGCGGCGGTCAGTTCTCTGCTCCCGTAAGTCCCCACTACTACCCCCAAAAACAGAGGAAAACAGCACAAATTATATATATTATGTAGTATATCATTCGAAAGCATTTTTCAAGACCTTTCCAATGGTATACTTTTAACGATTCTTAATTAAAAATTGCTCTTTTTGATCAAAACTATCAAAATTATAATTTCACACCTTCGCGCACAAGCAGTCGTGAGAACGCACAAGTAGGTGGGGTTAAGATAAGTGTTCTTGGGTATGCGCGTTCACTTTCTCGTACATTTTCTCAAACGATAACGATCGGTCCGAACATTTGGCGAGAATATTGAGAAACCAAATAAAACGAGTGGGTTCCATCGGAAATTATTTACACTGATTCTGAAATTTGTATGTGAATGCATTTTGGAAAAAATTCAACTGATTATAAAACCGTTAAAAACCCCCCGCTCCAGTATATTCCAGCTACTCTTAGCTTAAGGCTTTGAGAAATGTCCATGGTTGCATGGCAACATCTTAAGCAAATTTTGACAATAACCTAAGGACAAGGTTGATACAGCATTAATATTAATCTACAACCAGAACCCTCCTACACCACGTTCACCACCCGATAGCTTGTTATCCATCTTTGTACTGATTTGACCTCTGATATCCATTAGACAGGTGTCTGGGCGGGTTTCTATATTCAAGAACCAATTGGATTGGTTCTAGGAGTAAAACATACCTGTATGCACTCCCTGTATATGTCAAATTTTTAAGTGAACATTCTAGACTATAAAAATTGCTCAGGATCAATTCTTCAATTGCCTCAGTACTGCATACCAATGGATTTAACTGTGGAATTCATCGACTCCGAGGACGAAATGGAAGTACCTCCTACCCAAGACTCAGATGTAATTATTATTGAAAACACAGATCAGGAGCCTGTGGATGCTTCCGACTCTCAGGATTCGGTTAAGCTGTTTGTACGAGGTGTGTTTGCGCCTGCTACAATGTCAACCCAAACGGTGCCTATTGGAGCTATGGCTCCCTTGAGTGGAGCGATTTTCCATTGGGGAGGAACATTATTATTATTATTATTCAAACTATTATTATTATAATAACCGCGACCATTGCCTCTACCGCGATAATTACTATTGTAGTAACTACCACGCTGGCTTTGGCCTTTTTGGGCGTATAAAATGGAATTCGCGTTGCCTGTCATTTCAGTACTACATAGTAAGTACTTTTCCTGCCTCAAGAATTGTTTTTAGTTTTCCATGCTCGCAATTTCTATCATTGTGCTAATGGCTTCTTTGGTGCTGAATTTTTCATCATGTTCGGCGAAAGGCCTTGGTCAATGTACGAGGCTTCCAAGAGCATACGTAAATTGTCAATTTTGGTAGTGAATTTTTCGGCAGTTTTTCCTTTTTGTGGTTTTTACCAATTTTGCCTTCACTTCGTCGGATGTATTACAAACTATAGTATCTTACAATTTTTTTTACAATTGCAACAATCGTTGTTTCATTTTGTACCTTGTATAATGTAGATCCTATCAACAGCTATCTCTTCGAATGTGACTTTTGTTACGTTTACTAACTTCAAAGCATTTACGAATCCTTGAAGGTGTATCCTTTGTCCATTGAATTCTGGAATGGCATTCGGAATGTCATTTATGTTTAACCTCTAGGCAGTTACTTCGTTCGGCATTATGTTATCTTTTGTGTCTGCTACACTTGTATCAAAATCTAATTCTTCTTCTCCTTGTTCCGGTAACGTTATTACCGCTGGAATTGTCAGATCGTGTACACCTTTTTCTTTTATATCAACTCCTTCGCTTGATTCCATTCCCTATTTTGATGCATTAATATTCTTGCCTTATTGAAGGAATTGACAAGAATCTTTCCATGTTAAATAATTGTGTCTGTCTGTAGTACCCTATTCTGGCCCTAATTAATCGCAGACTCCTCACAGTGGTATCCCTCCAGGTATGGCTTTAAATTCCTTATGGCCTACACGATAGCTAAACATTCCTTTTCAGTGGCCGAGTAATTTTTTTTCGACCCGTTTAGGGTCCGGCTGGAATAGGAGATCACCCGGAGATAGGAGATCAAATCCGGGCATGCCCAAATTGGGTTGGCGACCAACCTTGCCTTGACAGCTTCAAAGGCCTGCTGGTGGTCGTCGGTCCATTTCCATTTGACACCCTTTTGGAGAAGGGCGTTTAGCGGATGCACTAGCGTGGCAAAAATTTGGCACAAAACGCCTGTACCACGACGCCACTCCCAAATACTGCCGGAGTTCTTTGGCAGTTGCCGGTGGTTTTAGCAATGCTATCGCTGATAATTCTCCGGATCCGTCCCGATTCCTTGGTCTGTAATGCGATGCCCTAAGTATTGAAGTTCCTTTTCTGAAGAATTTACACTTATCAGCGTTTACTTTCAGGTTCTCCGCTCGCAGTCTTCTGAATACTTCCTTAAGGTTCCGCATGTGCTCTTCTAGCGTCCGTCCGATGACGATTATATCATCCTGATACGCGAAAGCGTGCGACAGTTTTTCCTCCAGCCAGCCTCGGTGTCTGTCCCTCGCCGGTATCATCACTCTGTGACCTGCGCATTTCACCTCGATTTTGGTGAGGAAGTTCCATCCTAGCACCAGTGCGTCAATCAATCCTGGGAGGATCAGCAGCTCCATTGACACTTTTCTTGTGCCCAGTCCTATTTGAATTTCTAGCTGCGATTTTACGTCTCCGCATCTACCGTCCGCCATCCGTACTTGCCTCTTTGTGGGTCCAACCTTTCCTGCCGCCTGCAGCCTGTTCGCCAGCTCTTTGCTGATGAATCTCGCTGTCGCGCCGGTGTCCACCGTGGCCTTAACATTCGCGTCACCTATGAGCACTGTGGCGGAAAGTTGCATTTCTTCCGCTTTCAGGTCGCCCATTATTGAGAGAGGCAGCACCTTACGATCCCTGGCTGCCCCTCGGAGGCTGGGATCGTTGCGCGTTTCCCGAACAGCACTCCACCGTTTGGACGCCTATCTTTGCGCATCGCCAGCAGAACGTGATTCGCCGGTTCCGGCACTCCTTCGTCCAATGGTCCGTGCCCCCGCATCTGCGGCAAGCGTTGGCCGGATTCTGGATAAATCCATTGCGATCGGCTGGTGGTCCGTGTTCCTGCGGCGAATGCCTCCGTGTCCTCCTGGCACCGCCTACACACCGCACCCTGCTCTGCCCTTGGCCTTGGCAATGGGCGATTCTGTGTCCTCTGGGCGTGGTTTTCCATTTCAAACTTCTCCTTCTCCTCGAACTCATCTGCCAGCGCCATCAGGGTGTCCAGGTGCCGACACTTGTACGGCCGGATAAACATTCGGAGGGCTGGCGTGCTGTTCTCCTTTATCCTGTTCAGGACTTCTTTGGCAGACATACCCAGGGGCCGCATCATCGTCTGCATGTCCACCATGTAATGCTTAAATTTTTCCCCGTATGTCTGCCTCCGCTGCCTGACCTGGTCCGCTAGCTTCTCCATGTAGCCTCGAGGGAGGAAATAGCCTTGGAAGCTGAATATGAAGTCTCCCCAGTTGTCCCACTGCCGGTTGTTGGCTATGAACCACGGCTGAACACTTCACCTGCTCCAAGAACTCCAGTGGCTTATCGTTGCCGTCATACCGAAAGTTCCACTTTCGGACTTGCTTGGCCACCTTGTCGTAATCCTGCGGATGTGGCCGTACGTTTTCTTTCCTTTCGCGGCTGCCTTCTAGCATCCTGCCGTCGCTTGCCAAGCTCTGAATATCCAGGCTTGATATAAGGCCTTCGGCATCTGCGGTTGTTAGTTTGAATTTTGGGACCGGCAGCTTCCGGAATTTGACCTCCAGACCTGCCACTAACTCTGCCACGACCGGGTCTTCTGCTATGCGGTCAACCGTCTCTGCCAGGGTCTTCATCGCCTCTTGGTCAGGGCAATCACTCATGGGCGCCAGATGTAACGACCTGATTTCTTATGTATTCTCGCTCCCTACGATAACGGGCGGCTAGCTCAGAGAGGTTATGGGTTCGTTCCACCAAATTTATATTAGGTGATTGCCTTTGACCAATGAATAAAGCAAGAGTTGGGATCGTAATGGTTTTTATTCGTCTCCTTATACAAGCCTCGCGGCCCTTCAGCTGCTGCTGCTCCTCGTCGCTGTCCTTCGCGGCGTCGCTCCTCGTCGTCGACTGCTTGCTGGGGTCTGACTTGTGACGGCTTTTTCGAGACTCTGGATATTATGCGAACCTCACTGTCGGGACCGGCAAGGTGTTTCGCCTAGCAGGTAGAACGAGTTTCTGCCTTTTCGCCTAGCCACCTTTATCGCAGGCTCCCTAAGTTGGTCCGGATTGTGTCGGCAAGGTGTATCGCGTAGCAGGTAGAACTAGGTTCGACCTCTTCGCCCAGCCACCTTTATCGCAGACTCCACGCAAAGACTCCCTGAGCTCGATTTAACCACGACCTAGCACCCGTTGGATCTCAGCGTTGAAGCCTCAGCCTTGTAGACTCTCAGTCGTTCGGCGTCTCGACTTTGCGATCTTCATCCTGGTACTCGGCACTTGATTAACTTGCTACTGGTCTCGCGTACACGCACTTTCTGGTGTGCTGCGCTTGCGCCGCCTTTTATAGCCTGTGATGGTCCCGTTATTTCCCTTTTTCAGCTCGCGTGATCGGGTCCAAGGTCCACTGCCGCACCGTTAGTTCACGGTGCGTCCTCTTTGTGTGGGTCCGAAATCCGCAAGTTTACCGTTCGACCCTGCTGCTCTTGCCGTGTGAGGGTCCAATGTCCAGCGTGGTACCGTTAATTCACGGTGTCTCCGCTCGGGTCCAAGGTCCGTTGTTTACCGTTTGACCCTGTTGCCCTTGACTCCTCCGGCATTCACGCCTCCTTCGCTGTTTCTATGCAGCTCTCCTGCCTCGGAATTTTTGGGGAGTTTTAAGACACCTCACAATTGTGTTTCGATGCACCGACAGCTGAGCTTTTCGGGAAGTAGGGACCTATGACAGACGAACTTATTAAATACTGTTTACTCAGGCACATAAATGGTGGCATTTATTCTACCTAGCGGCGAAAAGGTGAATGCCCTACCTTTGCCCAAAAGTAAAGCAGAACATGACAAAGGATCCAACGGCTAATTAGCCAAGCCAGCATGTCTAAAATCGTAATGCTCCTACTAATAAATCTGCACCACAGCGAAGCAACCTCTTCTGCCCGCCAACTTTATGATACTCCCTTATCTTCTTTAAGGGTATGGCCATAGCCAGAACCTACATTTTAAAACGATTTTAACGCATTCCTACCCGTTCTCATTCCTTACATTCAACGTCTTCACCGTGGGGTAGTGTAAACACAAATAAAAGATTTGAGTTACTTTTTGATAGCCTACTTTCAAATCTTCATCAAAGGAAATAACCTATATTATATATAAGAGACGTGGTTTCCAACGCTGGAAAAAAAAAAGTTTTTGCTATTTTTTTTTTTTGCTAATTTCAGAGTGAATATAAATATTCAAGTTTTTTACACGATAAATGCCTATATTTGAAGAGTACTAGGATTTTTTTTTATCACGTGGCGGCGGTTGGGAGAGTCTTTTAAAAAAATGTAATCTTGAGGTGCGTAACGCCTAGACTCAGTCATATAAAAAATTAATTAAATTGAGCTATTTAATATACTAGTTTATTGTGCGGATTAACGAAATTAAATTGAAAAATATGCGATTTGGAGTTTTTGGAACGGTTTTTAAGTCGGATTTACCATTTGTACAAATATTAAAAAAAAATTTTGTGAATAAAAACTTTCTTTCATCCGCAAGTATTTACTGTATAAATGATGTGTATTTACTGTATAAATTTCATGTAGATCGGGCCATTCATTATTTTATGAGTTACGTTACGCACCGTTACGTTAGCTGCCTTGAGCATTGAGCATTCATTCAAGAACGCACACCAAACACGCAGGGTTGGTACTTACGTAAGCGTAATAGGTGAGTTACTTTTTGATAACTTAATACAGTCAAATGTGTACATCAGCACACCTGCTCAGGTCATCTCTTTTTAGAATTTACGATATTACAACAATTCCTTTTTACTAAGGATATTTCTTACTAAGGAAAACCAACTGGCCTTACTTTAAGAAACATTATTTTCAATAAGAAACAAACAATTCTATTTACACTTTCACTTTTCAAACTTAGTCCTAACACGAACTAAACAATTTGGTTAGTATCTCAACTGTCAACTTTGGAGCACTGCTTCTTCATACTCGCAGTGGGTTTCCTTAGTTTCGCTAATAGTTCGTGGTCGCCTTATCTTTCGTAGATTTTTTGGTTGCTTTTTTCTTGTACTTTGCTTAATTGGGTTCTTTTTATTTCCTAACTCTCCTTTTTACGAAAAATGTTTTGGTTTATTCAGTAAACGTCTAGTCTCGATGTTCCTGCTCGGGCGACATTTGTAAGGACGCTCTCTTGTCAAGGTACAGAGCTCAGTTAGATCCAAGAGTCCTTTGCAAAAAATTTGTAAATCACCAAGAAAGCGGACTAGGAAGTTCCGTTTGGTAGGTGAACAGAGAGTTTTAGTGGTCAAACCAAGGATTATTCACGACTAAGAAGGACGCCTTTCACTTATACTTCGAGTAGTGTTACCTAGCCAAGAGAACGGTCCTTAAAAGAATAAAAAATCTATGTATTGGACCATTGGGAGAGGACAAGCCTATGTTTATTTATTTTCATATGTTAACAAGTTCTTGTCAACATTAAAAACCCTAATTGTAGTCTCGGCCCCGACCTTGTAGGAGTTATTTTTTAAGATATGCTCCGTCTCACAACGAGTGGTCGGCGGCAGAGATTTACAAATGTTTTAAGTGAAGGTAGGCCATAACTTTAGAAATATCGATTTGGCAGTCGTTTCAATCCGAACAAAGAATTCAAAACGGGTCGTGAGAGTCGAAACTAGACTTTCATGTTGACAGGAATATAGGGCGGAATTGTCTTGTAAATCTAAGAGGAACACAAAAATTAATAAAACTTTGTAAGGATCTATAGTTATTAATAAGTTTAAATATAAATACAACACCACTGCATGTTCTCCGGTCCAGCAAGGTTGGCAAGTCCAAAAGGCGGAGCCTGTTGTTGCAGGGCGGCAGGTGAATTTGTGGACTCCAGTTAAGTCCCCTCAAGGCAAATTGCTTCTGAACTGATTGAATAAGGTTCTGAAAGCTCCCATATTGAGGATCGAACAAGCGAAATATAAAAAAGCCCAGTGGTTTAAGGGTCGTTAAACTGTTTAGACCAATGTTTTATGAACGCTAAAACCCCTTTAGCCTATCCCACTATAATGCAAATTTGAGAGACAAAATTTCGATGATGTTTAAATAGAACGCCTAAGTATGATGTTTGTGAAACACGTAATAGTTGGTAATTTATAATGTCTGACTTGCTACCTTTTTTTGGAGTGGATTCCTTCCATATTGAAGGTATGCTACCTTGACATTAATATGGAAACAAATAAAGGTAAAAACTCAGCCCTAGATGGTATGAGGTTGGTTTTAGTACGTAAGCGTTGTGGAAAAAAGAGTCTTTCTCTCAATGCTTATCGGAAACAACCAAACTCGTATCTATAAAGATTACCCATCCCCGAGCCAAAAAAAAATTATCAAATACTATTTCTTCATTAATGATTGGCATAAAAATACTTACCGAGTGCTGCAGAGAGTAAGGATGATATTGGTTAGTTCGGTTTCACACTCTAAAAACAACCCTCATTTTTTTCTCTCTCACCGCTCTCTCGTTGAGAGAGCGCACATTGACTTAGAAAGAGATAGCTTATATGCTAACCAACTCGTATATGATATAGAGAGATAACTGTAATATTCAAACGGATCTGAAAAAAACGACAACTATAAATTTAGGATCCGTCTTCGGAGGCCTACTTTAGGAGTTCATTCGCTGCTTCTGCTCAATCACATTCGGTGGTGTCCAATGGCCGTTGAGAGGTGCTTGGTTTCCGCCACGGTCTTCACACCTCCTGCACGTGATTTTTGCTGGTTTTGCCGATTTATGCCGCTGAAACTTATTCTCTTGAAAAAAAGCGTCCCGCTCTTTGTCGATGTCTTCGTACTCGTCGGTCGAATCATGAGAGTTTCTAGATCGTCAAACTTATATGTTTTCAAAAAGATCCGGTGCGCAGTTATCCTTAATTACATCGAGAAAAACTATGCTTCCTCTGCTTCACCTGGTCTGCGAGCTTTGAGAAAATCTCCTCGGTAGGAAAGACGTTTGAAAGCTCTCGCTGTTCTCCGCCCATGCTCTCCAGTGTTCGTTGTCGCTATGCCTTGTAGCAGTTCTCTGGGTCTTTGCTGTTCTTGTCTTCTGTCTTGACTTAAACCCTTAGTTCTTCCCGCCTTCTTTATGCTAATATTGCACAAATGTCCTCTAAGCTGTTCGGCGTCTGAGCTCAGCAATTTGACGCTTGAGCATGGTTACGGTACTGTCCGACCTGCTTTCCAGGATAACGCCAAGCATGGGTGCCACGTGCGGCAAATCTTCTTTCTTGAGCAGATAAATCCATCCTTTTCCCATTTCTGTTTTATGCTGATTCTTACTGTCAGGTCAATCACGTGTAACAAACTGATTTTCTTTATTATCTGCTCGCTACGAATGTCGTGCGGCTAGCTCAGAAGATGTAAGTGTTCGTCCCACCAAATTTATATATACGTGACCGCCCTGTTGATCAGTGAAAAGCGCACAGAAGATTGGGAGTACACAGTGATCTTTTATTCGCCGACTTGACCCTCGGCCGGGGTGATGTAATGATAATGTAGAACTACGTTCTTCCGTCGTCGCCTTCCCACGTTAAACGCCTCGCTGGATCGTGCTGGCTGGCCGGGAATGGTGTCCCTCTCGCCGGTTTGGCTTGCGATGTCCTCTGCTGCCCTTGGCTCGGCTAGGTTATAGGGATTAGGGACGCGTCACCGTTCCCAGACTAGGGTGAACAGGCACTGTGCTCTCAAGGCGTACGCCTTTCGCAGCCGCAGCCTCCTGTCCCTTGCTCTGTCCCGGCCGGTCGCACCGGACGTCGGCTCAGTTTCTACTTGACGGTTCAGGCGTACGCCGGAAGCCGCCAACGCAGTCCCTGGGTCAAACGCCAGGTTCTAGACGAACGCTTCCACCCTACCCTCTCTGCCGCAGGCTTAAGAATTCCACGTATAGGCTGCTCGCTCGACGCTCGTTGTTCGTCGTCCTGGGGTCCTCGTTGTCCTTGTTCTGTCTCCAGGTATCTCGACAAGCTCCGCTCCTTATTGGCGACTCGGTAAGCTGCCGTTCTGGGACTCTAGCGGTGGACCGCTGTGCTCTCAACGCATACGCCTTTCGAGACACCAGCTAAACAAACGCGCGTCCTTCCGGGCTATTCGCAGCAGGACCTTGTACAGTTCCTTGCTTGCTTCTTAACTTGTGGGGAGTTATTCAACTCCTCACACACGTTTTGTTTTGATTTTATATAATCGTGACCGCCCAATTGACCAGCAAGAACGCACAGAAAGTTGGGGTGTATAAAAGGATCTTTATTTGCCGACTTGACGCTCGGCCTGGGGCTGATAGTGACAAATAGGTAACTTGTTCGGCGGTCCAGTATGAGCACTCTCCTTTCCACGTTTCTGCTCTGGGCGGCTCTGTCGTTGATCACCTCGCTCCGTATTAATTCTGCTGCTGCAGGTTTCTCTCGGGGTTCCTTTTGCTGCCGTTGTTTTGGGATGAGCTAAGGGATGCGTCACCATTCTCGGAGTAGGGAGATACTTCTGTCGCAGTCTCCTGTTCCTTGCTTTGTACCAGCCGGTCGCGCCAAACGCCTGCTCAATTTTTTACCTGACGGTTAAGGCGTACGCCGGAAGCGGCCAACGTAGTCCCTGAGGTAAACGCTAGGTTCTAGACGAACGCTTCCCCCCTAGCTTTCTTGCAGCGGACTTTTAGATGTTGAAGTAACCAAAAGCTAGCTTGCTTGTCGTTCTTGATGTCCTCGCTCTGCTCCTAGTTACGGGGTCCTGGTTCTGTTCCTTGCTTGCTTCTTCAGGACCTTTGGCTCTCGGGATTCGGTCAGCTGCGGTTCTAGGACTCTAGCGGTGAACTGCTGGGCTCTACGCGCATACGCCTTTCGAGACACCAGCCGATCCAAAGCGCGTCCCTCCTGGCTAGTCGCACCAGGACCTGACAACTCTCACACAAATCGAGACAGAAGTTGTAACAAAGCGTCTGGACCTAGCCGTGTGACGCCTTAAGGCCCTCATGTACCTGTGTCTCAATTCGGAGACTTTAAACTTCTTGCTCCTTAATGACTCCGCACGACTTCAATTGATTTTTACGTTGTTTCACTGATTTCTGGGTTATTCAATCACTAATCAACTGACTCTTAATTACTGACAATTGATTACTTGTAATAAACGACTGGTCAAGCTTCCTGCGCTTGGCCTGCTTATATAGGGCTATGTTTAGTTATCGGCATATCCTTGCCTCCTAAACCAAAGTCAACGGTTTTTCCGTTCGACCTTTCGACCTCTACGCACGGTCTCAGCAAGGTCCATAGCTCGTTGCTGTCCCGTTTCTCAATTTTGCATCCGGCACTCCGACACTATCTCTCCTGTTTCTGTCTCTCTCGGACTCTTCTTGTCTCTTTCTGTGCAGACTGCAATAAACGTTTCTGGTTTGTGCATATAACTGTGTTTCGATCCACCGACAGCTGAGCTTTTCGGGAAGTAGGGGCCTATGACAGACGAACTTAATAAATACTGTTAACTCGGGCACATTAACCATTTATTCTACCCAGCGGCGAAAAGGTGAATGGGGTTTGGAGAAAAAATGCCCTACCTTGGCTCAAAATTAAAGCAGAACATGACAAAGTATCCAACGGCTAACCTGCCAAGCCAGCAAGTCCAAGATCGTAATGCTCCTACTAATAAATCTGCACCACAGCGAAACAGCCTCTTCTGCCCGCCAATTCTATTATACTCTCTTATCTACTTTAAGGGTAAGGCCAAAGCCAGAACTTACATTTTAAAACGACTTTAACGCATTCCTACCAATTCCGATTCCGTTTATTTAAAAGCTCGTACATTGAACGGCTTTACCGTGGGGTAGTATTACCACAAATAAAAGATTTGACTTACTTTTAGATAACCTACATTAAAATCTTCATTTTTTTTGCTTATTTTTTTTTTTGCTAGTTTCAGAGTGAAATGTTTAGTGTAAATGTTAAAATTTTTTACACGATAAATGCCTAGATTTGAAGAGTACTAGGATTTTTTTTATCACGTGGCGACGGTTGGTCAAAGTCCTTTAAAAAAATGTAATCTTGAGGTGCGTAAAGCCAAGACTTAGTTTTATAAAAAAATAAATTAAATTGAGCTTTTTAATATACTAGTTTATTGTGCGGATGAACGAAATTAAATTGAAAATATGCGGTTTTGAGTTTTTGGAGCGGTTTTTAAGTCGGACTTATTTTTACAAATATTACAATAAAAAAATGTACTGTATAAATGATGTGTATTTACTGTATAAATTTCATTTAGATCGGGCCATTATTTTTTGAATTACGTTACGCACTGTTACGTTATCGCCTTGAGCATTGAGCATTAATTCAAGAACGCACACGAAACACACAGGGTTTGTACTTACGTAAGCGCAATAGGTAAGTAACTTTTTGATAACGTCATACAGTCAAATCTGTACATCAGCACTCCTGCTCATCTTTTTTTAGAATTTACGATATCACAACAATTCCCTTTTACTAAGGATATTTCTTACTAAGGAAAACCAAATGGTCTTTCTTTAAGAACCATTACTTTCTATAAGAAACAAACAATCCTATTTACACTTTCACCTTTCAAACTTATTCCTTACACGAACTAAACAATTTGGTTAATATCTCAACTTTCACCTTTGGAGCACTGCTTCTTCATACTCACAGTCGATTTCCTTAGAATCGCTAATCGTTCGTGGTCGCCTTATCTTTCGTAGATTTTTTGGTTGCTTTCTTCTTGTACTTTGATTTATTGGGTTCTTTTTTTTTCCTAACTCTCCCTTTTACGACAAATCTTTTTGTTTATTCAGTAAACGTCTAGCTAGTCTTAATGTCCCTGCTCGGGCGCCATTTGTAAGGACGCTCTCTTGTCAGGGTACAGAGCTCAGTTAGATCAAAGAGTCCTTTGCAAGAAATTTGTAAATCACCAAGAAACCAGACTAGGGAGTTCCGTTTGGTAGGTGAGTTTTAGTGGTCAAAGCAAAGGTTATTCACGCCTAAGAAGGACGCCTTTCACTATTAACTCGAGAAACAGCGAGTGTATGTGTTACCTAGTCAAGAGAACGGTCTTTAAAAGATTGAAATTCTATTTGTTGGACCATTGGGAGAGGACAAGCCTATGTTTATTTATATTCATAAGTTAAAAAATTCTTGTCAACATTAAAAACCCTAATTGTAGTCTCAACCCCGACCTGGTAGAAGTTATTTTTTACGATATGCTCCGTCTCTTACCAAGTGGACGGCGGCAGAGACCTACAAATGGTTTAAGTGAAGGTAGGCCATAACTTTACAAATATTGATTTTGCAGTCGTTTCAATCCGAACAAAGAATTCAAAACGGGTCGTGAGAGTCGAAATTAGACTTTCTTATTGACAGGAATATAGGGCGGAAATGTCTTGTAAATCTAAGAGGAACACAAAAATTAATAAAACTTAGTAAGGATCTAGAGTTATTAATAAGTGTCCGCGCCAAGGAGGGGCCACTGTCCAAATTATTCGTTAACAGTCGAGAGCAGTTATGTCCAGATGAACTCTCATCTCGCTCTCGGTCTGTTAACAGTCTCCACCCCCGCTCTCCTAGCATTAGATTTAAGTAGAGTTAAGGAGTTATAATTTCGAAGCCCCTAAGTGAAGTTGTGCAAGTTATGTGAAATAAGTTATATTGAAATAAAAATCAAAGTGAATAAAAAGGAACCCAACGAGTCGCCATTTCCTTCATCACCTCCAAGGGCAGAAATCCGCCACCCCCCCCCAGCTTTTAATTTTTTGGTCCTTCGGCCGGATCGATCTGCAATTCCCAGCGGCACCGGTGGATTTTCTTCAATTTTAAGAACAAAAAGATAAGTACGATTTTTACTATTTCCAACCGATCGCCATTTTGCGACTCCACGGTTTTCTTTTTTTCCATTTCCATTTTTTATCCACATATGTACGTTCATTCCACATACGTACATTCCAAAATATATTCACATACGTACGTTCCAGAAACATATTTACATACGTACATTCCAGAAACATATTTACATACGTACATTCCAGAAATATATTTACATACGTACATTTCCGAAAATATATTCACTTACGTACATTCCAGAAAATTATTCACATACGTACATAATTTAAAATAATAATTTTACATATCCACATTTGCATATTCGTGAAACATATACATATACGAAAATAAAATACAATACAGTCCACAAACAACAAACATTTCCAGCAAACATCCCAGCCATCCCAGTTTATGTGTGTTAACAAATAAACGCAAAGTGATCACACATATTTCAAATTAATTTTATCTTTGTCAGGTATTTGTTTACATAAACAACATCAAACAAGTGTATGTGAGAAATAACCAGACATATCAAGAGGGCTACGCACGACACGACGGAGCAGCAAATAAATTTAATAACGAAATACTCCAGCTCCACCTGCGTTTTTTTTGTAAAGTTATTTCCTTATACATATACATATATACATATATACATATATATCCCAAGCTTGAGCAACCAATTCCACTTGGGACAGTGGAAACATTCAACAGGTTTATTGTTGCATTCCATTCATTCCGTCAAAGCTTGAGCGACCAAATCCACTTGGGACAGTGGAAATATTCAAAAGGGTTATTGTTACATTCCATTCATTTCGTCACATATAAAACGCGATATATTGGCATATATTAATATTATTGATTATTATTTATAAACATCAGTGCGCCATTCCATACAAAAAAAAAAAAATAATAAATAACTCAAGCAATAATAAACAACTCAAGTAACCTGAGGGCAAACAAAGCATAATTAAACAATAAATACGACATTATATATATAAATAATACACCTTAAAAATTGTTTTGTTGTGTTCCAACTAACATTGTTTATTAATTTTTTCCTATCGAGTTACCAAGTAGTCATTGGCAAATCCCACAGCAGCGTGACTATTCTGGATATATACAATTTATCTTTTTAGATATATTTCCTATATGCTTTGTTCCAAAAAAATTGCCATTCATTCCATTCCATAAATTCCAGGTTTTTTATTTACTGCTTATTAAACCAATTAATAGTAAAAATAATTTTGGCATCAAGATCAATACGAGTCCATTGATTTTAATATAAAATTGATTTTTATTTTACTGCGAATAGAGGCAATTTCCTGATCCTTGTTCTAGCATGCCCATAGGGGATAAGAAAAATTTGAAGACAACCCCGCGGGTAAGCTTAGAGCGACCACGATCAGCGTCCCCTCGTGTGTCTCAGGGTAAACAAGAACCCAAAGCGTTGATTTCCAACGCAAAAAGCGACATCTCCTTAAACGCTCCTGTAGTTCCACAAATAAAAGTCACGCGATCCAGCGTAAAGATGGCCCAACGCGACGCAGTTTTAGACAAATTTATTTCGATCTCTGACCGTCTGAGCACATTTGAAGCCAGAATAAACGTTTCAGGGGCTTCAGATCCTTCGGTCCACACGTGCCAAGTTCGACGTGATCAAATCAAGGCATTATGGGACAGGGTAGAGAACGAGTACGAAGTATGTTCAGACGCAATTCTTGCGGGGGGCGGGAAGGCGCATGCAATGTTAGAACTTCTGCAAGCCAAATATGAGCATTGCTATGAAGTTTACGAAGCCTGTACCGCGAAACTCAGTGAACAAATTGAGCGAGTGAAAACTCAAACGGCCAACGCCAATTCCAACACCCTGCCCATTCCGTTTTCGTCCGGTTGCCGACTACCGCCAAGCGACACTGAGGTTTTCGAAGGAGACTATTTGAAATGGCCAACATTTAGGGATCTTTTTACCGCAGTTTATGTCAACAATCCTAGGTTGACATCGGTCGAAAAACTTTTCCATCTCAACGCTAAAACTAGCGGCGAGGCTAAGGCAATCGTATCCAAATCCCCTCTTACAAATGAGGGTTTCAATTCAGCTTGGGAAGCACTTCGAGACCGTTTCGAAAATAAGAGACTGCTAGTAAATAGCCAACTCAAACTGCTTTTTAATTTGGGTTCCGTAAATACCGAATCTGGCCAGGCACTGAAAGACCTACAGAGCACAATCCAAGGGTGTTTGATAGCGCTGGCTCATTCCAACATTTCCACAGAGAACTGGGACTGTCTCCTGGTATTCCTGTGCGCCAGTAGATTGCCGAAACTGACCCTTTCCTTATGGGAGCAGTCCCTTTCATCCAAGTCCGACATTCCGACCTGGGATGAAATGAACACGTTTCTTAGCGAACGATACCGAACGCTAGAGGCGATTGAGGATATGAAACCCAGCCACAGCAATCACTCTACCGCTAAGAGTCAACCCGTTCCCAGGAAGCTCAACTCTTTCGAAGCCAAGGTAGTTACTAAACCAAAGAATTGCGACCTGTGCTCAAAAGAAAGTCATCCAGTGCGCTTATGCCAGCGCTTTCTCCAGATGTCTGTGGATGCGCGAACAATCTACATCAAAAAAAAACAGCTTTGCCTAAATTGCTTCGCAAGAGGACACCAGCTACGTGACTGTACTAGCACTCACAGCTGTTTCACATGCCGAGCTCGGCATCATACACTGTTGCATAAAGGCAACCCCATTTCCCGTGGGTCAACTTCCGCAAGTAGTTCGTCTGCAAGCCCTCAAAACCCAGCGGTGCAAGGGGCCGCCACCGGTCTAGAAAATCCGCCCAGTGTGCAGAACTATTTCGCAACCGGTGCTAGAGCGGTTTTGCTAGGCACGGCCATTATTGATATATGCCACTTGGGAACGAACTACAGGGCTCGTGCTCTAATAGACTCGGGTTCTGAGGCAACGTTTATTTCGGAACGCCTGTTCAATCTGATTAAGCTGCCATTCCGCCTTATCCAAGCCCAAGTTTCGGGCTTAAATCAAACCGTTTCCGCTCAGGCGACCAAGCTCTGCCATTTTTCTATTCGAGCCCCTAATAAGCCAGGCCTTCAGCTAGAAACCACAGCTTACGTCTTGCCCGAACTGGCTGGAATGCTTCCGTCGTACCCAATTCCACGAGATGCGCTGGTTGATTTACCGGCCATCCCCCTGGCAGATCCAACATTTTTAGAGAGTTCCCAGATAGATGTTCTGATCGGAGCCGACATTTTACCGTCCGTGTTGCTGAGCGGCACGCGCACCAACATTTGCGGCTCGCTGCTAGGACAGGAGACTATTTTCGGCTGGGTGCTTACCGGCCCAGTGTCCAATGCATCAGTCCAAAAGCGGGTAGCAGCTTTCACGACCCAGATAACCGAAACAAGTGACAGGGTCTTAGAAAAACTTCTCACTAAGTTTTGGGAGGTGGAGAATATACCAACAAGGAGGGTAAAGGAATCCGATTCCTATTGCGAGAGCAATTTTCTCCAAACCACCACTAGAGACGCAAGCGGGAAATACGTGGTAACGTTACCGTTTCGCGAACCCGAAAATTTCGGATCCCAATTGGGGCACTCGCGATCCATTGCCCTAGCTCAGCTTCTTAGGAACGAAAACCGTTTAAGAAGAGACTTTCCACTAAAAGAGAAATATGACTCAGTCATTCAAGAGTATTTGGATCTGGGTCATATGAGAGAAGTTCCCCCGTCTTACGATACTCCAAACTATTATCTTCCACACCATGCTGTGATCAAACCCGAGAGCACCACCACCAAACTACGCGTGGTATTCAATGCTTCTAGCCCTTCAGCAAATGGGACAAGCTTGAACGATATTCTTCATGCTGGTCCAGTCCTACAATCTGATTTAACCATTCAGATCTTGAAGTGGCGTTATTTCCAGTACGTGTTCAGTGCAGACATTACAAAAATGTACCGTCAAATCTGGGTCGATCCCAAGCACACGCCGTTCCAAAGAATCTTATTCCGAAACAAAGAAGGAGAAGTAAGCGATTTCGAACTAAAAACCGTCACCTTTGGTGTCAACTGTGCACCGTTTCTGGCACTTCGCGTACTCCAACAATTGGCAGACGACGTAGAAACGGAGTTTCCTAAAGCAACCAATATTATTCGGCATTTTATGTACGTAGACGATGTTCTGGCAGGGGCCAATTGCATACAAGAGGCTCGACTTGCTATCAGCGAGCTTTGCCACGCTTTTAACCTTGCTGGGTTCCCGTTGAGAAAGTGGACAGCGAATCAGAATAGCATACTCGAAGCTATCCCTAACGAACACCTACTCCACGATGACTTTCGCGATCTCAATTCCGAAAGCACTACCAAAACACTTGGGGTTCGGTGGAATGCGACCTCGGACGAGTTCTATTTTGTTCCACCGCTAGTTTCGATTGAATCTACGTATACGAAGAGAGAGGTTCTTTCCCAGATCACGAAACTTTTTGACCCCGCGGGATGGCTGTCCCCGTTTATTGTCCGCTCAAAAATCTTTATGCAAGAAATTTGGTTGCAACAGTTGGGCTGGGATGAAAATATCCCCACAGAAATGAATCAAAGATGGCAAGAGTTTTTGCGCAGCTATTCCGAGCTCAAGCAAATCCGTATTCCTAGGTGGGTTGGGTTCCAGCCAGAGGTGAAAGTCGAGCATCATGGGTTTTGTGATGCGTCGCAGAAGGCATATGGGGCCGCAATATACTTGCGGGTTGAAGTAGGACATAATATTATGACACATCTGCTTACCGCCAAGACCCGAGTCGCACCTGTTAAAACGGTGTCCCTTCCACGGCTCGAACTGTGTGGGGCAGCTATCCTTCCGAATATGCAAATTTCCAATTCCGACATTTTCTGCTGGACTGATTCCACCATCGTCCTCGCATGGTTGAACAAACCGGCATGCCAATGGGCCACGTTTGTAGCCAACCGAGTGACCAGGATTACTCAGGTGACGAGCGCTGAGCATTGGGCGCATGTGCGATCTGAACACAATCCCGCGGACCTAGCCAGCCGAGGAGTTTCGCTGCAGGATCTGGTTCACAGCCAACTCTGGTGGAAAGGACCGGACTGGTTACAACAGCCAAAAGGCCAGTGGCCAACACAGGGGCTTGCGACTCCAGTTACAGACTTAGAGCAGCGTGCTGTGAAGGTCAATTTCGCAAAGGCCCTATCCAACGATTTTCTGGAACGATTCTCCAAATTGGACAAGGCTCTGCGGGTCCTTGCGTACGTGTTACGGTTCACTCAACGCTGCCGCAAGATGCCGAGGGGCCCAGCTGACCGGCCTACAAAGGAGGAGGTCCGAGAAGCTGAAAGAGCCCTTATTCTATATGCTCAACGAGAGGAATATACCCAAGAGCTTAAATTCCTAAACGATAAGTGTCCAATTCCAGTGTCCAGCCCGATAGCCAACCTGTTTCCATTCCTAGACCAGCACGGCCTTTTAAGAGCATGTGGTCGCATTACTGCCTCAACAGCACTTCAGTATGACGAGCGCCATCCTATTATACTGCCATATAACTGTAGGCTTTCTCGTCTGCTCGTCCTTTTTTCACACCAGATTTCCCTGCATGGCGGCAACCAACTAGTGGTACGCCTCATTCGATCGAAGTATTGGATTCCTAAACTCAAGAATCTGGTAAAAGCTGTGCTAAACTCCTGTAAGGTGTGTACTATTTACAAGAAGAAATTACAGACGCAATTAATGGGCGATCTTCCGACCGATCGAGTTTCCTTTTCCAGGCCTTTTACATATACTGGCATTGATTATGCAGGCCCATTTGAAATAAAAAACTATACAGGCAGAGCATGCCTCATTACCAAGGGATATGTATGCGTGTTTGTATGTTTCTCCACAAAGGCGATCCATTTAGAGCCTACTTCCGACCTCACAACCGAGAAGTTCCTCGCAGCCTTTGCCCGATTCGTAGCGAGGAGGGGTTGTCCTCAGCGGGTTCATTCGGATAATGGCAAAACCTTTGTGGGGGCAGCGACTCTACTTTCGCGTGATTTTATGCAAGCGATCAAGGAGTCTGTGACTGATGCCTATAGCCATCAGGGACTTTTGTGGCGTTTCATTCCACCAGGAGCTCCACATATGGGAGGACTATGGGAGGCTGGAGTGAAAAGCTTTAAAACACTTTTCTACAAGTCGACGTCAAGTCGGAAGTATACGTTTGAAGAGCTCTCTACCCTTCTTGCCAAAGTTGAAGCGTGCCTTAACTCCAGGCCACTGTCTCCCATGTCCGAAAATCCTTCTGATTTGTTGGCGTTAACGCCAGGCCACTTTCTGATTGGGGGTCTGTTGCTTTCCACAGCTGAACCCGAAATTAAGGGCGATGCTAAGTCGATTATAAATCGCTGGCAACATTTAAAGGCCCTGCATCAGCAGATCAGTGCGCGATGGAAAGAGGAATATTTAAAGGAACTGCACAAGCGCAATAAGTGGCAGAATCCGTCCAAAGATATACAAGTCGATGATATGGTGGTAGTCAAAGAAGACAATATGCCATCAAACGACTGGCGGCTCGGCAGAGTTGTATCTGTCTTTCCAGGGGCCGATAGTAGAGTTCGCGTAGTAGAAATCCGTACCGCTCGAGGAATTATTAAACGTCCCGTCCATAAGCTAGTACTTCTTCCTATGGAGGCCAAGGCAGCCTCAGTACTTCCAAAATAGTGCCTTCTGTCCTCATGCTCCAAAATTCGTTCACGATTGACACTAAATGTACTTATCATTTATTTTTTTTTTATATATTAAAGCATTAAAACCATGGCTCCACGACCTCGCAGCGCCCAAACTCTGGACGACAGACGTTCCCGAGGTACTCGATCCTACCGCTGCCGAGTCTGTCGGGGAATCCATCCGCTACGGAAATGCAACAGGTTTCTGAGGCTCAGTACTGAAAAGCGGCTACGCGCCGTTATCATTAACAAATACTGCGCTAATTGCCTGGCACATCAGCACTCCGAAGAAGTATGTCGCAGCGGAGACACGTGCAAAAAATGTGGGCAGGACCACCACACGTTGCTCCATATGCGCGAGTCTTCCAGTTCGCGACGCCAGTCAATTTCTCCAGTGCGACCTTCGGTAACTGCATCACGACCATCAGCTTCCGGCTCACGCTCTCGGGGTCCAACACCCAGCTCGCGGAATCGTTCCCAGCATTCCGACCAGGCCGAAGCGCCAACTGCAGCTCCATCTGTGGCGTCTCTGTTGCAGCATCGGAGTGTGCAAATCATCCCGACGGCCATCGTGGTTCTCGACACAGGAACCAATAAATACGAGACGGGTGCCCTGATCGACCCGTGCTCCCCGGTGAGCACCATTGATAGATCGCTCGCTGCGGCGTTCCGGCTCCCCACGACAAGCGTCGGAGACGAGACGGTCTGTTCGGCGACGATAAGGTCACGAACAGGCACCTTCAAAATCGACGTGGTGCTCAAGGTCAGCCCCAACTTCTCCACTCGCACTCCAATCCGTGCACTAGCCGACGATGTTCGCGCTAGGTTTAATGATATCCGTCTTGCTGATGAACAGTTTCATCGCCCGGCGACGATATCCCTGGTGTTGGGCTCTGACGTCTATCGTGACGTCATCCAACCCGGGTTCCTAAATCTGGATGAGGGGCTGCCTGTCGCACAAAGCACTGTGTTCGGCTGGATTGTCTCGGGATCCTGTAGACAATCTTAAGGCGCCAGACGTGTGGAAAACTTGGTTGCTACGTTTGCCGTCGCAAGGGGGGGAGAATGTCCGCGCCAAGGAGGGGCCACTGTCCAAATTATTCGTTAACAGTCGAGAGCAGTTATGTCCAGATGAACTCTCATCTCGCTCTCGGTCTGTTAACAGTCTCCACCCCCGCTCTCCTAGCATTAGATTTAAGTAGAGTTAAGGAGTTATAAGTTCGAAGCCACTAAGTGAAGTTGTGCAAGTTATGTGAAATAAGTTATATTGAAATAAAAATCAAAGTGAATAAAAGGAACCCAACGAGTCGCCATTTCCTTCATCACCTCCAAGGGCAGAAATCCGCCACCCCCCCAGCTTTTCAACTTTCACCTTTGGAGCACTGCTTCTTCATACTCACAGTCGATTTCCTTAGAATCGCTAATCGTTCGTGGTCGCCTTATCTTTCGTAGATTTTTTGGTTGCTTTCTTCTTGTACTTTGATTTATTGGGTTCTTTTTTTTTCCTAACTCTCCCTTTTACGACAAATCTTTTTGTTTATTCAGTAAACGTCTAGCTAGTCTTAATGTCCCTGCTCGGGCGCCATTTGTAAGGACGCTCTCTTGTCAGGGTACAGAGCTCAGTTAGATCAAAGAGTCCTTTGCAAGAAATTTGTAAATCACCAAGAAACCAGACTAGGGAGTTCCGTTTGGTAGGTGAGTTTTAGTGGTCAAAGCAAAGGTTATTCACGCCTAAGAAGGACGCCTTTCACTATTAACTCGAGAAACAGCGAGTGTATGTGTTACCTAGTCAAGAGAACGGTCTTTAAAAGATTGAAATTCTATTTGTTGGACCATTGGGAGAGGACAAGCCTATGTTTATTTATATTCATAAGTTAAAAAATTCTTGTCAACATTAAAAACCCTAATTGTAGTCTCAACCCCGACCTGGTAGAAGTTATTTTTTACGATATGCTCCGTCTCTTACCAAGTGGACGGCGGCAGAGACCTACAAATGGTTTAAGTGAAGGTAGGCCATAACTTTACAAATATTGATTTTGCAGTCGTTTCAATCCGAACAAAGAATTCAAAACGGGTCGTGAGAGTCGAAATTAGACTTTCTTATTGACAGGAATATAGGGCGGAAATGTCTTGTAAATCTAAGAGGAACACAAAAATTAATAAAACTTAGTAAGGATCTAGAGTTATTAATAAGTGTCCGCGCCAAGGAGGGGCCACTGTCCAAATTATTCGTTAACAGTCGAGAGCAGTTATGTCCAGATGAACTCTCATCTCGCTCTCGGTCTGTTAACAGTCTCCACCCCCGCTCTCCTAGCATTAGATTTAAGTAGAGTTAAGGAGTTATAATTTCGAAGCCCCTAAGTGAAGTTGTGCAAGTTATGTGAAATAAGTTATATTGAAATAAAAATCAAAGTGAATAAAAAGGAACCCAACGAGTCGCCATTTCCTTCATCACCTCCAAGGGCAGAAATCCGCCACCCCCCCCAGCTTTTAATTTTTTGGTCCTTCGGCCGGATCGATCTGCAATTCCCAGCGGCACCGGTGGATTTTCTTCAATTTTAAGAACAAAAAGATAAGTACGATTTTTACTATTTCCAACCGATCGCCATTTTGCGACTCCACGGTTTTCTTTTTTTCCATTTCCATTTTTTATCCACATATGTACGTTCATTCCACATACGTACATTCCAAAATATATTCACATACGTACGTTCCAGAAACATATTTACATACGTACATTCCAGAAACATATTTACATACGTACATTCCAGAAATATATTTACATACGTACATTTCCGAAAATATATTCACTTACGTACATTCCAGAAAATTATTCACATACGTACATAATTTAAAATAATAATTTTACATATCCACATTTGCATATTCGTGAAACATATACATATACGAAAATAAAATACAATACAGTCCACAAACAACAAACATTTCCAGCAAACATCCCAGCCATCCCAGTTTATGTGTGTTAACAAATAAACGCAAAGTGATCACACATATTTCAAATTAATTTTATCTTTGTCAGGTATTTGTTTACATAAACAACATCAAACAAGTGTATGTGAGAAATAACCAGACATATCAAGAGGGCTACGCACGACACGACGGAGCAGCAAATAAATTTATAACGAAATACTCCAGCTCCACCTGCGTTTTTTTTGTAAAGTTATTTCCTTATACATATATACATATATACATATATATCCCAAGCTTGAGCAACCAATTCCACTTGGGACAGTGGAAACATTCAACAGGTTTATTGTTGCATTCCATTCATTCCGTCAAAGCTTGAGCGACCAAATCCACTTGGGACAGTGGAAATATTCAAAAGGGTTATTGTTACATTCCATTCATTTCGTCACATATAAAACGCGATATATTGGCATATATTAATATTATTGATTATTATTTATAAACATCAGTGCGCCATTCCATACAAAAAAAAAAAAAATAATAAATAACTCAAGCAATAATAAACAACTCAAGTAACCTGAGGGCAAACAAAGCATAATTAAACAATAAATACGACATTATATATATAAATAATACACCTTAAAAATTGTTTTGTTGTGTTCCAACTAACATTGTTTATTAATTTTTTCCTATCGAGTTACCAAGTAGTCATTGGCAAATCCCACAGCAGCGTGACTATTCTGGATATATACAATTTATCTTTTTAGATATATTTCCTATATGCTTTGTTCCAAAAAAATTGCCATTCATTCCATTCCATAAATTCCAGGTTTTTTATTTACTGCTTATTAAACCAATTAATAGTAAAAATAATTTTGGCATCAAGATCAATACGAGTCCATTGATTTTAATATAAAATTGATTTTTATTTTACTGCGAATAGAGGCAATTTCCTGATCCTTGTTCTAGCATGCCCATAGGGGATAAGAAAAATTTGAAGACAACCCCGCGGGTAAGCTTAGAGCGACCACGATCAGCGTCCCCTCGTGTGTCTCAGGGTAAACAAGAACCCAAAGCGTTGATTTCCAACGCAAAAAGCGACATCTCCTTAAACGCTCCTGTAGTTCCACAAATAAAAGTCACGCGATCCAGCGTAAAGATGGCCCAACGCGACGCAGTTTTAGACAAATTTATTTCGATCTCTGACCGTCTGAGCACATTTGAAGCCAGAATAAACGTTTCAGGGGCTTCAGATCCTTCGGTCCACACGTGCCAAGTTCGACGTGATCAAATCAAGGCATTATGGGACAGGGTAGAGAACGAGTACGAAGTATGTTCAGACGCAATTCTTGCGGGGGGCGGGAAGGCGCATGCAATGTTAGAACTTCTGCAAGCCAAATATGAGCATTGCTATGAAGTTTACGAAGCCTGTACCGCGAAACTCAGTGAACAAATTGAGCGAGTGAAAACTCAAACGGCCAACGCCAATTCCAACACCCTGCCCATTCCGTTTTCGTCCGGTTGCCGACTACCGCCAAGCGACACTGAGGTTTTCGAAGGAGACTATTTGAAATGGCCAACATTTAGGGATCTTTTTACCGCAGTTTATGTCAACAATCCTAGGTTGACATCGGTCGAAAAACTTTTCCATCTCAACGCTAAAACTAGCGGCGAGGCTAAGGCAATCGTATCCAAATCCCCTCTTACAAATGAGGGTTTCAATTCAGCTTGGGAAGCACTTCGAGACCGTTTCGAAAATAAGAGACTGCTAGTAAATAGCCAACTCAAACTGCTTTTTAATTTGGGTTCCGTAAATACCGAATCTGGCCAGGCACTGAAAGACCTACAGAGCACAATCCAAGGGTGTTTGATAGCGCTGGCTCATTCCAACATTTCCACAGAGAACTGGGACTGTCTCCTGGTATTCCTGTGCGCCAGTAGATTGCCGAAACTGACCCTTTCCTTATGGGAGCAGTCCCTTTCATCCAAGTCCGACATTCCGACCTGGGATGAAATGAACACGTTTCTTAGCGAACGATACCGAACGCTAGAGGCGATTGAGGATATGAAACCCAGCCACAGCAATCACTCTACCGCTAAGAGTCAACCCGTTCCCAGGAAGCTCAACTCTTTCGAAGCCAAGGTAGTTACTAAACCAAAGAATTGCGACCTGTGCTCAAAAGAAAGTCATCCAGTGCGCTTATGCCAGCGCTTTCTCCAGATGTCTGTGGATGCGCGAACAATCTACATCAAAAAAAAAAACAGCTTTGCCTAAATTGCTTCGCAAGAGGACACCAGCTACGTGACTGTACTAGCACTCACAGCTGTTTCACATGCCGAGCTCGGCATCATACACTGTTGCATAAAGGCAACCCCATTTCCCGTGGGTCAACTTCCGCAAGTAGTTCGTCTGCAAGCCCTCAAAACCCAGCGGTGCAAGGGGCCGCCACCGGTCTAGAAAATCCGCCCAGTGTGCAGAACTATTTCGCAACCGGTGCTAGAGCGGTTTTGCTAGGCACGGCCATTATTGATATATGCCACTTGGGAACGAACTACAGGGCTCGTGCTCTAATAGACTCGGGTTCTGAGGCAACGTTTATTTCGGAACGCCTGTTCAATCTGATTAAGCTGCCATTCCGCCTTATCCAAGCCCAAGTTTCGGGCTTAAATCAAACCGTTTCCGCTCAGGCGACCAAGCTCTGCCATTTTTCTATTCGAGCCCCTAATAAGCCAGGCCTTCAGCTAGAAACCACAGCTTACGTCTTGCCCGAACTGGCTGGAATGCTTCCGTCGTACCCAATTCCACGAGATGCGCTGGTTGATTTACCGGCCATCCCCCTGGCAGATCCAACATTTTTAGAGAGTTCCCAGATAGATGTTCTGATCGGAGCCGACATTTTACCGTCCGTGTTGCTGAGCGGCACGCGCACCAACATTTGCGGCTCGCTGCTAGGACAGGAGACTATTTTCGGCTGGGTGCTTACCGGCCCAGTGTCCAATGCATCAGTCCAAAAGCGGGTAGCAGCTTTCACGACCCAGATAACCGAAACAAGTGACAGGGTCTTAGAAAAACTTCTCACTAAGTTTTGGGAGGTGGAGAATATACCAACAAGGAGGGTAAAGGAATCCGATTCCTATTGCGAGAGCAATTTTCTCCAAACCACCACTAGAGACGCAAGCGGGAAATACGTGGTAACGTTACCGTTTCGCGAACCCGAAAATTTCGGATCCCAATTGGGGCACTCGCGATCCATTGCCCTAGCTCAGCTTCTTAGGAACGAAAACCGTTTAAGAAGAGACTTTCCACTAAAAGAGAAATATGACTCAGTCATTCAAGAGTATTTGGATCTGGGTCATATGAGAGAAGTTCCCCCGTCTTACGATACTCCAAACTATTATCTTCCACACCATGCTGTGATCAAACCCGAGAGCACCACCACCAAACTACGCGTGGTATTCAATGCTTCTAGCCCTTCAGCAAATGGGACAAGCTTGAACGATATTCTTCATGCTGGTCCAGTCCTACAATCTGATTTAACCATTCAGATCTTGAAGTGGCGTTATTTCCAGTACGTGTTCAGTGCAGACATTACAAAAATGTACCGTCAAATCTGGGTCGATCCCAAGCACACGCCGTTCCAAAGAATCTTATTCCGAAACAAAGAAGGAGAAGTAAGCGATTTCGAACTAAAAACCGTCACCTTTGGTGTCAACTGTGCACCGTTTCTGGCACTTCGCGTACTCCAACAATTGGCAGACGACGTAGAAACGGAGTTTCCTAAAGCAACCAATATTATTCGGCATTTTATGTACGTAGACGATGTTCTGGCAGGGGCCAATTGCATACAAGAGGCTCGACTTGCTATCAGCGAGCTTTGCCACGCTTTTAACCTTGCTGGGTTCCCGTTGAGAAAGTGGACAGCGAATCAGAATAGCATACTCGAAGCTATCCCTAACGAACACCTACTCCACGATGACTTTCGCGATCTCAATTCCGAAAGCACTACCAAAACACTTGGGGTTCGGTGGAATGCGACCTCGGACGAGTTCTATTTTGTTCCACCGCTAGTTTCGATTGAATCTACGTATACGAAGAGAGAGGTTCTTTCCCAGATCACGAAACTTTTTGACCCCGCGGGATGGCTGTCCCCGTTTATTGTCCGCTCAAAAATCTTTATGCAAGAAATTTGGTTGCAACAGTTGGGCTGGGATGAAAATATCCCCACAGAAATGAATCAAAGATGGCAAGAGTTTTTGCGCAGCTATTCCGAGCTCAAGCAAATCCGTATTCCTAGGTGGGTTGGGTTCCAGCCAGAGGTGAAAGTCGAGCATCATGGGTTTTGTGATGCGTCGCAGAAGGCATATGGGGCCGCAATATACTTGCGGGTTGAAGTAGGACATAATATTATGACACATCTGCTTACCGCCAAGACCCGAGTCGCACCTGTTAAAACGGTGTCCCTTCCACGGCTCGAACTGTGTGGGGCAGCTATCCTTCCGAATATGCAAATTTCCAATTCCGACATTTTCTGCTGGACTGATTCCACCATCGTCCTCGCATGGTTGAACAAACCGGCATGCCAATGGGCCACGTTTGTAGCCAACCGAGTGACCAGGATTACTCAGGTGACGAGCGCTGAGCATTGGGCGCATGTGCGATCTGAACACAATCCCGCGGACCTAGCCAGCCGAGGAGTTTCGCTGCAGGATCTGGTTCACAGCCAACTCTGGTGGAAAGGACCGGACTGGTTACAACAGCCAAAAGGCCAGTGGCCAACACAGGGGCTTGCGACTCCAGTTACAGACTTAGAGCAGCGTGCTGTGAAGGTCAATTTCGCAAAGGCCCTATCCAACGATTTTCTGGAACGATTCTCCAAATTGGACAAGGCTCTGCGGGTCCTTGCGTACGTGTTACGGTTCACTCAACGCTGCCGCAAGATGCCGAGGGGCCCAGCTGACCGGCCTACAAAGGAGGAGGTCCGAGAAGCTGAAAGAGCCCTTATTCTATATGCTCAACGAGAGGAATATACCCAAGAGCTTAAATTCCTAAACGATAAGTGTCCAATTCCAGTGTCCAGCCCGATAGCCAACCTGTTTCCATTCCTAGACCAGCACGGCCTTTTAAGAGCATGTGGTCGCATTACTGCCTCAACAGCACTTCAGTATGACGAGCGCCATCCTATTATACTGCCATATAACTGTAGGCTTTCTCGTCTGCTCGTCCTTTTTTCACACCAGATTTCCCTGCATGGCGGCAACCAACTAGTGGTACGCCTCATTCGATCGAAGTATTGGATTCCTAAACTCAAGAATCTGGTAAAAGCTGTGCTAAACTCCTGTAAGGTGTGTACTATTTACAAGAAGAAATTACAGACGCAATTAATGGGCGATCTTCCGACCGATCGAGTTTCCTTTTCCAGGCCTTTTACATATACTGGCATTGATTATGCAGGCCCATTTGAAATAAAAAACTATACAGGCAGAGCATGCCTCATTACCAAGGGATATGTATGCGTGTTTGTATGTTTCTCCACAAAGGCGATCCATTTAGAGCCTACTTCCGACCTCACAACCGAGAAGTTCCTCGCAGCCTTTGCCCGATTCGTAGCGAGGAGGGGTTGTCCTCAGCGGGTTCATTCGGATAATGGCAAAACCTTTGTGGGGGCAGCGACTCTACTTTCGCGTGATTTTATGCAAGCGATCAAGGAGTCTGTGACTGATGCCTATAGCCATCAGGGACTTTTGTGGCGTTTCATTCCACCAGGAGCTCCACATATGGGAGGACTATGGGAGGCTGGAGTGAAAAGCTTTAAAACACTTTTCTACAAGTCGACGTCAAGTCGGAAGTATACGTTTGAAGAGCTCTCTACCCTTCTTGCCAAAGTTGAAGCGTGCCTTAACTCCAGGCCACTGTCTCCCATGTCCGAAAATCCTTCTGATTTGTTGGCGTTAACGCCAGGCCACTTTCTGATTGGGGGTCTGTTGCTTTCCACAGCTGAACCCGAAATTAAGGGCGATGCTAAGTCGATTATAAATCGCTGGCAACATTTAAAGGCCCTGCATCAGCAGATCAGTGCGCGATGGAAAGAGGAATATTTAAAGGAACTGCACAAGCGCAATAAGTGGCAGAATCCGTCCAAAGATATACAAGTCGATGATATGGTGGTAGTCAAAGAAGACAATATGCCATCAAACGACTGGCGGCTCGGCAGAGTTGTATCTGTCTTTCCAGGGGCCGATAGTAGAGTTCGCGTAGTAGAAATCCGTACCGCTCGAGGAATTATTAAACGTCCCGTCCATAAGCTAGTACTTCTTCCTATGGAGGCCAAGGCAGCCTCAGTACTTCCAAAATAGTGCCTTCTGTCCTCATGCTCCAAAATTCGTTCACGATTGACACTAAATGTACTTATCATTTATTTTTTTTTTATATATTAAAGCATTAAAACCATGGCTCCACGACCTCGCAGCGCCCAAACTCTGGACGACAGACGTTCCCGAGGTACTCGATCCTACCGCTGCCGAGTCTGTCGGGGAATCCATCCGCTACGGAAATGCAACAGGTTTCTGAGGCTCAGTACTGAAAAGCGGCTACGCGCCGTTATCATTAACAAATACTGCGCTAATTGCCTGGCACATCAGCACTCCGAAGAAGTATGTCGCAGCGGAGACACGTGCAAAAAATGTGGGCAGGACCACCACACGTTGCTCCATATGCGCGAGTCTTCCAGTTCGCGACGCCAGTCAATTTCTCCAGTGCGACCTTCGGTAACTGCATCACGACCATCAGCTCCGGCTCACGCTCTCGGGGTCCAACACCCAGCTCGCGGAATCGTTCCCAGCATTCCGACCAGGCCGAAGCGCCAACTGCAGCTCCATCTGTGGCGTCTCTGTTGCAGCATCGGAGTGTGCAAATCATCCCGACGGCCATCGTGGTTCTCGACACAGGAACCAATAAATACGAGACGGGTGCCCTGATCGACCCGTGCTCCCCGGTGAGCACCATTGATAGATCGCTCGCTGCGGCGTTCCGGCTCCCCACGACAAGCGTCGGAGACGAGACGGTCTGTTCGGCGACGATAAGGTCACGAACAGGCACCTTCAAAATCGACGTGGTGCTCAAGGTCAGCCCCAACTTCTCCACTCGCACTCCAATCCGTGCACTAGCCGACGATGTTCGCGCTAGGTTTAATGATATCCGTCTTGCTGATGAACAGTTTCATCGCCCGGCGACGATATCCCTGGTGTTGGGCTCTGACGTCTATCGTGACGTCATCCAACCCGGGTTCCTAAATCTGGATGAGGGGCTGCCTGTCGCACAAAGCACTGTGTTCGGCTGGATTGTCTCGGGATCCTGTAGACAATCTTAAGGCGCCAGACGTGTGGAAAACTTGGTTGCTACGTTTGCCGTCGCAAGGGGGGGAGAATGTCCGCGCCAAGGAGGGGCCACTGTCCAAATTATTCGTTAACAGTCGAGAGCAGTTATGTCCAGATGAACTCTCATCTCGCTCTCGGTCTGTTAACAGTCTCCACCCCCGCTCTCCTAGCATTAGATTTAAGTAGAGTTAAGGAGTTATAAGTTCGAAGCCACTAAGTGAAGTTGTGCAAGTTATGTGAAATAAGTTATATTGAAATAAAAATCAAAGTGAATAAAAAGGAACCCAACGAGTCGCCATTTCCTTCATCACCTCCAAGGGCAGAAATCCGCCACCCCCCCAGCTTTTCAACTTTCACCTTTGGAGCACTGCTTCTTCATACTCACAGTCGATTTCCTTAGAATCGCTAATCGTTCGTGGTCGCCTTATCTTTCGTAGATTTTTTGGTTGCTTTCTTCTTGTACTTTGATTAATTGGGTTCTTTTTTTTTCCTAACTCTCCCTTTTACGACAAATCTTTTTGTTTATTCAGTAAACGTCTAGCTAGTCTTGATGTCCCTGCTCGGGCGCCATTTGTAAGGACGCTCTCTTGTCAGGGTACAGAGCTCAGTTAGATCAAAGAGTCCTTTGCAAGAAATTTGTAAATCACCAAGAAACCAGACTAGGGAGTTCCGTTTGGTAGGTGAGTTTTAGTGGTCAAAGCAAAGGTTATTCACGCCTAAGAAGGACGCCTTTCACTATTAACTCGAGAAACAGCGAGTGTATGTGTTACCTAGTCAAGAGAACGGTCTTTAAAAGAATGAAATTCTATTTGTTGGACCATTGGGAGAGGACAAGCCTATGTTTATTTATATTCATAAGTTAAAAAATTCTTGTCAACATTAAAAACCCTAATTGTAGTCTCAACCCCGACCTGGTAGAAGTTATTTTTTACGATATGCTCCGTCTCTTACCAAGTGGACGGCGGCAGAGACCTACAAATGGTTTAAGTGAAGGTAGGCCATAACTTTACAAATATTGATTTTGCAGTTGTTTCAATCCGAACAAAGAATTCAAAACGGGTCGTGAGAGTCGAAATTAGACTTTCTTATTGACAGGAATATAGGGCGGAAATGTCTTGTAAATCTAAGAGGAACACAAAAATTAATAAAACTTAGTAAGGATCTAGAGTTATTAATAAGTTTAAATGTAAATACAACACCATTGCATGTTCTCCTGCAAGGTTGGCAAGTCCAAAAGGCGGAGCCTGTTGATGCAGGGCGGCAGGTGAAGATGTGGACCTCAGTTAAGTCCCCTCAAGGCAAATTGCTTCTGAACTAATTGAATAAAGTTCTGAAAGCTCCCATATTGAGGATCGAACAAGCGAAATATAAAAAAGCCCAGTGGTGTAAAGGTCGTTAAACTGTTTAGACCAATGTTTTATGAACGCTAAAACCCCTTTTTCCTATCCCACTATAATGCAAATTTGAGAGGCAAAATTTAGATGATGTTTAAATAGAACGCCTATTTCTGATGTTTGTGAAACACATAATAGCTGGTATGAGCCCAGATAATAATTAGATGCCATTGGTCCAAAGCGGTAAAAGGACATAACATCGCATTTAGAGTGGTTTAAGTGTAGATCATTACTAGCGCATCAGGATTTAAATATATTTTAGGTCACTTTGCACTTTTTTCAATGTGCCTTCAGATTTTGACATCATCAACATACATCAGAGTATTAGACTCAAGTAATGTAGATAAATTGTTTAAAAATAAGGCGAACAAAGAGAACCCAAGTTACTTCCTTCCGGAACTCCGGAGGTGACGAGGACATTTTCAATCCATAGGAATAGGCGAGTTGGGAAACTCAATAGGGATAGCTAATTTACAGCAAAAGGTTGTTTACTGTAAACACGACATCAATTTTGTAATTTTGTTTGAATCCATTTCTAATAAAAGATCTAAATTTATTATTGTTCAAAATATTGTAAATGTGAGCCGACGCCTCATAAAACCGTGATGAGATATGGACATTAATGAGTAGCATTAATATTGTAACAGAAAAGTTTATATCAGCTCTAAAAACTTCGGTATGGCGCAGAGCTTCCACGGTAATTTATAATGTCTGACTTGCTACATTTTTTTGGAGTGGATTCCTTCCATATTGAAGGTATGCTACCTTGGCATTAATATGGAAACAAATAAAGGTAAAAACTCAGCCCTAGATGGTATGAGGTTGGTTTTAGTACGTAAGCGTTGTGGAAAAAAGAGTCTTTCTCTCAATGCTTATCGGAAACAATCAAACTCGTATCTATAAAGATTACCCATCCCCGAGACAAAAAATATTATCAAATACTATTTCTTCATTAATGATTGGTATAAAAATACTTACCGAGTGCTGCAGAGAGTAAGGATGATATTGGTTAATTCGGTTTCATACTCTAAAAACAACCCTCATTTTAGTTTTCTCTCTCACCGCCCTCTCGTTGAGAGAGCGCACAGAAAGAGAGAGCTTATATGCTAACCAACTCTTATATGATATAGAGAGATAACTGTAATATTCAAACGGATCTGAAACAACGACAACTATAAATTTAGGATCCGTCTTCGGAGGCCTAATTTAGGAGTTCATTCGCTGCCTCTGCTCAAGCACATTCGGTGGTGTCCAATGGCCGTTGAGAGGTGCTTGGTTTCCGCCACTGTCCTCACACCTCCTGCACGTGATTTTTGCTGGTTATGCCGCGAAAACTTGTTCTCTTGAAAAAAAGCGTCCCGCTCTTTGTCGATGTCTTCGTACTCGTCGATCGAATCATGAGAGTTTCTAGATCGTCTAACTTATATGTTCTCTAAAAGATCCGGTGCGCAGTTATCCTTAAAGACCTCCTCTGCTTCACCTGGTCTGCGTGCTTTGAGAAAATCACCTCGGTAGGAAAGACGTTTGAAAGCTTTCGCTGTTCTCCCCCCATGCTCTCCAGTGTTCATTGTCGCTATGCCTTGTAGCAGTTCTCTGGGTCTTTGCTGTCCTTGTCTTCTGTCTTGACTTGAACCCTTAGTTCTTCCCGCCTTCTTTATGCTAATCACGCACAAATGTCCTCTAGGCTGTTCGGCGTCTGAGTTCAGCAATTTGACGCTTGGGCATGGTTACGGTATTGTCCGTAACCTGCTTTCCAGGATAACGCCAAGCATGGATGCCACGTGAGGCAAATCTTCTTTCTTGAACAGATAATAACAAACTGATTTTGTTTATTCTGCTCGCTACGAATTTAGATCAGAAGATGTATGTGTTCGCAAGAACGCATAGAAAGTTGGGGTGTATAAAAGGATCTTTATTTGCCGACTTGACGCTCGGTCTGGGGCTGATAGTGACAAATAGGTAACTTCTATGTCGGTCCAGTATGAGCACTCTCCTTTTCACGTTGCTGCTCTGGGCGGCTCTGTCGTTGATCACGTCGCTCCGGATAAATTCTGCTGCTGCAGGTTTCTCTCGGGGTTCCTTCTGCTGCCGTTGGCCTGGCGGTTATCTGAGCTAAGGGATGTGTCACCCTGCTCAGACTAGGGAGAACAGGCACTGTGCTCTTAAGATATTTCTGTCGCAGTCTCCTGTCCCTTGTTTTGTCCCGCCGGTCGCGCCGAATGCCTGCTCAGTTTTTACGTGACGGTTCAGGCATACTCCGGAAGCCGCCAACGTAGTCCCTGAGGTAAACGCTATGTTCTAGACAAACGCTTCCCCCCTAGCCTTCTTGCAGCGGACTTTTAGATGTTGAAGTAACCAAAAGCTAGCTTGCTGCTTGCCTCGATGTCATCGCTCTGCTCCTAGTTACGGGGTCTTGGTTCTGCTCCTTGCTTGCTTTTCAGGACCTTTGGCTCTCGGGATTCGGTCAGCTGCGGTTCTAGGACTCTAGCGGTGTACTGCTGGGCCCTCCGCGCGTACGCCTTTCGAGACACCGAACGATCCAAAGCATGACAGCTCTCACAGGTCGATCAACGACGACAACTCTCCTTATCGAAGGACTCTTTTTGTGTATCTCTAACTGACACGCCGGGCAATACGCCAAGTTCAAATCGAGACAGAAGTTGTAACAAAGCGTCTGGACTTAGCCGTGTGACGCCTTAAGGCCCTCATGTACCTGTGTCTCAATTCGGTGACTTCAAACTTCTTGCTCCTTAATGACTCCGCACGGCTTCAATTGATTTTTACGTTGTTTCACTGATTTCTGGGTTACTCAATCACGACTGATCAAGCTTCCTGCGCCTGGCCTGCTTTTATAGGCCTCTCTTTACCATTAGTTATCGGCATATCCTTGCCTCCTGAACCAAAGTCAACGGTTTTACCGTTCGATCTTTCGCCCTCTACGCACGGCCTCTCAGCAGGCTCCGAAGCCCGTTGCTGTCCCGTTCCTTTATTTTGCACCCGGCACTCCGACACTATCTCTCCTGTTTTTGTCTCTCTCGGACTCTTCCTGTCTCTTTCTATGCACACTGGACCATATCTCCCGCCGCACTACCGTTACTAATGTCGAATTCGCTGAGTATCTATCAACCGGTAGACCCCTGCTTGCGTGATTGCTCGCACTGTTTGCTTTTCTTTGTGGGGAGATATTTAACTTCTTACAATTAGTTTATTTTTTAGAAGCCGACCACAGCAAAGAGAGTCCTCATCGCTGGACTCAAATTAAAGGGGCTGTGTTATTCGGGAATAAACTTTTCTGGTTTGTGCATTTCGATCCACCGACAGCTGTGCTTTTCGGGAAGTAGGGACCTATGACAGACGAACTTAATAAATACTGTTTGCTCAGGCACATCAACCATTTGTTCTACCCAGTCGCGAAATGTTGAATGGGGTTTGGAGAAAAAATGCCCTACCTTGGCTCAAAAGTAAAGCAGAACATGACAAAGTATCCAACGGCTAACCAGCCAAGCCAGCAAGTCCAAGATCGTAATGCTCCTACTAATAAATCTGCACCACAGCGAAGCAGCCTCTTCTTCCCGCCAACTCTTTTATACTCCATTATCTACTTTAAGGGCTAGGCCAAAGCCAGAACCTACATTTTAAAACGATTTTAACGCATTCCTACCAATTCCGATTCCGTTTATTTAAAAACTCGTACATTCAACGGCTTTACCGTGGGGTAGTATTAACACAAATAAAAGATTTGAGTTACTTTTAGATAACCTACATTAAAATCTTCATTTTTTTTGCGATTTTTTTTTTTTTTTTGCTAATTTTAGAGTGAATATAAATGTTAAAGTTTTTTACACAATAAATGCCTATATTTGAAGAGTACTAGGATTTTTTTTTATCACTTGGCGACGGTTGGTCAAAGTCTTTTAAAAAAATGTAATCTTGAGGTGCGTAAAGCCTAGACTTATTGATATAAAAAAATAAATTAAATTGAGCTTTTTAATATACTGTGCGGATGAACGAAATTAAATTGAAAATATGCGATTTTGAGTTTTTGGAGCGGTTTTTAAGTCGGACTTACCATTTGTACAAATATTAAAAAAAAAATTTGTTAATAAAAACTTTTATTCATCCGCAAGTATTTACTGTATAAATGATGTGTGATTTACTGTATAAATTTCATTTAGATCGGACCATTACTTTTTGAATTACGTTGCGCACTGTTACGTTACCTGCCTTGAGCATTGAGCATTCATTCAAGAACGCACACCAAACACACAGGGTTTGTACTTTTGATAACGTCGTACAGTCAAATCTGTAGAACAGCACTCCTGCTCAGATCATCATTCTTTTTAGAATTTACGATATCACAACAATTCCCTTTTGCTAAAGATATTTCTTACTAAGGAAAACCAACTGGCCTTACATTAAGAAAAATTCCTTTCAATAAGAAACAAACAATCCTATTTACACATTCACCTTTCAAACTTAGTTCGAACACGAAGAAAACAATTTGGTTAATATCTCAACTGTCACCTTTGGAGCACAGCTTTTTCATACTCACAGTCGGTTTCCTTAGTTTCGCTAATCGTTCGTGGTCGCCTTATCTTTCGTAGATTTTTTGGTTGCTTTCTTTTTGTACTTTGCTTAATTGGCTTCTCTTTTTTTCCCTTACGACAAATCTTTTGGTTTATTCAGTAAACGTCTAGCTAGTCTTGATGTCCCCGCTCGGGCGCCATTTGTAAGGACGCTCTCTTGTCAGGGTACAGAGCTCAGTTAGATCAAAGAGTCCTTTGCAAGAAATTTGTAAATCACCAAGAAACCAGACTAGGGAGTTCCGTTTGGTAGGTGAACAGAGAGTTTTAGTGTTCAAAGCAAAGTTTATTCACGCCTAAGAAGGACGCCTTTCACTATTACTTCGAGAAAAAGCGAGTGTTTGTGTTACCTAGTCAAGAGAACGGTCCTTTAAAGAATAAAAATCTTTGTATTGGACCATTGGGAGAGGACAAGCCTATGTTTATTTATTTTCATGAGTTAACAAATTCTTGTCAACATTAAAAAACTTAATTGTAGTCTCGGCCCCGACCTGGTAGGAGTTATTTTTTACGATATGCTCCGTCTCACACAAAGTAGACGGCGGCAGAGATTTACAAATGTTTTAAGTGAAGGTAGGCCATAACTTTACAAATATTGATTTTGCAGTCGTTTCAATCCGAACAAAGAATTCAAGACAGGTCGTGAGAGTGGAAATTAGGCTTTCGTATTGACAGGAATATAGGGCGGAATTGTCTTGTAAATCTAAGAGGAAATAACACCATTGCATGTTCTCCGGTCCTGCAAGGTTGGCAAGTCCAAAAGGCGGAGCGTGTTGACATAGGGCGGCAGGTGAAGATGTGGACTCCAGTTAAGTCCCCTCAAGGCAAACAGTAGGGATTGCTTCTGAACTGATTGATTAAGGTTCTGATAGCTCCCATATTGAGGATCGAACAAGCGAAATATAAAAAAGCCTAGTGGTGTAAGGGTCGTTGAACTGTTTAGACCAATGTTTAATGAACGCTAAACCCCCTTTTTCATATCCCACTATAATGCAAATTTGAAAGGCAAAATTTAGATGATGTTTAAATAGAACGCCTACGTCTGATGTTCGTGAAACACGTAATAGCTGGTAATTTATAATGTCTGACCTGCTACCTTTTTTTGGAGTGGATTCCTTCCATATTGAAGGTATGCTACCTTGGCATTAATATTGAAACAAATTAAGGTAAAAACCCAGCCCTAGATAGTATGAAATTGGTTTTTAGTACGTAAGCGTTGTGCAAAAAAGGGTCTTTCTCCGCGTTTTACAATGCATAGTGTTTGCGAGGTATCGATGCATATCGGAAACCATCAACACTGGTATCTTTAAAGATTACCGATCCTTGAGACAAAAATAAATTATTATTAAATATCAAATACTATTTCTTATCAACTATAAATTATCAAATACTATTTCTTCGTTAATTATTGGCATAAAAATACTTACCGAGTGCTGCAGAGAGTAAGGATGTTATTGGTTAGTTCGGTTTCACATTCAATACGCTGCTCGCAGGCAGCCAAAAACAACCCTCATTTTTAGTTTTCTCTCTCACCGTTTTCTCGTTGATGGAGCGCACATTGACTTCGAAAGAGATAGCTTATATGCTAACCAACTCGTATATGATAAAGAGAGATAACTGTAATATTCAAACGGATCTGAAACAACGACTATACATTTAGGATTTTCTTAAAATATATACTTAAACTTTATACTTATAAATAAATCTGCTAACAAACAGAGTTATACTGAACAAAATCCGACTTGGCACCTAAGAAGCTCGAATGGTCGACACAGGACCCAGTCCTCTTATATTTTCTAAAACGCCTATTCTTGATATTTTTAAGCTAGGAAAGCCGGCGGGTAATCCAGGGTGGTTTTTGAGAAGTCGCAAAGATGACGCAGTAGGAAATCCGGAACAAACAGGTCAATAGACGAGTTGAGCAAGCTATTAATTTCAAGAGTAGGATGATGTAAAACTTCATGGGTTGAAAGAGGGTTGATTCTTGATACAGAAAAGATTGAAAATTCAGAACAGAAAACTAAATTCAGGAGCTTGCCGTTTGAGTTGACAACTGAATTGATTTGACTTAGGGAAATGTCAACCATACCGTGAACAAACTCATGTGCACTAGTCTGTATTAAAGAATTGGAATCCTTTAAGGGCACCCAAACAAGAGAGGGAAATAAATGTCAACAATACCGTGAATAAATTCATGAGCACTAGTCGGTATGAATGAATTGAAATCCTCTAAGAATACCCAAACAAGAGAGGAAATATTTAAAACACACAAAACAACTAGGTGATCATTGTCCCTAAATAGGAATGAACAGTATGGATTGCCAATAAATTTTCATATAAACAGAAATGTCAGATCGGGATGGTATGCGTAAGCTAGAAATGTTAACAAAGGCATTATTAAAAGTGATGCGCACGGAGACAAACTATATGTTTTGACGGGGATTGCTGGTACTGACACTTATACGTTATTGGAAGGTGAAGGATTGGATTTTAATGGGCTAGTGTCCCCAGTTATGGCGACATCAGCAGTGGCAGTTGGTTGATTAGGCGTTTGTAAGTTATTCGAAAATGACGGTTGGAAGTTCAAAGACTTTTTGTTCCCAGCTACGGCGATATCAGCAATGGCAATGGAATGCTTAGGTTCCTTCAGGGCGGAAGGGCTAACCGTGTGGGCGGTTAAACAGGTTCCGGCAGAGAATCAGTGGTGGTTGAGGATCGTCTTCGTTGCTGATGGGACTTTTAACGGAAAAGATGTTTCCTTGGGGTTCAGCTATAGAACTGAATTGCATTAGTGACGGATTATCTGGAACAGTAATAGGTTTAGTATTAATTTGCGGGCTGCACTATTTACGTTTAGGTGTTAGTTATAGAATTTTAAGGCTTTTAAAACGTGTTCCCATAGCTTTAAGCTGAGCTAGAATAAAGTTTGTGCGCAGATCCTGAAACTCCAGATGTGTTTCTCCCATAAATGCTGAATCCTCTACTACCAGACGTCTGCACGTTGGACGCGCCCGAGTAGACCAATTTTACGCTTTAATCGCTGACAAATGTGGGCACCGATGTGGCCAAAGTCCATACAGCCTGGATGAGTGAAGTTATGCAGTTTTGTTATTGTAAGTGCATTTATTGGCTCAGCAAGAGAACATAGTTCTTGCAATAGAAGTTTGACAGTTGGGATTAAGTAAATCCAAATTTATGAGAGATGCTAATGGTGAGTGGGTAAATAAATTCAACAGTAATGACAACAGCGTCCGATAAAACTGAATGAATCCAATAAACAAACATAGAAATATATGTACGCCTTTGCTGCGCGAAAAAAATAGTCATTTCAGTTTGATAAGTTCGAAGATAGTATAGTAAATACTTTGCATCATTGAAAGGTGAATAAATCAATATATTTAGCGTCGCTTGTGATCAGTTGTGTTTATTTTGGGCTCTGTGTTATTGTCAAGTTTTGATTCATTTCTGAAAGTACTTGTATTTTTCTTTTAACCAAGCTTAGCTTAACTACAATATTTGTGTTTGGAACTAGGGTTTCTTATAAATCTGTACTCAATATTAGAGTTTTATTAATTTTATTTTAAATTGTCTAATCCCTGTGCACTGTTATTGTAAATTCATTCGCTTGTGCTTGCTTTTTCAGTGCTCCTAGTGTTTGTTTTTGTAACTCTCTCCCAGCAAGCAAAGTTAGGAGCGCTCTAAATTATGTTTCTTATTAGAGCCTCGGTTAGACACATTGATATGTGCGTTTTCGAAACACATTCGGTGCTTTCTAAATATAGACTCATAAAAAGCTCTTAAATCTGACCACCTTAGGAACGTTGAAAGAAAAATCAAAGTAAAAACCACACTTAAAATAATGGTAAGCAGATTCTTGCAAGAAGTAAGATGATTGAAATTAAATTTGTGCATTCAGTTATAAATGATGAGTGTGCAAGAATTTAGCAGAAATGAGTGTAATAATGAATTCCCTAAATTTGAATATTTGTTGATCGACAATGTTTATGCCTTTATCAAATTTTCCTTACTATGTCTTTAAAATATCTTTTTTTGTTAGGGATGCCAAATAAATGAAACAACCTTCTACATTGAGGTCTGAACTTAAATTTTATTTTTTTTCAAATATTGTTTCCAAGATTCTTATTCTAGTCTTATCTATGGCCTAAGCAAATACCGCATCTGTTTGCATGAGCGGGGGACACTTTGTCCAAAATTTTCCCCTTGGTGGTTGGAGTTCTAAACTCGCGGTTACTCTTTACTTTATTCTTCTGCCGCCAAAATGGGAAAGTCTGCTACCCCCGCCGGAAAGTTCGCGGTAGTCACAGAGCAGTCTAAGGTAAATTTTATGGAAAGTTGACACATGCCACTGTTGCTCTCAGATCGACTTTTTACCCCTGCCAGAACCTTCTACCTCCGAGCTAATAGTACCTCAAGGCCGATTCCTAGATGTAGCCAAAAACGTATCTTTTCCTCCCTTATTAGCGCTACAAGAATTTGAATCTTTTAAGGGCACCCATATATTAAAATCATCCTAATCGGTCCCACCGATATATAAAGTAGTTGTTTGCAAAATCAGACACAGTCGAATTTAAACAAGTAAAAGCGAGTACGCTCGCATCAAACAAAGCCTTATTTGCTAATAACTTATTAAGCTTACCTAATAAGTTACGTACATTTTGATATGTATGGTGAAGGCCGAAGTGTGGAGGCGGAAAAAGTATTTTAGGTTTGTTAATAAAAAAAATGTAATACTAGTTTGTATTAACGAAACGCGAAACTTGTGTGACTGCAGTACGATTCAGCGGATTTAATTGCGAAATAATGTGTAAGATTTAGCGAGATTGCGACGACGAAAAGGAGTGGTTTCGATAGAGTTCAAATGATTACTTTAATGTTCCACTAATTTATCTTAGAAACTAACTTATGCTAAGGTGGCGAGAGACGGAGCGAATTCGCAAAAGCGAAAGAACGAAAACTTTATTGGCTCCCGTTCTCGCCCTACAACTAGTAACTTTAATTTAAATAACAGCACCAAGTGGGCAAACACCGCCACCTCTGAAGAAACGACGTCCTTCAGCTCAAAACGGGCAACAAGGTTAGTCGGTGAACTCGCCGATATTCCCCCTCCTGCGTCCTGACGTCCGCCCCGCGAACCGCTAGCACACGGCAAAAGGTTGTCTTCAGCGACGACGACAAGCGCTCCCACGACGATTTTAGGCTCCCCTTGTTGCCACTTGGGCCGTTGCTGCAGGCTAGAAATGTACTCCCGGGACCATCGCTGCGAAAACCTGTGCCTGAGAGACGAGACCCCTCGCCATCGCATATTGGCAAGTTCCATAGGCCATAAAAATAAAAAATTCAATGTGAAAATAATAATAATAACTGGTCTAGCTATTTGAATTTATTCATTATTTTGTTTTGCTCTATCTGTCCTCTTCAAGAATAGCATCGAAAGAGAGAGCATGATAATTATTGGGTATTTCAGGAACATGCAAGGTAAGCTTTTCCTAAAAAAATTGTCTAAGCTTATTAAAAACAAGGTTTTGTGCACTGAGAGTGCTTAATATTTTAAATAAAGGTATTAAGTTCCATTTTACAAAAAAAAGTATTTGTAAAAAGTAGAATAGCATCGAACGAGATAGCATGATATCTATTGGGTATTTCAGCAACGTGCAAGGGAAGCTTTTCCTAAAAAAAATTGTTTAAGCTTATTAAAAATAAGTTTTTGTGCAATGAAAGTGCTTAATATTTTAAATAAAGATATTAAGTTCCTTTTTTAAAAAAAAAGTGTATATAGTATGTGTTGTGTTTTGTGTAAATCAATATTGTATTTAGTACATAATTGTGAGCTTTCTTGGTTTGTTATTTCTGTGTTTGGTTAGAGTTTTATTTGTGATAGCATTCTTTGGCACAAAAAAATCTTTTTGTAAAATATTCTTAAGCATTTTAAGAATTTAGGAATATTTAATTCAAGTGCCAAAAGTTGCCGAACGGCTTGCAATTATACAAAAAGGTAACCTAACCTAAATTTTTAAAAAAAGACGTGCTTCTGCTGTGTGTTGTAGTTTGTTGCAGTTTCTTGTATTGTATTTTCGTTTGTTGTTAATTTTGTGTTATGTTTTGTGTTTATATTCTTTTTTTTAAAATAAAAGCTTCTTATTTCCTTGTGAGTGCCAATTTACACGATTGCGTTCTGTTCTGTGTCGTATCAATAAAAGCTATATGATATAATTGTGCGATTTTAAAACCGAATCTCGGAAATATTAAACTATTTTTAAATCTTAAAGAACTAAAAAAATGTAAAAACAAAAAAACTATGAAAGTACGATCTGGCCAATTATTGTCCTATATATTTATAAAATTTGTCTAGATTTTTGGTACAAGTTTCAAAGCGATAGCCCCTTTAGAAGTGTTTGTGGCCGCGGCTCCCATACAAGCCCGACCACTGTAGAGCGAACGATCGAATGCTTTATTGGCTTGAAACTTCAATTTAAATGTCAGCGCCAAGTGCGCAAACACACATCTTGGTTGCAGCAATAACGACACGGGTCGATTATGTTTCTTTAGGGAAGAGCAGACGATGTTTGCCCTTGCTGACTCCAGCTTCGGGGAGAATTTTTGGGAAAAAAGCAGGTGATGAAGACTCCTATAGACTGGACCTCTGGGCGGGGCTAAGCCGGGAAAAATTCTGCGGGGTAAAGCAGGCAATGTTCCCCCCCATTCGAAAAAAAGCTGAGACAACATCATTGTTTGAAAAAATAAGAAATATTTAAAAAAAATAGCTGATGTTTATAAAAATGCAATGATCGATTATTTAAATATTAAAATAAAATGTTGTCTCAAAAATGTATTATTGAAACTGTATAGATTCGGGCGAGTACTGTAAAACTAACTTTTTAAATTCCTATGTAAGCATACAAAATCATACACACTTTTAAAATCAAAACCAATTTTTACATAAATATTTCGAAATTTTGATCAAAAAATTTAAGGACGCGAGTCTGAGAAAAACTTTATGTAAAAAAGCCGTTTATACCCGTTACTCGTAGTTTAAAATGGTATTTATTTATTTATTTTGTTATATCCTAGCGCCTCAATTTTGGTTAACTTATAATTCACAGGACAAATTAAAATGTTGGTCTTATTTAAAAAGGCATGCATGTTGACTAAGCATGTTGACTACCATGGGCATGTTGTTTTTATAGATTAATCTGCTGACCACAAGCTTTCCATAAGATAGTTCGATTTATGTACATTTATAGTATATGTAATGAAATGAAAATTCATAAAACCACTATCCCCACCATATTCGGAGAAGCGATTCATGTCTTTGAAATAAGCAAAACCTAACTAACAGTTTTTACTAAGAATCCTTTGCTCCTTTAATCTTGTGTTGGAGCTGTTTGAGGTCACTTGGTGACTTCATCTTGTCAACTGATAACTAACGCCGTCCGTTTTGGAAATTTGCTCTTACGACTGTTTAATCATCGACAAAAAACGCGACCAGTTATATAAAGAGATAAATGCGGTTGAATTTTAAAAGCCTACAGTTTATTTTCAAACCTTAAATTTTTTGTTATCTTTGACATGAAAATCGAAATTGTTCACCAAATTAATACTAACAAAAAACAAAATTTGTTTTTTTTACTTATATTTAAAATAAATTAAAAAATGTGTAAATTAAAATTTATGTGAGCCAAGACAGATCTTAGTTTTACAAGTCGTTTTATTCAGATTTTCGGATTTTCGAAAGTGGGTCCTCGAGTAATAGAAGTATCTGCATAGGGGACATAATGAGCAATGTGAAGCACCTTAAATTTCTTTCAGACAAGCAAGGAGTAAAACTTTTGAGCCGCCTGAAATAAAAAAGAAATATCATCATTAATTAAAATTGTTCTCAACCAATGTTGCCGTGAGAAAACACACACAAAGGCAACTTTACAAAGGGTGTTGTGATACGGTCAAAGTGGAGTGAAAGAATATACATGTGAGTAGCTTGCTTTCGTTGTTTAAATAAAATCCAAATTGTTGACCAAATTAATAACACAGGTACACAAAATCAAACTTTTTCAAATTTCCACGAATCAGTTTTGTATTATCTACTTCTATTTACTCTCCCATTTTATAAAAGTCATGGCATCCTTAAAATGTCTTGAAATGAAAGCCAATTTATTTATACAAGTCAGAACATATATTTTTCACTTATGTATACAGTACTGGACAAGAAATCCGGACATGCAAAAAAATGGTTGTTTTTGTTTTTTTTTTAATTGTGTTTATTGTTTCAAAAAGAATTAAATAATTGTATTTTCCAACCAAAACATTTTTTTCGATTCCAAAAAGGTTTTTTTTTAAATCTTAAGTTACTGTATATATATGAATATATTCAATATAGCCTCACAAAATTTACAAATGGAATGACGGAACAATATTGTTAGCTGTGTATCATAAAAAAGAGCTTGGTTGCTCACAGGACAGTTCGAGAGCACATTTTTACAAACTTTTCCAGCTGATCTGTACACGAAATTAACCCATCAAATCATTCAAGGATTACTTTAACATTTTGTTGGAAATCGAAAATGTCATGGAAGAAACACCAACCTCTCCACTTGAAGAAACATTATCGTCTACTTTCACTTGCTCACAGTAGTCAAATATCAGAAACCCCTGCCAACAGTGCCCCTTGAGGGGATATTTTTCTCTTATGGAGAAGAGATCTGCCATTGTATCAAGCGATTGAATGGCTAAAGAAATCATGTTTTTTTTCATTGTTACACGGTAGTGCAAGGTTTCAAGTGTATTTCCAAGATTGTTTCCGACCAGCTTGGGATTTGTAAAAGTCAAGAATTGTAAAAGATAAATCTGAAGAATATACGTTTAGCTTAATTTTGGATTTAACAAAAAAAAAAAAAATTTTTGACGATTCTGTTCTGATTTGGCGCTCAGGACAAAAGCTTTTTTCTTATCTGTAATAACTACAATCTATTTATATTAAAAGTTTTTTTTTTCTATTTTTTGAACTCCCAAATATAGTAACTAAATTTTTTATATCCATATTGTTTGCTTTCCTATTTTTAATTGAAATAAGAGACAGAGAGCTTAATCGGTCTTATCCCATTATATTGCAAAGATTATTTTGTATGATCTTTAATTTTTAAAAAGACCTTTCAGCTTTTGCAATGGTAGCTGGGATAGTAAGAAATAAGCAACAAGCTGTAATTTTTAAACAGGATAAAATCAAGAATATGTGCAGCGGAATTTATTGTCTTTAATTAAGTTAAAAGAATATAATTTACTTAAACTTTGTGTTGTGCTTTTGTCATCGTAAATCGTGTATTTTTTATGTGTATGTTATAGGCTAACCATAAAAATGTAGTTTTGTGTTTCCGAAGGCGCACAGAGGTGCACAAGGTACAATATGGAAAAGTTGTTAACCAATATAATCCTAACCATATATAATTCGACCCCCTCGACCCCTGTTTTTTTACGATTTTTTTTTTTTTTGTTTTTGTGGTCTTAAATTTTTTTTTTAAGTTCATGTACTAGTCCCATGTTAGGTGTAAATTCTTTTACAACTATGTTAAAACGATTTATTAGTGTAATGAAGAAATAAACTTAATATATTACCCGTGCCCAGACATAGTAAATGACTTTTTATAGCCTTGCAGAAAGTATTATAATTTCAGTCAGAAGTTTGTAACGCAGTGAAGGAGACGTTTCCGACTCTATAAAGTACATGTATATTCTTAATCAGCATCACTAGGAGAGTCAATAATAGGGGTTAAATATTTCAGAATTACGGTTTAAAATTCATCAAAATCGGACGACTATATCATATAGCTCCCATGGAAAGAATAAAAATATTTTAAAAAAAATTTTAGAAATTTAATTTTTTTTTTAGAAATTTTTTTAGAAATTCTTTTTGATTAATTAATAACTTTCCAGTCCAAAATTACGCTTTTAATTTTATTAAAATCGGAAAACGATATCATGTAGCTGCCATAGGAACTATTAAATAATTGTAATTTGATTAAGTTTAAATATACGACTTTAAAGTCTTATTGAGAATGGAACTGTGAACCAAAAAGAAGAAGATACAGCTGCGGTCAATATAGTAGTGCTATCGCCTCTCATCTTTAAATGTTTGTAATTGTTGTTTTTCTTGTCCAAATCTTGACATGATTGAATATTTTATAATATTAGACCATGTACACTGGTTTACAAATTTAAATCGATAAAATCCTCCAGAGATGAAACCTTGATTTTCCAATGACACTCAGAATTTTTTGTATGGAACCATTTTTTTTTAACGTGTAAATAACGATTTTCACCTGTTTTCTTTCGCATTTTATTTCATATCTACATTTCTGATTAACCGATTTCGGTCATCGATAGCTTATTTCACTAAATATTTGTCATTCTTCAACTTTTCTGTACATGTTATAAGGATAGGTTTCCTAATATAGATGCTAGTTTGACTTAGTTTGAATAAATTGCTAAAACTAAAGTTCCGACACCATTAATAATATTCTTTAAAAATACACGGCTGATAACCGAAAATAATTTTATCATTTTATCTTAAAGATGGAACATTCTTAAAGAAGACAACAGCGGTCTAACAGTCGAAAAATAACTTTTTTTCGCAGACATTAAACTTCGTATAAAATGGGTTTACCGGCGTATTGTTGAAGAAAGTAGCTTAATGATTTAATCTTGAAGATAAAGTGATAAAATTATTTTTGGTTTTCAGTCGTGATTTTATGAAAATTAATTTATGTTGTTGAAACTTCAGTTTTACCAATTTATTTAAACTATATTATTATATCTTTATATTAGGAAACCTGTCTTATTCAAGTATAAGAAAGTTGAAGAATGATCTATTTCTGGAGATAAAAATTCGAATTTTTAAAAAAAATGGTACCATAAACACAAATGTTGAGTATAATTTTTTGAATCAGGGAGTTCATCTGCACCGGAAAATCAAGGTTTGATCTCTGGAGAATTTCATCGCTTTAAATTTTAAACCAGAGATATAATTGAAAACAAAAGAAATCCGGACCATTTTGAAGCTTTTTTTTATGAAAATCAGCCGTTATCCGAAATTAAAACTAGCTTCGGCCGGTCAAAATAATAGTAGTGAAGACAATTAATTTAGTAAATTTAAAAAATCGAAAAGAGTTATAATTCTTTATTATTTTATAAACAACATAATCCTTTTTTGTTACAACAATTTTGTAATTTGGCTATTATAATTAGTTTTCTGGATTTAAAAAAACACATAACCCGTGTTATAATTTTTCGAATAAGTACATGTAATTAGAATAAAAAAAAACAAAAGCTGAATTTAAATTTTATAATTCGTAATAATTTTAACGCATTCCAGTTATAAATCTGAGCTAAGAATCTTAATTTTTACGATGCGTGATCTCTTTGTAAAAATTTAAGTGTTTAAAGAATACCTTAGTTTATGAGGTCTTAGCATCTGAAATATCCTTAAATCAAAAATTTGCAGTGCATCGGCTTAATTGATGCTAGAAAAGTTAGGTAATAGATGAGTAAAGGCCAACAATCTTTTCACAAATACGAACAAAACAAGTTTTGAGACATATACCGCACACATGATTTTTTACAGAGCCAGAACTTAGGCTTAGTCTTTAATAATCAAAGATAAACTGTTTGATTTGGAACCAGACACCCTATACGTTAACTTTGTTTATCTTATCTTATAAGCGCATTGTATTATATCCACACTCACACGAGTGCATGAAGCGCAGCTTAATTCATATGTACACTCATAGAAAAAAATTTCCAAAATTTAGAAATCTCGCCTTTAAATCGACTAGTCTTTGAATCAATAACAAAAATTCAAGAAAAAATTTTAATTAAAAATGGAAATCCTTTCTGATTGTAAACTTTTAAGAAAAAACTTTCTTAAAAATAGGAAAAAGACTTTTTTTGTTTTTTTTTTATTGTTTTTTGGAGAAAAAAAGTAACAAAAATTGTTCAGTTTTTAAAGGTGAATTTGCCTTTGAGTTCCCTAGTGCAATATCCTTCAAAAATAGAAAACCAGCCTTTGACTTACAAAAGCAACTTGAAAGAAAAAGAACGGTAAAATACGAAGTCAACGATGTCAGTCGGATGACTTTGCCAAAAAAGCGTTCGGCTCAGCCACGTCATTCATTAGGTTTTTAAAGGAGAAATCGCCTTTGAGTTCAAGAAAGAAGTATCTCTCAAATATAGAAAAGCGGCCTTTTACTGAGCCGATTAATGGTAGCCTAGCGGCTAAGTTGCCTGACCAGGAATCTGAGCAGTAATTCTGAGCAGCACGAGTTCGAATCCCCCATCTCAGAAATCTTTTTTTTTTTGTATTTGATGAAAACGGGGAAACGCTCACGTGTCCTAATGTGCTTTGCTAAGTTAAGGCAGACAAAAAACTTAAGGAAATTATCTAAAATGATCAAAAAATTTTATGTTAATACATAAAAATAAACAATTTCTGAATAGATAGTATCAGATTCTAAACCATCTCTGAAAATGTATGATTGTTAAGATTTTTTTTAACAAGACTCGTCCAAGCTTACGAAACAGTCTTTACTTTTGACGTTCATTCTTTAAGTGCGAACATAGCCTAGTGTTACAATGTCCATCTCCCGCGCAGAAGGCCCGGGTTCGATTCTGGCCGACGACCAAATAAAAATGTGAGTTTTATTCAAATTTCAAGTGCTATTTGTGTATCTAAATGTTCTAAATGTGAATTTCACAAATCATGTTTAAGTTTAAATTAAAATGCATGTGTGTTAGTTAGCTAGCGGGGTGGGAAGACCGCAAAACAAACATGGATTGTCCTGTCCTTGTCCGTTCTATCTCGTCGTGCGCTTCATTTGTGTTCAGTAGTTTTCACGGCGAAACTTGTCAATGTATGTATGTCGATGACTGCGATTTCATACAAATTCTGGCAGAGCTTTGAGAAATTATCTTATTTTTAAGAAATATTTGTTCTTGTTTCAAGAAAATAATCTAATTTTAAGAAATATTGTTTCTTGATTTCAGAAATAATATTTTCAAGAAATTTTATTTCTTTCAAGAAATTTTATTTCTTGATTTTATAAATAATATTTCTTGGTTGAATCACCATTAATTTAAGAAAGAAATTTTCTTCAAATGGAGGTGACTCGCCTTTGGCGAAAATTCAAAGGCGATTTCACTGGATTTTAAGAAGAAATTTCTATGAGAATGTTCGGTGAATGCAGATTAAGATCAAACCAAACAGTTATCATTTATTAACAATATATTTTCAAGCATTTTATAGTCGGTAGCCATTTCCGATACGATACGGTAAATTAAAATTAAATTCTAGTTGTTTAACATTTTCAAGTTAATTTTTTTTTAATTTTTTTATTTTAGATAATAGAAAAGTTATAATGTAAATATGTTAGATATTAGTAATTTTCATTTTTAAAGACTCTTGAAAAGTTACTTTTAGTTATTCGATGGACCTGAGTCTGATAAGACCCCTAAAGTAATTTGTTAATCAACTTTTAACAAATTCAGAAACAGCCACAATTCAAACAATTATTGCTCAAATCTTACCTCTTTTTACATAAATAACACTCAGAGGTTTCTTGAACATATAGAATAACGGACTTAAGTCAAAGCTTACAATAATCACCAAAAATTGCAATAAATCAATCTAAAACACGTTTGGGAAATAAATTATTCAAATATATTTAAGTTTTCTCATTATTTTTCAAATTGGAAGTAGCCTTACTATTATTTAGACCGCAACTGTACAAAAGTAAAGTTTTCGATGACTTCATAGCTTATTGGTTAGCGAGTTGACTACAAACCCAGAGGTCGCGGGTTTGAGTTCATGTCAAAAAGGATTTTTCTCAAAACAGTAAGTTTATTGATTATGTATTTATTTCTCTAATCCAGATAACACATTTTCATTAACGTTATTATTATTAATATGCATTTTAAAAGCAAAAAAAAAATGTTGTGTAAAAAATAATTAATAAAATAATTGCTTCAATAAAATTCGCCCTAAATTTAAGAATGATTGCCCTTAAACTAAGAAGTAACACGCCTTGACCTTGTTTTAAACAAAATTTTGCGCCTTATTTATGAACAATTTTTAGAATTATAGCCCTAAAATTAACAATCACGTTCTTAAGTTAAAGAAAATCGCCTTAAATTAAAGAAAACATTTATTTAGGAAAAATTGGCCTAAACAAATTGGTGATTTCGGGCTAACATTTTTTGAGTGTAGAAAAACAAAAAAAAAAAACCGTATTGAATTAATAATTTAAATGTTAAAAAAAATTAACCGAATTCAGAATAATAAAACCGTTTTTTAAATTTAGTTATATACATTAAATTAACTTTAATTACAAAAAACATTTTTGAGGTTATGTCAGCGGCAGAAAAGTGGGCATGGTTAAGTTTAATTTTTGCAATTAATGTGCCAACTTTGAAGGCTCTATCATCAAGTTAATACCAAAAAATTCAAACAAAACCACTGTGCACTGGTCATAAATCTCGCATTTTTCAATCGTGGAAATCCAGCCTACAACTTCAGCCACCCGTTCCATAACACAGGTGAGCAATGGACGGCTTTAAAGCTACGCAGCTGTGTAGCGGTAACTTCGAAATTGCATTCGGCGCAAAGATAAATAGCGAAAAAAAAGACCGATCACACTATAAGCCGACAGAAGGAGACAAAAAATAATTTTATAAGCAATTTCCCATTCTTAGTCAGTGCAGTACATAGGAGTCCACACAATTGCATTTACATACGTCTTTGGAATGAAATACCCCACCATTCTTCCCCACAGAGTTTACTATCGTAAAGTGAATTTCCTTTGCGGTTGCCCATGCGACGGCAGAATTGACCTACACATTGTATAAGTACTTTTCCTTTTGTTAATATCGCTTTGATGCGACAGAGCATAATTTTCTTGAAGAATCAAAATCTGAATAAAATTCAGTTTATTTATTAATCGGACATTTAAATGGCAAATGCTTACTCGAAAGGATAAACAGAAAGTGAGTTCGAAATAGAAAACATAAAAATCAAAAGACTATAAATAAAATATATATATATAATAAAATAATAATAGAAAACGTCCGAGAATAACTTACAATAAAATGTATAAAATAAATTTAAAACCCAAAAAAATATAAAGATCTCGGAATTTTTTAATTTATAAGAGTGAAGAAATTGTTATAAAAAATTGAAAATCAAAGGTGCTGCGAAAAACTAAAAATAAAATTTATAACAAATAAATTAAAACCTTAATTAAACAAAAATATCCCAAAATTGGTTGAAAGTTATAAAAGTGAAGGGAGAAATTGTTAAAAAAAAAGAGTTTAAAACTGCCGTTATTAAATATAACATAACAAAAAACAACTTAAAAAAAGTTCAAAACTTAAAAGACAAAGGAAAAAATTAGAGGACTTTGAAAAATTTATAAAAGAATAGAATGTATTAAAACCAACGAATTCGAAATTTTTTAAAATTTAACAAAAAGGGGGTTACATAAAATAAACAACTTAACAAAAAAGAACAATCGAACAATCAAAGCAACTTTAAAACTGCAAAAAAAAAACGAAGAAATCAACTAAACAGGAAATCAATTTATGGACGGCAAATGTGAACAGAAGACAGCCGATACCACGCATACTCTTATTTTTTGTTACAACTGATCTGCTAGGCAATTAAATTTTTACGCCAGTATATACACCAAATAGACATTTATTTTAATTTTCAAAAATCCGATGTCTACCCTAAAGAAAAGGAACGATCTACCGGAAACACTTACAATGCACCATGGTCCAAAAGTCGATTTTTGGCGTAAACTCTAAAAATTTACTTAGTGTGAGGTCTCACTTGCACACTATTTTTTTTAAAGAGTAAAAAAAAGGGCAAAACAAAAATTGAGTCTGTGCGTCCACGACTGCTTTAGCCTCCCATTAAAACAAAATTCCTAGTATTTTTGTTTGACTCTGAATTCAGACAAGTCACTTACATCTATATAGTGACATATCCACAGTCCCACAGACTTAGCACATGCCTACTTATAATTCCACAGTACATGTATAATCATCGTACCCTATACTACCCTACAATTGTACAAACACATAACACATACACCCCATGCTACCCTACAACTATGAATAATGATCGAATGATAAGCATAGACTAAAAAACTTTTATTGTGAAAACATCCTGCCCCATTTTTCACAAGCTCTAAGTTCGGACTCGACAGCCCGCCAACTCTATTATATTCCCTTATCTTCTTTAAGGGTATGGCCAAAGCCAGAACCTACATTTTAAAACGATTTTAACGCATTCCTACCCATTCTCATTCCTTACATTCAACGGCTTCACCGTGGGGTAGTATTAACACAAATAAAATATTTAAGTTACTTTTTGATAGCCTGCTTTCAATCTTCATCAAAGGAGATAACCTATATTAAATATAAGAGACGTGGTTTCCAACGCTGAAAAAAAAGATTTTTGCAATTTTTTTTTTATAATTTTAGAGTGAATATAAATATTCAAGTTTTTTACACGATAAATACCTATATTTGAAGAGTAACTAGGATTTTTTTTTTATCACGTGGCGGCGGTTAATCGGAGTCTTTTAAAAAAATGGAATCTTGCGGTGCGTAAAGCCTAGACTCAGTGATATAAAAAATTAAATTAAATTGAGTTATTTAATATATTGGTTTATTGTGCGGATGAACGAAATTTAATTGAAAAATATACGATTTTGAATTTTTGGAGCGGTTTTAAAGTCGGATTTACCATTTTTACAAATATTAAAAATTTGTGAATAAAAACTTTCGTTCATCCAAAAGTATTTACTGTATAAATGATGTGTATTTACTGTATAAATTTTATTTAGATCGGGCCATTATTTTTTGAAATACGTTACGCACTGTTACGTTATCGCCTTGAGCATTGAGCATTACAGTACTTAGGTAAGCGCAATAGATAAGTAACTTTTTGATAACGTCATACAGTCAAATCTGTACATCAGCACTCCTGCTCAGGTCATCTTTATTTAGAAATTACGATATCACAACAATTCCCTTTTGCTAAGGATATATCTTACTTTAAGAAACATTACTTTCTATAAGAAACAAACAATCCTATTTACACTTTCACCTTTCAAACTTATTCCTTACACAATCTAAACAATTTGGTTAATATCTCAACTGTCACCTTTGGAGCACTGCTTCTTCATGCTCACAGTCGGTTTCCTTAGTTTCGCTAATCGTTCGTGGTCGCCTTATCTTTCGTAGATTTTTTGGTTGCTTTCTTCTTGTACTTTGATTAATTGGGTTCTTTTTTTTCCTTACTCTCCCTTTTACGACAAATCTTATTGTTTATTCAGTAAACGTCTAGCTAGTCTCGATGTCCCTGCTCGGGCGCCATTTGTAAGGACGCTCTCTTGTCAGGGTACCGAGCTCAGTTAGATCCAAGAGTCCTTGCAAGAAATTTGTAAATTAACAAGAAACCGGACTAGGGAGTACCGTTTGGTAGGTGAACAGAAAGTTTTAGTCGTCAAACCAAAGGTTATTCACGCCTAAGAAGGACGCCTTTCACTATTACTTCGAGTAAAAGCGAGTGTATGTGTTACCTAGTCAAGAGAACGGTCATTAAAAGAATAAAAATCTATCTGTTGGACCATTGGGAGAGGACAAGCCTATGTTTATTTGTTTTCATAAGTTAACAAATTTTTGTCAACATTAAAAACCCTAATTTTAGTCTCGGCCTGGTAGGAGTTATTTTTTACGATATGCTCCGTCTCACAACGAGTGGACGGCGGCAGAGATTTACAAATGTTTTAAGTGAAGGTAGGCCATAACTTTAGAAATATTGATTTGTGTATCTAAATGTTCTAAATGTGAATTTCACAAATCATGTTTAAGTTTAAGTCCTTGCAAGAAATTTGTAAATTAACAAGAAACCGGACTAGGGAGTACCGTTTGGTAGGTGAACAGAAAGTTTTAGTCGTCAAACCAAAGGTTATTCACGCCTAAGAAGGACGCCTTTCACTATTACTTCGAGTAACAGCGAGTGTATGTGTTACCTAGTCAAGAGAACGGTCCTTAAAAGAATAAAAATCTATCTGTTGGACCATTGGGAGAGGACAAGCATATGTTTATTTGTTTTCATAAGTTAACAAATTTTTGTCAACATTAAAAACCCTAATTTTAGTCTCGGCCTGGTAGGAGTTATTTTTTACGATATGCTCCGTCTCACAACGATTGGACGGCGGCAGAGATTTACAAATGTTTTAAGTGAAGGTAGGCCATAACTTTAGAAATATTGATTTGGCAAAATTAAAAACGGGTAGTGAAAGTCGAAATTAGACTTTCATATTGACAGGAATATAGGGCGGAACTGTCTTGTAAATCTAAGAGGAACACAAAAATTAATAAAACTTAGTAAGGATCTAGAGTTTTAATAAGTTTAAATATAAAAATAACTCCATTGCATGTTCTCCGGTCCAGCAAGGTTGGCAAGTCCAAAAGGCGGAGCCTGTTGATGTAGGGCGGCAGGTGAAGATGTGGACACCAGTTAAGTCCCCTCAAGGCAAACAGTAGGGATTGCTTCTGAGCTGATTGAATAAGGTTCTGAAAGCTCCCATATTGAGGATCGAACAAGCAAAATATAAAAAAGCCTAGCGGTGTAAGGTCGTTGAACTGTTTAGACCAATTTTTTATGAGCGCTAAAACCCCTTTTTCCTATCCCACTATAATGCAAATTTGAGAGGCAAAATTTAGATGATGTTTAAATAGAACGCCTATTTCTGATGTTTGTGAAACACATAATAGCTGGTTTGAGCCCAGATAATAATTAGATGCCATTGGTCCAAAGCAGTAAAAGGAACATCGCATTTAGAGTGGTTTAAGTGAAGATCATTACTAGCGCATCAGGATTTTAGTATATTTTAGGTCACTTTGCAAACGAATTTGGGAATCAGTTCTTTCAATGTGCCTACAGATTTTGACATCATCAACATACATCAGAGTATTAGACTCAAGTAATGTAGATAAATCGTTTAAGAATAAGGCGAAGATAAAAGAACCCAAGTGACTTCCTTCCGGAACTCCGGAGGTGACGAGGACATTTTCAATCCATTTGAATAGGCGAGTTGGGAAACTCAATAGAGATAGCTTTTTAACAGCAAAATTTGATTTACTGCAAAGACGACATCAACTTTGTAATTTTGTTTGAATCCATTTATAATAAAAGACGAAAATTTATTATTATTCAAAATATTGTAAATTTGAACCGACGCTTTATAAAATCGTGATGAGATAAGGACATTAATGATTAGCATTGATGTTGTAATAGAAAAGTTAATATCAGCTCTAAAAACTTCGGTGTGGCGCAGAGCTTCCACGGTAATTTACAATGTCTGACCTGCTACCTTTTTTTTTGAGTGGATTCTTTCCATATTGAAGGTATGCTACCTTGGCATTAATATGGAAACAAATAAAGGTAAAACTCAGCCCTAGATGGTATGAGGTTGGTTTTAGTACGTAAGCGTTGTGGAAAAAAGAGTCTTTCTCCCCGTTGTATATCGGAAACAATCAAACTCGTATCTACAAAATTTACCCATTCCCGAGACAAAAAAAAATCAAATACTATTTCTTCATTAATGATTGGCATAAAAATACTTACCGAGTACTGCAGAGAGTAAGGATGATATTGGTTAGTTCGGTTTCACACTCTAAAAACAACCATCATTTTTAGTTATCCCTCTCACCGCTCTCTCGTTGAGAGAGCGCACATTGATTAGAAAGAGAGAGCTTATATGCTAACCAACTCGTATATGATATAGAGAGATAACTGTAATATTCAAACGGATCTGAAACAACGACAACTATAAATTTAGGATCCGTCTTCGGAGGCCTAATTTAGGAGCTCATTCGCTGCCTCTGCTCAATCACATTCGGTGGTGTCCAATGGCCGTTGAGAGGTGCTTGGTTTCCGCCACTGTCTTCACACCTCCTGCACGTGATTTTTGCTGGTTTTGCCGATTTATGCCGCGCTGCTCTTGAACAAATTCGTGAGAGTTTCTAGATCGTCTAACTTATATGTTTTCAAAAAGATCCGGTGCGCAGTTATCCTTAATAACCTCGAACTATGCTTCCTCTGCTTCACCTGGTCTGCGAGCTTTGAGAAAATCACCTCGGTAGGGAACACGTTTAAAAGCTCTCGCTGTTCTCCGCCCATGCTCTCCAGTGTTCATTATCGCTATGACTTGTAGCACTTCTCTGGGTCTTTTCTGTCCTTGTCTTCTGTCTTGACTTGAACCCTTAGTTCTTCCCGCCTTCTTCGTTCGGCGTCTGAGATCAGCAAATTGACACTTGGGCATGGTTACGGTATTGTTCGACCTGCTTTCCAGGATAACGGCAAGCATGGATGCCACGTGCGACAAATCTTCTTTCTTGAGCAGATAAATCCATCCTTTTCCCTTTTCTGTTTTATGCTGATTCATTTCTTGAGCGCCAGATGTAACGAACTGATTTTGTTTATTCTGCTCGCTTCGAATATAGCTCAGAAGATCTATGTGTTCGTCCCACCATATTTATATAATCGTGACCGCCCAATTGACCAGCAAGAACGCACAGAAAGTTGGGGTGTATAAAAGGATCTTTATTTGCAGACTTGACGCTCGGCCTGGGGCTGATAGTGACAAATAGGTAACTTCTTCGCCGGTGCAGTATGAGCACTCTCCTTTCCACGTTGCTGCTCTGGGCTCTGTCGTTGATCACCTCGCTCCGTATTAATTCTGCTGCTGCAGGTTTCTCTCGGGGTTCATTCTGCTGCCGTTGTCTTGGGATGAGCTACGGGATGCATCACCCTTCTCAGACTAGGGAGAACACGCACTGTGCTCTTAAGATACTTCTGTCACAGTCTCCTGTACCAGCCGGTCGCGCCGAACGCCTGCTCATTTTTTACCTGACGGTTCAGGCGTACGCCGGAAGCGGCCAACGTAGTCCCTGAGGTAAACGCTAGGTTCTAGACGAACGCTTACCCCCTAGCCTTCTTGCAGCGGACTTTTAGATGTTGAAGTAACCAAAAGCTAGCTTGCTGCTTGCCCAACGCTAGTCTCTTGTCGTCCTCGATGTCCTCGCTCTGCTCCTAGTTACGGTGTCCTGGTTCTACTCCTTGCTTGCTTCTTCAGGACCTTTGGCTCTCGGGATTCGATCAGCTGCGGTTCTAGGACCCTAGCGGTGAACTGCTGGGCTCTCCGCGCATACGCCTTTCGAGACACCAGCCGATCCAAAGCGCGTCCCTTCTGGCTAATCGCATCTGGACCTGACAACTCTCACAGGTCGGTCAACGACGACAACTCTCCTTATCGAAGGACTCTTTTTGTGCAACTCTGCCTGACACGCCAGGCAATACACCAAGCTCAAATTGAGACAGAAGTTGTAACAAAGCGTCTCATGTACCTGTGTCTCAATTTGGAGACTTCAAACTTCTTGCTCCTTAATGACTCCGCACGGCTTCAATCGATTTTAACGTTGTTTCACTGATTTCTGGGTTACTCCATCACTAGTCAACTGGCACTTAATGACTGACACTTGATTACTGGTAATAAACGACTGATCAAGCTTCCTGCACTTAGCCTGCTTATATAGGCCTCTGTTTACAATTAGTTATCGGCATATCCTTGCCTCCTGAACCAAAGTCAATGGTTTTACCGTTCGACCTTTTGCCCTCTGCGCACGGCCTCTCAGCAGGGTCCGAAGCCCGTTGCTGTCCCGTTTTTTTTTATTTTGCACCCGGCACTCCGACACTATCTCTCCTGTCTCTCGGACTCTTCCTGTCTCTTTCTGTGCACCATATCTCCCACCGCACTACCGTTACTAAGGGCGAATTCGCGTTATATATATATATCTATTCAACTCCTCACAAATGGTTTGCTTTTAAGAAGCCGACCACAGCAAAGAGAGTTCTCATCGCTGGACTCAAATTAAAGGGACAGGGTTATTCGGGAATAAATGTTTCTGGTTTGTGCATAACTCTAGTATACATATAATTGTGTTTCGATCCACCTACAGCTGAGCTTTTCGGGATGTAGGGACCTATGGCAGACGAACTTAATAAATACTGTTTACTCAGGCACATTAACCATTTGTTCTACCCAGAGGCGAAAAGGTGAATAGGGTTTGGAGAAAAAATGCCCTACCTTGGCCCAAAAATAAAGCAGAACATGACAAAGGATCCAACGGCTAACCCAGCCAAGCCAGCAAGTCCAAGATCGTAATGCGCCTACTAATAAATCTGGACCACAGCAAAGCATCCTCTTCTGCCCGCCAATTCTATTATACTCTATTATCTACTTTAAGGGTAAGGCCAAAGCCAGAACCTACATTTTAAAAAGATTTTAACGCATTCCTACCAATTCCGATTCCGTTTATTTAAAAACTCGTACATTCAACGGCTTCACCGTGGGGTAGTATTAACACAAATAAAAGATTTGAGTTACTTTTTGATAACCTACATTAAAATCTTAATTTTTTTTGCGAATTTTTTTTTTGCTAATTTCAGAGTGAATATAATTGTTTAAGTTTTTTACACGATAAATGCCTATATTTGAAGAGTACTAGGATTTTGTTTTATCACGTGGCGACGGTTGGTCAAAGTCTTTTAAAAAAAATGTAATCTTGAGGTGCGTAAAGCCTAGACTTAGTGATATAAAAAATAATAAAAAATTGAGCTTTTTAATATACTAGTTTATAGTGCGGATGAAGTCCGGACTTACCATTTTTACAAATATTAAAAAAAAAAATTGTTAATAAAAACTTTTGTTACCCGCAAGTACTTACTGTATAAATGATGTGTGATTTACTGTATAAATTTCATTTAGATCGGACCATTACTTTTTGAATTACGTTACGCACTGTCACGTTACCTACCTTGAGCATTGAGCATTCATTCAAGAACGCACACCAAACACACAGGGTTTGTACTTTTAATAACGTCGTACAGTCAAATCTGTACAACAGCACTCCTGCTCAGATCATCATTCTTTTTAGAATTTACGATATCACAACAATTCCCTTTTGCTAAAGATATTTCTTACTAAGGAAAACCAACTGGCCTTACATTAAGAAAAATAAGAAACAAACAATCCTATTTACACTTTCACCTTTCAAACTTAGTTCTAACACGAACAAAACAATTTGGTTAATATCTCAACTGTCACCTTTGGAGCACTGCTTTTTCATACTCACAGTCGGTTTCCTTAGTTTCGCTAATCGTTCGTGGTCGCCTTATCTTTCGTAGATTTTTTGGTTGCTTTCTTCTTGTACTTTGATTAATTGGGTTCTTTTTTTTCCTTACTCTCCCTTTTACGACAAATCTTTTTGTTTATTCAGTAAACGTCTAGCTAGTCTCGATGTCCCTGCTCGGGCGCCATTTGTAAGGAGGCTCTCTTGTCAGGGTACCGAGCTCAGTTAGATCCAAGAGTCCTTGCAAGAAATTTGTAAATTAACAAGAAACCGGACTAGGGAGTACCGTTTGGTAGGTGAACAGAAAGTTTTAGTCGTCAAACCAAAGGTTATTCACGCCTAAGAAGGACGCCTTTCACTATTACTTCGAGTAACAGCGAGTGTATGTGTTACCTAGGCAAGAGAACGGTCCTTAAAAGAATAAAAATCTATGTATTATATCATTGGGAGAGGACAAGCCTATGTTTATTTATATTCATAATTTAAAAAATTCGTGTCAACATTAAAAACCCTAATTGTAGTCTCGGCCCCGACCTGGTATGAGTTATTTTTTACGATATGCTCCGTCTCACACCAAGTGGCGGCGGCAAAAATTTGCAAATGATTTGAGTGAAGGTAGGCCATAACTTTAGAACTATTGATTTGGCAGAATTCAAAACGGGTCGTGAGAGTCGAAATAAGACTTTCATATTGACAGGAATATAGGGCGGAACTGTCTTGTAAATCTAAGAGGAACAAAAAAATTAATAAAACTTAGTAAGGATCTAGAGTTATTAATATGTTTAAATATAAATACAACACCGTTGCATGTTCTCCGGTCCTGCAAGGTTGGCAAGTCCAAAAGGCGGAGCCTGTTGATGCAGGGCGGCAGGTGAAGATGTGGACTTCAGTTAAGTCCCCTCAAGGCAAATTGCTTCCGAACTGATTGAATAAGGTTCTGAAAGCTCCCATATTGAGGATCGAACAAGCGAAATATAAAAAAGCCCAGTGGTGTAAGGGTCGTTAAACTGTTTTATGAACGCTTATACCCCTTTTTCCTATCCCACTATAATGCAAATTTAAGAAGCAAAATTTAGATGATGTTTAATTAGAACGCCTATTTCTGATGTTAGTGAAACACATAATATCTGGTTTGAGCCCAGATAATAATTAGATGCCATTGGTCCAAAGCGGTAAAAGGACATATCATCGCATTTAGAGTGGTTTAAGTGAAGATCATTACTAGCGCATCAGGATTTTAGTATATTTTAGGTCACTTTGCAAACGAATTTGCGAATCAGTTCTTTCAATGTGCCTACAGATTTTGACATCATCAACATACATCAGAGTATTAGACTCAAGTAATGTAGATAAATCTTTTAAGAATAAGGCGAAGAGAAGAGAACCCAAGTGACTTCCTTCCGGAACTCCGGAGGTGACGAGGACATTTTCAATCCATTTGAATAGGCGAGTTGGAAACTCAATAGGGATAGCTAATTAACAGCAAAAGGTGGTTTACTGCAGTGACGACATCAATTTTGTAATTTTGTTTGAATCCATTTCTAATAAAAGACGTAAATTTGTTTTTATTCAAAATATTGTAAATGTGAGTCGACGCCTCATAAAACCGTGATGAGATATGGACATTCATGAGTAGCATTGATGTTGTAATAGAAAAGATTATATCAACTCTAAAAACTTCGGTATGGCGCAGAGCTTCGACGGTCATTTATAATGTCTGACTTGCGACCTTTTTTTGGAGTGGATTCCTTCCATATTGAAGATATGCTACCTTGGCATTAATATGGAAACAAATAAAGGTAAAAACTCAGCCCTAGATGGTATGAGGTTGGTTTTAATACGTAAGCGTTGTGGAAAAAAGAGTCTTTCTCCGCATCGAGGTATCGATGCATATCGGAAACAATCAAACTCGTATCTATATAGATTACCCATCCCCGAGACAAAAAAAATTATCAAATACTATTTCTTCATTAATGATTGGCATAAAAATACTTGCCGAGTGCTGCAGAGAGTAAGGATGATATTAGTAAATTCGGTTTCACACTCTAAAAACAACTCTCATTTTTAGTTTTCTCTCTCACCGCTCTCTTGTTGAGAAAGCGCACATTGACTTAGAAAGTGAGAGCTCATATGCTAACCAACTCGTATATGATAAAGAGAGATAACTGTAATATTCAAACGGATCTGAAACAACGACAACTATAAATTTAGGAGCCGTCTTCGGAGGCCTAATTTAGGAGTTCATTCGCTGCCTCTGCTAAATCACATTCGGTGGTGTCCAATGGCCGTTGAGAGGTGCTTGGTTTCCGCCACTGTCTTCACACCTCCTGCACGTGATTTTTGCTGGTTTTGCCGATTTATGCCGCGGAAACTTGTTCTCTTGAAAAAAAGCTTCCCGCTCTTTGTCGATGTCTTCGTACTCGTCGGTCGAATCATAAGAAATTCTAGATCGTCTAACTTATATGTTCTCAAAAAGATCCGGTGCGCAGTTATCCTTAATAACCTCCTCTGCTTCACCTGGTCTGCGAGCTTTGAGAAAATCACCTCGGTAGGAAAGACGTTTGAAAGCTCTCGCTGTTCTCCGCCCATGCTCTCCAGTGTTCATTGTCGCTATGCCTTGTAGCAGTTCTCTGGGTCTTTGCTGTCCTTGTCTTCTGTCTTGACTTGAACCCTTAGTTCTTCCCGCCTTCTTTATGCTAATCACGCACAAATGTCCTCTAAGCTGTTCGGCGACCTGCTTTCCAGGATAACGCCAAGCATGGATGCCACGTGTGGCAAATCTTCTTGCGCAGTCTAATGTCCCTTGCTTTGTCCCGGCCGGTCGCGCCGAATGCCTGCTCAGTTTTTACCTGACGGTTCAGGCGTACTCCGGAAGCCGCCAACGTAGTCCCTGAGGTAAACGCTAGGTTCTAGACAAACGCTTCCCCCTAGCCTTCTTGCAGCGGACTTTTAGATGTTGAAGTAACCAAAAGCTAGCTTGCTGCTTGCCTCGATGTCATCGCTCTGCTCCTTGTTACGGTGTCCTGGTTCTGCTCCTTGCTTGCTTTTCAGGACCTTTGGCTCTCGGGATTCGTCAGCTGCGGTTCAGGACTCTAGCGGTGCACTGCTGGGCCCTCCGCGCATCGCCTTTCGAGACACCAGACGATCCAAAGCGCGTCCTTCCTGGCTAGTCGCACCAGGACATGACAGCTCTCACAGGTCGATCAACGACGACAACTCTCCTTATCGAAGGACTATTTTAGTGTATCTCTGCCTGCCACGCCAGGCAATACGCCAAGCTCAAATCGAGACAGAAGTTGTAACAAAGCGTCTGGACTTAGCCGTGTGACGCCTTAAGGCCCTCATGTACCTGTGTCACAATTCGGAGACTTCAAACTTCTTGATCCTTAATGACTCCGTACGGCTTCAAATGATTTTAACGTTGTTGAGCTGAGCTTTTCGGGAAGTAGGGACCTATGACAGACGAACTTAATAAATACTGTTTACTCAGGCACATTAACCATTTGTTTGTTCTACCCAGAGGCGAAAAGGTGAATAGGGTTTGGAGAAAAAATGCCCTACCTTGGCCCAAAAGTAAAGCAGAACATGACAAAGAATCCAACGGCCGACCAGCCAAGCCAGCAAGTCCAAGATCGAAATGCTCCTACTAATAAATCTGGACCACAGCAAAGCATCCTCTCCTGCCCGCCATTTCTATTACACTCTCTTATCTACTTTAAGGGTAAGGTCAAAGCCAGAACCTACATTTTAAAACGACTTTAACGCATTCCTACCCATTCCCATTCCTTATATTTAAGAACTCATACATACAACGGCTTCACCGTGGGGTAGTATTAACACAAATAAAGGATTTAAGTTACTTTTTGATAACCTACATTAGAATCTTAATTTATTTTCGATTTTTTTTTTGCTAATTTTAAAATGAATATAAATGTTCGAGTTTTTTACACGATAAATGCCTTTATTTGAAGAGTACTAGGATTTTTTTTATCACGTGGCGACGGATGGTCAGAGTCTTTTAAAAAAATGTAATCTTGAGGTGCGTAAAGCCTAGACTTAGCGATATAAACAAATAAATTAAATTTAGCTATTTAATATACTAGTTTATTGTGCGGATGAACGAAATTAAATTGAAAAATAGGCGATTTTGAGTTTTTGGAGCGGTTTTTAAGTCGGATTTACCATTTTTACAAATATAACAATAAAAAAAATGTTCTGTATTAATGATGTGTATTTACTGTATAAATTTCATTTAGATCGGACCATTACTTTTTGAATTACATTACGCACCGTTACGTTACCTGCCTTGAGAATTTAGCATTCATTCAAGAACGCACACCAAACACGCTTACTTACGTAAGCGCAATAGGTGAGTTACTTTTTGATAAGGTCGTACAGTCAAATCTGTACATCAGCACTCCTGCTCAGATCATCTCCTTCTAGAATTTACGATATCACAACAATTCCCTTTTGCTAAAGATATTTCTTACTAAGGAAAACCATCTGGCCTTACATTAAGAAAAATTCCTTTCAATAAGAATCCTATTTACACTTTCACCTTTCAAACTTAGTTCTAACACGAACAAAACAAATTGGTTAATATCTCAACTGTCACCTTTGGAGCACTGCTTTTTCATACTCACAGTCGGTTTCCTTAGTTTCGCTAATCGTTCGTGGTCGCCTTATCTTTCGTAGATTTTTTGGTTGCTTTTTTCTTGTACATTGCTTAATTGGCTTCTTTTTTTTCCTAACTCTTTTTTTTTCTTTACGACAAATCTTTTGGTTAATTCAGTAAATGTCTAGCTAGTCTCGATGTCCCTGCTCGGGCGCCATTTGTAAGGAGGCTCTCTTGTCAGGGTACCGAGCTCAGTTAGATCCAAGAGTCCCTTGCAAGAAATTTGTAAATCACAAAGAAACCAGACTAGGGAGTTCCTTTTAGTAGTGAACAGAGAGTTTTAGTGGTCAAAGCAAAGGTTATTCACGCCTAAGAAGGACGCCTTTCACTATTAACTCGAGAAATAGCGAGTGTATGTGTTACCTAGGCAAGAGAACGGTCCTTAAAAGAATAAAAATCTATGTATTATACCATTGGGAGAGGACAAGCCTATGTTTATTTATTTTCATGAGTTAACAAATTCTTGTCAACATTAAAAACCTTAATTGTAGTCTCGGCCCCGACCTGGTAGGAGTTATTTTTTACGATATGCTCCGTCTCACACCAAGTAGACGGCGGCAGAGATTAAGGGTGTTATTGGTTAGTTCGGTTTCACATTCAATATGCTGTTCGCAGGCAGCTAAAAACAACCCTCATTTTTAGTTTTCTCTCTCATCGTTTTCCGTTGAGGGAGCGCACATTGACTTAGAAAGAGATAGCTTATATGATAACCAACTCGTATATGACAAAGAAAGATAACTGTAATATTCAAACGGATCTAACAACTACAATACATTTAGGATTTTCTTAAAATATATACTTAAACTTTATACTTATAAATAAATCTGATAACAAAAAGAGTTATACTGAACAAAATCCGACTTGGCACCTAAGAAGCTCGAATGGTCGACACAGGACCCAGGCCTCTTATATTTTCTAAAACGCCTATTCTTGATATTTTTAAGCTAGGAAAGCCGGGTAATCCAGGGTGGTTTTCGAGAAGTCGCAAAGATGACGCAGTAGGAACAAACAGGTCAATAGACGAGTTGAGCAAGCTATTAATTTCAAGAGTAGGATGATGTAAAACTTCATGGGTTGAAAGAGGGTTGATTCTTGATACAGAAAAGATTGAAAATTCAGAACAGAAAACTAAATTCAGGAGCTTGCCGTTTGAGTTGACAACTGAATTGATTTGACTTAGGGAAATGTCAGCCATACCGTGAACAAACTCATGTGCACTAGTCTGTATTAAAGAATTGGAATCCTTTAAGGGCACCCAAACAAGAGAGGGAAAGAAATGTCAACAACACCGTGAACAAATTCATGAGCACTAGTCGGTATGAATGAATTGGAATCCTCTAAGAATACCCAAACAAGAGAGGAAATATTAAAAACACACAAAACAACTAGGTGATCATTGTCCCTAAATAGGACTGAACAGTATGGATTGCCGATAAATTTTCATATAAACAGAAATGTCAGATCGGGATGGTATGCATAAGCTAGAAATGTTAACAAAGGCATTATTAAAAGTGATGCGCACGGAGACAAACTATATGTTTTGACGGGGATTGCTGGTACTGACACTTATACGTTATTGGAAGGTGAAGGATTGGATTTTAATGGGCTAGTGTCCCCAGTTATGGCGACATCAGCAGTGGCAGTTGGTTGATTAGGCGTTTGTAAGTTATTCGAAAATGACGGTTGGAAGTTCAAAGACTTTTTGTTCCCAGCTACGGTGATATCAGCAATGGCAATGGAATGCTTAGGCGCGGAGCTCAATGGTTCCTTCAGGGCGGAAGGGCTAACCATGTGGGCGGTTAAACAGGTTCCGGCTGAGAATCAGTGGTGGCAGAGCCAGGTTGAGGATCGTCTTCGTTGCTGATGGGATGAATATTTCCACTGTTAACGGAAAAGATGTTTCCTTGGGGTTCAGCTATAGAACTGAATTGCATTAGTGACGGATTATCTGGAACAGTAATAGTTTTAGTATTAATTTGCGGGCTGCACTATTTACGTTTAGGTGTTAGTTATAGAATTTTAAGACTTTTAAAACGTGTTCCCATAGCTTTAAGCTGAGCTAGAACAAAGTTTGTGCGCAGATCCTGAAACTCCAGATGTGTTTCGCCCATATATGCTGAATCCTCTACTACCAGACGTCTGCACGTTGGACGCGCCCAGAGTAGACCAATTTTACGCTTTAATCGCTGACAAATGTGGGCACCGATGTGGCCAAAGTCCATACAGCCTGGATGAGTGACGTTATGTAGTTTTGTTATTGTAAGTGCATTTATTGGCGCAGCAGGAGAACATAGTTCTCGCAATAGAAGTTTGACAGTTGGGGTTAAGTAAATCCAAATTTATGAGAGATGCTAATGGTGAGTGGGTAAATAAATTCAACAGTAATAACAACAGCGTCCGACAAAACTAAATGAATCCAATAAACAAACATAGAAATATATGTACGCCTTTGCTGCGCGAAAAAAATAGTCATTTCAGTTTGATAAGTTCGAAGATAGTATAGTAAATACTTTGCATCATTGAAAGGTGAATAAATCAATATATTTAGCGTCGCTTGTGATCAGTTGTGTTTATTTTTTTCTCTGTGTTTTTGTCAAGTTTTAATTAATTTCTGAAAGTACTTGTGTTTTTCTTTTAACCAAGCTAGCTTAACTACATTATTTGTGTTTGGAACTAGGGTTTCTTATAAATCTGTACTCAATATTAGAGTTTTATTAATTTTATTTTAATTTGTCTAATCCCTGGGCACTGTTATTATAAATTCATTCTCTTGTACTTGCTTTGCCAGTGTAAATTATGTGTAAATTATGTGTCTTGATAGAGCCTCGGTTAATAGTGTTCACTGATTAGACATATTTATATGTGCGTTTTCGAAACACATTCGGTGCTTTCTAAATATAGACTCATAAGAAGCTCTTAAATCTGACCACCTTCGGAACGTTGAAAGAAAAATCAAAGTAATAATGCATACCATCCCGCATGCTTTTCAGGACCTTTGGCTCTCGGGATTCGTCAGCTGCGGTTCAGGACTCTAGCGGTGCACTGCTGGGCCCTCCGCGCATCGCCTTTCGAGACACCAGACGATCCAAAGCGCGTCCTTCCTGGCTAGTCGCACCAGGACATGACAGCTCTCACAGGTCGATCAACGACGACAACTCTCCTTATCGAAGGACTATTTTAGTGTATCTCTGCCTGCCACGCCAGGCAATACGCCAAGCTCAAATCGAGACAGAAGTTGTAACAAAGCGTCTGGACTTAGCCGTGTGACGCCTTAAGGCCCTCATGTACCTGTGTCACAATTCGGAGACTTCAAACTTCTTGATCCTTAATGACTCCGTACGGCTTCAAATGATTTTAACGTTGTTGAGCTGAGCTTTTCGGGAAGTAGGGACCTATGACAGACGAACTTAATAAATACTGTTTACTCAGGCACATTAACCATTTGTTTGTTCTACCCAGAGGCGAAAAGGTGAATAGGGTTTGGAGAAAAAATGCCCTACCTTGGCCCAAAAGTAAAGCAGAACATGACAAAGAATCCAACGGCCGACCAGCCAAGCCAGCAAGTCCAAGATCGAAATGCTCCTACTAATAAATCTGGACCACAGCAAAGCATCCTCTTCTGCCCGCCATTTCTATTACACTCTCTTATCTACTTTAAGGGTAAGGTCAAAGCCAGAACCTACATTTTAAAACGACTTTAACGCATTCCTACCCTATCCCATTCCTTATATTTAAGAACTCATACATACAACGGCTTCACCGTGGGGTAGTATTAACACAAATAAAGGATTTAAGTTACTTTTTGATAACCTACATTAGAATCTTAATTTATTTTCGATTTTTTTTTTGCTAATTTTAAAATGAATATAAATGTTCGAGTTTTTTACACGATAAATGCCTTTATTTGAAGAGTACTAGGATTTTTTTTATCACGTGGCGACGGATGGTCAGAGTCTTTTAAAAAATGTAATCTTGAGGTGCGTAAAGCCTAGACTTAGCGATATAAACAAATAAATTAAATTTAGCTATTTAATATACTAGTTTATTGTGCGGATGAACGAAATTAAATTGAAAAATAGGCGATTTTGAGTTTTTGGAGCGGTTTTTAAGTCGGATTTACCATTTTTACAAATATAACAATAAAAAAAATGTTCTGTACTAATGATGTGTATTTACTGTATAAATTTCATTTAGATCGGACCATTACTTTTTGAATTACATTACGCACCGTTACGTTACCTGCCTTGAGAATTTAGCATTCATTCAAGAACGCACACCAAACACGCTTACTTACGTAAGCGCAATAGGTGAGTTACTTTTTGATAAGGTCGTACAGTCAAATCTGTACATCAGCACTCCTGCTCAGATCATCTCCTTCTAGAATTTACGATATCACAACAATTCCCTTTTGCTAAAGATATTTCTTACTAAGGAAAACCATCTGGCCTTACATTAAGAAAAATTCCTTTCAATAAGAATCCTATTTACACTTTCACCTTTCAAACTTAGTTCTAACACGAACAAAACAAATTGGTTAATATCTCAACTGTCACCTTTGGAGCACTGCTTTTTCATACTCACAGTCGGTTTCCTTAGTTTCGCTAATCGTTCGTGGTCGCCTTATCTTTCGTAGATTTTTTGGTTGCTTTTTTCTTGTACATTGCTTAATTGGCTTCTTTTTTTTCCTAACTCTTTTTTTTTCTTTACGACAAATCTTTTGGTTAATTCAGTAAATGTCTAGCTAGTCTCGATGTCCCTGCTCGGGCGCCATTTGTAAGGAGGCTCTCTTGTCAGGGTACCGAGCTCAGTTAGATCCAAGAGTCCCTTGCAAGAAATTTGTAAATCACAAAGAAACCAGACTAGGGAGTTCCTTTTAGTAGTGAACAGAGAGTTTTAGTGGTCAAAGCAAAGGTTATTCACGCCTAAGAAGGACGCCTTTCACTATTAACTCGAGAAATAGCGAGTGTATGTGTTACCTAGGCAAGAGAACGGTCCTTAAAAGAATAAAAATCTATGTATTATACCATTGGGAGAGGACAAGCCTATGTTTATTTATTTTCATGAGTTAACAAATTCTTGTCAACATTAAAAACCTTAATTGTAGTCTCGGCCCCGACCTGGTAGGAGTTATTTTTTACGATATGCTCCGTCTCACACCAAGTAGACGGCGGCAGAGATTAAGGGTGTTATTGGTTAGTTCGGTTTCACATTCAATATGCTGTTCGCAGGCAGCTAAAAACAACCCTCATTTTTAGTTTTCTCTCTCATCGTTTTCCGTTGAGGGAGCGCACATTGACTTAGAAAGAGATAGCTTATATGATAACCAACTCGTATATGACAAAGAAAGATAACTGTAATATTCAAACGGATCTAACAACTACAATACATTTAGGATTTTCTTAAAATATATACTTAAACTTTATACTTATAAATAAATCTGATAACAAAAAGAGTTATACTGAACAAAATCCGACTTGGCACCTAAGAAGCTCGAATGGTCGACACAGGACCCAGGCCTCTTATATTTTCTAAAACGCCTATTCTTGATATTTTTAAGCTAGGAAAGCCGGGTAATCCAGGGTGGTTTTCGAGAAGTCGCAAAGATGACGCAGTAGGAACAAACAGGTCAATAGACGAGTTGAGCAAGCTATTAATTTCAAGAGTAGGATGATGTAAAACTTCATGGGTTGAAAGAGGGTTGATTCTTGATACAGAAAAGATTGAAAATTCAGAACAGAAAACTAAATTCAGGAGCTTGCCGTTTGAGTTGACAACTGAATTGATTTGACTTAGGGAAATGTCAGCCATACCGTGAACAAACTCATGTGCACTAGTCTGTATTAAAGAATTGGAATCCTTTAAGGGCACCCAAACAAGAGAGGGAAAGAAATGTCAACAACACCGTGAACAAATTCATGAGCACTAGTCGGTATGAATGAATTGGAATCCTCTAAGAATACCCAAACAAGAGAGGAAATATTAAAAACACACAAAACAACTAGGTTATCATTGTCCCTAAATAGGACTGAACAGTATGGATTGCCGATAAATTTTCATATAAACAGAAATGTCAGATCGGGATGGTATGCATAAGCTAGAAATGTTAACAAAGGCATTATTAAAAGTGATGCGCACGGAGACAAACTATATGTTTTGACGGGGATTGCTGGTACTGACACTTATACGTTATTGGAAGGTGAAGGATTGGATTTTAATGGGCTAGTGTCCCCAGTTATGGCGACATCAGCAGTGGCAGTTGGTTGATTAGGCGTTTGTAAGTTATTCGAAAATGACGGTTGGAAGTTCAAAGACTTTTTGTTCCCAGCTACGGTGATATCAGCAATGGCAATGGAATGCTTAGGCGCGGAGCTCAATGGTTCCTTCAGGGCGGAAGGGCTAACCATGTGGGCGGTTAAACAGGTTCCGGCTGAGAATCAGTGGTGGCAGAGCCAGGTTGAGGATCGTCTTCGTTGCTGATGGGATGAATATTTCCACTGTTAACGGAAAAGATGTTTCCTTGGGGTTCAGCTATAGAACTGAATTGCATTAGTGACGGATTATCTGGAACAGTAATAGTTTTAGTATTAATTTGCGGGCTGCACTATTTACGTTTAGGTGTTAGTTATAGAATTTTAAGACTTTTAAAACGTGTTCCCATAGCTTTAAGCTGAGCTAGAACAAAGTTTGTGCGCAGATCCTGAAACTCCAGATGTGTTTCGCCCATATATGCTGAATCCTCTACTACCAGACGTCTGCACGTTGGACGCGCCCAGAGTAGACCAATTTTACGCTTTAATCGCTGACAAATGTGGGCACCGATGTGGCCAAAGTCCATACAGCCTGGATGAGTGACGTTATGTAGTTTTGTTATTGTAAGTGCATTTATTGGCGCAGCAGGAGAACATAGTTCTCGCAATAGAAGTTTGACAGTTGGGGTTAAGTAAATCCAAATTTATGAGAGATGCTAATGGTGAGTGGGTAAATAAATTCAACAGTAATAACAACAGCGTCCGACAAAACTAAATGAATCCAATAAACAAACATAGAAATATATGTACGCCTTTGCTGCGCGAAAAAAATAGTCATTTCAGTTTGATAAGTTCGAAGATAGTATAGTAAATACTTTGCATCATTGAAAGGTGAATAAATCAATATATTTAGCGTCGCTTGTGATCAGTTGTGTTTATTTTTTTCTCTGTGTTTTTGTCAAGTTTTAATTAATTTCTGAAAGTACTTGTGTTTTTCTTTTAACCAAGCTAGCTTAACTACATTATTTGTGTTTGGAACTAGGGTTCTTATAAATCTGTACTCAATATTAGAGTTTTATTAATTTTATTTTAATTTGTCTAATCCCTGGGCACTGTTATTATAAATTCATTCTCTTGTACTTGCTTTGCCAGTGTAAATTATGTGTAAATTATGTGTCTTGATAGAGCCTCGGTTAATAGTGTTCACTGATTAGACATATTTATATGTGCGTTTTCGAAACACATTCGGTGCTTTCTAAATATAGACTCATAAGAAGCTCTTAAATCTGACCACCTTCGGAACGTTGAAAGAAAAATCAAAGTAATAATGCATACCATCCCGCATGCTTTTCAGGACCTTTGGCTCTCGGGATTCGTCAGCTGCGGTTCAGGACTCTAGCGGTGCACTGCTGGGCCCTCCGCGCATCGCCTTTCGAGACACCAGACGATCCAAAGCGCGTCCTTCCTGGCTAGTCGCACCAGGACATGACAGCTCTCACAGGTCGATCAACGACGACAACTCTCCTTATCGAAGGACTATTTTAGTGTATCTCTGCCTGCCACGCCAGGCAATACGCCAAGCTCAAATCGAGACAGAAGTTGTAACAAAGCGTCTGGACTTAGCCGTGTGACGCCTTAAGGCCCTCATGTAACTGTGTCACAATTCGGAGACTTCAAACTTCTTGATCCTTAATGACTCCGTACGGCTTCAAATGATTTTAACGTTGTTGAGCTGAGCTTTTCGGGAAGTAGGGACCTATGACAGACGAACTTAATAAATACTGTTTACTCAGGCACATTAACCATTTGTTTGTTCTACCCAGAGGCGAAAAGGTGAATAGGGTTTGGAGAAAAAATGCCCTACCTTGGCCCAAAAGTAAAGCAGAACATGACAAAGAATCCAACGGCCGACCAGCCAAGCCAGCAAGTCCAAGATCGAAATGCTCCTACTAATAAATCTGGACCACAGCAAAGCATTCTCTTCTGCCCGCCATTTCTATTACACTCTCTTATCTACTTTAAGGGTAAGGTCAAAGCCAGAACCTACATTTTAAAACGACTTTAACGCATTCCTACCCTATCCCATTCCTTATATTTAAGAACTCATACATACAACGGCTTCACCGTGGGGTAGTATTAACACAAATAAAGGATTTAAGTTACTTTTTGATAACCTACATTAGAATCTTAATTTATTTTCGATTTTTTTTTTTGCTAATTTTAAAATGAATATAAATGTTCGAGTTTTTTACACGATAAATGCCTTTATTTGAAGAGTACTAGGATTTTTTTTATCACGTGGCGACGGATGGTCAGAGTCTTTTAAAAAATGTAATCTTGAGGTGCGTAAAGCCTAGACTTAGCGATATAAACAAATAAATTAAATTTAGCTATTTAATATACTAGTTTATTGTGCGGATGAACGAAATTAAATTGAAAAATAGGCGATTTTGAGTTTTTGGAGCGGTTTTTAAGTCGGATTTACCATTTTTACAAATATAACAATAAAAAAAATGTTCTGTATTAATGATGTGTATTTACTGTATAAATTTCATTTAGATCGGACCATTACTTTTTGAATTACATTACGCACCGTTACGTTACCTGCCTTGAGAATTTAGCATTCATTCAAGAACGCACACCAAACACGCTTACTTACGTAAGCGCAATAGGTGAGTTACTTTTTGATAAGGTCGTACAGTCAAATCTGTACATCAGCACTCCTGCTCAGATCATCTCCTTCTAGAATTTACGATATCACAACAATTCCCTTTTGCTAAAGATATTTCTTACTAAGGAAAACCATCTGGCCTTACATTAAGAAAAATTCCTTTCAATAAGAATCCTATTTACACTTTCACCTTTCAAACTTAGTTCTAACACGAACAAAACAAATTGGTTAATATCTCAACTGTCACCTTTGGAGCACTGCTTTTTCATACTCACAGTCGGTTTCCTTAGTTTCGCTAATCGTTCGTGGTCGCCTTATCTTTCGTAGATTTTTTGGTTGCTTTTTTCTTGTACATTGCTTAATTGGCTTCTTTTTTTTCCTAACTCTTTTTTTTTCTTTACGACAAATCTTTTGGTTAGTTCAGTAAATGTCTAGCTAGTCTCGATGTCCCTGCTCGGGCGCCATTTGTAAGGAGGCTCTCTTGTCAGGGTACCGAGCTCAGTTAGATCCAAGAGTCCCTTGCAAGAAATTTGTAAATCACAAAGAAACCAGACTAGGGAGTTCCTTTTAGTAGTGAACAGAGAGTTTTAGTGGTCAAAGCAAAGGTTATTCACGCCTAAGAAGGACGCCTTTCACTATTAACTCGAGAAATAGCGAGTGTATGTGTTACCTAGGCAAGAGAACGGTCCTTAAAAGAATAAAAATCTATGTATTATACCATTGGGAGAGGACAAGCCTATGTTTATTTATTTTCATGAGTTAACAAATTCTTGTCAACATTAAAAACCTTAATTGTAGTCTCGGCCCCGACCTGGTAGGAGTTATTTTTTACGATATGCTCCGTCTCACACCAAGTAGACGGCGGCAGAGATTAAGGGTGTTATTGGTTAGTTCGGTTTCACATTCAATATGCTGTTCGCAGGCAGCTAAAAACAACCCTCATTTTTAGTTTTCTCTCTCATCGTTTTCCGTTGAGGGAGCGCACATTGACTTAGAAAGAGATAGCTTATATGATAACCAACTCGTATATGACAAAGAAAGATAACTGTAATATTCAAACGGATCTAACAACTACAATACATTTAGGATTTTCTTAAAATATATACTTAAACTTTATACTTATAAATAAATCTGATAACAAAAAGAGTTATACTGAACAAAATCCGACTTGGCACCTAAGAAGCTCGAATGGTCGACACAGGACCCAGGCCTCTTATATTTTCTAAAACGCCTATTCTTGATATTTTTAAGCTAGGAAAGCCGGGTAATCCAGGGTGGTTTTCGAGAAGTCGCAAAGATGACGCAGTAGGAACAAACAGGTCAATAGACGAGTTGAGCAAGCTATTAATTTCAAGAGTAGGATGATGTAAAACTTCATGGGTTGAAAGAGGGTTGATTCTTGATACAGAAAAGATTGAAAATTCAGAACAGAAAACTAAATTCAGGAGCTTGCCGTTTGAGTTGACAACTGAATTGATTTGACTTAGGGAAATGTCAGCCATACCGTGAACAAACTCATGTGCACTAGTCTGTATTAAAGAATTGGAATCCTTTAAGGGCACCCAAACAAGAGAGGGAAAGAAATGTCAACAACACCGTGAACAAATTCATGAGCACTAGTCGGTATGAATGAATTGGAATCCTCTAAGAATACCCAAACAAGAGAGGAAATATTAAAAACACACAAAACAACTAGGTGATCATTGTCCCTAAATAGGACTGAACAGTATGGATTGCCGATAAATTTTCATATAAACAGAAATGTCAGATCGGGATGGTATGCATAAGCTAGAAATGTTAACAAAGGCATTATTAAAAGTGATGCGCACGGAGACAAACTATATGTTTTGACGGGGATTGCTGGTACTGACACTTATACGTTATTGGAAGGTGAAGGATTGGATTTTAATGGGCTAGTGTCCCCAGTTATGGCGACATCAGCAGTGGCAGTTGGTTGATTAGGCGTTTGTAAGTTATTCGAAAATGACGGTTGGAAGTTCAAAGACTTTTTGTTCCCAGCTACGGTGATATCAGCAATGGCAATGGAATGCTTAGGCGCGGAGCTCAATGGTTCCTTCAGGGCGGAAGGGCTAACCATGTGGGCGGTTAAACAGGTTCCGGCTGAGAATCAGTGGTGGCAGAGCCAGGTTGAGGATCGTCTTCGTTGCTGATGGGATGAATATTTCCACTGTTAACGGAAAAGATGTTTCCTTGGGGTTCAGCTATAGAACTGAATTGCATTAGTGACGGATTATCTGGAACAGTAATAGTTTTAGTATTAATTTGCGGGCTGCACTATTTACGTTTAGGTGTTAGTTATAGAATTTTAAGACTTTTAAAACGTGTTCCCATAGCTTTAAGCTGAGCTAGAACAAAGTTTGTGCGCAGATCCTGAAACTCCAGATGTGTTTCGCCCATATATGCTGAATCCTCTACTACCAGACGTCTGCACGTTGGACGCGCCCAGAGTAGACCAATTTTACGCTTTAATCGCTGACAAATGTGGGCACCGATGTGGCCAAAGTCCATACAGCCTGGATGAGTGACGTTATGTAGTTTTGTTATTGTAAGTGCATTTATTGGCGCAGCAGGAGAACATAGTTCTCGCAATAGAAGTTTGACAGTTGGGGTTAAGTAAATCCAAATTTATGAGAGATGCTAATGGTGAGTGGGTAAATAAATTCAACAGTAATAACAACAGCGTCCGACAAAACTAAATGAATCCAATAAACAAACATAGAAATATATGTACGCCTTTGCTGCGCGAAAAAAATAGTCATTTCAGTTTGATAAGTTCGAAGATAGTATAGTAAATACTTTGCATCATTGAAAGGTGAATAAATCAATATATTTAGCGTCGCTTGTGATCAGTTGTGTTTATTTTTTTCTCTGTGTTTTTGTCAAGTTTTAATTAATTTCTGAAAGTACTTGTGTTTTTCTTTTAACCAAGCTAGCTTAACTACATTATTTGTGTTTGGAACTAGGGTTTCTTATAAATCTGTACTCAATATTAGAGTTTTATTAATTTTATTTTAATTTGTCTAATCCCTGGGCACTGTTATTATAAATTCATTCTCTTGTACTTGCTTTGCCAGTGTAAATTATGTGTAAATTATGTGTCTTGATAGAGCCTCGGTTAATAGTGTTCACTGATTAGACATATTTATATGTGCGTTTTCGAAACACATTCGGTGCTTTCTAAATATAGACTCATAAGAAGCTCTTAAATCTGACCACCTTCGGAACGTTGAAAGAAAAATCAAAGTAAAAACCACACTTAAAATAATGGTAAGCAAATTCTTGCAAGCAGCAAGATGATTGAAATTTCAGGATTTCCAATTTGTGCATTCAGTTATAAATGATGAGTGTGCAAGAATTTAGCCGAAATGAGTGTACAAAATAATGAATTCCCTAAATTTGAATATTTGTTGATCGACCATGTTTATGCCTTTATCAAAATTTCCTTACTATGTCTTTAAAATATATTTTTTTATTAGGGATGCCAAATAAATGAAACAACCTTCTACATTGAGGTCTGAATTTAAATTTTTTTTTTCAAATATTGTTTTCAAGATTCTTATTCTAGTCTTATCTATGGCCTAAACAAATACCGAATCTGTTTGCATAAGCGGGGGACATTTTGTCCAAAATTTTCCCCTTGGTGGTTGGAGTTCTGAACTCGCGGTTACTCTTTACTTCAAACGAGTTGCACCTTAGATTACTTTACTCTTGTGCCGCCGAAATGGGAAAGTCTGCTACCCACGCCGGAAAGTTCGCGGTAGTCACAGAGCAGTCTAAGGTGAATTTTAGGAAAAGTTGACACATGCCACTGTTGCTCTCAGATCGACTTTTCACCCCTGCCAGAACCTTCTACCTCCGAGCTCTAGGTGGCGCTAATAGTACCTCAAGGCCAATTCCTAGATGTAGCCAAAAACGTATCTTTTCCTCTCTTATTAGTGCTACAAGAATTTGAATCTTTTAAGGGCACCCATATATTAAAATCATCTTAAACAACTAGGTGATAATTATTCCTTAGACTGAACAGCGTGGGTTGCCGATAAGTGTAGCGTATAAATAAAAATGTCAGATCGTTTTGGTATGTATGAGCTATAAATTTAATCATTAAAATAACACGGACGGAGACAAACTCAATGTTATTGCCGACGTCAAGAGCGATGAGAACTGACAGGGCGTAGAATTGATCGCGGTGAGGATAACACCGGTCCCATCGATATATAAAGTAATTGTTTGCAAAATCAGACACAGTCGAGTTTAAACAAGTAAAAGCGAGTACGCTCGCATCAAACGAAGCCCTATTGCCCTATTTGCAAACAACTTATTAAGCTTACCTAATAAGTTACGTACATTTTGATAGTCTATGGTGAAGGCCGAAGTGTGGAGGCGGAAAATATATTTCAGGTTTGTTAATATAAAAATGTAATACTAGTTTGTATTAACGAAACGGGAAACTTGTGTGACTGCAGTTGGATTCAGCGGATTTAATTGCGAAAGAATGTGTAAGATTTAGCGAGATTGCGACGACGAAAGGGAGTGGTTTCGATAGAGTTCAAATGATCATTTTAATTTTCCACTAATTTCTCTTAGAAACTAACTTATGCTAGGTGATCATTGTCCCTAAATAGGACTGAACAGTATGGATTGCCGATAAATTTTCATATAAACAGAAATGTCAAATCGGGATGGTATGCATAAGCTAGAAATGTTAACAAAGGCATTATTAAAAGTGATGCGCACGGAGACAAACTATATGTTTTGACGGGGATTGCTGGTACTGACACTTATACGTTATTGGAAGGTGAAGGATTGGATTTTAATGGGCTAGTGTCCCCAGTTATGGCGACATCAGCAGTGGCAGTTGGTTGATTAGGCGTTTGTAAGTTATTCGAAAATGACGGTTGGAAGTTCAAAGACTTTTTGTTCCCAGCTACGGCGATATCAGCAATGGCAATGGAATGCTTAGGCGCGGAGCTCAATGGTTCCTTCAGGGCGGAAGGGCTAACCATGTGGGCGGTTAAACAGGTTCCGGCTGAGAATCAGTGGTGGCAGAGCCAGGTTGAGGATCGTCTTCGTTGCTGATGGGATGAATATTTCCACTGTTAACGGAAAAGATGTTTCCTTGGGGTTCAGCTATAGAACTGAATTGCATTAGTGACGGATTATCTGGAACAGTAATAGTTTTAGTATTAATTTGCGGGCTGCACTATTTACGTTTAGGTGTTAGTTATAGAATTTTAAGACTTTTAAAACGTGTTCCCATAGCTTTAAGCTGAGCTAGAACAAAGTTTGTGCGCAGATCCTGAAACTCCAGATGTGTTTCGCCCATATATGCTGAATCCTCTACTACCAGACGTCTGCACGTTGGACGCGCCCAGAGTAGACCAATTTTACGCTTTAATCGCTGACAAATGTGGGCACCGATGTGGCCAAAGTCCATACAGCCTGGATGAGTGACGTTATGTAGTTTTGTTATTGTAAGTGCATTTATTGGCGCAGCAGGAGAACATAGTTCTCGCAATAGAAGTTTGACAGTTGGGGTTAAGTAAATCCAAATTTATGAGAGATGCTAATGGTGAGTGGGTAAATAAATTCAACAGTAATAACAACAGCGTCCGACAAAACTAAATGAATCCAATAAACAAACATAGAAATATATGTACGCCTTTGCTGCGCGAAAAAAATAGTCATTTCAGTTTGATAAGTTCGAAGATAGTATAGTAAATACTTTGCATCATTGAAAGGTGAATAAATCAATATATTTAGCGTCGCTTGTGATCAGTTGTGTTTATTTTTTTCTCTGTGTTTTTGTCAAGTTTTAATTAATTTCTGAAAGTACTTGTGTTTTTCTTTTAACCAAGCTAGCTTAACTACATTATTTGTGTTTGGAACTAGGGTTTCTTATAAATCTGTACTCAATATTAGAGTTTTATTAATTTTATTTTAATTTGTCTAATCCCTGGGCACTGTTATTATAAATTCATTCTCTTGTACTTGCTTTGCCAGTGTAAATTATGTGTAAATTATGTGTCTTGATAGAGCCTCGGTTAATAGTGTTCACTGATTAGACATATTTATATGTGCGTTTTCGAAACACATTCGGTGCTTTCTAAATATAGACTCATAAGAAGCTCTTAAATCTGACCACCTTCGGAACGTTGAAAGAAAAATCAAAGTAAAAACCACACTTAAAATAATGGTAAGCAAATTCTTGCAAGCAGCAAGATGATTGAAATTTCAGGATTTCCAATTTGTGCATTCAGTTATAAATGATGAGTGTGCAAGAATTTAGCCGAAATGAGTGTACAAAATAATGAATTCCCTAAATTTGAATATTTGTTGATCGACCATGTTTATGCCTTTATCAAAATTTCCTTACTATGTCTTTAAAATATATTTTTTTATTAGGGATGCCAAATAAATGAAACAACCTTCTACATTGAGGTCTGAATTTAAATTTTTTTTTTCAAATATTGTTTTCAAGATTCTTATTCTAGTCTTATCTATGGCCTAAACAAATACCGAATCTGTTTGCATAAGCGGGGGACATTTTGTCCAAAATTTTCCCCTTGGTGGTTGGAGTTCTGAACTCGCGGTTACTCTTTACTTCAAACGAGTTGCACCTTAGATTACTTTACTCTTGTGCCGCCGAAATGGGAAAGTCTGCTACCCACGCCTGGAAAGTTCGCGGTAGTCACAGAGCAGTCTAAGGTGAATTTTAGGAAAAGTTGACACATGCCACTGTTGCTCTCAGATCGACTTTTCACCCCTGCCAGAACCTTCTACCTCCGAGCTCTAGGTGGCGCTAATAGTACCTCAAGGCCAATTCCTAGATGTAGCCAAAAACGTATCTTTTCCTCTCTTATTAGTGCTACAAGAATTTGAATCTTTTAAGGGCACCCATATATTAAAATCATCTTAAACAACTAGGTGATAATTATTCCTTAGACTGAACAGCGTGGGTTGCCGATAAGTGTAGCATATAAATAAAAATGTCAGATCGTTTTGGTATGTATGAGCTATAAATTTAATCATTAAAATAACACGGACGGAGACAAACTCAATGTTATTGCCGACGTCAAGAGCGATGAGAACTGACAGGGCGTAGAATTGATCGCGGTGAGGATAACACCGGTCCCATCGATATATAAAGTAATTGTTTGCAAAATCAGACACAGTCGAGTTTAAACAAGTAAAAGCGAGTACGCTCGCATCAAACGAAGCCCTATTGCCCTATTTGCAAACAACTTATTAAGCTTACCTAATAAGTTACGTACATTTTGATAGTCTATGGTGAAGGCCGAAGTGTGGAGGCGGAAAATATATTTCAGGTTTGTTAATATAAAAATGTAATACTAGTTTGTATTAACGAAACGGGAAACTTGTGTGACTGCAGTTGGATTCAGCGGATTTAATTGCGAAAGAATGTGTAAGATTTAGCGAGATTGCGACGACGAAAGGGAGTGGTTTCGATAGAGTTCAAATGATCATTTTAATTTTCCACTAATTTCTCTTAGAAACTAACTTATGCTAAGGTGGCGAGAGACGGAGCGAATTCGCAAAAGCGAACGAACGAAAACTTTATTGGCTCCCGTTCTCGCCCTACAACTAGTAACTTTAATTTAAATAACAGCACCAAGTGGGCAAACACCGCCACCTCTGAAGGGACGACGTCCTTCAGCTCAAAACGGGCAACAGGGCCAGTCGGTGGACCGCTCGCCGATATTCCCCCTCCTGCGTCCTGACGTCCGCCCCGCGAACCGCTAGCACACGGCCTATCCTCCACTGCTGGGGCAGAAGGTTGTCTTCAGCGACGACGACAAGCGCTCCCTAGACGATTTTAGGCTCCCCTTGTTGCCACTTGGGCCGTTGCTGGAGGCTAGAAATGTACTCCCGGGACCATCGCTGCGAAAACCTGTGCCTGAGAGACGAGACCCCTCGCCATTGCATATTGGTAAGTTCCATAGGCCATAAAAATAAAAATTCAATGTGAAAATATGACTTTAAATGTACCAGTTCTTATTTATAATTGGTCTAGCTATTTGAATTTATTCATTATTTTGTTTTGCTATATCTGTCCTCTTCAAGAATAGCATCGAAAGAGAGAGCATGATATTTATTGGGTATTTCAGCAACATGCAAGGTAAGCTTTTCCTAAAAAAATTGTCTAAGCTTATTAAAAACAAGGTTTTGTGCAATGAGAGTGCTTAATATTTTAAATAAAGGTATTAAGTTCCATTTTACAAAAAAAAATATATATATAAAAAGTAGAATAGCATCGAACGAGATAGCATGATATCTATTGGGTATTTCAGCAACGTGCAAGGGAAGCTTTTCCTAAAAAAATTGTTTAAGCTTATTAAAAACAAGTTTTTGTGCAATGAAAGTGCTTAATATTTTAAATAAAGATATTAAGTTCCTTTTTTAAAAAAAAAGTGTATATAGTATGTGTGGTGTTTTGTGTAAATCAATATTGTATTTAGTACATAATTGTGAGCTTTCTTGGTTTGTTATTTCTGTGTTTGGTTAGAGTTTTAGTTGTGATAGCATTCTTTGGCACAAAAAAATCTTTTTGTAAAATATTCTTAAGCATTTTAAGAATATAGGAATATTTAATTCAAGTGCCAAAAGTTGCCGAACGGCTTGCAATTATACAAAAAGGTAACCTAACCTATATTTTTAAAAAAAGACGTGCTTCTGCTGTGTGTTGTAGTTTGTTGCAGTTTCTTGTATTGTATTTTCGTTTGTTGTTATTTTTGTGTTATGTTTAGTGTTTATATTCTTTTCTTTAAAATAAAAGCTTCTTATTTCCTTGTGAGTGCCAATTTACACGATTGCGTTCTGTTCTGTGTCGTATCAATAAAAGCTATATGATATAATTGTGCGATTTTAAAACCGAATCTCGGGAATATTAAACTATTTTTAAATCTTAAAGAACTAAAAAAATGTAAAAACAAAAAAACTATGAAAGTACGATCTGGCCAATTATTGTCCTATATATTTATAAAATTTGTCTAGATTTTTGGTACAAGTTTCAAAGCGATAGCCCCTTTAGAAGTGTTTGTGGCCGCGGCTCCCATACAAGCCCGACCACTGTAGAGCGAACGATCGAATGCTTTATTGGCTTGTAACTTCAATTTAAATGTCAGCGCCAAGTGCGCAAACACACATCTTGGTTGCAGCAATAACGACACGGGTCGATTATGTTTCTTTAGGGAAGAGCAGACGATGTTTGCCCTTGCTGACTCCAGCTTCGGGGAGAATTTTTGGGAAAAAATCAGGTGATGAAGACTCCTATAGACTGGACCTCTGGGCGGGGCTAAGCCGGGTAAAATTCTTCGGGGTAAAGCAGGCAATGTTCCCCCCCATTCGAAGAAAAGCTGTGACAACATCATTGTTTGAAAAAATAAGAAATATTTAAAAAAAATAGCTGATGTTTATAAAAATGCAATGATCGATTATTTAAATATTAAAATAAAATGTTGTCTCAAAAATGTATTATTGAAACTGTATAGATTCGGGCGAGTACTGTAAAACTAACTTTTTAAATTCCTATGTAAGCATACAAAATCATACACACTTTTAAAATCAAAACCAATTTTTACATAAATATTTCGAAATTTTGATCAAAAAATTTAAGGACGCGAGTCTGAGAAAAACTTTATGTAAAAAAGCCGTTTATACCCGTTACTCGTAGTTTAAAACGGTATTTATTTATTTTGTTATATCCTAGCGCCTCAATTTTGGTTAACTTATAATTCAAAGGACAAATTAAAATGTTGGTCTTATTTAAAAAGGCATGCATGTTGACTAAGCATGTTGACTACCATGGGCATGTTGTTTTTATAGATTAATCTGCTGACCACAAGCTTTCCATAAGATAGTTCGATTTATGTACATTTATAGTATATGTAATGAAATGAAAATTCATAAAACCACTATCCCCACCATATTCGGAGAAGCGATTCATGTCTTTGAAATAAGCAAAACCTAACTAACAGTTTTTACTAAGAATCCTTTGCTCCTTTAATCTTGTGTTGGAGCTGTTTGAGGTCACTTGGTGACTTCATCTTGTCAAACTGATAACTAACGCCGTCCGTTTTGGAAATTTGCTCTTACGACTGTTTAATCATCGACAAAAAACGCGACCAGTTATATAAAGAGATAAATGCGGTTGAATTTTAAAAGCCTACAGTTTATTTTCAAACCTTAAATTTTTTGTTATCTTTGACATGAAAATCGAAATTGTTCACCAAATTAATACTAACAAAAAACAAAATTTGTTTTTTTTACTTATATTTAAAATAAATTAAAAAATGTGTAAATTAAAATTTATGTGAGCCAAGACAGATCTTAGTTTTACAAGTCGTTTTATTCAGATTTTCGGATTTTCGAAAGTGGGTCCTCGAGTAATAGAAGTATCTGCATAGGGGACAGAATGAGCAATGTGAAGCACCTTAAATTTCTTTCAGACAAGCAAGGAGTAAAACTTTTGAGCCGCCTGAAATAAAAAAGAAATATCATCATTAATTAAAATTGTTCTCAGCTATTTATAAATACGAAACCAATACAAATGTTGCCGTGAGAAAACACACACAAAGGCAACTTTACAAAGGGTGTGATACGGTCAAAGTGGAGTGAAAGAATATACATGTGAGTAGCTTGCTTTCGTTGTTTAAATAAAATCCAAATTGTTGACCAAATTAATAACACAGGTACACAAAATCAAACTTTTTCAAATTTCCACGAATCAATTTCGTTTTATCTACTTCTATTTACTCTCCCATTTTATAAAAGTCATGGCACCCTTAAAATGTCTTGAAATGAAAGCCAATTTATTTATACAAGTCAGAACATACATTTTTCACTTATGTATACAGTTCTGGACAAGAAATCCGGACATGCAAAAAAATGGTTGTTTTGGTTTTTTTTTTGATTGTGTTTATTGTTTCAAAAAGAATTAAATAATTGTATTTTCCAACCAAAACATTTTTTTCGATTCCAAAAAGGTTTTTTTTTAAATCTTAAGTTACTGTATATATATGAATATATTCAATATAGCCTCACAAAATTTACAAATGGAATGACGGAACAATATTGTTAGCTGTGTATCATAAAAAAGAGCTTGGTTGCTCACAGGACAGTTCGAGAGCACATTTTTACAAACTTTTCCAGCTGATCTGTACACGAAATTAACCCATCAAATCATTCAAGGATTACTTTAACATTTTGTTGGAAATCGAAAATGTCATGGAAGAAACACCAACCTCTCCACTTGAAGAAACATTATCGTCTACTTTCACTTGCTCACAGTAGTCAAATATCAGAAACCCCTGCCAACAGTGCCCCTTGAGGGGATATTTTTCTCTTATGGAGAAGAGATCTGCCATTGTATCAAGCGATTGAATGGCTAAAGAAATCATGTTTTTTTTCATTGTTACACGGTAGTGCAAGGTTTCAAGTGTATTTCCAAGATTGTTTCCGACCAGCTTGGGATTTGTAAAAGTCAAGAATTGTAAAAGATAAATCTGAAGAATATACGTTTAGCTTAATTTTGGATTTAACAAAAAAAAAAAAAATTTTTGACGATTCTGTTCTGATTTGGCGCTCAGGACAAAAGCTTTTTCTTATCTGTAATAACTACAATCTATTTATATTAAAAGTTTTTTTTTTCTATTTTTTGAACTCCCAAATATAGTAACTAAATTTTTTATATCCATATTGTTTGCTTTCCTATTTTTAATTGAAATAAGAGACAGAGAGCTTAATCGGTCTTATCCCATTATATTGCAAAGATTATTTTGTATGATCTTTAATTTTTAAAAAGACCTTTCAGCTTTTGCAATGGTAGCTGGGATAGTAAGAAATAAGCAACAAGCTGTAATTTTTAAACAGGATAAAATCAAGAATATGTGCAGCGGAATTTATTGTCTTTAATTTAAAAGAAGCCTTTAAGTTAAAAGAATATAATTTACTTAAACTTTGTGTTGTGCTTTTGTCATCGTAAATTGTGTATTTTTTATGTGTATGTTATAGGCTAACCATAAAAATGTAGTTTTGTGTTTCCGAAGGCGCACAGAGGTGCACAAGGTACAATATGGAAAAGTTGTTAACCAATATAATCCTAACAATATATAATTCGACCCCCTCGACCCCTGTTTTTTTACGATTTTTTTTTTTTTTGTTTTTGTGGTCTTAAATTTTTTTTTTAAGTTCATGTACTAGTCCCATGTTAGGTGTAAATTCTTTTACAACTATGTTAAAACGATTTATTAGTGTAATGAAGAAATAAACTTAATATATTACCCGTGCCCAGACATAGTAAATGACTTTTTATAGCCTTGCAGAAAGTATTATAATTTCAGTCAGAAGTTTGTAACGCAGTGAAGGAGACGTTTCCGACTCTATAAAGTACATGTATATTCTTAATCAGCATCACTAGGAGAGTCAATAATAGGGTTAAATATTTCAGAATTACGGTTTAAAATTCATCAAAATCGGACGACTATATCATATAGCTCCCATGGAAAGAATAAAAATATTTTAAAAAAAATTTTAAAAATTTAATTTTTTTTTCAGAAATTTTTTTAGAAATTCTTTTTGATTAATTAATAACTTTCCAGTCCAAAATTACTCTTTTAATTTTATTAAAATCGGAAAACGATATCATGTAGCTGCCATAGGAACTATTAAATAATTGTAATTTGATTAAGTTTAAATATACGACTTTAAAGTCTTATTGAGAATGGAACTGTGAACCAAAAAGAAGAAGATACAGCTGCGGTCAATATAGTAGTGCTATCGCCTCTCATCTTTAAATGTTTGTAATTGTTGTTTTTCTTGTCCAAATCTTGACATGATTGAATATTTTATAATATTAGACCATGTACACTGGTTTACAAATTTAAATCGATAAAATCCTCCAGAGATGAAACCTTGATTTTCCAATGACACTCAGAATTTTTTGTATGGAACCATTTTTTTTTAACGTGTAAATAACGATTTTCACCTGTTTTCTTTCGCATTTTATTTCATATCTACATTTCTGATTAACCGATTTCGGTCATCGAAAGCTTATTTCACTAAATATTTGTCATTCTTCAACTTTTCTGTACATGTTATAAGGATAGGTTTCCTAATATAGATGCTAGTTTGACTTAGTTTGAATAAATTGCTAAAACTAAAGTTCCGACACCATTAATAATATTCTTTAAAAATACACGGCTGATAACCGAAAATAATTTTATCATTTTATCTTAAAGATGGAACATTCTTAAAGAAGACAACAGCGGTCTAACAGTCGAAAAATAACTTTTTTTCGCAGACATTAAACTTCGTATAAAATGGGTTTACCGGCGTATTGTTGAAGAAAGTAGCTTAATGATTTAATCTTGAAGATAAAGTGATAAAATTATTTTTGGTTTTCAGTCGTGATTTTATGAAAATTAATTTATGTTGTTGAAACTTCAGTTTTACCAATTTATTTAAACTATACTATTATATCTTTATATTAGGAAACCTGTCTTATTCAAGTATAAGAAAGTTGAAGAATGATCTATTTCTGGAGATAAAAATTCGAATTTTTAAAAAAAATGGTACCATAAACACAAATGTTGAGTATAATTTTTTGAATCAGGGAGTTCATCTGCACCGGAAAATCAAGGTTTGATCTCTGGAGAATTTCATCGCTTTAAATTTTAAACCAGAGATATAATTGAAAACAAAAGAAATCCGGACCATTTTGAAGCTTTTTTTTATGAAAATCAGCCGTTATCCGAAATTAAAACTAGCTTCGGCCGGTCAAAATAATAGTAGTGAAGACAATTAATTTAGTAAATTTAAAAAATCGAAAAGAGTTATAATTCTTTATTATTTTATAAACAACATAATCCTTTTTTGTTACAACAATTTTGTAATTTAGCTATTATAATTAGTTTTCTGGATTTAAAAAAACACATAACCCGTGTTATAATTTTTCGAAAAAGTACATGTAATTAGAATAAAAAAAAACAAAAGCTGAATTTAAATTTTATAATTCGTAATAATTTTAACGCATTCAGTTATAAATCTGAGCTAAGAATCTTAATTTTTACGATGCGTGATCTCTTTGTAAAAATTTAAGTGTTTAAAGAATACCTTAGTTTATGAGGTCTTAGCATCTGAAATATCCTTAAATCAAAAATTTGCAGTGCATCGGCTTAATTGATGCTAGAAAAGTTAGGTAATAGACGAGTAAAGGCCAACAATCTTTTCACAAATACGAACAAAACAAGTTTTGAGACATATACCGCACACATGATTTTTTACAGAGCCAGAACTTAGGCTTAGTCTTTAATAATCAAAGATAAACTGTTTGATTTGGAACCAGACACCCTATACGTTAACTTTGTTTATCTTATCTTATAAGCGCATTGTATTATATCCACACTCACACGAGTGCATGAAGCGCAGCTTAATTCATATGTACACTCATAGAAAAAAATTTCCAAAATTTAGAAATCTCGCCTTTAAATCGACTAGTCTTTGAATCAATAACAAAAATTCAAGAAAAAATTTTAATTAAAAATGGAAATCCTTTCTGATTGTAAACTTTTAAGAAAAAGCTTTCTTAAAAAAAGACTTTTTTTGTTTTTTTTTTATTGTTTTTTGGAGAAAAAAAGTAACAAAAATTGTTTAGTTTTTAAAGGTGAATTTGCCTTTGAGTTCCCTAGTGCAATATCCTTCAAAAATAGAAAACCAGCCTTTGACTTACAAAAGCAACTTGAAAGAAAAAGAACGGTAAAATACGAAGTCAACGATGTCAGTCGGATGACTTTGCCAAAAGCTTAAAAAGCGTTCGGCTCAGCAACGTCATTCATTAGGTTTTTAAAGGAGAAATCGCCTTTGAGTTCAAGAAAGAAGTATCTCTCAAATATAGAAAAGCGGCCTTTTACTGAGCCGATTAATGGTAGCCTAGCGGCTAAGTTGCCTGACCAGGAATCTGAGCAGTAATTCTGAGCAGCACGAGTTCGAATCCCCCATCTCAGAAATCTTTTTTTTTTTGTATTTGATGAAAACGGGGAAACGCTCACGTGTCCTAATGTGCTTTGCTAAGTTAAGGCAGACAAAAAACTTAAGGAAATTATCTAAAATGATCAAAAAATTTTATGTTAATACATAAAAATAAACAATTTCTGAATAGATAGTATCAGATTCTAAACCATCTCTGAAAATGTATGATTGTTAAGATTTTTTTTAACAAGACTCGTCCAAGCTTACGAAACAGTCTTTGCTTTTGACGTTCATTCTTTAAGTGCGAACATAGCCTAGTGTTACAATGTCCATCTCCCGCGCAGAAGGCCCGGGTTCGATTCTGGCCGACGACCAAATAAAAATGTGAGTTTTATTAAAATTTCAAGTGCTATTTGTGTATCTAAATGTTCTAAATGTGAATTTCACAAATCATGTTTAAGTTTAAATTAAAATGCATGTGTGTTAGTTAGCTAGCGGGGTGGGAAGACCGCAAAACAAACATGGATTGTCCTGTCCTTGTCCGTTCTATCTCGTCGTGCGCTTCATTTGTGTTCAGTAGTTTTCAAGGCGAAACTTGTCAATGTATGTATGTCGATGACTGCGATTTCATACAAATTCTGGCAGAGCTTTGAGAAATTATCTTATTTTTAAGAAATACTGTTCTTGTTTCAAGAAAATAATCTAATTTTAAGAAATATTGTTTCTTGATTTCAGAAATAATATTTTCAAGAAATTTTATTTCTTTCAAGAAATTTTATTTCTTGATTTTATAAATAATATTTCTTGGTTGAATCACCATTAATTTAAGAAAGAAATTTTCTTCAAATGGAGGTGACTCGCCTTTGGCGAAAATTCAAAGGCGATTTCACTGGATTTTAAGAAGAAATTTCTATGAGAATGTGCGGTGAATGCAGATTAAGATCAAACCAAACAGTTATCATTTATTAACAATATATTTTCAAGCATTTTATAGTCGGTAGCCATTTCCGATACGATACGGTAAATTAAAATTAAATTCTAGTTGTTTAACATTTTCAAGTTAATTTTTTTTAATTTTTTTTATTTTAGATAATAGAAAAGTTATAATGTAAATATGTTAGATATTAGTAATTTTCATTTTTAAAGACTCTTGAAAAGTTACTTTTAGTTATTCGATGGACCTGAGTCTGATAAGACCCCTAAAGTAATTTGTTAATCAACTTTTAACAAATTCAGAAACAGCCACAATTCAAACAATTATTGCTCAAATCTTACCTCTTTTGACATAAATAACACTCAGAGGTTTCTTGAACATATAGAATAACGGACTTAAGTCAAAGCTTACAATAATCACCAAAAATTGCAATAAATCAATCTAAAACACGTTTGGGAAATAAATTATTCAAATATATTTAAGTTTTCTCATTATTTTTCAAATTGGAAGTAGCCTTACTATTATTTAGACCGCAACTGTACAAAAGTAAAGTTTTCGATGACTTCATAGCTTATTGGTTAGCGAGTTGACTACAAACCCAGAGGTCGCGGGTTTGAGTTCATGTCAAAAAGGATTTTTCTCAAAACAGTAAGTTTATTGATTATGTATTAATTCTCTAATCCAGATAACACATTTTCATTAACGTTATTATTATAAATATGCATTTTAAAAGCAAAAAAAAAATGTTGTGTAAAAAATAATTAATAAAATAATTGCTTCAATAAAATTCGCCCTAAATTTAAGAAAGATTGCCCTTAAACTAAGAAGTAACACGCCTTGACCTTGTTTTAAACAAAATTTTGCGCCTTATTTATGAACAATTTTTAGAATTATAGCCCTAAAATTAACAATCACGTTCTTAAGTTAAAGAAAATCGCCTTAAATTAAAGAAAACATTTATTTAGGAAAAATTGGCCTAAAAAAATGGGTGATTTCGGGCTAACATTTTTTTGAGTGTAGAAAAACAAAAAAAAAAAACCGTATTGAATTAATAATTTAAATGTTAAAAAAAATTAACCGAATTCAGAATAATAAAACCGTTTTTTAAATTTAGTTATATACATTAAATTAACTTTAATTACAAAAAACATTTTGAGGTTATGTCAGCGGCAGAAAAGTGGGCATGGTTAAGTTTAATTTTTGCAATTAATGTGCCAACTTTGAAGGCTCTATCATCAAGTTAATACCAAAAAATTCAAACAAAACCACTGTGCACTGGTCATAAATCTCGCATTTTTCAATCGTGGAAATCCAGCCTACAACTTCAGCCACCCGTTCCATAACACAGGTGAGCAATGGACGGCTTTAAAGCTACGCAGCTGTGTAGCGGTAACTTCGAAATTGCATTCGGCGCAAAGATAAATAGCGAAAAAAAAGACCGATCACACTATAAGCCGACAGAAGGAGACAGAAAATAATTTTATAAGCAATTTCCCGTTCTTAGTCAGTGCAGTACATAGGAGTCCACACAATTGCATTTACATACGTCTTTGGAATGAAATACCCCACCATTCTTCCCCACAGAGTTTACTATCGTAAAGTGAATTTCCTTTGCGGTTGCCCATGCGACGGCAGAATTGACCTACACATTGTATAAGTACTTTTCCTTTTGTTAATATCGCTTTGATGCGACAGAGCATAATTTTCTTGAAGAATCAAAATCTGAATAAAATTCAGTTTATTTATTAGTCGGACATTTAAATGGCAAATGCTTACTCGAAAGGATAAACAGAAAGTGAGTTCGAAATAGAAAACATAAAAATCAAAAGACTATAAATAAAATATATATATATAATAAAATAATAATAGAAAACGTCCGAGAATAACTTACAATAAAATGTATAAAATAAATTTAAAACCCAAAAAATATAAAGATCTCGGAATTTTTTAATTTATAAGAGTGAAGAAATTGTTATAAAAAATTGAAAATCAAAGGTGCCGCGAAAAACTAAAAATAAAATTTATAACAAATAATTAAAACCTTAATTAAACAAAAATATCCCAAAATTGGTTGAAAGTTATAAAAGTGAAGGGAGAAATTGTTAAAAAAAAAAAGTTTAAAACTGCCGTTATTAAATATAACATAACAAAAAACAACTTAAAAAAAGTTCAAAACTTAAAAGACAAAGGAAAAAATTAGAGGACTTTGAAAAATTTATAAAAGAATAGAATGTATTAAAACCAACGAATTCGAAATTTGAACACGGCCTCCACGCTGGTGAGGAGAGTTCCGAGCTCCTCCTGTCAAAAGGTCTTGGCCTACCGTCCAATGGAACAGTTGCGAATGTTTCGATACCGCCCACCTGCTCCTCCAGACGTGCCCGGAAATCCCTCATGTGCCGATCTGCGCCACGCCTTCTACGGAATCCCGCGACGACTCACGAACCTTTGAAATGCCAACAAGAACGTATCAGTGGTTAGGTCGTACACTAATTCAGACGAACCAGGCCAGTTCCCCATAATTTGCGTCAAGAGTTTCGGCTTGCAGCGAAAGCATTGCATACACGACGGAACTGTTGGTCGGCAGACTTCTTCAGCATTAACTAGCGATATTTTTCGCGCAGACAACTTTCGAGAGCTCGTGGGCCAGCGTGACACAGGGGAGCTTTTGGACAGCAACAACGAGAATTTGGCTTCGTACGGGATAGGAGCATTCAATTACCGACCCCCAACTCGTAGCAATGTCGAGGAACACCAATCTAATTTATTTTCCTGAATAAAAGGTTTTAGATTTTGAATATTCGATGCTACTAGTTTATTTTTCCGAATTTTACTTATGTCGTCCCTGAATTCGTGAAATTGGATAGCTTCAACAATTTTCTCAAAAGCGAAATCCAGTTCTCTTGGAGAAATACTTTTTTCGACACCTTTCTGCACCTCTGAATAAAACGGAAAACCTACGAGAACACTCACAGAAGCTTCAGGTGCGACGAAAAGGACAATTTAGCAATGGCCTGACACAATAATAGAGGCAGGTTGCACACAGCTCAAGGCGAGGCAAAGTTTTCGTCTTGAGGAAAGCTACTTTCGATGTTGCGGTCAATAAAAACACTTTCAAACCATCAACAGTTTGAGTACGAACGTGAATGACGCTCTAAAAATTCGCATGGAAATTATGTATTTGAATCGGGAATTGTGGATCTGTGTGATCCGGCACCTGCAGAAGCGTTGCTTTAAACGACTCCTATGATGTAAGCAACTGCATTGGTAGCGACTCGTCCCAGTCTAATTTTCGAAATTGAAAGTAATCATTAACCGGTAACCAAACCACGCCAAGGGTCTTAGTTACGTCTGAGTTTGCCATAAGTGGCATTGCAGCGTTGTCAGATGGGGATAACTCTGGGCAGTTTGAAAACCACTTTGCCAATTCAAAACCTGCCTCTTGCAAGACCTGAGAAACTTCGTCTCGAAGATTTTGCAGGTCCTCAACGCAGCCAGCGAGACTCCTCGCCATCGCATATTGGTAAGTTCCATAGGCCATAAAAATAAAAAATTCAATGTGAAAATATGACTTTAAATATACCAGTTCTTATTTATAATTGCTCTAGCTATTTGAATTTATTCATTATTTTGTTCTGCTCTATCTGTCCTCTTCAAAAATAGCATCGAAAGAGAGAGCATGATATTTATTGGGTATTTCAGCAACATGCAAGGTAAGCTTTTCCTAAAAAAATTGTATAAGCTTATTAAAAACAAGTTTTTGTGCAATGAAAGTGCTTAATATTTTAAATAAAGATATTAAGTTCCTTTTTAAAAAAAAAAGTGTATATAGTATGTGTTGTGTTTTGTGTAAATCAATATTGTATTTAGTACATAATTGTGAGCTTTCTTGGTTTGTAATTTCTGTGTTTGGTTAGAGTTTTAGTTGTGATGGCATTCTTTGGCACAAAAAAATCTTTTTGTAAAATATTCTTAAGCATTTTAAGAATATAAGAATATTTAATTCAAGTGCCAAAAGTTGCCGAACGGCTTGCAATTATACAAAAAGGTAACCTAACCTCAATTTTTAAAAAAAGACGTGCTTCTGCTGTGTGTTGTAGTTTGTTGCAGTTTCTTGTATTGTATTTTCGTTTGTTGTTATTTTTGTGTTATGTATCTGGCCAATTATTGTCCTATATATTTATAAAATTTTTCTAGATTTTTGGTACAAGTTTCAAAGCAATAGCCCCTTTAGAAGTGTTCCCATACAAGCCCTACCACTGTAGAGCGAACGAACGAAAGCTTTATTGGCTCTCGCCCTAAAACTTGTAACTTCAATTTAAATATCAGCGCCAAGTGCGCAAACACTCATCTTGATTGCAGCAATAACGACACGGGTCGATTATATTTCTTCAGGGAAGAGCAGACGATGTTTGCCTTTGCTGACTCCAGCTTCGGGGAGAATTTTTGGGAAAAAAGCAGGTGATGAAGACTCCTATAGACTGGACCTCTGAGCGGGGCTAGCCGGGTAAAATTCTTCGGGGAAAAGCATGCAATGTTCCCCCCCGATTCGAAAAAAAGCTGAGACAACAAGATTGTTTGAGGAAATAAGAAATATTTAAAAAAAATAGCTGATGTTTATAAAAATGCAATGATCGATTATTTAAATATTAAATAAAATGTTGTCTCAAAAATGTATTATTGAAACTGTATAGATTCAGGGCGCGTTCTGTAAAAGTAACTGTTTAAATTCCTATGTGGGCATACAAAATCATACACACTTTTAAAATTAAAACCAATTTGTACATAAATATTTCGAAATTTTGATCAAAAAATTTAAGGACGCGAGTCTGAGAAAAATTTTATGTAAAAAAGCCGTTTATACCCGTTACTCGTAGTTTAAAATGGTATTTATTTATTTTGTTATATCCTAGCGCTACAATATTGGTTAACTTATAATTCACAGGACAAATTAAAATGTTGGTCTTATTAAAAAAGGCATGCATGTTGACTAAGCATGTTGACTACCATGGGCGTGTTGTTTTTATAGATTAATCTGCTGACCACAAGCTTTCCATAAGATAGTTCGATTTATGTACATTTATAGTATATGTAATGAAATGAAAATTAATAAAACCACTATTCCCACCATATTCGGAGAAGCCATTCATGTCTTTGAAATAAGCAAAACCTAACTAACAGTTTTTACTAAGTACCAATCCTTTGCTCCTTTAATCTTGTGTTGGAGCGGTTTGAGGTCTCTTGGTGACTTCATCTTGTCAACTGATAACTAACGCGTTCCGTTTGGAATTATGCTCTTACGACTGAAACTCTAGTTTAATCATCGACAAAAAACGCGACCAGTTATATAAAGAGATAAATGCGGTTGAATTTTAAAAGCCTAAAGTTCTTTTCAAACCTTAAATTTTTTGTTATCTTTGACCTAAAATTTGCTTTCAGCCATGAAAATCGAAATTGTTCACCAAATTAATACTAATAAAAAACAAAATTTGTATTTTTACTTATATTTAAAATAAATTAAAAAATGTGTAAATTAAAATTTATGTGAGCCAAGACAGATCTTAGTTTCAGAAGTCGTTTTATTCAGATTTTCGGATTTTCGAAAGTGGGTCCTCGAGTAATAGAAATATCTGCATAGGGGGCAGATTGAGCAATGTGAAGCACCTTAAATTTCTTTAAGACAAGCAAGGAGTAAAACTTTTGAGCCGCCTGAAATAAAAAAGAAATATCATCATTAATTAAAATTGTTCTCAGCTATTTATAAATACGAAACCAATACAAATGTTGCCGTGAGAAGACACACACAACGGCAACTTTACAAAGGGTTTTGTAATACGGTCAAAGTGGAGTGAAAGAATATACATGTGAGTAGCTTGCTTTCGTTGTTTAAATAAAATCCAAATTGTTGACCAAATTAATAACACAGGTACACAAAATCAAACTTTTTCAAATTTCCACGAATCAATTTCGTATTATCTACTTCTATTTACTCTCCCATTTTATAAAAGTCATGGCACCCTTAAAATGTCTTGAAATGAAAGCCAATTTATTTATACAAGTCAGAACATACATTTTTCACTTATGTATACAGTTCTGGACAAGAAATCTGGACATGCAAAAAAATGGTTGTTTTGGTTTTTTTTTTGATTGTGTTTATTGTTTCAAAAAGAATTAAATAATTGTATTTTCCAACCAAAACATTTTTTTCGATTCCAAAAAGGTTTTTTTTTAAATCTTAAGTTACTGTATATATATCAATTCTGTATATGAATATATATATATGAATATATTCAATATAGCCTCACAAAATTTACAAATGGAATGACGGAACAATATTGTTAGCTGTGTATCATAAAAAAGAGGTTGGTTGCTCACAGGACAGAGAGCACATTTTTACAAACTTTTCCAGCTGATCTGTACACGAAATTAACCCATCAAATCATTCAACGATTACTTTAACATTTTGTTGGAAATCGAAAGTTTTTTTCTTATCTGTAATAACTACAATTTATTTATATTAAAAGTTTTTTTGTTCTATTTTTTGAACTCCCAAATACAGTTACTAAATTTTTTATATCCATATTGTTTGCTTTCCTATTTTTAATTGAAATAAGAGACAGAGAGCTTAATCGGTCTTATCCCATTATATTGCAAAGATTATTTGTATGATCTTTAATTTTTAAAAAGACCTTTCAGCTTTTGCAACGGTAACTGGGATAGTAAGAAATAAGCAACAAGCTGTAATTTTTAAACAGGATAAAATCAAAAATATGTGCAGCGGAATTTATTGTCATTAATTTAAAAGAAGCCTTTAAGTTAAAAGAATATAATTTACTTAAACTTTGTGTTGTGCTTTTGTCATTGTAAATCGTGTATTTTTTATGTGTATGTTATAGGCTAACCATAAAAATGTAGTTTCGTGTTTCCGAAGGCGCACAGAGGTGCACAAGGTACAATATGGAAAAGTTGTTAACCAATATAATCCTAACAATATATAATTCGACCCCTCAAAAAGTCAGGTGTTTTTTTTACGATTTTTTTTTTTGTTTTTGTGGTCTTAAATTTTTTTAAGTTCATGTATTAGACCCATGTTAGGTGTAAATTCTTTTACAACTATGTTAAAACGATTTATTAGTGCAATAAAGAAATAAACTTAATATATTATCCGAGCCCAGACATAGTAAATGACTTTTTATAGCCTTGCAGAAAGTATTATAATTTCAGTCAGAAGACTCTATAATGTACATGTATATTCTTAATCAGCATCACTAGGAGAGTCAATAATAAGGGTTAAATATTTCAGAATTACGGTTTAAAATTCATCAAAATCGGACGACTATATCATATAGCTCCCATGGGAAGAATAAAAATATTTAAAACAAAATTTTAGAAATTTAATTTTTTTATTTAGAAATTTTTTAGAAATTCTTTTTGATTAATTAATAACTTTCCAGTTCAAAATTACGCTTTTAATTTTATTAAAATCGGAAAACGATTTCATGTAGCTGCCATAGGAACTATCAAATAATTGTAATTTGATTAAGTTTAAATATACGACTTTAAAGTCTTATTGAGAATGGAACTGTGAACCAAAAAGAAGAAGATACAGCTGCGGTCAATATAGTAGTGCTATCGCCTCTCATCTTTAAATGTTTGTAATTGTTGTTTTTCTTGTCCAAATCTTGACATGATTGAATATTTTATAATATTAGACCATGTACACTGGTTTACAAATTTAAATCGATAAAATCCTCCAGAGATGAAACCTTGATTTTCCAATGACACTCAGAATTTTTTGTATGGAACCATTTTTTTTTAACGTGTAAATAACGATTTTCACCTGTTTTCTTTCGCATTTTATTTCATATCTACATTTCTGATTAACCGATTTCGGTCATCGATAGCTTATTTCACTAAATATTTGTCATTCTTCAACTTTTCTGTACATGTTATAAGGATAGGTTTCCTAATATAGATGCTAGTTTGACTTAGTTTGAATAAATTGCTAAAACTAAAGTTCCGACACCATTAATAATATTCTTTAAAAATACACGGCTGATAACCGAAAATAATTTTATCATTTTATCTTAAAGATGGAACATTCTTAAAGAAGACAACAGCGGTCTAACAGTCGAAAAATAACTTTTTTTCGCAGACATTAAACTTCGTATAAAATGGGTTTACCGGCGTATTGTTGAAGAAAGTAGCTTAATGATTTAATCTTGAAGATAAAGTGATAAAATTATTTTTGGTTTTCAGTCGTGATTTTATGAAAATTAATTTATGTTGTTGAAACTTCAGTTTTACCAATTTATTTAAACTATATTATATATCTTTATATTAGGAAACCTGTCTTATTCAAGTATAAGAAAGTTGAAGAATGATCTATTTCTGGAGATAAAATTACGAATTTTAAAAAAAATGGTACCATAAACACAAATGTTGAGTATAATTTTTTGAATCAGGGAGTTCATCTGCACCGGAAAATGCAAGGTTTGATCTCTGGAGAATTTCATCGCTTTAAATTTTAAACCAGAGATATAATTGAAAACAAAAGAAATCCGGACCATTTTATAGATTTTTTTATGAAAATCAGCCGTTATCCAAAATTAAAACTAGCTTCGGCCGGTCAAAGCAATAGTAGTGAAGACAATTAATTTAGTAAATTTAAAAAATCGAAAAGAGTTATAATTCTTTATTATTTTATAAACAACATAATCCTTTTTTGTTACAACAATTTTGTAATTTGGCTATTATAATTAGTTTTCTGGATTTAAAAAAACACATAACCCGTGTTATAATTTTTCGAAAAAGTACATGTAATTAGAAAAAAAAAAACAAAAGCTGAATACAAATTTTATAATTCCAGTTATAAATCTGAGCTAAGAATCTAAATTTTTACGATGCGTGATCTCTTTGTTTAAAGAATACCTTAGTTTATGAGGTCTTAGCATCTGAAATATCCTTAAATCAAAAATTTGCAGTGCATCGGCTTAATTGATGCTAGGAAAGTTAGGTAATAGATGACTTAGTATAGTAAAGGCCAACAATCTTTTCACAAATACGAACAAAACAAGTTTTAAGACATATACCGCACACATGATTTTTTACAGAGCCAGAACTTAGGCTTAGTCTTTAATAATCAAAGATAAACTGTTTGATTTGGAACCAGACACCCTATACGTTAACTTTGTTTATCTTATCTTATAAGCGCATTGTATTATATCCACACTCACACGAGTGCATGAAGCGCAGCTTAATTCATATGTACACTCATAGAAAAAAATTTCCAAAATTTAGAAATCTCGCCTTTAAATCGACTAGTCTTTGAATCAATAACAAAAATTCAAGAAAAAATTTTAATTAAAAATGGAAATCCTTTCTGATTGTAAACTTTTAAGAAAAAGCTTTCTTAAAAAAAGACTTTTTTTGTTTTTTTTTATTGTTTTTTGGAGAAAAAAAGTAACAAAAATTGTTTAGTTTTTAAAGGTGAATTTGCCTTTGAGTTCCCTAGTGCAATATCCTTCAAAAATAGAAAACCAGCCTTTGACTTACAAAAGCAACTTGAAAGAAAAAGAACGGTAAAATACGAAGTCAACGATGTCAGTCGGATGACTTTGCCAAAAGCTTAAAAAGCGTTCGGCTCAGCAACGTCATTCATTAGGTTTTTAAAGGAGAAATCGCCTTTGAGTTCAAGAAAGAAGTATCTCTCAAATATAGAAAAGCGGCCTTTTACTGAGCCGATTAATGGTAGCCTAGCGGGTAAGTTGCCTGACCAGAAATCTGAGCAGTAAATCTGAGCAGCACGAGTTCGAATCCCCCATCTCAGAAATCTTTTTTTTTTGGATTTGATGAAAACGGAGAAACGCTCACGTGTCCTAATGTGCTTTCCTAAGTTAAGGCAGACAAAAAACTTAAGGAAATTATCTAAAATGATCAAAAAATTTTATGTTAATACATAAAAATAAACAATTTCTGAATAGATAGTATCAGATTCTAAGCCATCTCTGAAAATGTATGATTGTTAAGATTTTTTTTAACAAGACTCGTCCAAGCTTACGAAACAGTCTTTGCTTTGACGTTCATTCTTTAAGTGCGAACATAGCCTAGTGTTACAATGTCCATCTCCCGCGCAGAAGGCCCGGGTTCGATTCTGGCCGACGACCAAATAAAAATGTGAGTTTTATTCAAATTTCAAGTGCTATTTGTGTATCTAAATGTTCTAAATGTGACTTTCACAAATCATGTTTAAGTTTAAATTAAAATGCATGTGTGTTAGTTAGCTAGCGGGGTGGGTAGACCGCAAAACAAACATGGATTGTCCTGTCCTTGTCCGTTCTATCTCGTCGTGCGCTTCATTTGTGTTCAGTAGTTTTCACGGCGAAACTTGTCAATGTATGTATGTCGATGACTGCGATTTCATACAAATTCTGGCAGAGCTTTGAGAAATTATCTTATTTTTAAGAAATATTTGTTCTTGTTTCAAGAAATATTTTTTCTAATTTTAAGAAATATTGTTTCTTGATTTCAGAAATAATATTTTCAAGAAATTTTATTTCTTTCAAGAAATTTTATTTCTTGATTTTATAAATAATATTTCTTGGTTGAATCACCATTAATTTAAGAAAGAAATTTTCTTCAAATGGAGGCGACTCGCCTTTGGCGAAAATTCAAAGGCGATTTCACTGGATTTTAAGAAGAAATTTCTATGAGAATGTTCGGTGAATGCAGATTAAGATCAAACCAAACAGTTATCATTTATTAACAATATATTTTCAAGCATTTTATAGTCGGTAGCCATTTCCGATACGATACGGTAAATTAAAATTAAATTCTAGTTGTTTAACATTTTCAAGTTAATTTTTTTTTAATTTTTTTATTTTAGATAATAGAAAAGTTATAATGTAAATATGTTAGATATTAGTAATTTTCATTTTTAAAGACTCTTGAAAAGTTACTTTTAGTTATTCGATGGACCTGAGTCTGATAAGACCCCTAAAGTAATTTGTTAATCAACTTTTAACAAATTCAGAAACAGCCACAATTCAAACAATTATTGCTCAAATCTTACCTCTTTTGACATAAATAACACTCAGAGGTTTCTTGAACATATAGAATAACGGACTTAAGTCAAAGCTTACAATAATCACCAAAAATTGCAATAAATCAATCTAAAACACGTTTGGGAAATAAATTATTCAAATATATTTAAGTTTTCTCATTATTTTTCAAATTGGAAGTAGCCTTACTATTATTTAGACCGCAACTGTACAAAAGTAAAGTTTTCGATGACTTCATAGCTTATTGGTTAGCGAGTTGTCTACAAACCCAGAGGTCGCGGGTTTGAGTTCATGTCAAAAAGGATTTTTCTCAAAACAGTAAGTTTATTGATTATGTATTTATTTCTCTAATCCAGATAACACATTTTCATTAACGTTATTATTATTAATATGCATTTTAAAAGCAAAAAAAAAAATGTTGTGTAAAAAATAATTAATAAAATAATTGCTTCAATAAAATTCGCCCTAAATTTAAGAAAGATTGCCCTTAAACTAAGAAGTAACACGCCTTGACCTTGTTTTAAACAAAATTTTGCGCCTTATTTATGAACAATTTTTAGAATTATAGCCCTAAAATTAACAATCACGTTCTTAAGTTAAAGAAAATCGCCTTAAATTAAAGAAAACATTTATTTAGGAAAAATTGGCCTAAAAAAATGGGTGATTTCGGGCTAACATTTTTTTGAGTGTAGAAAAACAAAAAAAAAAAAACCGTATTGAATTAATAATTCAAATGTTAAAAAAAATTAACCGAATTCAGAATAATAAAACCGTTTTTTAAATTTAGTTATATACATTAAATTAACTTTAATTACAAAAAACATTTTTGAGGTTATGTCAGCGGCAGAAAAGTGGGCATGGTTAAGTTTAATTTTTGCAAATAATGTTCCAACTTTGAAGGCTCTATCATCAAGTTAATACCAAAAAATTCAAACAAAACCACTGAGCACTGGTCATAAATCTCGCGTTTTTTCAATCGTGGAAATCCAGCCTACAACTTCAGCCACCCGTTCCATAACACAGGTGAGCAATGGACGGCTTTAAAGCTACGCAGCTATAAGCCGACAGAAGGAGACAGAAAATAATTTTATAAGCAATTTCCCATTCTTAGTCAGTGCAGTACATAGGAGTCCACACAATTGCATTTACATACGTCTTTGGAATGAAATACCCCACCATTCTTCCCCACAGAGTTTACTATCGTAAAGTGAATTTCCTTTGCGGTTGCCCATGCGACGGCAGAATTGACCTACACATTGTATAAGTACTTCCTTTTGTTAATATCGCTTTGATAAATCAAAATCTGAATAAAATTCAGTTTATTCTCAACAGTTTTAACAATCAAATGTATATTTATTAATCGTACATTTAACTGGCGCTTTCGGTATCAGTTGCAAATGCTTACTCGAAAGGATAAACAGAAAGTGAGCTTAAAATAGAAAACATAAAAATCAAAAGCCTATAAATAAAATATATATATATAATAAAATAATAATAGAAAACGTCCGAGAATAACTTACAATAATATGTATAAAATAAATTTAAAACCCAAAAAAATTTTTTAATTATAAAAGTGAAGAAATTGTTATAAAAAATTGAAAATCAAAGGTGCCGCGAAAAACTAAAAATAAAATTTATAACAAATAAATTAAACAAAGATATCCCTAAATTGGTTGAAAGTTATAAAAGTGAAGGGAGAAATTATTAAAAAAAAAAGGTTTAAAACTGCCGTTATTAAATATAACATAGCAAAAACCATTTTAAAAGTTCAAAACTTAAAAGACAAAGGAAAAATTAGAAGATTTTGAAAAATTTATAAAAGTGAAAAGGTGAAACCAATAGAATGTATTAAAACCAACGAATTCGAAATTTTTTAAAATTTAACAAAAAGGGGGTTACATAAAATAAACAACTTAACAAAAAAGAACAATCGAACAATCAAAGCAACTTTAAAACTGCAAAAAGGAACGAAGAAATCAACTAAACAGGAAATCAATTTATGGACGGCAAATGTGAACAGAAGACAGCCAATACTACGCATACTCTTATTTTTTGTTACAACTGATCTGCTAGGCAATTAAATTTTTTACGCCAGTATATACACCAAATAGACATTTATTTTATTAATAAGCGAAACAAAAATTCAAATTTTCAAAAATCCGATGTCTACCCTAAAGAAAAGGAACGATCTACCGGAAGCACTTACAATGCACTATGGTCCAAAAGTCGATTTTTTGGCGTAAACTCTAAAAATCTCACTTGCACACTATTTTTTTTTTAAAGAGTAAAAAAATGGGCAAAACAAAAATTGAGTCTGTGCGTCAGACAAGTTACTTACATTTATATAGTGACATATCCACAGTCCCACAGACTTAGCACATGCCTACTTATAATTCCACAGTACATGTATAATCATCGTACCCTATACTACCCTACAATTGTACAAACACATAACACATACACCCCATGCTACCCTACAACTATGAATAATGATCGAATGATAAGCATAGACTAAAAAACTTTTATTGTGAAAACATCCTGCCCCATTTTTCACACGCTCTAGGTTCGGACTCGACAGCCCGCCAACTCTATTATATTCCCTTATCTTCTTTAAGGGTAAGGCCAAAGCCAGAACCTAAATTTTAAAACGATTTTAACGCATTTTTACCCATTCTCATTCCTTACATTCAACGGCTTCACCGTGGGGTATAAAATATTTGAGTTACTTTTTGATAGCCTGCTTTCAATCTTCATCAAAAGAAATTACCTATTTTAAATATAAGAGACGTGGTTTCCAACGCTGAAAAAAAAAGATTTTTGCAATTTTTTTTTTGCTAATTTCAGAGTGAATATAAATATAAGTTTTTTACACGATAAATACCTATATTTGAAGAGTAACTAGGATTTAATCGGGGTCTTTTAAAAAAAATGGAATCTTGCGGTGCGTAAAGCCTAGACTCAGTGATATAAAAAATTAAATTAAATTGAGTTATTTAATATACTGGTTTATTGTGCGGATGAACGAAATTAAATTGAAAAATATGCGATTTGGAATTTTTGGCGCGGTTTTAAAGTCGGATTTCCCTTTTTTGCAAATATTTAAAATTTGTGAATAAAAACTTTCGTTCATCCGCAAGTATTTACTGTATAAATGTTGGGTATTTACTGTATAAATTTCATTTAGATCGGACCATTATTTTTTGAATTACGTTACGCACTGTTACGTTATCGCCTTGAGCATTGAGCATTCATTCAAGAACGCACACGAAACACACAGAGTTTGTACTTACGTAAGCGCAATAGGTAAGTAACTTTTTGATAACGTCATATAGTCAAATCTGTACATCAGCACTCCTGCTCAGGTCATTTTTTTTTTTTGAATTTACGATATCACAACAATTCCCTTTTGATAAGGATATTTCTTACTAAGGAAAACCAAATGGTCTTACTTTAAGAAACATTACTTTCTATAAGAAACAAACAATCCTATTTACACTTTCACCTTTCAAACTTATTCCTAACACGAACTAAACAATTTGGTTAATATCTCAACTGTCACCTTTGGAGCACTGCTTCTTCATACTCACAGTCGGTTTCCTTAGTTTCGCTAATCGTTCGTGGTCGCCTTATCTTTCGTAGATTTTTTGGTTGCTTTCTTCTTGTACTTTGTTTAATTGGGTTCTTTTTTTTCTCTTTTTTTCCTAACTCTCCCTTTTACGACAAATCTTTTTGTTTATTTAGTAAACGTCTAGCTAGTCTCGATGTCCCTGCTCGGGCGCCATTTGTAAAGACGCTCTCTTGTCAGGGTACCGAGCTCAGTCAGATCCAAAAGTCCTTGCAAGAAATTTGTAAATTAACAAGAAACTGGACAAGGGAGTTCCGTTTGGTAGGTGAACAGAAAGTTTTAGTCGTCAAACCAAAGGTTATTCACGCCTAAGAAGGACGCCTTTCACTATTACTTCGAGTAACAGCAAGTGTATGTGTTACCTAGTCAAGAGAACGGTCCTTAAAAGAAAAAAAATCTATTTGTTGGACTATTGGGAGAGGACAAGCCTATGTTTATTTATTTTCATAAGTTAACAAATTTTTGTCAACATTAAAAACCCTAATTTTAGTCTCGGCCCCGGCTCCGTCTCACAACGAGTGGGCGGCGGTAGAGACTTACAAATGTTTTAAGTGAATGTAGGCAATAACTTTAGAAATATTGATTTGGCAGTCGTTTCAATCCAAACAAAAAATTCAAAACGGGTCGTGAAAGGCGAAATTAGACTTTCATATTGACAGGAATATAGGGCGGAACTGTCTTGTAAATCTAAGAGGAACACAAAAATTAATAAAACTTAGTAAGGATCTAGAGTTATTAATAAGTTTAAATATAAAAATAACACTATTGCATTTTCTCCGGTCCTGCAAGGTTGGCAAGTCCAAAAGGCGGAGCCTGTTGATTTAGGGCGGCAGGTGAAGATGTGGACACCAGTTAAGTCCCCTCAAGGCAAACAGTAGCGATTGCTCCTGAGCTGATTGAATAGGGTTCTGAAAGCTATTGAGGATCGAACAAGCGAAATATAAAAAAGCCTAGCGGTGTAAGAGTCGTTGAACTGTTTAGACCAATTTTTTATGAGCGCTAAAACCCCTTTTTCCTATCCCACTATAATGCAAATTTGAGAGGCAAAATTTAGATGATGTTTAATTAGAACGCCTATTTCTGATGTTTGTGAAACACATAATAGCTGGTTTGAGCCCAGATAATACTTAGATGCCATTGGTCCAAAGCGGTAAAAGGAACATCGCATTTAGAGTGGCTTAAGTGAAGATCATTACTAGCGCATCAGTATAGTATATTTTAGGTCACTTTGCAAACGAATTTGCGAATCAGTTCCTTCAATGTGCCTACAGATTTTGACATCATCAACATACATCAGAGTATTAGACTCAAGTAATGTAGATAAATCGTTTAAGAATAAGGCGAAGAGAAGAGAACCCAAGTGACTACCTTCCGGAACTCCGGAGGTGACGAGGACATTTTCAATCCATTTGAATAGGCGAGTTGGGAAACTCAATAGAGATAGCTTTTTAACAGCAAAATTTGATTTACTGCAAAGACGACATCAACTTTGTAATTTTGTTTGAATCCATTTATAATAAAAGACGAAAATTTATTATTATTCAAAATATTGTTAATTTGAACCGACGCTTTATAAAATCGTGATGAGATAAGGACATTAATGATTAGCATTGATGTTGTAATAGAAAAGTTAATATCAGCTCTAAAAACTTCGGTGTGGCGCAGAGCTTCCACGGTAATGTCTGACCTGCTACCTTTTTTTTTGAGTGGATTCTTTCCATATTGAAGGTATGCTACCTTGGCATTAATATGGAAACAAATAAAGGTAAAAACTCAGCCCTAGATGGTATGAGGTTGGTTTTAGTACGTAAGCGTTGTGGAAAAAAGAGTCTTTCTCCCTGTTGTATATCGGAAACAATCAAACTCGTATCTACAAAGATTACCCATCCCCGAGACAAATAAAAAAAATCAAATACTATTTCTTCATTAATGATTGGCATAAAAATACTTACCGAGTTCTGCGGAGAGTAAGGATGATATTGGTTAGTTCGGTTTCACACTCTAAAAACAACCATCATTTTTAGTTTTCTCTCTCACCGCTCTCTCGTGGAGAGAGCGCACATTGACTTAGAAAGAGAGAGCTTATATGCTAACCAACTCGCATATGATAAAGAGAGATAACTGTAATATTCAAAACGGATCTGAAACAACGACAACTATAAATTTAGGATCCGTCTTCGAAGGTCTAATTTAGGAGTTCATTCGCTGCCTCTGCTCAATCACATTCGGTGGTGTCCAATGGCCGTTGAGAGGTGCTTGGTTTCCGCCACTGTCTTCACACCTTCTGCACGTGATTTTTGCTGGTTTTGCCGATTTATGCCGCGCTGCTCTTGAACAAATTCGTGAGAGTTTCTAGATCGTCTAACTTATATGTTTTCAAAAAGATCCGGTGCGCAGTTATCCTTAATAACCTCGAACTATGCTTCCTCTGCTTCACCTGGTCTGCGAGCTTTGAGAAAATCACCTCGGTAGGAAACATTTAACGTTTAAAAGCTCTCGCTGTTCTCCGCCCATGCTCTCCAGAGGTTATTATCGCTATGACCTGTAGCACTTCTCTGGGTCTTTTCTGTCCTTGTCTTCTGTCTTGACTTGAACCCTTAGTTCTTCCAGCCTTCTTCGTTCGGCGTCTGAGTTCAGCAATTTGACACTTGGGCATGGTTACGGTATTGTCCGACCTGCTTTCTAGGATAACGCCAAGCATGGATGCCACGTGCGACAAATCTTCTTTCTTGAGCAGATAAATCCATCCTTTTCCTATTTCTGTTTTATGCTGATTCTTACTGTCAGGTCAATCACGTTTTGAGCGCCAGATGTAACGAACTGATTTTGTTTATTCTGCTCGCTTCGAATATAGCTCAGAAGATCTATGTGTTCATCCCACCATATTTATATAATCGTGACCGCCCAATTGACCAGCAAGAACGCACAGAAAGTTGGGGTGTAAAAAAGGATCTTTATTTGCCGACTTGACGCTCGGCCTGGGGCTGATAGTGACAAATAGGTAACTTCTTCGCCGGTGCAGTATGAGCACTCTCCTTTCCACGTCGCTGCTCTGGGCTCTGTCGTTGATCACCTCGCTCCGTATTAATTCTGTTGCTGCAGGTTTCTCTCGGGGTTCATTCTGCTGCCGTTGTCTTGGGATGAGCTACGGGATGCCTCTCCCTTCTCAGACTAGGGAGAACACGCACTGTGCTCTTAAGATACTTCTGTCGCAGTCTCCAGTCCCTTGCTTTGTACCAGCCGGTCGCGCCGAACGCCTGCTCATTTTTTACCTGACGGTTCAGGCGTACGCCGGAAGCGGCCAACGTAGTCCCTGAGGTAAACGCTAGGTTCTAGACGAACGCTTACCCCCTAGCCTTCTTGCAGCGGACTTTTAGATGTTGAAGTAACCAAAAGCTAGCTTGCTGCTTGCCCAACGCTAGTCTCTCGTCGTCCTCGATGTCCTCGCTCTGCTCCTAGTTACGGTGTCCTGGTTCTACTCCTTGCTTGCTTCTTCAGGACCTTTGGCTCTCGGGATTCGATCAGCTGCGGTTCTAGGACCCTAGCGGTGAACTGCTGGGCTCTCCGCGCATACGCCTTTCGAGACACCAGCCGATCCAAAGCGCCTCCTTCCTGGCTAATCGCATCTGGACCTGACAACTCTCACAGGTCGATCAACGACGACAACTCTCCTTATCGAAGGACTCTTTTTGTGCAACTCAGCCTGACACGCCAGGCAATACACCAAGCTCAAATCGAGACAGAAGTTGTAACAAAGCGTCTGGACCTAGCCGTGTGACGCCTTAAGGCCCTCATGTACCTGTGTCTCAATTCGGAGACTTTAAACTTCTTGCTCCTTATTGACTCCGCACTAGTCAACTGGCACTTAATGACTGATTACTGGTAATAAACGACTGATCAAGCTTCCTGCGCTAGGCCTCTGTTTACAATTAGTTATCGGCATATCCTTGCCTCCTAAACCAAAGTCAATGGTCTTACCGTTCGACCTTTCGCCCTCTGCGCACGGCCTCTCAGCAGGGTCCGAAGCCCGTTGCTGTCCCGTCTTTTTTTATTTTGCACCCGGCACTCCGACACTATCTCTCCTGTCTCTCGGACTCTTCCTGTCTCTTTCTGTGCACCATATCTCCCACCGCACTACCGTTACTAAGGGCGAATTCGCGTTATATATATATCTATTCAACTCCTCACAAATGGTTTGCTTTTAAGAAGCCGACCACAGCAAAGAGAGTTCTCATCGCTGGACTCAAATTAAAGGGACAGGGTTATTCGGGAATAAATGTTTCTGGTTTGTGCATAACTCTAGTATACATATAATTGTGTTTCGATCCACCTACAGCTGAGCTTTTCGGGATGTAGGGACCTATGGCAGACGAACTTAATAAATACTGTTTACTCAGGCACATTAACCATTTGTTCTACCCAGAGGCGAAAAGGTGAATAGGGTTTGGAGAAAAAATGCCCTACCTTGGCCCAAAAATAAAGCAGAACATGACAAAGGATCCAACGGCTAACCCAGCCAAGCCAGCAAGTCCAAGATCGTAATGCGCCTACTAATAAATCTGGACCACAGCAAAGCATCCTCTTCTGCCCGCCAATTCTATTATACTCTATTATCTACTTTAAGGGTAAGGCCAAAGCCAGAACCTACATTTTAAAAAGATTTTAACGCATTCCTACCAATTCCGATTCCGTTTATTTAAAAACTCGTACATTCAACGGCTTCACCGTGGGGTAGTATTAACACAAATAAAAGATTTGAGTTACTTTTTGATAACCTACATTAAAATCTTAATTTTTTTTGCGAATTTTTTTTTTGCTAATTTCAGAGTGAATATAAATGTTTAAGTTTTTTACACGATAAATGCCTATATTTGAAGAGTACTAGGATTTTTTTTTATCACGTGGCGACGGTTGGTCAGAGTCTTTTAAAAAAAATTTAATCTTTAGGTGCGTAAAGCCTAGACTTAGTGATATAAACAAATAAATTAAATTTAGCTATTTAATATACTAGTTTATTGTGCAGATGAACGAAATTAAATTGAAAAATATGCGATTTTGAGTTTTTGGAGCGGTTTTTAAGTCGGATTTACCATTTTTACAAATATTACAATAAAAAAAATGTACCGTATTATTGATGTGTATTTACTGTATAAATTTCATTTAGATCGGACCATTACTTTTTGAATTACATTACGCACCGTTACGTTTCCTGCCTTGAGCATTGAGCATTCATTCAAGGACGCACACCAAACACACAGGGTTTGTACTTACGTAAGCGCAATAGGTGAGTTACTTTTTGATAACGTCATACAGTCAAATCTGAACATCAGCACACCTGCTCAGGTCATCTCTTTTTAGAATTTACGATATCACAACAATTCCTTTACTAAGGATATTTCTTACTAAGGAAAACCAACTGGCCTTACTTTAAGAAACAAGAAACAATAAGAAACAAACAATCCTATTTACACTTTCACTTTTCAAACTTAGTCCTAACACGAACTAAACAATTTGGTTAATATCTCAACTGTCACCTTTGGAGCACTGCTACTTCATACTCACAGTCGGTTTCCTTAGTTTCGCTAATAGTTCGTGGTCGCCTTATCTTTCGTAGAGTTTTTGGTTGCTTTTTTCTTATACTTTGCTTAATTGGGTTCCCTGCTCGGGCGCCATTTATAAGGACGCTCTCTCGTCAGGGTACAGAGCTCAGTTAGATCCAAGAGTCCTTTGCAAGAAATTTGTAAATCACCAAAAAACCAGTCTAGGGAGTTCCTTTTAGTAGGTGAACAGAGAGTTTTAGTGGTCAAAGCAAAGGTTATTCACGCCTAAGAAGGACGCCTTTCACTATTAACTCGAGAAAAAGCGAGTGTATGTGTTACCTAGTCAAGATAACGGTCCTTAAAAGAATAAAAATCTATGTATTGTACCATTGGGAGAGGACATGCCTATGCTTATTTATTTTCATGAGTTAACAAATTCTTGTCAACATTAAAAACCTTAATTGTAGTCTCGGCCCCGACCTGGTAGGAGTTATTTTTTACGATATGCTCCGTCTCACACCAAGTAGACGGCGGCAGAGATTTACAAATGTTTTAAGTGAATGTAGGCAATAACTTTAGAAATATTGATTTGGCAGTCGTTTCAATCCAAACAAAAAATTCAAAACGGGTCGTGAAAGTCGAAATTAGACTTTCATATTGACAGGAATATAGGGCGGAATTGCCTTGTAAATCTAAGAGGAACATAAAAATTAATAAAACTTAGTAAGGATCTAGAGTTATTAATAAGTTTAAATATACAAATAGCACTATTGCATTTTCTCCGGTTTTGCAAGGTTGGCAAGTCCAAAAGGCGGAGCGTGTTGATGTAGGGCGGCAGGTGAAGATGTGGACTCCAGTTAAGTCCCCTCAAGGCAAACAGTGATATAAAAAATAAATTAAATTGAGCTCTTTAATATACTAGTTTATTGTGCGGATGAACGAAATTAAATTGAGAAATATGCGATTTTGAGTTTTTGGAGCGGTTTTTAAGTCGGATTTACCATTTTTACAAATATTACAATAAAAAAAAGTGCTGTTTTAATGATGTGTATTTACTGTATAAATTTCATTTAGATCGGACCATTACTTTTTCAATTACATTACGCACCGTTACGTTACCTGCCTTGAGCATTGAGCATTCATTCAAGGACGCACACCAAACACACAGGGATTGTACTTACGTAAGCGCAATAGGTGAGTTACTTTTTGATAACGTCATACAGTCAAATCTGAACATCAGCACACCTGCTCAAGTCATCTCTTTTTAGAATTTACGATATCACAACAATTCCCTTTTACTAAGGATATTTCTTACTAAGGAAAACCAACTGGCCTTACTTTAAGAAACAAGAAACAATAAGAAACAAACAATCCTATTTACACTTGCACTTTTCAAACTTATTCCTAACACGAACTAAACAATTTGGTTAATATCTCAACTGTCACCTTTGGAGCACTGCTACTTTATACTCACAGTCGGTTCCCTTATCTTCGTGATGGCCTTATCTTTCGTAGATTTTTTGGTTGCTTTATTCTTGTACTTTGCTTAATTGGGTTCTTTTTTTTCCTAACTCTCCTTTTCACGACAAATCTTATGGTTAATTCAGTAAACGTCTAGCTAGTCTCGATGTCCCTGCTCGGGCGCCATTTGTAAGGACGCTCTCTTGTCAGGGTACAGAGCTCAGTTAGATCCAAGAGTCCTTTGCAAGAAATTTGTAAATCACCAAAAAACCAGTCTAGGGAGTTCCTTTTAGTAGGTAAACAGAGAGTTTAGTGGTCAAAGCAAAGGTTATTCACGCCTAAGAAGGACGCCTTTCACTATTAACTCGAGAAAAAGCGAGTGTATGTGTTACCTAGTCAAGAGAACGGTCCTTAAAAGAATAAAAATCTATGTATTATACCATTGGGAGAGGACAAGCCTATGTTTATTTATTTTCATGAGTTAACAAATTCTTGTCAACATTAAAAACCTTAATTGTAGTCTCGGCCCCGACCTGGTAGGAGTTATTTTTTACGATATGCTCCGTCTCACACCAAGTAGACGGCGGCAGAGACTTACAAATGTTTTAAGTGAAGGTAGGCCATAACTTTACAAATATTGATTTTGCAGTCGTTTCAATCCGAACAAAGAATTCAAGACGGGTCGTGAGAGTGGAAATTAGGCTTTCGTATTGACAGGAATATAGGGCGGAATTGTCTTGTAAATCTAAGAGGAAATAACACCATTGCATGTTCTCCGGTCCTGCAAGGTTGGCAAGTCCAAAAGGCGGAGCGTGTTGACATAGGGCGGCAGGTGAAGACGTGGACTCCAGTTAAGTCCCCTCAAGGCAAACAGTAGGGATTGCTTCTGAACTGATTGATTAAGGTTCTGATAGCTCCCATATTGAGGATCGAACAAGCGAAATATAAAAAAGCCTAGTGGTGTAAGGGTCGTTGAACTGTTTAGACCAATGTTTAATGAACGCTAAACCCCCTTTTTCATATCCCACTATAATGCAAATTTGAAAGGCAAAATTTAGATGATGTTTAAATAGAACGCCTACGTCTGATGTTCGTGAAACACGTAATAGCTGGTAATTTATAATGTCTGACCTGCTACCTTTTTTTGGAGTGGATTCCTTCCATATTGAAGGTATGCTACCTTGGCATTAATATTGAAACAAATTAAGGTCAAAACCCAGCCCTAGATAGTATGAAATTGGTTTTTAGTACGTAAGCGTTGTGCAAAAAAGGGTCTTTCTCCGCGTTTTACAATGCATAGTGTTTGCGAGGTATCGATGCATATCGGAAACCATCAACACTGGTATCTTTAAAGATTACCGATCCTTGAGACAAAAATAAATTATTATTAAATATCAAATACTATTTCTTATCAACTATAAATTATCAAATACTATTTCTTCGTTAATTATTGGCATAAAAATACTTACCGAGTGCTGCAGAGAGTAAGGATGTTATTGGTTAGTTCGGTTTCACATTCAATATGCTGCTCGCAGGCAGCCAAAAACAACCCTCATTTTTAGTTTTCTCTCTCACCGTTTTCTCGTTGATGGAGCGCACATTGACTTCGAAAGAGATAGCTTATATGCTAACCAACTCGTATATGATAAAGAGAGATAACTGTAATATTCAAACGGATCTGAAACAACGACTATACATTTAGGATTTTCTTGAAATATATACTTAAACTTTATACTTATAAATAAATCTGATAACAAACAGAGTTATACTGAACAAAATCCGACTTGGCACCTAAGAAGCTCGAATGGTCGACACAGGACCCAGTCCTCTTATATTTTCTAAAACGCCTATTCTTGATATTTTTAAGCTAAGAAAGCCGGCGGGTAATCCAGGGTGGTTTTCGAGAAATCGCAAAGATGACGCAGTAGGAACAAACAGGTCAATAGACGAGTTGAGCAAGCTATTAATTTCAAGAAGAGATTGAAAATTCAGAACAGAAAACTAAATCCAGCTTGCCGTTTGAGTTGACAACTGAATTGATTTGACTTAGGGAAATGTCAACCATACCGTGAACAAACTCATGTGCACTAGACTGTATTAAAGAATTGGAATCCCTAAGGGCATTCAAACAAGAGAGGGAAAGAAATGTCAACAATACCGTGAACAAATTCATGAGCACTAGTCGGTATGAATGAATTGGAATCCTCTAAGAATACCCAAACAAGAGAGGAAATATTAAAAACTCACAAAACAACTAGGTGATCATTGTCCCTAAATAGGACTGAACAGTATGGATTGCCGATAAATTTTCATATAAACAGAAATGTCAGATCGGGATGGTATGCATAAGCTAGAAATGTTAACAAAGGCATTATTAAAAGTGATGCGCACGGAGACAAACTATATGTTTTGACGGGGATTGCTGGTACTGACACTTATACGTTATTGGAAGGTGAAGGATTGGATTTTAATGGGCTAGTGTCCCCAGTTATGGCGACATCAGCAGTGGCAGTTGGTTGATTAGGCGTTTGTAAGTTATTCGAAAATGACGGTTGGAAGTTCAAAGACTTTTTGTTCCCAGCTACGGCGATATCAGCAATGGCAATGGAATGCTTAGGCGCGGAGCTCAATGGTTCCTTCAGGGCGGAAGGCTAACCATGTGGGCGGTTAAACAGGTTCCGGCTGAGAATCAGTGGTGGCAGAGCCAGGTTGAGGATCGTCTTCGTTGCTGATGGGATGAATATTTCCACTGTTAACGGAAAAGATGTTTCCTTGGGGTTCAGCTATAGAACTGAATTGCATTAGTGACGGATTATCTGGAACAGTAATAGTTTTAGTATTAATTTGCGGGCTGCACTATTTACGTTTAGGTGTTAGTTATAGAATTTTAAGACTTTTAAAACGTGTTCCCATAGCTTTAAGCTGAGCTAGAACAAAGTTTGTGCGCAGATCCTGAAACTCCAGATGTGTTTCGCCCATATATGCTGAATCCTCTACTACCAGACGTCTGCACTTTGGACGCGCCCAGAGTAGACCAATTTTACGCTTTAATCGCTGACAAATGTGGGCACCGATGTGGCCAAAGTCCATACAGCCTGGATGAGTGACGTTATGTAGTTTTGTTATTGTAAGTGCATTTATTGGCGCAGCAGGAGAACATAGTTCTCGCAATAGAAGTTTGACAGTTGGGGTTAAGTAAATCCAAATTTATGAGAGATGCTAATGGTGAGTGGGTAAATAAATTCAACAGTAATAACAACAGCGTCCGACAAAACTAAATGAATCCAATAAACAAACATAGAAATATATGTACGCCTTTGCTGCGCGAAAAAAATAGTCATTTCAGTTTGATAAGTTCGAAGATAGTATAGTAAATACTTTGCATCATTGAAAGGTGAATAAATCAATATATTTAGCGTCGCTTGTGATCAGTTGTGTTTATTTTTTTCTCTGTGTTTTTGTCAAGTTTTAATTAATTTCTGAAAGTACTTGTGTTTTTCTTTTAACCAAGCTAGCTTAACTACATTATTTGTGTTTGGAACTAGGGTTTCTTATAAATCTGTACTCAATATTAGAGTTTTATTAATTTTATTTTAATTTGTCTAATCCCTGGGCACTGTTATTATAAATTCATTCTCTTGTACTTGCTTTGCCAGTGTAAATTATGTGTAAATTATGTGTTTTGATAGAGCCTCGGTTAATAGTGTTCACTGATTAGACATATTTATATGTGCGTTTTCGAAACACATTCGGTGCTTTCTAAATATAGACTCATAAGAAGCTCTTAAATCTGACCACCTTCGGAACGTTGAAAGAAAAATCAAAGTAAAAACCACACTTAAAATAATGGTAAGCAATTCTTGCAAGCAGCAAGATGATTGAAATTTCAGGATTTCCAATTTGTGCATTCAGTTATAAATGATGGTTGTGCAAGAATTTAGCCGAAATGAGTGTAAAAAATAATGAATTCCCTAAACTTGAATATTTGTTGTTCGACCATTTTTATGCCTTTATCAAAATTTCCTTACTATGTCTTTAAAATATCTTTTTTTGTTAGGGATGCCAAATAAATGAAACAACCTTCTACATTGAGGTCTGAATTTAAATTTTTTTTTTTTCAAATATTGTTTCCAAGATTCTTATTCTATTCTTATCTATGGCCTAAACAAATACCGAATCTTTTTGCATGAGCGGGGGACATTTGGTTCAAAATTTTCCCCTTGGTGGTTGGAGTTCTGAACTCGCGGTTACTCTTTACTTCAAACGAGTTGCACCTTAGATTACTTTACTCTTCTGCCGCCAAATGGGAAAGTCTGCTACCCACGCCGGACATAGAAATATATGTACGCCTTTGCTGCGCGAAAAAAATAGTCATTTCAGTTTGATAAGTTCGAAGATAGTAAATACCTTGCATCATTGAAAGGTGAATAAATCAATATATTTAGCCTCGCTTGTGATCAGTTCTGTTTATTTTGTTCTCTGTGTTTTTGTCAAGTTTTGATTAATTTCTGAAAGTACTTGTGTTTTTCTTTTAACCAAGCTAGCTCAACTACATTATTTGTGTTTGGAAATAGGGTTTCTTATAAATCTGTACTCAATATTAGAGTTTTTTTAATTTTATTTTAAATTGTCTAATCCCTGTGCACTGTTATTGTAAATTCATTCTATTGTACTTGCTTTGCCAGTGCTCCTAGTGTTTGTTTTTGTAACTCTCTCCCAGCAAGCAAAGTTAGGAGCGCTCTAAATTATGTGTCTTATTAGAGCCTCGGTTAATAGTGTTCACTAATAAGACATATTGATATGTGCGTTTTCGAAACACATTCGGTGCTTTCTAAATATAGACTCATAAAAAGCTCTTAAATCTGACCACCTTCGGAACGTTGAAAGAAAAATCAAAGTAAAAACCACACTTAAAATAATAGTAAGCAGGTTCTTGCAAGCAGCAAGATGATTGAAATTTCAGGATTTCCAATTTGTGCATTCAGTTATAAATGATGATTGTGCAAGAATTTAACCGAAATGAGTGTAAAAAATAATGAATTCCCTAAACTTGAATATTTGTTGTTCGACCATTTTTATGCCTTTATCAAAATTTCCTTACTATGTCTTTAAAATATCTTTTTTTGTTAGGGATGCCAAATAAATGAAACACCTTCTACATTGAGGTCTGAATTTAAATTTTTTTTTTTTTCAAGTATTGTTTCCAAGATTCTTATTCTATTCTTATCTATGGCCTAAACAAATACCGAATCTTTTTGCATGAGCGGGGGACATTTGGTTCAAAATTTTCCCCTTGGTGGTTGGAGTTCTGAACTCGCGGTTACTCTTTACTTCAAACGAGTTGCACCTTAGATTACTTTACTCTTCTGCCGCCAAATGGGAAAGTCTGCTACCCACGCCGGAAAGTTCGCGGTAGTCACAGAGCAGTCTAAGGTGAATTTTAGGAAAAGTTGACACATGCCACTGTTGCTCTCAGATCGACTTTTCACCCCTGCCAGAACCTTCTACCTCCGAGCTCTAGGTGGCGCTAATAGTACCTCAAGGCCGATTCCTAGATGTAGCCAAAAACGTATCTTTTCCTCTCTTATTAGTGCTACAAGAATTGGAATCTTTTAAGGGCACCCATATATTAAAATCATCTTAAACAACTAGGTGATAATTATCCCTAAGACTGAACAGTGTGGGTTGCCGATAAGTGTAGCATATAAATAAAAATGTCAGATCGTTTTGGTATGTATGAGCTATAAATTTAATCATTAAAATAACACGGACGGAGACAAACTCAATGTTATTGCCGACGTCAAGAGCGATGAGAAATGACAGGGCGTAGAATTGATCGCGATGAGGATAACACCGGTCGCACCGATATATAAAGTAATTGTTTGCAAAATCAGACATAGTCGAGTTTAAACAAGTAAAAGCGAGTACGCTCGCATCAAACGAAGCCCTATTGCCCTATTTGCAAACAACTTATTAAGCTTACCTAATAAGTTACGTACATTTTGATAGTCTATGGTGAAGGCCGAAGTGTGGAGGCGGAAAAAGTATTTCAGGTTTGTTAATAAAAAAAATGTAATACTAGTTTGTATTAACGAAACGGGAAACTTGTGTGACTGCAGGAGGATTCAGCGGATTTAATTGCGAAAGAATGTGTAAGATTTAGCGAGATTGCGACGACGAAAGGGAGTGGTATCGATGGAGTTCAAATGATCATTTTAATGTTCCACTAATTTCTCTTAGAAACTAACTTATGCTAAGGTGGCGAGAGACGGAGCGAATTCGCAAAAGCGAACGAACGAAAACTTTATTGGCTTGCGTTCTCGCCCTACAACTTGTAGCTTTAATTTAAATAACAGCACCAAGTGGGCAAACACCGCCACCTCTGAAGGGACAACGGCTCAAAATATTGGTAAGTTCTATAGGCCATAAATATAAAAAATTCTATGTGAAAATATGACTTTAAATGCACCAATTCTTATTCTTAATTGCTCTAGCTATTTGAATTTATTCATTATTTTGTTCTGCTCTATCTGTCCTCTTCAAAAATAGCATCGAAAGAGAGAGCATGATATTTATTGGGTATTTCAGCAACATTCAAGGTAAGCTTTTCCTAAAAAATTGTCTAAGCTTATTAAAAACAAGTTTTTGTGCAATGAAAGTGCTTAATATTTTAAATAAAGATATTAAGTTCCTTTTTTAAAAAAAAAGTATACATAGTATGTGTTGTGTTTTGGGTAAATCAATATTGTATTTAGTACATAATTGTGAGCTTTCTTGGTTTGTAATTTCTGTGTTTGGTTAGAGTTTTAGGTGCGATGGCATTCTTTGGCACAAAAAAATCTTTTTGTAAAATATTTTTAAGCATTTTAAGAATATAAGAATATTTAATTCAAGTTGCCGAACGGCTTGCAATTATACAAAAAGGTAACCTAACCTCAATTTTTAAAAAAAGACGTGCTTCTGCTGTGAGTTGTAGTTTGTTGTAGTTTCTTGTATTGTATTTTCGTTTGTTGTTATTTTTGTGTTATGTTTTGTGTTTATATTCTTTTCTTTAAAATAAAAGCTTATTATTTCCTTGTGAGTGCCAATTTACACGATTGCGTTCTGCACTGTGTCGTATCAATAAGAGCTATATGATATAATTGTGCGATTTTAAAACCGAATCTCGGGAATATTAAACTATTTTTAAATCTTAAAGAACTAAAAAAATGTAAAAACAAAAAAGTTATGAAAGCTATAGGATATAGTGGTACGATCTGGCCAATTATTGTCCTATATATTTATAAAACTTTTCTAGATTTTTGGTACAAGTTTGAAAGCGATAGCCCCTCTAGAAGTGTTTGTGGCCGCGGCTCTCATACAAGCCCTACCACTGTAGAGCGAACGAACGAAAGCTTTATTGGCTCCCGCCCTAAAACTTGTAACTTCAATTTAAATATTAGCGCCAAGTGCGCAAACACTCATCTTGATTGCAGCAATAACGACACGGGTCGATTATATTTCTTCAGGGAAGAGCAGACGATGTTTGCCTTTGCTGACTCCAGTTTCGGGGAGAATTTTTGGGAAAAAAAGCAGGTGATGAAGACTCCTATAGACTGGACCTCTGAGCGGGGCTAAGCCGGGTAAAATTCTTCGAAAAAAAGCTGAGAAAACAAGATTGATTGAGAAAATAAGAAATATTTAAAAAAAATAGCTGATGTTTATAAAAATGCAATGATCGATTATTTAAATATTAAAATAAAATGTTGTCTCAAAAATGTATTATTGAAACTGTATAGATTCGGGCGCGTTCTGTAAAAGTAACTGTTTAAATTCCTATGTGAGCATACAAAATCATACACACTTTTAAAATCAAAACCAATTTTTACATAAATATTTCGAAATTTTGATCAATAAATTTAAGGACGCGAGTCTGAGAAAAATGTTAGTAAAAAAGCCGTTTATACCCGTTTTGGAATTATGCTCTTACGACTGAAACTCTAGTCTAATCATCGACAAAAATTGCGACCAGTTATATAAAGAGATAAATGCGGTTGAATTTTAAAAGCCTACAGTTCTTTTCAAACCTTAAATTTTTTGTTATCTTTGACCTAAAAGTTGCTTTCAGCCATGAAAATCGAAATTGTTCACCAAATTAATACTAATAAAAAACAAAATTTGTATTTTTACTTATATTTAAAATAAATTAAAAAATGTGTAAATTAAAATTTATGTGAGCCAAGACAGATCTTAGTTTTACAAGTCGTTTTATTCAGATTTTCGGATTTTCGAAAGTGGGTCCTCGAGTAATAGAAGTATCTGCATAGGGGGCAGATTGAGCAATGTGAAGCACCTTAAATATCATCATTAATTAAAATTGTTCTCAGCTATTTATAAATACGAAACCAATACAAATGTTGCCGTGAGAGGACACACACAACGGCAACTTTACAAAGGGTGTTGTAATACGGTCAAAGTGGAGTGAAAGAATATACATGTGAGTAGCTTGCTTTCGTTGTTTAAATAAAATCCAAATTGTTGACCAAATTAATAACACAGGTACACAAAATCAAACTTTTTCAAATTTCCACGAATCAATTTCGTTTTATCTACTTCTATTTACTCTCCCATTTTATAAAAGTCATGGCACCCTTAAAATGTCTTGAAATGAAAGCCAATTTATTTATACAAGTCAGAACATACATTTTTCACTTATGTATACAGTACTGGACAAGAAATCCGGACATGCAAAAAAATGGTTGTTTTGGTTTTTTTTTGATTGTGTTTATTGTTTCAAAAAGAATTAAATAATTGTATTTTCCAACCAAAACATATTTTTTCGATTCCAAAAAGGTTTTTTTTGTTTTAAATCTTAAGTTACTGTATATATATCAATTCTGTATATGAATATATAAGTTAACACCCAAAATAATACAATTTCTCAGACAGAGGAAATGAGTAAGCATTGATTGCACAACAAACAGCAAAGCAATGCCCTCAATAATAGAATTTCCCAAACCGTAGAAGAGAGCATTAATTGCACAACTAACAGCAAAGCAATGCTCTCAATAAAGTTCTAACGAACTTAGCTTGCACCTTTTGGTCAGCGATCGTGGGAATGCAGAATAGCCAATTTCCAAAGTTGATCGAACTCAACTTAGTGCATACAACAAAAACTATAATTAAAATGCACTGGCCAATTACAATTAAGTTTGGCCAACGGCGACGGCGACCAAGAGCAGCAACCAATAATATGAAAGAACGTCAGCAGAAACATCAACAGCGGCAGAGACGGCGGCAGCGATGGAGCGACGCGACGCGACAATTATTTAATCTAAGTAAGTTAGTTCTTAATCCAACTCAATAAAGAAAAGTTAGATTTTTTTATATAAAAATCATAATCAATCTTTTAACTGGCGCCCGAACAGGGACCTGATTAAAACCGCGAAAGGATAACAAGTTCCGCGTCTCGCGAAGTTCAGAAAGTAAAAAATTCTGACGTTTCGTTTCAAACCTCCGCCTAATCAGTGAGAAGTAAAAAACCAAAAATACCGAGATTCGGAAGTGCAAAAGTGCCGTTTAAAAAACGCCGCAAATTGTCACTCCTGAAAAAAAAAAAAAGGGACTTGTACCCGGTGGAATAATCAGGCCAAATTTTATCGCCGTGATCCCTTTAGTATCCGTTCGAAGGGAACGTGAATTAAGGTACAGAGAAGGCCCCTTAGTAAACTCACACTCAGGAGAGATCGTTGCAGAGTGGGATAAAACGGAATCTGCCGAGCCTGTCATCACGAGAGCACGCCGAGATATGTTACTACTGTAAGAATAGTTTTAAGCAATTTATTAACAAAAACATAAAAAATATTTAATCGAAAAATATTCAAAGAAGAAAAAGTTTTACCCAAATATAAAGTGTAGAAGACATATTTTAGTGAGTTAAAAAGAAAAAAAATCCAAAATATAGGGAAAATAAAAATTCCCACACAATAATTACAAAGGTAATAAAAAATCGCACACCCTAATTCTTAGAAGACAACTTCCGAATTCTGAATAACTAAAATTAAAAAATTAAATTAAACTTTTCGCTGCTCATATATCCATACCCAAAATGACCGAACAAGATTTGGCAGACAGACTCGCGAATCTTACCGGACCCTCATTAGCCAGTTCCACACAAATAAACACACGAATCATGACCGAGAGGGACATTGAGGAAAAAATAAAAAACAATCTTAGAGACAAATCTCAGTAAACTAGTAAAGGAAATACTTAATCCAAATAAAGATTTTTCCAAATATACAGACCAAACAATTAAAAGAGAATTAACGCACAATCTTAGTGAGTTAGATAAATTACCAGACATTGTTCGGACACTTAGAGACTTTTCAGGAAACAAAAGTGAATATTCATCATGGAGGAAAAGTGTCGAGAGGGTGTTAAAAATCTATGAAAACAGAATTGGTTCACCAAAATATTATGGAATTCTTTTAGCAATCCGTAACAAAATTACTGGTCAAGCGGACGCAGTATTAGAATCATATAATACCCCCTTAGATTGGACAGCTATTTCAAAATGCCTAACAGCGCATTTCGCCGACAAGCGCGACTTAAAGACCTTAGAATATCAACTATATGCTCTTAACCAAGGTAACAATACTATAGATGAATATTATCAGGCAGTCTATCAACAATTATCACTAATTCTGAACCAAATTGGCAGCTTAGATGCCTCACAAGAAACTATACAATCTCTGACAGCCATGTATAGGGAAAAAGCCTTAGACACTTTTGTCAGAGGACTTAATGGAAACCTGGCACAATTGCTGGCCATTAAAGAACCACATGACTTAGGACACGCTCTACATTTATGCAGTCTGCTAGAGAATCAAAAAGCTAGGAATAACCAGACACCAAAAACTCCGTATTTAGGGAGGGCACCCATGCTACCACCTAAACCTCAACAACCATATCGGATGGTAGCCGTCAAACAAAATTTCCATCCGCATCTCTACCATAACCCAAACCAATCCGGAAAACCCCTAACAACTCAAACTAACCAATTCAAATCTTATAGTCAACCTTATACAAACCAATCCGGTGTAGTAGCGTCCTATAACATACCAAAACCTCCGCCACGACCACAACCGAAACCGGTACCTATGGACGTAGATCAGTCAGTTCGATCACGTCATATAAATTATATGAACAAACCAGCAAATAATGATTATGCAGGGAAAAGACCTCTCAGCACCGCTAATGCCCCAAATAATAATAATATGCCAAGACAGTTCCATATTCAACCAGAGACAGGAAGTAACGCGCAGCAAAATTCAGATGAAGCTTCATCAAGTTCAGAACAAGAGTATTATCAGTTGGCAGAAGAAAATAACGTTAACGAACTTCAGGAGGAATATGTATGGCAAAGCGATAACGAACAACAAGAATACATAGATATGTCAGAACTTTATTTTTTAGAATAAATCGTTCCTCACTACCTTACTTTAAAGTAACCACGGGGAACGGAAAAATTCTAAAATTCTTAATCGACACGGGCTCTAATCAAAATTATATTCAAAATCAATTAGTACCAAATCCAAAGCCAAATGAGAACACTTTTTCAGTTAGTTCAGTCGGTGGTAACAATAAAATAACACAACACGCAATACTTAAGCTCGCTAATATTTCGGATACACCCATGAAATTCTTTTTACTAGACACCCTGAAAACCTTTCATGGTATCTTGGGCAATGACACAATGAAAAGACTAGGAGCAATAATAGATGTAAAAAATGATATATTAATTCTCGGAAATAAACGCAAAATTAAAATTCATCAACTAGCGACACAAGCAGTAAATACAATTGGACCGCAAGTCAGCCATATGACCGAGTCACAAAAATCAATAATAAAACTCCTCGTACAAAGCCACAAAATCCTCTTCGCAGATCCCGATTCAAAGTTAGCATACACAACTAAAGTAGTAGGTGAGATCAGAACTTCATCAGATTCTCCAGTTTACGGAAAACATTACCCATACCCAATATCACTCAAACAAGAGGTAGAAAAACAAATAACTGAGATGCTAAGAGATGGTATTATAAGACCTTCAAGATCACCATATAATGCACCAGTCTGGGTAGTTCCGAAAAAGTCCGGCCAGTCCGAAGAAAAAAAGTACAGATTAGTAATTGATTATAGGAAACTTAATGAAGTTACTATCTCAGATCGGTATCCCATACCCGAAATTGGAGAAATTATTGCGCAGCTCGGGGACAACAAATATTTTTCGGTATTAGATCTCAAGAGCGGTTTTCATCAAATACCACTAAAAGATACAGACATAGAAAAAACAGCATTCGCGGTAAATGGCGGAAAATATGAATTTACGAGACTCCCATTCGGTTTGAAAAATTCCCCTTCCATTTTTCAAAGAGCGTTAGACGACATATTGAGAGAATACATAGGGAAAATTTGCTATGTATACGTTGATGATATTATAGTCTTTAGCAAAAACGAAGTGGAGCACGGCAAAAACTTGGAAAGAGTATTTTCAACGCTACAAAACGCAAATATGAGGGTTCAAATAGAGAAATGCCATTTTTTTAAAAACGAAGTAGACTTCTTGGGGTACACAATATCAGAAAATGGAGTAAAAACCAACATAGATAAAATAAAAGCGATTACAAAATTTCCAGTCCCAAAAACATTAAAAGATCTCCGTTCCTTTTTGGGCATGACAGGTTATTATAGGCGGTTCATAAAAGATTACGCCAAAATAGCAAAACCCCTAACCATTCTTCTAAGAGGCGAAGAAGGCCGGATATCTAAGACCAAGTCAAGCAGAACTGCTATCAACTTGAGCAAAGATGCGATTACAGCATTCGAGGTTACCCTTGCCTATCCAGATTTCGGAAAAGAATTTCAATTGACTACTGACGCTTCAAGTTACGCAATAGGCGCAGTATTGGAACAAAATCATAGGCCAATAACGTTCATTTCACGCACCCTGTCAAAGACTGAAGAGAACTACGCAACTAACGAAAGAGAGATGCTCGCGATCGTTTGGGCGCTCCAAAGTTTAAGACATTATCTTTACGGGTATTCAAAAGTGGTAATATACACGGATCACCAACCCTTGAGTTTTTCGAATAGCGTAAATAACCATAACGCTAAGCTTAAACGCTGGAGAGACCTCATTGGCGAGTATAACCACGAGATCAGGTACAAGCCCGGAGTAGCTAATGTGGTAGCGGATGCGTTGTCCCGGGCCCCCGCAGAAATTAACTCAATCAGCTCCTCAGCATCAGCCAATAGCGACGAAAGCTCGTCACACAACCTCATATTTTCAGTAGAAGCTCCAATTAACGTATTTAAAAAGCAATTATTATTACTGACTGCCGATACAGAATCCTATAGCTTCGAAATGCCATTCCCAACATACCACAGACACATAATTAAACAAAAATCTTACACGGAAGAAAAACTTATTGCAATCTTAACTAGTAAACTTGATCCGAAGCTTATAAACGGAATCATTACATCCGAAGAGGTAATGGGAAAAATTCAAAACATTTACCCTACCTATTTTAAATCATACAAGGTAAGGTTTACTCAAAACGAAATAGACGACGTAACTTCGGAGTCCCAACAAAACGAAATAATTATCCTCGAACATAAACGAGCCCATAGAGATGCAAAAGAGAACAAATTACAAATTTTGAAGAATTATTTCTTTCCACAACTTACCAAGAAAATCCAAGCAATAGTTCAAGCCTGTCAAACTTGTAAAGAATCAAAATACGATAGACACCCCCCAAAAGGAGAAATCCAACCGACCCCTATTCCTAATTACCCAGGAGAAATAGTTCACATAGATATTTATATTACCGAAAAACATAGAGTCTTAACGGGAATTGACAAGTTTTCAAAATATGTTCAAGTAAAAATTTTAGAGTCAAGAGCATCTGAAGATATTAAAAATCCGTTGAGGGAAATGTTAATTGCTTTCGGTATGCCGAAATGGATAATAATGGACAACGAACGATCATTTGGCTCAGCAGCAATAAAGTTTATGTTAGAAGATGAACTCAAAATATCATTACACACCACCGCACCGTACGCATCGACAAGTAACGGACAAATAGAAAGGTTTCATTCAACCCTATCTGAAATCATGCGGTGTCTCAAAAAAGACAACGGGAGCATATCATTTGAAGATTTAATCTTTAAAGCAGTTCAAGAATATAATAAATCGATACATTCTGTAACAAAAGAAAGACCCATAGACATATTTTTCAGAAGCACAATCTCTAGTTCAACAGAAGACATAGAAAAGAAACGAGAAGAAATAAAAAAGAAAATTAAAAATAAACAAACAGCCGACCTCGAATACCATAATCAAGGAAAAATATTACCAAAACTTTTTAAGCCAGGCGAAACTGTACATGTAAAAATAGATAAAAGATTAGGAACTAAACTTACACCGAGATACAAAACCGAGAAAGTAGCGGAAAATAGAACGACCACCATTAAAACACAAACCGGAAAAATCATACATAAAAATAATATAAGAACATAATTTTTCAGATTATTTTTACCAACATGCTTGGGAATAACTACAGTCCTCGACTATTCCAATTCACAGAACAATTCACGACTATCAGATCTTAGAAGACAAGATAAATGAGCAGCTAGAAAACAACAATAGACAAGTAGTAATTAACAGATTAATTAATCAAAAAATAAACCAACTTACTAACGCTACTAATGCAATGTTGAAAATTACCCAGAGCTCGGAAGAAATCATAAATCAGAAAGCAAATATTTTAAAGTATAAAATTCAATTAATAAAAGAAGAAATAATTAACATAATATACGCAATTACATGGGCCAAATCTAATACAATAAATTCATTTGTACTTACAAACACAGAAACCAAAATAGTGGAAGAAATTTTTAAAAAAGAAAATAACTTATTTTTTAACATAGAAGAATTATTGGAATTTGCTCGAATCAAGTTAGCCACAAATGGCAACGACCTTATTTACATTATTAGCTTACCAACCATTGAATCAGATAATTGTAGAACTTTAAAAATTAAAGCAATAAAAAAAGCCCAAATAATCAATGATATAAAATATGAAAATTTTTTAGAATGTAAGAGACAATTATTGGCAATAATTAAACCTTGTGAATCCTATAATGATAAGACAAGTTGTAATTCAGAAAATTTGTTAGATTTAAGCAATGATACTTGCGTAAACGCTCTATTAAACCTTCGAGAACCAGAATGTAAGATGATCAACAATCAACATATACCGGATTTCGAAGAAATACTACCAGGCACCATCCTGCTAAACAACTTCAATGGACCAGTCTCACTAGATGAAAAACTTCTACAACTTCAAGGCTCTTTCATAATACAATATCGTAATTCGACGGTAACAATTGGTGAAACCATCTTCAAGTCAAAGGAAATCAACGTAGTCGAACCAGAACCTCCGTTATTCCAACTATTGGGCGAAAAGACTAAGTTAGAGGAAGTTCTATCACTACAAATGGTCAAGGAACTCAACATTAACAACACAAAAGCGCTGGAAAAATTAAGAAGCAAGGCAACCATAGAATCTTCCGTTAGCTACGGATCCGCCATCATCCTACTACTTCTTATAATAGGATCAATCACGGAACTCCTACGAAGACGTAGGTCAACGGAAAGGACACCAGTTTCCGTGCCAGAAACGCAAGAAAAGCCCACGCACTCCGGACCTGTACTCTACTACGTTGCGACCGAGGACAGTCGCGTTTAAGGAGGGAATAATACAATTTCTCAGACAGAGGAAATGAGTAAGCATTGATTGCACAACAAACAGCAAAGCAATGCCCTCAATAATAGAATTTCCCAAACCGAAGAAGAGAGCATTAATTGCACAACTAACAGCAAAGCAATGCTCTCAATAAAGTTCTAACGAACTTAGCTTGCACCTTTTGGTCAGCGATCGTGGGAATGCAGAACAGCCAATTTCCAAAGTTGATCGAACTCAACTTAGTGCATACAACAAAAAATATAATTAAAATGCACTGGCCAATTACAATTAAGTTTGGCCAACGGCGAAGGCGACCAAGAGCAGCAACCAATAATATGAAAGAACGTCAGCAGAAACATCAACAGCGGCAGAGACGGCGGCAGCGATGGAGCGACGCGTAGCTATAAAAACAATTGTTTAATCTAAGTAAGTTAGTTCTTAATCCAACTCAATAAAGAAAAGTTAGATTTTTTTATATAAAAATCATAATCAATCTTTTAACTTATATATATGAATATATTCAATATAGCCTCACAAAATTTACAAATGGAATGACGGAACAATATTGTTAGCTGTGTATCATAAAAAAGAGGTTGGTTGCTCACAGGACAGTTCGAGAGCACATTTTTACAAACTTTTCCAGCTGATCTGTACACGAAATTAACCCATCAAATCATTCAACGATTACTTAACATTTTGTTGGAAATCGAAAAGTCGTTCCGAAAGAAAATCTGTAATGGAGTACTCTAAACATTACATCTTAGAAAATGTCATGGAAGAAACACCAACCTCTCCACTTGAAGAAACATTATCGTCTACTTTCACTTGCTCACAGTACTCAAATATTAGAAACCCCTGCCAACAGCGCCCCTTGAGGGGATATTTTTCTCTTATGGAGAAGAGATCTGCCTTGGTAACAAGCGATTGAATGGCTAAAAAAATCATGTTTTTTTTCATTGTTACACGGTAGTGCAAGGTTTCAAGTGTATTTCCACGATTGTTTCCGACCAGCTTGGGATTTGTAAAAGTCAAGAATTGTAAAAGATAAATCTGAAGAATATGCGTTGAGCTTAATTTTGGATTTAACAAAATAAAAAACAATTTTTGACGGTTCTGTTCTGATTTGGCGCTCAGGACAAAAGCTTTTTTCTTATCTGTAATAACTACAATTTATTTATATTAAAAGTTTTTTTTTCTATTTTTTGAACTCCCAAATACAGTAACTAAATTTTTTATATCCATATTGTTTGGACTTTTTATAGCCTTGCAGATAGTATTATAATTTCAGTCAGAAGTTTGTAACGCAGTGAAGGAGACGTTTCCGACTCTATAAAGTACATGTATATTCTTAATCAGCATCACTAGGAGAGTCAATAATAAGGGTTAAATATTTCAGAATTACGGTTTAAAATTCATCAAAATCGGAAGACTATATCATATAGCTCCCATGGGAAAAATAAAAATATTTTAAAAACAATTTTAGAAATTTAATTTTTTTATTTAGAAATTTTTTTAGAAATTATTTTTGATTAATTAATAACTTTCCAGTTCAAAATTACGCTTTTAATTTTATTAAAATCGGAAAACGATATCATGTAGCTGCCATAGGAACTATCAAATAATTGTAATTTGATTAAGTTTAAATATACGACTTTAAAGTTTTATTGAGAATGGAACTGTGAACCAAAAGAAGAAGATACAGCTGCGGTCAATATAGTAGTGCTATCGCCTCTCATCTTTAAATGTTTGTAATTGTTGTTTTTCTTGTCCAAATCTTGACATGATTGAATATTTTATAATATTAGACCATGTACACTGGTTTACAAATTTAAATCGATAAAATCCTCCAGAGATGAAACCTTGATTTTCCAATGACACTCAGAATTTTTTGTATGGAAACATTTTTTTTTAAAGTGTAAATAACGATTTTCACCTGTTTTCTTTCGCATTTTATTTCTTATCTCCCTTTCTGATTAACCGATTTCGGTCATCGATAGCTTATTTCACTAAAAAATTTTCGTTCTTCAACTTTTCTGTACATGTTATAAGGATAGGTTTCCTAATATAGATGCTAGTTTGACTTAGTTTGAATAAATTGCTAAAACTAAACACCATTAATAATATTCTTTAAAAATACACGGCTGATAACCGAAAATAATTTTATCATTTTATCTTAAAGATGGAACATTCTTAAAGAAGACAACAGCGGTCTAACAGTCGAAAAAGAACTTTTTTTTATAAAATGGGTTGAAGAAAATGGCTTAATGATTTAATCTTGAAGATAAAGTGATAAAATTATTTTTGGTTTTCAGTCGTGATTTTTGAGAATTATTTTATGTTGTTGGAACTTCAGTTTTACCAATTTATTTAAACTATATTATTATATCTTTATATTAGGAAACCTATCTTATCCACGTATAAGAAAGTTGAAGAATGATCTATTTCTGGAGATGAAAATACGAATTTAAAAAAAAAATGGTACCATAAACACAAATTTTGAGTATAATTTTTTGAATCAGGGTGTCCATCTGCACCGGAAAATAAAGGTTTGATCTCTGGAGAATTTCATCGCTTTAAATTTTAAACCAGAGATATAGTTAAAAACAAAAGACCATTTTGAAGCTTTTTTTTATGAAAATCAGCTATCAGTTCTCCAAAATTAAAACTAGCTTCGGCCGGTCAAAACAATAGTAGTGAAGACAATTAATTTAGTAAATTTAAAAAATCGAAAAGAGTTATAATTCTTTATTATTTTATAAACAACATAATCCTTTTTTGTTACAACAATTTTGTAATTTGGCTATTATAATTAGTTTTCTGGATTTAAAAAAACACATAACCCGTGTTATAATTTTTCGAAAAAGTACATGTAATTAGAAAAAAAAAACAAATGCTGAATACAAATTTTATAATTCCAGTTATAAATCTGAGCTAAGAATCTAAATTTTTACGATGCGTGATCTCTTTGTAAAAATTTAAGTGTTTAAAGAATACCTTAGTTTATGAGGTCTTAGCATCTGAAATATCCTTAAATCAAAAATTTGCAGTGCATCGGCTTAATTGATGCTAGAAAAGTTAGGTAATAGATGACTTAGTATAGTAAAGGCCAACAATCTTTTCACAAATACGAACAAAACAAGTTTTAAGACATATACCGCACACATGATTTTTTACAGAGCCAGAACTTAGGCTTAGTCTTTAATAATCAAAGATAAACTGTTTGATTTGGAACCAGACACCCTATACGTTAACTTTGTTTATCTTATCTTATAAGCGCATTGTATTATATCCACACTCACACGAGTGCATGAAGCGCAGCTTAATTCATATGTACACTCATAAAAAAAAATTTCCAAAATTTAGAAATCTCGCCTTTAAATCGGCTAGTCTTTGAATCAATAACAAAAATTCAAGAAAAAATTTTAATTAAAAATGGAAATTCTTTCTGATTGTAAACTTTTAAGAAAAAAACTTTCTTAAAAATAGGAAAAAGACGTTCGGCTCAGCAACGTCATTCATTAAGTTTTTAAAGGAGAAATCGCCTTTGAGTTCAAGAAAGAAGTATCTCTCAAATATAGAAAAGCGGCCTTTTACTGAGCCGATTAATGGTAGCCTAGCGGGTAAGTTGCCTGACCAGAAATCTGAGCAGTAAATCTGAGCAGCACGACTTCAAATCCCCCATCTCAGAAATCTTTTTTTTTTTTGTATTTGATCAAAACGGGGAAACGCTCACGGGTCCTAATGTGCTTTGCTAAGTTAAGGCAGACAAAAAACTTAAGGAAATTATCTAAAATGATCAAAAAAATTTATGTTAATACATAAAAATAAACAATTTCTGAATAGATAGTATCAGATTCTAAACCATCTCTGAAAATGTATGATTGCTAAGATTTTTTTTAACAACACTCGTCTAAGCTTACGAAACAGTCTTTGTTTTTGACGTTTATTCTTTAAGTGCGAACATAGCCTAGTGTTACAATGTCCAACTCCCGCGCGGAAGGCCCGGGTTCGATTCTGGCCGACGACCAAATAAAAATGTGAGTTTTATTCAAATAGAAAATAAAAGACGAAGAAAGGAAAGAAGTTTTATACTTTATATGGACTTGGTCAGCGGATTGTTCTAGAACATACTCGCTTGTATTCCAACTCCGGATTAAAAGAATATAAATCCTCTAGTCCCAAGAAGGGAAACAAAAAATTTGTTCATAACCTCTTTCTGGATATGGCACAGCTCGTGAGTAATGCCAGTATTTTCCGTATAGAGAAGTATATGTACTAATTTAATTTCATAAAGGCGATAAGCTCAATGACTCGGCATTTGATTCCGGGTCAGAAAATCTACCTAGTTGTGGTTTATGCCTCTGCTTTCCTCAGATCAAGACACCTTGTCCTTTCTGCTATTTAAAAAAGAAAAACAAATTCTCTCGTTAATTTATAATTTTCGGACAGTCAGAAATACTAAGTCACTCGATCTGTTTTCCAGGAATAATTAAAAATTTAAAAAAGAATTTTAAAAAGAGTAAAGAAAATGTTACAGACTGTTAAATTTATGCATCTGTGAGTCTCAATGAATTAAACTGTATTCATTAAGGCCCCACGTTGGGCGCCACTTTTAATAATAAATTATAACTGTAGCGTGTAACGTTTGACTAAAGTACAAAGTACTTTAAATGTTTTCAAGGATCTGCATTGGCTGGGCACGCTAAATATTCCGGCTCTAGCTCGTCGGCTTGGGGGGTGGAGGTCTTGCTCGTACAGATCTTGACACTGTCTACGTATTACTATTAATAAAATCAGAATTGAGCGTGCATGCGACAATATCAAAAGCTAGTTACTTAACCGGAAAAAAAGATGCATAAACGTAGAAAAGAAGAGTTTTGAGAAAGTAATGAAAGGGGACAGTGTGAAAGAAAGAGAGAGAAATTTGTTGTTTGCGACGCCGTAGATGTAATTTGGCTCGCAGATTGCCCACCCTACCTATGACCACCTGCCGCTAGAGTATAACTCTGGTGATCCCTTGTGTACCCTACAACCGCAGAGACATCAGCTGAGTTCAGTTAGTTAGTTTTCTTTAAGCTTTCATTTTTATGTTTAATTCAATTGCAAGTTACATATTTAATCTTTCTTAGATAATTTACGGAAGAGAGAAACAATTTAGGCGAGAAAAGAAAACAAAATATAATAAGCGTTAAATCTCATGGGTAAATACTGGGCTTCACAGGTGTATAAAATTATTAATGTAAAGTACATATGTATTGTAAAAATAGTTAAAAATAAGTATAGGGTATGTTAAACAAAATGATCTTTAAAATAAATAAATAGTTATATGTTCAAGGAAATTCAATAATTTGTTCTTTCATGATTATTAATACTCATTCTTAATTCATCATTCATCAGTGGTTCGCTAGTTAATTACTTTTGATTTTATTTAAAATTAATTATTTTTTTTCCAAAGGAACAAAATTCTCAGTGTAAATTCATTTTTTTCAATTCTCTTTTTTTTATAGTTAATTTTAGAAGTAATGATTTCTTAAATTTTCGGCATTGACATATATATATATATATATATATTTTTTTTTTTTCTTTTTTTCTTGTTTATGAGAATTTAATTGGCACTAATATTTAAATTTTTAAATAATTTGAAATAAAGGTAAAACAACTCACACAGCTGGTTCCTCGGCGGACGATCGATCTTCCGACGTAGGTAGGCTGGAAAAGAAATCAAGGCATTTCTGCTTTGACATGGTTATTATTTTATATAATTATTTAATTATATTTATGTGCACTTATAATTATTTTGTTGTTTTCGAATCGAAACGAATTTAAGAAAATTTTGGCAGGGAAATAGAAACCGTAAATTAACCGCGCACTAGATGAATCATAACTTAATTTAAATCTTATAATTATTTAATTAAATTAAATTTTTTTTATAACATAATTATTGTCACTTTAATATTCAATCGCATTCTTTTAATACATTTTTCTTGATTTACGTTAACACATGGTTAGGAATTTCTCCCAGTGTAGCCTGGTTGGCTGATATGCACGTGAACATTTTTCGCAAGCTGCATTTTTTTTAGGTTTCAAATGAGGTTAAGATCGAGCCCAAGCGTAGATTTTACATTTTTTTTCTAAATTTGAATTTGGGTTAGGGCCGATCTAATTGGACATTTTTTTTTCTAGCCTATACTCTTATTTGGCCGAGGTAATTCCTCGTTAAATTAAACGAGAGAGTGCTCCCTGCTTCACCGGCTGATCACTAAACAAAAATTTGGGGTGCTCCCTAAGGCACTGCGGTTTGGCTGGCGGGGGCTCCTCAGGGCGACTGCAGTTCGCCGGCAATGGGGTGCTCTTCCGGGCGGCTGCAGATCGCCGACAATGGAGTGCTCCTCTGGGAGGATCCGAATCGCGGGGCAGCGTGGGTGCTCCGCGGGACAGATATAATTGCCGGCCAAGATGGGTGCTCCTCCGGGCTGATCCAAATCGCTGGGCAGCGTGGGTGCTCCACAGGGCAGATCTAATTGCCGGCCGAGGTGGGTGCTCCCCGAAACGCAAAATTTCAGCCTTTTAAAAGAGATCGAAAATTCAGCACTTGAAAATATTTAGCGAGAAAACCCACACAACTCTCTTTTTAGCTCGAATTATTACGTTAAAAAAAATCACTTTGAGAACTTCGAAATACCGCGTGTATATATTTTTTTTTCCACTTTGCCGATTGGGAACGGATAAAATTGCACACGTCTGACTGCCACGCCGGTTTAATTAAGAAGGAAGTTCAAAAATCAAGCGGCGTCGGTTGCGGCCTTTTCTAGAAATTTCTGCCAGATGAAAAATTCGCCCTTTTGGCTTAGAACAAGCTTCTCGGCAACAGCTGATCGTGGAACTATCTGGCATCACCCGCAAAAATACTAATTAGTATTTTTTTTTGCTGAACACTTATTTCCGACACAAAACAAACAAATGTTCTTCAGGCGCCGCTACATGTTCTAAATGTGAATTTCACAAATCATGTTTAAACCCTTAGTTTAAGTTTAAATTAAAATGCATGTGTGTTAGTTAGCTAGCGGGGTGGGTAGACCGCAAAACAAACATGGATTGTCCTGTCCTTGTCCGTTCTATCTCGTCGTGCGCTTCATTTGTGTTCAGTAGTTTTCACGGCGAAACTTGTCAATGTATGTATGTCGATGACTGCGATTTCATACAAATTCTGGCAGAGCTTTGAGAAATTATCTTATTTTTAAGAAATATTTGTACTTGTTTCAAGACATATTTTTTCTAATTTTAAGAAATATTGTTTCTTGATTTCAGAAATAATATTTCTAGACTTAAGAAATATTATTTCTAAATTCAAGAAATTTTATTTCTTTCAAGAAATTTTATTTCTTGATTTAATTTAAGAAAGAAATTTTCTTCAAATGGAGGCGACTCGCCTTTGGCGAAAATTCAAAGGCGATTTCACTGGATTTTAAGAAGAAATTTCTATGAGAATGTTCGGTGAATGCAGATTAAGATCAAACCAAACAGTTATCATTTATTAACAATATATTTTCAAGCCATTTATAGTCGGTAGCCATTTCCGATACGATACGGTAAATTAAAATTAAATTCTAGTTGTGCAACATTTTTCAAGTTAATTTTTTTTAAATTTTTTTTAATAATTTTTTAATTTTAGATAATAGAAAAGTTATAATCTAAATATCTAAGATATTAGTAATTTTAATTTTTAAAGACTCTTGAAAAGTTACTTTTAGTTATTCGATGGACCTGAGTCTGATAAGACCCCTAAAGTAATTTGTTAATCAACTTTTAACAAATTCAGAAACAGCCACAATTCAAACAATTATTGCTCAAATCTTACCTCTTTGACATAAATAACACTCAGAGGTTTCTTGAACATATAGAATAACGGTCTTAAGTCAAAGCTTACAATAATCAACAAAAATTGCAATAAATCAATCTAAAACACGTTTGGGAAATAAATTATTCAAATATATTTAAGTTTTCTCATTATTTTTCAAATTGGAAGTAGCCTTACTATTATTTAGACCGCAACTGTACAAAAGTAAAGTTTTCGATGACTTCATAGCTTATTGGTTAGCGAGTTGACTACAAACCCAGAGGTCGCGGGTTTGAGTCCATGTCAAAAAGGATTTTTCTCAAAACAGTAAGTTTATTGATTATGTATTTATTTCTCTAATCCAGATAACACATTTTCATTAACGTTATTATTAATATGCATTTTAAAAGCAAAAAAAAATGTTGTATAAAAAATAACTAATAAAATAATTGCTTCAATAAAATTCGCCCTAAATTTAAGAAAGATTGCCCTTAAACTAAGAAGTAACACGCCTTGACCTTGTTTTAAACAAAATTTTGCGCCTTATTTATGAACAATTTTCAGAATTATAGCCCTAAAATTAACAATCACGTTCTTAAGTTAAAGAAAATCGCCCTAAATTAAAGAAAACTTTTATTTAGGAAAAGTTGGCCTAAAAAAATGGGTGATTTCGGGCTAACATTTTTTGAGTGTAGAAAAACAAATAAAAAACCGTATTGAAATTAATAATTTAAATCTTAAAAAAAATTAACCGAATTCAGAATAATAAAACCGTTTTTTAAATTTAGTTATATACATTAAATTAACTTTAATTACAAAAAACATTTTTGAGGATGTCAGCGGCAGAAACGTGGGCATGGTTAAATTTAATTTTTGCAATTAATGTGCCTACTTTGAAGGCTCTATCATCAAGTTAATACCAAAAAATTCAAACAAAACCACTGTGCACTGGTCATAAATCTCGCGTTTTTTTCAATCGTGGAAATCGGTTAAACTACTGATCCAGCCTACAACTTCAGCCACCCGTTCCATAACACAGGTGAGCAATGGACGGCTTTAAAGCTACGCAGCTGTGTAGCGGTAACTTCGAAATTGCATTCGGCGCAAAGATAAATAGCGAAAAAAAAGACGGATCACACTATAAGCTGACAGAAGGAGACAGAAAATAATTTTATGAGCAATTTCCCATTCTTAGTCAGTGCAGTACATAGGAGACCACACAATTGCATTTACATACGTCTTTGGAATGAAATACCCCACCATTCTTCCCCACAGAGTTTACTATTGTAAAGTGAATTTCCTTTGCGGTTGCCCATGCGACGGCAGAATTGACCTACACATTGTATAAGTACTTTTCCTTTTGTTAATATCGCTTTGATAAATCAAAATCTGAATAAAATTCAGTTCATTCTCAACAGTTTTAACAATCAAATGTATATTTATTAATCGTACATTTAACTGGCGCTTTCGGTATCAGTTGCAAATGCTTACTCGAAAGGATAAACAGAAAGTGAGTTCGAAATAGAAAACATAAAAATCAAAAGTCTATAAATAAAATATATATATATAATAAAATAATAATAGAAAACGTCCGAGAATAACTTACAATAAAATGTATAAAATAAATTTATAACCCAAAAAAATATAAAGATCTCGGAATTTTTTAATTTATAAAAGTAAAGAAATTGTAATAAAAATTTGAAAATCAAAGGTGCCGCGAAAAACTAAAAATAAAATTTATAACAAATAAATTAAAACCTAAATCAAACAAAATATCCCAAAATTGGTTGAAAGTTATAAAAGTGAAGGGAGAAATTGTTAAAAAAAGAGTTTAAAACTGCCGTTATTAAATATAACATAACAAAAAAACAACTTAAAAAAAAGTTCAAAACTTAAAAGACAAAGGCAAAATTAGAAGACTTTGAAAAATTTTTAAAAGTGAAAAGGTGAAACCAATAGGCTGTATTAAAACCAACGAATTCGAAATTTTTTTAAATTTAACAAAAAGGGGGTTACATAAAATAAACAACTTAACAAAAAAGAACAATCGAACAATCAAAGCAACTTTAAAACTGCAAAAAAGAACGAAGAAATCAACTAAACAGGAAATCAATTTATGAACGGCAAATGTGAACAGAAGACAGCCGATACCACGCATACTCTTATTTTTTGTTACAACTAATCTGCTAGGCAATTAAATTTTTACGCCAGTATATACACCAAATAGACATTTATTTTATTAATAAGCGAAACAAAAATTCAAATTTTCAAAAATCCGATGTCTACCCTAAAGAAAAGGAACGATCTACCGGAAGCACTTACAATGCACTATGATCCAAAAGTCGATTTTTTGGCGTAAACTCTAAAAATTTACTTAGTGTGAGGTCTCACTTGCACACTATTTTTTTTTTAAAGAGTAAAAAAAAGGGCAAAACAAAAATTGAGTCTGTGCGTCCACGACTGCTTTAGCCTCCTATTAAAACAAAATTCCTAGTATTTTTGTTTGACTCTGAATTCAGACAAGTTACTTACATTTATATAGTGACATATCCACAGTCCCACAGACTTAGCACATGCCTACTTATAATTCCACAGTACATGTATAATCATCGTACCCTATACTACCCTACAATTGTACAAACACATAACACATACACCCCATGCTACCCTACAACTATGAATTATGATCGAATGATAAGCATAGACTAAACAACTTTTATTGTGAAAACATCCTGCCCCATTTTTCACACGCTCTAGGTTCGGACTCGACAGCCCGCCAACTCTATTATATTCCCTTATCTTCTTTAAGGGTAAGGCCAAAGCCAGAACCTACATTTTAAAACGATTTTAACGCATTCCTACCCATTCTCATTCCTTACATTCAACGGCTTCACCGTGGGGTAGTATTAAAACAAATAAAATATTTGAGTTACTTTTTGATAGCCTGCTTTCAATCTTCATCAAAAGAAATAACCTATTTTAAATATAAGAGACGTGGTTTCCAACGCTGAAAAAAAAAGATTTTTGCAATTTTTTTTTTGCTAATTTCAGAGTGAATATAAATATTCAAGTTTTTTACATGATAAATACCTATATTTAAAGAGTAACTAGGATTTTTTTTTTTATCACGTGGCGGCAGTTAATCGGGGTCTTTTAAAAAAAATGGAAGTCGGATTTCCCTTTTTTACAAATATTAAAAATTTGTGAATAAAAACTTTCGTTCATCCGCAAGTATTTACTGTATAAATGATGTGTATTTACTGTATAAATTTCATTTAGATCGGGCCATTATTTTTTTAATTACGTTACGCACTGTTACGTTATCGCCTTGAGCATTGAGCATTCATTCAAGAACGCACACGAAACACACAGGGTTTGTACTTACGTAAGCGCAATAGGTAAGTAACTTTTTGATAACGTCATACAGTCAAATCTGTAGAATTTACGATATCACAACAATTCCCTTTTGATAAGGATATTTTTTACGAAGGAAAACCAAATGGTCTTACTTTAAGAAACATCTTTCTTATCTTTCGTAGATTTTTTGGTTGCTTTCTTCTTGTACTTTGATTAATTGGGTTCTTTTTTTTCCTAACTCTCCTTTTTACGACAAATCTTTTTGTTTATTCAGTAAACGTCTAGCTAGTCTCGATGTCCCTGCTCGGGCGCCATTTGTAAAGACGCTCTCTTGTCAGGGTACCGAGCTCAGTTAGATCCAAGAGTCCTTGCAAGAAATTTGTAAATTACCAAGAAACCGGACTAGGGAGTTCCGTTTGGTAGGTGAACAGAAAGTTTTAGTCGTCAAACCAAAGGTTATTCACGCCTAAGAAGGACGCCTTTCACTATTACTTCGAGTAACAGCGAGTGTATGTGTTACCTAGTCAAGAGAACGGTCCTTAAAAGAATAAAAATCTATTGGATGGACCATTGGGAGAGGACAAGCCTATGTTTATTTATTTTCATAAGTTAACAAATTTTTGTCAACATTAAAAACCCTAATTTTAGTTTTGGCCCCGACCTGGTAGGAGTTATATTTTACGATATGCTCCTCTCACAACGAGTGGACGGCGGCAGAGACTTACAAATGTTTTAAGTGAAGGTAGGCCATAACTTTAGAAATATTGATTTGGCAGTCGTTTCAATCCAAACAAAAAATTCAAAACGGGTCGTGAAAGTCGAAATTAGACTTTCATATTGACAGGAATATAGGGCGGAATTGCCTTGCAAATCTAAGAGGAACATAAAAATTAATAAAACTTAGTAAGGATCTAGAGTTATTAATAAGTTTAAATATAAAAATAACACTATTGCATTTTCTCCGGTCCTGCAAGGTTGGCAAGTCCAAAAGGCGGAGCCTGTTGATGTAGGGCGGCAGGTGAAGATGTGGACACCAGTTAAGTCCCTCAAAGCAAACAGTAGGGATTGCTCCTGAGCTGATTGAATAAGGTTCTGAAAGCTCCCATATTGAGGATCGAACAAGCGAAATATAAAAAAGCCTAGTGGTGTAGGGGTCGTTGAACTGTTTAGACCATTGTTTTATGAGCGCTAAAACCCCTTTTTCCTATCCCACTATAATGCAAATTTGAGAGGCAAAATTTAGATGATGTTTAATTAGAACGCCTATTTCTGATGTTTGTGAAACACATAATAGCTGGTTTGAGCCCAGATAATACTTAGATGCCATTGGTCCAAAGCGGTAAAAGGAACATCGCATTTAGAGTGGCTTAAGTGAAGATCATTACTAGCGCATCAGTATAGTATATTTTAGGTCACTTTGCAAACGAATTTGCGAATCAGTTCTTTCAATGTGCCTACAGATTTTGACATCATCAACATACATCAGAGTATTAGACTCAAGTAATGTAGATAAATCGTTTAAGAATAAGGCGAAGAGAAGAGAACCCAAGTGACTACCTTCCGGAACTCCGGAGGTGACGAGGACATTTTCAATCCATTTGAATAGGCGAGTTGGGAAACTCAATAGAGATAGCTTTTTAACAGCAAAATTTGATTTACTGCAAAGACGACATCAACTTTGTAATTTTGTTTGAATCCATTTATAATAAAAGACGAAAATTTATTATTATTCAAAATATTGTAAATTTGAACCAACGCTTTATAAAATCGTGATGAGATAAGGACATTAATGATTAGCATTGATGTTGTAATAGAAAAGTTAATATCAGCTCTAAAAACTTCGGTGTGGCGCAGAGCTTCCACGGTAATTTACAATGTCTGACCTGCTACCTTTTTTTTTGAGTGGATTCTTTCCATATTGAAGGTATGCTACCTTGGCATTAATATGGAAACAAATAAAGGTAAAAACTCAGCCCTAGATGGTATGAGGTTGGTTTTAGTACGTAAGCGTTGTGGAAAAAAGAGTCTTTCTCCCTGTTGTATATCGGAAACAATCAAACTCGTATCTACAAAGATTACCCATCCCCGAGACAAATAAAAAAAATCAAATACTATTTCTTCATTAATGATTGGCATAAAAATACTTACCGAGTTCTGCGGAGAGTAAGGATGATATTGGTTAGTTCGGTTTCACACTCTAAAAACAACCATCATTTTTAGTTTTCTCTCTCACCGCTCTCTCGTGGAGAGAGCGCACATTGACTTAGAAAGAGAGAGCTTATATGCTAACCAACTCGTATATGATAAAGAGAGATAACTGTAATGTTCAAAACGGATCTGGAACAACGACAACTATAAATTTAGGATCCGTCTTCGAAGGTCTAATTTAGGAGTTCATTCGCTGCCTCTGCTCAATCACATTCGGTGGTGTCCAATGGCCGTTGAGAGGTGCTTGGTTTCCGCCACTGTCTTCACACCTCCTGCACGTGATTTTTGCTGGTTTTGCCGATTTATGCCGCGCTGCTCTTGAACAAATTCGTGAGAGTTTCTAGATCGTCTAACTTATATGTTTTCAAAAAGATCCGGTGCGCAGTTATCCTTAATAACCTCGAACTATGCTTCCTCTGCTTCACCTGGTCTGCGAGCTTTGAGAAAATCACCTCGGTAGGAAACACGTTTAAAAGCTCTCGCTGTTCTCCGCCCATGCTCTCCAGTGTTTATTATCGCTATGACCTGTAGCACTTCTCTGGGTCTTTTCTGTCGTTGTCTTCTGTCTTGACTTGAACCCTTAGTTCTTCCCGCCTTCTTCGTTCGGCGTCTGAGTTCAGCAATTTGACACTTGGGCATGGTTACGGTATTGTCCGACCTGCTTTCCAGGATAACGCCAAGCATGGATGCCACGTGCGACAAATCTTCTTTCTTGAGCAGATAAATCCATCCTTTTCCTATTTCTGTTTTATGCTGATTCTTACTGTCAGGTCAATCACGTTTTGAGCGCCAGATGTAACGAACTGATTTTGTTTATTCTGCTCGCTTCGAATATAGCTCAGAAGATCTATGTGTTTGTCCCACCATATTTATATAATCGTGACCGCCCAATTGACCAGCAAGAACGCACAGAAAGTTGGGGTGTAAAAAAGGATCTTTATTTGCCGACTTGACGCTCGGCCTGGGGCTGATAGTGACAAATAGGTAACTTCTTCGCCGGTGCAGTATGAGCACTCTCCTTTCCACGTCGCTGCTCTGGGCTCTGTCGTTGATCACCTCGCTCCGTATTAATTCTGCTGCTGCAGGTTTCTCTCGGGGTTCATTCTGCTGCCGTTGTCTTGGGATGAGCTACGGGATGCCTCACCCTTCTCAGACTAGGGAGAACACGCACTGTGCTCTTAAGATACTTCTGTCGCAGTCTCCTGTCCCTTGCTTCGTACCAGCCGGTCGCGCCGAACGCCTGCTCATTTTTTACCTGACGGTTCAGGCGTACGCCGGAAGCGGCCAACGTAGTCCCTGAGGTAAACGCTAGGTTCTAGACGAACGCTTACCCCCTAGCCTTCTCGCAGCGGACTTTTAGATGTTGAAGTAACCAAAAGCTAGCTTGCTGCTTGCCCAACGCTAGTCTCTCGTCGTCCTCGATGTCCTCGCTCTGCTCCTAGTTACGGTGTCCTGGTTCTACTCCTTGCTTGCTTCTTCAGGACCTTTGGCTCTCGGGATTCGGTCAGCTGCGGTTCTAGGACCCTAGCGGTGAACTGCTGGGCTCTCCACGCATACGCCTTTCGAGACACCAGCCGATCCAAAGCGCCTCCTTCCTGGCTAATCGCATCTGGACCTGACAACTCTCACAGGTCGATCAACGACGACAACTCTCCTTATTGAAGGACTCTTTTTGTGCAACTCTGCCTGACACGCCAGGCAATACACCAAGCTCAAATCGAGACAGAAGTTGTAACAAAGCGTCTGGACCTAGCCTTGTGACGCCTTAAGGCCCTCATGTACCTGTGTCTCAATTCGGAGACTTCAAACTTCTTGCTCCATATTGACTCCGCACGGCTTCAATTGATTTTTACGTTGTTTCACTGATTTCTGGGTTACTCCATCACTAGTCACCTGGCACTTAATGACTGACACTTGATTACTGGTAATAAACGACTGATCAAGCTTCCTGCGCTTGGCCTGCTTATATAGGCCTCTGTTTACAATTAGTTATCGGTATATCCTTGCCTCCTGAACCAAAGTCAATGGTTTTACCGTTCGACCTTTCGCCCTCTGCGCACGGCCTCTTAGCAGGGTCCGAAGCCCGTTGCTGTCCCGTTTTTTTTTATTTTGCACCCGGCACTCCGACACTATCTCTCCTGTCTCTCGGACTCTTTACTCAAATTAAAGGGACAGGGTTATTCGGGAATAAATGTTTCTGGTTTGTGCATAACTCTAGTATACATATAATTGTGTTTCGATCCACCTACAGCTCAGCTTTTCGGGAAGTAGGGACCTATGCCAGACGAACTTAATAAATACTGTTTACTCAGGCACATTAACCATTTGTTCTACCCAGAGGCGAAAAGGTGAATAGGGTTTGGAGAAAAAATGCCCTACCTTGGCTCAAAAGTAAAGCAGAACATGACAAAGGATCCAACGGCTAACCAGCCAAGCCAGCAAATCCAAGATCGTAATGCGCCTACTAATAAATCTGGACCACAGCAAAGCATCCTCTTCTGCCCGCCAATTCTATTATACTCTATTATCTACTTTAAGGGTAAGGCCAAAGCCAGAACTTACATTTTAAAACGACTTTAACGCATTCCTACCAATTCCGATTCCGTTTATTTAAAAACTCGTACATTCAACGGCTTCACCGTGGGGTAGTATTAACACAAATAAAAGATTTGAGTTACTTTTTGATAACCTACATTAAAATCTTCATTTTTTTTGCGAATTTTTTTTTTGCTAATTTCAGAGTGAATATAATTGTTAAAGTTTTTTACACGATAAATGCCTATATTTAAAGAGTACTAGGATTTTTTTTTTATCACGTGGCGATGGTTGGTCAAATTCTTTTAAAAAAAATTTAATCTTGAGGTGCGTAAAGCCTAGACTTAGTGATATTAAAAAATAAATTAAATTTAGCTATTTAATATACTAGTTTATTGAGCGGATGAACGAAATTAAATTGAGAAATATGCGATTTTGAGTTTTTGGAGCGGTTTTTAAGTCGGATTTACCATTTTTACAAATATTACAATAAAAAAAAGTGCTGTTTTAATGATGTGTATTTACTGTATAAATTTCATTTAGATCGGACCATTACTTTTTCAATTACATTACGCACCGTTACGTTACCTGCCTTGAGCATTGAGCATTCATTCAAGGACGCACACCAAACACACAGGGTTTGTACTTACGTAAGCGCAATAGGTGAGTTACTTTTTGATAACGTCATACAGTCAAATCTGAACATCAGCACACCTGCTCAAGTCATCTCTTTTTAGAATTTACGATATCACAACAATTCCCTTTTACTAAGGATATTTCTTACTAAGGAAAACCAACTGGCCTTACTTTAAGAAACAAGAAACAATAAGAAACAAACAATCCTATTTACACTTGCACTTTTCAAACTTATTCCTAACACGAACTAAACAATTTGGTTAATATCTCAACTGTCACCTTTGGAGCACTGCTACTTTATACTCACAGTCGGTTTCCTTATCTTCGTGATGGCCTTATCTTTCGTAGATTTTTTGGTTGCTTTATTCTTGTACTTTGCTTAATTGGGTTCTTTTTTTTCCTAACTCTCCTTTTTACGACAAATCTTATGGTTAATTCAGTAAACGTCTAGCTAGTCTCGATGTCCCTGCTCGGGCGCCATTTGTAAGGACGCTCTCTTGTCAGGGTACAGAGCTCAGTTAGATCCAAGAGTCCTTTGCAAGAAATTTGTAAATCACCAAAAAACTAGTCTAGGGAGTTCCTTTTAGTAGGTAAACAGAGAGTTTTAGTGGTCAAAGCAAAGGTTATTCACGCCTAAGAAGGACGCCTTTCACTATTAACTCGAGAAAAAGCGAGTGTATGTGTTACCTAGTCAAGAGAACGGTCATTAAAATAATAAAAATCGATGTATTATACCATTGGGAGAGGACAAGCCTATGTTTATTTATTTTCATGAGTTAACAAATTCTTGTCAACATTAAAAACCTTAATTGTAGTCTCGGCCCCGACCTGGTAGGAGTTATTTTTTACGATATGCTCCGTCTCACACCAAGTAGACGGCGGAAGAGACTTACAAATGTTTTAAGTGACGGTAGGCCATAACTTTACTAATATTGATTTTGAAGTCGTTTCAATCCGAACAAAGAATTCAAGACGGGTCGTGAGAGTGGAAATTAGGCTTTCATATTGACAGGAATATAGGGCGGAATTGTCTTGTAAATCTAAGAGGAAATAACACCATTGCATGTTCTCCGGTCCTGCAAGGTTGGCAAGTCCAAAAGGCGGAGCGTGTTGACATAGGGCGGCAGGTGAAGATGTGGACTCCAGTTAAGTCCCCTCAAGGCAAACAGTAGGGATTGCTTCTGAACTGATTGATTAAGGTTCTGATAGCTCCCATATTGAGGATCGAACAAGCGAAATATAAAAAAGCCTAGTGGTGTAAGGGTCTTTAAACTGTTTAGACCAATGTTTAATGAACGCTAAACCCCCTTTTTCATATCCCACTATAATGCAAATTTGAAAGGCAAAATTTAGATGATGTTTAAATAGAACGCCTACGTCTGATGTTCGTGAAACACGTAATAGCTGGTAATTTATAATGTCTGACCTGCTACCTTTTTTTGGAGTGGATTCCTTCCATATTAGTATGCTACCTTGGCATTAATATTGAAACAAATAAGGTAAAAACCCAGCCCTAGATAGTATGAAGTTGGTTTTAGTACGTAAGCGTTGTGCAAATAAGGGTCTTTCTCCGCGTTATACAATGCATAGTGCTTGCGAGGTATTGATGCATATCGGAAACCATCAACACTGGTATCTTTAAAGATTACCGATCCTTGAGACAAAAATAAATTATTATTAAATATCAAATACTATTTCTTATCAACTATAAATTATCAAATACTATTTCTTCGTTAATTATTGGCATAAAAATACTTACCGAGTGCTGCAGAGAGTAAGGATGTTATTGGTTAGTTCGGTTTCACATTCAATATGCTGCTCGCAGGCAGCTAAAAACAACCCCCATTTTTAGTTTTCTCTCTCACCGTTTTCTCGTTGATGGAGCGCACATTGACTTCGAAAGAGATAGCTTATATGCTAACCAACTCGTATATGATAAAGAGAGATAACTGTAATATTCAAACGGATCTGAAACAACGACTATACATTTAGGATTTTCTTAAAATATATACTTAAACTTTATACTTATAAATAAATCTGATAACAAACAGAGTTAGTCCTCTTATATTTTCTAAAACGCCTATTCTTGATATTTTTAAGCTAAGAAAGCCGGCGGGTAATCCAGGGTGGTTTTCGAGAAATCGCAAAGATGACGCAGTAGGAACAAACAGGTCAATAGACGAGTTGAGCAAGCTATTAATTTCAAGAAGAGATTGAAAATTCAGAACAGAAAACTAAATCCAGCTTGCCGTTTGAGTTGACAACTGAATTGATTTGACATAGGGAAATGTCAACCATACCGTGAACAAACTCATGTGCACTAGACTGTATTAAAGAATTGGAATCCTTTAAGGGCACCCAAACAAGAGAGGGAAAGAAATGTCAACAATACCGTGAACAAATTCATGAGCACTAGTCGGTATGAATGAATTGGAATCCTCTAAGAATACCCAAACAAGAGAGGAAATATTAAAAACACACAAAACAACTAGGTGATCATTGTCCCTAAATAGGGACTGAACAGTATGGATTGCCGATAAATTTTCATATAAACAGAAATGTCAGATCGGGATGGTATGCATAAGCTAGAAATGTTAACAAAGGCATTATTAAAAGTGATGCGCACGGAGACAAACTATATGTTTTGACGGGGATTGCTGGTACTGACACTTATACGTTATTGGAAGGTGAAGGATTGGATTTTAATGGCTAGTGTCCCCAGTTATGGCGACATCAGCAGTGGCAGTTGGTTGATTGCGTTTATAAGTTATTCGAAAATTACGGTTGGAAGTTCAAAAACTTTTTGTTGCCAGCTACGGCGATATCAGCAATGGCAATGGAATGCTTAGGCGCGGAGCTCAATGGTTCCTTCAGGGCGGAAGGGCTAACCGTGTGGGCGGTTAAACAGGTTCCGGCAGAGAATCAATGGTGGCAGAGCCAGGTTGAGGATCGTCTTCGTTGCTGATGGGATGAATATTTCCACTGTTAACGGAAAAGATGTTTCCTTGGGGTTCAGCTATAGAACTGAATTGCATTAGTGACGGATTATCTGGAACAGTAATAGTTTTAGTATTAATTTGCGGGCTGCACTATTTACGTTTAGGTGTTATTTATAGAATTTTAAGGCTTTTAAAACGTGTTCCTACAGCTTTAAGCTGAGCTAGAATAAAGTTTGTGCGCAGATCCTGAAACTCCAGATGTGTTTCGCCCATAAATGCTGAATCCTCTACTACCAGACGTCTGCACGTTGGACGCGCCCACAGTAGACCAATTTTATGCTTTAATCGCTGACAATTGTGGGCACCGATGTGGCCAAAGTCCATACAGCCTGGATGAGTGACGTTATGTAGTTTTGTTATTGTAAGTGCATTTATTGGCGCAGCAGGAGAACATAGTTCTTGCAATAGAAGTTTGACAGTTGGGGTTAAGTAAATCCAAATTTATGAGAGATGCTAATGGTGAGTGGGTAAATAAATTCAACAGTAATAACAACAGCGTCCGACAAAACTGAATGAATCCAATAAACAAACATAGAAATATATGTACGCCTTTGCTGCGCGAAAAAAATAGTCATTTCAGTTTGATAAGTTCGAAGACAGTAAATACCTTGCATCATTGAAAGGTGAATAAATCAATATATTTAGCGTCGCTTGTGATCAGTTGTGTTTAATTTGTTCTCTGTGTTGTTGTCAAGTTTTGATTAATTTCTGATAGTACTTGTGTTTTTCTTTTAACCAAGCTTAACTTAACTACATTATTTGTGTTTGGAACTAGGGTTTCTTATAAATCTGTACTCAATATTAGAGTTTTATTAATTTTATTTTAAATTGTCTAATCCCTGTGCACTGTTATTGCAAATTCATTCTCTTGTGCTTGCTTTGCCAGTGCTCCTAGTGTTTGTTTTTGTAACTCTCTCCCAGCAAGCAAAGTTAGGAGCGCTCTAAATTATGTGTCTTATTAGAGCCTCGGTTAATAGTGTTCACTGATTAGACACATTGATATGTGCGTTTTCGAAACACATTCGGTGCTTTCTAAATATAGACTCATAAAAAGCTCTTAAATCTGACCACCTTCGGAACGTTGAAAGAAAAATCAAAGTAAAAACCACACTTAAAATAATGGTAAGCAGATTCTTGCAAGCAGCAAGATGATTGAAATTTCAGGATTTCCAATTTGTGCATTCAGTTATAAATGATGAGTGTGCAAGAATTTAGCCGAAATGAGTGTAAAAAATAATGAATTCCCTAAACTTGAATATTTTTTGATCGACCATTTTTATGCCTTTATCAAAATTTCCTTACTATGTCTTTCAAATATCTTTTTTTTTTGTTAGGGATGCCAAATAAATGAAACAACCTTCTACATTGAGGTCTGAATTTAAATTTTTTTTTGTTTCAAATATTGTTTCCAAGATTCTTATTCTAGTCTTATCTATGGCCTAAGCAAATACCGAATCTGTTTGCATGAACGGGGGACATTTTGTCCAAAATTTTCCCCTTGTTGGTTGGAGTTCTGAACTCGCGGTTACTCTTTACTTCAAACGAGTTGCACCTTAGATTACTTTACTCTTGTGCCGCCGAAATGGGAAAGTCTGCTACCCACGCCGGAAAGTTCGCGGTAGTCACAGAGCAGTCTAAGGTGAATTTTAGGGAAAGTTGACACATGCCACTGTTGCTCTCAGATCGACTTTTCACCCCTGCCAGAACCTTCTACCTCCGAGATCTAGGTGGCGCTAATAGTACCTCAAGGCCAATTCCTAGATGTAGCCAAAAACGTATCTTTTCCTCTCTTATTAGTGCTACAAGAATTTTAATCTTTTAAGGGCACCCATATATTAAAATCATCTTAAACAACTAGGTGATAATTATCCCTAAGACTGAACAGTGTGGGTTGCCGATAAGTGTAACATATAAATAAAAATGTCAGATCGTTTTGGTATGTATGAGCTAGAAATGTAATCATTAAAATAACACGGACGGAGACAAACTCAATGTTATTGCCGACGTCAAGAGCGATGAGAACTGACAGGGCGTAGAATTGATCGCGATAAGGATAGCACCGGTCACACCGATATATAAAGTAATTGTTTGCAAAATCAGACACAGTCGAGTTTAAACAAGTTAAAGCGAGTACGCTCGCATCAAACGAAGCCCTATTGCCCTATTGATACATTTTGATAGTCTATGATGAAGGCCGAAGTGTGGAGGCGGAAAAAGTATTTCAGGTTTCTTAATAAAAAAAATGTAATACTAGTTTGTATTAACGAAACGGGAAACTTGTGTGACTGCAGTAGGATTCAGCGGATTTCCTTGCGAAAGAATGTGTACGATTTAGCGAGATTGCGACGACGAAAGGGAGTGGTTTCGATAGAGTTCAAATGATCATTTTAATGTTCCACTAATTTCTCTTAGAAACTAACTTATGCTAAGGTGGCGAGAGACGGAGCTTATTCGCAAAAGCGAACGAACGAAAACTTTATTGGCTTGCGTTCTCGCCCTACAACTAGTAACTTTAATTTAAATAACAGCACCAAGTGGGCAAACACCGCCACCTCTGAAGGGACGACGTCCTTCAGCTCAAAACGGGCAACAGGGCCAGTCGGTGGACCGCTCGCCGATATTCCCCCTCCTGCGTCCTGACGTCCGCCCCGCGAACCGCTAGCACACGGCCTATCCTCCACTGCTGGGGCAGAAGGTTGTCTTCAGCGACGACGACAAGCGCTCCCACGACGATTTTAGGCTCTCCTTGTTGCCACTTGGGCCGTTGCTGGAGGCTAGAAATGTACTCCCGGGACCATCGCTGCGAAAACCTGTGCCTGAGAGACGAGACCCCTCGCCATTGCATATTGGTAAGTTCCATAGGCCATAAAAATAAAAAATTCAATGTGAAAATATGACTTTAAATGTACCAGTTCTTATTTATAATTGGTCTAGCTATTTGAATTTATTCATCTTTTTGTTTTGCTCTATCTGTCCTCTTCAAGAATAGTATCGAAAGAGAGAGCATGATATTTATTGGGTATTTCAGCAACGTGCAAGGGAAGCTTTTCCTAAAAAAATTGTTTAAGCTTATTAAAAACAAGGTTTTGTGCTTAATATTTTAAATACAGATATTAAGTTCCATTTTACAAAAAAAAGTATATGTAGTATGTGTTGTGTATTGTGTAAATAAATATTGTATTTAGTACATAATTGTGCGCTTTCTTGATTTGTAATTTCTGTGTTTGGTTAGTGTTTTAGTTGTGCTAGCATTCTTTGGGACAAAATAATCTTTTTGTATAATATTCTAAAGCATTTTAAGAATATAAGAATGTTTGATTCAAGTGCCAAAAATTGCCGAACGGTTGCAATTATACAAAAAGGTAACCTAACCACAATTTTTAAAAAAAGACGTGCTTCTGCTGTGTGTTGTAGTTTGTTGCCGTTTTTTGGATTGTATTTTCGTTTGTTGTTATTTTTCTGTTATGTTTTGTGTTTATATTCTTTTCTTTAAAATAAAAGCTTATTATTTCCTTGTGAGTGCCAATTTTCGCGTTTGCGTTCTGTTCTGTGTCGTATCAATGAAAGCTATATGATATAGCTGTGCGATTTTAAAACCGAATCTCGGGAAACTATTAAACTATTTTTAAATCTTAAAGAACTAAAAAAAACGTAAAAACAAAAAAGTTTTAAAAGCTATAGGATATAGTGGTACGATCTGGCCAATTATTGTCCTATATATTTATAAAATTTGTCTAGATTTTTGGTACAAGTTTCAAAGCGATAGCCCCTCTAGAAGTGTTTGTTGCCGCGGCTCCCATACAAGCCCTACCACTGTGCATCGTCGCAAGCAGGATATGCTGATCTGGTCAGGGAGCGCAGCTGATGATGGGGTCAGGTGTCAGGGCTTTGCCGTCGTTCGGGTCGCTGCTTAGAGCTCCGAGGGTCCTGGAGTTGAACACGGCCTCCACGCTGGTGAGGAGAGTTCCGAGCTCCTCCTGTCAAAAGGTCTTGGCCTACCGTCCAATGGAACAGTTGCGAATGTTTCGATACCGCCCACCTGCTCCTCCAGACGTGCCCGGAACTCCCTCATGTGCCGATCTGCGCCGACGAAGATGGTGGCGTTGTCGCACCACGCCTTCTACGGAATCCAGCGACGACTAACGAACTTTTGAAATGCCAACAAGAACGTATCAGTGGTTAAGTCAGACACTAATTCAGACGAACAAGGCCAGTTCCCCATAATTTGCGTCAAGAGTTTCGGCTTGCAGCGAAAGCATTGCATACACGACGGAACTGTTGGTCGGCAGACTTCTTAAGCATTAACTAGCGATATTTTCTCGCGCAGACGACTTTCGAGAGCTCGTGGGCCAGCGTGACACAGGGGAGCTTTTGGAAAGCAACAACGAGAATTTGGCTTCGTTCGGGATAGGAGCATTCAATAACCGACCCCCAACTCGTTGCAATGTCGTGGAACACCAATCTAATTTATTTTCCTGAATAAAAGGTTTTAGATTTTGAATATTCGATGCTACCGGTTTATTTTTCCGAATTTTACTTATGTCGTCCCTGAATTCGTGAAATTTTCTCAAAAGCGAAATCCAGTTCTCTTGGAGAAATACTTTTTTCGACACCTTTCTGCACCTTTGAATAAAACGGAAAACCTACAAGAACACTCACAGAAGCTTCAGGTGCGACGAAAAGGACAATTTAGCAATGGCCTGACACAATAATAGAGGCAGGTTGCACACAGCTCAAGGCGAGGCAAAGTTTTCGTCTTGAGAAATGCTACTTTCGATGTTGCGGTCAATAAAGACACTTTCAAACCATCAACAGTTTGAGTACGAACGTGAATGACGCTCTAAAAATTCGCAGGGAAATTATGTATTTGAATCGGGAATTGTGGATCTGTGTGATCCGGCAGCTGCAGAAGCGTTGCTTTAAACGACTCCTATGATGTAAGCAACTGCATCGGTAGCGACTCGTCCCAGTCTAATTTTCGAAATTGAAAGTAATCATTAATCGGTAACCAAACCACGCCAAGGGTCTTAGTTACGTCTGAGTTTGCCATAAGTGGCATTGCAGCGTTGTCAGATAGGGATAACTCTGGGCAGTTTGAAAACCACTTTGCCAATTCAAAACCTGCCTCTTGCAAGACCTGAGAAACTTCGTCTCGAAGATTTTGCAGGTCCTCAACGCAGCCAGCGAGACTCCTCGCCATCGCATATTGGTAGGTTCCATAGGCCATAAATATAAAAAATTCAATGTGTAAATTATGACTTTTAATGTACCAATTCTTATTTATAATTGGTCTAGCTATTTGAATTTATTCATCTTTTTGTTTTGCTCTATCTGTGCTCTTCAAGAGTAGCATCGAAAGATGCAAGGGAAGCTTTTCCTAAAAAAATTTTTTAAGCTTATTAAAAACAAGGTTTTGTTCAATGAAAGTGCTTAATATTTTAAATAAAGGTATTAAGTTCCATTTTACAAAAAAAAAAGTATATGTAAAAAATAGAATAGCACCGAAAGAGATAGCATAATATTTATTGGGTATTTCAGCAACGTGCAAGGGAAGCTTTTCCTAAAAATATTGTTTAAGCTTATTAAAAACAAAGTTTTGTGCAATGAAAGGGCTTAATATTTTAAATAAAGGTATTAAGTTCCATTTTACAAAAAAAAGTATATGTAGTATGTGTTGTGTTTTGTGTAAATCAATATTGTATTTAGTACATAATTGTGAGCTTTCTTGGTTTGTGATTTCTGTGTTTGGTTAGAGTTTTAGTTGTGATGGCATTCTTTGGCATAAAAAAATCTTTTTGTATAATATTCTTAAGCATTTTAAGAATATAAGAATGTGCCAAAAATTGCCGAACGGCTTGCAATTATACAAAAAGGTAACCTAACCTCAATTTTTAAAAAAAAGACGTGCTTCTGCTGTGTGTTGTAGTTTTTTGCCGTTTCTTGGATTGTATTTTCGTTTGTTGTTATTTTTGTGTTATGTTTTGTGTTTATATTCTTTTCTTTAATATAAAAGTTTACTAATTCCATGTGAATGCCAATTTACACGATTGCGTTCTGTTCTGTGTCGTATCAATGAAAGCTTTATGATATAGTTGTGCGATTTTAAAACCGAATCTCGGAATATTAAACTATTTTTAAATCTTAAAGAACTAAAAAAATGTAAAAACAAAAAAGTTATGAAAGCTATAGGATATAGTGGTACGACCTGGCCAATTATTGTGCTAAATATTTATAAAATTTTTCTAGATTTTTGGTACAAGTTTCAAAGCGATAGCCCCTCTAGAAGTGTTTGTGGCCGCGGCTCCCATACAAGCCCTACCACTGTAGAGCGAACGAACGAAAGCTTTAATGGCTCCCGCTCTCACCCTACAACTTGTAACTTCAATTTAAATATCAGCGCCAAGTGCGCAAACACTCATCTTGATTGCAGCAGTAACGACACGGGTCGATTATATTTCTTCAGGGAAGAGCAGACGATGTTTGCCTTTACTGACTCCAGCTTCGAGGAGAATTTTTAGGAAAAAAAGCAGGTGATGAAGACTCCTATAGACTGGACCTCTGGGCGGGGCTAGGCCGGGTAAAATTCTTCGGGGAAAAGCAGGCAATGTTCCCCCCGATTCGAAAAAAAAGCTGAGACAACAAGATTGTTTGAGGAAATAAGAAATATTTAAAAAAAATAGCTGATGTTTATAAAAATGCAATGATCGATTTTTTAAATATTAAAATAAAATGTTGTCTCAAAAATGTATTATTGAAACTGTATAGATTCAGGCGCGTTCTGTAAAAGTAACTGTTTAAATTCCTATGTGGGCATACAAAATCATACACACTTTTAAAATCAAAACCAATTTATACATAAATATTTCGAAATTTTGATCAAAAAATTTAGAGTCTGAGAAAAATTGTATGTAAAAAAGCCGTTTATACCGGTTACTCGTAGTTTAAAATGGTATTATTTTAATTTGTTATATCCTAGCGCTACAATTTTGGTTAACTTAAAATTCACAGGACAAATTAAAATGTTGGTCTTATTAAAAAGGCATGCATGTTGACTAAGCATGGTGACTACCATGGGCATGTTGTTTTTATAGATTAATCTGCTGACCACAAGCTTTCCATAAGATAGTTCGATTTATGTACATTTATAGTATATGTAATGAAATTCATAAAACCACTATCCCCACCTTATTCGGAGAAGCGATTCATATCTTTGAAATAAGCAAAACCTAACTAACAGTTTTTACTAAGTACCAATCCTTTGCTCCTTTAATCTTGTGTTGGAGATGTTTGAGGTCACTTGGTGACTTCATCTTGTCAACTGATAACTAACGCCGTCCGTTTTGGAATTATGCTCTTAAGACTGAAACTCTAGTTTAATCATCGACAAAAAACGCGACCAGTTATATAAAGAGGTAAATGCGGTTGTATGCCGAATGAATCAATGAATTTTAAAAGCCTACAGTTCTTTTCAAACCTTAAATTTTTTGTTATTTTTGACCTAAAAGTTGCTTTCAGCCATGAAAATCGAAATTGTTCACCAAATTAATACTAATAAAAAACAAAATTTGTATTTTTACCTATATTTAAAATAAATTAAAAACCGCTAGCACACGGCCTATCCTCCACTGCTGGGGCAGAAGGTTGTCTTCAGCGACGACGACAAGCGCTCCCACGACGATTTTAGGCTCCCCTTGTTGCCAATTGGTCCGTTGCTGGAGGCTAGAACTGTACTCCCGGGACCATCGCTGCGAAAACCTGTGCCTGAGAGACGAGACCCCTCGCCATTGCATATTGGTAAGTTCCATAGGCCATAAAAATAAAAAATTCAATGTGAAAATATGACTTTAAATGTACCAGTTCTTATTTATAATTGGTCTAGCTATTTGAATTTATTCATCTTTTTGTTTTGCTCTATCTGTCCTCTTCAAGAATAGTATCGAAAGAGAGAGCATGATATTTATTGGGTATTTCAGCAACGTGCAAGGGAAGCTTTTCCTAAAAAAATTGTTTAAGCTTATTAAAAACAAGGTTTTGTGCTTAATATTTTAAATACAGATATTAAGTTCCATTTTACAAAAAAAAGTATATGTAGTATGTGTTGTGTATTGTGTAAATAAATATTGTATTTAGTACATAATTGTGCGCTTTCTTGATTTGTAATTTCTGTGTTTGGTTAGTGTTTTAGTTGTGCTAGCATTCTTTGGGACAAAATAATCTTTTTGTATAATATTCTAAAGCATTTTAAGAATATAAGAATGTTTGATTCAAGTGCCAAAAATTGCCGAACGGTTGCAATTATACAAAAAGGTAACCTAACCACAATTTTTAAAAAAAGACGTGCTTCTGCTGTGTGTTGTAGTTTGTTGCCGTTTTTTGGATTGTATTTTCGTTTGTTGTTATTTTTCTGTTATGTTTTGTGTTTATATTCTTTTCTTTAAAATAAAAGCTTATTATTTCCTTGTGAGTGCCAATTTTCGCGTTTGCGTTCTGTTCTGTGTCGTATCAATGAAAGCTATATGATATAGCTGTGCGATTTTAAAACCGAATCTCGGGAAACTATTAAACTATTTTTAAATCTTAAAGAACTAAAAAAAACGTAAAAACAAAAAAGTTTTAAAAGCTATAGGATATAGTGGTACGATCTGGCCAATTATTGTCCTATATATTTATAAAATTTGTCTAGATTTTTGGTACAAGTTTCAAAGCGATAGCCCCTCTAGAAGTGTTTGTTGCCGCGGCTCCCATACAAGCCCTACCACTGTGCATCGTCGCAAGCAGGATATGCTGATCTGGTCAGGGAGCGCAGCTGATGATGGGGTCAGGTGTCAGGGCTTTGCCGTCGTTCGGGTCGCTGCTTAGAGCTCCGAGGGTCCTGGAGTTGAACACGGCCTCCACGCTGGTGAGGAGAGTTCCGAGCTCCTCCTGTCAAAAGGTCTTGGCCTACCGTCCAATGGAACAGTTGCGAATGTTTCGATACCGCCCACCTGCTCCTCCAGACGTGCCCGGAACTCCCTCATGTGCCGATCTGCGCCGACGAAGATGGTGGCGTTGTCGCACCACGCCTTCTACGGAATCCAGCGACGACTAACGAACTTTTGAAATGCCAACAAGAACGTATCAGTGGTTAAGTCAGACACTAATTCAGACGAACAAGGCCAGTTCCCCATAATTTGCGTCAAGAGTTTCGGCTTGCACGAAAGCATTGCATACACGACGGAACTGTTGGTCGGCAGACTTCTTAAGCATTAACTAGCGATATTTTCTCGCGCAGACGACTTTCGAGAGCTCGTGGGCCAGCGTGACACAGGGGAGCTTTTGGAAAGCAACAACGAGAATTTGGCTTGGTTCGGGATAGGAGCATTCAATAACCGACCCCCAACTCGTTGCAATGTCGTGGAACACCAATCTAATTTATTTTCCTGAATAAAAGGTTTTAGATTTTGAATATTCGATGCTACCGGTTTATTTTTCCGAATTTTACTTATGTCGTCCCTGAATTCGTGAAATTTTCTCAAAAGCGAAATCCAGTTCTCTTGGAGAAATACTTTTTTCGACACCTTTCTGCACCTTTGAATAAAACGGAAAACCTACAAGAACACTCACAGAAGCTTCAGGTGCGACGAAAAGGACAATTTAGCAATGGCCTGACACAATAATAGAGGCAGGTTGCACACAGCTCAAGGCGAGGCAAAGTTTTCGTCTTGAGAAATGCTACTTTCGATGTTGCGGTCAATAAAGACACTTTCAAACCATCAACAGTTTGAGTACGAACGTGAATGACGCTCTAAAAATTCGCAGGGAAATTATGTATTTGAATCGGGAATTGTGGATCTGTGTGATCCGGCAGCTGCAGAAGCGTTGCTTTAAACGACTCCTATGATGTAAGCAACTGCATCGGTAGCGACTCGTCCCAGTCTAATTTTCGAAATTGAAAGTAATCATTAATCGGTAACCAAACCACGCCAAGGGTCTTAGTTACGTCTGAGTTTGCCATAAGTGGCATTGCAGCGTTGTCAGATAGGGATAACTCTGGGCAGTTTGAAAACCACTTTGCCAATTCAAAACCTGCCTCTTGCAAGACCTGAGAAACTTCGTCTCGAAGATTTTGCAGGTCCTCAACGCAGCCAGCGAGACTCCTCGCCATCGCATATTGGTAGGTTCCATAGGCCATAAATATAAAAAATTCAATGTGTAAATTATGACTTTTAATGTACCAATTCTTATTTATAATTGGTCTAGCTATTTGAATTTATTCATCTTTTTGTTTTGCTCTATCTGTGCTCTTCAAGAGTAGCATCGAAAGATGCAAGGGAAGCTTTTCCTAAAAAAATTTTTTAAGCTTATTAAAAACAAGGTTTTGTTCAATGAAAGTGCTTAATATTTTAAATAAAGGTATTAAGTTCCATTTTACAAAAAAAAAAGTATATGTAAAAAATAGAATAGCACCGAAAGAGATAGCATAATATTTATTGGGTATTTCAGCAACGTGCAAGGGAAGCTTTTCCTAAAAATATTGTTTAAGCTTATTAAAAACAAAGTTTTGTGCAATGAAAGGGCTTAATATTTTAAATAAAGGTATTAAGTTCCATTTTACAAAAAAAAGTATATGTAGTATGTGTTGTGTTTTGTGTAAATCAATATTGTATTTAGTACATAATTGTGAGCTTTCTTGGTTTGTGATTTCTGTGTTTGGTTAGAGTTTTAGTTGTGATGGCATTCTTTGGCATAAAAAAATCTTTTTGTATAATATTCTTAAGCATTTTAAGAATATAAGAATGTGCCAAAAATTGCCGAACGGCTTGCAATTATACAAAAAGGTAACCTAACCTCAATTTTTAAAAAAAAGACGTGCTTCTGCTGTGTGTTGTAGTTTTTTGCCGTTTCTTGGATTGTATTTTCGTTTGTTGTTATTTTTGTGTTATGTTTTGTGTTTATATTCTTTTCTTTAATATAAAAGTTTACTAATTCCATGTGAATGCCAATTTACACGATTGCGTTCTGTTCTGTGTCGTATCAATGAAAGCTTTATGATATAGTTGTGCGATTTTAAAACCGAATCTCGGAATATTAAACTATTTTTAAATCTTAAAGAACTAAAAAAATGTAAAAACAAAAAAGTTATGAAAGCTATAGGATATAGTGGTACGACCTGGCCAATTATTGTGCTAAATATTTATAAAATTTTTCTAGATTTTTGGTACAAGTTTCAAAGCGATAGCCCCTCTAGAAGTGTTTGTGGCCGCGGCTCCCATACAAGCCCTACCACTGTAGAGCGAACGAACGAAAGCTTTAATGGCTCCCGCTCTCACCCTACAACTTGTAACTTCAATTTAAATATCAGCGCCAAGTGCGCAAACACTCATCTTGATTGCAGCAGTAACGACACGGGTCGATTATATTTCTTCAGGGAAGAGCAGACGATGTTTGCCTTTACTGACTCCAGCTTCGAGGAGAATTTTTAGGAAAAAAAGCAGGTGATGAAGACTCCTATAGACTGGACCTCTGGGCGGGGCTAGGCCGGGTAAAATTCTTCGGGGAAAAGCAGGCAATGTTCCCCCCGATTCGAAAAAAAAGCTGAGACAACAAGATTGTTTGAGGAAATAAGAAATATTTAAAAAAAATAGCTGATGTTTATAAAAATGCAATGATCGATTTTTTAAATATTAAAATAAAATGTTGTCTCAAAAATGTATTATTGAAACTGTATAGATTCAGGCGCGTTCTGTAAAAGTAACTGTTTAAATTCCTATGTGGGCATACAAAATCATACACACTTTTAAAATCAAAACCAATTTATACATAAATATTTCGAAATTTTGATCAAAAAATTTAGAGTCTGAGAAAAATTGTATGTAAAAAAGCCGTTTATACCGGTTACTCGTAGTTTAAAATGGTATTATTTTAATTTGTTATATCCTAGCGCTACAATTTTGGTTAACTTAAAATTCACAGGACAAATTAAAATGTTGGTCTTATTAAAAAAGGCATGCATGTTGACTAAGCATGGTGACTACCATGGGCATGTTGTTTTTATAGATTAATCTGCTGACCACAAGCTTTCCATAAGATAGTTCGATTTATGTACATTTATAGTATATGTAATGAAATTCATAAAACCACTATCCCCACCTTATTCGGAGAAGCGATTCATATCTTTGAAATAAGCAAAACCTAACTAACAGTTTTTACTAAGTACCAATCCTTTGCTCCTTTAATCTTGTGTTGGAGATGTTTGAGGTCACTTGGTGACTTCATCTTGTCAACTGATAACTAACGCCGTCCGTTTTGGAATTATGCTCTTAAGACTGAAACTCTAGTTTAATCATCGACAAAAAACGCGACCAGTTATATAAAGAGGTAAATGCGGTTGTATGCCGAATGAATCAATGAATTTTAAAAGCCTACAGTTCTTTTCAAACCTTAAATTTTTTGTTATTTTTGACCTAAAAGTTGCTTTCAGCCATGAAAATCGAAATTGTTCACCAAATTAATACTAATAAAAAACAAAATTTGTATTTTTACCTATATTTAAAATAAATTAAAAACCGCTAGCACACGGCCTATCCTCCACTGCTGGGGCAGAAGGTTGTCTTCAGCGACGACGACAAGCGCTCCCACGACGATTTTAGGCTCCCCTTGTTGCCAATTGGTCCGTTGCTGGAGGCTAGAACTGTACTCCCGGGACCATCGCTGCGAAAACCTGTGCCTGAGAGACGAGACCCCTCGCCATCGCATATTGGTAGGTTCCATAGGCCATAAATATAAAAAATTCAATGTGAAAATGACTTTAAATGTACCAATTCTTATTAATAATTGGTCTAGCTATTTGAATTTATTCATCTTTTTGTTTTGCTCTATCTGTCCTCTTCAAGAATAGCATCGAAAGAGAGAGCATGATATTTTTTGGGTATATCAGCAACGTGCAAGGGAAGCTTTTCCTAAAAAAATTGTTTAAGCTTATTAAATATTTAATATTTTATATATAGGTATTAAGTTTCATTTTGCAAAAAAAAGTATATGTAGTATGTGTTGAGTATTGTGGAAATCAATATTGTATTTAGTACATAATTGTGAGCTTTCTTGATTTGTAATTTCTGTGTTTGGTTAGACTTTTAGTTGTGATGGCATTCTTTGGGACAAAAAAATCTTTTTGTATAATATTCTAAAGCATTTTAAGAATAAAAGAATGTTTGATTCAAGTGCCAAAAGCTGCCGAAAATAAAAGCTTATTATTTCCTTGTGAGTGCCAATTTTCACGATTGCGTTCTGTTCTGTGTCGTATCAATGAAAGTTATATGATATAGTTGTGCGATTTTAAAACAGAATCTCGGGAATATTAAACTAAAAAAAATGTAAAAACAAAAAATTTATAAAAGCTATAGGATATAGTGGTACGATCTGGCCAATTATTGTCCTATATATTTATAAAATTTGTCTAGACTTTTGGTACAAGTTTCAAAGCGATAGCCCCTTAGAAGTGTTTGTGGCCGCGGCTCCCATACAAGCCCTACCACTGTGCATCGTCGCAAGCAGGATATGCTGATCTGCTCAGGGAGCGCAGCTGATGATGGGGTCAGGTGTCAGGGCTTTGCCGTCGTTCGGGTCGCTGCTTAGAGCTCCGAGGGTCCTGGAGTTGAACACGGCCTCCACGCTGGTGAGGAGAGTTCCGAGCTCCTCCTGTCAAAAGGTCTTGGCCTACCGTCCAATGGAACAGTTGCGAATGTTTCGATACCGCCCACCTGCTCCTCCAGACGTGCCCGGAACTCCCTCATGTGCCGATCTGCGCCGACGAAGATGGTGGCGTTGTCGCACCACGCCTTCTACGGAATCCCGCGACGACTCACGAACCTTTGAAATGCCAACAAGAACGTATCAGTGGTTAGGTCAGACACTAATTCAGACGAACAAGGCCAGTTCCCCATAATTTGCGTCAAGAGTTTCGGCTTGCAACGAAAGCATTGCATACACGACGGAACTGTTGGTCGGCAGACTTCTTAAGCATTAACTAGCGATATTTTCTCGCGCAGACGACTTTCGAGAGCTCGTGGGCCAGCGTGACACAGGGGAGCTTTTGGACAGCAACAACGAGAATTTGGCTTCGTACGGGATAGGAGCATTCAATAACCGACCCCCAACTCGTAGCAATGTCGTGGAACACCAATCTAATTTATTTTCCTGAATAAAAGGTTTTAGATTTTGAATATTCGATGCTACCGGTTTATTTTTCCGAATTTTACTTATGTCGACCCTGAATTCGTGAAATTGGATAGCTTCAACAATTTTCTCAAAAGCGAAATCCAGTTCTCTTGGAGAAATACTTTTTTCGACACCTTTCTGCACCTTTGAATAAAACGGAAAACCTACAAGAACACTCACAGAAGCTTCAGGTGCGACGAAAAGGACAATTTAGCAATGGCCTGACACAATAATAGAGGCAGGTTGCACACAGCTCAAGGCGAGGCAAAGTTTTCGTCTTGAGAAATGCTACTTTCGATGTTGCGGTCAATAAAGACACTTTCAAACCATCAACAGTTTGAGTACGAACGTGAATGACGCTCTAAAAATTCGCAGGGAAATTATGTATTTGAATCGGGAATTGTGGATCTGTGTGATCCGGCAGCTGCAGAAGCGTTGCTTTAAACGACTCCTATGATGTAAGCAACTGCATCGGTAGCGACTCGTCCCAGTCTAATTTTCGAAATTGAAAGTAATCATTAATCGGTAACCAAACCACGCCAAGGGTCTTAGTTACGTCTGAGTTTGCCATAAGTGGCATTGCAGCGTTGTCAGATAGGGATAACTCTGGGCAGTTTGAAAACCACTTTGCCAATTCAAAACCTGCCTCTTGCAAGACCTGAGAAACTTCGACTCGAAGATTTTGCAGGTCCTCAACGCAGCCAGCGAGACTCCTCGCCATCGCATATTGGTAGGTTCCATAGGCCATAAATATAAAAAATTCAATGTGTAAATTATGACTTTTAATGTACCAATTCTTATTTATAATTGGTCTAGCTATTTGAATTTATTCATCTTTTTGTTTTGCTCTATCTGTGCTCTTCAAGAGTAGCATCGAAAGATGCAAGGGAAGCTTTTCCTAAAAAAATTTTTTAAGCTTATTAAAAACAAGGTTTTGTTCAATGAAAGTGCTTAATATTTTAAATAAAGGTATTAAGTTCCATTTTACAAAAAAAAAAGTATATGTAAAAAATAGAATAGCACCGAAAGAGATAGCATAATATTTATTGGGTATTTCAGCAACGTGCAAGGGAAGCTTTTCCTAAAAATATTGTTTAAGCTTATTAAAAACAAAGTTTTGTGCAATGAAAGGGCTTAATATTTTAAATAAAGGTATTAAGTTCCATTTTACAAAAAAAGTATATGTAGTATGTGTTGTGTTTTGTGTAAATCAATATTGTATTTAGTACATAATTGTGAGCTTTCTTGGTTTGTGATTTCTGTGTTTGGTTAGAGTTTTAGTTGTGATGGCATTCTTTGGCATAAAAAAATCTTTTTGTATAATATTCTTAAGCATTTTAAGAATATAAGAATGTGCCAAAAATTGCCGAACGGCTTGCAATTATACAAAAAGGTAACCTAACCTCAATTTTTAAAAAAAAGACGTGCTTCTGCTGTGTGTTGTAGTTTTTTGCCGTTTCTTGGATTGTATTTTCGTTTGTTGTTATTTTTGTGTTATGTTTTGTGTTTATATTCTTTTCTTTAATATAAAAGTTTACTAATTCCATGTGAATGCCAATTTACACGATTGCGTTCTGTTCTGTGTCGTATCAATGAAAGCTTTATGATATAGTTGTGCGATTTTAAAACCGAATCTCGGAATATTAAACTATTTTTAAATCTTAAAGAACTAAAAAAATGTAAAAACAAAAAAGTTATGAAAGCTATAGGATATAGTGGTACGACCTGGCCAATTATTGTGCTAAATATTTATAAAATTTTTCTAGATTTTTGGTACAAGTTTCAAAGCGATAGCCCCTCTAGAAGTGTTTGTGGCCGCGGCTCCCATACAAGCCCTACCACTGTAGAGCGAACGAACGAAAGCTTTAATGGCTCCCGCTCTCACCCTACAACTTGTAACTTCAATTTAAATATCAGCGCCAAGTGCGCAAACACTCATCTTGATTGCAGCAGTAACGACACGGGTCGATTATATTTCTTCAGGGAAGAGCAGACGATGTTTGCCTTTACTGACTCCAGCTTCGAGGAGAATTTTTAGGAAAAAAAGCAGGTGATGAAGACTCCTATAGACTGGACCTCTGGGCGGGGCTAGGCCGGGTAAAATTCTTCGGGGAAAAGCAGGCAATGTTCCCCCCGATTCGAAAAAAAAGCTGAGACAACAAGATTGTTTGAGGAAATAAGAAATATTTAAAAAAAATAGCTGATGTTTATAAAAATGCAATGATCGATTTTTTAAATATTAAAATAAAATGTTGTCTCAAAAATGTATTATTGAAACTGTATAGATTCAGGCGCGTTCTGTAAAAGTAACTGTTTAAATTCCTATGTGGGCATACAAAATCATACACACTTTTAAAATCAAAACCAATTTATACATAAATATTTCGAAATTTTGATCAAAAAATTTAGAGTCTGAGAAAAATTGTATGTAAAAAAGCCGTTTATACCGGTTACTCGTAGTTTAAAATGGTATTATTTTAATTTGTTATATCCTAGCGCTACAATTTTGGTTAACTTAAAATTCACAGGACAAATTAAAATGTTGGTCTTATTAAAAAAGGCATGCATGTTGACTAAGCATGGTGACTACCATGGGCATGTTGTTTTTATAGATTAATCTGCTGACCACAAGCTTTCCATAAGATAGTTCGATTTATGTACATTTATAGTATATGTAATGAAATTCATAAAACCACTATCCCCACCTTATTCGGAGAAGCGATTCATATCTTTGAAATAAGCAAAACCTAACTAACAGTTTTTACTAAGTACCAATCCTTTGCTCCTTTAATCTTGTGTTGGAGATGTTTGAGGTCACTTGGTGACTTCATCTTGTCAACTGATAACTAACGCCGTCCGTTTTGGAATTATGCTCTTAAGACTGAAACTCTAGTTTAATCATCGACAAAAAACGCGACCAGTTATATAAAGAGGTAAATGCGGTTGTATGCCGAATGAATCAATGAATTTTAAAAGCCTACAGTTCTTTTCAAACCTTAAATTTTTTGTTATTTTTGACCTAAAAGTTGCTTTCAGCCATGAAAATCGAAATTGTTCACCAAATTAATACTAATAAAAAACAAAATTTGTATTTTTACCTATATTTAAAATAAATTAAAAACCGCTAGCACACGGCCTATCCTCCACTGCTGGGGCAGAAGGTTGTCTTCAGCGACGACGACAAGCGCTCCCACGACGATTTTAGGCTCCCCTTGTTGCCAATTGGTCCGTTGCTGGAGGCTAGAACTGTACTCCCGGGACCATCGCTGCGAAAACCTGTGCCTGAGAGACGAGACCCCTCGCCATCGCATATTGGTAGGTTCCATAGGCCATAAATATAAAAAATTCAATGTGAAAATGACTTTAAATGTACCAATTCTTATTAATAATTGGTCTAGCTATTTGAATTTATTCATCTTTTTGTTTTGCTCTATCTGTCCTCTTCAAGAATAGCATCGAAAGAGAGAGCATGATATTTTTTGGGTATATCAGCAACGTGCAAGGGAAGCTTTTCCTAAAAAAATTGTTTAAGCTTATTAAATATTTAATATTTTATATATAGGTATTAAGTTTCATTTTGCAAAAAAAAGTATATGTAGTATGTGTTGAGTATTGTGGAAATCAATATTGTATTTAGTACATAATTGTGAGCTTTCTTGATTTGTAATTTCTGTGTTTGGTTAGACTTTTAGTTGTGATGGCATTCTTTGGGACAAAAAAATCTTTTTGTATAATATTCTAAAGCATTTTAAGAATAAAAGAATGTTTGATTCAAGTGCCAAAAGCTGCCGAAAATAAAAGCTTATTATTTCCTTGTGAGTGCCAATTTTCACGATTGCGTTCTGTTCTGTGTCGTATCAATGAAAGTTATATGATATAGTTGTGCGATTTTAAAACAGAATCTCGGGAATATTAAACTAAAAAAAATGTAAAAACAAAAAATTTATAAAAGCTATAGGATATAGTGGTACGATCTGGCCAATTATTGTCCTATATATTTATAAAATTTGTCTAGACTTTTGGTACAAGTTTCAAAGCGATAGCCCCTTAGAAGTGTTTGTGGCCGCGGCTCCCATACAAGCCCTACCACTGTGCATCGTCGCAAGCAGGATATGCTGATCTGCTCAGGGAGCGCAGCTGATGATGGGGTCAGGTGTCAGGGCTTTGCCGTCGTTCGGGTCGCTGCTTAGAGCTCCGAGGGTCCTGGAGTTGAACACGGCCTCCACGCTGGTGAGGAGAGTTCCGAGCTCCTCCTGTCAAAAGGTCTTGGCCTACCGTCCAATGGAACAGTTGCGAATGTTTCAATACCGCCCACCTGCTCCTCCAGACGTGCCCGGAACTCCCTCATGTGCCGATCTGCGCCGACGAAGATGGTGGCGTTGTCGCACCACGCCTTCTACGGAATCCCGCGACGACTCACGAACCTTTGAAATGCCAACAAGAACGTATCAGTGGTTAGGTCAGACACTAATTCAGACGAACAAGGCCAGTTCCCCATAATTTGCGTCAAGAGTTTCGGCTTGCAACGAAAGCATTGCATACACGACGGAACTGTTGGTCGGCAGACTTCTTAAGCATTAACTAGCGATATTTTCTCGCGCAGACGACTTTCGAGAGCTCGTGGGCCAGCGTGACACAGGGGAGCTTTTGGACAGCAACAACGAGAATTTGGCTTCGTACGGGATAGGAGCATTCAATAACCGACCCCCAACTCGTAGCAATGTCGTGGAACACCAATCTAATTTATTTTCCTGAATAAAAGGTTTTAGATTTTGAATATTCGATGCTACCGGTTTATTTTTCCGAATTTTACTTATGTCGACCCTGAATTCGTGAAATTGGATAGCTTCAACAATTTTCTCAAAAGCGAAATCCAGTTCTCTTGGAGAAATACTTTTTTCGACACCTTTCTGCACCTTTGAATAAAACGGAAAACCTACAAGAACACTCACAGAAGCTTCAGGTGCGACGAAAAGGACAATTTAGCAATGGCCTGACACAATAATAGAGGCAGGTTGCACACAGCTCAAGGCGAGGCAAAGTTTTCGTCTTGAGAAATGCTACTTTCGATGTTGCGGTCAATAAAGACACTTTCAAACCATCAACAGTTTGAGTACGAACGTGAATGACGCTCTAAAAATTCGCATGGAAATTATGTATTTGAATCGGGAATTGTGGATCTGTGTGATCCGGCACCTGCAGAAGCGTTGCTTTAAACGACTCCTATGATGTAAGCAACTGCATCGGTAGCGACTCGTCCCAGTCTAATTTTCGAAATTGAAAGTAATCATTAACCGGTAACCAAACCACGCCAAGGGTCTTAGTTACGTCTGAGTTTGCCATAAGTGGCATTGCAGCGTTGTCAGATGGGGATAACTCTGGGCAGTTTGAAAACCACTTTGCCAATTCAAAACCTGCCTCTTGCAAGACCTGAGAAACTTCGTCTCGAAGATTTTGCAGGTCCTCAACGCAGCCAGCGAGACTCCTCGCCATCGCATATTGGTAGGTTCCATAGGCCATAAATATAAAAATTCAATGTGAAAATTATGACTTTAAATGTACCAATTATTATTTATAATTGGTCTAGCTATTTGAATTTATTCATCTTTTTGTTTTGCTCTATCTGTCCTCTTCAAGAGTAGCATCGAAAGATGCAAGGGAAGCTTTTCCTAAAAAAATTTTTTAAGCTTATTAAAAACAAGGTTTTGTGCAATGAAAGTGCTTAATATTTTAAATAAAGGTATTAAGTTCCATTTTACAAAAAAAGTATATGTAAAAAATAGAATAGCATCGAAAGAGATAGCATAATATTTATTGGGTATTTCAGCAACGTGCAAGGGAAGCTTTTCCAAAAGAAATTGTTTAAGCTTATTAAAAACAAGGTTTTGTGCAATGAAAGTGCCTAATATTTTAAATAAAGGTATTAAGTTCCATTTTACAAAAAAAAGTATATGTAGTATGTGTTGTGTTTTGTGTAAATCAATATTGTATTTAGTACATAATTGTGAGCTTTCTTGGTTGGTGATTTCTGTGTTTGGTTAGAGTTTTAGTTGTGATGGCATTCTTTGGCACAAAAAAATCTTTTTGTATAATATTCTTAAGCATTTTAAGAATATTTTTTTTATTAACTTTGCTTAATTTATTGAATCTTCTCTTAGCTTTGAGACTAACAATAAGTTTTCGAATCTTAAAAGTTAAACATTAACTAACAGTGGACTGTAATTTTGGTTGCGCGTCCCTCAAGTTGGTCGCTGGGTAGGTAAGTTATTGCGACGAAGACGGGATTGGTTGCACAACTTATTAGATCTCTTGCAAGGTGGTTGGGGTGCAAAGATAGCTTGGTGAGGTACTTATCCTTTTGTACTGCGATAACTGCTTTGACTGGTGGGATGTTCAAGTCACGATGTATGTTTTCGTTGCGAACGTACCACGGTGCCCCGGTGATCGTTCTCAGGATTTTTGATTGAGCCCTCTGGATTATGTCGATGTTGCTATTGCTAGCATACCCCCATAACTGGGAGCCGTACGTCCATATAGGCTTTAGTACTGAATTGTACAGCAGGACTTTGTAGTCTAACCTAAGGGAAGATCGAGCGTTGATGAGCCAGTGTAGGCTACTGGCTTTCAACTTTAAGTGTGTTCCTTTGGCTTCAATGTGCCGGCGCCATGTGAGTCTTCTGTCGAGATGTACTCCTAGATACGTTACTTCGTTTGATTGCGGAAGCAGGGTGTTATTTAATGTGAGGTGTGGGCAGTTTTGCCTATTCAGGGTGAAAGTAACGTGCTTGCATTTTTGTTCATTTACTTTAATTCGCCAAACAGATAGCCATTTTTTCAACGTCGGCCAAGTGAAGAGCTAGTTGCGCAGTTGCTTGTATTGGACATTTTGAACGGCTGAGTATAGCTGTATCATCAGCAAAAGTAGATGTTGTCAGTCGACTGCTTGTCGGGATGTCTGCTGTGTAGAGGACATATAATGTTGGCCCGAGCACGCTACCTTGGGCGACTCCAGCCAAAATAGAAAAATCGTCAGATATGGCAGTGTTACATCTCACAGCAAATTTTCTGTCGTGTAGATAAGACTCTAAAAGTTTGTGAGTGTTGCTGGGAAGCATTGTCTTGATCTTGTACATTAGGCCTTCTAGCCAAACTCTATCAAACGCTTGAGAGACGTCCATAAATATGGCGGTGCAGTACTCACGTTTTTCGAACGCGTTTCGAATTTCTTATGTTATTCGGTTGACCTGCTCAATCGTTCCGTGTTTTTCTCGAAATCCGAATTGGTGTGATGGAATTCCATTCTGGATTCGTAGATATGTGTTTATCCGAGTTAATATGCATTTTTCAAAAAGTTTAGATAAGCATGATAGTAGGCTTATAGGTCTGTACGATGTGGGGATTGTGGGGTCTTTTCCTGGCTTCGAAATCATTATAATAATTGACTTTTTCCATCTTTTTGGAAAGTGGCCATGTTTAGCGATGGCATTGAAGAGATGTGTAATGGTGCGAACGGCACAATATGGAAGCTCCGTGATCATTTTAGGGGTAATGAGGTCGCAGCCTGGAGATTTTTTCGGGTTCATATGGTTTTTGATGATGCTAACGATTTCCAATGGGCGAAACTCGATTGGCTCATGGTGAAGCTGGGTGTCATATGCAAAAGTCGGCAGAGTGCATGCATTGGTGGCAGGATTTGGTTGAAAGATATTTTTAAGGTGGTCGGCGAATGTGCTGGCTCTATCTTTATCGCTGCGCGCCCAGCCGCCTGAGGGGTTTCTAATAGGCATCACGGTTTCTTTCGGTGAGCTAAGAGATGGGTGGGCTCTCCATAGTGAGTGTTTTGAGCAAGTTGATGACAGTTGCTCTATATAACGGCGCTGGGAATATGATTCTTCTTGTTTTAGAGCTTTAGTTAGTTGCCGTGAGGCGTATTTCAAGTTCTGCCTAGCAGATGGCGATCTATAGAATTGCCACTCCCGACATAAGCGCCGCTTTTCTAGGACAAGCTGTTCGATTTGTAGATTTGTCTTCTTTTGCTTGCATTGAATATTTGAGGTTTGGGGTGTGGAAACTCGAGCCGCAGTGACGAGTACGGACTCCAGTGTAGTTACAAAGCTGTCTATGTCAGCTTCGTCGTTGAGGCGAGGACATAGCTCAATATGTGTGCTAATATATTTTCTAAACTTGAGCCAGTTGGTTTTTTGTGAGGTCAGGTTAAACTGGTGTTCTAATGTTCCTGGTTGTTGGAGAAGATGAAATAAGACCGGCGAGTGATCAGATGAAAGATCCGAAAGGCATTCGGCGCTTATAAGATTTTTGGGAATATTTTTGGTTATCGCTAAGTCAATAAGATCGGGTAGTTTCTTTGGGTCTGTCGGCCAGTATGTTGGTCTACCAGAAGAGACATAGTCAAGCTTGTTGTTGGATTTTATGATTGCATTGTAAAGCTGCTTCCTTTTGGAGTCACGAGGCGAGATCCCCAGTGTGTGTGTTTGGCATTGTAGTCTCCTGCTGCTATAAAATGGTCACCTAATGTGTTGAAGAACTGCAAAAACTCATATTCGGTTATATTGAAACGAGGGGGGCAGTATACTATGTCCGATTCCCTCTGACTTGACTGCGGCGAGGGACGAAACTCTGAAACAAAATAAAAAAACACAATTAAGAAGCATATGCACAAATACAAAAATTAAAATCTACACATATCTGCCACAGATGCTCCCTGTCCAAATACAGCTGACGAAGCTATGATGAGGGTTGAGACTGCGTATAAATTAATATAAATTGTAAAAACATTTAAAATCAAAATAAACACAACACTTACCTGTCTAAAATGTTTCTTGGCTCCTTGACCAATCCCTACTGGTGTGACTGCGGCGAGGGATGAGACTGTGGAAATAATAAAATTAAAATAAATACACAATATATAAAATTAAATCAATGACCACACTTAACTGCAAAAATAGCGTTTTGGCTCCTTGACCAATCCCTACTGGTGTGACTGCGGCGAGGGATGAGACTGTGGAAATAATAAAATTAAAATAAATACACAATAAATAAAATTAAATCAATGACCACACTTAACTGCCTAAAAGCGTTTTAACTCCTGTCCGATTCCCTCTGACTTGACTGCGGCGAGGGACGAAACTCTGAAACATAATAAAAAAAAACACAATTAACAAGCATTTGCACAAATAAAAAAAGTTAAATCTACACATATCTGCCACAGATGCGTCTCGTGCTTTTGTCCAGATCCAGCTGACGAAGCTTTGATGAGGGTTGAGACTGCGTATAAATAAATTCAAATTATAAAAACATTTAAAATCAAATAAAACACAACACTTACCTGTCTCAAATGTTTCCTGGCACCTTGACAAATCCCTACTGGTGTGACTGAGGCGAGGGATGAGACTGTGGAAATAATAAAATTAAAATAAATACACAATAAATAAAATTAAATCAATGACCACACTTAACTGCCTAAAAGCGTTTTAACTCCTGTCCGATTCCCTCTGACTTGACTGCGGCGAGGGACGAAACTCTGAAACATAATAAAAAAAAACACAATTAACAAGCATTTGCACAAATAAAAAAGTTAAATCTACACATATCTGCCACAGATGCGTCTCGTGCTTTTGTCCAGATCCAGCTGACGAAGCTATGATGAGGATGAGACTGCGTATAAATAAATTCAAATTATAAAAACATTTAAAATCAAATAAAACACAACACTTACCTGTCTCAAATGTTTCCTGGCACCTTGACAAATCCCTACTGGTGTGACTGAGGCGAGGGATGAGACTGTGGAAATAATAAAATTAAAATAAATACACGATAAATAAAATTAAATCAATGACGACACTTAACTGCCTAAATAGCATTTTGACTCCTGTCCGATTCTAGAGTTAGTTGGTTGCCATTAATCAGTTGTATGCTTATAGATGTGGCCTGTAGATAGTTTTTAGCAGTTTTGTTATAATAGTGGTGCTTAATACGACTTCTGATTAGAATGCCAGTCCCACCATGTGCTTTACCGTCCGGATGATTTGTTCCATAGAATGAGTAGCCTCTTATTAGAAAATTTTATCTGTTTGTAAGGTGTGTTTTCTGAAAGTAGCATTACATCGATGTGATTGTCGAGTAGAAATTGAGTTAACTCAAGTTTGTGCTGTGAGACGCCGTTAGCGTTCCACGAAGAAATTCGTAGGGACGTCATTATTTTGGTTGTTGTGAGACCAGCATTTGAATCAGAAGATTTTGGTTTCGCATTAAATCTTGCATAGTTGTGCGCATAAACGACATAAACTCCATTAGGCTTTGTTGCAGGCTAACTATCATTGCTTCAAAGTTGCTTTGTGTCTGCTCCGTTGGTTGACGTTGTTGAGTCATGTTGTGTTCTAGACATGCTGCTTGTGGAAATGAAGTTTTAGATACAGGAGGAGCCAGTCCTAATTTTAGAGCGCTTGCAAATGTCACATTTTTGTTGAGGGTTACGGGTCCTAGTGAGGAGCTGGGTGCAGTCGAAAGGAAGACTTCAGGGTTTGATTTTGATGCTGTGAGCTGTGCGTTGTGGGAGCGGGCAGTGGTTCCTCGTTGATGGATGCGACTTTTTAGCTCCTTGTATATTGGGCAACCTCTATAGTTGGCTGTATGATTGCCGCCACAGTTGCCGCACTTTTTTACATTGGAGTCGTTTTTGCTCGCTGGGCAGAGTGCTGAGTCATGAAGGTCTCCACAAACTACACACACTGGGCGTAGTGTGCAGTATGACTTTGTATGGCCATATTCTTGGCAGTTCGTACATTGTACCGGCCCATTGCGCTTATGTGGTTGCTCTACTGTGATTCTACGGTGGAGAAGGAACTGAAGTTTGTATATGGGGTGCACTTCGTTTCTATTAAGGGGCTTAGTTTCCGGTTCGAGCTCTATCTTGAAGAGTGGTTGCGGTTTCCTATCCCTGTTCAAGATATTGAAGACTGTCTTAGTGTTTAAACCTTTGTCTTGTAGTGCATTTTTTACTTCTTCAGGTGTTACATCGGATTCAATTCCTTTAAGTACAACTTGCAGACCCTTGCTGCTTTTAAGTTGGTACGTGTAGAAGTTCTTTTTCTTGTCATTAAGATATTTAGACAACACTCGGTAATTGTCTTCGTTCTTCGTTTGAACTTTTGTTTCGTGTATGCTGCCCTTCACAAGGGGAATTATATGAAAGTTATCTTTTCCAATAAGCTCAACTATTTTGTTAACAAGTGCATTGCAGCTTTTCTCCCGGATGTATATTGGGGGGGCTTCGGTTTCTTCTTCTCAGCTTCGGTAGCTTCGTCAACTTCTTCGTCAGTAGCGTCTTCCAAAATTTTAAATCTGTTTGTATTAATGGGCGTTTCAGTCTCAGCTGATTTATAATTGGCACGGGTTATTTTTCGCTTAGAATTTAGGGGGCTCAGCTTTCTTTTGATTTGGATGTAGCGATCCATACCAGTCTGCACAACCGGCCTTTTATTTTCGTTGGTTATTGTGTATTTTTCGGGCAGCGCAGCGAACGCCGTTTTTGTGTTGGCTACGGGTTTGTTTATCGATGGCGAAGTTGCTGATGATGATAATAAACGGTTGGTCGATACCGTTGCTGCTGTTGTTGTTGTTGTTGTTACCGTTGCAGTGGTTAAAGACACTGCTGTGCTACTTATTGCTGATAAGCGTAGGTCAGTGCATACATGCATTGGAGTACACTCGGAACTTTTTGGCTTTAGAGACATCGATGGTAGCGCGGGAGAGCAAGAGCGCGCTCTCTCGCTCGTTACGTTCAAGAGGTCAGTCGAACTGGGGGTGATTGACCGCGTATTGTCTGGGTTTGCATAATTTTCGGTTGCATTATTTCTGATCGATGAGAGCCGTCTCTCGTCTTGCTCGCGCTGACGTTGCATGCGGATATCGTTTTGACTCATTGTCTTCACTTTAATTATAGTCTGCGTATATTAATTAATTAATTAATTAATATGTGTGTTTGCGATTACATCGCAAGAAGCGTCTTTTCGCGTTGTAGTAGGTTGGTTAGAAACCAATCTACCTATTTGTGCCCGAGGGTCTTTGCGGAATTTGATTATTTTCGATTTGCACTTTTCCAATTATCACTTTTTGAAAGCTTGCACAAATTAAGCACGGTCCGACAACACGTCCGATCGCGGCGACAGTCTGTGATTAAGATTTTAAGAATGTTTAATTCAAGTGCCAAAAATTGCCGAACGGCTTGCAATTATACAAAAAAGTAACCTAACCTCAATTTTTAAAAAAAAGTCGTGCTTCTGCTGTGTGTTGTAGTTTTTTGCCGTTTCTTGGATTGTATTTTCGTTTGTTGTTATTTTTGTGTTATGTTTTGTGTTTATATTCTTTTCTTTAAAATGAAAGTTTACTTATTCCATGTGAGTGCCAATTTACACGATTGCGTTCTGTTCTGTGTCGTATCAATGAAAGCTTAATGATATAGTCGTGCGATTTTAAAACCGAATCTCGTAATATTAAACTATTTTTAAATCTTAAAGAACTCAAAAAATGTAAAAACAAAAAAGTTATGAAAGCTATAGGATATAGTGGTACGATTTGGCCAATTATTGTCCTAAATATTTATAAAATTTTTCTAGATTTTTGGTACAAGTTTCAAAGCGATAGCCCCTCTAGAAGTGTTTGTGGCCGCGGCTCCCATAGAAGCCCTACCACTGTAGAGCAAACGAACGAAAGCTTTAATGGCTCCCGCTCTCGCCCTACAACTTGTAACTTCAATTTAAATATCAGCGCCAAGTGCGCAAACACTCATCTTGATTGCAGCAGTAACGACACGGGTCGATTATATTCCTTCAGGGAAGAGCAGACGATGTTTGCCTTTACTGACTCCAGCTTTCAGGAGAATTTTTAGGAAAAAAAGCAGGTGATGAAGACTCCTATAGACTGGACCTCTGGGCGGGGCTAGGCCGGGTAAAATTCTTCGGGGAAAAGCAGGCAATGTTCCCCCCCATTCGAAAAAAAAGCTGAGACAACAAGATTGTTTGAGGAAATAAGATTTATTTAAAAAAATATCTGATGTTTATAAAAATGCAATGATCGATTATTTAAATGTTAAAATAAAATGTCTCAAAAATGTATTATTGAAACTGTATAGATTCGGGCGCGTTCTGTAAAAGTAACTGTTTTAAATTCCTATGTGAGCATACAAAATCATACACACTTTTAAAATTAAAACCAATTTGTACATAAATATTTCGAAATTTTGATCAAAAAATTTAAGGACGCGAGTCTGAGAAAAATTTTATTTAAAAAAGCCGTTTATACCCGTTACTCGTAGTTTAAAATGGTATTTATTTATTTTGTTATATCCTAGCGCCTCAATTTTGGTTAACTTATAATTCACAGGACAAATTAAAATGTTGGTCTTCTTTAAAAAGGCATGCATGTTGACTAAGCATGTTGACTACCATGGGCATGTTGTTTGTATAGATTAATCTGCTGACCACAAGCTTTCCATAAGAGTTCGATTTATGTACATTTATAGTATATGTAATGAAATGAAAATTAATAAAACCTCTATCCCCACCGTTTCGGAGAAGCGATTCATGTCTTTGAAATAAGCAAAACCTAACTAACAGTTTTTACTATGTACCAATCCTTTGCTCCTTTAATCTTGTGTTGGAGCTGTTTGAGGTCACTTGGTGACTTAATCTTGTCAACTGATAACTAACGCCGTCCGTTTTGGAATTATGCTCTTACGACTGAAACTCTAGTTTAATCATCGACAAAAAACGCGACCAGTTATATAAAGAGATATGCGGTTGTAGGCCGAATGAATCAATGAATTTTAAAAGCCTACAGTTCTTTTCAAACCTTAAATTTTTTGTTAACTTTGACCTAAAAATTGCTTTCAGCCATGAAAATCGAAATTGTTCACCAAATTAATACTAATAAAAAACAAAATTTGTATTTTTACTTATATTTAAAATAAATTAAAAAATGTGTAAATTAAAATTTATGTGAGCCAAGACAGATCTTAGTTTCAGAAGTCGTTTTATTCAGATTTTCGGATTTTCGAAAGTGGGTCCTCGAGTAATAGAAATATCTGCATAGGGGGCAGATTGAGCAATGTGAAGCACCTTAAATTTCTTTAAGACAAGCAAGGAGTAAAACTTTTGAGCCGCCTGAAATAAAAAGAAATATCATCATTAATTAAAATTGTTCTCAGCTATTTATAAATACGAAACCAATACAAATGTTGCCGTGAGAAGACACACACAACGGCAACTTTACAAAGGGTTTTGTAATACGGTCAAAGTGGAGTGAAAGAATATACATGTGAGTAGCTTGCTTTCGTTGTTTAAATAAAATCCAAATTGTTGACCAAATTAATAACACAGGTACACAAAATCGAACTTTTTCAAATTTCCACGAATCAATTTCGTATTATCTACTTCTATTTACTCTCCCATTTTATAAAAGTCATGGCACCCTTAAAATGTCTTGAAATGAAATCCAATTTATTTATACAAGTCAGAGCATACATTTTTCACTTATGTATACAGTACTGGACAAGAAATCCGGACATGCAAAAAAATGGTTGTTTTGGTTTTTTTTTTAATTGTGTTTATTGTTTCAAAAATAATTAAATAATTGTATTTTCCAACCAAAACATTTTTTTCGATTCCAAAAAGGTTTTTTTTTGTTTTAAATCTTAAGTTACTGTATATATATCAATTCTGTATATGAATATATATATGAATATATTCAATATAGCCTTACAAAATTTACAAATGGAATGACGGAACAATATTGTTAGCTGTGTATCATAAAAAAGAGGTTGGTTGCTCACAGGACAGTTCGAGAGCACATTTTTACAAACTTTTCCAGCTGATCTGTACACGAAATTAACCCATCAAATCATTCAAGGATTACTTTAACATTTTGTTGGAAATCGAAAATGTCATGGAAGAAACACCAACCTCTCCACTTGAAGAAACATTATCGTCTACTTTCACTTGCTCACAGTAGTCAAATATCAGAAACCCCTGCCAACAGTGCCCCTTGAGGGGATATTTTTCTCTTATGGAGAAGAGATCTGCCATTGTATCAAGCGATTGAATGGCTAAAGAAATCATGTTTTTTTTCATTGTTACACGGTAGTGCAAGGTTTCAAGTGTATTTCCAAGATTGTTTCCGACCAGCTTGGGATTTGTAAAAGTCAAGAATTGTAAAAGATAAATCTGAAGAATATACGTTTAGCTTAATTTTGGATTTAACAAAAAAAAAAAAAATTTTGACGATTCTGTTCTGATTTGGCGCTCAGGACAAAAGCTTTTTTCTTATCTGTAATAACTACAATTTATTTATATTAAAAGTTTTTTTTTTCTATTTTTTGAACTCCCAAATATAGTAACTAAATTTTTTATATCCATATTGTTTGCTTTCCTATTTTTAATTGAAATAAGAGACAGAGAGCTTAATCGGTCTTATCCCATTATATTGCAAAGATTATTTTGTATGATCTTTAATTTTTAAAAAGACCTTTCAGCTTTTGCAATGGTAGCTGGGATAGTAAGAAATAAGCAACAAGCTGTAATTTTTAAACAGGATACAGAGGTGCACAAGGTACAACATGAGAAAGTTGTTAACCAATATAATCCTAACTATATAATTCGACCCCTCAAAAAGTCAGATGTTTTTTTTTACGATTTTTTTTTTTTGTTTTTGTGTTCTTAAATTTAAATTTTTTTTTAAGTTCATGTACTAGTCCCATGTTAGGTGTAAATTCTTTTACAACTATGTTAAAACGATTTATTAGTGTAATGAAGAAATAAACTTAATATATTACCCGTGCCCAGACATAGTAAATGACTTTTTATAGCCTTGCAGAAAGTACTATAATTTCAGTCAGAAGTTTGTAACGCAGTGAAGGAGACGTTTCCGACCCTATAAAGAACATATGTATATTCTTGATCAGCATCACTAGGAGAGTCAATAGTAAAAGTTAAATATTTCAGAATTGCGGTTTAAAATTCATCAAAATCGGACGACTATATCATATAGATGGATATCATATCATGGGAAGAATAAAAATTTAAAAAAAAAATTTTAGAAATTTAACTTTTTTATTCAGAAATTTTTTTTTAGAAATTCTTTTTGATTATTTAATAACTTTCCAGTTCAAAATTACGCTTTTAATTTTATTAAAATCGGAAAACGATATCATGTAGCTGCCATAGGAACTATCAAATAATTGTAATTTGATTAAGTTTAAATATACGACTTTAAAGTCTTATCGAGAATGGAACTGTGAACCAAAAAAGTAGAAGATACAGCTGCGGTCAATATAGAAGTGCTATCTCCTCTCATCTTTAAATGTTTGTAATTGTTTTTGTCCAAATCTTGACATGCTTGAATATTTTATAATATTAGACCATATACACTGGTTTATAAATTTAAATCGATAAAATCCTTCAGAGATCAAACCTTGGTTTTCCAATGACACTCAGAATTTTTTGTATGGAACCATTTTTTTTAAAGTGTAAATAACGATTTTCACCTGTTTTCTTTCGCATTTTATTTCTTATCTCCATTTCTGATTAACCGATTTTGGTCATCGATAGCTTATTTCACAAAAAATGTGTAATTCTTCAACTTTTCTGTACATGTTATAAGGATAGGCTTCCTAATATAGATGCTAGTTTGACTAAGTTTGAATAAATTGCTAAAACTAAAGTTCCGACACCATTAATCATATTCTTTAAAAATACAAGGCTGATAACCGAAAATAATTTTATCATTTTATCTTAAAGATGGAACATTCTCGAATCTATCAAGTAATTAACCTTTATTTGGAAAAACGGTGATTTTTGGGGTCTTATTGGCTGTAAAGCATATGCTAAGTGCTATTTGCAGATGTTAAAGAAGACATTAAAATTCGTATAAAATGGGTTTACCGGCGTATTATTGAAGAAAATGGCTTAATGGCTTAATCTTGAAGATAAAGTGACAAAATTATTTTTGGTTTTCAGTCGTGATTTTATGAGAATTAATTTATGTTGTTGGAATTTCGATTTTACCAATTTATTTAAACTATATTATTATATCTTTATATTAAGAAACCTATCCTATCCACGTATAAGAAAGTTGAAGAATGATCTATTTCTGGAGATAAAAATACGAATTTAAAAAAAAAAGGGTACCATAAACACAAATGTTGAGTATAATTTTTTGAATCAGGGAGTCCATTTGCACCGGAAAATCAAGGTTTGATCTCTCGAGAATTTCATCGCTTTAAATTTTAAACCAGAGATATAGTTAAAAACAAAAGAAATCCGAACCATTTTGAAGCTTTTTTTATGAAAATCAACCGTTATCCGAAATTAAAACTAGCTTCGGCCGGTCAAAATAATAGTAGTGAAGACAATTAATTTAGTAAATTTAAAAAATTGAAGAGTTATAATTCTTTATTATTTTATAAACAACATAATCCTTTTTTGTTAAAACAATTTTGTAATTTGGCTATTATAATTAGTTTTCTGGATTTAAAAAAACACATAACCCGTGTTATAATTTCTCGAAAAAGTACATGTAATTAGAAAAAAAAAACAAAAGCTGAATACAAATTTGATAATTCGTAATAATTTTAACGCATTCCAGTTATAAATCTGAGCTAAGAATCTAAATTTTTACGATGCGTGATCTCTTTGTAAAAATTTAAGTGTTTAAGAATACCTGAGTTTATGAGGTCTTAGCATCTTAAATATCCTTAAATCAAAAATTTGCAGTGCATCGGCTTAATTGATGCTAGAAAAGTTAGGTAATAGATGACTTAGTATATTAAAGGCCAACAGTCTTTTCACAAATACGAACAAAACAAGTTTTAAGACATATACCGCACACATGATTTTTTACAGAGCCAGAACTTAGGCTTAGTCTTTAATAATCAAAGATAAACTGTTCGATTTGGAACCAGACACCCTATACGTTAACTTTGTTTATCTTATCTTATAAGCGCATTGTATTATATCCACACTCACACGAGTGCATGAAGCGCAGCTTAATTCATATGTACACTCATAGAAAAAAATTTCCAAAATTTAGAAATCTTGCCTTTAAATCAGCTAGTCTTTGAATCAATAACAAAAATTCAAGAACAAATTTTAATTAAAAATGGAAATCCTTTCTGATTGTAAACTTTTAAGAAAAAAACTTTCTTAAAAATAGGAAAAAGACTTTTTTTGTTTTTTTTTTTTTTGTTTTTTGGAGAAAAAAAGTAACAAAAATTGTTCAGTTTTTAAAGGTGAATTTGCCTTTGAGTTCCATAGTGCAATATCCTTCAAAAATAGAAAACCAGCCTTTGACTTACAAAAGCAACTTGAAAGAAAAAGAACGGTAAAATACGAAGTCAACGATGTCAGTCGGATGACTTTGCCAAAAGCTTAAAAAGCGTTCGGCTCAGCAACGTCATTCATTAGGTTTTTAAAGGAGAAATCGCCTTCAAGAAAGAAGTATCTCTCAAATATAGAAAAGCGGCCTTTTACTGAGCCGATTAATGGTAGCCTAGCGGCTAAGTTGCCTGACCAGGAATCTGAGCAGTAATTCTGAGCAGCACGAGTTCGAATCCCCCATCTCAGAAATCTTTTTTTTTTTGTATTTGATGAAAACGGGGAAACGCTCACGTGTCCTAATGTGCTTTGCTAAGTTAAGGCAGACAAAAAACTTAAGGAAATTATCTAAAATGATCAAAAAATTTTATGTTAATACATAAAAATAAACAATTTCTGAATACATAGTATCAGATTCTAAACCATCTCTGAAAATGTATGATTGTTAAGATTTTTTTTAACAAGACTCGTCCAAGCTTACGAAACAGTCTTTGTCTTTGACGTTCATTCTTTAAGTGCGAACATAGCCTAGTGTTACAAAGTCCAACTCCCGCGCGGAAGGCGCGGGTTCGATTCTGGCCGACGACCAAATAAAAATGTGAGTTTTATTCAAATTTCAAGTGCCATTTGTGTATCAAATGTTCTAAATGTGAATTTTACAAATCATGTTTAAACCCTTAGTTTAGGTTTAAATTAAAATGCATGTGTGTTAGTTAGCTAGCGGGGTAGGTAGACCGCAAAACAAACATGGATTGTCCTGTCCTTGTCCGTTCGATCTCGTCGTGCGCTTCATTTGTGTTCAGTAGTTTTCACGGCGAAACTTGTCTATGTATGTATGTCGATGACTGCGATTTCATACAAATTCTGGCAGAGCTCTGAGAAATTATCTTATTTTTAAGAAATATTTGTTCTTGTTTCAAGAAATATTTTTTCTAATTTTAAGAAATATTGTTTCTTGATTTCAGAAATAATATTTCTAGACTTGGTTTAAGAGCTGCATTTCTTGTTTGAAGAAAAGAATCACCATTAATTTAACAAAGAAATTTTCTTCAAATGGAGGCGACTCACTTTTGGCGAAAATTCAAAGGCGATTTTACTGGATTTTTAGAAGAAATTTCTATGAGTGTATATGTAAGAGCTTTGACCAACTGCATTGTCTTAGTCAATACTTTTCCACTCATTTCAAAACGGTGTTTACGAACTAAATTAGACTATTCTTGTATTCTACCAACGCAACCATAGCGCAGCGCGTGTATCGACGCATTTAATTTAGAATGTTCGGTGAATGCAGATTAAGGTCAAACCAAACCATTTATAGTCGGTAGCCATTTCCGATACGATACGGTAAGCTACAATTAACATTAACATTGTGTAACATTTTTCAAATTCATTTTTTCTTTAATTTTTTAAATATTTTTTTAATTTATAATAGATAATAGAAAAGTTATAATGTAAATATGTAAGATATTAGTAATTTTCATTTTTAAAGACTCTTGAAAAATTACTTTTAGTTATTCGATGGACCTGAGTCTGATAAGACCCCTAAAGTAATTTGTTAATCAACTTTTAACAAATTCAGAAACAGCCACAATTCAAACAATTATTGCTCAAATCTTGCCTCTTTTGACATAAATAACACTCAGAGGTTTCTTGAACATATAGAATAACGGTCTTAAGTCAAAGCTTACAATAATCAACAAAAATTGCAATAAATCAATCTAAAACACGTTTGGGAAATAAATTATTCAAATATATTTAAGTTTTCTCATTATTTTTCAAATTGGAAGTAGCCTTACTATTATTTAGACCGCAACTGTACAAAAGTAAAGTTTTCGATGACTTCATAGCTTATTGGTTAGCGAGTTGACTACAAACCCAGAGGTCGCGGGTTTGAGTTCATGTCAAAAAGGATTTTTCTCAAAACAGTAAGTTTATTGATTATGTATTAATTCTCTAATCCAGATAACACATTTTCATTAACGTTATTATTATAAATATGCATTTTAAAAGCAAAAAAAAAATGTTGTGTAAAAAATAATTAATAAAATAATTGCTTCAATAAAATTCGCCCTAAATTTAAGAAAGATTGCCCTTAAACTAAGAAGTAACACGCCTTGACCTTGTTTTAAACAAAATTTTGCGCCTTATTTATGAACAATTTTTAGAATTATAGCCCTAAAATTAACAATCACGTTCTTAAGTTAAAGAAAATCGCCTTAAATTAAAGAAAACATTTATTTAGGAAAAATTGGCCTAAAAAAATGGGTGATTTCGGGCTAACATTTTTTTGAGTGTAGAAAAACAAAAAAAAAAAAACCGTATTGAATTAATAATTTAAATGTTAAAAAAAATTAACCGAATTCAGAATAATAAAACCGTTTTTTAAATTTAGTTATATACATTAAATTAACTTTAATTACAAAAAACATTTTTGAGGTTATGTCAGCGGCAGAAAAGTGGGCATGGTTAAGTTTAATTTTTGCAATTAATGTGCCAACTTTGAAGGCTCTATCATCAAGTTAATACCAAAAAATTCAAACAAAACCACTGTGCACTGGTCATAAATCTTGCATTTTTCAATCGTGGAAATCCAGCCTACAACTTCAGCCACCCGTTCCATAACACAGGTGAGCAATGGACGGCTTTAAAGCTACGCAGCTGTGTAGCGGTAACTTCGAAATTGCATTCGGCGCAAAGATAAATAGCGAAAAAAAAGACCGATCACACTATAAGCCGACAGAAGGAGACAGAAAATAATTTTATAAGCAATTTCCCGTTCTTAGTCAGTGCAGTACATAGGAGTCCACACAATTGCATTTACATACGTCTTTGGAATGAAATACCCCACCATTCTTCCCCACAGAGTTTACTATCGTAAAGTGAATTTCCTTTGCGGTTGCCCATGCGACGGCAGAATTGACCCACACATTGTATAAGTACTTTTCCTTTTGTTAATATCGCTTTGATGCGACAGAGCATAATTTTCTTGAAGAATCAAAATCTGAATAAAATTCAGTTTATTTATTAGTCGGACATTTAAATGGCAAATGCTTACTCGAAAGGATAAACAGAAAGTGAGTTCGAAATAGAAAACATAAAAATCAAAAGACTATAAATAAAAAATATATATATAATAAAATAATAATAGAAAACGTCCGAGAATAACTTACAATAAAATGTATAAAATAAATTTAAAACCCAAAAAAATATAAAGATCTCGGAATTTTTTAATTTATTAAAGTGAAGAAATTGTTATAAAAAATTGAAAATCAAAGGTGTCGCGTAAAACTAAAAATAAAATTTATAACAAATAAATTAAAACCTAAATTAAACAAAAATATCCCAAAATTGGTTGAAAGTTATAAAAGTGAAGGGAGAAATTGTTAAAAAAAAAGAGTTTAAAACTGCCGTTATTAAATATAACATAACAAAAAAACAACTTAAAACAAGTTCAAAACTTAAAAGACAAAGGCAAAAATTAGAAGACTTTGAAAAATTTATAAAAGTGAAAAGGTGAAACCAATAGAATGTATTAAAACCAACGAATTCGTTTTTTTTTAAATTTAACAAAAAGGGGGTTAAATAAAATAAACAACTTAACAAAAAAGAACAATCGAACAATCAAAGCAACTTTAAAACTGCAAAAAGGAACGAAGAAATCAACTAAACAGGAAATCAATTTATGGACGGCAAAATTGAACAGAAGACAGCCAATACTACGCATACTCTTATTTTTGTTACAACTGATCTGCTAGGCAATTAACTTAATACGCCAGTATATACACCAAATAGACATTTATTTTATTAATAAGCGAAACAAAAATTCAAATTTTCAAAAATCCGATGTCTACCCTAAAGAAAAGGAACGATCTACCGGAAGCACTTACAATGCACTATGGTCCAAAAGTCGATTTTTTGGCGGAAACTCTAAAAACTCTCACTTGCACACTATTTTCTTTTTAAAGAGTAAAAAAAAGGGCAAAGCAAATATTGAGCCTGTGCGTCCACGACTGCTTTAGCCTCCCATTAAAACAAAATTCCTAGTAGTTTTGTTTGACTCTGAATTCAGACAAGTTACTTACATTTATATAGTGACATATCCACAGTCCCACAGACTTAGCACATGCCTACTTATAAATACACAGTACATGTATAATCATCGTACCCTAAACTACCCTACAATTGTACAAACACGTAACACATACACCCCATGCTACCCTACAACTATGAATGATGATCGAATGATAAGCATTGACTAAAAAACTTTTATTGTGAAAACATCCTGCCCCATTTTTCACACGCTCGAAGTTCGGACTCGACAGCACGAAATAAAATTATCAAATTAATAAAGAGCAATTGGTCGGTGTTCTTCATTATAAATAATCTTGTATTAATTCGGTTAAATAAAATAAAAAATACTTTTTTTTTAATTTACGAATTATTCGAGCATTTATTTGGCGCAGCCAGTAGGATCAAAATTTTAAAAGAGTCATTTTAGTACAACTAGCTATCCAGACCAGGATTAAAAACAGTGACTCAAAGCTTGATCCGCAAAAGAATCTACGTGCGTGTAGTATTCAAAACCGAAAAAATCTCGTGCGGTTGGAAACAATTCCCTATCAACATCGTTTAAGGATCACTGGCCCTATGTAACGCTTGTACAACAATTGGAAGACACCTTATACATCCAGTCGCTGGAAGTTCAACATCGTAATATTTTTGATAAGTTAGAGTTAGAAAGTGACCCTGTAATTAAAAGTAATTATTCAGAAATGTTGAAGGGGACTATCAAAACCACCATTGACAGAAAATTACCAGAATGTACATGTCGTTGGCTCGCAAGGAAAATTAAAACAAGCCACCATGGGACTAGGTCCTTATGATGCAAATCCTGAAGACGTTTATTTACAAAAATCTCATTTTCATAATCGCAAGAACAAGGGAAATAAAAATCAAAGTAACAATCAAAGGTATTACAATGACAAACATAATACGAGTGCGTATTATTCATCAACTAATCAAAATAATTATCAATCTAATCAAGCTAACAATTCGGATAGAAATACTCAGAATCGTAATTCAAGTAACCCTACCGTTACTGACCCACAAACATATAAAAATTTTTGGAACAGTTTAAACCAAGGTAGGCAGAATAACCCCTTGAATTACCAACCTTCTAGGCGTAGGCGCAAATTTTCATCAAATTGCCTCGAAAACCTCGGACACGGGAGAAGAGGAAGAGTCAGTCGATATGTAAATATCACATATCAGAACAATCTTTACAAAGGTATGATCGACACAGGATTGTCATTAGGGAAATTTTTGCAAATTTAAAAGAAACAGAAGAAAAGCTAACGAGTTCAGACTCGAACATCTCAATGTTGAGGAGGTGGAATGTTTGAAGAAGGTCTTATACGAGAATGGATACATTCAATACAAGGAAGTTGAGAAGTTGACTTTTACTAGTACAATCAAGCATACTATCCAAGCCCAGCATGAAGATCCTATTTATCGTAAACCATACAAATACCCCCAGAGCGTTGATCAGAAGGTAAACAAACAAATTAAGGAAATTATGGAGCAGTGCATCATTCGAAAGTCTAAGTCCCCCTTTTGTTTACCTATTTGGGTAGTCCCCAAGAAGGCAGATGCCTCAGGTAAACCAAAGTTCAGACTAGTAGTCGGCTATAGGAATCTTAATGAAATAACATTCAATGACAATTTTCCGATTCCTAGAATGGACGAAATTCTTGATAAATTTGGGTAATGTCAATATTTAGCATCGGCTTAATTGATGCTAGAAAAGTTAGGTAATAGATGACTTAGTATATTAAAGGCCAACAGTCTTTTCACAAATACGAACAAAACAAGTTTTAAGACATATACCGCACACATGATTTTTTACAGAGCCAGAACTTAGGCTTAGTCTTTAATAATCAAAGATAAACTGTTCGATTTGGAACCAGACACCCTATACGTTAACTTTGTTTATCTTATCTTATAAGCGCATTGTATTATATCCACACTCACACGAGTGCATGAAGCGCAGCTTAATTCATATGTACACTCATAGAAAAAAATTTCCAAAATTTAGAAATCTTGCCTTTAAATCAGCTAGTCTTTGAATCAATAACAAAAATTCAAGAACAAATTTTAATTAAAAATGGAAATCCTTTCTGATTGTAAACTTTTAAGAAAAAAACTTTCTTAAAAATAGGAAAAAGACTTTTTTTGTTTTTTTTTTTTTGTTTTTTGGAGAAAAAAAGTAACAAAAATTGTTCAGTTTTTAAAGGTGAATTTGCCTTTGAGTTCCATAGTGCAATATCCTTCAAAAATAGAAAACCAGCCTTTGACTTACAAAAGCAACTTGAAAGAAAAAGAACGGTAAAATACGAAGTCAACGATGTCAGTCGGATGACTTTGCCAAAAGCTTAAAAAGCGTTCGGCTCAGCAACGTCATTCATTAGGTTTTTAAAGGAGAAATCGCCTTCAAGAAAGAAGTATCTCTCAAATATAGAAAAGCGGCCTTTTACTGAGCCGATTAATGGTAGCCTAGCGGCTAAGTTGCCTGACCAGGAATCTGAGCAGTAATTCTGAGCAGCACGAGTTCGAATCCCCCATCTCAGAAATCTTTTTTTTTTGTATTTGATGAAAACGGGGAAACGCTCACGTGTCCTAATGTGCTTTGCTAAGTTAAGGCAGACAAAAAACTTAAGGAAATTATCTAAAATGATCAAAAAATTTTATGTTAATACATAAAAATAAACAATTTCTGAATACATAGTATCAGATTCTAAACCATCTCTGAAAATGTATGATTGTTAAGATTTTTTTTAACAAGACTCGTCCAAGCTTACGAAACAGTCTTTGTCTTTGACGTTCATTCTTTAAGTGCGAACATAGCCTAGTGTTACAAAGTCCAACTCCCGCGCGGAAGGCGCGGGTTCGATTCTGGCCGACGACCAAATAAAAATGTGAGTTTTATTCAAATTTCAAGTGCCATTTGTGTATCAAATGTTCTAAATGTGAATTTTACAAATCATGTTTAAACCCTTAGTTTAGGTTTAAATTAAAATGCATGTGTGTTAGTTAGCTAGCGGGGTAGGTAGACCGCAAAACAAACATGGATTGTCCTGTCCTTGTCCGTTCGATCTCGTCGTGCGCTTCATTTGTGTTCAGTAGTTTTCACGGCGAAACTTGTCTATGTATGTATGTCGATGACTGCGATTTCATACAAATTCTGGCAGAGCTCTGAGAAATTATCTTATTTTTAAGAAATATTTGTTCTTGTTTCAAGAAATATTTTTTCTAATTTTAAGAAATATTGTTTCTTGATTTCAGAAATAATATTTCTAGACTTGGTTTAAGAGCTGCATTTCTTGTTTGAAGAAAAGAATCACCATTAATTTAACAAAGAAATTTTCTTCAAATGGAGGCGACTCACTTTTGGCGAAAATTCAAAGGCGATTTTACTGGATTTTTAGAAGAAATTTCTATGAGTGTATATGTAAGAGCTTTGACCAACTGCAAATTCTTAGTCAATACTTTTCCACTCATTTCAAAACGGTGTTTACGAACTAAATTAGACTATTCTTGTATTCTACCAACGCAACCATAGCGCAGCGCGTGTATCGACGCATTTAATTAGAATGTTCGGTGAATGCAGATTAAGGTCAAACCAAACCATTTATAGTCGGTAGCCATTTCCGATACGATACGGTAAGCTACAATTAACATTAACATTGTGTAACATTTTTCAAATTCATTTTTTCTTTAATTTTTTAAATATTTTTTTAATTTATAATAGATAATAGAAAAGTTATAATGTAAATATGTAAGATATTAGTAATTTTCATTTTTAAAGACTCTTGAAAAATTACTTTTAGTTATTCGATGGACCTGAGTCTGATAAGACCCCTAAAGTAATTTGTTAATCAACTTTTAACAAATTCAGAAACAGCCACAATTCAAACAATTATTGCTCAAATCTTGCCTCTTTTGACATAAATAACACTCAGAGGTTTCTTGAACATATAGAATAACGGTCTTAAGTCAAAGCTTACAATAATCAACAAAAATTGCAATAAATCAATCTAAAACACGTTTGGGAAATAAATTATTCAAATATATTTAAGTTTTCTCATTATTTTTCAAATTGGAAGTAGCCTTACTATTATTTAGACCGCAACTGTACAAAAGTAAAGTTTTCGATGACTTCATAGCTTATTGGTTAGCGAGTTGACTACAAACCCAGAGGTCGCGGGTTTGAGTTCATGTCAAAAAGGATTTTTCTCAAAACAGTAAGTTTATTGATTATGTATTAATTCTCTAATCCAGATAACACATTTTCATTAACGTTATTATTATAAATATGCATTTTAAAAGCAAAAAAAAATGTTGTAAAAAATAATTAATAAAATAATTGCTTCAATAAAATTCGCCCTAAATTTAAGAAAGATTGCCCTTAAACTAAGAAGTAACACGCCTTGACCTTGTTTTAAACAAAATTTTGCGCCTTATTTATGAACAATTTTTAGAATTATAGCCCTAAAATTAACAATCACGTTCTTAAGTTAAAGAAAATCGCCTTAAATTAAAGAAAACATTTATTTAGGAAAAATTGGCCTAAAAAAATGGGTGATTTCGGGCTAACATTTTTTTGAGTGTAGAAAAACAAAAAAAAAAAAACCGTATTGAATTAATAATTTAAATGTTAAAAAAATTAACCGAATTCAGAATAATAAAACCGTTTTTTAAATTTAGTTATATACATTAAATTAACTTTAATTACAAAAAACATTTTTGAGGTTATGTCAGCGGCAGAAAAGTGGGCATGGTTAAGTTTAATTTTTGCAATTAATGTGCCAACTTTGAAGGCTCTATCATCAAGTTAATACCAAAAAATTCAAACAAAACCACTGTGCACTGGTCATAAATCTCGCATTTTTCAATCGTGGAAATCCAGCCTACAACTTCAGCCACCCGTTCCATAACACAGGTGAGCAATGGACGGCTTTAAAGCTACGCAGCTGTGTAGCGGTAACTTCGAAATTGCATTCGGCGCAAAGATAAATAGCGAAAAAAAAGACCGATCACACTATAAGCCGACAGAAGGAGACAGAAAATAATTTTATAAGCAATTTCCCGTTCTTAGTCAGTGCAGTACATAGGAGTCCACACAATTGCATTTACATACGTCTTTGGAATGAAATACCCCACCATTCTTCCCCACAGAGTTTACTATCGTAAAGTGAATTTCCTTTGCGGTTGCCCATGCGACGGCAGAATTGACCCACACATTGTATAAGTACTTTTCCTTTTGTTAATATCGCTTTGATGCGACAGAGCATAATTTTCTTGAAGAATCAAAATCTGAATAAAATTCAGTTTATTTATTAGTCGGACATTTAAATGGCAAATGCTTACTCGAAAGGATAAACAGAAAGTGAGTTCGAAATAGAAAACATAAAAATCAAAAGACTATAAATAAAAAATATATATATAATAAAATAATAATAGAAAACGTCCGAGAATAACTTACAATAAAATGTATAAAATAAATTTAAAACCCAAAAAAATATAAAGATCTCGGAATTTTTTTAATTTATTAAAGTGAAGAAATTGTTATAAAAAATTGAAAATCAAAGGTGTCGCGTAAAACTAAAAATAAAATTTATAACAAATAAATTAAAACCTAAATTAAACAAAAATATCCCAAAATTGGTTGAAAGTTATAAAAGTGAAGGGAGAAATTGTTAAAAAAAAAGAGTTTAAAACTGCCGTTATTAAATATAACATAACAAAAAAACAACTTAAAACAAGTTCAAAACTTAAAAGACAAAGGCAAAAATTAGAAGACTTTGAAAAATTTATAAAAGTGAAAAGGTGAAACCAATAGAATGTATTAAAACCAACGAATTCGTTTTTTTTTAAATTTAACAAAAAGGGGGTTAAATAAAATAAACAACTTAACAAAAAAGAACAATCGAACAATCAAAGCAACTTTAAAACTGCAAAAAGGAACGAAGAAATCAACTAAACAGGAAATCAATTTATGGACGGCAAAATTGAACAGAAGACAGCCAATACTACGCATACTCTTATTTTTTGTTACAACTGATCTGCTAGGCAATTAACTTAATACGCCAGTATATACACCAAATAGACATTTATTTTATTAATAAGCGAAACAAAAATTCAAATTTTCAAAAATCCGATGTCTACCCTAAAGAAAAGGAACGATCTACCGGAAGCACTTACAATGCACTATGGTCCAAAAGTCGATTTTTTGGCGGAAACTCTAAAAACTCTCACATTGCACACTATTTTCTTTTTAAAGAGTAAAAAAAAGGGCAAAGCAAATATTGAGCCTGTGCGTCCACGACTGCTTTAGCCTCCCATTAAAACAAAATTCCTAGTATTTTTGTTTGACTCTGAATTCAGACAAGTTACTTACATTTATATAGTGACATATCCACAGTCCCACAGACTTAGCACATGCCTACTTATAAATACACAGTACATGTATAATCATCGTACCCTAAACTACCCTACAATTGTACAAACACGTAACACATACACCCCATGCTACCCTACAACTATGAATGATGATCGAATGATAAGCATTGACTAAAAAACTTTTATTGTGAAAACATCCTGCCCCATTTTTCACACGCTCGAAGTTCGGACTCGACAGCACGAAATAAAATTATCAAATTAATAAAGAGCAATTGGTCGGTGTTCTTCATTATAAATAATCTTGTATTAATTCGGTTAAATAAAATAAAAAATACTTTTTTTTTAATTTACGAATTATTCGAGCATTTATTTGGCGCAGCCAGTAGGATCAAAATTTTAAAAGAGTCATTTTAGTACAACTAGCTATCCAGACCAGGATTAAAAACAGTGACTCAAAGCTTGATCCGCAAAAGAATCTACGTGCGTGTAGTATTCAAAACCGAAAAAATCTCGTGCGGTTGGAAACAATTCCCTATCAACATCGTTTAAGGATCACTGGCCCTATGTAACGCTTGTACAACAATTGGAAGACACCTTATACATCCAGTCGCTGGAAGTTCAACATCGTAATATTTTTGATAAGTTAGAGTTAGAAAGTGACCCTGTAATTAAAAGTAATTATTCAGAAATGTTGAAGGGGACTATCAAAACCACCATTGACAGAAAATTACCAGAATGTACATGTCGTTGGCTCGCAAGGAAAATTAAAACAAGCCACCATGGGACTAGGTCCTTATGATGCAAATCCTGAAGACGTTTATTTACAAAAATCTCATTTTCATAATCGCAAGAACAAGGGAAATAAAAATCAAAGTAACAATCAAAGGTATTACAATGACAAACATAATACGAGTGCGTATTATTCATCAACTAATCAAAATAATTATCAATCTAATCAAGCTAACAATTCGGATAGAAATACTCAGAATCGTAATTCAAGTAACCCTACCGTTACTGACCCACAAACATATAAAAATTTTTGGAACAGTTTAAACCAAGGTAGGCAGAATAACCCCTTGAATTACCAACCTTCTAGGCGTAGGCGCAAATTTTCATCAAATTGCCTCGAAAACCTCGGACACGGGAGAAGAGGAAGAGTCAGTCGATATGTAAATATCACATATCAGAACAATCTTTACAAAGGTATGATCGACACAGGATTGTCATTAGGGAAATTTTTGCAAATTTAAAAGAAACAGAAGAAAAGCTCACGGTATACACAGTAAAGGGCCCAATAAGATTAAACAAGCCCACTGGTACATGTCCGTCCGAACAAAAATTTTAGGTGCATAAATTTTCTCACAAATTTGATTTCCTGTTAGGTCGTCAATATTTAGAAGATACCAAAGCAAAGATTGACTATGAGAAGGAACCTGTAACTTTAGGTTCAAAGACCTATAAATTCAGGTACGAGGAGGAAAAGGGCGAGACCGCATCAGCAAGATGCCTTGACCCAAAGAAAAAGGATGAGACCGCACCAGCTAAGTCCCTCAATCCAAAATCAAGGAAGGTTTATACCAAAACAAACATCAAAGTGCCTTACTCCTACAACCAGCAAAGATTCAGAGGACGAAAGTGCAACGCAATCCGATTCCACATCTATCGCTGATGAAACAATTAACTTCGCGATCAATAACGAATTACGGGAATGTAACGAGTTCAGACTCGAACATCTCAATGTTGAGGAGGTGGAATGTTTGAAGAAGGTCTTATACGAGAATGGATACATTCAATACAAGGAAGTTGAGAAGTTGACTTTTACTAGTACAATCAAGCATACTATCCAAGCCCAGCATGAAGATCCTATTTATCGTAAACCATACAAATACCCCCAGAGCGTTGATCAGAAGGTAAACAAACAAATTAAGGAAATTATGGAGCAGTGCATCATTCGAAAGTCTAAGTCCCCCTTTTGTTTACCTATTTGGGTAGTCCCCAAGAAGGCAGATGCCTCAGGTAAACCAAAGTTCAGACTAGTAGTCGGCTATAGGAATCTTAATGAAATAACATTCAATGACAATTTTCCGATTCCTAGAATGGACGAAATTCTTGATAAATTAGGGTAATGTCAATATTTAGCTAAAGGTTTCCACCAATTACAGATGGAGTGAAACTTAATTGCAAATACAGCGTTTTCAACCAAACATGGGCACTACGAATATACCTGCATGCCCTTTGGCCTTCAAAATGCACCGGCAACTTTTCAGAGATGCATGAACGATTTGTTGGAAGATTTAATCTACAAGGATGGTTTAGTATACTTGGACGATATCATAATTTACTCCACTTCATTGGAGGAACATATTTTACCACTATGGAAAGTCTTTGGAAAATTAAGGGACGCTAATTTAAAATTGCAATTGGACAAATGTGAGTTCATGAAGAAAGATACAGAATTCCTAGGACACGGAATTCGACCTAACCCAAACAAAACAAACGCACTCACAAATGTTCCATTACCGAAAATTTCAAAACAAATAAAATCATTTTTGGGATTATGTGGGTTCTATTCCTAACTTTGCTAAGGTAGTTTAAGGTAAGTTGCTAGGGTAGTTGCCCTTTAAGTTGAAAAAAGGAGCGGTAATCAATACCAAATGCAGAGAATACATAGAATCATTTGGACGGTTAAAGATACTGATAACTTCGGATCCAATTTTAATCTATCGGGATTTCTCAAAACCCTTTTCCTTAACAACTGACGCTAGTAATATAGCAATCGGTGCTGTTTTCTCACAAAATCACAAACCAGTATGTTACGCCGGCAGAACGTTAAGCGTTAGGTATAGTTTGGGTAACGAAATATTTCAGGTCATATTTATTTGGCAGGCCGTTTGAAATATTAAGCTATCATAAACCACTGGTGTGGCTTAACAATAAACAAGAATGGAAGCAAACTTCGGCAAGCCGAAGTTCATATACCCTTGCAGCTATTTCAAAAACTAAATACTCTTGAAAACGTTAAAATTATTATTTATTTGCGAGTAGTTTAAAAACATTGAAGCTATGATGATTTGCAGCTTAATTATACGATAGTTCCTTTGGCAGATATACTATTGTTCCTATGGGAGCTATATGCTATAGTCGTCCGATTTTGATGAAATTTAAATCGTAATTCTGAAATATTTAACCATAACTATATCTCGAAGAACTAAAAAAAAATTAAAAAACACCAAAGTTATAATTTTTTTATTTTTTTTTATGATTGTTCCTATGGGAGCTATACGCTATAGTGGTCCGATTTTGATGAAACTTAAGCCGAAATTCAGAAATAATAACCAATTAATATAACACCAAAGTTATAATTTCTTTTTATTTATTTTTCCGATTGTTCATATGGGAGCTATATGCTACCTGCAACAGAAAGACAACTATTGGGAAAGTTTCATGCAGATAGCTTTAAAACTGAGAGACTAGTTTGCGTTGAAACGGACGGACAGACGGACATGGCTAGATCGACTCTCCTAGTGATGCTGATCAAGAATATATACACTTTGTTATTATAAAAATTAAAATTATGATTTACTTGCGTATATGTTTAAAAACATTGAAGCTATGATGATTTGCAGCTCAATTATTAGATAGTTATTTTAGATATTTTTATTATTTCTATGGGAGCTATATGATATAGTCGTCCGATTTTAATGAAATTTAAACCGTATTTCTGAAATATTTAAACATTACTATATGTCGAAGAACTAAAAAAAAAAATTAAAAAACAGCAGTTATATTTTTTTTTTATTTCTTTTTTCGATTGTTCCTATGGGAGCTATGTTCTATAGTCGTCCGATTGTGATGAAATTTAAACCGTAATTCGGAAATATTTAACCATTACTATATTTCGAAGAACTAATAGAAAATTTTAAAAACAGCAGTTTTCATTTTTTAGCTATAGCTATAGTCGTCCGATCCGGCTCCTTCCGACTTATATACTACCTGCAATAAAAAGACAACTTTTGGGAAAGTTTCATGCAGATAGCTTTAAAACTGAGAGACTAGTTTGCGTAGAAACGGACGGACAGACGGACATGGCTAGATCGACTCGCCTAGTGATGCTGATCAAGAATATATATACTTTATAGGGTTGGAGATGTCTCCTTCACTGCGTTGCAAACTTCTGACTGAAATTATAATATTCTTTGCAAGGGTTTAAATATGTTATTGATTTTTATCACACAGGGAATCAAATCTTCCTTTCGTGCATATATATCTATTCGAAATTTGCTACATAAATTGAAGGTAAAAGTAGAGATTGGTTAGAAGCGAGTAGAGCTATCATGAAGGTATTTAACGATATGGGATAACGATCTGTCTGGCAGTTCACCCTCTTCACGACGGTTCAAGGGAATAGTATAGAAGTAAACTCAATAAGACCATGCTTATGTTCGAGAACTTATTGAAAGAGGCGAAATTCTTTCCCGACATAATCCTAATAGTGTACCTAGTCGTAAAACTAAAAAAGGAAAATAAACGGTTTGAGGATAATTAATAGAAACAAACGAGGTCTGGTAAATATGGTAAGAAAGGTGTACAAATACCTATTCGGCACGCTAGATCAAGATGACAGGGATCAGTTAGAGCAAAAGATCAACAATTTGTCAGAAAATTCTGCTCAGAATCATGATTTGAATATGATCGTAGACATGATTAACAGTGGAGTAGATATTATCAACAAATTCAAAACAGAAAAGGAGAAAGATCAGCAACAAGCAGTTCAAATCTTTAATATGCAACCATTCACCGAGTACATCGAGGATATAGAAATAGGTATGCAACTCACGAGACTGGGAATTTTTAATCCGAAATTACTTAAACACGATTATCTGAAACAAGAAAATTCTGAAAAATTACTAAAAATTAAAACATCTACTTTGCTCAAAACAGATACAAACGAAATTTTAATTATTTCCCATGTTCCTAGCGAAATCACAGAAGTTCCAGTTCTTGAAAAAGTCCCATATCCCGATGAGTCCAACTACATTCTCACCGAACCTATATTCAATAAGTTTTATATTTACGAGGATAAGGTATATTACACACATACAGACTAATAAATTTTCGACAAATGTTTAGTCGCGATTTTTAAACAGAACATACTGAATGCAAATAAAAATGTCAATTAATCAAAACTGTTTAAAACATAGAGTCTCTATTCAAGGAAACAACATTTTAAAATCAAGAATTTTACTATGCAAATAAATGAGTTTATAATTTCAAACCACTTTTCAGATTTTACACATTCAATTTATATTGTTAACAACGTAACCAAAATATAACTTTGGCATACATTCAGACAAAAGAAATAATTGAATCAAATTTAAAATATTACAGCGTGTTCCAAATCATATGTCTTACATCTTTTGTTATCACAATTTTAAGTTTAATTCTGTATGTCATTTATAAGTTTAAGAGCATATCTAAGCAACTCATTGTTAAATATAAAAAAACAAAAGAAGAACAGCCGATCCCGGACCAAATTGTAAATGATCAGATCATTCTGTCCTCAGCGACAGGCCAAAATCAAAGGTTAGGGGAGTGACATATCCACAGTCCCACAGACTTAGTACACGCCTACTTATAATTACACAGTACATGTATAATCATCATACCCTACACTACTCTACAATTGTACAAACACATAACACATACACCCCATGCTACCCTACAACTATGAATCATTATCGAATGATAAGTATACAGTAATAGGACACCACAACTCCACATAAGTCCCCAACAGTCGAGTAAACACAAGTCCCCAGCAGTAAACTAAACTACTTTTATTGTCTAAACATCCTGCCCCATTTTTCACACGCTCGAAGTTCGGACTCGACAGCTCAAAAACAAAATTATCAAATTACAAAAGAGCAATTGACTTCAAGAGAAATCAAAGTATTAAAAAAAAAACATCGAGATTAACCCAAAAGCTCGAGACCAAGGCTTGAACCGCAAGCCTTGCAGTTCTATAAGTCAAGTTCAGTTTGAGCCCTACATCGAATTGGTCGGTGTTCTTCGTTATAAAAATTCTAGTACTAATTCGGTTAATTAAAATAATATATTTTTTTTTTATAATTAAGATTTATTTGAGTATTTAATTGGCGCGTGAAATGAGCTTTCCAAAAAGGAATAGTATGACCTGATGCGACGAACTACGCGCTTTCAGCGCCAACTAGCGAAAATGCCGCAAGACTTTTTGACAACCTTATATATATATATATGTCGAGAGAACTAATAATAATACTAATTAATGTAAAATAAAACCAATGTAACTGAGAGAAACCTGTCATTTCAAATAAAGAATTGAGAGAAAGAAGTGTAACCTTCTAGGACCGTTAAAGGGTTTCAAGAGCGTGGCTAGGTGAGAACTCACCTTAGCCGGGTGTGGTGCAATTGTTGTTGCAATAAGATAGAGTTGTGCAGAGTACAATTGCGACTCGCTGCGCAACTTACTAAAAAAAACCCAAGTGAAAGTAAAGTCAAGACGGACAAATCAAGTCGCCAAGCGGCTAAGAGACCACCATCTCCGACATCAGAAGTGAGATCCCTATCGCCACAAGAACATTCTGATGGTGTGTTGCAGCCTCGCAAAATATTTCGGTGACATTGCCTATGTTTAATCTTGCTTCAAGTGTGGCAATCCTAGTCAGTTGCAAACTGCATGTACGAAGGGAACGACTTCGGCGAACAACTTTAACAACGAGAAACGAGTCGACATATGTGCAGTGTTTGAGCCAACTGGTATTATGAAGCAAATGGGTGAATGTTCTTTGGTCAAGGAGAAACTTTGCAACAAACTGGCTTGAAAAAGGATTTATAGTACGGTAGTGCTAAGAGGAATAGGTGACAAAATTGTAAAAAGTTACTTACAAATATTGGCAACTGTAAATATTTTCGAATTTAATGTAGAAGTCCTATTTCATGTAGTAATGGATAATTACCTTAAGTACGATACTATAACTGGTCGGGAAATATTACAGCTAGGTTTTGATGTCATGATTGATGCTGAATCAAATTATCAAATTAGTGAATAATGAAACTTCGATAAATACTTTAGAAAATCTGGTTAACGATAATGTGGAATTAGCTGATAATGATAAGGTAATATTAAGAAATATATAAAATGAAGTCTCAAATCGATTCAAAACTGGCATGCCACACATGCGTATTACTACAGGAGAATTAGAAATTCGTATAATTGATGAACATAAGGCTGTACAAAGACGTCCGTATAGATTAAGTGCAGAAGAAAAACTAATAGACAGGGACTAAATTCAACAAATGATTGAAAGCAATGTCATCCGCCCAAGTAGCTCTCCATTCGATAGTCCTATGCTTTTAGTTATTAAGAAAGATGGCAGCGATAGACTGTGCATTGATTTTCGCGAATTAAATGCGAATACGGTGACTGATAAGTATCCATTGCCATTAATATCAGATTAGATAGATTGATTACGTGGTAGTTAGGCCAATATGGGTCCTTGCTCTGTTATTCGGGTTGAAGAACGCTTCGTCAGTATTTCAAAGAGTAATAGTACGAGCCTTAAGTGATTTGTGTCTTAATAGTCCTAAACTCCAAAGAAGCTTTTACAAGATTGAAAGTTGTGCTTAAAGCCTTGTCAGATGCCGGGTTTTCATTCAATGTAAAAAAGTGTACAGTCTTCAAGACAGGAATAGAGAATCCCGGGTTTTATATTGAAGATGGCGGCATTAAACCAAATCCTAGAAAAATAGAAGCTCTATCCGCATTAAGCCAACCAACCACGCAGTTAAGACAATTTATAGGTTTGGCTTCATATTTCAGATAGTTTGTTTTTCGATTCTATGATAACCATTCTAAGGTATATGGGTTTGTTTGGAAGGAGAATCACGAACAAATACGTAAAAGGATTTTTGATGTGTTGACAAATGACCCGGTGCTAACCATATTTAACCCTCAGCTTCCGATCGAATTGCATACAGACACAGGATTGACGGCAAATGTAGGGTGATCGCGTATTTTATGAAGTGTACATCGGCTTCAGAATCAAAATATTCATTTGAGCTAGAGACTTTAGCCGTGTTTTGACATTATCTGCATGGTCCATACTGACTGCAATTCCTTAAAAGCGAGTCGCACCAAGGCTGAGCTGACACCACGTGTACACCGATGGTGTGCGTTTTTGCAGGCATTCGATTTTAGTGTAGAATATAGAAAGCAGAGTGACTTAGTTATAGTTGATATCATGACACAAGTAAATGAAGGTGAGATGCTTGAACTTCGAAAAATCTCATGTATATACATACAAACATATTGGTTGACCGCATGTATTTTTTAGTCTTAGTAACACTCTTAACAAGCCACTGGAGTGGAATACATCTCTTTTGTAAAGCTCAACCAAATTCAAAAATTAAAAGTGAATTATATCGTTTGATCAGAGCTCGGGTTTCTTTTTCTTATGTGGTCGGAAAAGTCGGCGCATTTTGCCCGATCATAAAGCCCTCTGCCGCTGCGGATGGCAGTTCACCATGGCCGCATTACAAATCTTTGACGCAGTCTGTGGCTCCGTTTTTGGTACGCAGCCAAGAGACAGCACAATACATTAAATAAAACAAAATTTTACATCTTCCCATTTTAGATTAACATCAGTATCACATCAAAAATTTAAGTTCACTTTTAAAGAATGTGTTATATATGTATATAATTAGACTCAAAAATCAACAATTAAAAAGAAAATTAACAATTGTAAAAATTAATTAACGGTCTAGCGATAAATTTGATCTCTGGCAATATGGACTCTAAGCGTCCATAGAATTTAAAAATCAAAATTAATCAAATCAAAGAAAATTCTCAAAGCACCTAAATCGAATTATCTCGCTAAACTTAACACCTGTATTTTAGAAAAATGGAAATATAACACAATATCGAACTATATTAGGAATGGGTTTTATGATAAAAGAATTATAAAGACCCAGAACATTTTAATCAAAATACAATATACAATTATTTACATATCTAAAGAATGTGTTAGAGATGTATATAATTAGACTCCAAAATCAACATTAAAAAAAGAAAATTAACTATTTTAAAAATTAATTAACGCTTTAGTGATAAATTTTGTCTCTGGCAATATGGACTCTTAGCGTCCATAGAATTTAAAAATCAAAATTAATCAAATCAAATAAAATTCTCAAAACACCTAAATCAAATTATCTCGCTAAACTTAACATCTGTCTTTTAGAAAAATGAAAATATAACACAATATCCAAAATATATATTAGGAACGGGTTTTATGGTAAAAGAATTATAAAGACCCAAAACATTTTAATCAAAGTACAATATCTTAATAGACTTGGTGATATCATCGATGATATTTCAGAAAGCATTCTTTTGGTCAGAAATAACACAATTTCTTAATTTTATTTTATCAAAATAAGAACTCGAAACTTTACGCATACATTTAAGAACAAATCTGTCACCTTTTAATCAATTTCAAATTTCTAAGAATTAATTAGCCAACAAGCGTACTTTAAACACAACAAACAAATAACGTAATTTTACAAGCAAAAATACCCAACAGTATAGGACATATGTTACTGCGACAAGACAAAGGACGAAGAAAAAACGATAGCAATCAAACTGCATGGGGAAGTCATTAACAACGAGCAACCGACGTGCAATCTAGTCGACAAAGGACGGATTAAATTCGAAAATAACGTTGTTCTGGTAGCAGACATACCAAGAACGCTTATCTCTTCTGAATGCAGGGAACCGTTTTGCTTTCCGCTACATAGGACTACTGCAGCGTCACTATAAACGACACCTTCAGCATTTTGGTCGCTATAATAACCCTACACAATCATAATCAAATACACAAGCACCGCTGCCTTCAGCCACCGCTACCCGCTCAGGCCAGCACTCCATTAACGTCACTCTGGCCGTCGCTTTACTCTAAGGGGTGAGGAGTTATAAATCCGCTCTTGGCCGGCTCCACTTCAAACCCGCCCTTAGCCCCCTCCCTTTCGACTTAAACCAACAACAACAACAACGCCAAGTAGCTCGTTTGGCAAAAACTCGCTGCAAGAATCGGTTTTCGTGAAGTTGAATAGAATTGAATTGAATTTCGCAAAACTTGTAATATACTTATTTTGGGAATTAATCAAGCAATTCAAAAACCTACATTTTATAGTTTGCAAAAAATGGTTAACTGCTCAAAGTTGGAACTATTTTTATGAACTTGAAGAATGGTGGTAAAACAAAGCAAGTTCAAACTAATTTTTTTTGATAATACTAACCCATACAGCCTAACTGACCCTACAAAGTCGGCCATTGCGGAATACTGAAGTGATTTGGCGTAATAACTTTTTACTTTTAATTTAAACTAAAAAAAACCAATAATTATCCTCTTCACGAAAAAAAAAATATTTTTTGTTTACTCTTTTTCTGCTTTATATAAATATTACAATTAAACCATTTTCGATATTGTCGAAAAAGGTTACCATTTCTGACGAATTCTCCAATTTTTAAAGACCGAAATGGATCCACATGTTTTAGTGCTAAAATGATTGAATCCGAGAAAGCTACAAGATTACTAAAAAAATCTTCATTTTTTTTCCGTCGAGAAAAATTGCGCTTCTTCCAAAAAAAACGTCCATTGAGAAGGATTGATACTCGATTATGTCTTGCCCATGATCAAGAACCTTATGCACCGTTGGTGTGAACATTTTTCTTGGATATCGCCGAACAACTTTGCATTTTGTTGCCTTGGTTTGTTCAACCAACAACCCTAATTAATTTCGAAACCGTTCTGAATTCTCTTTTTGGCATCGTTTCCGTTAATTGGTTTTTAGGCGAAGTGTAATCAAGCTTCAAGAAGAATTCCATGAATCGAATTCTGGCATGTAATGATTAATTATGTATGATGTAATTATTAGCATTCGCAATAGATTTGTATAAATTTTTGAAGTTTTTCTGTATACGCTGACAAATTGGCATGTATTAGCTATACTTATCTAAACATAACTCCATAACTAACAATATAAAACAATGTGGGAAGTTCAATGTTTTAGGAACACTTAACTTTACAAAGTTTGTCGGGAGCAGTCAATTGCGTCGCCTGATTTCTGTCCTATCTTCACATGATCATTAGTTCTTCGCTCGCTATCGACTTGCATTGACGTCTGTGCCAAATAAACGCTCCTAAATCTTTTTCTTTCCCGTTATTAAAACCGTGCCGTTTCGTTGTACAATTGCTAAAAAGGTGGCATAAATTAATGCCTCCTCAAAACAAAGTTAAATATAATTTAGAATGTGCATATGAAATAATAAAATAAAAATAAAAGTGTAGGTCAAAATTATGGAAGCAAAACCAATTGGTTTAACTCCCGGAATTAATTTTATTTTTTTTTTATTTTTTTTAGTTGTAATTATTTTTTTCTTTTTTAATTAAATTGATTCTATAAAAATTTTATTTTTTTAGTTTAAAATCTAAAGTTTTAGTTTGGTGGATTTTTTACACCCCTTTTGGTAGTCGTAACTAACAAATGGAGCCGCAGCCTGCAATTAAACAGCGGACAATAAAAACGGAGATTCCCTAATCCCTAATTCCCTAAACACTTTAAAAACACTATGGATTCGATTTAAGCTGAATGGGAATGCTTGCCGCGCGACCGATTGATTTTCTAGGTAATAAGATTGATGAGCAGGGCATTCGAAAATCAAACAAGAAAGGAAGCCAATTTCGGCAAGTCTTAGTTTTTAGCCCTTGCAGCTTTTGAAAAAATTTAAATATTCTGTTAACAACTTTATTCCGATTTTTATGCCCATAAAGTGAAGCTATGATGATTGTCGTTTAATTATTCGATCGTTTCTATGGCAGCTTTATGGTATCGTCAACAAAATTTTAGTCAAAGTTGTGATATAATAAACCATTACTACATGTTCGGCTAGCATTTTCCATTCCAGTATTGAAGTATATTCAAATCAGAGATCGGCACCGGTGCCTGATTTGACCACTACAAGTGTACTCGCTTAAAATGCTATGCCGGTGCTGGAAGAATAACAATGTGCAAGAAAAAAATTCGAAGATAACTGTTGCTTATTTTCTTGCGCTCTATTCTGGTCTAGAAAATTGAAAATATCTATTTTTATTCCTTACTTTGAATGTTAAGACTTTTAAAAATATGATCATAAAAGGATGTTTCAAAATTCGAATTATTTTCGGAGCTACAGCCAATTGTGACTTGGCGTTTGAGCTATTAACATTTTTTCCTAACCTAAAACGCGTTTTTCTCGAAACTACTTTTTTTGAGGGGGTTGACAATTATCCACGCCAAGTAGGCGTTTGCATTTTCTGCCAGTGAAGAGCGACAGGTTTTCATCCACTATCCCTACGCTCTCCTCCGCTCCGCTCTGGAGCGCTTTAGATAAGTTAAGCTTATGTAAGTTCCAATTTACAAGTGTAAATAAACATCCGCACGTTGGGCGAAAAACTCAATTATCTAGAGTTCTTGTTATTTTCGCAATCCTACGTGGGAATCGGTTTCACAATTCTATTCCAGCCTAAAGAAGCCACCCCTAACCCCAACAGACTATGTAAAGTATAAATATATTCTTGATCAGTATCAATACTCGAGCCGATCTAGCAATGTCCATCTGCCTGTCGGTCTATAGAGATCTCGGAAACTATAAAAGCTAGAGATTTGGGACTTGGCATGCAGATTATAGTAGTTCCTAAGCAGTCCAAGTTTATTTCAAAACGAACGTCCACAAATCGAGAAACACTAACGCGTCTATCACGTCACTCTGAGACATGTTAGGCCTTTTATGTTATACACCGTGTGTGTGTGTTCGGCCATATCCGTCGGTAGACAAAAACATTTGTAAAATCGCTTCTGCCGCTCCTCTGCCGCTGCTTGGCCGCTGTTCGACCGCTGCTCTTCCGGTAATCGCTGATGTAGAGAAACAGAACGAATGAACTGTTAGCGGGAGGTGGGAGTGCTGCACGCACTTAGCTTCTAGTGTTGGCTGTGCAGTTTCACAGGCTTTCATCTCTACAAAGGTTGAAATCATGTCAACCCACTCCACCACTCCATCTCAGCGAAAGGAAGCAAACTTTGGCAAGCCGAACTTTATTTACCCTTGAGGTATTGCCAAAAATAAATATTCTTCAAAACATCTAAATCTCCATTTATATGCGAGTATACTTAAAAAACATCGAATCTATGACAATTTTAAGTCAATTATTCGACCTTTCCTATGGCAGCTACATGTAATCTTTTTCCGATTTTAATAAAATTAATAGTGTAGTTCAAAAATTTTAAATCCTAACCATGTTCAATAGAACTAGAAAAAAAATTAAAGTAACAGAAGTTATAAGTTTCTTATTTTAATTTAAACCGTTATTCTGAAATGTTAAACCATTATATAAAAAAATAAATTAATTAAAAACAGCAAAGTTATTTATAATATTTTTTCATTTATTTTTTCGATTGTTCCTATGGGACATGATATAGTCGTCCGATCCGGCTCGTTCCGACTACCTGCAATAGAAAGACAACTTTTGGGCAAGTTTCATGCATATAGCTTTAGAACTGAGAGACTTGTTTGCTAAGAAACTGACGGACGGACATACAGACGGACGGACGGACAGACGGGCGGACGACATGGCTGATAAGGAATATATATACTTTCACTGCGTAGCAAACTTTTGACTGCAATTATAATACCTTCTGCGAGGGTATACAAATTTGCAACCTTTTAGTTTAAACATACAAGAACGGGATTTGTTTTGTGACGCCCCCCGCCACAAAATAAAATAAATAAAAGAAAACTAAGAACATTCCAAAATACAAAGCACTTTATTTTAAAATCCCACGTCAACACAGAGCCCGCGAAACTATTCCAACGCGCGCCCCAAAGCAAACAACACCTGGTCACACCAATCCGTCGGAGATATCGAAAGCCAATAATCAGTGGCATAAGCCATCACAAACCCCGATAGCAAGCCATCAAAACCACCGTCGCTCACGTTGGTCACACCAACTGTCGCCACGTCCTCAGACCAGTCACGCGCATTCCGATGGACTTCGAGGAAACATCCGCAGAGGGGAGATATCCGGGTAAGTGTTCTGGTTGCTAGTCTTGGAAGTGGTGGTGGATCCGTACAGTTAGTTTTTGAATCGGCTCTGCGACCCGATGAGGATCGCCGACGCCCGAATCAACTTTGGCCCGGCCATGATCACTGAACGCGACCGGTGTTGGATTTCAAGCCCACCTCATTGAGTTCCTCCCAGAAGTCACGTTTTCGGGTTCCGACAAAAAGTGGAAGGTCAAAAACGAACGATGAACGGTCCACTCACTAATTCCACTATAACCAAGAACCCGAAATTCCGAGCGACTGCTCTTCGAGGTACCGAAGCGCCGATACCCTAGAGAACGAAATTACCAACCGTCTAACTTAGTTATTAAATAACCAAATATAAGGTATTGGGTAAGGGGAGGTAAACAGTTCTGAAGATGAATCAAATCAAATAAAAATTTCTGTCTCGAACCCTGCCCACGGCGAGCTATACCTCCTCCCGACACAGGGTCGTTACTATTTGAAATTAACAATTTTTGTGTATCAGTTTGATAATAGCCTACTAGTCTGATAACCTACACATAAATTTAAATCCACATAGCCCGGCCTCATTTTTGTGAGTAAGTTGAGATAAAGCTTAAAACAAAGTTATTTTTCTCCGATAAGGCTTCATCCACTTAAAATCTGCTCAATATTACCGCTCATCTGGGCTGCAGTTGCTGTCCATTCTTGCCAGTAGTGGAGCAGGCGAGTGAGCATTTTTCCTTGCAGGAGAGTCACCTTTTATAAATATAGCGAATTCTCTATCGCTCAATGAAAGAGTGTTAATCCTCTCTTTCGCCTCCATTGAAGTCACTTACATTTCGAACTCCAGCGATCGCAGAAACTTCTAAGCGAAAAGAAAAACTCCACGGCAACCCACGAAAATATAATAAACTAAAATAAAGCAACACTTGAATTTGAACTCAACTGTCGTTTATTAATTATTAACCAATTGTTGTTGAAAAAGCTCGCCAACTCATAATATTTTGGTGACCCCGACATAATTGCCGTGAAATTTTGTGGCATTTTGAAAAATTAATGGAATGGACATAACTAAGACTTTTGGACTGGTCTGGGATCCAAATCGTCATATTGGATCTGGACGCCGCACAAAGCGCTGAGTATTGATAAGTTGATTATTGTTATTTATTATTTATTTCTTATTATTTATTATGTTTTTATATTGTTATTGTAAACATTATCTAAACTCGCGCCGCTGATAAAATTTCAACGCCACGTTCTTACACTATTGCCAGATTCAAATTGCGTCTCCTTAAAACCTGTAAACAAGATAAGACTCAGACCTCTCTTTCACTCAATTAAAATCAAAGCTCACTCAATCGAAATATAAAGTTCACTCAATTAAAAATAACTCACTCAGAAGATTGAAAGCTTTCGGAAACCGAGTCTTGATCCACAAGTTAATTAGATTTAAGAATCAGTTCAGTTCAAGACTTAAAATCAATTAGTAGTTTTCTCATAAATAAAAGAGTTGTAACTAGTTAACTTTTTAAAAAATAATAAATACATTTTTTTAGAAACTAAACTTATAGTTCAAGTTTTTAATTATATATATATTTTTTTTTGATAACAACCTAGACGAGATTCTGGAATTAGATGACAAAATTATTCACATAAAGCATATTTAAAATATGTAGACGACATTTTATTAATTATAAAAGCGAAAGAGGCTGAAGAAATACCAGACACAAACCGAAACCGAACCAAAAATCAAAAAAAAACAACTGCATTAGCGCAGCCACAGTTGAAATGTACAGATGCCGAAATGTACAGATTTGGACATCGAGAAAGAGAGAGAACGAGAATGACACTTGTTGATAAACGCTTTGCAGCCGTTATTCTGAATTCATATATTTGTATTCAACTTAAGTTTTCGTATTATTTAGTGTTATATACCATTTGTGCTGCGCCACACTGTTGAGATTTCTTAGTGATAAGACTACAGCCAAACATGTCGGACACACAGAAACCGTCTGGTTAAAATAAAAATAACACAGTCCACTCAAACTCGGGAATTAAACGTTTTAATTCATCACCATCACTAGAAGGTCTAAGTATACAATTGAAAGGTAAACGCAATATCACACAAACATAACAGTGGAAAAACAATCTTTGACAAACATAAAAAGCTTGACGATGGAAACACTAGACACACTGAGGAGTTGGTGCAATATTAGGATAGAAATGACGACACTGCACAGTGGTGCCGCCTTCATCAATTTTTTTTTTGAATCCTTGTACACAACAACTTGTCTTTAAAATGTTCATTTTTGAGGCACAGCTGTTCTTTGCTCAAAATATTTCGAAGCAAAATGTATTTTTCAAGTTATGAACTTAAGTTCATAACTTAAAATTATTTTTAATGGATTTTAAAGCTTTAGTAATAACTTAAACTTGTATAATAAATAAAAACTAGGTTGATTTGTGTTTTTGTGAAAATAAATGTTTTAACCTAGATTTTTGTACCACTTATGTGCGTCAACAACTTGTTCATCTAAGGTTTTACTTGTGTTCCCCCAAATTCACCCTTAAGTTTATCTGCGGAAAGTGACGGATCTTTTTATAATCGATAATATACTAACAAGCCTTCTCATTTTTAAAGGTCATATTTGACCATGAAAGCCTTTGTCTTTCGTGATTGTTTACAGTTTTCGATTGTCATTTGACTATTTCTTAATATTTTTGTATTTTTCGTTTTCTCAATGGCGATTCATATCAGTGTGCGTTTTCCCGACTGCATATTTTCAATTTGTGGTACATAATGGCTTTTGTATGGCTGTGTAAGTTTGAGATTGTTAAATTGGTTTAGTTTTCAAAATGAAAAAAAAATAAATACCCCCAAGCCAAAAATAAAAAATATCTGGTAGAGTACGACTTCTAGATATCTCTGGGACATTTTTTTTTAAAGATTTTTTGAAGTTTTTGTCGGCTGTCTTTTAAAGTTTTATTTTATATCTCGAGTTGTAGCCAACCGCTAATACTATCCTACCTTTCTGCACCACATCTGTAAAACAAACCACAACGAACAAAAAACAATACCAAAAACTAAACATGTTTTCAGAAAAATCTACCGGAAACTTGTACTACTAAATATAAATAATATACATTTAAAAACAATAATAAAAACCATAAGCAAAAAGACCAAAATTGAATTTTCAAAAACCATAATGTTAATTAAAGAAAAAGATGTTATTCGAGTGTAAAGTTTACACTGTAAACTGATTTTATGTCTGAGAAAAATAAAATTTTATCAAGCGTCAGATATGTGAAAAGAGATGATGAGCAATTAAGCGATTATTTTGAAAAATACCGAAAAGAGTTTAGTGATGCCACCCCGGTCCAATTAATCATTTTAAAATGAGGGTTTAAAGGCAAAAGTTTTCTGCATTTTACTCAGCTTTTCACAAAAGTCATAAAAAATGAAACGTGTGTTTTAACTAGATCTATAAATTTTGCTTAAAGGTTGTTTTGACAAATTTTATATTATAGGACAGACACATTTCATAAAATACCCTTTGAATTAATTTTTTTTTAATTATTACCTCAAATCGGGCTTTATTTCTTTTTTAAGCCATTTTTTTTTATTAAAAGTTATCACAATTTTTATAATCTGACATGTGCACATTGCACTTAAACCTTGTTTTATTTTAAGTACAATGTGCAAGTCATTAAGAATATATTATATATGAAGAAATCTCTTCTTCACTACGTTGGAAACTTCTAACTGAAGCTGTGTTACTTTCATCAAAACCAAAACCAATGGAGGACGTGTCACTTTCTCTGGGGAAAGCAGAGTACTAAGCATAGATATTCTTAACAAAGGCCAGTTTTACTGGACCAACAAATTTAGCCTACAACAGTATTAAGCAATTATTGGTATCTGGGAGCAGTGCTATGGAAGGATATGGAAGGAACGTCCAAAAGCTTTCGACTTCCGAACAATGACTGTAACAGAACACCACTATCTCCAGCATAATATGCTATTGTATGGCTGGCAAACAAGTTCTATAAGTGCGACGTAGAGCCCGACGTATTTGACAACATCGTTATACGTCCAGTTAAAGAAATACCATTGACTTCAACTTGAATAGCTCAGGAGACTGGAAAAGACGAAAGCGGTCAGTGTCCCAGGCGAGCCGGATATAAAGACTCGGAATATCACCACTAAATTTCATCTGGTTGCCCAGTCTTTGAACACATTGGTAGCATTGCCCTCTTATTTATTTTACTTTACTTACAAGGATATTAATATTTTGTTGACCATTATTTTAAAAGATTCTATTGGAATTGTTTCAAAGATCTTTTCGCACAGTGATACTTTGAGTTGACTGATATTAAGTATACCGGCTTGCCGCTCAAGTTTTTGGAAAAACTAACCTAAGCCAAGAGTTGGTGTACATATCGGTAAAAATAATTCTTGCTAAAGCCTTTTTTTATGTTTTACGAAACGTCACTACTGTTCGTTCCCTTATCATTAACAATGATTTCGTATACGTTGGGCTTAAAAGCTTTAGTTAGAAAATGCCTTAGCAAATATAATTGATCTTTTCCTGTGCAGGAATTTTTCTGCTAACTTTGATTTCTGGAAGGGACGGTTTTGAAAGTACGGTTTGGACGGTTTTTTTGTAATTCTGGATAGCGCGTCAACTATGAGTCTTTTCCGTTAAGATATTCTACAGTAAAATCACATTCTTCCAAGTCAAGTCCATTATTGCCCAATGGATTGCTGCTAATTCTTGTTCTGGGGTATATTTGTTACTTTCTCCATTTATAAATGATCTAGATGCTACTGATAGCTGTGTTCCACTATAATCTTGAATTAAAACAGCTCCACTTGCTTGTTTGCTTGCACCTGTTGTTATGCTAAATTCTTTATTAAAATCAAGATACTGTAGAAACGTGGTTTTCATTGAACTTTCAGATAATCAAAAGATTTTTGACATTCATCTGTCCATTCTAATCTAGTTATGAGTAATCGTAGATATAAATAAAACGTCTGCAGTAATTACAAAATGCAACAAATCTTGCGCTGTCTGCATCCGTTGGGACAGAGTATTTTTCTGTCAACAGGTTCTGGGCATAACGTTGTTGACAATGACGGATGCGTAAATGACGAAGCAACATTCGTCGCGTTTTTTTCGAAACAAGAATGCAACTAAATTAGGTAATATGTTGAATTTTAGCAATCTTTACTTCCCTATAATCTGATCGAACCAATACAGCAGATTTTCAATTTCTGATGCAATAAATTTGTCTCCACCCCACAGTTTGGTGTGAATTGTAACTACATCACACATTGCGCAACACAATGCAGTGACTGCTTTGAATGTTAATCTTACCTGTTTTCTTGTGTTTCCTGATGTAAGTTGGGAAAGATCTAAATTATCGTTAACGTTGAAATGTGCTCTAACGTCGATAAAAAGTTGAGCAGCTCTTTTATTCAAAACACGTTCTTCAAATTGTTCATCGGTTTCATTTTCCATCTGTTCGTCACTGTGATTCTGCAAAACATGTAAACAAAAATTGTTCTTAATTTCTTCATTCGCACAAACCATAACGGTAAAAAAAAGAATATTTCATATTTAGCGTTTGTTTTTAAAGGGTTTTAATGGCTATCAAAAAAAATTACTTCCGTGATTCTGTTTTTATATTTATATTTTTTTTCTTTTTTATTATTTATTGTCACTTTAATTATCTTAAAAAAATGTTAATCCAAAAATAACGACACATAGGGTCGTGGCAGCCAGTCCTCGACGTCCCTTTGGAAAAAGTGGTTTGCGGTGACCGTCATAGGGCATCTATTATATAAATATATATACATATGTATATATTAAATTTTCTTTGTGCCTATATTTTATCGTACACTCTAAAATATAAAAATCAGAATTCTACAGATAAAAAAAGGAACAAAAATAACCTTCGTAAAATGAAATTTTTTTGTAAGCCAGAGGCCCAGCCCCGCATAGAATTGTCTTGTTTAAAGGCATTCTTTAAGCAAAGCTACAACTCTGGGCCACGTAAGAACTCGTTGTTATTAATTCTTAAACACCTGAGGTATTTGTAATCTTAATAAGGTTCCTTTTTTTTGCAGCGTGTGGTTATCGGCGAAGAATACTGGCACAGGGGCGCAGGGGTACCCTATCCGGGCTTGTCCGAGCCAAAGGGGAGGGCCTAACGAGCCCCCGGACCAGTCTAAGGTCTAAATCGGCCGTTCCGAGAGTCAGCCTGGCTGAGGGCCCGGGTTAACAACCCAGTCTCAAACGTTGGGTTCAGGGAGATGGCGACACCCTGTCCTAACTATCGCCTTACCCGGGCATCGCGGATCTCTGCCCGGGTGGACCTTCCCTTTCTCCGCAACTCGTGGGATTCAATAATGAACACAATCAACAAAAAAACAAGAAAGGAAGCAAACTTCGGCAAGCCGAAGTTCATATACCCTTGCAGCTAATGCAAGAATTTTTTGAATTGAATTTTTTTAAACATTAAAATTATGATTTAATTGCGTATATGTTTAAAAACATTGAAGCTATGATGACTTGCAGCTCAATTATTAGATAGGTTTTTTATATAGTTATATTATTTCTATGGGAGCTATATGATATAGTCGGCCGATTCTGATGAAGTTTAAATCTGAAATTAATTCTGAAATATTTAACCATTACTTTATGTCGAAGAAATAAAAAAAAACATTAAAAAACAGCAAAGTTATATTTTTTTTATGCAATAGAAAGACAACTTTTGGAAAAGTTTTATGCATATAGCTGAGAGACGAGTTTGCGTAGAAACGGACGGACAGACGGACATGGCTAGATCGACTCGCCTAGTGATGCTGATCAAAAATATATATACTTTATAGGGTCGGAGATGTCTCCTTCACTGCGTTGCAAACCCTCTTTTGTAATACCCTCTGCAAGGGTATAATAAACACCACATTGGAGCCGGGCACTCCTAAGAAACCCGAAACAAATTGCGATAAGGCACCGGGACTACGTAATCAATAAAAATACAAGAATTTTTTTTACACATAAACTGTAAAATATTTACAATCGTTAAAATTCGTGACTGAATATGTGCACTTAAAACGCTGATAAGGCTCCGGTGCCGGTGCCGGACGTAGCTGAAATACAGATTTTTTTTCCTTTTTTTCCCTTTACATGAGCTTAAACTGCCGCATCAGCAGTTTTCGCTTGATGTGGCTTTGCGAGCAAATAAGTATCTCCAACTGTACACTAAGCGGGAAATTGGATTCAAACAATTACGTCATTATACCTCGATCGAAAATATTCCCCTCTTTCTTATAGTCGGCATATGTTCACCTGCCTATATTAAATTATATCCCCAAATTTTAAACAAATTACTAACTCTATAAATGTATACATTACACTCAACACTAAGAAAAACGACACAGGGAGTGGATACCAACGAGAAAACGCACAACAACTAGTTGCAATAAGTAACATCTACACAAATACTAAACATATTAATAATAAGATAAACATATTACATTACAATTGCATATTAAAATTACATCTTTATAACATAAGGAAGGTAACTAAATGTTAAAAAAAGTTAGCGCAGCTAGTAGAAGAATAGGTTTAAGAAGTAAGGGCAGTTTGCCAGACCTAAGTGAACTTGAAGAAGAACAGCAGCACGACCAAATAAATCAATCTTCTAACCCCATCATGAATCATTCACGCATCGGGTTCCATCAGACCCACAGTTAGCAACTCGTTGTTATTCTTCGCAATAGCAAAATTTAGAGGCCAACTGGTATCATTGTCTAACGACTCAAGCCGAGGTGGCCAGAACACCTCGGAAAAACACGCCCGTTACTCCGATATCTGCCTCAATGCATTTATGGTCGGATTAAACAGTCCACTAAAAACAATAATTAGATCCCGAAATCCGGAATCTATAGAAAAGGCTTACGAATTGGCACAAATAGAACAGAATTTTTTTTACCAAAAACGGTCAACAGAATAATCGTTACCGCGAGAATTATAATGAACGACAAAATAATAATCATCGCAGAAATTGTAATGATCAACAAAGTTATGGCCACCGCGGAAATTCGGGCGAACGAAACCGCCCATATCAACGTTACGAACAGAACCAGAAACAATCAGATAACAACAACACTAAAAAAAATGAGACACGACAACCATCCCAAAACCGACAAGACAGTCATTCATCTAGAACCCAAAACCCCTACTGCTTTCTGCAACATCAACGATGGTCCAATTTTTTACAAGAAGCCTCGGACAACCAGTCGGCTTCTTAAACAAAAAGTGCCACGGAAAATATTTACCTTATGTCTTTTTGTCTTCAAAATTTCTTACAACTAACCCACACAAATTTCTCATAGATACCGGATCAACTTACTCTTTTATGAGACCTGCTCTAGATTCAAAAGACCAGATTTAAAAACTTAACACTCCTATTAGCATTCATACCAGTTCTCAACAAATTCCAAATTCAAGAATATACAGACTCAGTTATCTTCCAACAATTCGATTCAACAAAAGAACCTAAATTCTTTTTATTTGACTTCCACCCACATTTTAATGGTCTCTTGGGCATGGACTTTTTAAGTACCCTAGATGCAAAATTAAACATAGCGGACTCTGTTCTAGAGATGAAAAAGGCTTCTTTACCAATCCTAACAAGCACAAACCCGGTAGACACAACACATACCGTACCACTAAACACGAAGATCAGATTGTCACTCCCTGTAAACATAATGGAAGGGGATTTCTTATTCGAAACCACATCCCTAAACAATGACTTATCAATCACGGGGGGACTATATACTGCACTGGATGGCTGCAACACATGACCAAACACTGTTCCTAGAGAAACCATTACAAGCTGAAATGACTCTTATACGGATTACGAGTACTTGAACTGCATGTTCGCGGGGGAAACCACACAACCCACAAACATACGGACAAAATTATATATCCAAACGGGACCCTTAAACAACGAAGAAACACAAAATTTACCTCAACTTTGCAAACAATTCAAAAAACTTTTTTATAACGAGAATAACCAACTGACGTTTTCGAATGTTGTCACACAAAATCCTATAGATACCCTTTCATACACAAGGAAGAAGTTCGGAAGCAAATTTCAAAGATGCTTCAACAGAATATTATCAGAAATAGCCATTCCCCTTGGAGCGCACCTGTATGGGTTGCGCCTAAGAAAACCGAGGTCAGAAAAAGTGGCGATTGGTAATAGATTTTTGAAAATTAAACGAAAAAACAATTTCAGATAGGTACCCAATCCCTAATATAGCAGACATATTAGACAGTATAGGGAAAACGAAATATTTTACAACAATCGATCTGGCTAGTGGTTTTCATCGTTTTGATGCAAACAAAACGGCGTTTACTGTTGAAAACGGACATTCCGAGAAACCTAACCCCAAACCTTTAACTAGACAACTAAAAGGAAAAAAATCAATAGTGATAGACGAAGAATTTAAGAAAGCGGTAGCCTATTCAAAAAATCTCTTGCGTAACGACCCGTTTCTAGCTTACCCCGATTTCTCGAAACCGTTCACCCTGACTACAGACGCGAGTAACTACGCCATAGGCGCAGTATTATCTCAAGGACCAAACACCAACGATAGGCCTATTTCATTTGCCAGTAGAACACTATCTGAGACCGAAGTTAGATATTCAACAATAGAAAAAGAGATGCTTGCGATCGTTTGGTCTGTAGGACACTTTAGACCCTACTTTTTCGGGCGCCGATTCAAAATAGTGACCGACCACATGCCGCTAGTCTAGCTGGAAAATCTTAAGGGCCAAAACCCAAAATTACTTCGGTGGAAAACCACTCTAGCCGCCTATGACTTTGATGTAGTCTAAAAAAGGGATCTCAGAATGTCGTCTCTGATGCACTCAGCAGAATAGAACCCAATCTAAATGTAATTGAAGATCCAGGAAGAATAACAGTTGTTCAGAAACCACTGAACTATTTTAACATCCAAACAATCTTTCAAATCGGTCCATCAATCACAGTACAATTAATTACTCCATTTCCCCATAAGATAAGGCGCATATTTTTGGAACCGGAGTACACATTTGACGCAATCACAAAAATATTGCAGACTATTCTTAAGCCAAACAAACGCATGCCATATTAGCACCCGACAACCTCTTTTATATAATCTAAGAAGCATACAACAACTATTTTACAGGCAATAACGTGTATAATATTTGTCGTTGCTCATCGCTTCTAACCGACCTTCCCGATCTACAAGAACAAAAGCAAAGGGTCCAGTCATACTATCTTAATAGTAACCACAGAGGTATCGACGAGACCCTTAACCATCTTAAAAGAGACATTTATTTCCCACGTATGAAGGAAATTATTTGCCTAACACTCAAATATGATAGACAACCTCACAAACCTTTTTTTCAAACCCCACCGGCACCAACAGGACTCTTAGATGTTATCCATATTGAAATTTATGTAATCAACAATACAAATAAATTGACCATCATTGATAAATTCTCTAAATTTGCACAAGCATATTCATTAAATAATAGAAATTCAATTAGGGTAATCGCAGCACTATCAAAATTTTTTAGTACCTTCGGCCTACCAAAAAAAAATGTCTTTGACCAGGGTGCAAAATTTTTGGGAAACCAGCTCACCGATTTTCTGACCCAGTATAATATAGAAACTCACATTACCTCATTTCAACAATCAACGGGAAACGCACCCGTCGAAAGACTTCACTCGACATTCTCGGAGCTCTATAGAATAATAGATAACCGCATAACAACATATAACAACGCAATACACTCTAGCACTGCTCAATGAGCAGCAGAAACAAGATAACACCTAGATTTTCTTTACACAAAGTCAGGGCCGACAAAGGAGTTACATTACTAACAACCAGACAACAAAAACGACACAAGCAGGAAATAAGAAAGATAATCAGGAGTAATAATAACACTCAATAAACTACTTCATTCCAGAACTACCCATTCCGCCACGCAATCCTTCTCTTTAGAAAGACTCAACGGATCTTCACCCCTCGCCATCATTTATCTGGGAGGCGCTCGTATAACACAGAGCTATACAATTCTAACCCATGTCGTAGATGTTCAAGAGTTTAAAGTATGCCTTTCCAGAATAAAAACACATTAAAAGACCTCAGACTAGATGAAACATTTGACATTTCGCTAGGAATTATAAAAGGGAAACTGCAACAACTAAAAGCTCAAGAAAAACAGGAAAATTTCGATAAACAGGTTATTATTAGACTTAATAATATTACGAACCACATAAATAGCAAACAAATCAAAATACAAAAATTTTTAGACACAGCACAAAACACTATCTTCAAGGAACATAGGGAAGATAGAGAAAACATTTTTACACTCCAATATATTAATCGAATAAATTTCCTTATTGATACCTTGAAAGAACACATTAATAATATAGCTGAGAGCCTTCTGGCCAGCAAATTGGGCTTAATCCCAAAATTCTTGTTTAACAAACGAGAAATAAATACTATAAGAAATATGTTAATCACACAAAACATTACCCTACTTACACCATCTTGTTTTACTTTTAATAACAAACTATTGTTTAACGTTAAGATACCAATTTTCGATACAAAAATTTATAAGTTCACCAACCCCTCCCAGTAAATAATTCACATTTTATCATTTCCCCCGAATTATTGGCACATGATAACAACACTTTACATCAATTCGCGAAAGTTGCCTTAAGGTGGAACAACAGTTCTTCTGTCAGGGAAACCACACGGACTCGACAACAAAAAACAACAAATGCTTGTCAGACATCGTCAATAACGTAAAGGAGACAAAATGTGACATGATAGACACAGGTCACGAAATGAACATATTCGAGCCGGAAAAGGGTTTATTTTCATATTCAACGGAAAGAACACCACCCTTAAAGCAACCTGCAACGATGAAATACTTTTAAATGGCTCTTTCGTAATCCGTTATTGCACCATATGGATAAACGGAAAAGAATTCAGCGACAGAGAACTGGTGGAACATAATAATTTCACCTTCGTACTTCCACCAGTCGTCAAAGATAATAAAAATTCAACGATCAAAACTTTATCACTGGAAAAATTACACTTAGAAGCCCTTTCGACAGCTGAAAAATCATCAATATGGATAATATAACACACTAAAAATTTACGGCCATATATTCAGAAATATCATTGACCCTTATCCTGATCGTCATCCTTCGATTATGTCATAAACCACAGGACATCCTCCTCCCACACCCGCCGCTGGCACTACCTTGGTGGAGCCGACCATTCCTTCGTTATGGCCCTCTCTCCACTCTAGGGGTGAGAAGTTACCGCACACATTGTTGCGGACACATCGATGGCCCCCAAACCTCAGCGACTCGGACAAATGGTCATTAACCCAAACACTGGATGCGTAAACGCTGAGTTTGGGAAACAACGGAAGTAAGCAGAACCAACACTTAATAGCTATGCGAAACCACAATCAAACCAACACATCAGATGCCAACTATGCAGATTCTCATTCTCCACCCGAATCTGCTAGATATGCGAATTCCCAATCATACCATAAACATTCCCATATATTCCTCTGTATTCCACAAGTTACTCTTTAGTTTATAGAATAATAAAGATTCATTATAATTTTGACCGAAGTCAAAGGAGGTTCTCATTTTTAAATTTAATTATATCAAATACACCGAAAACACCCATTGGACTCAACTCACAGTATACCACGACACTGGAAGCACCCATTGAACTCGACCCTCAGTATACATAGATACTGTAATTCGAGCGTTGGCTCCGCCTGTGCTGGCACTAGCTCGGGGGCTATCCCGAAAGGGCCCCATCCCAAATTGGGGGTGAAAAAAAAAAAACTGCAGAAGGTGCGGCTAAGACTGTCGCTCCACCGACCGAGCAAGGCAATTTTACATATGCGGAGAAGCGGACTGCCGCGCAGACACTCCGATCACATAACAGGAGCAAGAATTCCAACCCCTCAGCCGAATGGTTGAAGAAGGTGGAGTGGGCGAGAAAGGTGCTTCCAAATTATGGCCAAGAGAGCTTTAGTGCAGAGAACGCACAGCCGGAGAGGTAACGATCTCTTGAATTGCCGGTACAGGATTTTGATTGGGCTGGTGGACGAGGGAAATCCCGGAGGCCGGATCCCCAAAAAGCTGGCCATCTTGTGCATGGCACTGCTTCCCCCAGCCAACACCAAGCTGCAAGGACGAGGGGTGGTTTCAAGGCAGCGTCAAGGTGGTGGCCTGCGATAGTCAGTGGTCGGCTGACCTATATAAGATGGCGACAGAGCAGTTCGGCGAGGTGTACAAAGCGGCGAAAATCGTCGCGCTGGATTGGCGTGACGTCCCCAGTAGGCCCTGAGCGAGGATCTGGCTGCCGTCCTCTATAAAGACACCGGCAGACATCCTCTTCATGTTGCAGAGGTGCAACCCAAACCTCCCCACGCACGACTGGAAGGTCGTAAAGGTTGAGCAGCATGAGGGGGCCGGTGAGTCAGGCCATCGTCGTGGTGAACAAGGAATCAGTTTCCCCAATAGTGGCTGCTCACGGGGAACTGAATTTCGGTTTCAGCGAGATCACAGTGAAGGTCTACAAGGGAGACTCGAGCGCGGACGCTCCCGGAGACGAGGAGCCGGAGGACGGCTATTCCACCGACGCATTGTTGAGCAGAGTGATGCAGGCGATGAAGCCGGCTATTGGAGACGACGACCTCAGTGACGATGAGGAAGCCGACGTCACGGTGGTGGAGGGAAACGTTGCCGATGCAACGAGGAAATGAGGACCCCCAGACAAGCTAGTTCGACAACTGGTCGAAGAGAGCGAGGCGCTTAACTTCGTCCTGGTAATCGGCTGCGACGCAAATGCTCACCACACTCAGTGGGGAAGCCCATCAAGCAATAACAGGGTGAGTCTCTTTTTAATTTCATCCTTGGCTCGAACCTATTGCTATGCAACCGGGGTAACACCCCCCAAACGGTCATTGACCTCACCTTGCTTTCAGGCAGTCTGCTTGAAAAAGTCAGAAATTGGGAAGTCTCAAGCGAGCACTCCTTTTCAGACCACAGATTCATAGAAATTCATTCATTATCATTAGACCCCCCCACTCCAGTTGAATTCGTCAGCCTTAGAAGAATAAACTGGCTCGCTTATAGAGAAGCCTTACTAGGTATTCTTCCAATAGAACTTTCAAATGACAATAGTGATCTACCCAATCTAGATATTTTAGTAGGGACCTTCACAGAAGCCTGCCCCCTTGGTGGACCCAGAAACTTTCAGAACTCGGATCCAGCTGCAGAACCCTTTTTAACAGCAGGGAATGAAGATCTAAAATGGCAACAATATAAGTTGGAACTAGTTTCCTACTACAAGGTCATAGGAAAAGGAAAATGATCAGATGGTTCATGGTCAGACACTAGTGAGGAGACCCTAAGCCTACTTCTAGACTCCCACTTTCCGGGTAGTCTCCCGGTAGAACGAAAATCAGTCTGGTTCAAGCATCGACCTGGAAACGCTTCTGTTTAAACGTAACATAAGATGGGCCATATAAAGTTTCAAACCCTTCAATTCAGCAGGACCTGATCATCTCTCCCCTGCGCACATCCAAAGAAAATTTTCCGCACCATACTTAAGATAGGAAAATTGCCATCAACATGGAGGGAAACAAAGGTATTCTTTATACCCAAAGCGGGCAAAGCCTCGCACATGACGACGAAAGATTTCAGTCCTAAAAGTCTGACATCCTTTCTACTGAAGAGTTTTGAACGACTAATTGGACTGCACAATAGGTTAGTCATGGACTCAAAACAACTATCAGCAGCACAACATGCTTACTCAAAGGCCAAGTCCACCGAATCAGCTCTATACGCGGTAGTCAGCCAAATCGAAAAGTCACTTAACCACAAGGAATACGCACTAGTTGCATTCCTGGACATAGAGGGCGCTGTCAACAATGTTCTCCCTGCAGCCATAACCGAACCCCTCACTGACCTGGGTGTTGAGTTTCAAGTCGTGGAGCTAATCCATAAATTGCTGATGAGCAGAATGGTAACCTCCACCCTAGGAACATCAACACAAACAAGGTTCGTGACTGGACAACAGAAAGAGGTCTAGGGGTAAACCCCTCGAAAACGGAGCTGGTGCTGTTCACAAACAGATGCAAGGTTCCTCAACAAAACCCACCAACTTTAAATAACTGCTCTCTCTTTCAATAATAACGCTAGCGGAGCCCTTCGTACCACCCCCAACGCTATTCTGAACCTTCCCAGCCTGGACTTAGCCGGCATGGAGCGGGCCAAGATAGCCGCGGTTCAAATGAGGGACTTAGGGCAATGAAAACCCCAGGTTTTCATGCCAGGATACTCCAGCTAGACACAACGATCGCAAACGTCGATTATCTCGACCAATACAAACTCTCAAACTATATCAAACTGCTGCAAATCTCTACATAAGATGGCTATGCAGTTTAAAGTATACCTAATATGGGTCCCGGGTCACCGAAACATTGCAGGCAATTGTATTGCAGATGAGTTGGCCAGGCATGGCACTTCCGTTCCTCTCCTTCCGGACAAGGAGAACATTGGTATGCCGATGGCACCCTGCAAGCTAAACATTAAAAACAAATATAAATAACTTGCGAGCCTAGCGCAGGGTTCAGTTCCGTTTGTGATAGCGAGGCTGATAATGTTGTTTGACTGAGATTCGTCTGTGTAGATGTAGGTGTACGAGAGATCATTGGCTTGCTTTTCTGTGAAGTGTTCAGAATGTTTGTGGGGGTGTGTTTGTTTTGTTGAAGTTATTTGGCATTGTCACGATTCTTGAGAAGTTGATGTTCCAGGGTGGTGTGGTTTGCGCGGAAAGTGTTTTTTGTTTAAATGGCAACTGATTGGCTTTGCAGAACTCTATTATTCGGTATAAGGTTGATTTGGATTGGTTACGCTTTGGAGGGCGATAGGATTTTAATATTTTTATAATTGGGGAGTTTTTTGCGTTGATTAGAATTTTTATGAGCTTTGACGTTAGAAGGTCTCGTCTATCTCCTAGAGCGTCTGCGCGGGCTTTGAAAAGGATGTTGAGTTGATCTGATAGCACCAAGAGCGATTCTGAAGGCTGTGTTGATAGTAGATTTTATTTTTCCTAGTGTCCCAGTTTTCCAAGCTGCAAGTTGGTCAAGGATGGAGTGGAAGTCAAGTGATATTATTGATGTATGGTTTCATCAAGAGATAGCGCGTGCTAATCAATAGCCGATTTCCCTTTCTTGAAACCAGTTTGACTGTTGTGAATGAGTTTGTCGTTTAATTCAAACCACAACAGTCGCTTTGCAATAATTTTATCCAAAATTGTTGATAAACATGAGTTCAGTGAGATAGGCCGGTATGAATTTAGGTTTTATCTGTGTTTGGCTTGGCAATTGATATTATTAAGCTATTTTTGTAGTCTTGGGGGATGTATCTATTTAGTATTTTGTTTTGAAGATAAATAACTTTATCTTTGGTTTTTTTTTTACCAGGTTTTTATTCTGTCCAGTCCAGGCGTATTTCCTTTTAGTTGATTTAATGCTGCTGTAAATTCAAGGTGAAATTTTCGATGCTTTCTTTTTTTGCTTGTTTTAATGTAAGTCTAAAAACAGCATTTGATTATTTATAAAGTATTATATTTTCGGTAGAAATTGATCTTTTTAGGATGTTCCAATGATTTGGTCTATTGTGGTTTAATAGACTGTCGTTATATTGAGTGATAAATTTCTATACTGTTTTGCCTCTAGAATTTTGTTTGTCGAGCCCCAGTTTTTTGAAAACCGTTGAAGTCGCCAGTGACTAAGGTGGGTATGTGTAAGGTGTCCAGAACGGATTGAAGGTTTTGCAAGGTAAACTATTTGTTTGGTGCTATGTATGCTGAGATAATTCTGAATTTAATCTTGGAGTTGACTTCTGTGCTGACTGCGTCAAAGTCGTCACTAAGGGTTATTTCTCGAGCTTGTAGAGAATTGTGTGTCAAGAGAGCTAAGCCTCCGTGGAATGTAGATGACTTTTTTGATGTGAGGGTATGGTTAATGGGTACGGGTATATAATTGATGTGTTTTAAATATTTAAATAATTTAAATGTATTTTATGTGAGTTTCTTGTAGTTAAATTATGTGAGGTGTGTGTTTTTTAATAGTTAATTGTAGTTCGCAGTAGTTGTTTAGGTATCCGTTCATGTTCCATTGTATAATTTTGATAGCCATTTAAAAGGATGTTTATTAATTGACGGGGGTTTTGAATTGGTTGATTGCGTAATTGTTTTAAAGAGTTCATTAAAATAGCAAGTATTGATTTAGTTTTTAAATATAGTTAAACCTTTTATTTCATCTGAGTCATTAAGGCACTAGTCTTAGATCTAGTTTGAATCGAATTATTTTGACTACTATTGATATTTTTTGTTTTTCTTTTCTCTATCTTCAATAAGTTTTTAGGATAAATAAAAAACTTCGAATTGGACCAAACTCGGAACTAACAGAGCAGGTGTACATTTCATCTTCTTCTTCATAATGTATTATTTTCCGGTTTTTGCTTGTCGTGGGCTCTTCGATGTTTGTTGGTGATGAGGGTTTGGTAAGTGGAGTCTCCTGATGTTTGTGGTTTTGACTTGTTCTGGCCACTGATAAATATAGAGCTCCGTCGTGCTGGTGAGTCCTTGTTGATAGACCAGGCATTTCGGTTTTCGACTTTTTGTAGCACTTTTATAGCTTTGATTTCTTGATTGGCCACTGGCAGTTGATGCAGCTTGGATTTTCTTTACATTTTTCCCCGAGGTCTGTATTAATATGGGGTGTGCGACTACACTTAATGCATGATGATGAACTTTTACAGAATTTAGCAATGTGTCCAATACGCCAACAATTCGAGCAGCGCATTGGTGGAGGAATATAAGGTCGAAATTTAACCTTTTCGTAGCCCATGTTTATATTTTCTGGTAGACTAATTAACAAGTATGTAAGAATAATTAATCCAGTTTCAGAGGATTTACTCAAAATGAACTTTGTTATCTTTTTTACTTCGATAAAGTGTTGATAGTTTAGGTTTTCAAATATATCTTTCTCTTCAATTCCTCTCAAGTCATTGCAGTGTATAACTCCTTTACAAGAATTCAAAGATCGTTGTTCTGATATTTGTATACCAATATCACCGGGTATGTAGGTTAGTTTTAATAGTTTGTCGACTTGGAATTTATTTTTTGTTTTGACTAGGAGGTTTCCGTCTCTGGCCTTGTTGCAGTCTACAACTTCTCCATCAACGGCAAAGTCAATTGTCTTTTTGATAAGGAATGGGGATATTACGTTGAACGTTCCATTGTCCGTACTTGTGGCCACGAGGTATTTCCCGTCTGGTGCGGGGGGTCTCCTCCAGGGGGGGTCCTGCATCGTTGATTTTATGTTCTGATTTGATAAGTGTTCTATTAGTAGACACGAGTAAGACACGAGGAGGTTCACTTCGGGGATTTAAACTTTTTTGCTTTGAGGTACTCAAGAAAGACACAGCCGTTCGTATCGACGGACGAAATATAATCAAGCGTCCCAAGCAACCGGGCCTCCTGCTACCATGACTATGTAGCCGAGGTATGACTTTCGATTGGATGATTCTGATCCCCAGTCCGCATCTGTGTAACAAACAAAATTTTTTAAATTATTACCATTACCATTACAAAATCGTTCCCATCGCAAACGGTGTGGGTGATGGTTTGCTCTGTTCCATATCCCATTCTGCTAAGAAATTTTGGGTTCACCGTTTCTGATGAATCCCCTAGTCCCAAGTATAAATTTACAGGTCCTCGGTCAACTGCCTCAATGTGGTCATTTAATTTCTTTATAATCGCCGCCATTTTCCTATAGTTCGGGTTCGATGACGTCCATAAGTTGATGTGTTAAAGGCCTCAGCCCATAGAAATTGTGGTAGAGTCGCCGCTACCAGCATACACCTCGCAATCTAGACTTAAGTTCGGTTGGCCTTTTCTGCTACTCCATTCTGCAGGGGTGTATAGCTCACTGTTGTTTTATGAATAATTTCGTATTCACGTATTCCCGATCGTTATCGCTACGAATACGCTTTGCTTTGCATCTAGTTTGTCGCTCTATTTAAGTCACAAAGACTTTAAAGGCACTTACGCCTTTTCAAAAAATAAGTCCATACATATCTCGCATAATCGTCAATGAACGTTATTACATGCTCCATATATTGAGGCTACGCGCATTGGTCCACAAATATCCGTATGTGTTAGTTCAAGTATATTTTTTGTGTATATGCCATTAAAACGATCAAATGGTTTTTTGTTATTATACATTTCGCACAATCAAAATCTCTTGCATTGAAAAGCTACGCTACTCCCGAAGTATTTCGTTTTGCTATTGATATAGCAGAACAACGAACATGTAAATATGCCATTAAAACGATCAAATGGTTTTTTGTTATTATACATTTCGCACAATCAAAATCTCTTGCATTAATCAATACAAATTCTCGTACTTAACATATCCCTGAAAGTTCCTGTAAACTGTAAGTTCTGGTGTCCAAATCCAGTTGAACTGTGCCGCTTCTTTTTTACCCGGCAATCTGATCATAAAGATTTCGGCATCTAAAAGCGCTTCGAACAATTTCTAATTCTTTTCTTTAATGACACAAGAAATTTTATTTGTAAAGTGAATTTCCATAACTAATTTATTTACCAAATAATAAAAAATTGTTTCTCAGTTCCGTGACAAAAAACTGTTATTTTATTTTTACTAATACTACGCCTTGTGCTTCAGCTTTATCGCCTGATACATCGTAATAATCTCATTGCTCTCTCAAATTTCCAAAATATGTTTGTTCCCTGCACATGTGAAATAAAGCACCACTGTCTAATATTACACTGTTATCACCGATTCTAGGCTTTCCATTGTGTGCACTCATCACCATGTTTACTTTACTACCACAAGCAAAACATTTTAGGTTTCGTCTTCGATCGCATTCTGTTTTATTAAACTTCTTTATACCCTTCGCTTAAAATAATTGCTCTTCGTTCCGTTATCTTTCTCAATCCCTTCCAGAACCTTGGAATGTGCTTTTCAAAACACATGCAAAAACTGCATTGTGGGAAGATCCGAAATCAGAAAAATCTTATTCCTTAGATTCGTAGTTACGTCGACTATGTTTTTCCCGAGGCATATTTTATTTATTTGGCAATTAGCAAAAATGATGCACCATTCAGAAAAAAATTAAATTTTTTACGTAATATTTTGAACTATAAAAGACTATAAAAATGGAACAAATAAAAATTTCGAAAATCGTACTCGGCCAAGCATAGCGGTAAGATTTGTGAGTAAATGGAAAAACAAAATTATTAAAAAAAATTATTTGTCCTACAAAAAGTTTTACTCGGCACCTAAAAAACACTACTTTCGGAAAAACGCGTTTAAAGGTTAATTGCGGTGTAAACCTTGATTGAAATAGGTACCTTAGCTGGAACATGCGAAAAAATATTATTTTGACAAAATCCTTTTTTATTCCCAAACACACGCAGGTAAAAATCATGAAAAAAAATCGATTTTTTGAAACTGCGAGAGAAGATTATCCCCTTTACAGCAAATGATTAAACAAACTGACTTTTCTGTCGAGTCCATGCGCACAATATATTTCATTTTACTTGTCTAAGCTTCCCGTGAGTTTGCAGAAATGCGCAAAATATATTCCATTTTACTTGTTCTAAGCTTCCCGTGAGTTTGCACAATTCTGATATGAAAAAGCTCACTTGGTTTCACGTACATGATACTTATGATATATACACAAGAATTTAAAAAAATAAGCTCTTCTTCTTCAATTTTTTTTTCACTTTAAGCGTTCAAATGACTAAGACTTTATTTCTGCTTTGTGAGTATGCGCAAAGGGTATGGCTATTTGAGACGTCTACACTGTCTTCCATGGCAAGTATTTAAACAAAATTATTAGTTATGGATGAAAAAAGACATTGATAAGACATTAAGTGAACAAAGCGATCTACATAAATTTTTTAATCTAAAGAATACTATAATACTAATTTTATTATTAATAACAGCGTTTGAAAAGCTACGCTACTTCCGAAGTATTTCGTTTTGCTATTAATATAGCATAACAACGAATATGTAAATATGTAAATGCCCTGCTCTGCTAGCAGTTCCGTAGCATGTAAACTATAGCAATAGCAACAGCGAACAAGAAAGGAATCAAACTTTATATACCCTTGCATGTATTGCAAAAATTAAAATTCATATTTAAAACATCTAAATTTTGAATTATTTGAGTACCCATTAAAACCCTTTGAAACTATGATGATTGTCACCCCAATTATTCGATGGTTCATATGGCAGCTATATATTGTTTTCCGATTTGAATAAAATTAAAAGCGTAATTCTGAATAGTTAAACTATTTATATGTCCAAAAGAATTACAAATAACAAATTGAAAATTAAAGAAGTTAAAATTTATTTTAACTTTTGTTTTTAATATTCCGATTGTTTCCTTGGGAGTCGTTCCGACTTAAGTACTAACAAAAAACAACTTTTGGGAAAGTTTTATGTAGCTAGCTTTAGAACTGAGAGACTAGTTTGCGTAGAAACGGACGGACAGACGACTAGATCGACTCTTCTAGAGATGCTGATCAAAAATATATATACTCTGTAGGGTCGGAAATATCTCCTTTACTGCGTTGCCAACTTCTAACTGAAATTATAATACACTCTGCAAGAGTGTAAAAATTAATTTCAGTGCTCTGCGTAGCCGTATTGATAGTACAAAATTGAGAGCGTGAAGAGAGCATAGCAAGTGATTTTTGGTTTGTTTTTCTGTTTTTTCTGTTTATTTCTTTTTTTCAACTTTTTGTATTTTATGTTTCTCATGCACTGATATTTTAGACTGTCGCTGTTGCATTATATCGCACATGGGATTTTTATGCAGAAGTGGAAAAGGAGAGCTCAAAAGGACGACGCGGCGCAGCGGCTGCCACCCGCTGGCGGAGGCGCATCAAAGGTCACACGGTGTTCCACAGTGAACTTACTTAGTCACACCGATAGAGGAGATCCCAGAGGAGATCTTTCAGCCACATCAGGGGTCAAAAGTTTTTGATTCTTGGGCAAACCAAGCCCACTCAAGGCGGTAAACCACTTTCTTGAGTTTTTCCAACTTGTTGCAGCAGCTTTCTCTTAGGTGCACAAGCGAAGCGTGCATCCCGCTTTTTCCAACAGCTGTTTGTCAAGAAGTTGCCGGCAATCACCCAGCTGATCGGAAGCTTGCCACCCTGCGTGCCGCCAGAGGGCGCCAGTTTATTAACGATCAACGCTTACTGTCCTGAGCTTGATCTTTGACGCAAAGTTTCCGCATTCAAATTTGAATTGAAATTTTCTACATAGCGCAGAATGCGGTCTGTATGGGCCTTCAGGTACAAAAGGCCGCGGAACAGGCCTAGCCAACCCCCTCCGCGGAGTACCAAAAGCGCGGTAAGTGCTCCATCGCGCAAAAATCGGAAGGAAATCTTCGGTCACCGCGGGATGCCCATACTAATCGGGCTGTGCAGGCTGCGTCTGAACCGAAACAGTCGGCAGCCCCATTACTAATATCGATCCTCGGCAGCCTGATCTGCTAAAAAACGCATCGCGTCTGTGCCATTGTGGGCGGCGGTTCGGTCTGAATCTTTGAACTGGAGCGGTCGGCAGCTTATCTTCAACTGGCGGAAAGAAAACGCAAAAAATTGGAATGTCGAGTAGCAACTTTACTCCATGTGGCAACCACTTAAGTGAAAATCCACCCGCAGACAATTCTACGGCAGGCGCACGGATTCTTTAGGCTCCAACCCTCGTTCCAACCAATGCTGCTAAGCCGAAGCCTACTTGGCCAACAAAGTGTAGGAGACGACGAGCAATGGCCCTTTAACTCTCGTCTTAACTGCAGAGAACCCCACCGGGGGGCTAAATCCCTACCCCACACCCCCACAAGTAAGGAAGCAGGTACTTAACTCGGACGGGGCAGGAGTTGAAACCTCTACGCCGAACAGAGCCAGGGACACGCCTAGCCCGCATAAACGAACCCATCCCCTTAAGAAGGCCAAAACTCCGCACACTAATGCCATGGAACCAGGAGAAATTCTAGACGAGATACTTGGGAAAGTGAACGAATAGAAGGTTCGGAGCATCAACCAAGTGATGAAGAACGCGATCGCCAAGATGAAGGAGCTTCAAACGGTGATCCTCCAACAGCTCGGAGAACGGGCGCAGCCGTCCCCAAAGAGATGACGGATATAAGTTGCCAAACCGTGAAAAGACAAGTAGCTGAAGTACCTAAACTAGGTTCAGCACCGCCCTCCTCAAGAGAGTGCCTTGAAAAAGACGCATCCCCAGAAAACCCCAGCCACAACGGGGGCTGGCAAGTGGACCTGGCACATAATTCGCACACAATGCGGGCGCAGATGCGCTGATTATCCGCCCAACGTCAGGGCTATCATACAGCGAAGTCCTGTGTCTCGTCACTTGAGCAGGGATGCGAGACTCAGCGAGGTGGTTGAGAAGGTGGCAAAAGTCAAAAGGGCATGCAAGTGATTAAGCTGAATCTCAATCGCTGCGCGGCAGCGCAAGACCTGCTGTACAGCCGTGTTATGGAGCAAATTTAAGCCGTTTGCTATAGTTGTATCCCTGAAGGCGAAACCACAGTCGACATAGGAAAGCAACTTACAATAGCTGAGTGCCAGAAGGGAGTGCGTGAAGGCAAGGCGCCCCTACCAACGCAGGCGGAGAGCCAGCTCGCACTGGTAGGCTTCGAGGACGTCATCCAGGAAGAGATTGTGTTGGAAGCCATGATGGTCAAGCCTAGCATGTCCCCCGGACCTGGTGGCGTCCCGAACCGGGTGTTAAAACTCGTCCTAACTCTTCGCCCCGAGAAGCTAGCCGGGACTTACGGCAGCTGTCTAAGGGAAGGCTCCCTCCCGGCGAGATGGAAATCCCAACGCCTCGTACTCCTTCCTAAACCTGGGAAGCCGCCTGATGACCCGTCGTCCTAAAGGCCAATTTGTCTTATAGATGGCGTCGGTAAGGTCCTGAAACACCTAATAAGCTCTCGCTTAGAGATGGAAAGGTGCAGAAAAAGAGTACTGCCTCCCCTCGACATCAGGAACGCCTTCAAGATGGCTAGATGAAGCTGCACTCTTGAGGTCTTGCCGAGGATGATTAGGAGCTATTTAAACGACAGCATCCTGCAGTTCGACGTCCCAGAGGGACTGGAGACCGTCAGGATTACCGGTTGAGTTCCTCAAGGTTCCGTGATGACGGAGTTCTTCGCCCCGCTCTGCCAGGGAGGACCCAGGTAGTGGGCTTCAACCGGAGCTTTGAGCTAATCAGCGCATTTTTAGCCATCCCAGGCCTGTACCTTGTTCCTCAAAAATTCGAGGCAGTGCTGGTTAGCAGGCAAGCTACAGCCGAAGCCTTAAATCCACTCATAGGCTAGCCGCCCAGCGTATATGCAGAGCGTTTAGAACGCTGTCGGGTCGTTTCGTACACATTTTTAAAATTGGGTTTATTGTTGCAAGAATAAATTAAATGAATGTATTTGCTAACCAAATCAACTCTTTTTTCGATTCCAATATTTTTTTTTTTTAGAAAAAATCTTTAACTAAAATTATTGATACTTTTTAAAAAAATTTAGGAACTCGAAAACAATTTAATTTTTTTTTTAGTAAGTTTCAAAATATTTAAAAAACCCAACTGAAGCGCTAATTTCGCGAAGGCTCATATTTTCAGATGGGAAAGCCAATATGGCACCATACGATTTAGCAAAGTAGACGGTATTTTAATACTAAATACATATTAAACAACACGAAAAAGGATCCAAACCGATTAAACCTTTTTCACATATTTTACGCCAGTTCAAAGCTTGCATATGTTTTCGGATTTCTTTGGCCGCTACTGTATTTGTGCATCAGCAGTCTATTAGTGTTTGCGAATTGTGCTTCTATCCAGAATAATTTCGTTCGAATATTTATGTAAAAATAATTAGTATGTTTGCTTATCTAATGACTTGGAAGGTATTGACAGAAACTTTAAAGTTTTGAAAGTTTTAAAAGGCGTTTCAACTGTCAAGATGTTTGGTATTCAGAAGCAGTATTTCTTTTGTGCATTTTTATTTGAGATTTTAGAGAGTTATCCATCTTAAGAAATAATTATTAGGTAAAAAATATTCAATTGAATTTATTAAAGCAGCTGTTTCCAAGAACGCTTTTTATAAATAGAGCCTTCTCAGTGCTGTCGCCAAAAGCAGTACTGAAGCTTTCAATCTACATCATTGGGTCGATAGAGGAAATACCTCTTTCCCTACCATAATTGTACCGTAAACTATTATGTGAAACTAGCTGAAACACGGGTAAGTTCGATGTTGCCGCAAATAAAAAAACCTTGGAAACTTTAAATTAAAAAAAAAAAAACAATCAATTATAGAGACTTGGTAAACAAAATAATCATATCTCTAAAGCGCTGATTTTTTAAATTAATTAGACCACCAACTTCTTAATATACAAAAACTATTTAATAACATTGTTTCCGCTTTTTACGAGTTTGTACTGTGCAACTTATTGTGGTGGCTTTTAAATGTCAACATTTTTTCAAATTTGATCGAGCCTTAGCTTTCAGCTTTTTTAAAATGAACTTTAAATAAACGTTTTTATTCTAATAAAATGATTCCTTAATGACTAAAATAGTCTTACCAAAACTCGGGATAAAAAAGAAAATAGCCATAAAACGGGATAACAACGGAATTTGTGATTCTCGAACTAACTAAAAAACAAGAAAGGAATCAAACTTCGGCAAGCCGAAATTCATATACCCTTGCAGCTATTGCAAAAATTTAAATATTCTTGGAAACATTAAAATTATGATTGACTTGCGAGTATGTTTACATTGAAGCTATTTAAAGCTTATTTGAAAGTTCCTATGGCAGCTATATGATATCGTTTTCCGATTTTAATAAAATTAAAAGCGCAATTCTGAACTGTCAAATTATTAATTAATCATAAAGAATTTTTATTGTTTCCATGGGAGCTTTAAGTAATTCTTAAATATTTAACCATTACTATATCTGGAAGAACTAATAAACAAATTAAGAAACAGCAAAGTTATAATTTTTTTTATTTATTTTTCCGATTGTTCCTATGGCAGCTATATGATATAGTCGTCCGATTTTAATGAAAATTAAACCGTAATTCTGAAATATTTAACCATTATTTCAAAACGGAGCCATGCCCACTATTACGCCCACAAATAGTGAAAGAATGTACTGTCACTCTGAGACATGTTAGACAGTAGTTAACGGTATCTGTTAACACATACCAAAATGTTTCGGTCAGATCTATTGCTAGACACAGAGATTTTCAAAATCGAGCTATTATTTTAAGAAGTAATTGGCAATTTATGTATTGACGTCATAGTCACTACAGTGCTGGTTAGCAGGCAAGCTACAGCCGAAGCCTTAAATCCACTCATAGGCTAGCCGCCCAGCGTATATGCAGAGCGTTTAGAACGCTGTCGGGTCGTTTCGTACACATTTTTTAAAATTGGGTTTATTGTTGCAAGAATAAATTAAATGAATGTATTTGCTAACCAAATCAACTCTTTTTTCGATTCCAATATTTTTTTTTTTTTAGAAAAAATCTTTAATTAAAATTATTGATACTTTTTAAAAAAATTTAGGAACTCGAAAACAATTTAATTTTTTTTTTAGTAAGTTTCAAAATATTTAAAAAACCCAACTGAAGCGCTAATTTCGCGAAGGCTCATATTTTCAGATGGGAAAGCCAATATGGCACCATACGATTTAGCAAAGTAGACGGTATTTTAATACTAAATACATATTAAACAACACGAAAAAGGATCCAAACCGATTAAACCTTTTTCACATATTTTACGCCAGTTCAAAGCTTGCATATGTTTTCGGATTTCTTTGGCCGCTACTGTATTTGTGCATCAGCAGTCTATTAGTGTTTGCGAATTGTGCTTCTATCCAGAATAATTTCGTTCGAATATTTATGTAAAAATAATTAGTATGTTTGCTTATCTAATGACTTGGAAGGTATTGACAGAAACTTTAAAGTTTTGAAAGTTTTAAAAGGCGTTTCAACTGTCAAGATGTTTGGTATTCAGAAGCAGTATTTCTTTTGTGCATTTTTATTTGAGATTTTAGAGAGTTATCCATCTTAAGAAATAATTATTAGGTAAAAAATATTCAATTGAATTTATTAAAGCAGCTGTTTCCAAGAACGCTTTTTATAAATAGAGCCTTCTCAGTGCTGTCGCCAAAAGCAGTACTGAAGCTTTCAATCTACATCATTGGGTCGATAGAGGAAATACCTCTTTCCCTACCATAATTGTACCGTAAACTATTATGTGAAACTAGCTGAAACACGGGTAAGTTCGATGTTGCCGCAAATAAAAAAACCTTGGAAACTTTAAATTAAAAAAAAAAAACAATCAATTATAGAGACTTGGTAAACAAAATAATCATATCTCTAAAGCGCTGATTTTTTAAATTAATTAGACCACCAACTTCTTAATATACAAAAACTATTTAATAACATTGTTTCCGCTTTTTACGAGTTTGTACTGTGCAACTTATTGTGGTGGCTTTTAAATGTCAACATTTTTTCAAATTTGATCGAGCCTTAGCTTTCAGCTTTTTTAAAATGAACTTTAAATAAACGTTTTTATTCTAATAAAATGATTCCTTAATGACTAAAATAGTCTTACCAAAACTCGGGATAAAAAAGAAAATAGCCATAAAAACGGGATAACAACGGAATTTGTGATTCTCGAACTAACTAAAAAACAAGAAAGGAATCAAACTTCGGCAAGCCGAAATTCATATACCCTTGCAGCTATTGCAAAAATTTAAATATTCTTGGAAACATTAAAATTATGATTGACTTGCGAGTATGTTTACATTGAAGCTATTTAAAGCTTATTTGAAAGTTCCTATGGCAGCTATATGATATCGTTTTCCGATTTTAATAAAATTAAAAGCGCAATTCTGAACTGTCAAATTATTAATTAATCATAAAGAATTTTTATTGTTTCCATGGGAGCTTTAAGTAATTCTTAAATATTTAACCATTACTATATCTGGAAGAACTAATAAACAAATTAAGAAACAGCAAAGTTATAATTTTTTTTATTTATTTTTCCGATTGTTCCTATGGCAGCTATATGATATAGTCGTCCGATTTTAATGAAAATTAAACCGTAATTCTGAAATATTTAACCATTATTTCAAAACGGAGCCATGCCCACTATTACGCCCACAAATAGTGAAAGAATGTACTGTCACTCTGAGACATGTTAGACAGTAGTTAACGGTATCTGTTAACACATACCAAAATGTTTCGGTCAGATCTATTGCTAGACACAGAGATTTTCAAAATCGAGCTATTATTTTAAGAAGTAATTGGCAATTTATGTATTGACGTCATAGTCACTACAGTGCTGGTTAGCAGGCAAGCTACAGCCGAAGCCTTAAATCCACTCATAGGCTAGCCGCCCAGCGTATATGCAGAGCGTTTAGAACGCTGTCGGGTCGTTTCGTACACATTTTTTAAAATTGGGTTTATTGTTGCAAGAATAAATTAAATGAATGTATTTGCTAACCAAATCAACTCTTTTTTCGATTCCAATATTTTTTTTTTTTAGAAAAAATCTTTAATTAAAATTATTGATACTTTTTAAAAAAATTTAGGAACTCGAAAACAATTTAATTTTTTTTTTAGTAAGTTTCAAAATATTTAAAAAACCCAACTGAAGCGCTAATTTCGCGAAGGCTCATATTTTCAGATGGGAAAGCCAATATGGCACCATACGATTTAGCAAAGTAGACGGTATTTTAATACTAAATACATATTAAACAACACGAAAAAGGATCCAAACCGATTAAACCTTTTTCACATATTTTACGCCAGTTCAAAGCTTGCATATGTTTTCGGATTTCTTTGGCCGCTACTGTATTTGTGCATCAGCAGTCTATTAGTGTTTGCGAATTGTGCTTCTATCCAGAATAATTTCGTTCGAATATTTATGTAAAAATAATTAGTATGTTTGCTTATCTAATGACTTGGAAGGTATTGACAGAAACTTTAAAGTTTTGAAAGTTTTAAAAGGCGTTTCAACTGTCAAGATGTTTGGTATTCAGAAGCAGTATTTCTTTTGTGCATTTTTATTTGAGATTTTAGAGAGTTATCCATCTTAAGAAATAATTATTAGGTAAAAAATATTCAATTGAATTTATTAAAGCAGCTGTTTCCAAGAACGCTTTTTATAAATAGAGCCTTCTCAGTGCTGTCGCCAAAAGCAGTACTGAAGCTTTCAATCTACATCATTGGGTCGATAGAGGAAATACCTCTTTCCCTACCATAATTGTACCGTAAACTATTATGTGAAACTAGCTGAAACACGGGTAAGTTCGATGTTGCCGCAAATAAAAAAACCTTGGAAACTTTAAATTAAAAAAAAAAAAACAATCAATTATAGAGACTTGGTAAACAAAATAATCATATCTCTAAAGCGCTGATTTTTTAAATTAATTAGACCACCAACTTCTTAATATACAAAAACTATTTAATAACATTGTTTCCGCTTTTTACGAGTTTGTACTGTGCAACTTATTGTGGTGGCTTTTAAATGTCAACATTTTTTCAAATTTGATCGAGCCTTAGCTTTCAGCTTTTTTAAAATGAACTTTAAATAAACGTTTTTATTCTAATAAAATGATTCCTTAATGACTAAAATAGTCTTACCAAAACTCGGGATAAAAAAGAAAATAGCCATAAAAACGGGATAACAACGGAATTTGTGATTCTCGAACTAACTAAAAAACAAGAAAGGAATCAAACTTCGGCAAGCCGAAATTCATATACCCTTGCAGCTATTGCAAAAATTTAAATATTCTTGGAAACATTAAAATTATGATTGACTTGCGAGTATGTTTACATTGAAGCTATTTAAAGCTTATTTGAAAGTTCCTATGGCAGCTATATGATATCGTTTTCCGATTTTAATAAAATTAAAAGCGCAATTCTGAACTGTCAAATTATTAATTAATCATAAAGAATTTTTATTGTTTCCATGGGAGCTTTAAGTAATTCTTAAATATTTAACCATTACTATATCTGGAAGAACTAATAAACAAATTAAGAAACAGCAAAGTTATAATTTTTTTTATTTATTTTACCGATTGTTCCTATGGCAGCTATATGATATAGTCGTCCGATTTTAATGAAAATTAAACCTGTAATTCTGAAATATTTAACCATTATTTCAAAACGGAGCCATGCCCACTATTACGCCCACAAATAGTGAAAGAATGTACTGTCACTCTGAGACATGTTAGACAGTAGTTAACGGTATCTGTTAACACATACCAAAATGTTTCGGTCAGATCTATTGCTAGACACAGAGATTTTCAAAATCGAGCTATTATTTTAAGAAGTAATTGGCAATTTATGTATTGACGTCATAGTCACTACAGTGCTGGTTAGCAGGCAAGCTACAGCCGAAGCCTTAAATCCACTCATAGGCTAGCCGCCCAGCGTATATGCAGAGCGTTTAGAACGCTGTCGGGTCGTTTCGTACACATTTTTTAAAATTGGGTTTATTGTTGCAAGAATAAATTAAATGAATGTATTTGCTAACCAAATCAACTCTTTTTTCGATTCCAATATTTTTTTTTTTTAGAAAAAATCTTTAATTAAAATTATTGATACTTTTTAAAAAAATTTAGGAACTCGGAAACAATTTAATTTTTTTTTTAGTAAGTTTCAAAATATTTAAAAAACCCAACTGAAGCGCTAATTTCGCGAAGGCTCATATTTTCAGATGGGAAAGCCAATATGGCACCATACGATTTAGCAAAGTAGACGGTATTTTAATACTAAATACATATTAAACAACACGAAAAAGGATCCAAACCGATTAAACCTTTTTCACATATTTTACGGCAGTTCAAAGCTTGCATATGTTTTCGGATTTCTTTGGCCGCTACTGTATTTGTGCATCAGCAGTCTATTAGTGTTTGCGAATTGTGCTTCTATCCAGAATAATTTCGTTCGAATATTTATGTAAAAATAATTAGTATGTTTGCTTATCTAATGACTTGGAAGGTATTGACAGAAACTAAGAAAGTAATTGGCAATTTATGTATTGACGTCATAGTCACTACATATTTGAACAAGAAAGGAAGCAGACTTCGGCAAGCCGAAGTTCATATACCCTTACAGATATTAAATATTCCTGAAGACATTAAAATTGTGATTTACTTGCGTGTATGTTTAAAAGCATGATAATCTGCAGCTCAATTATTTGAGTTCCTATGGCTGTATGATATCGTTTTCCGATTTTAATAAAATTAAAAGCGTTATTCTGAATTGTCAAATAATTATATAATCAAAAAGATATTCTAAAAAAATTAAAAAAGTTTAATTAAAAAAAATTTTTTTTAATATTTTTATAGTTTCCATGGAAGCTTTATGTTTTCGTCGTCCGATTTTGATGAAATTCAAACCTTAATTCTGAAATATTAAACCATTACTATATGTCAAAGAACTAAAAAAATAAATTAAAAAACAGCAAAGTTATAATTTTTTCATTTAGTTTTCCGATTGTTCCTATGGGAGCTATACGCTGTAGTCGTTCGATTTTAATGAAATTTAAACCGTAATTCTGAAATATTTAACCATTACTATGTGTCGAAGAACTAAACAAAAAATCAAAAAACAGCAAAGTTATAATTTTTTTTTATTATTTATTTTTCTCCCATAGGAACGGAGCTGAAACGGACGGACAGACGGACATGGCTAGATTGACTCTCCTAGTGATGCTGATCAATAATATTGTTGCAAACTTCTGACTGAAATTATAATACCCTCTGCAAGGGTATAAAAACGGAGTTTGGGCAAGAATGAGGGAAAAATTTAAATGAAATAATAAAATGCCTTTGGATTAGCGTGGCTAACGTTGATTCATATGCAATTGTTGTTGCTCAGATAAAAAAATAATAAATTAATTAATAAATTAATATTGTTTTCAACTAGTCTTACGAACTTACCTGAACAACAAAGGTTGGAATTTCATAGTTGTGCCATCCTTTTGAAAAGTCTTTTGTCCTTTTGGAAAAGCCGTTTTCATTAAGTAAAGGTTGTTCCTCAGATTCATTTAATATTGCGCTTATCTGATCTGTAGGTATATTTGGGATATTGTCTATCTCACTAATATTCGTATGCTGCGGAGTTGTGTGACCGTGATCTAATCCAGGCGGCGTTGAGTCTCCTTGATTAAAATCATCCCCCATGTCATTAATCGTATTTCTTGGTGTTAATGGCAGGTCATTAATTGGTGAAAAATGTTCCATATCATTTAAGGACAATAAATCAGGACTTCTCATGTGATCGAAAAGAGTTGATGCATTTTGACAGCCAATACTTTCTTGCTCTTTTGTTGCAATGTTTAAAGACACGGCAGATAGCCCTATAGATTTTTGGTCTTCTCTTAAAACTTCAGGGACCTCTAAGCTTTGAGTAAGTGAATCTGATACATGGTCCAAAAAGGGATTAGTTACAAGATCATTCTTTCGTTTGCGACCTTTTTTATTAAAAATAATTAACGAATTCTCGTTTTCATGGGTATAAAATTCCAATGCAAGAATTTCCATTGGAGCCACACTTGAAAAGTCCTCAAAGAATGTTGAATGTGAAAACAACTGTCTATTATAATTATTAAATAAGGAGGTGGCTGGTATGGATCTTGATGGTAAGGAAAACAGTTTTTCAACACCTCCGGTTTCTTTCCAATACATCAGTCTACAAATAAAATAAAGACATCTTTACTATCTATGTTTTTCGCAATATTAACTTAATACCTTTTTGTAGGGGGGGCCAGATCGAGAGTAGTTAATATATCAGAAGTATCGGCTAATTGTGCTTTCATTTCCTCTCCAGAAATATTTTTTATTTCATCAATAATAAGTTTTCTTTTGCGTTTGGCTTTTGTTAATCCCTTATAAATGGTTGCGTCAATTGGGGCTAAAGCGAATCCATCATCCTCGTTTTGGACAAGAGTTAATTCATTTATGGGCACATTGTCGCCCACATTGGAATGTTCGTGCAAAATAGTTTCTAAAAAAATAATATTGTAAATTATTCAACTCAAACGTATCAACAATTTGGAGAATCTCTTGAAACTAAAAAAACAAGTAAAAACAACACAAGCAGTCATATTTTGTATTCTGGGCGTCCAATTATTTGACACATTTGATTATTAAATTCTTACCACCTTTCTCATCAACAACTGAATTTATGCAAGATGTGGCAGGCGACGGAACGTTATTACAATTGTCAATTTCATCTTCATCAAAATCATCTGCGATTATAATTGCTGTAGGTTCCTTAGCAATCTGCTCAACTGGCTGAGAAGGTTCACCGAAAAGGTCATCTTCGAAAAGTTCTGGTTCTAAAAAAAAATAATAAGAAACGAGAAGTGTAAGCTTGGTAATCCGAAGGTATAACATTTACTTGTCGATCTTCTCTTTCGCTAAATGGTCGAAAATGTAATAATACAATATATTGCAAGGTAACAAATTAATTTAAAAAGGGTAATCTTTATTTGTAATAATTATGACACAAGTTTACTATTTCCGACATTGCGGATGGTTAAATCTGAAACATTTAAAACGAATACATCTTAACTTTACATCGTTTTCCCTTCACAGTCAGGAATTTTTTTCAACAAAAAGTTTTGTTCTGCTACATATTTGCAAGCCATGCTCATTACTCAGCAAACAAACTAACTATTCCCCCACAAAACAATCGGGGCTTGGGTGGCGCCATCTTGAAGCTAGGAGCGTGCAGCACCCCCACCCCCGCTAACAGTTCTTTCGCTCTGTCTCTTTACATAAGCGATCTTCACGACCCTTTCTAACAAGCGTTAGATAGGTTTTGGCCGGCAGAACAGCGGCGGCAGAGGACTAAGTAACTAGTTTGATTTGAAAACAAGAAAGGAAACAAACTTCGGCAAGCTGAAGTTCACATACCCTTGCAGCTATTGCAAAAATTAAATATTCTTGAAGACATTAAAATTAAGATTTACTTGCGTGTATGTTTAAAAGCATTGAAGCTATGATGATTTACAGCTCAACTATTTGAGTTCCTATATGATATCGTTTTCCGATTTTAATAAAATTAAAAGCGTAATTCTGAACTGTCAAATAAGTCGTCCGATTTTGATGAAATTTAAACCGTTATTCTGAAATATTAAACCATTATGTATGTCGAAGAAAAATGTAACAAATTTAAAAACAGCAAAGTTATAATTTTTGTAAATTATTTTTCCGATTGTTTCTATGGGAGCTATATGCTATGGTCGTCTTCTGTAAGCTAGACGTACGTTTGCGAGGCGAATAAGCAAATAGGTCGTTACAACAGCATAGTGATAACTTTACTATGAATGATGTACATTGCTGTCCAATGGATTCATAGGCAGTTTCCTTAAACAACCTTTAAGACAGCCTTTAAATATGTAGCTGGATGACCTGGTTTTCCGCAAAGATAGCAATTATTATTGTTCTTTTTGTTGCAATCTTTCTTCATGTGGGACGGATCGGAGCCCTTAAAGTAATTTCTTTTAATATCTGGTTACTATACAGGCAAAGCCTGACGCTCTACAACAAAGAGATCAGGAAAGCCAAACGGAAAAATATAGGAACTTCTGTGAGGCAATAAATAACGTCAACGAGGGCGCGAGACTGCATAAAGCAATGGCTAAAAGTGCAACGGATAGTAATTTAGCCCTGAGGAAAGGGAATAACACCTTCACCTCCACGGATCGGGAGAAATTAGAATTGCTATTTGACACGCATTTCCCGGGAAATACTCCCACTACGGGAAACATAATGCGTGATCAACATAGAACCCCTAGGACAGTAGCTAGTGACTGGGCAGCAGCCAAGTCTATAGTTACGCACGAGAAACTCAAATGGGCTATTGGAACCTTCCAACATTTAAATCACCGGGATTAGACATGATCTCTCCAGCTTTCTTACAGCAGGGGCAGGAACTACTCCTAATCCGCCTATGAAGACTAATGGTGAGCAGCCTAGCCCTTGGATACATCCCAAGTGCATGGTGCAGCGCTAGGGTGGTCTTCATCCCCAAGATCGGGAAGAAAGATATCAGCAGCCCAAAGTCATTCAGACCTATCAGCTTAACTTCGTTTTGTCTTAAAACGTTGGAAAAACTGGTAGACTACAATATCAGAAGAACAGCTCTCAGAGACTGTCCGCTGCAAAACACACAGCATGCATACAGAGCAGGCCGTTCAACAGACACTGCAATTTATCAACTATGTCGCACCCTAAAAGGGGCAATGGACAGCAAAGAAATAGCTATCTGAGCCTTTCTAGACATAGAGGGAGCCTTCGACAACACATCACATGATGCGGTTCGAGCTGCCCTGCCCAGAAGGAACATAGTTGTTACTACGAGCAACTGGATTGGCAACCTACTTGAATCCAGGCAAGCAACATGTACACTGGGTTCGGATAGCGTGACAATTGCAACCAGCAGAGGCTGCCCGCAAGGAGGAGTACTCTCCCCTTTGCTATGGAGTCTGCTAGTAGATGAGCTTCTCAGCAAACTTGCTGGAAAGGGAATCCAATGTCAGGGATACGCCGATGACATCGTGATAATCGCCGGGGGCAAATTTGAAGCGACACTCTGCGGCATCGTCCAACTCGGACTAAAGACAACGCTAGACTGGTGCAGGGAGGTTGGACTCAACTTAAATCCTGCTAAGACAGTTATCGTTCCCTTCACAAGGAAGTACAAACTACATAAAATGAGACAAATCTCACTGCTAGGAACACCTATAGAAATTAGCCGAGAGGTTAAATTTCTGTGAATCACCTTGGATAGTAAGCTGAACTTCGCTTCCCATGTCCAAAAAACATTGGAAAAGTGTTACAGAGCACTCTATACCTGTCGGAAAATTGCTGGGAAATCCTGGGGAACCAGGCCTCAGATAATACGATGGCTATACTTAATGATCGTGAGACCAATCCTCACTTACGGAGCACTTGCATGGGGCAAACGAGCTAAGCTCACCAGCATGCAAAACCAGTTAGGAAAATTGCAAAGACTTGCCTGCGTATGCATGACAGGGGCAATAAGGACATGTCCTACAACTGCCATAGAAATTTTGATGGAGCTAACACCACTCAACTGTGTAATTGAAATTCAACGCAAAGCTACACTCCTGAGAATATGCACTGAGGGCACAGGTAGTGGTTGCATTCTAAATAACAGGGATGCGACTAATCTGTTAGGTGAGGTGCCCCTTATACTCCACCCTAGGGATGAAATGACAGCCGAATTAATCTTCGAGCAGAGCTTCACAGCACACCTAGGCAATAAGAAAGATTGGACCACATTGTCTGAAGTGCACCCTATGGCTAAACACACCATAGCATGGTACACAGATGGATCCCTGACACAACAAGGCACGGGCCTTGGAGTGGTAGGGCCTCGCATAAAATACCACGAATCCCTTGGCCAATATACCAGCATATTCCAGGCTGAGGTATGTGCCATTCGACGTTGTGCAGAGCTCAACATACAGCGTGGATACAAGGAAAAGGACATATCAATCCTTTCGGACAGACGAGCAGCAAATACTGCTTTACATTGTAACAAAATCACCTCGAAACTAGTCCTAGAGGTGAAGAGAAAGCTAAATATATTGGGCAGCCGAAACAGGCTGGCCCTCAGATGGATTCCGGGACATAGGGATATATCAGAAAATGAAATTGCCGATAAAATGGCTAAACTAGGAGCCGAACAGCCCCTGATAGGACCAGAGTCCTACTGTGGCATAGGAGGCAAACTATAAAGGAATACTTTAGGAAAGAGGAAGGCGCCATGAGGCAAGAACACTGGAGGAATACCCCAGGCCTAAGGCAAGCCAAAACTCAAATAAATAACTACAACAAGAAGAGGTTCAAGGAACTTATTCAACTAGGGAAAAATTCACTAAGGATCGTTACCGGATTACTAACCGGGCACTGTAGACTGAAAAGTCACCTAGGTAAGATGGGAATAACCAGCAGTAGAACTTGCAGATTCTGCGACATAGAGGACGAAACCTCTAAACACATCATCGCAGACTGTCCAACATTAGCAAGTATAAGATGTAAAATCTTAGGAACTCTTACACCTGAGCTCCTAGGAAAAAACAAACCACTAAAACTCCTCGACTTTATTCGAGGAAGTGGGTTGATATCTGAGCTGTAGGCTCCGAATGGAAGTACAATAGATCTTACAGGTCGCGGTACACTAAACACCCCGATACTAATAATAATAATAATAATATCTGGTTTATAATCAACGCTTTAAGACTTGCTCATGGGGTTATGACACTACATTGTTGGCGTCATTCATTGCTGACAACTATATGGGTATCAGTTCACATCACACCTCAGCAGATGATATTTTGAATCCCAGTCCCGAATGGTAATCTTATTTAACAAATAAACGATTTCGATCTGACTCCACCGTACATTCAAATCACATTTTTTCAACTCTTGCACTCACTAATCAATTTTTCTGCAAAAAATGAACACAATGCATCGCCCTTTTTGTAAGAGACAAATGGATTAAGTCTGATTAATGAGGAAACATGAAAGAATGGTGGGGTATGCTTCAGGCAAAGGTACGGCTATTTAAGGCCATACTCCTTCCAACGTCAAGCCGGGGAATTACTTGATGGGACACTTCCTGGGACTCTTTACTAAAAAGGGTGTCAACGTGCATCACAAAGGCTCTCAGGAGGATGCACTTCTATTCTCTGCCAACGAACCCCTTTAACAAATCAGCCTCTGTCAGTTTCCGGTTGACCGTTAATGGACCGGTCTCAGCATCATTGTTATACTATTATAATTTCAGTGAAAAGTTAGCAACGCAATAGAGGTAATTTTTCGACCCAATAAAAATATAGTTGATCAGCATCACAAGGAGAGTCGATTTGGCCATGACCGTCTGTCCGTTTCCACCCAAACTAGTCTCTTAGTTTAAAAGTTATCTGGATGAAACTCTGCACTACCTGCAATAGAAACTAACATTCTCTGCTTGCAATTTCTAACTTAAAAAACTAAACCAACCAACTTACGTATTGAACCTCCCATAGTGATACTTATACACCTAATGCTTACACGCAGAGTGTAGAGGTGGCGTTAGCAAGCAGCTACTGCGTTTTAATTATTATAACAAGTGGTAGCCTACGCTGAGGAGTTTTTCTTTCTTCAGAATTTCCACAAAACACTTTTTATCTAACATAACTTCTTTCAGGTACTATTTTGATCAGTCAGAGAGTGTTTTTATGTATGTTCAGTTCCGCTTCATATGCACTTATTTAAAATGAGAAGCACAGCTCTCAATAATTGGTAATTGTTTAACTGAATTCTTAATAATACGAAAATAAAAAAAGTTGGTATTAAGAGACCGATTTGTTTGTTCTGTTGAGTCCAACACTCAGGGAGAGATCGTTTGCGTAACTTCTTTCTTCTTTTTTGTCAATTTGCAGACTGGATTGGCAAAATCGGTTAACGGTTATTTGCGAGCTCTGTTCACAACTGTGGAAAACGTGCTTTGACATACAAGCTACAAGATGAGCACTTTGAGGTACAGTTATTTTTTTTATTTCTCTTAGATTACTTGTTATTATTCCCTCCTTTTGACTGGCTTACGTGCGGCCGTTTAAGAAGCTTGATAGATTGATCAACTAGTCATGGCTAAGAACTATGTTTTGGATCGTTATCGTACCGAAAAATCCAGGCCAGTCAAATTTTTTTCGTTTTAACTGCACAATAAATTAGCGCCCAATTGCCTAGTGGGTAAGAATCAATGTTGGTAACTATAATAAACACAAAGGTAGTAATGCAGCAAACTGCACAGGAGCTTGTGCGTACGGAAAATCTCCTTTTGGAGCTCTTAATTAAACAAAAATCAGTTTAGATGGTTTTACTAATATTATCTTTCTTGAATGCAAATGGCATTTTGCAGCACAAAAAAGAGATTCTTAAACCAATATGGCATTGTCGTCATGCTTATATCAGAGACTCACTTAACTAACAAAAATTACATTCATCTTAATGGCTTTACATTTTATGCGACAAATCATCCCGATGGTAAAGGTCATGGAAGTGCTGGTATTCTTATTAATAATCGCATTAGGCATTACCAATTACCGTCATTTGCAACCACTTATATACAGCAATATAAATACACATAGACAATCAAAGCGGCTACATAAACATAGTTGCCGTATACTGTCCACCACGCTTTTCCATTTCCGAAGAAGAATTTGCAAAATTTAATCGACTAGATTTTAGCTTTATAGCTGCTGGCGAATTTTACGCAAAACACAGCTACTGGGGATCACGACTCACCAGCTTCAAATGAAGACAATTGTACAACGCTTGATTAACACCACAAAACAATCTTGACTTTATCCCTTTGGGCAAGCCTACATACAGATCCTAAAAAGAAACCTGATTTGATTGATTTTGCTGTTACCAGAATAGTGCATCAGTCTTATACGCGCGTAGAGCACTTATCAGATCTATCATCGGATCACTCTCCAATCTAACTTCACCTCTCTGACCATCCAAAGCCCACAATTTTAATCTTCTAGTAAATGAGTTTGGCTGAAATACAGAAAGTACATAACTACCCACATTGGTGACTGTCTAATCATTTCTGGTGAAGAAGACATCAACAGCTCATTGGAAGCATAAACGAACAGCAGGAGCGGTTAAAACTAGCCAAGAACCTACTACGTAAAGCTTTAGAAGATAAGAGAAATCAAGCTAAAGTATCCTTTATGGAGCGACTCTCTCCAAACCGTAAACGATATCCACTGTGAAAAGCTAAATCAGGCATATGCCCACCAATGGAGCGTGAATCACGTTTTGAAACACAAACAGGAGATTGGGCTCGCAGCAACGTAGAGAGGGAAAATATATTTGCCGTTTACCTAGAAAACGTCCTTAAACCACTTTTAGCAACAAAAAGCTTTGTGTTCCTAATAATCGACAATCATAAAGCGATCCTGCCTATCATATTCCAATCAGAAGAAGATACAGTCATAAAATGTCAAGATTGAACAAGCGCCGGGCCACGATTTAATCTCCCCTAACCCTAAAATAATTATTAAATTGCAGAGCTGTGCAATATATTTTCTCACCGTAACAATTAATAGCACCACTAACCACTAACTAAAAATGAGAATAAGAATGAGAGAGCAAAAAACCCGAACGCACACGAAGTGCATGGACCTGCTGCTGTGAGCACGGTGGACCTTCCGCGGTCCGTTTTTTTGTGTCCAAATGCGTTGTATGAAATGACCAGTCTATATGTTGTATGGTTAGTGATAGCACACAATGGAAGAAGTCTGTCATCACAATGATCCACAAATCCGGAAAGGACAAGACCCAGCCACCTTCATATAGGTCAATCAGCCTTCTGCCGTGTATATCAATGATATTTAAAAAGCTGCTTCTGCACCGTAATGGCCCATAATGTCATCCTTATGCACCAATTTGGCTTCCGCAAAAAAACTCGGAACCATTGAACCAGTAAACTGGATAACATCTGAGATAAGAATTGCATTTGAAGGCCGAGAGTGTTTCTCAGCTGTTTGTCTGTAAAAGACGCAATCGAGATGGTTAAAGACAAGTACACGGTCAAGCTTCTGGCCCGTCCTAATAGACTTGCGCGGTCTTTAATCTGGAAGTCTAGCCATACACGACTCCTCCGAAGAAACTTCCCCACCCACCAATAATAGTAAGCCGCTTTTAAAATAAAATTAATTGTAATTATTTAAATAAATATACTAGATTAATATTTGCCTAGTTGTCGTCAGTCTCTAAGAGAAAAGATTCCATAAATAAAATACGGTATGAGCCAAGAAAAAGAAAACTGCACTAGTGTTTATTAACTACTCCAGAAGAAGTGAAACATCCCCAAACTATGTATCATTCACCAACTTATACGGTTTTTAGTGTACTTCTGGACCAATTTTTGTGCGGTGATCATCGTACATACGGTTTGGTATTGCTCCGAAACAAGTTCAAGTTGAGTTTAACTAAATTCAGACCTTCAGTTCAGTGATCATTTCCAAACTAAATAACTTTATTTTAATATTTTGGTTGACACAACGCACCATGGCTCAAAGTCCAGATTTTTGGCATAAACTCTAAAAATAAACCAAAAATGATGAAAATTTGCACAATTGTTTTAAGAGTAAAGTAGAATTTCGAAAAATTGTATTGTCAATTTGACCACGCTTTCCCCCAACCCCCATACAACCCACTTATCAAAAAAAAAGTGTAATTTTTCTTTTCTTATGACTATTAATATTTTTACACAGGTTCTGCTTAGGCTTTTAACTTTTCATTTTTAAACTTCTTTAACTTTTCATTTAATAAAATGAGGACTATGTTTGCAAGGGTTCGACAATATTTAAAAAAATGGTAAAGTTCTAAAGTCTTAGTGGGACTTATTTCTTCCAGTTTTCGAAATGATTGGTAGCTTGCCAATAGAAACAACCATTTTAGAGGCAATCCACCGTCAGTCACCTGTTTTAAACCTCTCTATCTGTTAACATAATTAATAAAATATTTAACTTTTTTTGTTATTTTAACTGTTCTGTCTTCGGTTAATCAGCTTTTTTCTATCGTTTTTATTAAAAAGCTTTTTATGGATTAGAGAGCTGCAAACTTCTAGATGCGATGCATGAGTAAACTCATAAACACCTGCAACAAAACAAATATGTTTTTTTTTTTCGAAAAGGGGCAAAAATTAATAGAAATTGAGTCTTTAGTAATTTGTTGAAAACATTTGTACCTTTAAGGCGTTTTGAGACTATTAAAAGTAAAGTTTAACAGAACACGAGTACTTTTGTTAGAATAACATAGAATTACACTTTTAGAACACATTGGACAACACAATCTAACAGCTGACAAAGTTAAAAAAAAATTTTTTTTTGGTCATTTGGCGCGAAGAAGTTAATTTTTTTTTGCAATGACTACTATATCATATAGCTCCCATTAGAACAATTGAAATATTGAACAAGAGAGAACGCTGTAGTAAGCTTGCCGACTATTAGATTCCCATTAATACGCCAACCAAGTTAAACTAAATATTCCTCCTACAAAACAATTGAAAACAACACTAGAAGCTAAGAGCGTGCAGCACACCTACCCCCGCTAACAGTTCTTTCTTCTGTATCCCTACTGCAGCGATTACCGGCAGAGCAGCGGAAGAAGGGCGGCAGCGAACTTCATAACCCTATAACTTCTAAAATAATAGCTCGATTTTATTTGTATCTACTGATAGATATGACCGAAACACACACACAGAGTATAACAGCAAAGGTATAAAATGTCTCAGAGTAACGTGACAGAAGTGCTTAGTGGCTCAGTTTGTAAATAATTTTGCGCTGCTTAGGAACTACTAGAATCTGCAAGCCAAGTCCCAAATCTCTAGTTTTTATAGTTTCCGAGAATTCGACGTATATTTCACTCTTTTGTTTATTTCTTTTGGATATAGTAATGGTTTAAGAATTCAGAATTACGCTTTCAAATTTATTCAAATCGGAAAAAAATAATTGATTTATTCAGCTGAACATCATCATAGCTACAAAGTTTTTAAATATACTTAAAATTTGTATACATAAATCGAAGTTAAAAACTCGAGGTCATAGTTGGTTATAAATCTTTATAACACAACTTTTGATATTCCCTAGAGAGTGGGCCCCAGACTCTGAATAACACGCCACTTCCACAAGCTGACGATGTAACGTACCTTGGCGTCCACCTAGACAGGAGACTTACATGGCGGAGACATATCGAAGCTAAGAAAATTCATCTAAAACTAAATAGCCAATAGCCTCCATTGGCTCATAAACGCTCGCTCCCCCCTCTGCCTGGACTTCAGGGTCCTGCTCTACAATTCAACGCTTAAGCCAGTCTGGACTTACGGCTCCCAATTGTGGGCAAACGCGAGCAGCAGTAACATCGACATTATCCAGCAAGCACAATCAAAAATCCTGAGAAGTATCACTGGGGCACATTGGTATGTTCGGAACGACAACATCCACAGTGATCTTGGCATTCTACCCGTAAAAGATGAAATATCAAAACAAAGAGCGTCCTACCACACCAAACTAACTTCTCATCCAAACCAGCTCGCCAGGGGCCTAGCCAGGGTTTCCAACCGGACCCGTTTACAACGAAATGACCTTCCAGCTCAGTAATAGTTATTAGAGTCCTTACATCTCGCGTCAGTCATCTTGACTGTCAGATATAGTTTTTAATTTAAGATTTTATATACTTATTATTAGTCTCAATGTAGAGAAAATTCAATAAATAAAACGCATATGTAAACATAAAAAAAAAAAAAAGAAATGTAACAGCCTATTCAGCTACATTGCGTCTATTCCGATATCGATAGAAGACCTGCGTGAGTACTTCTAGGCTATTAATAAGCTCAACTACTTGATTTCCGAATACAACTGGACAAACTTATACAATTGCATGGATATGGAAAGAGACACTGAATTAATATAAAGCGTTTTAAACACGTATTTTAATGAAAGCGTTCCTGACTGTCTTCCTCCAAGACATAAGAGACCTCCGTAAATTACACCAGAGCTTCAAAGCCTTAAAAACCTAAAAACAAACGAAAAGTACAAAAGGACGGATTTTAATGTTCTTAACAGTCAATGCTATTCCATGTATTTGAACTGGCGTAAAGCCGAATTTTCAAATAATCCTTAGCAATTTTATAACTTTGTAAATTTAAAGCGAAAAAAGTTCGCCTGGCCTTAATCAGTATGATTCTGAAATTGCTGTTTTATTTGCCAAGATCTTCCAAACTACCTATAGTGCGGATTCTTGTCTAAATTCAGTTTACCCTTACAATTTAAAACAGGAAAATTTTATTTTTTGCCACGTAATAACAGAAAGTTCTCTTTTAAGGCATTTGGAGACCACAACATCAACATACTCTCCAGCGCCGGATGGGCTTCCTGGGTGTGTGCTTCAGTTTTGTGCCTTAATTTTATTTTTTAACTTTATATTAATTTTATTATAAAATCAGACTGAGGTTATACATGATGGCCCATCTAACGCTTGCTTTTTGAACTATCGATAATTTTGATTTTGTCATTTCGAATGTCATTGTCAATGTGTCAGATATTTAGTAGAAGGTTTGCGGTTTACGAAATGGTTTACGCTCGAAGAAAATTGGGAACTATTGAAAAAATACAAGAAAATTGCGGTTAAAATTCGGAAAAAAAAACGCCTTCCCATGCAGTTTGTGGGTAGTTTTGTGAAGCGTGTGCGTGAGACTGGATCGTTGATGGATAAAACAACACGTTAACGTGCTCGTCCAAACTGACCGAACTGGTCGGTCGAAAATATTGCTGCGGTGGCCGAAAGTGTCAATGACAATCCGTCGACGTCAACTCGGAACCGTACTCAAGAGTTCGACATTTCGCGCAATTCCCTGCAACGAATTTTAACCAAAGGCCATATAATATTCAGTTTGTTTAAGCCGCATGACCATCCAATGCGTTTCCGGTTCGCGGAATGGGCCCATTTTTACCGAAAAATCGTGTTTTCTGATGAGGCCCATTTCCACCTCGGTGGTTATGTTAATAAGCCAAACTGTAGGATTTGTGGTTCAGAAAATCCACATGTCGTCTTAGAGAAGCCAATGCACCCAGAACGAGTGACTGTTTGGAGCGGTATGTGGTCGGGTGGCATCATTGGGCCGTTTTTCTTTGAAAACGAGGAAGGAGCCGCTATAACCGTTAATGGTGTCCGCTATTGCGGCATGTTGGAAGACTTTTTCTTTCCCCGGATGGTAGAGGAAGACATAGACGGCGCTACGTGCCACACAGCCAACGTCACAATCGAACTTTTGCGCGGTACGTTCGAAAATCGCATAATCAGCCGAAAGGGCGATGTCAACTGGCCGCCATGCAGCTGCGATTTAACCCCGTTGGACTCTTTTTTATGGGGTGCCGTCAAGGATAAGTGTTACGCCAACCACCCAGAGACGATTGACGACCTATAGCACGAAATTTAAGCCGCCATCAGGGCCATAGAAGGCCATACCATTGAAAATGTGTTTAAAAATTGGGTCGACCGAATGGTAAATGGAAATGTATACTCGTTGTTTTTTATAGAGATTTTAAAACGTGGGCCACCCTGTATATACAGATTTTAGTAAGGCTTTTGATTCTGTTATTCTGTTTTATTTAAATAAGACCATCTCGTTTTCGAATAATTGATAAACTTGGATTTCAAGTTGTCGTATAATAATTTGCAATCGGGTTTCGGCTTACAGTCTGTTATTGATTGTTTTCATGGATGGTGTCAATATAACCTCTTAAATCGAAGGGCCCAATCTGCGATTCTGTTGCGAACGATTGTGTCGGGGCTGCGAACGAAATGAAATCGTTCATGCGCCATACTAAAGGCGGCCTTTTATAAGTTATCAGCTGTTTTGGTGAGGCTAAAGATGAGCCGAAGGCCGCTGGTGGTAGGCCGCCTAAGGAGAACACCGCGCAGCCATCAGCAGGCGAGCAGCAGAACGCTTTCACGGATCAGCAGCCGGCCAAAATAGACGGAACCCAAACAATCCGTAGCGGAGGGTGTGCAGCCAGACTCTTCTCAGATTTCTGATTTGTCTGCTGTGGCTTCACAATCAGTGAACCCAGAAAACCCAAGTAGCTTAACTTCACCGCCACAACGATATATTGTGTCGGGAATACCGGCTGAAGTTGGTTCTGCACAAACTCAGTCTTCAGTTTTGAAAACCCTTTAGTGGTTTCACCCAAGAAACAAATATTTTTTTCTCGCCTTTCCCCGGCTTACCCATCTTCTGATGCGCTGACTTATTTACTACAAGACAAAACTAAAGCCGATCATGTTAATGCAAAAGTGAAAAATTAAACTTCTCTTACGCTAGGGACATTTCATCTTTTAAGATCACAGTCCCAAACGACCATTTTGAAGCCGTTTGCTGTGTCGACTTTTTTCCGCAACATATGGGGGTAAAAGTGTTCGAAAATAAGAGACTCAGTCTTCCCAGTCGAGGCCCGACTAGTGTGCCATCTTTTTCTTCAGCTCCCTTTATGCTCCCTCTTCAACATAACATAACATCCCGTTACCTTCTTTCCCATCAAAATACAACAGTCTTACTTGTTCATACATTCTGAGTTTCACACTTACGCGAAGCACCTTTCCATTTTTTAAGAACTGACAGAGAGATCAGTAAATAGTTTCAGGTGATTTAAATACACCGAATGCGACTTGGTCCACTAATAACTAATATCTCACTACCTTTAGCCACTAACCATACAACATATAGACTGGTAATTTCATACAACGAATTTGGACACAAAAATTTTAAAGCGGGAGACCCCCCGGGCTCTCAGGTTTTTTGCTCTCGTTCTTATTCTCATTTTTATGCTCGCGCACTCATTGCACGAGTTCAGCCGTTCAGCCGCAAAGAGGCGCATTTTGAAGAAGGTTTCCTTGTGCTTGAATTGGTCTTTGTATGTATGCGTGATCATGCATTCTCTTACACGGGTGCATTTGTGCGTTTATTTCATTCCGACGCATCAAGAATATTTTGTCTTTTGCTACTTTTCAAACTTGGTACATTAAGAATATAGGCGTTTTTTACTATTGGGTTATGATAAAAATGTGAATATTATATGTAATAATACATTTTTTTATATTTCTGCATACATTTCGTTTTTTTTTTCAAATTACAATAATTGGTAGAAGTAAAATGTTTTACATATATGTATGTATGTATGTATGTATGTACAGGGTTGCCCATATTCGACGGACCCATGTTTTTTTTTAAAAAATCAAAGAAAAAAATAAAAATTTGGCGGTTGGCAATCTTAATCATTTAATTTGTTCCAAGTAGATTTGTTTACATCAATTTTTGAATATGATATCTTTCAAATGGCCGCCTCTGGCGTTGATGGCGTATTATGCCCTTTTTGCAGCATTTTCCATAGTTTTCGCCAACATTTCGGCCGGAATAGCGGCTATTTCTTCACGAATGTTGTCCTTGAGCTCTTCTAGGGTCCTTGGCTTGTTAACGTAAACCTTTGACTTCAAATATCCCCACAAGAAGAAGTCAGGCGGCGTCAAATCGGGCGAACGCGGTGGCCAGTCCAAATCACCACTTTTCGACATCAAACGGCCCGGAAACAATTTCTTCAGAAAATCGATTGTTATGCGACTTGTGTGCGGTGGAGCGCCGTCTTGTTGAAACCAGAACTTCCTCATACGCTTTCGACGAATAATTGGCATCACAAAATTGGTCATCATGTCGCGATAACGCTCCTGGTTGATGGTAATAGCATGGCCATTTTCATTTTGGAAGAAAAACGGCCCAATGACCGTTTTCGAACTAACGCCGCACCAAACTGTGACTTTTTCGTCGTGAAGAGGCACTTCTTGAATCTTCCCAGGATTTTCAGTGTCGCAAATACGGCAATTTTGCTTATTTACGGTCCCATTCAATGTGAAATGGGCTTCATCGGACATGATAATTTTGTTCCAAAATTGATCGTCATCTTCGGCCATTTCGATGACTCTTTGGGCCCATTCCAATCGACGAGGCTTGTCCGTAAGCAACAATCTTTGCGTCAATTGAATTTTGTACGGGAACAAATGCAAATCAACGCGAATAATCCGTTGTAAAGTGGACCGAGCCATGCCCAACTGCTGAGAACGGCGTTTTTGGGATGTTCTTGGGGACCTCTCAACACTTGCTCGTACGGCAGCGATATTCTCGTCCGATCGCCTTGGTCGACTTTTATTTGGCCTCTTCGGATTAGAAAGAGCCTCACCAGTCGTAAATTTTTCGTATAAACGCTTTTCACATTTTTTAATTTTTTAAAAGCACGTTGAGTTTTTACAATTGATTTGTTCTGTTGAATGTAAATTTCTTCTATTTCAGAGCGCTCGCGTGGCGTGTATTGTTCCATGGTAAAAATCTGCTTGGACTGACGCTTCAAACGCGGTATGTCATTAAGCGATCTGGCATCTCTGTCAAAAGTTATGGCGTCGTCAGATGGGTCCGTCGAATATGGGCAACCCTGTATGTATGTATGTATGTATGTATGTATTTTATGTATATATATTTAATATAAATCAGTCCACTGATATGGGAACAGGGCATACCGCAGTCGTGTTACTTGAAACACCTTCTGCTCTTCAGTGGTTGAGAAAACTTAAGCTAAATCAGCTTTTGTCGATGTTTTGCGGATGGATGGTGCCTGCATACCCTACCGACGATTGCTTTTAGGGGGAGCGTGCTTTTAGGACACTTGTTTTAAATGTTATGTTTAGTGATCTTTGGTTGATTTATTTTTTAATGATTCGCAGTGCAATTTTAATTGTCTTTTAAAAATATCATTAGTATTAATATGTATTTTAACCTATATTGCCCCTCTCCCTTATAAGAAAATTCTTATGAGCAATGTTTGTAGAAACTTTTACGGCTGATAGCTTTTAAAAATTGTTAGACATTATATTTTCTGCACAAACATTGTATCTAAATAGTACAGTTTGGGAAATCCATTGAAGTTGCAAACAAAAAAAACGTACTGAATCATGGTTTCTTATTTGGTTAGTTTTAATAACTTTTTAAATCAGTTTGCAAGTAAAATGGCGCAGAAAACACAATAAAACAACAACTCCAATTGAATATTTTAACGCTTTTTGTCTGGTCAAAATTTAAAAAAATTTAAAATTCAAAGTCTATTTACCCAATTGGACTTTGAATTTTTTAAGCCTTAATGCAAAAAATTCCAAAGCAGCGCTCTTAATTAAATTTATTTAGATATTTTATAGATAATTATTAATAGGTTTTTTTATATTTTGACTTACGGCCAAAGGAATCTCCAAATCCATCACCGTCTAAGCGAGCCCCGGATATATCTGCCTGGTCCTCGGTTGCTTGGGGACCCAGCGTCTCGATTTCCAAAACGTTACTATCAAAAAGTTTTTCCTAAAATAAAGTAGTAAAATCATTTTTCTTAGTCGGATATTTTACCAGCCATGTGTAACGTACTGTTTCATCAGTTCAGCTACTACAGTTTAGATCAGTCTTTTTTAGCAGGGGCGAAAACACATGTTCTTTCCAATTATATATAACTGTATTTCCCTATTCCTTTTTTTTATGTTTACCGTTTTTCAATATATTCATTTATAAATATTTTCAATGTGTTCGGATCAGAACCCCAATTGGTCGCTACCAAAACGAACCGCAATATTAGTCTTCAGCCACCAACAAACATTGTTTGTATAAGTATATTGCTTGCTCTCGCCATGTTCTCATTTTTTCCGCTATTATAGTGTCAAAGTTATCTAATCCGAGCGATGCTGCGATCGGCTGGCTGTAAGAGGCTTAAAGAAGATTAAAAGGGCAAGCCAGAGCACTTGCATTTTGGATCACGAATAGTTTAAAAATTAAATTGCCATTGAAGACATTCGAATTTAAAGTCTTGCGTGTGTATTTTATTTCGGAAGAGGTGGCATAAAGTGAATTTCTCCTCTAAACACAATGGAAAACATCAAAAAAGTTGTTTTTTCTTTTTTCGTGAAAGTAATAGTTTTTTTGTAACTTGTAAAATAAAAGCCAATATATAAGAGTTGAGTTGTTCATGAATGAGTGCTCAATTGCTCAGTTGCTCACTTGTTCAGTTGCTCACTTGTTCAGTTGCTTACTTGTTCAATTGTTCAGTAGCTTGGTTGCTCAGTTGTTCAGTTGCTCAGTTGTTCAGTTGCTCAGTTGTTCAGTTGCTCAGTTGTTCAGTTGCTCAGTTGTTCAGTTCACTTGTTTAGTTCAGTTGCTCAGTTGCCTAAGGTTCTCTTTTCGCTCAATTTTTTTTTTGCTGACTAGTTCTTTTTTTTTCTTATTGATATTTTTGATATAATAAATTTTTTTTATTCCCACAGCTGCTTATTATTACTTACTATTTTAAAGCCTGTTCCTATTGACAAATCTGATGGATTAACATTTATTTTTAATTATTCGTTTATTTTTATTAAAATTTACTTATTTATTTTTCTTGTATTTCTGTTTAAAAATGTCAATTTAAAAATGTTAACCTTCTATTGGTTTTTGCTTGCATATTTCTTTTTGTTCTGTTGTTTTGTGCATCATTCTTTGATTAGTGGTTCACAAATTTAGTGGCAACCGTCGCTTTCAATAATATGTTATTTTTGCAATAGCTGCAAGGGTATATGAACTTCGGCTTGCCGAAGCTTGCTTCCTTTCTTGTTGTATTGGTCTTCGGACAGCGCAAAAAATATTTTCTTGAGCTATCGACTGTTAACTGCGAGTATCTGCTTTGGGTGAAATTCAAAAATGAATTTTAAAAGTCAAAAGCGCAACAGAATACTAAAATGATTAATAGTTTGCATTAAAAGTCACGGTCCAGTTCGGAACCTCATTTATTCGAAACAAATCGACAAACCCGTGGTTAGAGAGGATTGTGATGTCGAAGCCCACACTTTGGACAAACCTGGCAAGCTAATAAATAACAATATCAATAGCCATAAGCAATTGTTTCTATTGGTTTAAATAGTCAAATATACTTTCGACAGTTAAATATTTTGTTTCAGTTTAGCCAGTGTGACCGTGAACAGATAACACAAAAATTACCTGCAGAAGCCAGGATAAAATTGAGGTTAAAATTGCTGGAATTTCGTCTGATAGCGCCGCCAATATAGTGGCTTTAAAGCTGGTTCAAGATGTGCAAACTTGTTGGAACTTAGCATTTAAAATGTTTGATCGATTCGTACATTGAAAGTGGCAGTCATGGTTGCCGTGACAATTCTTCGACCAGACTTGGTGTTAGATCACGAAGACTGGCATATAGTTAAATATGTGTTACCAGTACATAAACCGCTGTATCAAATATATGTAGAAATATCTCCTGAACAAAATGTTACTCTCTCAAAGGATATTATTCTAAGCCCACCGATTCAAAGATTGGGAAGAAAATGATCTCTATGCCGAAAGAACAATTCTGGATCCAAAGTTGTTGAACAACACTGGATGAATAAGAAGTATCAGAAAGTCATAAATTTCTGGACAAATGAGTTTTTGGAGGAATACGACAACCTTTTCAAAGAGGTTTTTAAGTCATCTAATGATAAGGCAGCTGCTATACGAGAAGTAACTAAATATCTCAAAGAGGAATGCCTCAACAGAGAGGAGGATCCCTTTATCGATTGTATAACATTGCATTACAGCGATTATGTTTGCTAGCAACTGTTCCTTGCGAAAGGCTTTTTTCTGCTGCTGGCGAAATAGTTACAAAGAGGCGATCTCTGTCAAATCAAAATAAAAGACGACCCAACTTCAACTTTTTTTAGATGTTCCTTATATTACCTAAATTAAAATTTATATAATCTTAAAAAATACACCATATTGTACTGTTTTTAATTAATATTTGATAAGAGGGATGTTAAAAATAATATAAGCCAAAAAAGACAGCAATAAAAAAAATTTGAAAAAAAATTGTCAACAAGTGAAACATGTGAGCAAAATTTATGAACTAAACAACTAAACAAATAAACAACTGAACAAATGAGCAACTAAACAACTGAGGTGAGCAAGTGAGCAACTGAGCAAGTAAGCAAATGAAAAACTAAACAAGTGAACAACTGAAAATGAGTGAGTTTGTTCACTCAATTAAAAGTAATCAACTGAACTTTTTTACCAATGTTGTCTAGTTTACCTAACACTACAATATATAACAGTTTCAGTAGCGGACAAAGAAATTCAGAGACCTAGGGTACGGCCTATATATGCTTTGAACGGACGTAAAATGTGTAAAAAGGTTTAATCGTTTTGCTTCTATGGGAGCTTTATGATATAGAAGGTATAATAGGGAAAGATTCATATCAATAGCTTATATACAGCGTGAAATATCTTGAAAAAAAAATATTTTAACCGAATTCACCCTATTGTTCCTATTTGAGCTACTGGATATAGACGTCCGATCAGCACGCGCCGTAAACAATTACGATTTGGAAAGATGCATGTTAATAGCTCTTACACTGCGCGAAATATCTTCAATTTGTGCAAGTTATATCCGGTTGTTCCTATGGGAGCTAAAGGATATAGACGTCCGATCGAGGCGCTTTTGATCTGCGTACACATGTTTAAGGACGACTGTGAAAGTTTAAGATCGCTAGCATTTAAACTGAGCTCGCAAACAGTATTGAATCTGACAGACAAACGGACAGACGGACATAGCTATATCGACTCCCCTATTAATCCTGATCAAGAATATATATATATATATATATACTTTATGGGGTCGGAAACGTCTCCTTCACTGCCTTACAAGCTTCTGACCAAAATATTTATACCCTCTGCAAAGGTATAACAAGAAAGAACAATATTGGCGAATTTTTAGATTTTTTTAGATACGCACTACTGAGCCAACAAACTTGAAACTCAGTATTCCCGCTAAAAAACAATCGAATCTTAGGTGGCGCCATCTGTCAAAAAGCATAGCCAGCACTAGAAGCTAGAGTGCGCGTGGCTCCATATTAAAATATGCGCTGCCTAGGAACTACTAGAATCTGCATGCCAAATCAAGAAATCTCTAGTGTTTTTAGTTTCTGAGATCTCGATGTTCATACAGACGGACAGATAGACGGCATGGCTAGATCAAAAATATATATAAATTATATGGTCGGAAACCTTCCTTCAACCTGTTACATACTTTTCAACGAATACAATCAATATACCCTTTTACTCTACAAGTAAAACAAAAAATATATTGTTCGAGTTCCTATTTTTTAAAAAGGATAAATAATTTTAATTTGAAAAAACCATTATTGGAACCGAAAAATACATTAATTTAGTTCGTTTAACAAGAATTTTCTTGAAACAATATACACGATCTAAAAAAAATTAACGAAATGAACGTTATTTTTCCTATCTGGATTTCTTTATCACCTACTGTAAATTGATTATATTTCCCAGTGCTACCAGCATATATCTTGTTGTTACTGCACTAGTCACAAGGTGTTTCATTATGTATTATAATTTAAATAATTTATATCTAAGTTTACATTGTTTCTTACTTAATAGGGTCCTAGATGGGCTTCAAATTGCTTTTGAACTGTGAAAAATGTCCTTTATTTTTAATTGGTTGGATTATTGTTTCCAGATTTTTATGACACAATAATCCTAAAACACTGGCTTACAAATTTAAGTCGACCGAATTTGCAAATGGACTTCCTTTTTCAGAAAAGAACACCACACATTTTTTCTACGATACCATTTTGTTTTTATGTGTAAATAATTTTTTCACCTTTTTCATGCCAATATTATTTCTTATCTCCAGTTCTGCTGAACCGATTTCGGCCTTGCTTGATCTGTTATTGATAGCCCATGCATAAATTTCTTCGAGTTATCTTTTGCTAGCAGTTATCCACTGTCTTCTCTATTTAACGGTAAACATAATATTAACACTCGGACAAAACCATATGCAAATATATTACTTAAATTGAGATTAATAACGGTTTAAGACCTGACCGTTGCAAGAGCCCACGCTCAGTATGTATAAAGGACTTAATTATTTCTCCTGAGACTTCAGCCTGACTTCTATATGCTGTATGCTTTGGATTAGTCAAGTAAAGTCAGGAATGTCACATTCATCATATAACCGGTTCCTAGTTTCTTCAACCACATTTAGTATTGCTGGTGGATTTCTTAAAGCCAGACTGCTAATTACAAAATCTGTTATTATAAGTTAAAAATGTACTTATCTGTCTGGATATTATGGTCCTTAAAGCTTTAAACGTGGTCGTATTATAATCATTAGGTCTACAATAATCTTTTGAAACAGGTATTTTGTTTGCCGCTTTCTGCTTTTTAGCGTAAGTTGAAGTCATTATGTCACTGTTAAAGATGTACGTTATTTGCAAAAGTATGTAGTAAAATTATTTAAGGACTTTTTATTCATGTCATCAAGTTCAATTGCATTTCATTTGATAGTTCAAAAAATATAAGTTACATACATGTTTGGCGAATTATCGGTTACCACTAATTGCAAAAATGTCTTGTTTAAATCTTTAAAATTAAAGTCAACTAAAGAGTTTGTCTTTTTAGTGTCAATACCATATCTCTGAGAATTATTGCCTGCAGATTATAAATTTTGAGCTTAAAGGTATAAAAAGAGGCTTAAGCTGAGTTAATAAAATACCTATCAATCCTTTCTATAAGCTTTATTTTGTCTGTTTATACTAATTTACTTTTCACCAGTTTTTGTTTAATAGGATGGTTTGTGGAGTTTAGAAAATTTATGAATGAAGCAGGAACGGTCATCATTAAAAGTTTTACAATAAAAATAATTTGGTAATGGTTACATTTTAATTTTTAAAATTTTCTTCAATGAAAATCATTATTTTTTAATAATTTAATACAACTTAGGGAATAATTATTATTTTAATTCAAAAGCAATAAAACTGAAAAACAAAGATTATTAAGGATTTTCTTTTTTTCATTCAATAAAAAACTTAATCGTAAGTCCTTTCGTCTGTGCTTGATTTTTCGCCAAAATTGTTTTATATCCTTGTTCATGAATCCCAAAGCTACCCTCGAATACTTAAAATTTTTTTTTCTGCACTGAATAAAAAATTAATTTAATTATTTGTATTATTTTGATCAAAATAAATCATAATTGATCTTTCGTCAAAATTGTTCCATATCCTTCTACCTCAGAGCTAACCTTAAGGACTTTTTTGTTCTCTGCACTACAAAAAAGTTAATTCAATGATTTTTATTATTCCGATCAAAATAAAACTCAATTGTAAGTCCAGGCGTCTGTGTTCAATTTTTCGCCAACATGGTTTCATATCCTTGTTCAGGGATCCCAAAGCTTCCCTTGAGGACTTTTTTTTGCGCTGAGCACATTCTGAGCATTTTTTTTTCAATTCACGTGAAAAACATTGTTTTGGAGTATAAAATTTGCAAACAAAAGTTTAGTGTCAACTATGTGAGCAACCTAAAGCGCTATTAAGAAGCGAAGCAAAAAAGTGATAAGTTGAATCGAGTTAATCGAATTCATAGCTTCGTTGTTTTTAAACATATACCATTGGCGGTTTATTAAATATTTTTGTAATAGCTGAAAGGGAATGTACACTAAGTTGCATATATAAACACGATTTTCTCTGAGCGCAGGTACAATTGTGTATGAGTGAATTCTATAAGCTATGGCTTGAGCTCAAGCTAACTGTTGAAGCAGCGAATAACATTTAAAGCCAGATATTAATTGAATCAATTGAAGCATATTTTTTAAGATATTTTACTTGAAAAAACCCGTTGGTATTTATGTCATTTATTAATTTAAAACATATAATATATTAATATGTTCATTGCAGACTTGCTCAACATCACAGACTTCTTCCAGTACGTCGAATGTATTAAGATGGTTTGAAGCTGAGAATTCAGTAATTTCGCAAAGTTCGTCGTTGAACGATTGACGGCAGAGGATAAAACTGATGATGGTGGGCCACAGGAACAACTAAAAAAGGGATACAACGAAATTGACGGCTATAGTCCTAAACCAATTTGTGTAACCACCAATATTATGGAGTATTGCGAAGAAAAAAACACGTGTACCCCAATTTATACCAGCCGGCCAAAGTGGTTCATTCAGTTCCTGCCACTCAAGAGAGTTTTGAAAGATCGTTTTCGGCACGCAAAATGATGCTTACAGACCAACGTTGCAACCTCGTTGGCTTAATTACTTTTTGTAAAATAAAAAATTAAATAAACTTTAAAAAACCTTACATTATAAAGTTCTTATATTTATTATTATAATGTTTGCTGGCTCGAGGTCAAAAATTGGTAAAAAATTAATACAAAAGATATATGATATATTTCGGCTGCGTTTCGGCAACCGTTTTTAGGGCAACTACAAACAACATAAAAACACATAATTTGATATTAAGTTTGATGTTATAGGTTATACATTTAAAACAACAATAATTTACATTATACATGATTTTAACACGACTGCACCGTAGGACGTGAAGATTAAAACTAAGTTGCTTGTAGCAGATGTATATAAATATGAGCGCAACTTTCAACTACCGATTTCTAGTTAAGTCTTATGTTTGTGGGTTTATTTATTATATGTAGCATTTCTATGGTAAATCGTTTTTTGTAATGTTGTTCTTGTTCCAAAATTTTTGATGCGTCAAAATTTGGAAAAGGGCCGCTGGTATTATTTTGATGTCTTAATTGAAAATCTGGTTTGTGTTGCGATAATCGAGTTTTAAGTTGTCCCTACATATAAGCATTCACATTTGTCAATATCATCTCCATTGCACGGTATTTTGTATATAACATTGTTTTTGTCGGAGATTTGAATTTTTGACTTTTTTTGTTAAACATTTGTCTTACCGTGTGGTTTGTGTTGTGAGCTCTTTAAATTTGTTCCTTATTGTAACATTAAGTCCATTAAGCGTTCTGATAATCTTGGTATATAAATTACGGACATACAGTTGTTTGGAACTTTGGTTTTTGGTCAAATGTAAATCCGTACAAAATAGATTTACCGGCAGATTGTTGAAGCTAATAGGTTATTAGATTCGTGAATGTTCCATCTTCAAGGCAAAGTGATACAATTATTTTCGGTTTTAACGCGTGTTTTTTTTAAGAACTAATTTATGTTTTCGGAACTTCAGTTTTGGCAATTACTCATGCTTTGTCGAGTACTAGCTTATATATTAGGAAACATATCCTTATAAAACGTATGGGAAAGTTGAATAATGATCTGTTTCTAGTGAAATGAAAAGTGACATGAAAACAGGTGAAAAACGCTTTTAGCATTTAAAAAAAAATGGTACCATACAAAAAACTGTGAGTGTAATTTTTTTAATCAGGGACTCCATCTGCACCGAAAAATCAAGGTTTGATCTCTGGAGGTTTTCATAAATTTAAAATTGTAGATAATGTTATCATTAGTCGATAATTCGATTAGGTCTATAAATGCACTCAAAAACTGAAATTTTGCCGTAAAAAAAACAATAAAGTCGAGTTTCCCGAATATTAAATACTCGATACTCAGCCAACAAACTACAAACTAAAAATTCCTCCTGCAAAAAAATCAAACATTTTTTTCGTTCTGTCTCTCTACTGCAACGATTACCAACAGAGCAGCGGAAGAGAACGGCAGAGTGGCGGCGAAAGACTGTCACAAAGTGACAGTACATAGATTTGTGGCCGTTTGAGTTGGATAGGCTCCGTTTTGGAATAAACTTGTGCTACGTGGGAATTACTAGAACCTGCATGCCAAATCCAAAATATCTAGCTTTTATAATTTCCGAGATCTCGACGTTCATACAGACGGAAAGGAACAGATCAACTCGGTTATTGATCGTGATCAAGAATGTATATACTTTATAGGGTCGGAAGTCTTTGTTCAAACTGTTAGATGCTTTTTAATGAATACAATAACCCTTCTAAACTACGAGTTATTATATTTTTTTTTTTAATGGACCCTGAAAGAATTGGTATTTGTTTTTATTTTTTATATTTTTATATATTATTAGAACTTATTTGGTTGATCAGCAGACCATTGCTATTTACTTTGTTGAAAATTATGAATGAAAATTCTTTAACCTATCCTTATGAACTGTTTAATTTTTATACCCTTGCAGAGGGTATTATAATTACAGTCAGAAGTTTGCAACGCAGTAAAGGAGGCCTTTCTGACTATAAAAAGTATATATATTCTTGATCATCATTACTAGGATGGTCGATCTAGCCATGTCCGTCTGTCCGTCCGTCCGTTTCTACGCAAACTACTCTCAGTTTTAAAGATATCTGCATGAAACTTTTTGACCTATTAATAATTTGAAAGTTCAGAATTACGCTTTTATTTTTATTAAAATCGGAAAACGATATCAGATAGCTGCCATAGGAACTATTGAATAATAAAGCTGCAAATCATTAGCTGCAGAGAGGAGTTGAGACTTCAGTGTATTAACAAAGCTGTGTACGTTGGCCTCATCGATGATATGAGGACTTAGGTCAATGTGTGAGCTTATATATGTCCTGGTTTTCTGAGAAGTCAATTTAAACGATTGTTCCAATGTTCCTGGATGTCGAAGTAAAATAAACAGGACAGGCAAGTGATCAGATGAAAGATCTGAAAGGAATTCGTAGCTTATCATATTTTTATGAATATTTTTGCTAAACGCAAAGCCTATTAAAACGGGCAGTTTCTTTGGGTCTGCCGGCCAGTATGTTGGTCTACCAGAAGAAACATAGTCGAGCTTGTCCTCTGCTTTTATAATTGGATTGTAGAACTGTTTTCCTTTTGGAGTCATAAGACGAGAACCCCAGTGTGTGTGCTAGGCATTGTGGCATTGAAAAATTGCATAAAATCACCTTCAGCTATAGTGAAGCGAGTATACGGCGGCAAGAGTACGTTGGTTGCCAGCATTTAGTTGTAAATTAATAGATGTGGCCTGTAGGTAGTTTTTAGCAAATTTGGTATGATAGTGGGGCTTAATACGGCTTTTGATTAGAATTGCAGTTCCATCCTTACCATCTGGATGATTTGTTCCCTAGAATCAATAGCCTCGTTTTTGAAAAATGTATTTGTTTCTATTTGTACTTGTTTCTGAAAGCAGCACTACGTCGATATGATTGTCGAGTAGGAATTGAGCTAACTCAAGTTAGTGCTGTGAAACGCCGTTAGCGTTCCACGTAGATATCCGTAGGGAAGTCATTGTTTGGGTTGTTGTGAAACCAGCATTTGAATCAATAGATTTTGGTTTCGCATTAAATCTTGCATAGTTGTGCGCATAAACAACAAACTCCGAATAGTTTTGGTGTAGGCTGCATATCATAGCTTTAAAATTGCTTTTTGTCTGCTTTTCAGCTCCTTACTTTACAGCTCCTTATAAACTGGGCAACCTCTGTGTGTGCAGTGTGATTGCCACCGCAGTTTACGCACTTTTTCGAGTTGCAGTCATCTTTGTTCGCTGGGAAGTGTGCAGTCATGAAGCACTCCACAAACTACACACACCAGGCGCAGTTTACAGTGTGACCTTGTATGGCCACATTCTTGGCAGTTCGCACATTGTACCGGGCCATTGCGTTTGTGCCGTCCGGCAATTCTGCGGTGCAGAAGGAAGTAAAAATTATATAAAGGGTGCACTTCGTATATCTTTAGGGGCTTATTTTCTGGTGCGAGCTCTACATTAAAGAGTGGCTGCGGCTTTCTATCCCTGTTAAGGATATTGAAGACTGTCTTAGCGATAAATCCCTTCTCTTGTAGCGCCCTTAAGTACGTCTTGCAGGCCCTTGCTGCATTTTAGCTGATATGTGTAAAAGTTATTTTTATTCTCGGTAAGATATTTCGATAATACTCTGTAATTATCTTCAGACTTCATTTGAACTTTTGTTTCTTGAATTTTTCCCTTTACAACGGTATTATGTGGAAGTTATCTTTTCCAATAACCTCGATAACTTTGTTGACAAAAGCATTGGGACTTTTTTCTCAAATATAAATAGGCGGAGGCTTTGGCTTCCCTTTTTCGACTTAAGTAGATTCGGCCGCCTCAACGTCAAAGGCGTCTGCCAATATGTTAAAACGGTTTGTATGGGCGTTTCTGTTCCAGCTAGGCTAGAATTACCACGGGTTATATTGTGTTGAGAATTTAGGGGGCTCAGCTTCCTTTTAATTTGTATGTAGAGATCCATACCAGTCTGCACAGCCGGCTTAACATATTCATTGTTTTGTTTTGACGTATTAATATTTGCGCTGCTAGCTTTTGTTGACAAAGTTGCTGATGATGCCGTTAAACGCGCAGTCGATCAGTTGCAGTTGTTGCTGTTGTTACAGTTGACGTTGCTAATGAAATTGTGATGCTAGAGCGTAGGTCATTGCATAACTGGATTGGAGCACATTCAGCGCTCTTTGGCTGCAGAGACATCGATGGTAGCGAGGGTGAGCAGGAACGCGCTCTCTCGCTCGCTACGTTTAAGAATTCGGTCAAGTTGGAGGTATTTGACCGCGCTTGATCAGAGCTTGCATTATTTTCGGTTGCTTTAAAAGAGAAGTACGCGTTATTTCTCTCGACTCTCGACTTGCTCACGATGACGTTGTGTGCGAACGTCGTTAAGACCCATTGTAATCGAGGTAAAGTTAATTTGAGTTTTGTGTTAAGTTTTATAGTTAGTTGACATATAAACATTCGCGATTTCAGTAGATTTATTAATTATTATTAGCACAATAAATACAAGTCTGCATGCGACGACGGTTCAAATTACCATATTCACGTCCACTCTATTGCTAAAAACGCGAAAGTCTGTCATGTTAGACATTAGTTTTTGGACTATGTGTGTGTGTTTTGGTAATATCCATCGGTATAACCACAATTTTAGTCAAAAGTTATTGAGTTATTAAGTCCTCTGCCGCTGCTCGGCCGCTGCGTATTCCTTTTTTAAAGGGTTTTCGACATTTAAATTTAGCACATTTTGTTAATCTATACAAAATGTATGGTGAAATATTAAAAAATGTATTATAACATATAATATTCATATATTTATCATAACCCAATAGTAAAAAACGCCCATATTCTTAGGGTACCAAGTTTGAAAAGTAGCAATAGACAAAAAATTCTTGATGCGTGGCAACCCAGTCGGAAGTTAGAGTACGCATTCCAATAAAAAAAAGCTTCTTTCATGCATGCTTTGCAAGCGAAAAAGAATATAAGAAGCTATAAAGAAGCATTTTTTATGCATTCTAAAGAGTTTTTGTGAAACCGTCCCTTCCACTACAATGCATTAAAAAGCCTTCTTTTGCAATGTAAAAAAAACTGAAACCCGAACGATGCCGATCGTTCGATATTTTTGAGATCGTGTTTTTCACCGAAAACCTCGCTTACGAAAGAACGCAAAAAGAAGTCTTGTTTCGGAATGGACAAAAAAATGGGAAACCAATTTAATCTATTTGCCTTAATGAACAGCAGCGGCGTAAATATATTCACTTTTTATTTTTAAAAACAATATCTGAACGCTTTGTTATGTTTGGGGTATATGACTTGTAAAACTTTTCCTAAAATTAATTCTGTAAAAAATATTCATATTTAATTTTATTAATAATAATATTTAATATATTTTTTATTGTATTAGAAAATTATTAATTTGAATCAGTTTTTTATATATTTTAATATATTTGTTGCGGTTTTAATTTTCAAGTAAGTATGTTGATATAAACAAACTAAATAGGAGTTCCAATACTGTTAATAAAATAACATGAACCAAACAATGGATTAATTAAAACAATAAGTGATGTGTACCTGTGCCAAAAAAATATTAAATTTATAAACACTTATTAACAGTCTTAAAAACAGTGTACGGTCAAAAAAAATGTAAACAAATTGTTCCTAAAACTGTGTGTGGCTGTTAATCAAACAAATAAAAAGAATTATTTTTTTGAGCGTACACTGCGATAAGACTTGAGTTTTAATTTAATTAATGCGTTTTAAATATTATTTTCGTTTAATTCCACAAAAACTATTTCAAAACAAAAGGTAATTTATATATATTTCATAAATTTAAATTTTTTGTTTTGTGAACTGGTTTCGTTTATTTGTGTGCTTTCTTTTTTCTCTCTTCCTTTTACTTCTACCTAGGGTGGACTTACATCTACATACAAGTAGTGTTTTTAGGGTGGACCTAAGAACACAAATTAAGTGAACATAAATAAACATAAATTTAAATAATTAGACATTACATAATTAAAAATTTTAATAATTTAATTGAAAAAAGATATTTTACAAAATAAACACATATGATACCTATGAATCTCCTTGAAAAATTATTAGAATGGTACCATAATAATAATGTTACTAGAGATCAACTTGATGCACTTTTAAAAATTTTTGAACTCGGAAAATCTAGATCTTCAGTAGGGTATTAAGTCCAAGTTTGATAATGGAGCTTAATTATGACGGTTCTAGGGACAGGGAAGGTTTTGCGTCCTACATTCATTTAAATGAAACATTATTCGGTAAGTGTTTTACAAACTAACAATCGTATTTTAATAAAATTACATATTTCCTTCTCATTATTATATTTTATATTATATTTTCTCATTATTATATTTTCAGAGTCACAAAGAAGAGACGGTTACCGCTTCACAGACCATATTAAAGACCTTCGACTGGCCTTCACTAGGGCCAAAAATAAAACTTATAATGCTAAAAGTATGGCCAAAAAGATGAGAGAGGACGAAAACGTCCAGGAGTAATACAATGAGTTTTAAAGCATGTTTATATTAAAAAAAATTAAATAAATAAAAATTGGAATTGAAGAAAGAAACGGTTCCCAATAGCTTTTTTGGGAACGATAATATTTGCATTCTTGGGTAAGACTATTAGAAGGCATGTTTTGGAATCATTCTAAATGTGTTCTTGTGGAAGGAATCAATATTAATTCTGTAGATGTGTTACACAATGCTTGCTTTGGAAGTTATCCAGGAAGGTTCCCGAGGAACGTTTCTAAGTTCATTCTAACAGTGCGCTGTAGAATGCTTCCTTCGTAAAGTACAAAAGGAAGGGAAACCCGAGCGTTTCCGAAGTTGAAACTACCTTCCAATGGAACGCATTAAGACTCGTTCTTAGATCGGTTCTAAAAGAAGGCTTGCTTTTTGTCCCGTCTCGAACAAAAAGGAAAGGGAGCTTTCAGGGATCTGGAATGCGTTTTTCGCATGCAAAGGAAGCGTAAAAGAACGCATCCTGGAAGCGTGTTTTTTTCCGACTGGGAATGAAATAAACGCACACATGAACCCGTGTATGAGAATGCATGATTACGCATACATACAAAGACCAATTCAAGCGCAGGGCAGCCTTCTTCAAAATGCGCCTCTTTGCGACTGAACGATCGAACTCGTGCAATGAGTCCGCGAGCATAAAAATGAGAATAAGAATGAAAGAGCAAAAACCCCGAATGCACACGAAGCGCCGGGCCCTGCTGCTGAGAACCCCGGGAGACTGCCGTTCGCAAAATTTTTTAAAAAGCGTATTTATTTCATTTTCCTTCACAACATCTTACATAATTTATTTTGTTATGTTGAAGGTGCGATCTTCACGACTTTTTTACATGGTTAAGAGGTGTTTTTGTTTGATACGTAAGAGGTCAATAGAATTCATTTTTAAAAAGTCAAGAAAAAAGTCATTTAATGGACATGAGTTTAATAAGAAACCTAAAGTAATTTGTAAATCAACATCTAAAAAATTCAGAAACAGCCACAATTCAAACATTTTTTGCGCAAATTGTTCCATATATTATCTCTTTTGACTTAAATGACGTTCAGAGTTTATTGACCATATAAAATAACGGTCTAAAGACGGTTTAAAATAATCGACAAAAATCGAAATAAATAAACCCAAAAAAACAATTGGGAAATAAATTATTCAAATATATTTAAGTTTTATCATTATATATATGGAAATAGCACTACTTTTATTTTGACCGGGAGGAATTAGTCATCATTTCAGAAAATGATTGATTTCAACAAAATAAACTACAAACGAGCCGTTAATTTTCAAACTTTCAGGATCCATGTATTTATCAGCTTTACGCAAAAAAGTCTCGAAACATGTGTATTTTAACTAGATGTCCAATATTTACTTAAAGGGTTTTTTATAAAATTTATATTATAGAACAAAAAAGAATTTTAACCACAATTACAAAACATTTTAAGATGAGGGTCTATATAGTAGCAACCTTTGTAATATAATAAAATGTTTGCAAGGGAAAGGAAGAAAAATGGTCACTTAATATATTTTAGGTAATATTAAAAAACTAATTTAAGACAATTTTTTTGAAATTATTATGCAAAAACACAGCAAGGCTCACGCAGAGCCCAAAACGAGCGAGAAAAAAAAATTTTTTTAAAATAAAGGAGTCTTGAAAATCTCAAACGTAGATTTTTAATTTAGCTTCAAAGACTTCATCAACTTATTGGGTTAAACATAAATGTGGTACTTAACCATAGCAAAGCTTTATCTAAATTCGTTTGGCTTTTTCACCCTTCGAAATCCCTTAAATTTTGACATAGTTTTCTTAAAGCGAAAAACGTCAACAATATTGCGAATTTGGCTTATTAATCTAGTGCCCGTAAGTAATTGCTGCTGATTTTACAGAAAGTTCTAATGATATCTTTCTAGGTGTAGATCATGGGGCTTTGAAAATAGCATGTGTACACATTGCGGAAATATTCACAATGTCAGTCCCTCATTGGAAACTCACGCAGTGTTTGTGCTTGTGTTCTCATTTAGTTAAGGGTGAGGCGAATATAAAACAACCACTATTAACTTAACAAAGTAGGATCACAAAAGTAAAGCTTATCAAGTGCAATCGTGGGTGCCGACTGGTAATGACGATACAGTACATACATTTAGGAAGAGCTCAGCTAAGACCAAAGCCCATTTTCTTTTCCGAACAAGAAGAACATTTTGCCCATTTCAAAAAGCGAAAAGCTTCCGTTTTGCAACACCTGGAGCAAAACGCAAAGCACTGTTCAAGAGGAATTTGAAAAACTTTTTAGTCTTTATATATTAAAATACAAACTTACATTGATATTTGACGGTATGGATCCTCGCATAATTTCTGGCGTTTCTGCTTCAAAACCAATATCACCAAAGCCGTCATCCTGAAGGGAGAGCGACAAGCTGCCGTAATCTTCTCTCATTGTTATTTCGTCTGCTCTGGATTGGTTAATAGAAAATTGTGCTTCAATATCTATATCGTTTAGTTCGGGCAACGCAGTATCAAAGTCATGAAAAACTTCAGGCAGGGTTATCGCATTAACATTCGCTTCTCTGTGACCTTCTGGTAGGTCGACCATGCCTGGTCGAAAAGCCATCTACAAACAGAAATATTATGTATACGTACGTATTTCATTTCAAATGGAACATACCTTAATCTTAACAAATGCTTCATTGCAATCAGCTAATAAATATTTAGCTTTTCTTGAATAAATGCGCACAACTCCCAGCAGCAAGTGGCCAGACGTCCTTAGCGCCAATTTTACTTTAGGCTGCAAAATGCCTTCAACCGATTTTTCAATGTTAGTTTCAAACACATGGGCTTTTGTAATCTTTTTGTCCCAATGTGCAGCTAACCAGATTCTAGCCAACGGGCCTTTCTTGGCCAAAATAATGTGTTCATAGAACATTTTAATGCATTAATAGATTTTATTTTGTTTAAGTTGGTGTCGGCTTCGTCTCAGGCTTCATCTCCCGAAAATGTTTATTTCCATAGTAAACTATCGATAACATCTGATGCCAAGGTAGCAATACGAAATATCGATCTTTTAATGCACTTCCTGTACTTGCTTTTATGCCCTCTTTCCACACAGTCCATCCGTTGGTAACGGGTGTGAAACTCCGATTTCCTTAGAGCACATCCACCATCCGATTTCAGCTGATTTGAACAGCTGTCGCTCGTCAATATGTAAACAAAGTCAACAAGTCAGCCATCTTTGTTTATCTTTTCATGAGCCACAGCTGTTCAGATCAACTGAAATCCGAAGTTGGATGTGCTCTGTTGAAACCGGAGTTTCAAACTTTTCAAAATCCATAGGTTTTTCAGGGCTGCAGAGTTTCACATTTGTTCAAATTTCCAACCGTTTCCAACGGATGTGCTGTGTGGAAAGCTGGCATAATGCGCCAAATGAATCAGGCTATAAGTTATTCCAAACTTTAATTTTGCTGTTCTTAACTACAGCTTTAGTATTTAAATATCATAAGTCATAAAAAGACGAGTAGTTGAAAACGAATTCGGACATCTTAAGGCAAGGTTTCGTCGGTTTCCCAATGTTCAACACAATGTTGCACAATCTGGTAAACATGCACAGCCTCAGCATCAAGGCTGGAATTTTACAAAAAACAAAAAGTCAGCAGAAGCTATTGAAGAATTTTTTGATATATAAACAATTTTTTTTATTATAAGCAATTTGTACTTTGTACTTTTTATTGTATTAAAACCATAGCTCGCAAATAACTGTTGACCGTGTTTTTCCTTACGCTCTGCTCGCGAAAATAAGCAAAAAACAGGATCTTCCTTTGTTTGCTTTCTGAGCAGCAGACTTTTTTTCTTTTCGTTTGGTTTTCGTGAGACGCTCTCTTACCAAACATTGCACGATGAGAAAATAAAGTGATGCTCGCACATTGAGACTTACTAGAACCAGATTGACTGAAAAAGTCAGCGCAAACGGTCTCAATCGAAATTTACAAAGCCAAGTGACGCAAACACACATGCGAAAGACTTTTCTTGAATTGTCGTTCAACAGCAAATGGTCAGAGCAAAATATATCGGAAAAATCTGCTCGTCGTTTGACCGCGGACAAAATATTTATAAGAACAATGCAATCGGTTGCTCTCGTACTTTTTGCTCAAAATCTGAGTGCAAAACACATATTTTGCAACGAATCGCTTATGGCCTCTTTCGACACAGTCCATCCGTTAGAAACGGTTGGAATTTTTAACAAATGTGAAACTCCGGTTTTCACAGAGCACATCCACTTCCGATTTCAGCAGATCTGGTCAGCTGCGGCTCGACAAAACGTAAACAAAGTCAACAGGTCAACCATCTTTGTTTATGTGTTGATGAGCTACAGCTGTTAAGATCAGCTGAAATCGGAAGGTGGATGTGCTCTGTGGAAACCGGAGTATTACTTTTTTTCAAATATCCCAACGGTTTTTAAGGGATGGACTGCGTGGAAATAAGACTGCACCGCAGAAACATCGGCTAACTATCGCATAAATTAGTCCGTCAAAGTCCGTCAAATGTTAACGGCGGACTAACTGGGAAGTTTTTGGAACGGCAAAACCTTATGGACCATCCCGTCAAGGTGGATGGATCTCCGTGGAAATACTCTATTAACAGTTATTTGCGAGCTATGATTAAAATTAAACAATTGAACAAGACCCTAAAATATAAAAAAAAATTTCAAACTATTTAAAACGTTAAAATTCTAAATTCTTGTATGTTGCATTTTTAGCTGAAGTCGTCTGGAATATACCAAAATAGATCGATTCGTAAGCAGCTTGCGCTATCGATAAGATTCACCCACTGTTGATAGTTGGAGAGGATCTAACGATTTAAATTTAGGAGTTAAAATAGATAAGTTAAACCACCGGGAACCACATCTAAAGGGCCCCGGAAGTTTAGGAGACTCGTGAACAGAGAATACTTACCTGGCGGACCGCATCAGCAGCGATCCGATGCAGCAGCAGCAGCGATCAGCAGCAGACTTCATCAGCAGCGATCCGCAGCAGCATCAGCAGGGATCCGCAGCAGCAGCGGTCAGCAGCAAACTTCATCAGCAGCGATCCGCAGCAGACTTCAACAGCGGCAGTTCGTAGCAACAGCTGCAGACTTCAGAAGACTTGAGCAATTGCCTCAGTGACGGCCTCATTGGGTGATTCCCAGCGTAAGTCCGTTTCGGGAACGAAAATTCTAATCTGGAATTAGAAGCTTAATTCCGCACCATAGCTGCGCATCCAACCATAATTGGGTGTCGCGAAATTTAACGACGAATGGGATCTGTTTAGCATACTTACCTTTTCCAGCACGTCACTTCTTTTCCCCTAAAGCTCCTCAGGATTAGGTGACCCGGTTGGCAAACGCTTCCGAATTGGTGCCGTATTTTTAATTCCTTGGCTGTTTTGCCAAACACTTATAATTTTTTTAGTGTCTAAAAATGTCCCTTGATTTGTTGCTGCTTTGAATCTCATCTTGGTCTACAATCGTCCTTAAGTGTAAAGTGAGTAAGAATTAAACCTGAATGTATTTTATAATTAATCTTACCCGAAATTAAATTTAAACAAACTTCCGAAATGTTTGTGTAATTTACCTTGGGCGGGGAGATGAGCCGATCATAATCCACCAGGAATAGACTCCAGTCTGCCGGAGATGGGGTGTGACTCCAACATTACCCTTGGGGAACCCAAGGAAGGGTGGTTGCGTTGTGGCAGTGACGCCAAAGCCACAAATTTCGTCCAATTGTCTCTTTTTTTTGTGTTTGCTGCGACACCCGTTAGTACCGTGGACTTATTTGGCCGCCCTCGCTATTTTCACATCTATTGATTACTACATTACATGCAAATATAATTATCAAAAGCGTTACCGCTTTTTTTTCTTTTTTTTTGTGGTTTAAGATGCCGCAACACCCGTAAGTGCCGTGGTGAACGTAGAAATCGCCAAGCTATTGGTTTTGTTACTGGTTGGTTATTCAGATGCTTATCTTAATATTTTCGAGATATTCAATTATAATTTGGTATGAGTTTGTTGGTTCGTGTTTAAAAAAATTGTAAACGTCGTGGTATTTTTTCAGTGTTGTGTAATTTTGTCTTGCAGAGTTGTATTTTTAGTTGTCGTGACTGGACTTAAGAATTGCAATTGCGCTGTTTCTGCTATCCGTCAAGAAGGCTTCGCGAGTTATGCCTACCGAAACGACATGGTCGAGGGCCTTATCAATCGCTAACAGTTCGGCCGATAGAGACGACAAAATCTATTTACTATTTACTAGCTATTTACTAGAAACGCTGCGCTTTAATACTTATCTGTAACTGACCCGTCTGTGAAAATGATGTCAAAGTCCCTATTCATAAGAGATCCCATTTTTTCCTTAAAAATTTGTAAAATACTAGCTGTATTCATATCACATTTGTTTTTGGCTGTTCCCTTAAAGAAATCTTGGTCTACCCTTATTTTACTATTATGTACAGGTAATGGATCACAGATTTAAACTTGATCTAGGATATGTATAAAGTCTTTATATAATTTGGCATAACCAACATTAATTTCATTGGCTATTATTCAAATTATTCAAATTCTGTACTCGGATATAAGTTCGGTACCGTTGTACACTTTATTAAGCCGAGTACGCGTCTAAGACAGAAATTTGTTTGTACTTTTATTTTATCCATTGCTGTTTTGGACATTTTGATAAATGAAGAACATGCATATTTTAGCGTACTTCTAAAAAACGCTTTGTAAAGCAGAAGTCCTTTCCTGGAATTTACCCCGAAAGTGCATCCACCAAGAAATTTTAGAAATGCACATGTTTTTTTGCTGATGATATTGCCTGTTCAATGTGTGCGCATGGAGAGTTATTAGCGGCTACTATTTGTCCTAGATATTTGATTTGCACTACATCTTTAATTGGAATTCCCTTATAAAAAACTTGAAGCGGCTGTTTGCGCAGATTAAAGTGAATAACGCTGGACTTAGCTGGATTAAAGGATAAATTTAGCTCACTACACGCTATTTCAAACTCTGTTATTTTTTCTAAAAGTATATCCGTTGCTCCTGAAAAGGTAGCATCGAAACAAACCAGAAAGAAGTCGTCTGCGTATTGAAACATTTCGTAGTTTTCGTCATTCAAACTGTGAAGATTTGCAGTGTATAGATTAAACAAAGTGGGGCTAAGGCAACTACCTTGGCAGACTCCTCTATCAATTTCAAGGCGACTTTTCCCCTTGACAAGAACTCGCTTCCTAAGGAAGTCAGTTAACCAGGCAACGTGGTGTTGATTGAAGTTGAGATTTTGGAGTTTGGTCTCTAAGATTCCTATATCGACACTGTCAAAGGCTTTTTGCAGATCTAAACATGCTGCCACTACCTGAAGTCCTTCTCATTAGATCATTTATGTACATAGATGTGTATCTTGTTTCCTAAATGCATACGATCCGTTCGGAAGCAGCCTATTTTGTGAGATGTGGTGATCTAACTTGAGTTTAATCTTATCTTGTTATCTTAAAAAGTACACTTAGCAAGCAAATTGACCTATAGCACTAACCATACAACATATAGACTGGTCATTTCATACAAGGCATTTGGACACATAAAAACGGATCGCGGGAGGTCCCCCGTGCTCACAGCAGCAGGTCCCTGCACTTCGTGTACGTTCGGGTTTTTTGCTCTCTCATTCTTATTCTCATTTTTATGCTCGCGCACTCATTGCACGAGTTCAGTCGTTCAGTCGCAGAGAGGCGCTTTTTGAAGAAGGCTGCCCTGCGCTTGAATTCGTCTTTGTATGTATGCGTGATCATGCATTCTCATACACGGGAGCATGTGTGCGTTTATTTCATATCGGCGCATCAAGAATATTTTTGTCTTTTGTCACTTTTTAAACTTGGTACCCTAAGAATATATTGTATAATATATTTTTTTTAATATTTCAGCACACATTTTATTATTGTTTACAAATTCAAATCAGTGGTAGCAGTAAAATGTTTTACATATATGTATGTATTCGAATTTATAGAAATCAGTCCACTGAGATGGGAACAGGGCATATCGCAGTCGTATCACTTGAAAAAACCGACTGCTCCTCAGTGGTTGAGAAAACTTCAAACTAAACCAGTTCTTGTCGATGTTTTGCGAGCGGTTGGTGCCTGCACACCCTACTGACGATTGCTTTTAAGGGGAGCGGGCTTTTAGGACACTTGATTTAAATTTTATGTTTGGTGATCTTTGGTTGATTTATTTTTTAATGATTCGCAGTGTTATTTTAATTGTCTTTAAACAATTCGTTATAATCCAAGATATTGGTACAATTAAAATCTAAAATTATTATCATTAAAATAAATTATTATCATTAAAAAAATGTGTATTTTTATATTTGTTCCATTTACCTTTACAAAAATATAAAAAGTATTTTATTATTTTTTTCTTGTTTAAAGACAATTAAAATAACACTGCGAATCATTAAAAAATAAAAACAACCAAAGATCACTTAACATAAAATTTAAATCAAGTGTCCTAAAAGCCCGCTCCCCTTAAAAGCAATCGTCAGTAGGGTATGCAGGCACCAACCGCTCGCAAAACATCGACAAGAACTGATTTAGTTTGAAGTTTTCTCAACCACTGAAGAGCAGTCGGTGTTTCAGTGACACGACTGCGATATGCCCTGTTCCCATCTCAGTGGACTGATTTCTATAAATTCGAATACATACATATATGTAAAACATTTTACTGCTACCACTGATTAGAATTTGTAAACAATAATAAAATGTGTGCTGAAATATTAAAAAAATATATTATACAACATAATATTCATATTTTTATCATAACCCAATAGTAAATACGCCCATATTCTTAGGGTACCAAGTTTGAAAAGTGGCAAAAGTCAAAATATTCTTGATGCGCCGAAATGAAATAAACGCACACATGCTCCCGTGTATGAGAATGCATGATCACGCATACATACAAAGACGAATTCAAGCGCAGGGCAGCCTTCTTCAAAAAGCGCCTCTCTGCGACTGAACGACAGAACTCGTGCAATGAGTGCGCGAGCATAAAAATGAGAATAAGAATGAGAGAGCAAAAAACCCGAACGCACACGAAGTGCAGGGACCTGCTGCTGTGAGCACGGGGGACCTCCCGCTATCCGTTTTTTTGTGTCCAAATGCCTTGTATGAAATGACCAGTCTATATGTTGTATGGTTAGTGCCTATAGTTATCTATAATTGATGAGTCTACACTTCTTTTTGGAATTGGTACCACGTTTATCTCCTTCCAGCTTTCTGGTATTTGGCCTGACAGCCATACATTGTTAATAAGATTAAATAATTCGGATTTCTTTGCAGAAGAGAGCATTTGTATCATTCGATACGATAACTTGTCTAGTCCCCTTGCTGAGTCAGGCTTTCTTGATGCTATAAATTCAAAAAAGTCATCTAATTCAAAAGGATTTCGGACATAAAATAGCTGATGTCTGTTTGGGTTGGGAGAGACTGCTATTGTACATGTAAAACTGTTTGTCTTCTTCTTCAGACCAAGTGTTGCCAGTTCGTTTAATCTGTTTATATTTTTTAATTCTATTCCAGATGTTTGGGCTTTTCGAGATTTCATTAACAAATGATTAAAAGTTGGATTTTCTTTTGTTTCTTATGTAGTTTTGAAGTGACTTTTTTGCCTCCTCAAAATTTTTGGAGCGTTAGAATTTCTGCCTAGCAGCATTTCTTAGACGAAAAAGTTTTTCAGCTTCCTTACACCACCATTTTTTGGGTTCGTAGTTATATTTCCCTGTTTTTTTCACAGTGTTTGACTTAATTGACGCTTCTAGTGACTTGGTTATAGGTTCTATACTGGTAAAGTTGGTGTTTTCGAATTCAATTGCCACTTTGTCGTGGAGAATTTTAAAAGTATGTCGGAGATGTATAAGAAGCAAAATGTAAATTAAGCTGTAAAGCATTGAGAAAGAGAAAGAATATAGAACAAAAGAAACTAAGCAATGAGTAATTTGTAGTTCCTTTTATTTGCATAATTGCTGAGATCGAGGATTGAGATCGAGAGAGAGATCGAAGATAGAGAAATACACGTTGACCGCGACTCACTGCATATCAGTACCATAATGCAACGGGAAGAACAAGAAAAGTCTCAGCCTCTGACAAGTATTTACTTCAGTACTGACATTATTAATAACAATTCCAATCGGGGAATGATTGCTGTTGGTAATTTTAACTTTGGAGGAACTCCATGTGATATTTAAGTTCCTTCTGTTACAAAAGGTGAGACCTAGTACCTAGAAATGAACAGGACTGAGTGAGAAGGTTGGGGAACCATCATTTAGGCAAACAAAACCAGCATCAAGCGCTACTCTTTCCAATGTGTGACCCTTGGCATCGCTGTTCAAGCTGTGGTTGACTTCGCATTAAAGTCACCTCCAATAACGGTGGGGTCGGCCAATGTAGACGCGTAGTTAAAAATGTTTTTAAGGCCCTGTTTTAGATCGGGTACTGTGGTGGTTGGGATATATAAGCTAAATATATTAACATTCTTCTTAAGATATAGAGTTTGAACTCCAATGTTTTCTACTAGATCAAATGATTTTAGAATTCTAAACTTGAGAGCCGTCCTCTCTTGGTTTGCAATAAAATTTGATATCTGGGATACTACAATCAGTATTATCCTTAACCCAGATTCTGAGAGTAAAGTTATGTCAACGTTGTTATTTATTAGATACATATTAAGTAGGTGCTTGTTGTTAAGTTTGTTCAGGCTTTGAATGTTGATTTTAAGAATTTTCATTACGGATTACAGTTAGAGAATAATTCAAATGAACTGGCACTCTGAAGTGCATCTAAATCCGCGTTGCTCTTGTTCACAAAGTCCCTGATGTCAGTTAAAAATTGTATAACTATTGTGTTTCTACCTACTTCATTTCCTGTGTTACCAATAAACTCCGTGATTTTCATACATAAAGCATTTGGTGTATCCTGAGACACATTGGAACAAGTCTGAGCAATGGAACTCAGATTGTTCATCCCGTTCGCTTTGGTTGGCTGATTCTGCTGATGAATTAAGAGTACTGTTTGCCTGATTAATTTGCCATGGTGGCGTGGGGAAAGATAACTGATCTTCCATCGCAGGCGCTCATCTGCAAAATAGGGATGGGTATTTCTTACTCGTCTCTTGTATAGTAAGGTTTTCTAATGTCCTAGTTTTCTGAATGGCATACGCTTTCTTCCTGGCTGAACAAGATGGAGATATAGCCACGTGGCTTTCCTTGCAATTGGCGCACTCAACTTTTGTGCATGCTTCTTCTTCTTTGTGCACAGAACCACACTTTAAACATTTCTACTGTCCCTTGCAATGTTTTGCGGTATGTCCAAAACGGAAACACCTGAATCACTGCACGAAATATACATACGGCTGAATTTCCACCTTTGAGTACAAGAATTTAAACTCCTTTGGTAGTTGCTGCCCATCAAAACTTGTTTTGACCCTGCCTGTGGAAAGAAGTTCATTCTTGTTGTTTTTATCCTTTTTCATAATTCTGCAACATCTAAAATAAGAATCTGTGAGGAGATCTAAAAGCTCTTCATTTTTAAGATTGGTTGTGAAATGCTTAAAAATCTTCGGAATATAACCCTATCCTTCTAACTCATTACAGCTTGCTAGATTGTTTGCTAAAACGGCCTTTTCAATCCCGCCAATTTTTAGCTTTTTCAAAGAAGCCGACATTTGAAATTGATTAATGGCTTTCCTTTGTGCAGTATGGCTTAGCTTGTCTATACAGACCACGAACGGTCCTTTATGATTTTCATCGTAGCAGTTCTGAGAAATAATTTTTATTGGACTTACAGTTTGTTTATGGCTTACACCCGGTTTTTTCCATTCTTATGTTCCTTTAAAGTTTCCATTTTTGTGTTTGTACCTACTTCATTTCCTGTGTTACCAATAAACTCCGTGATTTTCTTATATAAAGCATTTAGTCTATCCTGAGACACATTGGAACAAGTCTGAGCAATGGAACTCAGATTGGGGCGGTTTTAACAGTTTTCTTTACATCCTGTTGCCCTTTGCTCCTTGTAGCAATAGTTGATGCGACATAAGTTGGTTTGACTTTCGGAATGGTACCACTTGGTGGTGGCTTTTCGTTTTTCTTTTTCAATCCCATTTCAAAGGAATTTTGGGCGCGTTGGCTTTTCCTCCGAAGGCGTGAGCTTCCTGGAAATCCAAGCGTTTTTGGAAACAACTATCGAAAATTTTGCGGCCAAATAAATTCACACGGCTTTGAGTCAAAACCTTCACCACTGACGGCTAAAACGCTAGTGTGTGTGTTTTTTTTTTTTTTTTTTACTTTTTCTATAAACTTTTGTTTTGATTCGCAATGTGATGGTAATCGTCATGACGTCCGATGAGTCGGAATCGATTGTTCGGACTGCAGGGCATAAGGGGTACTCCGCCCTGGGACTCCGTGGATAACCGGTACTACTCTTGTACCGGGACTCTTGTGGACTGGTGGAGAGGAGTCATTTAAATTTTATAGGAAGAACGGGTGGCGTTTCCACCAGAGGGAGGACAATTGCTTCCGGGCACAGTTCACAGGGTTCAGCTGTGATTTTTTTGGAGATGATGAAGTTGATGAACGAGGTGTTAAGGCCTTCATCTCAGCGGCCTCAGCTTCCCCTGTAGAACATGCTGAATTCGATGGGCACCGCAGGAGCTCAAGCCCCTGGCCAAGCCCCCAAGGTGCGGTACCAAAGCACACACAGGTGGCCGGCACGGACGCTTCCAGGCCACCTCCGCCGAGGGTGCCACCCAAACCGCCGAGGAGGCTGTTGGATTTCCAGGAGTTGAAGAGCAGCAGTCCAGGGTATCCTCCGGACCACGGAAGGCCGCGCCGAAACGATGGCCCGGCACGAAACTGGTAAATTGAGGACTGCAGGGCGTCAGATTTCCTCGGGGAGCCGCGCCTGTATGCCAATGTTGGGCCGGTGGCTGCCAAGCAGCAATGGCGAATTGAGCTGTGGGGCGTATCCTTCGACGGTGAGAATGAAAGGAACTCGGTGGAGGATTTACTATTCCGGTTGGAGTTTTTGCAGCGGCAGTGCCAATGCCCGTGGCAAGAGGTGCTCCGAAACTTACACGTGCTGCTGACAGGGCGGGCTCGGGAGTGGTACTGGGTGCACGTGCGTCACTGCAGTGTGGACAGGACAGCCTCGCTGATGGATAGGTTCCGATGCCACCAGACGGAGCACGATCGGATGCATGAATTTCTGCAGAGGGAGCAGCAGCCTGGAGAAGGAGTTGAGGACTACGTCCACGCGATGCAGCAGCTAGCGTCCCGCCTGAAAAAGCCACTGTCAGAGCGACAGCTGGTTAAGATAATTAAAAAGGGCTTGAGGGAAAGCACAGCAAGATATGTATATGCGATGGAGGTGCTCACGGTGGATGAACTACGGAAAGAGCGCTGCGAGGTGGAACGAAGTTTTGGACGACGTGGGCGGACCACGTAAACGCAGCCGATGCGGTATCCTCCGGCAAATAAGGCCAAGGTTAGCGAGGCTATTGGCCTAGATCCTGGTGAGGATCCTGCGAGGCACGAGGTGGACGAAATGCGGGCTAAGCTCAGGAATCCGTTCCGAGTGGGCTGCTGAAATTGCGGAGCCGTGGATCACGGGTTCCGTGACTGCGCAGCGACAGAACGCAGACTGTTCGCAGGCCAAACAAATATCTCCCAAACATCCGGATTGTGCGGCTGGGCGATCCGATGGCGAAGAGGATGCGTCCTGACAGGAGTCCCGCAAGTATGAAGAGTTGGTAGATTTAAATAAATGTTTACTTTCTAAGAATAGTAATAAGTCCAAATTATAATACTTACCCTATGCAGAGAGGATGCGGCGGTACTTAGAGATCAGGAACAGGATCTTCTCAGAACATCAGTTAGGCGGGATGCGTATAGTGTCTCGCAAGGTTCAGAAGGCCAGGGCTGCCGACGCGAAGCAGTGGCCGCCGTGAAGCGGAGTTTATCGCGAGATCCCACACCATTCGCCACAATCTGATTCCTGAACAAGCAACTGACGGGATTGTTGGACACTGGAGCGAACGGCATCTGGAGAGGATCGGTCGATCATAGGACGGGTTAAGCTACCTGCGGAATACCGGGGACGGACAGAGCACATTCTCTTTTATTTATGTCCTTACCTGGAGCAGCCAGCTTATTTTGGAGTGGATTTTTGGCAAGCATTCGGATTGGCTCCAGCAATAAAAGGCCACATCGATCACGAAAGCGTAAAGAAGGCAGAAGATATACACGCTAGGAAGATGGAGCACTACGCTGACGTCGAGCATGACGACGAGGAGAAAGCTGATCCCGAGTCCTGAACGCTTTCCAAAGCCGATAAACAAGAGCTGGAGGAGATCAAGCAGCAGTTCTTGACTTTCGAGAGGGATGGCTTAGGTACCACCAGTCTGGAGAAGCACACGATTGAGCTGATTGACGGAGCCAACGTGTTCTAAGATCGACCCTATCCTATGTCTCCCGCGAAACAGAAGGTGGTCGAGGACGAGGTCGACAAGATGCTAGCGCTCGGGGTCATCTCGGAAAGTAAAACCCCCTGGACCAACCGCACCACCGTGGTGTCAAGGTCTGGAAAACACCGGTTCTGCTTAGACGTACGTAAGCTTAATGATTATACCATTTAAGATGCTTACCCGTTGCCCATTATTGACGGCATCCTGTCCAGAATCGACCAAACGCATTACATTTTCAGCGTGGAGTAGAAGTTCTGGCAGATTGAGTTGCACACGAAAAGCAATGAATACACAGCATTTACGGTTCCTGGTCGGCCTCTTTACCAGTTCCGTGTGATGCCTTTCGGACTCTGTAATGCATCACAGAGGCTGGTGAGACTCATGGACCGAGTAATTTCAGCTGAAATCCGCTCGAATGTGTTCGTCTACTTGGATGACTTGCTAATACTAGCGCCTGACATGAGAACGCACTTGAAGTATCTTCGCCGAGTCGCTGAATGCCTGATAGCAGCAGGGTTAACCATAGGTCTGAGTAAGTCGAAGTTTTGCTTTCTTTTGCTTTGACCTACCTCGGCTTTATAGTGGGTTGACTTTGTCTACGGATGGATATAGGGCGTGCAGCAGCTATAAGGCGGATGCGCGAGCCAAGGCCCATGAAGGAAGTGAGAGTCTTTCTTAGAATCGCTGGTTGGTACCGTCGGCTTATAAAGAACTTCGCGACGTTGGCAGCTACGCTCACGGAATCCTTGAAGAAGACTGAAAATAAAAAGTTTTCTTGAGTCCAGTAGCACAGCTGGCAGTAGAGTCCTTTTTCACACAGTGCAGTGCATCCCAGATCGGAGTCTGTGCAGTGTTGTTTCAGTGGGATGAAGATGGCCAGGAGCAAACAATAGCGTTCTTTTCGGCCAAGATGAATCGTCACCAATTTTACTACACCTTCACCGAAAAAAATGTCTCGCGGCCCTGCTGGCCATCCGAATGTTCCGGCCGTGCGTCACGGGTCATGTCAGCTTTAAGTGGCTTATGTCCATGAAAGACCTTTCGGGTCGGATGGCTCGGTGGTCATTGCCGCTCCAGGGATTCCACTTCAACATCGAGCACAGGAAAGGAAGCGAGAACGTCGTGGCAGATACCTTTTCGCGTTGTGTTGAAGAGCTAACGGTGAACCCGTCAGAGTTGCTCGGTTTCGAGACCACCGAGTTTGCTGGGGAAGAGTACTGGGAGTTGTTGCAAGAAGTGGAAAAAAAGTTGGCCAACCTACCTGATTTGAGCATAGTGGACGGTTTCATCTTCAAGAGAGTCTCTTCTGCAAATTTGGATGACGAGATGGAAGGCTTCGAATGGAAATTTTGGATTCCCCACTTTTCTGAAAGCCATAAAAGAGGCATCGGCCTCAAATGTAGTGGAGTTCCTCATTCACGAAGTTTTTTACAAGTTCGTGGTTCCAGAAATAGTGCATTCGGACAACGGCCGAAAGTTTACGTCCAAAATCTTCGAGGAGACGATGGAAAGCTTTGGCATTACGCATATCAAGACGCCAGGCCACTCTCCGCAAAGCAACGAAGCGGAAAGGGTAAACCAAAGCGTGTTGGCGGCGATCCAAAGCTATTTAGAAGAAGACCATCGAGAATGGGACGCGTATCTTCCGGATCGCAACGCGATTCATTCAGCAACCGTCCTTTACCGTATTCGGACATGTTCCTGAACGGAGCCAGCTACAAGTTGGCAAGGAAGTTGAAGTCGCTATGTGATCACGAAATGGCGGGGATGAGAACGTCTGAGAAACTCCAAGTGATCCATGATAAGGTGCAGAAGAACGTCGAAACTGCATACGATCGGAGTCGCCAGCGGTACAACAAAAGGGCTGGTACGTTTCTTGCGAAGCCGGGTCAGGGAGTGTATGCGTACGAGCTCGAAGATCTTCAAGGAGACCGATCAGAGTCTACCATGCCAAGGACATCAGGTTGTGAACTGGAAATAGGAACAACAAAGTACACGAGCTCAGAATCGGATTGTATCTACTTCCCGTCAAGCGTTTGCCCCGCGTTGGAACTACATCTTGGTATCGAGGCCAGCTGAATCCTGTTAGTCCAAATCCAAATGCTGCCGTGACAACTGTCCCACCGCTAGTTATCGGCGTCTCCTTGCCGCCTGGTCCATGGTTTTACCATTCGAAGATCGGTGCCGTACCGTTACTGCCTTCTACACATGGCCCACCGCTGCTCTCTTTTATTGCCGTCTCTCTCTGACCCTCCCTGTCCTTGTCTGGTGCTCAGGGCACCACTTTCTCTCGCCGCACTACCGTTACTACGGGCGAATTCGCCGCGTAACTGGTAACTGGTAGGCCACTGCTTGCATGCGTTTACTATGCTTGCTTTCTAACTTGTGGGGAGTTATTCAACTCCTCACATTCTCCCCTTACTTCGGGAACGAAAAAAAAAAGACTCGTTGTTCTCTCTGCCTTGATACACTCCATATTCTGACATCCTTCCCTCGAAGTGTCTTCTCCTCGTACTTGCCTTGGTTTACTTGTAGCCCTCTAGTCAACTCGTTCTTCCAGGTGGTTCCCACGACGCTCACAGCTCCTTCTTGAGTTCCACAGCGCCGATCCTCCTTCCAGATTTTGAATCTTCCGCACCAGACGTTTTCTCATAGACTTTTGAATTCCCGCCCCAGACGTTTCCCCATAGACTTTTGAATTCCCAGACGTTTCCTTCGTTGACTTTCTCGATTTCCGTGCCTTGTCCTCTCCGTTGGATGGTCACTCTACGCCGTGCCGATCGGTCTACAGCTGATATCGGTGTTATCGATATTCTTCAGTGTGACTCTCCGTTGTATGGTCACTCTCCGCCAAGCCGACCCGATCGACAAAATCGTACAGTGCCAATCGGCCGCTATAAATCGAAGCGCCCCCATCCCTTTGTTTATGGTGACTTCGCACAATGATATGATAAGAGCAATTTCCTATCGATTTGTTGTTTACTTATTGTCTCTTTCCTTCAAAGCTTGGCCCAGGATTGCAGAGTTGACCTGTCATGCCCTTGGGGCCGGGGTCAATGATCCTGCTAGGTTCATCACTCTCTTGCGGCGTTCTGCATTTAGTTGGCAAGTGGTTTGTTTCCCTGATGACTCTGGCTTCATGACCGACGCAGAATCCTTTTGTATTGTTGTCACTGTGCATCATTGTGTCCTGCGTACTATAAGGACTCTGGAACTTGCCCGACGCTATAGTCCGTCTTTTTGTTGTTGCATGCTTGTGATGTCGTGCCTTCTATAAAGACTCTGGTACCTGCCCGACGCTTTAGTCCGCTTTTTCTGTCATTGAATGCTCGTGTTATCCTGCGTTCTATATAGACTCTGGTATCTGCCTGACTCTTTGGTCCGCTCTTTTTGTTATCCTGCGGTCTATATAGAATCTGGCATGTGCCCGACGCTCTAGTCTGCACCGCTTGTTGTTGCCTGCCCGTGTTGTCCTTGCTTGTCTGTACCGAGTTCTTGTGTTTGTTGTTTAAGCTCACTCACGTGGACGGTTCGTTCCTTTTGTGTTTCCTTGTGGCGGATTCTACAAATGACTGGTGAGACGAAGTCTATCACCGTATACGGTCCGTCATATCTCGGCGCTAGCTTTGCCGTGAAACCCTCGGCTGCCTTCGACAAATGGTGCTCCTTTGCCCAGACCGTGTCCCCTATTGCTGGATTCCACTGCCTCCTTCGTAAATTGTAATGCCTGGCTTGGTTCTGAACAGCTTTCTCCATGTTCCAGCGCACAATTTCGAAGATCTCCTTCATCTTGTTGGCCTTATCTTCAGGCTTCTGCATTCCTGTGCCGATGGTTTCCCTGTCGTACAGGGCGCTGGGCAGCCGAGGCTCTCGAGCCTCCAACACGGGGAGTACCCTGTTTTTTCCGACGTACTTAAGTTTACCGCTAGCATAATCTCCGGCCACTTCTCTACGCAATTCTTCTGGTTCTGTCCTGCAAACTGAGCTATCATGGGTTTAACGGTTCGGTTTGCTCTTTCTGCCGGATTTTTCTGCGGTGTATATGGCGCTGTGAATTGTTGCTTAATGCGATTATCGCTGAGGAATTTCTTGAACGCTTGGCTGGCAAACCACCGTTGAGGCTCCGAACCTAGCGATAATTCTTTCTCGGAACGCCTTTTGAAGTGTTTCCACTTTGAAAATCTATCTATCAGCACTAGCAACATCTGGTTACCATGCTTTGATCTTGGTAATGGTCCGACAAAGTCTGCGCATACTGTTGCCCATGGTTCCTCGGGTATCTGCGTCAGCATCTTCCCAGCTGCCTGCATCTGGTTAGGTTTGTATTTGAGGCATGTCTCGCATTTTCATACGAGTCTTCACTGACCTGTCTTCTTTTTCACCATGACAATCGGGGAGCTGTACTTCTCGAGTGTTCTATGCATCCTTTCTCTAGCAACTCGTCGACTTTCGCATTGATTTCCCCTTGAACAGTTGGATTTTTCGAATAGAATCTCTGTTTGATAGGCTTGTCGTATTTCATGGTTTAATTCGGCTGGTATCGCTGGCCATTTCCCGCTCTCTGGCAGCACTCTATGCTTCTAACCCCCACCTTACCGCAAATCCAGCAGAAAAGTAGCCGCTGGTTTCGGCATCCTCGCTCCCAATGTCCGTGATCGGCACACCGTCTGCAGGCTTCATGTGGGTTTACGACGTGCGTCTGTAACCTTTGGGCTCTCGGTGCTGCGTTGGGTGGTCTCTGATTAGTAGTAGGTGGCCTCCATAACGTAATATGGTGAAATTAGTTGTTCGGAGTCCATTGGCGTGGTCCGTCGATGTGCGCTTGGTGTTCTCCGTCTTCTTCGCATTTTCTACACGTTACTTGTTGTGGTTCTGTTGATTTGTTTCGCGAGACTTTGTTTTCTTGTATAAACGCTTCTCGCTCTTTCTCGAGTTCCTCATTCTCATCAGCCAGCGCCATTAGAGACTCTAGATCCTCTATCTTATACGTTCTCAGGGAAATCCTCAGATCAGGCGTGTAGTTTTCCGAGCTGATATAGTACCAGTGTTTCCTTTGGGGAGTAGCCGAGTGGTCTCTTCATGGTCTGCATGTCAACCATATAGTCCTTGAATGACTCTCTGAATCCCTGTTACCTTTGCTTGACCTGGTCTGCGAGCTTTGAGAAGAATCCCCTTGGTAGGAGTTAAGTTTGGAAACTGTCGTTGAACTCTCCCCATGTCCTCCAGTGTTTTTTGTTTGAAATAAACCACTTTAGGGCCTTGCCTTGCAGCAGTTCTGGCATGGCTCGGGGAATGAGGTTCAGGTTCAAACCGTGTGTGTCTGCTGACCATTCTACTTGTTCCAGAAACTTCAGCGGTTTTTCCGTGCCGTTAAACTTGAAAGACCATTCCCTGACTTGCTTTGCGACTTTTGCATAGTCTGCACTATGGTTTTTTTTTTCGTTTTTTTTGGCATAAACTCTAATTTTAAACCTGTTGAATTGAAATTTGGATTGTATACATTTTATAAGCTCCCAAGATGGCCTAACAAGTTTCAAATGATTTGGGGCACTATTTCATATAGCTGCCATATAACCCATCTGGCCTATTGCAAAAAAGCTCTATTAAACATTTTTATTTCATATTTTCTTTATATTAAATGAAAAAAAAGCAATTATCTAAGATCACATTTTAGTATTAATCTCCATTATTAGTGCCTCATTCTGAAAGTAAAGATTCATTTTACAAAATTTTAAATAAGTATGGTTATGTTACTTACTATAGAAGTTACTCAATTTTCTTCTAGTTCAAAGTATTCATCTTCTGAAGCAATAACCTCAAGTCCGTCCAGTTCTTCAAAATCTTCGTCGGACGAATTCTGTGTGGAAACTGGATCATAATTTTCATATTGAATTTCCAAATGTGGTGCTTGTAGTAGAGATATAACTGCTGCTGGTATGGTTTTTTTTTTTAATTGTATTTAGTCGATCCTTTAAATATGTACTGGACATCAATGGATCAGAAATATCCATGGATCTAATGAAAATCTGTAATATTGTCTAATCGACTACATTTTCTAGCGTGACCTCTTCTATCGCTCTTAAATAATTTATTTCGGGACTCTGATGTATGTTCACTAAGGCATCCTACAGGAACTGAACAAGTGTCTATTATTTGGTAGCCATGCACTAAGACTTTGTGAACAGTGGGCGACATCGGATACCAAGGATATTTTTTGTGATATGCCACAAAAACATTAGCACAGAAGTCCTTAAACTTTTCCGAGTTTATTTCGTACTCGCAGTTAATTGTTATTAGAATTGTATGAAAACGTTGTAAAATATCATAATCAAAACCAAGAATTGATGAAAGTAAAGCTGCATTGGAAAATGCTCTTCTTGCATTGTGGCCGTCATTGGAGTTTCCACTGCCATTTGAAAGAGGCTTGTCCACATTTAGGCCCATTTCTTTAATCATTTTTAATTGTAAAAGCCTTTTTCGTCCTTTTAGTTTAGGCTTATCGCTGTCCTTGACATGCCATGTGACCAATATACTCGACAAATATATTTTTTTCTTTAAATATATACAAATATATTTGCATGTTGCGAATCTGGGCATCCAAATTTTAATTTTCTTTTAATATAAGAGAGGTAGTTTCCTTAATGAATTCAATATTCAATGGGCGGCAAAATCTAACAGATTGCGGAGTCTTATTGAGCCAAATAATTTCTTGCGTTTCATTTGTCAATTTCAATGGGACAATTGTAGTAACAAACAGTGAACTGTCAATTGAAGGATTATCGTGGATCTGGAAACTCTGTTTGTATAAACTCTGGTTGGACGAACCATCATATCCTCGTGTTGCAATTCAAGAATGCGGGTGATGTATGATCCAAAAGATTTTGCAATGATCCAAGTGCCTTATATTCAAAATATTTTAATTTAGAATTAAGTACGGCCGGATATGCCGGGTATATATCACATCCGTGCATTTTTCCATTTCGTTGTATATTTATATACTGACGTTTTGTAAATCCATTTTCCATTAAAAATGCAAGGCCACTGTCACCTGACATTTGTTTGGGCTCATTCTCAGCTGCTTTTAAAACAACAGATAAGTCTTTTTCGTTCGATTTTTTAGCTGAAACTGTGGCAGCATGTATGAGTAAGGGAGATAAGTTGTTATTCTCCTCTGAAAGTTCCGCGGCAAATTTTCTTTTCAGAAGAGGACCAGCGATTTCGTAATCACATTTTGGGCGACCCACTTTATTTGCCATTGCATAATGACCAGTGATTTCTATGAACAAGCTTTTTCCAAGCCATTTTGCGTGCTTTCCCTTAAATCTTTCTAGAGTTGAATTACATTTAGACAAGTGTTTATTTAAATAACTAACAAAGGATTTCACTTTTTCCTTAATCGACTTTATGGCCGTTTCGTTATCAATATGTGCTGTGATCACTCTCAATATGTGCTGTTGTACGGCGTCTCCTGAGCGATTTTTGTTGCTCCAAATGTCAACCAGTTCAGCACGACTAAACACATATTGTACTAAAAAATTTTGATTTTTTCGAAAACGTGTGGATTCGGACCAAAACCGTTAGTTTCTCATTAATCTGCACACTTTGGTTAATAGTTTCTCGTTTATAACTTTTTGCAACATTTTGCCATGCAAAAGTACTGATCCACGAAACACAACTACACTTGTTAAGCTCGTTCTAAAAATACACATAAACAAAACACGGTATAATTGGACAAAAACACATAAAAACGACACAAACATTGGTAAACTTTAGTTTAACATACATGGACAAACGTTTTCCATATTTATTCATCTAACTTTTTAGTAAACTTTTGCCACAACAAGCGATTAAAGTCGCACAATTTTTCGCGCCAATTTCATACAAAACAGATGGTACATAATCAGCTGGCTTTAACAGCACGCCAGCAGAACAGTGTTACTCCATATGTTAAAGTTAGATATTTTTTTATCTGTCTAGGGTGTTTAAAAATTAAAAATAAAAAAGAATTTAAAATACAAAAAAAAAAAAAAACTGACTTTATGCCAAAAAAAAACGCGAAAAAACCATAGTGGTCTGGTGCGCTGGGCCTTAGCTGCTCCACTCCATGCTCTCCACGTCCAGGCTATCTATGAGTTGTTCGGCTGGGACTTGCAATTTGCCGCTTGAGCCTGGTTTGTCGTAGCTTTCCTCCAGCTCAGCACAATTTTCCGCCATTCCTGGGTCGTTTTGTGTTTTCGTGACATATTCTGAAATTGCTTTACGCATGTCCTCCGACCTGCTTTCCAGGATGATGCCAAGCTTGGCTGCCACCTTTGAGAAATCATCTTTCTTGAGGAGATAGATCCATTCTTTTCCCATTTCTGTTTGATGCTGAATTTCACTGTCAGGACAATCACGTTTTGGGCGCCAGATGTAACGAACTGATTTTCTTGGTTTATCTGCTCGCTACGAATGTCGTGCTTCTAGCTCAGAAGATGTAAGTGTTTGTAAGTGTTTATAATTTATATAAACGTGACCGCCCTATTGATCAGTGAAAACGCACAGAAAGATTGGGAATATACAAGGATTTTTTATTCGCCGACTTGACACTCGGCCGGGGTTTTGTGTTGGCAATGTGGAAATATGCTTCCTAACCACGTTGAACGTCTCGCTGGGTTGTGAGTCTTGTGTGTCTCCCTCGTCGGCTTTGCTCGCGATGCCTTCTGTTGCTGTTCTAATCCTCGGCGGGATTACAGGGCTTAGGGATGCGTCACCGTTCCCAGACTAGGGTGAACAGGCACTGTGCTCTCAAGACGTACGACTTTCGCAGCCGCAGCCTCCTGACCCTTGTTCTGTCCCGGTCGGTCGGACCGGACGTCAGCTCAGTCTTTACCTGCTACGACAGAAGCAGCCAACGCAGTCCCTGGGTCAAACACCAGGTTCTAGACGAACGCTTCCACCCTACCCTCTTTGCCGCAGACTTTCGAATTAGTTTATGATGCTCGCACGGCGCTTGTTGTTCGTCGTCCTGGGTGTCCTCTTTGTCCTTGCTCTGCCTCCAGATGTCTACACTGACTCCGCTCCTTGTTGGCGTAGCGCTCACGATTCGGTAAGCTGCCGTTCTGGGACTCTAGCGGTGAACTGCTGTGCTCTCAACGCTGAATAAACGCGCGTCCTTCCGGGCGAGTCGGACCTATACCTTGTACATTTTCTGCAGGACGATCAGGCATACGCCGGAGTTCGCCAATGCAGTCCTTGTAGGCAGGCAGCTATATCTAGACCACTTTCCTTCTGAGCCCTCAATTCCTCGTCGAAATACTCTATTTGTTCAAATCTGTCGGACACGCAGGGTGGGATGCCAAGATCAAATCGCGACAGAAGTTGTGACAAAGCGCCTGGACCTAGCCATGTGATGCCGTAAGGACCTCAGCTACCTATGTCTCAATTCGGAGACTTCAGCTCTAAGTCCCGAACGTCTCGACGTTGTCTTTGATAACTCCGCATGGCTCTACTTGGTTCTTCACGTTGTTTCACTGATTACTGGTTTACTTGATGACAGATACTTGTTGACTAATAGAAAGCGACAGATCCAGCGCTCGGCCTGCTTATATAGGCCTCTGTTTACCGCTAGTTATTGGCGTCTCCTTGCCTCCTGGTCCAAAGTCCACGGTTTAACTGTTCGACCTTTCGCCCTCTGCGCACGGCACCATTATCAGATCCTTTACTTCCTTCTGCTCACGGCCCTTCGGTGCTCTTTTTTTTTTCCGTCTCTCTCTGACCCTCCCTGTACTTGTCTCTCTCGCCGCACTACCGTTACTGGTAACTGGTAGGCCACTGCTTGCATGCGTTTACTCTGCTTGCTTTCTAACTTGTGGGTAGTTATTCAACTCCTCACAGCAGTCGTTTTTTGTGGTGAAAAAATTACTTTTTAAATACTGCCAAATGGACAATTTTCTAAATAGCTACTGCTCGCAGACATACACCGCTGCACCTAAAACTTTAATCGCCTTTATCTCGAAAATACATTTTTAAAAACTGCTGACATCATAACTCTACTGCAAGTTGACCAATCGTTTTCAAATTAGCACTCCTACCTACTACGACCAACGCACTGTTGGATTAGAAAAAAATTGTCCATTTGGCAGAATTTAAAAGATCATTTTTTCACCACAACAAATGAATATTTTGATTCAAACCGATGCCAGTTTGTAAATATTTGATACTTTTTAAAGATCGTAGGCTATTATAGGGAAAATATATTTAATTTTCATAATATTTTTTAATTTTTCGGTTTCCGCCACTCATTGCCTCTGAGAACCCCTCTTTTTTTAGACTACGCCTCTGAAAAATCCCATACAGAATCCTTCAGAATCCCACACAGCTCATCCATTCGGAACTGTTGGGATTTTTCCATGATTTTCCTGGAAAAATTCTTGTGCACCAAGGAAAGGGAGTTTTTGGAGGCACCGGAGGAAACCAAAAATTGTATCATAACAGTCGTTCATAACCCAAATATAGTATATCACCTAAATAAATGTATATATAGTAAGAGAGTACATACATTTTGTAAATGTAAGGTAATTTAAGGTAAAGGGACGCATTATGTCAAGTATCTAGGTAAGGTAAAATGTACAAAAAAGGCTAAAAACCCTTTTTTTATGTACAATTTTTGTAAATTTGATGTCAAATTATTCTTTACAAAGTTGTAAATAAATTATGAGATTTTGTATACGCTCTAGCATTGAGGTCTGGTTGTAGATACATTTAAAAAAAAACATCTTTTATCTTGCATATGCAATGGAATTCTGTTAGAGTTTCTCTATCAGGCATAGGTGATTATTTGAGCTCCGAAAATGCAAACGTTTTTCACTGAACAAAATAACTATCAATCTTTCGGTTTTGGCGCGTTTCCCTAACAAGTGTCTCGCAACGTCCTCCACTGTTTGAAAAACACCCAACAGAAGAAGTAAACATTATAATTACAATAAATATTTATTTATGCAACACTCAAAGCTTTTTGGCTTTTTGGCTTCCGGTGCCGTCCTTCCTTCCTTCTAAGTTGCCGCAACACCCGCAAGTGCCGTGGAGTTACTTAATATTAATATTTTCGAGATATTAAATTATAATTTGGTATGTTTGTTGGTTCGTGTGAAATGGTAAATGTAGTGGTATTTTTTCAGTGCTGGGTAATTTTGTCTTGCAGAGTTGTATTTGGAACAGCTGAATGTGATGTGCGAAGCGTTATCGAAATCGTTGCAACTGTTACATCTGTTATTGCTTTATTTACTACTTGCATTTTGTTTAAAGTATAATTGTCAAAAGCGTTACCGCTCATTAACCTGTTTATGATTTTTATACCCGAAGGCCTGAGGTTGCAGTTCAAGTTGTTAAACCAAGGTTTGCTTAGCGTTGTTGGGAAGAGTTCGCAGTAACCCCGCTGTTTACCACCAGCGGATTCGGCGTAGTACAGTGAAGGTACCGTGTGAAGGAGCGTTTTTGGCAGTTAAGTCCACGAAATCGTTTTGGGGAATGCCAGTGTGATTTTGTATGTAATGGATTTAAACAGCCAGTAGTTGAAGATGATTGGCAATTTTCTTCTTATATTGCAGCTTATGTAGTTGTCGTGACTGGACTTAAGAATTGCATTTGCGCTTTTTCTGCTATCCGTCAAGAAGGCTACGCGAGTTATGCCCACCGAAACGACATGGTCGAGGGCCTTATCAATCGCTAGCAGTTCGGCCGATAGAGACGACAAAATCTATTTACTATTTACTAGCTATTTACTAGAAACGCTGCGCTTGAATACTTATCTGTAACTGACCCGTCTGTGAAAATGATGTCAAAGTCCCTATTCATAAGAGATCCCATTTTTTCCTTAAAAATTTGTAAAATACTAGCTGTATTCATATCACATTTGTTTTTTGGCTGTTCCCTTAAAGAAATCTTGGTCTACCCTTATTTTACTATTATGTACAGGTAATGCATCACAGATTTTAACTTGATCTAGGATATGTATAAAGTCTTTACATAATTTGGCATAACCAACATTAATTTCACTATTGGATACAAGTGTATCTTTGGCTCGCAGCTCATAGGCAAAAACTTTTATCAATTATTCAAATTCTGTACTCGGAAATAAGATCGGTACCGTTGTACACTTTATTAAGCCGAGTACGCGTCTAAGACAGAAATTTGTTTGTACTTTTATTTTATCCATAGCTGTTTTGGACATTTTGCTAAATGAAGAACATGCATATTTTAGCGTACTTCTAAAAACGCTAGATATTTGATTTGCACTACATCTTTAATTGGAATTCCCTTACAAAAAACTTGAAGCGGCTGTTTGCGCAGATTAAAGTGAATAACGCTAGACTTAGCTGGATTAAAGGATAAATTTAGCTCACTACACGCTACTTCAAACTCTGTTATTTTTTCTAAAAGTATATCCCTTGCTCCTGAAAAGGTAGCATCGAAACAAACCAGAAAGAAGTCGTCTGCGTATTGAAACATTTCGTAGTTTTCGTCATTCAAACTGTGAAGATTTGCAGTGTATAGATTAAACAAAGTGAGGCTAAGGCAACTACCTTGGCAGACTCCTCTATCAACTTCAAGGCGACTTTTCCCCTTGACAAGAACTCGCTTCCTAAGGAAGTCAGTTAACCAGGCAACGTGGTGTTGATTGAAGTTGAGATTTTGGAGTTTGGTTTCTAAGATTCCTATATCGACACTGTCAAAGGCTTTTTGCAGATCTAAACATGCTGCCACTACCTGAAGTCCTTCTGCTTTTAATGCTTGCACTTTGTTTATTAGATCATTTATGCACATAGATGTGGATCTGTGTTTCCTAAATGCATACGATCCGTTCGGAAGCAGCCTATTTTGTGAGATGTGGTGATCTAACTTGAGTTTAATCTTATCTTGTTATCTTAAAAAGTACACTTAGCAAGCAAATTGACCTATAGCACTAACCATACAACATATAGACTGGTCAAGCGCGAACATTGGACCCTTCGCCAAAAGTGATTTTATTGCTGGCGGGAATTCGGTGTCCGTTTTGTTTACAAACCAATCAGCTGTTTTTTTGTTGTGTGTTAGAACTTTGCTCCGTTCCATCTGCAGTCTTTCTAGTTTCCTTATTTGTCTCATCTTGGTTGTTTTTGTTAGTTTTTTGGTAATGTTCTGCTCGCTCTCCATAAATGATGTGAAGTCGTTCTGGTTTAGTTGTTTTTGTAACATCTTTCTCTTATCCTCTCTCTTTTCAATTAGTCTTTTTGTATATGATGTTTGTGTTTGATTAGCAAGCTTAATATTTTCATATGGTAGAAATGTGAGTGTTTGTCCAGTAATTTGTATCGTCTGTAAACAATTTGTGGCTCCTAGTGCTGTCTTTTATGAATTTGGGTATTATTTTTGTCTTCCTACATTTTACAAGAAATTTAATGTTTGTATTTAACTTGGTTAATTTAGTTGACGTCAGTTGAAAATTGTTAATCGTTGGTCTTGCTTTGTAGTAGTTACGTTTTTTATCCCCGTATCCCATTTTGAAGTGTTATGCTATCGGCATGCCTTCCGTTATTTTATATAGTTGGTTTTGGCGACCTTTCCAAAGTATATTAATTGTTAGCCGGCTCGAGGTCAGGATGTTGAAAAAATAACACAATTTTTTTTTAATTTTGGTTATTTGTCAATATATTTCGGATGCTCTTCGGCAACCGCCTTTAGGATTTACAATTTACATAACATTTGACATACATTTAATTTTCACGTCTGCGTCCGGTGACGTGGAGTTGTTAACTAATTATTCTTTCCCTAGTAAATGTCTATATAAATGAGCGCAATTGTCAGTGTCCGTTTTGTAGTTCATCCGTATGTCTGTAGGTGTTTTTATGATACGTAGCATTTCTATGGTGAATCGTTTGGCATAGTGTTGTTCTTGTGAAAAGATAGTCGCCTCTTTCAAGTTCGGAGAGTGATTATTCTTGGCACAGTGGGACATGAGTGCTGTTTCTTGCGCGTTCGTATGGTGTCTAGCTTTGAAGTCCGATTTATGCTGTGCTAGTCTAGTTTTTAGTTTCGATTTTGTTGTTCCTATATATATCATGTTGCATATTTCGTTGTTGTTGCCGTTGCACGGTATTTTATATATCACGTCTTTTTTGTCAATTTCATTTATCTTTGATTTTGTTCTGTTGTATATAGATTTTAATGTGTGGTCCGGTTTATGTGCGATACTTATGTTTTCTTTGTCGTAGCATTCCGATTTCGCTACACGTTCGGATAATGCCGGGACGTATGTAATTGACATATATTTTTTGTTTTTATTGTTTTTAACGCTATTTTGTTTTGTTGTTTTGTGTTCCGATAATAATGTTTTTATTATGTGTTTTGGGAAATCATTGTCTGTCAACATTGATTTTATCTCCTGATTCGTCTCTTCGTGGTAATCCGTGTCTGAAAATTTGAGCATTCGCTGTATACAGCTTCTAGCTGTATTTAATATCATATGTTTTGGGTGTTTGGAGTTAAAATTGATGATTCGTCCGGACGCAATTAGTTTCTTGTACCATTTTAATTTTAATCGGTTTCCACGTCTAATTGTTACTGAGTCCAAGTTCAAGTTCAAGTTCTATTGTAAATTTTATATTATTGGCGAAAGAGTTGAGCATGGTCTGTGTAGTTTTAATGTCATCCTCTTGAATGATTGCGAACAGGTCATCTACGTATTTTGTCAGTAATCTTGGAGGTCGTCTTAGTGTTTCTAACGTGTTGTCCAAGAGGCTGGCGATCCCATAGGCATTCCTTTTAATTGTGTGTAAAAATTGATTTCAAATTTGAAATATCTGTTTTCTTTAATACAAAATTTTATTATGTCCATAAATATTAATCTTTCATCGTCGCCAATATATGTGTTGTTGATTTTGTCTTTGAATTCTTTTGAAGGTTTTATGTTATATTTTAATATGTCAATTATGTATTTGCATAGTGCATAGGATGGTGATCCGAATGAATTTATGAATTTTGGGTAGTCCATATATTCTTAGTGGTAATGCTTATTTCTTTCGATCCTTGAGATAAGTTCCATTTTTGATAGTTTGTCCCTTATTTCGTAATTTTTTGTTTGTGTCTAGGGGTGGGGTCTTTCCTTAATGTCCTGTATGTGTTCTTATCCTTTAATATGTCCTTCATTTTTTGGTTGTAGTCATCTTTTTTCATAGCTACCGTCTTGTTACCTTTGTCAGATGTCGTCATTTTCTTTAAGAAATCTCTTTTGAGGATTTCCGTCCGCAATTTATTTTAAGAGAGGGAATTTCTTCTTCTTTATTGGGAGAACGAACTTTGGACCTTTCGCCAATAGTGATTTTATTGCTGGCAGGAACTCGGTGTCCTTTTTATTTACAAACCAATTAGCTGTTTTTTTGTTATCTGTTAGAACTTTGCTTCGTTCCATCTGCAGTCTCTCTAGTTTCATTATTTGTCTCATCTTGGTTGTTTTTGTTAGTTTTTTGGCAATGTTCTGCTCGCTCTCCATAAATGATGTGAAGTCGTTCTGGTTTAGTTGTTTTTGTAACATCGTTCTCTTATCCTCTCTCTTTTCAATTAGTCTTTTTGTATATGATGTTTATGTTTTATTAGCAAGCTTAATATTTTCATATGGTAGTAATGTGTGTGTTTGTCCAGTAATTTGTTTATGTCAAAATGTATATCTTTATCTTTTATGAATTCCTACATTTAGAAAAAATTTAATGTTTGTATTTAACTTAGTTAATTTAGTTGACGTCAGTTGAAAATTGTTAATCGTTGGTCTTGCTTTGTAGTAGGAGAGAGCATTTGTATCATTCGATACGATAACTTCCCCTTCCTAAGTCAGGCTTTCTTGATGCTATAAATTCAAAAAAGTCATCTAATTCAAAAGGATTTCGGACATGGAATAGCTGATGCCTGTTTGGGTTGGGAAAGACTGCTATTGTAGATGGCGTATTTTTAATTACATGTAAAAACTGTTCGTCTTTTTCTTCAGACCAAGTTTTGTTAGTTCGTTTTATTTGAATTTTGTATTTGTATTTTATTATCAAATTTCATCCTAACGCTACAAGTTTGGAACTTATAAGTTAATGCGCTAGTCACTAAGAGTTGCAAATATTTAATTGTTACATTATACTTAAAACTAATTTTCATAAAAACTAATTTAAGTCGCCTTCTATTTTTACTTTAATTTACGTAATAGTGTTTTTAAGGTGTGTGAATAATTTTATCTTGAATTGCGTGGCACTGCTATTATTTTTAAGATGGTTGGGGAGCTGATTCCATGATCGAATAGCATTAATTAAAAATTGTATTTCGGATGTCAATGATCTAGGTCTTATGCAAGTAAGATTGTTTGCTCTTCTAGAGGATGTAAACTGAAGTTTTTCAAAAAAATACGAAGGTACTTTTTGGAAAATAATTTTTTGCAGAAAAATTAAGATTCGCATCTTTATCCATTCATTTAGCGAGATATCGAATATTTTCAGCGAAAATTCGGATACGTGATCTCTATGTGGTAGTGTGAGGAGTCTTAAAACTCCCCACAAATTCTGAGACAGGAGAGCTGCATAGCAACAGCGAAGGAGGCGAGAATGCCGGAGGAGTCAAGGGCAACAAGGTCAAACGGTAAACAACGGACCTTGGACCCGGGCAAAGCGGAGACACCGTGGACTAACGGTACCACGCTGGACATTGGACCCTCACACGGCAAGGGCAACAGGGTCGAACGGTAAAATGGTGGACTTCGGACCCGCACAAAGAGGACGCACCGTGAACTAACGGTGCGGCAGTGGACCTTGGACCCGATCACGCGAGCTGGAAAAGGGAAATAACGGGACCATCACAGGATATAAAAGGCGGCGCAAGCGCAGCACAGAGGAAGTAATAGTGCGAGAATCAAAGCGAGTGCGTGTACGCGAGACCAGTAGCAAGTTAATCAAGTGTCGAGGACCAGGATCAAGATCGCAAAGTCGAGACGCCGAACGACTGAGAGTCTACAAGGCTGAGGCTTCAACGCTGAGATCCAACGGGTGCTAGGTCGTGGTTAAATCGAGCTCAGGGAGTCCGTGCGTGGAGTCTGCGATAAAGGTGGCTGGGCGAAGAGGTCGAACCGAGTTCAACCGGCTAGGCGATACACCTTGCCGACACAATCCGGACCAACTTAGGGAGCCTGCGATAAAGGTGGCTAGGCGAAAAGGCAGAACGGCGTTCTACCTGCTAGGCGAAACTTCTTGCCGCCACGAGGCAGATACCAGCAAGCAGTCGACGACGAGGAGCGACGCCGGGAAGGACAGCGACGAGGAGCGACGCCGCAGAGGACGACGACGAGGAGCAGCAGCAGCTGAAGAGCCGCGAGGCTTGTACAAGGAGACGAATAAAGACAGTTACGATCCCAACAGAACTCTTGCGTTATTCATTGGTCAAAGGCAATCACCCAATATAAATTTGGTGGAACGAACCCACAACCTCTCTGAGCTAGCCGCCCGTTAACGTAGCGAGCGAGAATACATAGAAATCAGGTCGTTACATCTGGCGCCCATGAGTGATTGCCCTGACCAAGAGAACAAAAGATCAAAGATGGGAAAGTCCTGGATTTATAATCTCAGGAAGGAGGACTTCGCCGAGGTGAGCAATTTTCTGGGAATAGAACTTGAGGGCTCGGTAGAGGCGATGAGGAAGACCCTGGCAGAGACGGTTGACCGCATAACAGAAGACCCGGGCGTGGCAGAGTTAGTGGCAGGTCTGGAGGTCAAATTCCGGAAGCTGCCGGTCCCAAAATTCAAGCTAACAGCCGCAGATGCCGAAGGCCTTATAGCAAGCCTGGATATTCAGAGCATGGCAAGCGACGGCAGGCAGCGAGAAGGCAGCCGCGAGAGGAAAGAAAGCGTACGGCCACATCCGCAGGACTACGCCAAGGTGGCCAAGCAAGTCCGAGAGTGGAACTTTCGGTATGACGGCAACGACAAGCCACTGGAGTTCCTGGAGCAGGTGGAGTGGTCAGCCGTGACATATGGTCTGGATATAAACCAGATCCCAGATCCCAGTGGAGTGCTGTTCGGGAAACGCGCAACGATCCCAGCCTCCGAGGGGCGGCCAGGGATCGTAAGGTGCTGCCTCTCAAAAATAATGGGCGACCTGAAGGCGGAAGAAATGCAACTGTCCGCCACAGTGCTCATAGGTGACGCGAACGTTAAGGCCACGGTGGACACCGGCGCGACAGCGAGTTTCATCAGCAAAGAGCTGGCGGACAGGCTGCAGGCGGCAGGAAAGGTTGGACCCACAAAGAGGCAAGTACGGATGGCGGACGGTAGATGCGGAGACGTAAAATCGCAGTTAGAAATTCAAATCGGACTTGGCACAAGAAAAGTGTCAATGGAGCTGCTGATCCTCCCAGGATTGATTGACGAACTGTTGCTAGGATGGAACTTCCTCACCAAAATCGGAGCCGAGGTGAAATGCGCAGGTCACAGAGTGATGATACCGGCGAGGGACAGACACCGAGGCTGGCTAGAGGAAAAACTGTCGGTAGCAGTCGTGGAAGCCGCGAAGTAATTTTCGGAGAAGGATGTGGACCAGTTTTTAAAGATCGAGTTGGAGAGCATGGAAGATCTGCAAGGCACGTCAAACGTGGCAGTACACAGGATCACCATGAAGGACGATCAGCCGGTCAAACAGCGATACTATCCGAAGAATCCAAAAATGCAGGGCGAGATCAACGCCAAAGTAGACGAGCTACTTGAAAAGGGATGCATCGAACCGTCAAGGAGTCCTAACAGCTCACCAATAGTCATGGTGAGAAAGAAGACCGGGAAATGGAGGCTCTGTGTGGATTTCCGTGAAGGATGCATATCCAATGCCGATGATCAACTACATCCTGGACCAACTCCGAGAAGCTAAATATATTAGCAGCCTCGACTTAAAGGACGGGTACTGGCAAATACCGTTGGAGGCAGCCAGCAGGCAGTATACCGCATTCACAGTGCCAGGGAAAGGCCTGTTTCAATGGAAAGTTATGCCTTTCGGTTTACACTCGGCATCAGCAACATTCCAGCGGGCGTTGGACCAGGTAATTGGACCTGAAATGATGCCGCACGCTTTCGCGTATCAGGATGATATAATCGTCATCGGACGGACACTAGAGGAGCACATGCGGAACCTAAAGTAAGTATTCAGAAGACTGCGAGCGGCAAACCTGAGAGTAAACGCGGATAAGTGTAAATTCTTCAGGAAGGAACTTCAATACTTAGGGCATCGCATTACAGACCAGGGCATCGGGACGTATCCGGAAAAGGTATCAGCGATAGCGTTGCTAAAACCACCGGCAAATATCAAAGAACTACGGCAGTACTTGGGAGTGGCGTCGTGGTACAGGCGTTTTGTGCCAGATTTTGCCACACTAGTGCATCCGCTGAACGCCCTTCTCCGAAAGGGTGTCAAATGGGAATGGACCGACGACCACCAGCAGGCCTTTGAAGCTGTCAAGGCAAGATTGGTCGCCGACCCAATTTTGGCATGCCCGGATTTTACAAAGCCGTTTGTGCTGCAGACCGATGCCAGCGATTATGGGCTGGGCGCCATTCTCACTCAAAATTCCGACCAGGGTGAGCGGGTGATATCCTATTCCAGTCGGACCCTAAACGGGTTGGAAAAAAGTTACTCCGCCACTGAAAAGGAATGTTTAGCAATCGTGTGGGCCATAAGGAAATTAAAGCCATACCTGGAGGGATACCACTTCAAAGTGATAACAGATCACATGGCCTTGAAGTGGTTGAATAGCATCGAGAGCCCAACCGGAAGAATCGCGCGGTGGGCACTGGAGCTCCAGCAATACGACTTCGAAATAACATACAGGAAAGGCCAGCTGAATATTGTGGCGGACGCACTGTCGCGGCAGCCCTTACCTGAAACCTGGCAAAGGTTGAAAACGAAGTCACCTGGTCAGTCAGCAGAACAAGCCGAATGTAGCTGGATAAGGGACATAAGGGGCAAGATAGCACAGAACCCCCAAAAATATCCGGACTATTTAGTGGAGGCCGACCGGCTATACCGGCACATTCCTCACAGAGCAGGCAACGAGTCATGGTTGAGAACCACGATACGCCGACGGCCGGACACGAGGTATTATTGGCCGGGCATGCACCGCGACATTAGGAAGCACGTGCGGAACTGTGAGAGCTGCCTCAGGTACAAGCCCAGTCAGCTCCAGGCAGCCGAAAAATGCTCACACAGATCCCAGAGGAGCCCTGGGCCACAGTATGCGCCGATTTCGTTGGGCCGCTTCCTCGGTCGAAACACGGGAACTCGATGCTACTAGTGCTCGTAGATCGGTTCTCGAAGTGGACGGAAATAGTGCCAATGCGTAGGGCTACCACGGAGACGCTGGAAAAGGCAATCCGGGAAAGGATTGTCTCAAGGTACGGCGTGCCGAAGGTCTTAATCACCGATAACGGGGTGCAGTTCACGAGCAGGGCGTTCAAGCGGTTCCTGACAGTGTTGGGAGTGCGGCACCAGTTCACAGCCCCGTACACACCACAAGAAAATCCCACGGAGAGGGCCAATAGAACTGTAAAAACAATGATCGCCCAGTTTGCCGGACAAGACCAGAGAACGTGGGATGAGAAATGGCCAGAATTGCAGCTGGCCGTGAACACTAGTGTAGCCGAGTCCACAGGGTATTCGCCGGCATTCGTCACGCAGGGTAGAGAGCCCAGGTTACCGAGCGCGTTGATTGATGAAGAAACCACCGGCACAGGAAGGGAAACCCAGACCCCGTCGGAGAATGCGAAAAAAATAAACGAAATCTTCGAGCTGGTCAGACGGAACATGGAGAAGGCGGCGCAGGATCAGGCGCGCCACTACAATCTCCGGAGGCGCCCTTGGAAACCACAGATTGGAGACACGGTATGGGCCAAGGAGCACCATCTATCCAAGGCGGCAGAAGGATTCGCGGCGAAACTGGCCCCCAGATACGAGGGACCGTTTAAAATAATTAATTTCGATTCTCCGGTTATTTGCAACCTGCGGCACGAACACACGGGCAAAGAAAGGAAAACACACATAAGCCAGTTAAAACCCCAAAGCAAAGAGGGGCAGTCTCAACAAATCCGGCGTATCGGAGGAGCACTGTACCCTAACCGAAGAAAGGGGGAGGACGATACACAGTATCGAAATTAACGGTCAAGCACACACACACCGGCACACACGTCAGGAGCGCGAGAGCGGGACAGGGAGGGTTTAAAAAGCCGTAGGCACCGTTACCGGCTAAACACACACAAGCACGGGTTGCGTAGGAGGCGTGTACACGGAGGGCACCGTTACTTGTAAACGTTACACGGACACAGAGCGGAGAGCGAGTCCCGTTACCGGTTCACGTCTCCGCGAATAACGGAACCGAGGATACGCGGAAGAACCGAGGTTTCGTCAGCGACGGCGCTGCATGGTGCAGGTCTTTCCAAAAAAGATAACCATCATGAGCGCACGTAAGAGCAACACCCAATCGCGAGTGGAACACGAGGTGAGGGAGGAGCGCGCCAGGGAACAGCCAGTGGCGAAGTGGAGACGGGACTCCGATTTCGTTCTCCAGCTTCTGGCGTCCCCCCTGGTGTCGCGATCCCCGTCACCGGTCAGCGAAGCTGACGAGGAGTCCACCGGGGAGATCTCGGACGTGGAGCTGCCGTCCGAGGAGGAGGACCCAGGAGCAGACGCGACGGAGATCGCAGAGGTCGTCGCCATCTCTTCCGACGAGAGTGGGCCAGAGGACGCGAGTGAGTAGGAGGAGGCGGAGGAGGGGACGGAGACCGTCAGTCCCGAGGTGTCCTCGGACGAGGACGACGTGGCGCGGCGAGCGGCGAGGGACCGGATGATCTTCCGCCGGTTGAGCAGGGCGACGGCAGGGCTCGGGAGGATCTGCCTAGGGCAGATGCCACCGTCGGGCAAGCCCAAGGAGTGGGCTCGGATCCTGGAGGCGCGGGCGGTCACTGTCCGCCAATGAGCAGACGGTCAAGTGGACGTAGCCCGCGCCCGAGGAGGCAGCAGAGGAGGCCAGGATGCGAGAGGCCATCGAAGCCATCGAGTGGCGGCGCCCACCGACGCTGAACCCGCGCGATCCGAGGGCCAAGTCGGCGAAACGCGTCGCGGAGACGGCCGATCGCGCGGGGCTGGAGGTGAATACCGAGAAGGAACGCGAGGCCCAGGAGGGGCTGGAGAACGGGCCATGGGAGTGGCCAACACCGCCGGAGACGTCGCGGGACACGGCGCCACCCCCGAAGCTGGCGCGGCAGACTTCGTGCCCGGAGTCGCGAGACCCACCAACAAGGCCGACGCTGCGGAGACAGCAGTCGGAGGGCGCGAAACCGTGGGCGGAGGTTCCGGAGGCGGAGTGGCCGGGGCGGGTGGCCGAAGAGGCGCAGCGACAGCGAGGAAGGCAGAGGAAGGCCAGGTGGGCCAAGCTCGTGCTGGAGGAGGGACAGCGCTACCGAGTCAAGGCAGCAGGGGGGCGGGTGCTGGTGTTTAAGGCCCAATAAACGGATAACAGCATTAAAGCCCAGCAGTTATTATTTGGGCAGGGAAGCACAACACAGCACAACACAGGAAAAAAAGAGTGGTCCGCCGCAGCAGCCGATCGCGGAACGGTGGCGGTGAGGGGGGGAATCACGAGGCTTTTTTCCCTTATGTCGTCTTCAATTTTTAAAATAGCTTCTGTTTTTCCTAAAACCGGACTGATTATTAGTAAGCATTGCATTGTCGGACATAAATTTATCAACTTGATCAGCCGTGAGATTCTCAAATACCTTTGATAGGTAAGGTAAAATGGAGATGGGTCTGTACTCATTATTTGATTTAGGAATCGGAATTATTTTTGCCCCTTTCCAACAGTCCGGATATGTAGATTTTGTCAGTACAGTATTAAAGGTATAGGTTATATATGGCAGTATTTTTGGCAGCAGAATTTTTATAAATTTAGGGTTTATGTTGACAGACCAAGTGGCGTCACTCTTAATTCTTAGTATACTTTGAAGGACATCACACTGATTAACACACATAAACCTAAATCTAATATCACAAACAGTTTCAGGTACAAATCGTGGGTTCAGATATTTATTTTAAGTTCTTTTACATTTATGTCTTGTTCAAGTCTTGGTTTAACTTTGCATGTTCCCAGGTTTTTAATTATTTTCCATGTCTGAGCAGTGGAAGATGCGTTGTTGAATTTATGGGAATAGAAATTTGTCTTGGCGGTGTCAGTAAGTTTGGTCACATTTTTTCTCAATGACTTGAACACTGCGTAAGCTTGAGGTGTCCTGTACCTTCTCCACTTATTGTACGACCCGTCACGCTGTTATATTGCGTCTTTGATGTTTCTTTGGAACCATGGTTTTTCAGAAAAACGAATAACTTTGCTACGAACAGGTACGAGACAGTTATATAAATAACAAATATTGTTTTGTAAAAGGTTAACTTGTTCGTCTACTTCGAAAAGGGAATATATGTCATTCCAATTGCACAAATTAAAGGTGGAGTCCAAAAGGTCATAATGATATTTCTAAAGTCCCTAAAAACTATTGGATGGTCAAGGTATTGTAGGTCAATTGCGTAAGTCAAGTATATGAGGTCATGTTTTGAAAACGATGGGACAATAAGTTGGTCATATGTAGCTACTTTGTCTGTATCAGACACAAAAAATAAGTCTAAAAGCGTAGGGGACACAAAGTTAATTAACTTCATCCCCAGCGATTTCATGTCCTCTGCAAGTTGGGATTCCCTTAAAATATCGCTATTAAAATCGCCTGTTATAATGACGTCTGAATAATTAATTGACACGTCAGGAATGATGTTTAAAAATTGTTCATAGTCAATCCGGCAGTTAGGTCGGTATATACACCCAATTAGTAGCTTATCAGCATATCTTTGACACACATTAAGACCAGCTCTCTTCTTTCCGAGAACCCTTAACATCGCATGGCTATGTTTTTATGGCTATGGATTTATGTTTATGTTATTGTTGTTGCTGTCACCCATTTTAAATTATTTAATTGTAATATTAGCTGCGCTCGCAGTCTATAAATATGTATTACACCAAGAAAGAAAATAAAATTAATACGACTGATTCTAATCCTAAATAAATATAATAAAACTACTGACAATTTCACAAAAATGGAATATAAATATAAGAGCGTCTTAGGTGCGAAATTAATTATCATTTAATGTCCCAGAATTAGCAGCTTCCAGCGCAGCTAATTCATCGGGGGTGCAAATCTACATTTGTGCCAGTTCGCCCAGGCTTTGCACGCAAATGCCGTCCCCTCCCTCTCTCTCCTTTACGAAAATATCTCCACGGCGAGAGAAAACAGCTGTAAGGCGCTTCAGCCTCTTGAGATGCATCGCCCGCTTGAAAATTTTATATTTTGTTTTGGTCAGCTGTTCGTTTATATATATAAACGCTGGCGAGTCTAGGCCGATGAGCTTTAAGCTCAGTTGCGTTTTAATTATAATTGGATCCACTTCTGTACGGATCAATTTTCGCGGTCGCGTTCGAAAAATTGAACGTACTTTAGGCGGCGGGGTCAGTTTGAGAGAGAAGCACAGTGGTTGAAAAAGTGCTTTCACATTTTCCCCCTGGACTTATGGGACCCCATGCCAACGCAAGTCACAGGCGACTTCCGACGCCGCCTGTGCGTTGCAGGAGGCCACCCACTTTGCCTTCAACTCGTCAACGCGCTGATCCTGGCTGTTTTTGGACAGTTTCGCCTCCAGCTCCTGGACCCGCTGCCTCAGCATCCCCACCTCTCTCACCTCGCTCTCCAATTGAGTAACTCTTTTTCTTCCAGAGTGCCGGTTATACGTGCCTCGTCATCACGGATCTCCCCTGCAAGACTTTCCTTAAGCTCGGAAAATCTGAGGTAAATCGTGTGAAGCAGTTGAACATTGGAGTCACGGGCTCCCTTCAGATCGGAGTGAGTTTCCTTCCTAAGTCGCTTTGCTGCTGAAGACATATTTGTGTTGGTGACGAGAGAGTTGAGTGTTTTTATGTGTTGAGTGTTTTGTCTCTGTGTTCTTGTGTTTTGCTATGCACTGTTTCTTTTATTGTTTTGTTGTTGCACTTAAAATTGTGGATTTATTAAGAAGCGATTTTACTTCTTAAAACCAATTTATTCCGGGCAACAAGAACTTTAATGTGTTTTACTCTTTTTTATGGTGCTGCCGTAAGCAGTTTTTAATTTTTTAAGCCGAGTTTAAGATGTCTTTCTGTGTTTAAAGCGGGGCTTCACAAAAGTGGGTCTATTTCTCTTTCACGTTATTCGATATCTCTGCTTATATTTTTTAAGATTTTTAATACTATTCCAGATGTTTGGGCTTTCCGAGATTTCATTAAGAAATGATTAAAAGTTGGATTTTCTTTTGTTACTTATGTAGTTTTGAAGTGCCTTTTCTGCCTCTAGGGCTTTTCGGGCGTCTTCAAACTTTTTGGAGCGGTAGAATTTCTACCTTGCAGCATTTCTTAGACGAAAAAGTTTTGCAGCTTCCTTACACCACAATTTTTTGGGTTCGTAGTTATTTTTCCTGTTATTTTCACAGTGTTTGACTTGATTGACGCTTCTAGTGACTTGGTTATAGCTTCTATACAGGTAAAGTTGGTGTTTTCGAAATTAGCTTCCACTTTGTCGTGGAGAATTTTAAAAGTTTTTACTTCAGTACTGACAGTATTAATAACAATTTCAATCGGGATATGATTGCTGTTGGTAATTTTAACTTTGGAAGAACTCCATGAGATATTTAAGTCCCTTCTGTTACAAAAGGTGAGATCTAGTACCGATAATTGAACAGGACTGAGTGAGAAGAACCATCATTTAGGCAAGCAAAACCAGCATCAAGCGCTACTCTTTCCAATGTGTGACCCTTGGCATGGCTGTTCAAGCTGCCCCATGTAGTTGACCTCGCATTGAAGTTTCCTCCAATAACGGTGGGGTCGGACAATGTAGACGCGTAGTTAAAAATGTTTTTCAGGCCCTGTTTCTGATCGGTTACTGTGGTGGTTGGGGGGATATATAAGCTAAATATATTAACATTCTTCTTAAGATTAAGAGTTTGAACTCCAATGTTTTCTACTAGATCAAATGATTTAAGAATTCTAATCTTGATGTTGTTGCGGATATAAATCCCAACGCCGCCATAGCCGTCCTCTCTTGGTTTGCAATGAAATTTGAAATCTGGGATACTACAATCAGTATTATCCTTAACCCAGATTTCTGAGAGTAAAGCTATGTCAACGTTGTTATTTATTAGATACATATTAAGTAGGTGCTTGCTGTTAAGTTTGTTCAGGCTTTGAATGTTGATTTGAAGAATTTTCATTACGGTATTACAGTTAGAGAATGAGATTCAAATGAACTGGCAATCTGAAGTGCATCTAAATCCGCGTTGCTCTTGTTCACAAAGTCCCTGATCTCAGTTAGAAATTTTATAACTATTGTGTTTCTACCTACTTCATTTCCTGTGATACCAATAAACTCCGTGATTTTCTTACATAAAGCATTTAGTTTGTCCTGAGCTACATTGGAACAAGTCTGAGAAATGGAACTCAGATTGTTCATCCCGTTCCCTTTGGTTGTACTGGCATATGAATTTATAGAATGTATACCTTTGGTTGATTTTGCTGATGAATTCAGAGTACTGTTTGCCTGATTGATTTGCCATGATGGCGTGGGGAAAGATAACTGATCTTCCATCGCAGGCGCTCCTCTGCGAATTAGGGATGGGTATTTCTTACGCGCTTCTTGTATAGTTAGGTTTTCTAAAGTCCTAGTTTTCTTCCTGGCTGAACAACATGGTGATATAGCCACGTGGCTTTCCTTGCAATTGGCGCACTCAACTTTTGTGCATGCTTCTTCTTCTTTGTGCACAGAACCACACTTGAAACATTTCTTCTGTCCCTTGCAATGTTTTGCGGTATGTCCAAAACGGAAACACCTGAATCACTGCACGAAATACACATACGGCTGAACCTCCACCTTTGAGTACAAGAATTTAATCTCCTTTGGTAGTTGCTGCCCATCAAAAGTTATTTTGACCCTGCCTGTGGAAACAAGTTTATTCTTGTTAATTATATCCTTTTCCATAATTCTGCAAACATCTAAAATAGCAATCTGTGAGCTTAGGAGTTCTAAGAGCTTTTAATTTTTAAGATTGTTTGGTGTTATGGAACTGCATTTTTCCCGGAGGCCAGCGACGGCTAGCCACGGAGTCCCAGGGTGGAGTTCCCCCTATGTCCGACTCATCGGACGTCTCACGTCACTGACTTGACGATTACCATCACTATCACAAATCAAAACAAAACAAGGTATTTTTTACATCAAAAAACTAAGACATTTGGACGAAATTGGTGGCTTCGGTGTCCTCGCCGCAACGCACCCACCCTTCCTTGGGTGCCCCAAGTGTAATATTGGAGGCCCACCCCATCTCCGCAGACCGGAGTCTATTCCTGGTGGATTAGGATCGGCTCATCTCCCCGCCCAAGGTAACTCACACAACCGTTCCGGTAGCTTGTTTACATTTAATTTTGGGCCAGATTAAATATAGAATACATTCAGATTTAATTCCTACTCATAATCTACTCTTTTCATTAGCAACGCTTAAGGCCGAACTCCGACCGTCGCCCAGATGAGAAATGGTCAAAGCAACAATGGAAGGGAAATTTTTGGACGCTTAAAATTACAACTTTTTGGCAAAATCGCCACGTAGGGTGAATTAGACGGCACCGAATTGGAGGCGTTTGCCTACCGGGTCACCAAATCCTGAGGAGCTCCAAGGAAAAAGTAGGGACGTGCTGAAAAGGTATGTACGCTGAAAAAAATCCCATACGTCATTAAATTTCCCGACGCAATTTAGACGTAGTTGGACGCGCGGCTGGGGTGCGGAATTAATGCCTCTAATTCCAGATTAGATTTCACAATGAGTATTCCGAAACAATTTTTGACTGCCTGATTTCACAAATTAATAACTACACGTAATTTATTGCAGAGTTTAACGTTGGTTATTGTCGAAGCTGCAGCCAGAAGAAGAGACCGCTAGCGGCCAAAACCAGCGCGAGTCCGCACGGAGCCAAATGGTCCGGAGGATTTGCTCAGCGTCTGCGCCAGAGGGCCCGGAGGCTGTGCGTCGTCCCAAAGATGATCACGTGTTCAGCGCAGGTATTCGTTCCTGGAACGGACTTACCGAGGGAAAATCTGTATGTGGCTGACGCGGGAGGCTGTTGCTGCTGCTGATCGCTGATGCTGCTGCGGCTGATGCTGCTGTGGCTGATGCTGCTGCGACTGATGCTGCGGCGGCTGATGCTGCTGCGCTGCTGATCGTTGCTGCTGCTGCTGCTGCGGCTGATGCTGCTGCTGAAGCTGATCGCTGCTGCTGGTGGACGACGTGGTCTTCACGACCAGATTAGGTCCGCCAGGTAAGTATTCGCCTACCCGAATCTTCTAAATTTCCGGGGCCCTTTAGATAGGGTCCCCGGCGGCTTCAATATTTTGCGAGGACGCTTAAAGCGCCTCACATTTTCCCCACTTGAAAACCTAGTATCTCAGCCATTGAGGGCAGTATTATGTTAAGTTCTCATTACATGTTAAGTCTCCAAATATAGATTTAAGCTTAAAACCTAAGTTATCCTAGTTTCAAACATAAGCGCGCAAGGTTGCCAGTGTTGATCAGCAAGATCGGTCACCTGGCCAGTCTGGTCGAAAGTCGATAGTATCGATAAGTTATCGCAATCACCCGTGAACAAGCGAGCGTGCTGTTAAGCGCAAAGCGTGCTGTTAAAGGCAAGCTTAGCGCTGATGGCGCGAGCGTGCTGTTAAGCGCGAACTTGCTGTTAAGGGCAAGCTTAGTGCTGATAACGCGAGCGTGCTGTAAAGCGCAAAACAAGCGTGTCGACGTGGTACAGCGATCCGCTGAGATCGCTCTTTTCTTTTGCGGCAGCCGAACAGAACGGTCCACCAGGAAAACGCAGCGGAAGTAACCAGCGGACGGCGACATCGGATCAAGCTCAGATGTAAAATAAGCAACAGAGATCAGAGACAGACAGTACTGAGTGCGAAGGTCAGGTGGGATAAAAGAATAAATAAAAGGAAGATAAACTTGTGAAATTAAAAAACACCAAACTGGTAGTAAAATTTAGTGAACTTCGGGGAGTGCTTTTTCGGGTTGGCCAGGTTGCCGCATTGCGTATCCGAGGTCTGTTTTCTCTACGCAACGCGGAAACCAAAGCTACCCACGTGATACTCCAGGTCGGGCAAAGTCTCGTGTTGCTTCTCCGAGGTCTGTTTTCTCTACACAATACGAACGCTTACCAGACCGGAGAAGAGCCAGGGAAACTATCGCCGGCTTTTCCTACTCACGTCCAGGTAAGGGACAGGCTATTAAAATTTAGTGAATTTCACGGAAGGTCTTTTCGGACCAGTGAGGCTTCTGAGATGCGTCTCCGAGGTTTTTACGGACCAGTGAGGCTTCTGAGATGCGTCTCCGAGGTTTGTTTTCTCTACGCAACACGGACGCCCAAAGCTGCCCGCGTGCCCATTCACGTCGGACAAGCTCCCGTATTTCGTTTCCGAGGTTTACTCTGCCCAAGCCGAACGCTTGCCGGACGGGCTAATTTCTGTCGATTTCCCCGCGCCCTCCCCTTCGCTCCGCGCAGGGCCCAGTCGAAATCCCCGCAAGTTAAATCTACGCCGGTCCCGTTTTCGTATGGCGTTTTCGAGGTTTGTTTTCTCTACGCAAAACGGACGACGAGGCCGGCCACGTGATCCCGATAACAAAATCCCGGCGGCAACTCCCAGTCCCGTTTTCGTCTCCTGTGTTTCTACAAATTTAACTGTAGAGGACTCTGGCCGGACTGAAGCCTATCCCAGCAACAGGGACGACCTAGGTATCCTGTAGGAGTTGGGTTTTTTTTGGTATCAACCGCATGGTTTAAAGACCCATGTCCGGCCGTGAGACCCAGCCACTCCCACCTCATCATCCAGCAGCCATCCGCGCGACGCCCACTCAGAGGTCTTACAGCAGCGGACATGAAAACGGACCTAGAACGAAAAGCGTCGGAGGACGCAGAAGAAAAACCAGCTTCGTCAACCGCCGGACAGATCGAGGAGGGGAGCTTCTCCGAATCCGACGACGCATCTGCGACCCAACCCATGTGGTCGGTAGAGTTGAATCGGGTATGTCATCAAGAGTGGGTTGAGAATCGCTCCTCCTGAGGTCTTCTGTAGAGTCCTCGTGTTGTTCTTCGCGCGGGTGATATTCCTTCAGATCGCCTATGCCAGCTGCACGCCTCTTCCGGCCGTCTACCTGCTGTAACCGCACGACATTTGATGATAGAAATTTCACCACCTTAAATGGACCCGCGTACTTCGGTGCAAGTTTTGCGTTAAAGCCCTCGCTGGCATTGGACAGATGGTGAAGACGGACTAGCACCTGTGAACCTATTTGGGGTCGCGTCGCCTCAGGTTGTAGTGTCGACATTGTTCCTGAGAAGCTATCTGATTGGTTGTACAGGGCGGTGCGGAACGCTTCCTGAAGCCTTTTGGCTCGTTCCATTGGGTCCAATGCAACGAAGTCGGCTCCGACGAGCGCGAACGGCTCCGTAGGTTACCGAGTGAGCATCTTGCCAGCTGGTTTACGCTGGCTAACCTTGTACTGTTGGCAGGTCAGACAGCTAGAGCAATACCGTACCACGTCTCGATGAAGTCCAGGCCAAAAGTAACGTTGGGCGATCCTCCTGAGTGTCTTCCGGATGCCCAGGTGCCCGGCGATGGTCGTGGCATTCTCCTAGTGCCCCAAGTGTAATATTGGAGGCCCACCCCATCTCCGCAGACCGGAGTCTATTCCTGGTGGATTAGGATCGGCTCATCTCCCCGCCCAAGGTAACTCACACAATCATTCCGGTAGCTTGTTTACATTTAATTTTGGGCAAGATTAAATATAGAATACATTCAGATTTAATTCCTACTCATAATCTACTCTTTTCATTAGCAACGCTTAAGGCCGAACTCCGACCGTCGCCCAGATGAGAAATGGTCAAAGCAACAATGGAAGGGAAATTTTTGGACGCTTAAAATTACAACTTGTTGGCAAAATCGCCACGTAGGGTGAATTAGACGGCACCGAATTGGAGGCGTTTGCCAACCGGGTCACCTAATCCTGAGGAGCTCCAAGGGAAAAGTAGGGACGTGCTGAAAAGGTATGTACGCTGAAAAAAATCCCATACGTCATTAAATTTCGCGACGCAATTTTGACGTAGTTGGACGCGCGGCTGGGGTTCGGAATTAATGCCTCTAATTCCAGATTAGATTTCACAATGAGTATTCCGAAACAATTTTTGACTGCCGGATTTCACAAATTAATAACTACACGTAATTTATTGCAGAGTTCAACGTTGGTTATTGTCGAAGCTGCAGCCAGAAGAAGAGACCGCTAGCGGCGAAAACCAGCGCGAGTCCTCACGGAGCCAAATGGTCCGGAGGATTTGCTCAGCGTCTGCGCCAGAGGGCCCGGAGGCTGTGCGTCGTCCCAAAGATGATCACGTGTTCAGCGCAGGTATTCGTTCCCGGAACGGACTTACCGAGGGAATATCTGTATGTGGCTGACGCGGGAGGCTGTTGCTGCTGCTGATCGCTGATGCTGCTGCGGCTGATGCTGCTGTGGCTGATGCTGCTGCGACTGATGCTGCGGCGGCTGATGCTGCTGCGCTGCTGATCGTTGCTGCTGCTGCTGCTGCGGCTGATGCTGCTGCTGAAGCTGATCGCTGCTGCTGGTGGACGACGTGGTCTTCACGACCAGATTAGGTCCGCCAGGTAAGTATTCGCCTACCCGAATCTTCTAAATTTCCAAGGCCCTTTAGATAGGGTCCCCGGCGGCTTCAATATTTTGCGAGGACGCTTAAAGCGCCTCACATTTTCCCCACTTGAAAACCTAGTATCTCAGCCATTGAGGGCAGTATTATGTTAAGTTCTCATTACATGTTAAGTCTCCAAATATAGATTTAAGCTTAAAACCTAAGTTATCCTAGTTTCAAACATAAGCGCGCAAGGTTGCCAGTGTTGATCAGCAAGATCGGTCACCTGGCCAGTCTGGTCGAAATTCGATAGTATCGATAAGTTATCGCAATCACCCGTGAGCAAGCGAGCGTGCTGTTAAGCGCAAAGCGTGCTGTTAAGCGCGAACTTGCTGTTAAGGGCAAGCTTAGTGCTGATAACGCGAGCGTGCTGTAAAGCGCAAAACAAGCGTGTCGACGTGGTACAGCGATCCGCTGAGATCGCTCTTTTCTTTTGCGGCAGCCGAACAGAACGGTCCACCAGGAAAACGCAGCGGAAGTAACCAGCGGACGGCGACATCGGATCAAGCTCAGATGTAAAATAAGCAACAGAGATCAGAGACAGACAGTACTGAGTGCGAAGGTTAGGTGGGATAAAAGAATAAATAAAAGGAAGATAAACTTTTGAAATTAAAAAACACCAAACTGGTAGTAAAATTTAGTGAACTTCGGGGAGTGCTTTTTCGGGTTGGCCAGGTTGCCGCATTGCGTATCCGAGGTCTGTTTTCTCTACGCAACGCGGAAACCAAAGCTACCCACGTGATACTCCAGGTCGGGCAAATTCTCTTGTTGCGTCTCCGAGGTCTGTTTTCTCTACACAATACGAACGCTTACCAGACCGGAGAAGAGCCAGGGAAACTATCGCCGGCTTTTCCTACTCACGTCCAGGTTAGGGACAGGCTATTAAAATTTAGTGAATTTCACGGAGGGTCTTTTCGGACCAGTGAGGCTTCTGAGATGCGTCTCCGAGGTTTTTTCGGACCAGTGAGGCTTCTGAGATGCGTCTCCGAGGTTTGTTTTCTCTACGCAACACGGACGCCCAAAGCTGCCCGCGTGCCCATTCACGTCGGACAAGCTCCCGTATTTCGTTTCCGAGGTTTACTCTGCCCAAGCCGAACGCTTGCCGGACGGGCTAATTTCTGTCGATTTCCCCGCGCCCTCCCCTTCGCTCCGCGCAGGGCCCAGTCGAAATCCCCGCAAGTTAAATCTACGCCGGTCCCGTTTTCGTATGGCGTTTTCGAGGTTTGTTTTCTCTACGCAAAACGGACGACGAGGCCGGCCACGTGATCAGGATAACAAAATCCCGGCGGCAACTCCCAGTCCCGTTTTCGTCTCCTGTGTTTCTACAAATTTAACTGTAGAGGACTCTGGCCGGACTGAAGCCTATCCCAGCACAAGGGACGACCTAGGTATCCTGTAGGAGTTGGGTTTTTTTTGGTATCAACCGCATGGTTTAAAGACCCATGTCCGGCCGTGAGACCCAGCCACTCCCACCTCATCATCCAGCAGCCATCCGCGCGACGCCCACTCAGAGGTCCTACAGCAGCGGACATGAAAACGGACCTAGAACGAAAAGCGTCGGAGGACGCAGAAGAAAAACCAGCTTCGTCAACCGCCGGACAGATCGAGGAGGGGAGCTTCTCCGAATCCGACGACGCATCTGCGACCCAACCCATGTGGTCGGTAGAGTTGAATCGGGTATGTCATCAAGAGTGGGTTGAGAATCGCTCCTCCTGAGTACTTCTGTAGAGTCCTCGTGTTGTTCTTCGCGCGGGTGATATTCCTTCAGATCGCCTATGCCAGCTGTACGCCTCTTCCGGCCGTCTACCTGCTGTAACCGCACGACATTTGATGATAGAAATTTCACCACCTTAAATGGACCTGCGTACTTCGGTGCAAGTTTTGCGTTAAAGCCCTCGCTGGCATTGGACAGATGGTGAAGACGGATTAGCACCTGTGAAATGCCGTCCCCTCCCTCTCTCTCCTTTACGAAAATATCTACACGGCGAGAGAAAACAGCTGTAAGGCGCTTCAGCCTCTTGAGATGCATCGCCCGCTTGAAAATTTTATATTTTGTACTCATAATCTACTCTTTTCATTAGCAACGCTTAAGGCCGAACTCCGACCGTCGCCCAGATGAGAAATGGTCAAAGCAACAATGGAAGGGAAATTTTTGGACGCTTAAAATTACAACTTGTTGGCAAAATCGCCACGTAGGGTGAATTAGACGGCACCGAATTGGAGGCGTTTGCCAACCGGGTCACCTAATCCTGAGGAGCTCCAAGGGAAAAGTAGGGACGTGCTGAAAAGGTATGTACGCTGAAAAAAATCCCATACGTCATTAAATTTCGCGACGCAATTTTGACGTAGTTGGACGCGCGGCTGGGGTTCGGAATTAATGCCTCTAATTCCAGATTAGATTTCACAATGAGTATTCCGAAACAATTTTTGACTGCCGGATTTCACAAATTAATAACTACACGTAATTTATTGCAGAGTTCAACGTTGGTTATTGTCGAAGCTGCAGCCAGAAGAAGAGACCGCTAGCGGCGAAAACCAGCGCGAGTCCTCACGGAGCCAAATGGTCCGGAGGATTTGCTCAGCGTCTGCGCCAGAGGGCCCGGAGGCTGTGCGTCGTCCCAAAGATGATCACGTGTTCAGCGCAGGTATTCGTTCCCGGAACGGACTTACCGAGGGAATATCTGTATGTGGCTGACGCGGGAGGCTGTTGCTGCTGCTGATCGCTGATGCTGCTGCGGCTGATGCTGCTGTGGCTGATGCTGCTGCGACTGATGCTGCGGCGGCTGATGCTGCTGCGCTGCTGATCGTTGCTGCTGCTGCTGCTGCGGCTGATGCTGCTGCTGAAGCTGATCGCTGCTGCTGGTGGACGACGTGGTCTTCACGACCAGATTAGGTCCGCCAGGTAAGTATTCGCCTACCCGAATCTTCTAAATTTCCAAGGCCCTTTAGATAGGGTCCCCGGCGGCTTCAATATTTTGCGAGGACGCTTAAAGCGCCTCACATTTTCCCCACTTGAAAACCTAGTATCTCAGCCATTGAGGGCAGTATTATGTTAAGTTCTCATTACATGTTAAGTCTCCAAATATAGATTTAAGCTTAAAACCTAAGTTATCCTAGTTTCAAACATAAGCGCGCAAGGTTGCCAGTGTTGATCAGCAAGATCGGTCACCTGGCCAGTCTGGTCGAAATTCGATAGTATCGATAAGTTATCGCAATCACCCGTGAGCAAGCGAGCGTGCTGTTAAGCGCAAAGCGTGCTGTTAAGCGCGAACTTGCTGTTAAGGGCAAGCTTAGTGCTGATAACGCGAGCGTGCTGTAAAGCGCAAAACAAGCGTGTCGACGTGGTACAGCGATCCGCTGAGATCGCTCTTTTCTTTTGCGGCAGCCGAACAGAACGGTCCACCAGGAAAACGCAGCGGAAGTAACCAGCGGACGGCGACATCGGATCAAGCTCAGATGTAAAATAAGCAACAGAGATCAGAGACAGACAGTACTGAGTGCGAAGGTTAGGTGGGATAAAAGAATAAATAAAAGGAAGATAAACTTTTGAAATTAAAAAACACCAAACTGGTAGTAAAATTTAGTGAACTTCGGGGAGTGCTTTTTCGGGTTGGCCAGGTTGCCGCATTGCGTATCCGAGGTCTGTTTTCTCTACGCAACGCGGAAACCAAAGCTACCCACGTGATACTCCAGGTCGGGCAAATTCTCTTGTTGCGTCTCCGAGGTCTGTTTTCTCTACACAATACGAACGCTTACCAGACCGGAGAAGAGCCAGGGAAACTATCGCCGGCTTTTCCTACTCACGTCCAGGTTAGGGACAGGCTATTAAAATTTAGTGAATTTCACGGAGGGTCTTTTCGGACCAGTGAGGCTTCTGAGATGCGTCTCCGAGGTTTTTTCGGACCAGTGAGGCTTCTGAGATGCGTCTCCGAGGTTTGTTTTCTCTACGCAACACGGACGCCCAAAGCTGCCCGCGTGCCCATTCACGTCGGACAAGCTCCCGTATTTCGTTTCCGAGGTTTACTCTGCCCAAGCCGAACGCTTGCCGGACGGGCTAATTTCTGTCGATTTCCCCGCGCCCTCCCCTTCGCTCCGCGCAGGGCCCAGTCGAAATCCCCGCAAGTTAAATCTACGCCGGTCCCGTTTTCGTATGGCGTTTTCGAGGTTTGTTTTCTCTACGCAAAACGGACGACGAGGCCGGCCACGTGATCAGGATAACAAAATCCCGGCGGCAACTCCCAGTCCCGTTTTCGTCTCCTGTGTTTCTACAAATTTAACTGTAGAGGACTCTGGCCGGACTGAAGCCTATCCCAGCACAAGGGACGACCTAGGTATCCTGTAGGAGTTGGGTTTTTTTTGGTATCAACCGCATGGTTTAAAGACCCATGTCCGGCCGTGAGACCCAGCCACTCCCACCTCATCATCCAGCAGCCATCCGCGCGACGCCCACTCAGAGGTCCTACAGCAGCGGACATGAAAACGGACCTAGAACGAAAAGCGTCGGAGGACGCAGAAGAAAAACCAGCTTCGTCAACCGCCGGACAGATCGAGGAGGGGAGCTTCTCCGAATCCGACGACGCATCTGCGACCCAACCCATGTGGTCGGTAGAGTTGAATCGGGTATGTCATCAAGAGTGGGTTGAGAATCGCTCCTCCTGAGTACTTCTGTAGAGTCCTCGTGTTGTTCTTCGCGCGGGTGATATTCCTTCAGATCGCCTATGCCAGCTGTACGCCTCTTCCGGCCGTCTACCTGCTGTAACCGCACGACATTTGATGATAGAAATTTCACCACCTTAAATGGACCTGCGTACTTCGGTGCAAGTTTTGCGTTAAAGCCCTCGCTGGCATTGGACAGATGGTGAAGACGGATTAGCACCTGTGAAATGCCGTCCCCTCCCTCTCTCTCCTTTACGAAAATATCTACACGGCGAGAGAAAACAGCTGTAAGGCGCTTCAGCCTCTTGAGATGCATCGCCCGCTTGAAAATTTTATATTTTGTTTTGGTCAGCTGTTCGTTTATATATATAAACGCTGGCGAGTCTAGGCCGATGAGCTTTAAGCTCAGTTGCGTTTTAATTATAATTGGATCCACTTCTGTACGGATCAATTTTCGCGGTCGCGTTCGAAAAATTGAACGTACTTTAGGCGGCGGGGTCAGTTTGAGAGAGAAGCACAGTGGTTGAAAAAGTGCTTTCACATTTTCCCCCTGGACTTATGGGACCCCATGCCAACGCAAGTCACAGGCGACTTCCGACGCCGCCTGTGCGTTGCAGGAGGCCACCCACTTTGCCTTCAACTCGTCAACGCGCTGATCCTGGCTGTTTTTGGACAGTTTCGCCTCCAGCTCCTGGACCCGCTGCCTCAGCATCCCCACCTCTCTCACCTACGCTCTCCAATTGAGTGACTCTTTTTCTTCCAGAGTGCCGGTTATACGTGCCTCGTCATCACGGATCTCCCCTGCCATACTTTCCTTAAGCTCGGAAAATCTGAGGTAAATCGTGTGAAGCAGTTGAACATTGGAGTCACGGGCTCCCTTCAGATCGGAGTGAGTTTCCTTCCTAAGTCGCTTTGCTGCTGAAAACATATTTGTGTTGGTAACGAGAGATTTTTATGTGTTAGTGTTTTGTCTCTGTGTTCTTGTGTTTTGCTATGCACTGTTTCTTTTATTGTTTTGTTGTTGCACTTAAAATTGTGGATTTATTAAGAAGCGATTTTACTTCTTAAAACCAATTTATTCCGGGCAACAAGAACTTTAATGTGTTTTACTCTTTTTTATGGTGCTGCCGTAAGCAGTTTTTAATTTTTTAAGCCGAGTTTAAGATGTCTTTCTGTGTTTAAAGCGGGGCTTCACAAAAGTGGGTCTATTTCTCTTTCACGTTATTCGATATCTCTGCTTATATTTTTAAGATTTTTAATACTATTCCAGATGTTTGGGCTTTCCGAGATTTCATTAAGAAATGATTGAAAGTTGGATTTTCTTTTGTTACTTATGTAGTTTTGAAGTGCCTTTTCTGCCTCTAGGGCTTTTCGGGCGTCTTCAAACTTTTTGGAGCGGTAGAATTTCTGCCTTGCAGCATTTCTTAGACGAAAAAGTTTTTCAGCTTCCTTACACCACAATTTTTTGGGTTCGTAGTTATTTTTCCCTGTTATTTTCACAGTGTTTGACTTGATTGACGCTTCTAGTGGGAAATCTGGGATACTACAATCAGTATTATCCTTAACCCAGATTTCTGAGAGTAAAGCTATGTCAACGTTGTTATTTATTAGATACATATTAAGTAGGTGCTTGCTGTTAAGTTTGTTCAGGCTTTGAATGTTGATTTGAAGAATTTTCATTACGGTATTACAGTTAGAGAATGAGATTCAAATGAACTGGCAATCTGAAGTGCATCTAAATCCGCGTTGCTCTTGTTCACAAAGTCCCTGATCTCAGTTAGAAATTTTATAACTATTGTGTTTCTACCTACTTCATTTCCTGTGATACCAATAAACTCCGTGATTTTCTTACATAAAGCATTTAGTTTGTCCTGAGCTACATTGGAACAAGTCTGAGAAATGGAACTCAGATTGTTCATCCCGTTCCCTTTGGTTGTACTGGCATATGAATTTATAGAATGTATACCTTTGGTTGATTTTGCTGATGAATTCAGAGTACTGTTTGCCTGGTTGATTTGCCATGATGGCGTGGGGAAAGATAACTGATCTTCCATCGCAGGCGCTCCTCTGCGAATTAGGGATGGGTATTTCTTACGCGCTTCTTGTATAGTTAGGTTTTCTAAAGTCCTAGTTTTCTTCCTGGCTGAACAACATGGTGATATAGCCACGTGGCTTTCCTTGCAATTTGCGCTCTCAACTTTGGTGCATGCTTCTTCTTCTTTGTGCACAGAACCACACTTGAAACATTTCTTCTGTCCCTTGCAATGTTTTGCGGTATGTCCAAAACGGAAACACCTGAATCACTGCACGAAATACACATACGGCTGAACCTCCACCTTTGAGTACAAGAATTTAATCTCCTTTGGTAGTTGCTGCCCATCAAAAGTTATTTTGACCCTGCCTGTGGAAACAAGTTTATTCTTGTTAATTATATCCTTTTCCATAATTCTGCAAACATCTAAAATAGCAATCTGTGAGCTTAGGAGTTCTTAGAGCTTTTAATTTTTAAGATTGGTTGGTGTTATGGAACAGCTGTTCCCCCTATGTTCGTCTCATCGGACGTCTCACGTCACTGACTTGACGATTACCATCACTATCACAAATCAAAACAAAACAAGGTATTTTTTACATCAAAAAACTAAGACATTTGGACGAAATTGGTGGCTTCGGTGTCCTCGCCGCAACGCACCCACCCTTCCTTGGGTGCCCCAAGTGTAATATTGGAGGCCCACCCCATCTCCGCAGACCGGAGTCTATTCCTGGTGGATTAGGATCGGCTCATCTCCCCGCCCAAGGTAACTCACACAACCATTCCGGTAGCTTGTTTACATTTAATTTTGGGCCAGATTAAATATAGAATACATTCAGATTTAATTCCTACTCATAATCTACTCTTTTCATTAGCAACGCTTAAGGCCGAACTCCGACCGTCGCCCAGATGAGAAATGGTCAAAGCAACAATGGAAGGGAAATTTTTGGACGCTTAAAATTACAACTTTTTGGCAAAAACGCCACGTAGGGTGAATTAGACGGCTCCGAATTGGAGGAGCTCCAAGGAAAAAGTAGGGACGTGCTGAAAAGGTATGTACGCTGAAAAAAATCCCATACGTCATTAAATTTCGCGACGCAATTTAGACGTAGTTGGACGCGCGGCTGGGGTGCGGAATTAATGCCTCTAATTCCAGATTAGATTTCACAATGAGTATTCCGAAACAATTTTTGACTGCCTGATTTCACAAATTAATAACTACACGTAATTTATTGCAGAGTTTAACGTTGGTTATTGTCGAAGCTGCAGCCAGAAGAAGAGACCGCTAGCGGCGAAAACCAGCGCGAGTCCGCACGGAGCCAAATGGTCCGGAGGATTTGCTCAGCGTCTGCGCCAGAGGGCCCGGAGGCTGTGCGTCGTCCCAAAGATGATCACGTATTCAGCGCAGGTATTCGTTCCTGGAACGGACTTACCGAAGGAAAATCTGTATGTGGCTGACGCGGGAGGCTGTTGCTGCTGCTGATCGCTGATGCTGCTGCGGCTGATGCTGCTGTGGCTGATGCTGCTGCGACTGATGCTGCGGCGGCTGATGCTGCTGCGCTGCTGATCGTTGCTGCTTCTGCTGCTGCGGCTGATGCTGCTGCTGAAGCTGATCGCTGCTGCTGGTGGACGACGTGGTCTTCACGACCAGATTAGGTCCGCCAGGTAAGTATTCGCCTACCCGAATCTTCTAAATTTCCGGGGCCCTTTAGATAGGGTCCCCGGCGGCTTCAATATTTTACGAGGACGCTTAAAGCGCCTCACATTTTCCCCACTTGAAAACCTAGTATCTCAGCCATTGAGGGCAGTATTATGTTAAGTTCTCATTACATGTTAAGTCTCCAAATATAGATTTAAGCTTAAAACCTAAGTTATCCTAGTTTCAAACATAAGCGCGCAAGGTTGCCAGTGTTGATCAGCAAGATCGGTCACCTGGCCAGTCTGGTCGAAAGTCGATAGTATCGATAAGTTATCGCAATCACCCGTGAACAAGCGAGCGTGCTGTTAAGCGCAAAGCGTGCTGTTAAAGGCAAGCTTAGCGCTGATGGCGCGAGCGTGCTGTTAAGCGCGAACTTGCTGTTAAGGGCAAGCTTAGTGCTGATAACGCGAGCGTGCTGTAAAGCGCAAAACAAGCGTGTCGACGTGGTACAGCGATCCGCTGAGATCGCTCTTTTCTTTTGCGGCAGCCGAACAGAACGGTCCACCAGGAAAACGCAGCGGAAGTAACCAGCGGACGGCGACATCGGATCAAGCTCAGATGTAAAATAAGCAACAGAGATCAGAGACAGACAGTACTGAGTGCGAAGGTAGGTGTGATAAAAGAATAAATAAAAGGAAGATAAACTTGTGAAATTAAAAAACACCAAACTGGTAGTAAAATTTAGTGAACTTCGGGGAGTGCTTTTTCGGGTTGGTCAGGTTGCCGCATTGCGTATCCGAGGTCTGTTTTCTCTACGCAACGCGGAAACCAAAGCTACCCACGTGATACTCCAGGTCGGGCAAATTCTCTTGTTGCGTCTCCGAGGTCTGTTTTCTCTACACAATACGAACGCTTACCAGACCGGAGAAGAGCCAGGGAAACTATCGCCGGCTTTTCCTACTCACGTCCAGGTAGGGACAGGCTATTAAAATTTAGTGAATTTCACGGAGGGTCTTTTCGGACCAGTGAGGCTTCTGAGATGCGTCTCCGAGGTTTTTTCGGACCAGTGAGGCTTCTGAGATGCGTCTCCGAGGTTTGTTTTCTCTACGCAACACGGACGCCCAAAGCTGCCCGCGTGCCCATTCACGTCGGACAAGCTCCCGTATTTCGTTTCCGAGGTTTACTCTGCCAAGCCGAACGCTTGCCGGACGGGCTAATTTCTGTCGATTTCCCCGCGCCCTCCCCTTCGCTCCGCGCAGGGCCCAGTCGAAATCCCCGCAAGTTAAATCTACGCCGGTCCCGTTTTCGTATGGCGTTTTCGAGGTTTGTTTTCTCTACGCAAAACGGACGACGAGGCCGGCCACGTGATCCCGATAACAAAATCCAGGCGGCAACTCCCAGTCCCGTTTTCGTCTCCTGTGTTTCTACAAATTTAACTGTAGAGGACTCTGGCCGGACTGAAGCCTATCCCAGCAACAGGGACGACCTAGGTATCCTGTAGGAGTTGGGTTTTTTTTGGTATCAACCGCATGGTTTAAAGACCCATGTCCGGCCGTGAGACCCAGCCACTCCCACCTCATCATCCAGCAGCCATCCGCGCGACGCCCACTCAGAGGTCCTACAGCAGCGGACATGAAAACGGACCTAGAACGAAAAGCGTCGGAGGACGCAGAAGAAAAACCAGCTTCGTCAACCGCCGGACAGATCGAGGAGGGGAGCTTCTCCGAATCCGACGACGCATCTGCGACCCAACCCATGTGGTCGGTAGAGTTGAATCGGGTATGTCATCAAGAGTGGGTTGAGAATCGCTCCTCCTGAGGTCTTCTGTAGAGTCCTCGTGTTGTTCTTCGCGCGGGTGATATTCCTTCAGATCGCCTATGCCAGCTGCACGCCTCTTCCGGCCGTCTACCTGCTGTAACCGCACGACATTTGGTGATAGAAATTTCACCACCTTAAATGGACCCGAGTACTTCGGTGCAAGTTTTGCGTTAAAGCCCTCGCTGGCATTGGACAGATGGTGAAGACGGACTAGCACCTGTGAACCTATTTGGGGTCGCCACTCGCGTCGCCTCAGGTTGTAGTGTCGACATTGGTCCTGAGAAGCTATCTGATTGGTTGTAGAGGGCGGTGCGGAACGCTTCCTGAAGCCTTTTGGCTCGTTCCATTGGGTCCAATGCAACGAAGTCGGCTCCGACGAGCGCGAACGGCTCCGTAGGTTACCGAGTGAGCATCTTGCCAGCTGGTTTACGCTGGCTAACCTTGTACTGTTGGCAGGTCAGACAGCTAGAGCAATACCGTACCACGTCTCGATGAAGTCCAGGCCAAAAGTAACGTTGGGCGATCCTCCTGAGTGTCTTCCGGATGCACAGGTGACCGGCGATGGTCGTGGCATTCTCCTAGTGCCCCAAGTGTAATATTGGAGGCCCACCCCATCTCCGCAGACCGGAGTCTATTCCTGGTGGATTAGGATCGGCTCATCTCCCCGCCCAAGGTAACTCACACAACCATTCCGGTAGCTTGTTTACATTTAATTTTGGGCAAGATTAAGTATAGAATACATTCAGATTTAATTCCTACTCATAATCTACTCTTTTCATTAGCAACGCTTAAGGCCGAACTCCGACCGTCGCCCAGATGAGAAATGGTCAAAGCAACAATGGAAGGGAAATTTTTGGACGCTTAAAATTACAACTTGTTGGCAAAATCGCCACGTAGGGTGAATTAGACGGCACCGAATTGGAGGCGTTTGCCAACCGGGTCACCTAATCCTGAGGAGCTCCAAGGAAAAAGTAGGGACGTGCTGAAAAGGTATGTACGCTGAAAAAAATCCCATACGTCATTAAATTTCGCGACGCAATTTAGACGTAGTTGGACGCGCGGCTGGGGTGCGGAATTAATGCCTCTTATTCCAGATTAGATTTCACAATGAGTATTCCGAAACAATTTTTGACTGCCGGATTTAACAAATTAATAACTACACGTAATTTATTGCAGAGTTCAACGTTGGTTATTGTCGAAGATGCAGCCAGAAGAAGAGACCGCTAGCGGCGAAAACCAGCGCGAGTCCGCACGGAGCCAAATGGTCCGGAGGATTTGCTCAGCGTCTGCGCCAGAGGGCCCGGAGGCTGTGCGTCGTCCTAAAGATGATCACGTGTTCAGCGCAGGTATTCGTTCCCGGAACGGACTTACCGAGGGAATATCTGTATGTGGCTGACGCGGGAGGCTGTTGCTGCTGCTGATCGCTGATGCTGCTGCGGCTGATGCTGCTGTGGCTGATGCTGCTGCGACTGATGCTGCGGCGGCTGATGCTGCTGCGCTGCTGATCGTTGCTGCTGCTGCGGCTGATGCTGCTGCTGAAGCTGATCGCAGCTGCTGGTGGACGACGTGGTCTTCACGACCAGATTAGGTCCGCCAGGTAAGTATTCGCCTACCCGAATCTTCTAAATTTCCAAGGCCCTTTAGATAGGGTCCCCGGCGGCTTCAATATTTTGCGAGGACGCTTAAAGCGCCTCACATTTTCCCCACTTGAAAACCTAGTATCTCAGCCATTGAGGGCAGTATTATGTTAAGTTCTCATTACATGTTAAGTCCAAATATAGATTTAAGCTTAAAACCTAAGTTATCCTAGTTTCAAACATAAGCGCGCAAGGTTGCCAGTGTTGATCAGCAAGATCGGTCACCTGGCCAGTCTGGTCGAAATTCGACAGTATCGATAAGTTATCGCAATCACCCGTGAGCAAGCGAGCGTGCTGTTAAGCGCAAAGCGTGCTGTTAAGCGCGAACTTGCTGTTAAGGGCAAGCTTAGTGCTGATAACGCGAGCGTGCTGTAAAGCGCAAAACAAGCGTGTCGACGTGGTACAGCGATCCGCTGAGATCGCTCTTTTCTTTTGCGGCAGCCGAACAGAACGGTCCACCAGGAAAACGCAGCGGAAGTAACCAGCGGACGGCGACATCGGATCAAGCTCAGATGTAAAATAAGCAACAGAGATCAGAGACAGACAGTACTGAGTGCGAAGGTTAGGTGGGATAAAAGAATAAATAAAAGGAAGATAAACTTGTGAAATTAAAAAACACCAAACTGGTAGTAAAATTTAGTAAACTTCGGGGAGTGCTTTTTCGGGTTGGTCAGGTTGCCGCATTGCGTATCCGAGGTCTGTTTTCTCTACGCAACGCGGAAACCAAAGCTACCCACGTGATACTCCAGGTCGGGCAAATTCTCGTGTTGCGTCTCCGAGGTCTGTTTTCTCTACACAATACGAACGCTTACCAGACCGGAGAAGAGCCAGGGAAACTATCGCCGGCTTTTCCTACTCACGTCCAGGCTAGGGACAGGCTATTAAAATTTTGTGAATTTCATGGAGGGTCTTTTCGGACCAGTGAGGCTTCTGAGATGCGTCTCCGAGGTTTTTTCGGACCAGTGAGGCTTCTGAGATGCGTCTCCGAGGTTTGTTGTCTCTACGCAACACGGACGCCCAAAGCTGCCCGCGTGCCCATTCACGTCGGACAAGCTCCCGTATTTCGTTTCCGAGGTTTACTCTGCGCAAGCCGAACGCTTGCCGGACGGGCTAATTTCTGTCAATTTCCCCGCGCCCTCCCCTTCGCTCCGCGCAGGGCCCAGTCGAAATCCCCGCAAGTTAAATCTACGCCGGTCCCGTTTTCGTATGGCGTTTTCGAGGTTTGTTTTCTCTACGCAAAACGGACGACGAGGCCGGCCACGTGATCCCGATAACAAAATCCCGGCGGCAACTCCCAGTCCCGTTTTCGTCTCCTGTGTTTCTACAAATTTAACTGTAGAGGACTCTGGCCGGACTGAAGCCTATCCCAGCAACAGGGACGACCTAGGTATCCTGTAGGAGTTGGGTTTTTTTTGGTATCAACCGCATGGTTTAAAGACCCATGTCCGGCCGTGAGACCCAGCCACTCCCACCTCATCATCCAGCAGCCATCCGCGCGACGCCCACTCAGAGGTCCTACAGCAGCGGACATGAAAACGGACCTAGAACGAAAAGCGTCGAAGGACGCAGAAGAAAAACCAGCTTCGTCAACCGCCGGACAGATCGAGGAGGGGAGCTTCTCCGAATCCGACGACGCATCTGCGACCCAACCCATGTGGTCGGTAGAGTTGAATCGGGTATGTCATCAAGAGTGGGTTGAGAATCGCTCCTCCTGAGGTCTTCTGTAGAGTCCTCGTGTTGTTCTTCGCGCGGGTGATATTCCTTCAGATCGCCTATGCCAGCTGTACGCCTCTTCCGGCCGTCTACCTGCTGTAACCGCACGACATTTGATGATAGAAATTTCACCACCTTAAATGGACCCGCGTACTTCGGTGCAAGTTTTGCGTTAAAGCCCTCGCTGGCATTGGACAGATGGTGAAGACGGACTAGCACCTGTGAACCTATTTGGGGTCGCCACTCGCGTCGCCTCAGGTTGTAGTGTCGACATTGTTCTTGAGAAGCTATCTGATTGGTTGTTCAGGGCGGTGCGGAACGCTTCCTGAAGCCTTTTGGCTCGTTCCATTGGGTCCAATGCAACGAAGTCGGCTCCGACGAGCGCGAACGGCTCCGTAGGTTACCGAGTGAGCATCTTGCCAGCTGGTTTACGCTGGCTAACCTTGTACTGTTGGCAGGTCAGACAGCTAGAGCAATACCGTACCACGTCTCGATGAAGTCCAGGCCAAAAGTAACGTTGGGCGATCCTCCTGAGTGTCTTCCGGATGCCCAGGTGCCCGGCGATGGTCGTGGCATTCTCCTAGTACGCGTTGACGCTGTTCTCGGGGTACGCATTTGAGGGCCAGGTGATCTGTCGAACTTATAACCCTCCAGGTAGCAACGTAGCTTTCGGGTGGCCCACACAATGGCGAGGCACTCCTTTTCCGTGGCCGAGTAGTTCTCCTCTGCCCGCTCGAGTCGACGGCTCACGTAGGCGATTACTCGATCGTCGCCCTCAATGTTCTGGGTGAGGACCGCGCCGAGTCCTTTGTCGCTGGCGTCCGTCTGAAGTTGGAACTTATACTCAAAATTTGGACAGGCCAATACCGGGGCGAACGTCAGTAAATCGAACGCCTGCTGTTCTTCCCTGGTCCACTTTACTCCCTTCCTCAGAAGACGCGACATTGGTTGTACTAGGGAGGCAAAGTCTTGGACAAAACGTCTGTACAAAGATGCGATTTCGAGATGGCGGCGAAGTTCCTTGACGTTAGTCGGGGGATGTAGTCCCTGAATTGCCGCTATTTTGTCGGGGTCTGTCCTGATGCCTTCCTCACTGATCAGGTGACACTAATCTTCTTGCACTTACCCCGATTTAAGCGTAGATTCGCTTCTTGCAGGCGCCGGAAGACTTCCCTCAGATTGCGCGCATGGTCCTTCCACGTTGCCCCGATGACGATGATGTCGTCCAAATAAGCGAAGGCGTGGGGCTCCATATCGGGGCCGATGACGCTGTCAAGGGCTCGTTGGAAAGTCGCTGGGGCGGAGTGAAGTCCAAACGGCATGACTTTCCAGTGGAAGAGTCCACGTCCGGGGACAGTGAGGCCCGTTTTTGAGGTCCAACGTGGAGATGTACCGGGAGTTCCGTAGACGTTCCTGGATATGGTTGATGCGTGGAAGCGGGTACGCGTCGGGTATGGAGTGTGCGTTGAGTTGACGATAGTCAACGCACTTTCGCGTGTCCCCTGTCTTCTTTCGGACCAGCACCAGCGGTGCGCTGTGCGGGCTTCGAGAGGGTTCGATTCGTCCGTCCTGCAGCAGTTCGTCCACCTGCTCGTTGGTGATACGCTGCATGGCCGGGTTCTTGGGATAATACCGCTGTTTCAGAGGTTTATCTTCTCAAAGAGTGATGGTGTGCTCGGCTATATCCGTTGTTCCTTGCAGATGGTCGAAGTGCCTAAGCTCCTCTTGAAGGAACAGGAGGGTTTTCGCGTCGAGAGGTTCTTCAGACACTAGAGATTCCGGCGGGGATTCCGCGACTGTGGCCAGGTGTCTGTGAGGGCAATGCTTCCGGAACGGATTGCGCCTCTGAGCGTTTTCTGTGTCCGGTTGGGCGGGTAGTTGATACTTCCCGATTCCCTGCGGGCTTCCCGGGTAAGATTGTGGCGTATCCGGGTCGTCGGGGGACGTTCCTTACGTTGTGCTGGCTAGGCGTTCCCGACTCGAGAGATACTTCCGAAAAGGGTTCCTTTCTTGGCCACGGCGGCAACCGGTAGCGGCTGGAGGTTGTACTTGTTTTCCTTGGTGGTGACATCGGCCGTTGTTATTTCCGTGGTAGTACCGGGGTGGTGGTGGTGGCGAGTGCTCCGATGGAACTGGGGTTGGGTTCTGGTCCGCGGTCGACGTGATGTGATGCCTTGGGGCGGGTATGGAACCCGTTGTGGCCCCCTCGTTGGTCCTTGTTGTCCGCTGGGTTGAAGCCGGTGGGTCCGAGAGGTGGGCGATCGCCGCTGTGGGCGCCGCTCGGATGGCTGGGCCTGTGTCGGCTCTTCATGTGGCAGGCAGGGCTAGCTGGAGGCACACTTGACCGCAGATTAGGGTTGCCCGAATGCTGCAGAGGAAGGCAATCACGAGGATCACCTCGTCCAATATCGTTGGCAGTAGGGTCATGCGGACATATTGTTGGCCTAGGCGTACTTGTGCGTGCAGGGCCTTGGTGGCTTCCTTCGAGGATCCGTCCGCCAGGGATATTCGGGTGCGAACCTCTTTGATGTTTCGACCCGAATCGAGTAGGTTGGCGACCGCTTCGCTGTGTCGATTGTTGCCGAGAAGAGTGGTCCCTTGATGGAAACCGTGGCGACGATCCGGCCTCCCGTCAAACGGAGAGGTGGATCTAATGATGGGGGAGCGCTGGGTGGGTCGCCGCCTGCTCCCTGTGTGTGCGAGGACCCCCGCTGTTTCCAGACTGGCGGCAGCAGTCAATGGTGCGGACACCACGTTTCCCGCAGTCCTAGCAGTATAGGACTGGTGGGTTCTGGCATTCCCGGACGAAGTGTCCCACCTCCGCGCAGCGATTGCAGGCTCGGGCCACGTCGACGGGTGTTTCCGCCTCCTGGGAGATCATCCGGTTTGATATCGCTGGACTCGGTGTGCCGAAAGGCGTCGTCGCTGGTCGTATGGGCTCTCGTCGGCGAGGGTCGGGCGGAGGGCTGCTCCTCGTAGTGTAGCTACCACTGGCGGATGAGACTAGTGCTGCTTGTCTTGCTGGGTCTCGGTCCCGAGCTATTTCCAACGCGGTGGCTAGTTGCGTCAACCCTTCCAGTGAGGAGAATTCATGGTGCCTTACGAAGAGTTGATACTCCGGCAGCAGGTTCTCGTAGATCCTTTCGAGCTCCTGTCGAACGTGTAGTTCGCCCGTTGCATCATCAGGCGTAGTTCTACCACATAGAACTTGAAAGGCTCGCCGCCTTGCTGGTGGCGGGCCCGTGGAGGGAGGAAAACTCCAAGAACTCCCGCTTGAAAGTTTCCAGGGCACGGCGTGCATCTGGTAGGCTCGGTACCAGCCTTCGGCGCGGCCTGATAGCAAGCCAGCGATGGCCCGGGGGATGTCGCTGTTCCGTACGCTGTATGCTGTAGCGCCTTCCTCGACTCGTTCCATGAAGTGCAGGGGGTCGGTTTGCCCATCGAAAAGGACACCCCATCCTCGAAGCTTTTCGGCGAACGCGGCTGCCGAAATATGCTGGGGTGGCGATCGGGCCGCGGGGTTGTGGCCTTGGACTCCGCGTCCTGGGCTCGTGTGACGATATTCTGGGGACGGCACGAAGAGAAGGATGCCACCTGCGCCGGGCATCGGTGAGGTGGACCGGTTGTTCATTACCTTTGGTGTAGGAGCCTCAGGGTAGATGGCCTCCAGCGCCGGGCTGTGGTTGGATCCTCCGATGAACGATGCGAGCCGGGGTCGCAATTCGTCCACCTGGCCGTGGGTGTTCAGGCCGAACTCCTTGAGTAGAGCTTGGAGTTCGTCCGTTCGCCGGTAAGAAATCCACCTGACCCCCATGGCTTGGGTCGCGGATGCGTCGTCGGACACGGAGAAGCTCCCTTCCTCGATCTGAGCGGCGGTTGACGAAGCTGGTTTTTCTTCTGCGTCCTCCGACGCTTTTCGTTCTAGGTCCGTTTTCAGCGGTCGACCCGGTGTACGGTGCGGCTGGGTGTCCGCTGCTGTAGGGCCCCTGAGTGGGCGTCGCGCGGATGGCTGCTGGATGATGAGGTAAGAGTGGCTGGGTCTCCCGACTGGCGGCGGGGAATCCGGTGTCCATGGTGAGCGTGGTGATTGTGTCCTCGTCGCGGTGAGTGCTGTAGGTGGCGCGGCTGGGGCGCAAGTCGGCGGCGGAGCTGGCCTCCGGGGTGCTCCTGGTGTGATTGGCGTTGTCGTAAGTGGCAGTACCGATTTCCCTATTTATTCTTTGTCTAGGCTTTTAAATCTTGGGTGCTCCTAATCAAAACAAAATCTCACGGCAGGACATGGGTCTTTAAGCCATGCGATTGATACCAAACAAAAAAAACGAAAATATGGGAGCTTGTCCGACGTGGATGGGCACGCGGGCAGCTTTGGCTTCCGCGTTGCGTAGAGAAAACAAACCTCGTAGACGCAACTCAGAAGCCTCACTGGCCCGAAGAGCCCCTCGGTAAAATTCACTAAATTTTACTAGTCAGCCTAGGCCGGCGGTAGTTTCCCGCGCTTTTCTCCGGTATGGTAAGCGTTCGTAGAAAACAGACCTCGGAGACGCAACACGAGAACTGGCCCAACCTGGAGTAGCACGTGAGTAGCTATGACGGTATGGAGCTCGTCCTCCTTCGGAATAGCGCTGTCCATAGCCTTGAGAAGAAGATGCTTACCGGATTTTACGGCCGCTTCCCAAAGGCCGCCTGAATCGGTTGGCCGCAGCATACGACATGATGCTCTGCTCGTTGGTGTCGAAAGGTTCCAAAAGCTCCTTCAGGATTCGAGCAGCTCCCACAAAATTGACAACAGGACCACGACGACCCACAAACCTGGATAAGCATAAAATAAATGTATTAGACGTCAAATCTTTTACAATCTCCAAATGTACAGCCTTGAAAGCAAAACAGACAAACACTGCTATGTACATCTTGATTGACTGCTTTCCCCGAATTACAAGTGAGACTTCAACAGGCCCAAAGAGATCCACTCCGATTAATTCAAAAGGTCTATTTTTATGCAATCGATCTCTCGCGACGTGCGTTTATAAGCCAAACCACTTGTCTGAAAAGCCCAACCAACGACCGTGGACCCGCAGTGTGTGTTCTATGTAAGTGTCTCAATTATAGGGACACATTTTTGCAATTTGTAACGTACACACTTAGGCGTACGATACAATTTTCGAATAATAATATGTTAGGTTATAGGTATAAGCGTCGGACCGTGAATATTAAATATTAAGTTAGTAGTATGTAAGTTATAGGTGTAAGTGATCCATAATGAATAATAAATTTTAAGTTGAAATTGAATATTAAGCTAAGTTCCTAACCCGAGTGGCAACGCCAACAGATTTTTAGTGGGTAAGGAAAAATACTAGAAATTAAGAAATATACTAGAAATCCCGAAAGCGGGAAAAAGAGAGCGTGGGGAAGGTGGTCTCACACCGATCGAGCAGGCGGTCTCTCGTGCCGGAAAAGTAGAACGGAGCGGACGCGCCTCCCTTAACTCGCTTGCCGGATTATTCGAGTTGCGCCTCGACCGCGCGAAGGCACGCGGTTCGTGAAGAAGTGGACGAGTGATTGTTTTGAGGTTAGTGTATGCAAAATTCCTATCCGTCAAACAAAGGCGGTGTAGCGGACTCGTAGGAAGACAGTAGATAAATAAAAAAGGATAATAATAATAATAATAAAATAGAATAATAAAACAAAGTAAATTCCATGATCGTGATTCTTTTTATTTATAGTAGCCTAGCTCCCTTCCTCGTAGTGCATGTGACCTGTACGTGGACATCCGTCCCGTCCGGTCTGGTATCCAAACCTCACTCCCCGTAGTATTTGGGACCTGTACGTGGACACCCGGCCCGTCTGGTCCAGTATCTTGGTTCCCCACATCGTAGCATTTGAGACCCGACGTGGACACCCATCCCGTTCGGTCTAGTATCTTAGATTACCCCCCCCCCCCCTCGTAGTGCATGGGGCCTGTACGTGGACATCCGTCCCGTCCGGTCTAGTATCTTAACCTCACTCCCCGTAGTATTTGGGACCTGTACGTGGACACCCGGCCCGTCTGGTCCAGTATCTTGGTTCCCCACATCGTAGCATTTGAGACCCGACGTGGACACCCATCCCGTTCGGTCTAGTACCTTAGATTCCCCTCCTCGTAGTGCATGTGACCTGTACGTGGACACCCGGCCCGTCTGGTCTAGTACCCTAGTTTTCCTCCTCGTAGCGCATGCGACCGGCACGTGGACACCCGGCCCGTCTGGTCTAGTACAATAGCTTTTCTCTTCGTAGTGCATGTGACCTGCGCGCGGACATCATTCCCGACTGGTCAATCGTACCGCCATCCTTTCACCTCAATCCCCCCTCGTGTCTGACAAACCCTATCCGGCTTGGCCTCGCCCGAAGGTCCAGCCCGGTGGATTTTTGGCATCCGATACATCGAGAACGACTTGCGCGCGTCGCAACTCCCCGGTCCTACTCTCGCGAAATAGTATCCTGGCTTGGCCTCGTCCGAAGGTCCAGCCCGGTGAATTTTTGGCCTGCGACACGCGGAAAGCGACTTACGTGTCCCAATCGCGGAAGTGATCGGCGGGACTACCCGGCGTCCCCATACTCGCGAAACCGTTCGTCTGGCTTGGCCTCGCCCCAAGGTCCAGCCCGTGGAATTTTTCACCCAGGAGCAAGACACGGCGTGACCAGCTCCGACACCAACTCTCTCTCCCCCGGCGTCTATGAGAACCTTCGGCGTGACTCCCCAAACGACTCATTCACTCGTTGAATGATACTCTCTAGTCCGGTGTTTCGGTGATTTACAAATTTCTTGTAAAGGACTCCTGGATCTGACTGAGATCTGTACCCCGGCAGAGAGCATCCTTACAAGTGGCGCCCGAGCAGGGACACCGAGACTAGCTAGAGAATCACCCAAGTGGCTTAAAGACCCACTGAAGAAAAAGAAGGGTAGGGTCACCCGAACCGATCTCCGGAAAGATCTAGAAGACTCGAGAAGGAAGTTCACACCAAACTAAATCGAAGAGGATAACCAACGATGAGTAACCCTAAGGAATCTGACGGTGAGTACGAAGAAGCCGATTTTGTTAAGAATCCAGGTATAGGAGTCCGCTGGATATATGCTCGCCGAAAAGATGAACTCAGCGCTCTCGCCCTGGAGTTTGGTTTTAAAGCCGACGGAACCGTCGAGGAGACCAGGAAGGTATTCGCCAACCTCGTCAACACAGGGTCGTTCCCACAAAGTGTGTGGGACCGACTGGCTCAGTTGCAGGAGCAATATAGTAGCCGGGCCCCAAGTCCGAACCCTCCAGGCAGGAAAGGCGAGACGGGGCAGTTTGCAGAATCCCTCACCATTCCCATGACGACCGGAGCCACATCGATCGGGACTCCAGCCCGTCATCGAGGGATCCACCCAGGATCGACGCACGGTACCTGGATGCCACCGGTAGGCGCCCGCTTACCCGCCGATCTACAAGGACAAGAGACACGGAGCAGCACGGTTCCAACTCAACATCTGCTCCCCGAGAAGATGCACAAATGGAATTTACGGTTCGATGGGAGTTCGGATCCGTTGACTCTCATCGCCGCGCTCAAGGAAAAGATGATGACTTACAGGATAAATCCAGAGGAGGTACCCCGCGTTATGTCCGAGATCTTGGAGGGCCCAGCGGCACGATGGTTTCGCACGAGCCACCTACAGTCGGCCTCATGGGGAACTTTCAGGAGGGAATTCCTCGACTTCTTCCTACCACCTCGATATTTCGAGCGGTTGGAAGATGAGATACGGACCCACGTGCAGCGAAGAGGAGAGCCTTTCAAGACCTACTTGATCGAGCTCAGAACCAAGATGCAGCAAGCCGGTTATCGAGAAGAGGAAGAATTGTACCGGGCATATGAAAACATGGCTCCAGAATACCGACTGTATATTAAACGCAGTGAATTCGAGACTTTGACACAATTGACCCATATGGCCACAGAATATGAGAGTGTCAAACAACTCGAGACGACTCGACGCGAGCCAAAAGTAACCACGGACCGGAAGCAAGAAGAACCTCAACTTCGCCGATCGCCGAACCCATTCCGGAATCCGGTGAATTTAACGCAGACAGGACACGTGACCCATCAGATGATCGGTCAAGGAACCTCTCGAGTAGATATAAGGCGGGCTTGTAATCGCTGTGGAGAGAACGGACATCTCCAAAGGAACTGCCCCAATCCACGTCGGGATTTCTGTTGGGACTGTGGACGATCAGGAGTTTTAACGATAGAATGTTGCCGTCGAAATGCGTCGGGAAACGGGGAACGCCTCCGCCGGAACCCGGGTGCGGCGGAGACGAACGGAGCAGCAACCCGACCCCAGTAAAACCCCCGTTGAGATTACACGGCGGGCTCATCACAGCAGCGATAGAAGTCGGAGGACAACGTGTGGACGCCACCATCGATACAGGGGCATCGAGGAGTTTCGTCAGTGAAAGTTTTTCTCGACTGGCCGCGCGTGCTGACGAGTTACAGGATGTTGTCACTAGAATAGCGCTGGCCGATCGGTCATGTCTGGATGTGACAAAGCTCTGGCGAACCTCGGTTACGTTGGCCGGCACTACGGTGCTCTTACCCATGTTAGTAATGCCCACCATGTTAGATCGTATAATACTTGGAATGGACTTCCTCAAAGTAGCGGGAACTCAGGTGCGATGCGGTCGAGCTACCCTCGACTTGCAAAATGAAGCCCAAGCGGCGGGAGACCATTTTTTACAGCCAGTACTTATAAAGGCGCGGGGCAACCAGGAGAAAACGGTACACCCTGTTGCGGTTGGTGCCCATTTGGGAACTGCCAGGCCAGAAGAAGCAGAGATACCCAGTCCTATTCCCACGCGAACTATAACCCCGAACATCAATGCCGGTGCGCCCATTAGGTTGGGGACGGTAGAAGACGAAGAACAGCGACAGAGCACATTATTGAGTCCGGCGCAACAAAGCTTCATCGATCGGGAACTGGCCTTATTCGAGAAACTGCACGGGGTGTCTCACGTCGCCGAGCACACCATCGTCATGCGCGACGACAAGCCCGTAAAACAAAGATATTATCCCCGGAACCCCGCGATGCAACATGTCATCGATGCCCAAGTAGACGAACTGCTCCGTGACGGGGCCATCGAACCCTCCAGAAGCCCACACAGCGCTCCCATCGTATTGGTCAAGAAGAAAACTGGCGATTGGCGCATGTGTATAGATTACCGTCAGTTAAACGCACACTCAGTGCCCGACGCCTACCCAGTCCCGAGAATCAATCACATTTTGGAAAAATTACGCCACGCCCGATATATCTCCACGTTGGACTTGAAGCACGGCTATTGGCAAATTCCCATGGCTAGGGATAGTCGCCAATATACAGCGTTCACGGTCCCTGGGAGAGGATTGTATCAATGGAAGGTCATGCCCTTCGGGTTGCATTCTGCCAGCGCCACGTTTCAACGCGCTCTGGATAGTGTAATCGGCGTGGAAATGGAACCGGTCGCCTTCGCTTACCTAGACGATATTATTATCATAAGCGCGACAGAAGACCAGCACTTTACTCATCTCTCGGAAGTTTTCCGCAGATTGCGGGCCGCGAATTTAAGGATAAATCCAAAGAAGTGTTGCTTCTTCAAGCAGAAACTCGTCTACCTCGGCCACGTCATCAGCAGTTACGGAATCCAGACTGATCCCGAGAAGGTGTCTGCTATCAACGGGTTGAAGGCCCCCTCTAACTTAAAGGAACTCCGCCAATGGATCGGGATGGCCTCGTGGTATCGGCGATTTGTCCCTAGCTTCGCGACTATCGTGCAACCGATGACCGCGCTACTAAAGAAAGGACGGAAGTGGACCTGGGGACCAGAACAGCAAGCCGCCTTGGAAGAAATTAAAAGATGCCTGACTACTGCTCCCGTATTAGGCTGTCCGGATTTCGACCAGAAGTTCATTTTGCAAACAGACGCGAGTGACGTCGGCTTGGGCGTAGTTTTATCACAGGGCTCCGAAAGTCAAGAGAAGGTCATCGCATACGCTAGCCGCCGATTAACCTCCGCGGAACAAAATTACACTACCACGGAGAAAGAGTGTCTGGCCATAATCTGGGCAATCAGGAAGATGCGGTGCTACTTGGAAGGGTACCGATTCGAGGTCGTTACCGACCATCTAGCTCTCAAGTGGCTAAATTCTATTGAGAGCCCTTCTGGCCGAATAGCGCGTTGGGCGCTAGAATTGCAGCAATTCCAATTCGACGTACGCTATCGACGAGGTAAATTGAACGTCGTGGCCGACGCACTTTCTCGACAGCCTTGTGAGATACTGCAGGGTGCTGTCGAACTCGAGGACCACTGCGACTGGATCAAAAGGATGAAGGAGCAAATACAGGAGGAACCCGAGAAATTCGCTGACTACATGATCGAAAACGACCAGCTCTACAGGAACATGGGTTACCGAGCTGACGATGAGGACTACTTCCCGTGGAAGCTCTGTGTGCCAACTTCTCGTAGAAGCCGCGTCTTACGTGAATGTCACGATTCCCCGACCGCAGGACACTTGGGAGTCCGAAAAACAATTACGCGTCTGACCCAGAGGTATTTCTGGCCCGGTATGTATCGCGACGCGAAACGCCATGTTCGCCATTGTGAATCTTGTCAAAAGTTTAAGACGGAACAAACCAAAGCGGCAGGTAAGATGCTAACCCGGGTTGTCAGCGAACCTTTCGACATTCTCTGCGCGGATTTTGTAGGCCCGCTACCCCGGTCAAAACAAGGTAATACCATGCTTCTGGTGTTTCACGACGTATTTTCGAAATGGGTAGAACTGATACCACTCCGGAAAGCCACCGCAGCTCAAGTGCAGAAAGCGTTTCGGGAACGTATACTTGCACGAGTGGGCATTCCCCGGAAGTTCGTGTGCGACAATGGAACCCAGTTCACAAGCCGGGTCCTGAAAGACTATTTCACCAAGCTCGGCGTAGAAGTCCAGTACACGGCTCCATATTGTCCACAAGAGAATCCCACAGAAAGGACCAACCGCACTGTGAAGACGCTGATATCCCAGCTGTCGGAAGGCGACCAGAGTTCGTGGGATAATATGCTGCCAGAGATATCCCTCGCGATCAATAGCAGTGTATCGGATTCGACAGGGTATAGTCCCGCGTTCCTAACTCAAGGACGGGACCACGCTTGCCTGCGATGCTGTATGATGAACTGACCCCCGGATCGGCGGTCGTGCATACAGGTCCTGAAGACAAGGCGTCTCACCTCAAAGGCATCTTCGACATCGTACGAGCGAATCTTCAGCGAGCGTCTCAAGACCAGGCGAGACATTATAACCTACGAAGGCGAGAATGGAGACCCACGCTCGGCGGTCAAGTTTGGCTGCGTCAGCATCCCTTATCGAAAGCAGTCGAGGGATTCGCCGCCAAACTTGCTCCCAGGTATGACGGCCCTTATACCGTTACGAAGTTCACATTTCCGAACTTGGTACGCCTGCAACGTCCCGGAGATCGACGGCGACGCATCGCCAACATATCCCAGCTCAAACCGTACTACGCAGAAGCCCCTCCGGATAGGATCGACGATAGTATTGTCGGATCGAACGACCCGATGCAGTAAGCGGCATACAGCCGCAGAATAGTATAACAACTAGTCTAGTAAACATTGTATAACCACGGTATAACCACTGTATAACCACCGAATAACCATTGTGTAACCAGTCGAGTAACTATTGTATAACCATTATAATAGATTAAGGCCGAGTCCTTTGTTAGCTACACCGTCAGGTAGGGAGTTCGAAGAGGTGGGGCAATATCAATAAGTTAAGTTTACCATTTCAGATGGATGAAGTAATTGTGTTGTCGGACGACTCCAACGATACGGAGGTCTTCCACATGGAGACGGGTCATCATGACGGAGCCGACGAAGCGATGGAAAGGGAGTTCCTCACGTCGGACGGCGAAACAGACGGTAGCTCGGTGGAGACAGACGACTGTTCCCAGGCTCCGGAAGGATCCCGGTTCGCAGGACTCCGCGGAGGCTTGTGGAGCCCCGACCCGACGGGTCGCGACAATATCATCATCCGACGTCGCCCCAGTCCGCTCCCTACCGCCTGGAAGACGACGAAGACGACGCCAGTGACCAGGATTCGGAGATGTTCAGCAGGCCCCACGTTCCAGGGAAAGCTCACCAGGTGGGTCCAGCGGTTACCCCAACGGACGACGACCAGGGGAGCCGTACTATACGGAGTCCCGACGGCCCACCTCGGGGGAGGAGTACCCGTGGACCCGACGCGACCCTCGGTCAGGCCATCCGGGTTACCCAAGGCCCAGTCTTCCGCGATTCCCGGACGTGGAACATTCGTACCATCATACGTCCGAAGACCAGGTCTGCCGGTATGCGGGACACGTCTCGTTCATGCGCATCGACGTCCGCTCGGTGGTAGTCAAAGTCCCGGGGTTACCAGCAGAGGGACCCTACGTCGACGAGCCGCTATCCCCGCCTCTGCCCCCGGCGTTGGAAAACAGCAGAGTGATAGATCCCGACGTTGATGTCGAGAAGGCAGTCGGCGAGAGGATAGGACAACCGAGGACCCCGCCCCGACGTACTGTAGTGCCCCCCGTGTCGGTTTCTCTAGGGGTTCAGACATCCCCAGCCGTGGAGCGGGTCAAGGAGACGAAAATGTCTAGCCAGAGTACCCAGACCTCTCCGGCTAACCAAGTTCGGGTACAGGAGGTAGAACCCGTACAGGAAGCGGGACTCCCCGAACCCAGGGTCATAACATCAGACTCCCCGGATCCCGTATACCTGGCGGGATTCGAACTGATCTCCGACAGCGAGGACGACGAAGGGGAAAGGCCATTATTCCGCCGGTGCTTCCAGACGTCGCCGCAGCAGGATCCGCGGGACGTGGACACCTCGGCCAGATCTCGGCCAGATTACCCCTATCGAGGCGACGCTGGACAGCGGTGGGACGGGGACGTAGATCCCCAGCACTTCCCTAGCTGTGCTCATCCAATCGACCAGCTGACCGAGTGGGAAGATCGCTTGCTGGACCAGGTCCTAATGGACATTTCGGAGATCGATTCGACCGAATCCGCCGCTAGGAATACCCCACCGAATGCCACGACGACGGACGGCGTAGAAGCCGTATCGAATTCCGCACTGAGGTTGACGGAACCCACAGGAGGGGAGGACGACCTCTGCCCGTTGCCGGAGGGCTGGATGGGTGGTAGCGGTTTACGTTACCTACCCAGGCGTATCGTCCGGGAGATCGAGAGGAAGGTAGCGACCCGGGCCGGCCGCGGACGCCGAGTCCGCATAGCCATAGGAGGTGACGGACTCCGCTTCATCGTCACCATCAAGAGCGACGGGCGCCTCTTTATCGCGCCGCGGGAAGAAAGGGGGGGGTGTAACGTACACACTTAGGCGTACGATACAATTTTCGAATAATAATATGTTAGGTTATAGGTATAAGCGTCGGACCGTGAATATTAAATATTAAGTTAGTAGTATGTGAGTTATAGGTGTAAGTGATCCATAATGAATAATAAATTTTAAGTTGAAATTGAATATTAAGCTAAGTTCCTAACCCGAGTGGCAACGCCAACAGATTTTTAGTGGGTAAGGAAAAATACTAGAAATTAAGAAATATACTAGAAATCCCGAAAGCGGGAAAAAGAGAGCGAGGGGAAGGTGGTCTCACACCGATCGAGCAGGCGGTCTCTCGTGCCGGAAAAGTAGAACGGAGCGGACGCGCCTCCCTTAACTCGCTTGCCGGATAATTCGAGTTGCGCCTCGACCGCGCGAAGGCACGCGGTTCGTGAAGAAGTGGACGAGTGATTGTTTTGAGGTTAGTGTATGCAAAATTCTTATCCGTCAAACAAAGGCGGTGTAGCGGACTCGTAGGAAGACAGTAGATAAATAAAAAAGGATAATAATAATAATAATAAAATAGAATAATAAAACAAAGTAAATTCCATGATCGTGATTCTTTTTATTTATAGTAGCCTAGCTCCCTTCCTCGTAGTGCATGTGACCTGTACGTGGACATCCGTCCCGTCCGGTCTGGTATCCAAACCTCACTCCCCGTAGTATTTGGGACCTGTACGTGGACACCCGGCCCGTCTGGTCCAGTATCTTGGTTCCCCACATCGTAGCATTTGAGACCCGACGTGGACACCCATCCCGTTCGGTCAAGTATCTTAGATTCCCCCCCCCCCCCCCCCTCGTAGTGCATGGGGCCTGTACGTGGACATCCGTCCCGTCCGGTCTAGTATCTTAACCTCACTCCCCGTAGTATTTGGGACCTGTACGTGGACACCCGGTCCAGTATCTTGGTTCCCCACATCGTAGCATTTGAGACCCGACGTGGACACCCATCCCGTTCGGTCTAGTACCTTAGATTCCCCTCCTCGTAGTGCATGTGACCTGTACGTGGACACCCGGCCCGTCTGGTCTAGTACCCTAGTTTTCCTCCTCGTAGCGCATGCGACCGGCACGTGGACACCCGGCCCGTCTGGTCTAGTACAATAGCTTTTCTCTTCGTAGTGCATGTGACCTGCGCGCGGACATCATTCCCGACTGGTCAATCGTACCGCCATCCTTTCACCTCAATCCCCCCTCGTGTCTGACAAACCCTATCCGGCTTGGCCTCGCCCGAAGGTCCAGCCCGGTGGATTTTTGGCATCCGATACATCGAGAACGACTTGCGCGCGTCGCAACTCCCCGGTCCTACTCTCGCGAAATAGTATCCTGGCTTGGCCTCGTCCGAAGGTCCAGCCCGGTGAATTTTTGGCCTGCGACACGCGGAAAGCGACTTACGTGTCCCAATCGCGGAAGTGATCGGCGGGACTACCCGGCGTCCCCATACTCGCGAAACCGTTCGTCTGGCTTGGCCTCGCCCCAAGGTCCAGCCCGTGGAATTTTTCACCCAGGAGCAAGACACGGCGTGACCAGCTCCGACACCAACTCTCTCTCCCCCGGCGTCTATGAGAACCTTCGGCGTGACTCCCCAAACGACTCATTCACTCGTTGAATGATACTCTCTAGTCCGGTGTTTCGGTGATTTACAAATTTCTTGTAAAGGACTCCTGGATCTGACTGAGATCTGTACCCCGGCAGAGAGCATCCTTACAAATTTTTAGGCATTAACAAGGAGAATTTAGCGTTGTGAGCAATGGGGGCATGCAGAAGACGACCACCTACTCGCAACAAAGAGTATGACGACGTTCCAAACTGTTCAACAGATAGAAACGGATTTAATTTTTGAATTCCAGCACGGATATTAGCGGATTTTTCTAGTTTTACAATTTCTTCAGCAAATGCTGTCTTTTGAATAGCTTCAACTACTTTAAGAAACACACTTCCAAGCTCGTCCGCTGACGGACAAATTGAATTCCATGATATCTTTTTCCTTCGGTTGATAAATCGATACATATAAGCCACAATGCGAACTACCTTCAGATAAGACGATGACCTTTCACAATAGTTCAAATCGGGTTTAGTTCAACATCGGCCGCGATAAGGGCAACGCGTGCCTTTTTAGTTTCTAGTGCTGCGTGTTTTTCTGATAGCTGAAAATGAGAATTTATTGGCCAACACTCGGCTGGGCACCGTCTTTTTAAAGGGGCAACCCTAGATTTTACTGTTAGCAACTGCACCGACACCCCACTTGGCTCAACCACTCTAACGTAAAGGCAACACCCATATGCCCGTATAGAAGGATCAGCAAACCCATGAATTTAACACACTTCTTGTTTGCGTGTTCCAACAAATCTTGGAATAAGCGTTTTTTACTAGGTTCCACATCTTTTCAAAGTCTTGGGACACAGGGTCATCCCAGTTCAGACTCAAAAGCCAAGCCTCTTGCATATTTTCGATCTGGTTATTATTGGGCACAACAAACCCAATAGATCAAAAAGTGTGGCGATAAAGGACAAGATTGATCTTTTTGTAACCACCTGATTTGTGGATACTTTCCTAACGCCGTACTTGAAAACGTCAGTCTGTGGATTCCATGTCAATCCAAGAGTCTTGAGATCTTGAAGATCTCCGTGTAAAATTTCCGCATTCGATTTGTCGCTTGTACCTGTTTTGCAATTTTAAGCCCATTTTGTCAAAACAAAGCCCACTGGTTCTAGGATCTTAATTAGCTCCGCTCCGGTGAGGAGATCATCGACGTAGAAGTCCGTGCCAAGACATTTTACACCTTGAGGATGAGATTGCATCTTACTGCTAGAAATGGAACACTTGCTGTCACTCCCACTTGACGGCACATTTTAGTTGTGTCTGCAACAAGTGCGTATTTGCGACAGCAAGACCTAAGGAGAGTGGAATATAAAAATGGCTGTATTGTTGGTCCTACCATAAGAAGGTCATTACGCGATAATTGCGAAGTAGTCTTGCAAGATGCATCAAATACCACTCTAAGCTTAGTAGATGTGCTTCGTGGACGTTCTACACATTGGTAGGGTATAAAACAATGCGAATCTTTCGGAATTGAACCCTCGTGTGCAGTCATAGGTCCGAGAGCCAAATACTCTTCCATAAATTGATTAACATTAACTGTGTGTTCGGATTTTTAGTTAATCGTCTCTCTAACGATAAAAAACGCCTTCTTGCCTTTCAAACGATGATCCGAGACACATTGGGCTAGATTTAAACGGTAAGGATAATTGCAATCGACCTGATGGTAAACGAACAATCGTTTCTCGAAAGACTTTTTGACAAAGCATTTCTTTAGGGGTATATAGTTTGTCACCCGAAACATTTTGAACTTGTTCCAACTCCCAGACTCCTCAACTATGCTCACCATAGAACACGCTTCAGTCCTTTGGGGTTGTTTTGATTTACACCGCCCTGACACCAACCAACCAAAAACAGTGTTTTGCAAAGTCAGAGTATTTTCTTGTTTAATTTGGCCATCTTTCAAAAGATCAAAAACGCGTCTGCTCCAAGCAGGCTTGTGAAAAGCTGGATCAGCAAGCTAACTAATTGTTGTTTGCACAACTTGGTGCGCAGATAAGCTAGATTTTCCAATTCCCAACAAATTAATTTCTTTTCGAATCCGTTTTAACTTCAAACCTCTCGCAAACTCGTCCTGGGAATCTGAATCCAAAAGTACCCTGGCTGGCTGAATCTGACAGGAGCCACCTTTAATATCTACAACTACTGTCGCCAAAACAAATTGCTGTGCATCGAGGGCGCTTGCATGATTCGACTACAAAAGGCTTGAATGTTCTGCAGCTTGCACTCCTATATGGCTAGCCGCAGGATCTAAGTTTTGTTGTATGTTTGCGTAAGCCGTATAGCGATGTAACAATGTATGGTGGGGCTTTGAGCATACTCTGCAGTGAGCTGCCTTGCAGGCGGATACATTATGCCCTTTTCTCAAACAATTAATGGAAAGTGGGAACCCTTTGGCTAATTTAAAATCAGATATTTCAGAAGCAGCTTAGAATGATGGACATGTCGTGATAAAATGATATTTCAGAAGCAGCTTAGAATGATGGACATGTCGTGATAAAATGATATTTCAGAAGCAGCTTAGAATGATGGACATGATGTGATAAAATGATCATTAGACTTGCAGAACAAGCATTTGGCTGTTTCAGAGGTTCTTATTGTTTGTGATACTGCCAGTAAAGTTTTGCCAACATGCTTGTTTCTAGTATCTTGTTGTCCTCTGCGACCTTTTGAACGTCCACTTGTAGCCTCTTCAGCCGAAAAATGCTGAAATCGCTTATTAAGGGCTGTAACACACTCAGAACATAACGGAATAATCTTAATTCTCAAGGCAGGTGCTTTGTATTCAATAGAGTTGTATTTAACACTGATTTGTTTACATTGTTTGGTGGGGCTAGATTTTTTACTGAAAATAACAATGCCCTGGTTAGCACGCAAAAATCTTGAAGTTCAGACCGTGCTGACAAGTCCGGATCGACATTTTCAATTTGCAGTTGTAACGAAAACGCACGATTTATTTACGTATCTAAAATACAAACGACAATCCAACTGTACAGAGCTAAGCGAAATCTTTTTATTTTGCACGGCTTTAGCTGTACGATTTATATCCTTTTAAACTGAATCCGATTTTGAAACAGCTTCTTCTACAATAGAAGTATTGCAGTCAGAAGCTTTAAGACGTTTAGGCAATTTTAAGAAAATTACAAAAAAATTGATTTAAATATTATTCAAAGCTATAATTATTGAAATGTTTCACTGTAACTCTGAACCAAATCACTCAAAACAATCGAACTTCGTATGAGTGATCTCCAATTAAAAAAAAATAATTTTTAATTATTTCACAACGTTTTAATTCTGGCAAATGTACCACAGTAACTCCGAACTAAATCATTGAAACAAACCGAACTCAGTTTGAGTAATCTCCAATTAAATGAGCGCAGTGTTATCCTTAATAATTTTTAATTATTTCACAACGTTTTAATTCTGGCAAATGTACCACAGTACATAATTCCGAATTAAATTACTGAAACAAATCGAACTTAGTTTGAGTGATCTCCAATTAAATGAGCGTAGTGTTATCCAAAATAATTTTTAATTATTGCGCAGAGCTGTTTTTACATATCCACAATGTTCCACTGTCACTCTAAACCAAAACGCTAAAAAAGGGCTCAATGTAGTTCGAACATAAAAGTATCTTCCAATTAGACGAGCGCAATGCAAACAATGAGTAAAAAACTACCATGCAAATCACTCAATTAGCTGCGGTCAAATAACTGTGTGCAATTATGTATGCAGCCACAGCAAAACGAAATTGGCACAAAGAGAAGACGATTACCAAAGATACGGTAATTCTTTTACTGTGACACTTTTGGCTGGTACTTTCGAATTAGCGATAATATCGGCTCCAACCAAATTTTCCAAAATGCCTCCAACGATCTGGCTCCAACGAAAAGTCCAACGGCTCCAACGAAATGGGTCCGACGAAAATGTCCAAAATGTCCACTGGGGGCGCCAAAATGTTCGTGCAAAATCACGAGTTCCAATAATAATTCGGACAGACGAGAACAAAACTTGTGGACACCTTCGTTTTCAAATTGAGAGTGCTCCACTCAAATTTATTCAAGCTCTTCTAGAGCCATTAAATGAGTTTTCAAGTTACAATAGTGGTTCTAACGAGTGCGAGTAATACAAGAGCGCAAGTTCGACTTCAAGAGATCTTAGGTACTAATTGTTACATTGTTTTGACTGAACAAAATCTTTTAAATCTGCGCCAAAGAAGGGCATAATTAAAAAGATTGTTATGCGTATAAAAGAAGAAAACGTTGAAAGAAGGTAAATAACAAACAAGCACAAAAAGCAACAACCCAACCTGTCTTCGCGATTATGTTAAATCGTTAGATGGCGATAAAAAGGTGAAGGTTATCCTGGATTCTGGTGCTACAGATCATCTCGCAAATGACGAGAATTAACGGTGTAAAGATATTCAAGGATGGATCTATTGTAGCTGAGAATTCAGGTATGTTCAATACACCAATTCTTGAATTAAAAGCGAATACATCTAATGTGGAAAAGAAAAATATCACATTTGAAAAGGGAAATTGCTGAAAATTAAAATAAATAATTTATTTAGTGACAATAATCTTCTAGATAATGTTTATCCAGCGTATGAAAAATGTTTTAAAGGCAAACAAACCAGATTGCGATTTGAAAAAAGTAAAAATAAAGAATACATTAATAGACCCCTATTCTTAATCCATTCTGATGTATGCGGGCCAATAACTCCTGCTTTTTGTTGATCAATACACATTATTGTGTAATTTTTTTATGAAACACAAATCAGATGTTTTTTGCAATGTTTAAGAATTTTGTAGCGAAAAGTTGGGCGTATCAGGAAGGATGATCAGAACGATTACTGAACCCTATTATGGTTAATGGTGCTAAATTAGACAAAAGCTACTGGGGTGAAGCTGTTCTAACAGCAACCTATTTAATGAACAGGATTCTTAACAGGGCACTTGATGATAGTTCAAAAGCTCCATGTGAGGCATGGCACAATAGAAAGCCTAATTTAAAATATTTGAAAATATTCGGTTCAACAGCGTATGTTCATATTGAAAACAAAAAAAGAATATTTGATGAAAAATCATTTAAAACTATTTTAGTTGGTTATTAACCAACTGGTTAAAGACTATAGGACGTAAATATTGAAAAATGTATTGTTGCAAGGAATGTAATCGTAGACGAAACAAATATGATTAATTCATGGGCTGTGAAAAGTAATTGGAATTCCTGAGAGTAACGAATTTGATAGAACGAATATACTAAATGAGAGTAAGGGGAGTGACAAAGTTACTATCCTGAATGAGAGTAAGGATAGTGAAAATGTTTGTATCCTGAATGAGAATAAGGACTTGGCGCTTTTATTTGAAGTCACTAGTTGTAGGGCGAGAGCGGGAGCCAATATAGCTTTCGTCCGTTCGCTCTTGCAAATTCGCACCGTCTCTCGCCACCCTAGCATAAGTTAGGTTCAAAGATAAATTATTGGAGTATTAAATTTAATGATCATTTGAACTTCATCGTAACCAATCTCTTTCGTCGTCGCATTTTCGCACCAGTTTCACACAAGTTATCGCAAATAAATGATCCCGAATCCTACTGCAGTCACAAATTTCGCGTTAGTTAACATAAAATAGTTTTAAATTTTCATGGTGACCCAGTTGTGATAGCAGAAGAGTTCGCGATTTGTTCACATATTTTTTTCGGTGAAAAACTATAACAATTACCAACAAACACACAAAACCAATTTATACGTATCGGTTCGGATAAAAAATTAAATTCCCAAATAAATTTCGTCGCTGGAAATTTTCTGCCGTGTCTTGGTTGTTGCCCAAGTAGTTTTTTCCGCCGCTGCAACTTTAATTGTTTAATTTGCTGCTGCCGCTGGAACATAGATGTAAAAAGGAAGTTGCAATGATCGAGTCGGCCAACCAGGTATAGAGTGCTAAAAGTTAACCCGTGGAGTTTTGTTAATTGTGTTTTGGCCCATCTTTCAACTTTTTGTTCGTGTACAAATCGGTAGATAGTGAGCATTCTAACCAAGAAATAAAAATTTGCATTTACTATCAACCAAAATTCTGCAATAAACATAATATATTTCGAATTATATGTGAATCGCTTTGGCCCATAAACAAGCAAATAAAATTCTCGTCGTCGACCCAATCAGTGAAAACTTAATTCCCTTAATTCGCGTCGTAGTGAGCACCAATTTAGGGTATAAATAAAACAGCTGGAAAAAAGTGCAAATTGTGAAAAGTGTAGTTCTCAAAAATTAGCGGCAAAAAATTTCGCCGCAGTTTGTCTGAACACTTTGCCGCGCTTTCAGAATTTAAACGCGCTTTTCATGATTTTTGCGCGGCTTTCGCATTAACTGCGTAAGAATGCATTAACTGCTCAAGAAAAGGTCACAAAGGTCAAATAATGCAAATCGAACAGATGTGGAGTGTGCAATTCCTCACTTCACACTTTGCTACACATATATTCCCCAAACACAAATCTCGCGTTGGCACCCCCTTCTCCTTCTCCCACGCTCGTGCAGGAGTCTCCATCCACTTCGCATGGCGTTCAAACCAAAAGTGGCGAGTTTGTATTAGCTCGAGCGTTGACTCTGGTTCACAAATAAATTTTGTGACCAATGACCTCGCGTGTGCATGAGCTTGCGAGGCATTTATGGAACTAATGCCCAAGCCACAAAAAAATTACACACGATTGTGAAGTCGCGAGTAGGGAACAGCCAGTTGTCGTCCGATTTTTGGATTATGAAAAATATTTTTGGTTATCATCCGGTTCAAGCGGTGGTGGGTGCCTGAAAATATTCAGTTGGCAGATCCATTCTTCTTCAAGCCCCTGAAAATATTCAGTTGGCAGATCCATTCTTCTTCAAGCCCCAAAAAAAAAATAAGCTTATCAGGGCTAATACGTTATTTGAACTTTTATCTATTGGCCAGATAAAGCAGGGGCCTGAACTCCCCATTTACAAAGGACAATTCTCGGCTGGATAGTGTCAGGGAGATGTGCCTCTGAAAATAATGTAAAGGCTGAAAAAATGGTACATCTCAGCTGCCAGGAGGAAGCGTTGGAGTCAATTGACTAAAGTCCATACTCCAGAGCAACAACTCTGTCAACAACACTTTGAGAAAAATACTCAAAGACTGTCGTCCGGTAGATTTTCGGTTCGTTTGCCGTTTAAATCTGACCCAAATACTCTTGGTTCGTCATAAGAAGTTGCGAAACGTAGATTTTTGTCGCTAGAAAGGAAATTGTCAAAGGTCCCTTCGCTGAAGAAGATGGAGGAATATGTTTCAATGGGCCACATGTCCATCACCAATGACAAAACTCTACACTATTTCATTCCGCACCAATGCGTTCTACGGCCACAAAGTACTTCAACTAAGTTGAAAGTAGTTTTCTATGCATGGAGCCGTACTCCCACGCAGGCAGCGTTGAATGACATCTGTAGCTGTACTCGACTCTGCTTTGGCTTAGAATGCATATGTTTGCCCTTGCCGCCGACGTCAAAAATATGTATCGCCAAGTGATGGTGGACGAAGCTGACCGAAACTTCCAGCTCATAGCATGGAGACGAGATCCTTCCGAGACCTTGAAAATCTTTAGGTAAAACACCGATACATATGGAACTTTACCAGCACCGTTTTTGGCGATTCGGTGTTAAAACGGCTAGGAGAGATGGCACAAGCAACTCATCCAAAAGCCGCAAAGGTTATTTGTTTACTGGCGCCGGATGCGCCGGTCTTGCCTGCAAAGTCTTCGAGACGAAGTTTCTCAGGTCTTGCAAGAGGCAGGCTTTGAATTGGCAAAGTGGTTTTCAAACTGCCCAGAGTTATCCGCATCTGATAGCGCTATAATGCCACTTATGGCAGACTCAGACGTAACTAAGACCCTTGGCGTGGTTTGGTTACCGGTTGGATGACTCTTTCCTGGATCTTCGCGCGACAAAGTGAAATATTTAGTCGGTGACTGCTCGACTTTTCGACCCACTTGGCCTCTTGTGTCCTTTGGTCACAAAGGCAAAGATGTTGTGGCTTCGAAAAATAGATTGGGACGAGTCGCTACCGATGCAGTTGTTTACATCGTGGGAGACGTTTAAAGCAACGCTTCTGCAGCTGCCGAAAATTAAGGTATCGCGATTCGTCAACACAGATCCACAAGTCCCGAGCGTATGGAGCGTGCATCTACGTTCGTACTCAAACTGCTGAAGTTTTGAAAGTGTCTTTATTGACCGCCAAATCGAAAAAAGCTCCCCTCAATACGAAAACTTTGCCTCGCCTTGAGCTGTGTGCAGCTCACCTTTTGGATCTCTATAATCGTGTCAGGCCATTGCTAAATAGTCCCATTGAGAATGTATTCTTGTGGATAGACTCCGAGATCACTTTACACCGGACCAAAACCCATCCCTCGTCGTTGTCGGTTTTTGTTTCGAACCGGGTTACATATGGAAACACGTTCCCACGAAAGTCAACCCAGCAGACATAGTGTCCCGAGGATGTGACGAGAGGATCTTACAACGTCCATTTGGTTCGGTAAACCTTTGTTCTTGCTAGACTCAGAAAATAATTGGTCTGTAAATAAACATTTCGAACTGCCGGCTTATGTAATTTCGATGGAGCTACCCAATTCGGCAATAGCTCTCGTAATCCACCCAGAGCCAAATTATGTGCTTCAGAAAATAGAGTCCTTTTCGTCGCACCTGAAGCTTCTGAGAGCGTTCGCGTGGGTTTTCCGTTTTATTCAAAGGTGCAGAAAGGTGTCGAAGCCCTTTGAAAAAAGTATTTCGCCAAGACAACTGGATTTCGCGAAGCCCTGACCCCCGGTCATCTGCTCATCGGCGTCCCTCTTCTGACCCCACCATCAGCGGCGCTCCCGGACCAGATCAGCCTGTCCTGTTTGCGACGATACCGAGGTGTCTTGTCTCTCAGGCACAGGTTTTGGTAGCGATGGTCCCGGGAGTACATCTCCAGCCTCCAGCAGCGGTCCAAGAGGCACCAGGGGGAGCCCAACATCGTCGTGGGAGCGCTCGTCGTCGTCGCCGAAGACAACCTTCCACCCCAGCAGTGGAGGATAGACCGAGTGGTAGCGGTTCACGCCGGCGCCGATAACAAGGTTCGCGTGGCAGACGTCAGGACGCAGGAGGGGGAGTATCTACCAACTGGACATTTTGCCCGTTCTGGGCTGAAGGACGTCGTCCCTTCAGAGGGGGCGGTGTTTGCGCACTTGGCGCTTTTATTTGAAGTCACTAGTTGTAGGGCAAGAGCGAGAGCCAATAAAGCTTTCGTCCGTTCGCTCTTGCGAATTGCCCCGTCTCTCGCCACCTTAGCATAAGTTAGGTTATAAGTGAATTTATTGGAATATTAAATTAAGTGATCATTTCAACTTCATCGTAACCACTCCCTTTCGTCGTCGCATGTTCGCTAACATTACACAAGTTATTATCGCAAATAAATCAGCCGAATCTTACTGCAGTCAGACAATTAATATAAACTAGTATGATCGCAGTAGATCGCTAGTATGATCGCAGTAGAGTTCGCGATTTAGTTAATAATCTTTTTCAGCGAAAAACTAGAACAATTACCAATTATTTCTTGGTTAGAATGCTTACTATCTACTGATTTTTCTAAAAGTTGAAAGATGGGCCAAAACACAATTACCAAAACGCCACAGATTAACTTTTAACTTTTAGCACTCTATACCAGGTTGGCCGACTCGACAATTGCAACTTCCTTTTTTAAATCCGTGTTCCAGCGGAAGCAGCAAATTAAACAATTAAAGTTGCAGCGGCGACGAAGAAACGGCTTGGGTAACAACCAAAGGAACGGCAGAAAAGTTCCAGCATCGAATTTATTTCGGAAGATTAAACTTGTTAATTTTTTAGCCCAACCAACACAAATAATTTGCTTGTGTGTGTTTGTTGTTAATTTTTCTTGTTTTTGTCGAACAGTGAAACACCAGACGAGCGCAGTAAATTTATTCAGAATCCAGCCAACTCTTGCCGCAGACCATTTGACGAAGGAGTGCTGGAATTGGAAACTCACGTTCTACTGGATATGCGGGAAAATTGGTGTCCGAACGGTGGAGTGCTTTTCGGGAAACGCGCACATTCCCAGCCTCCGAGGGGCGGACAGGTATCGTAAGGAGCTGCCTCTTAAAAGTAATGGGCGACCTGAAGGCGGAAGAAATGCAACTGTCCGCCACAGTGCGCATATGTGACGAAAATATTAAGGCCACAGTGGACACGGGCGCCACAGTGAGCTTCATCAGCAAAGAGGACAGGCTGCAGGCAGCAGGTTTAAACGATAAAGAGGCAAGTACGGATGGCGGACGGTAGATGCGGAGACATTAAATCGCAGCTAGAGATTCAAATCGGACTTGGCACAAGAAGAGTGTCAATGGAGCTGCTGATCCTACCAGAATTGACCGACGCACTGGGGCTAGGATGGAACTTCCTCACCTAAATCGGAGCCGAGGTGAAATGCGCAGGTCACAGCGTTGTGATACCGGCGAAGGACAAAAATTCAAAAATGCAGGGCGAGATCAACGCCAAAGTAGACGAGCTACTTGAAAAGGGCTGCATCGAACCGCCAAGGAGTCCGTACAGCATATTAATAGTCATGGTGAGGAAGAAGACCGGGAAATGGAGGCTGTGTGTGGATTTTAGGCAGATTAACGCGAAGTCCGTGAAGGATGCATATCCAATGCCGATGATCAACTATATCCTGGACCAACTTCGAGAAGCTAAGTACAACAGCAGCCTCGACTTAAAAAACGGGTACTGGCAGATACCGTTGGAGGCAGCCAGCAGGCAGTTCACCGCGTTTACAGTGCAGGGAAAGGCCTGTTCCAAATGAAAGTTATGCCTTTTGGCTTGCACTCGGCATCAGCAACATTCCAGCGGGCGTTGGACCAGGTAATAGGACCCGAAATGATGCCGCACCCCTTCGCGTATCGGATTATATAATCGTCATCGGACGGACACTAGAAGAGCACATGCGTAACCTAAAGGAAGTATTTAGAAGATTGCGAGCGGAGAACCTGAAAGTAAACGCTGATAAGTGTGAATTCTTCAGTAAGGAACTTCAATACTCAGGGCATCGCATTATAGACCAGGGCATAGGGTCGGATCCGGAGAAGGTATCGGCGATAGCGTTGCTAAAACCACCGGAAACTGTCAAATGGGAATGGACCTACGACCACCAGCAGGCCTTTGAAGCTGTCAAAGTGAGGTTGGTCGCCGACCCAATTTTGGCATGCCCGGATTTCACAAAACCGTTTGTGCTGCAGACCGATGCCAGCGATTACGGGCTGGGTGCCATTCGCACTCAAAACTCCGACCGGGGCGAATGGGTAATCTCCCATTCCAGCCGAACCTTGAACGGGTCTTTTTCTCGGCCACTGATAAAGAATGTTTAGCAATTGTGTGGGCCATAAGGACATTTAAGCCATACCTGGAGGGATACCACTACCACATGGCCCTGAAGTGGTTGAATAGCATCGAGAGCCCAACCGGAAGATTCGCACGTAGGCACTGGAGCTCCAACAATACGACTTCGAAATCGCATACAGGAAAGGCCAGCTATATATTGTGGTGGACGCACTGTCGCGGCAGCCCTTACCTGAAAGCTGCCGAATGATGAAAACGAAGCCACGAGGTCAACCGGCGAAACAAGCCGAATGTAGCTGGATAAGGGACATGAGGGGCAAGATAGCACAGAACCCCCAAAAATATCCGGACTACTTAGTGGTGGCTGGCCGGCTGTACCGGCTCATTCTACAAAGAGCGAGCAACGAGGATGTGATCGCATGGAAGCTTAGCGTACCAATCGGATCATGGCAACGAATCATTGCTGAGAGTCACGATATGCCGACGGCCGGACACATGGACAGCCGGAAGACAATCGCGAGGGTGGCAGCGAGTTATCATTGGCCGGGCATGCACCGCGACATCAGGAAATATGTGCGGAACTGTGAGAGCTGCTTCAGGTACAAGCCAGTCAGCTTCAGGCAGACGGAAAAATGCTCACACAGCCCTGAACCACAGTATGCGCCGATTTCGTTGGGCCGCTTACTTGGTCGAAGCACGGGAACTCGATGCTACTAGTGCTCGTAGATCGGTTCTCGAAGTGGACGGAAATAATGCTGGAAAAGGCAATCAGGGAAAAGATCATCTCAAGGTAAGGCGTGCCGAAGGTCTTGATCACCATTAACGGGGTCCAGTTCACAAGCCGGGCGTTTAAGCGATTCTTGGCAGGGTTGGGAGTGCGGCACCAGTTCACGCCACAAGAAAATCCTACGAAGAAGGCCAATACAACGGTGAGAACAATGGTCGCCCAGTTCGCCGAACAAGACCAGCGAACGTGGGATGAGAAATGGCGAGAACTGCAGTTTGCCGTGAACACTAGGTGGCAGAGTCCACCAGGTATTACCCGGCCTTCGTCACGCAGGGTAGAGAGCCCAGGCTGCCGAGCGCGTTAATTGATGAAGAAACAACCGGCACAGGAAGGGAAACTCAGACCCCGTCGGAAAACGCAAAAAAAAAATAAACGAAATTTTCGCGCTGGTCAGACGGAAGAGTGGGCCCGCATTACGGGGGCGCGGGCGGCTACGGTCCGACGATTGGCAGCAGAGGCTGAGGGACTGAGAGGCAGAGGAGGCCGCACTGTTGGCGGAGCCGGCGCAGGAGCAGCCGCAGCCGCCGCAGTCACTGTCGGCACCTCAGCCGCCGTCGGCAGAGCTGCCGCCGCTACCGCCACCACGTGCGCCAATGTTCATTAGTTTTAATTAATTTCTTTTGGATTTGCCAAAATTCAAAAGTAAACAAACCCAGATCAGCCGTTCGTGCCACTCACATGTCGGAGTAGCATTACTTGTAGCTTAATGCTAATGCGGCAATGGAATCAGGCACATTTAAAAAGTCCACTAATGCGCCAATGGAATCAGGCTATTATATTCAAACAAACGAAATTATAAGAGCACATGCGAAGTATAATAACTTTCCCACACTTAAGGACACTCAAATTTCGGGACCTAAGTCCTTAAACAAAGAGCTGTATTTGATTCAAAGAGCAATTTAAAAAAGCCTCTCAGATAACAAAAAGACACTCATAAAAAGCTTAAAAGCTCAAAACTGAGGTTTGATCCTGAATGAAGTAGGATTCAGGAGCTGAGTTCATTTTGAGACTTGCATCCTTCAGTTTGGAATTCATCCAAACTAAAAAGCAAATTGTATCAGTTTAAGAACAAATTAAAAAGTGTTTTTTTTTTAAATTAAACTTATGGTGAAAAGCAACAATTGTTATGTACTTCTGTAAAAGTCCATCGATACGAAATGGGGTATTTCCTTAAAAATCGTCAACTGGATATACGCCGCGATGTTTAATTCTATTCTATATAAATTCATAATTCTATATGGTGGCTAGTGCTTAAAAGCATATAAATATAGCAACCCTAAACAAAGTTTAACGGGTGGCATCCTATTGCATTGGCTGTACCCTTCGCAGTAACCCAAACGATGCGCTAAATGCTATTTTAGCTTCCCTAGTCTGGACCTGGCCGACCCGGAACGGGCTAAATTAGCAGCAGTAAATTTAAGGGATTAAACAAAAAAAAAGCAAAAAAGCTAATTTCCAGTATATTTTCCGATAAACCTTTTAAATTTATTGATCCAAAAATTTCAGAAAAGCTCTTCGATTAATTACTAAAAATATATATTTAAGAAGCTTGTGATGAAATTTGAGACCAATCGGCTTAGCCGTTTTCGAGTACTGTTGGTCACCGACTTTGAGAACACCATTTAGATAAAAACGCGTTAAGCATTGTAATTGTACTTTCAAGAACGCCTTTTAAAATTTACGTGTAACTTCATTGTATGTACAATGTATATAAAAAAAAAAAAAATACGATTTTTTAATTTCTAACTGTATATAAGCCCTTAAGGGTCACTGGGCAATGGAAAACACGAACATATGGTCATGCCAGGATTCTCCAGCAAGACAAGACGATCCCTATCAAAACGGACATTTGTAAACCAATCGAACATAATCACACACCCTTTCGAAGCCCTGTTCCCAAGAAAAGTGTACTGGGAGCACGGTCAGCCAGGCTCAATAGAAGCACTCAATGTCTGCACTGATGGCTCCAAATTAGAAATTAGAGGTATATACTCTGTCCAACTCAAAAGCCGTAAATCCTTCAGGCTTCCGGATCACTGCTTTTTTCAAGCCGAAGTCTACACGGTAAGGAAAACACTCATGCATGTAAGCAATGCCAAATGTCAAAGAATTAGTATCCTCTTTATTCAGAAATGAAACAATACGTTTTAAGTTAAATTGTATCTTTATTTTGTACGAGCAGCAATGGTGCCGCTCCAACGTTTATATGTTTTCTGTTCTTACATTATTTTTTTAATTCTAAGTAAGGCTAAGTCTCGCTTAGTCGCTGCGCTGCACATGTGGTCCGTTCGTGTTACAATAATGCTAACGCTGGCACTTTCGGTGTGTAGTAAAAGGCATAGCGACCGGTTCATATTTCGGCCACTTGGGTGTAAGACTGGGATATTTGCATTATGTAAACACTGCAACAAAGTGTTACAGTGTGTACCCTTTAAGTACTATGTGGGTACAGTGGGTATACAATATGTGTGCATACTACATCTCCCTCCTCTTGAAAAATAACGTAATCAAATTAAGTTATTTTCTAGTCATTATGTTTAATTGTTTAAAATATAAAATTTTTGAAAATTTAAAAATGTTTTAAATATTTATTGTTTGTTGTTAGTATACATATATTCTTAATCAGCATCACTAGGAAAGTCGATCTAGTCATGTCGGTCCGTCTGTCCGTCCGTCAGTCCGTCCGCTTCTACTCAGTAAGTTTTAAAGCTATCTGCATGAAACTTTCCCAAATGTTGTCTTTCTATTGCAGTCCGAGCCGGATCGGACGACTATATCATATAGCTCCCATAGGAACAATCGTAAAAATAAATTTAAAAAAATTAAAACTTTGCTGTTCTTTAATTTTTTTTAGTTCTTCGACATATAGTAATGGTTAAATATTTCAGAATTACGGTTTAAATTTCATCAAAATCGGACGATAGTCGTCATCATATAGGAACAATTCGAAAAAAAAATAAAAAATAAAATTAACACTTTGCTGTTTTTTAATTTTTATTTTAGTTTTTCGACATATAGTAATGGTTAAATATGTCAGAATAACGGTTTAAATTCAAAAATCAAAATCGGACGACTTTATCATATAGCTGCCATGGAAACAATAAAAATATATAAAAATTTGTTGTCTATAGCTTCAATGTTTTTAAACATATACGCAAGTAAATCATTATTTAATGTTTTCAAGAATATTTCGTTTTTGCAATGGCTGCAAGGGTATATAAACCTCGGCTTGCCAAAGTTTGTTTCCTTTCTTGTTATTTTTACATATGTTCTAGCTATGCCTGTCGTGGAATGTAAGCAGTATTGCTTCCTTCTCTTTATAATTATTTGATAGCAGGGTCACCGGCTTGAGTAGCGCTACTATTAGAGATTGTAATATTTTATTGCCCATTATTTTGAAAGATTCCATTAAGATGGTGTCAAAGTTCTTTTCGCTCGGTGCCACTTTGAGTTGGCTGATATTTAGTATACCGGCTTGCTTTTCAAGCCTTTGAAAGAACTGACCCAAGTCGAGAATTCCATTGGTGTACATAACGCTAACGTCAATTCTTGCTATAACTTTCTTCCCATTTTGTAGTAAGCAAAGTAAATTCGTTAATCGCAAGGTCAATACTTTTCGTACCTCATCATTTACAATGACTTTGTATTCGTTGGGCTGAGAAGCTTCAATAAAAGTTTGCCTTGGCAAATCTAATTTTTCTTGTTATTTTCCTGCGCACGAATTTTTCTCTTTACTATGGTTTCTGGTAGTGACTTTCAGAATTGTATTATTCGTTTGAATATTTTTTAAATCCGTTATGGTTATTCAAGATAATGCGTCTGCAATGTGACTGTCCTTTGCCTTAAGATTTTCATTCTGGTTAATTTTGAAATTGGGTTAGTCATTGAAAATAGATATGTATGGTCTGTGGTATATTTTTTACTGTGAAGTGTTTTCCGTATCTATAAGGTCTAATTGCCCAATGTTTAGCTGCTGATTCTTGCTCTGTCGTGTTTTTATTACTTTTTTCTTTTGTGAATGAACGTGATGCGTATGCTACTGGTAGATCAGTTGTATTTTTAGGTACTCGAAGGCTTTTTGACTCTTCTGTAATAATTGCAGAATGCAACCAATTTTCTAGCGCTACCTGCGTCCGTTGTGACTGGGTATTTTTCTATGACCTCATATTTCTTGTTGTCTGGTAGAATACCGTTGTCAGTGCACTTATGTCCTTGGAAGTTCACTTCGTGTCTGAAAAATGTGCACTTTTCTGGGTGCAGTTTAAGGTTGTGTTTCTGAATACATATGCTTTTCTGAACAACTGATGACAATTAGGTCACCCATATAAAAGAATGTGAAGCAGCGAATGAAAGAAACACGTGTACTTGTAGGTTAAAGAATAAATGCTCTTTTATTATCTAAGTATATTTTGACGGTTGATAAATAACTCGCGTAATCTGAGGCTTGAAGCTGACTAACTTATAAAAGGGGTAGAGTCGCGCTTATCTACACTTCTTTAGGTTATAAATGAGGGAAGAGAGATAAGCCGTTACATTTAAGCTTTTACATATGATTCTCATCTCTTTATGATATTGGGCATACAGAACTGATCATATCATTTACATTTGTTGCTGTGATTTACATAACATAATTTCAACACGCCCTCTCAAAGTTACAAGTTAATTTTAAATTTCAGTGACGCCTAAAGATCTTAAGCAGGTTTTGTGCTTATTGTGGCTAAGATCCTTAGTCAATACATCTGCTGGCATAAGTTCGGTCGGCAAGTACTCGATTTGGATGTCACCACTTCGCTGCTTCTCTTAGATTTAGTGGTGGCGCACAAATCCTGTAGCTAATTTTTGGGCGCTTTGGTTGTCGTTGAATATACGGATCGAGTCGCAACCTCTTCCAATGCTGGTTAAGAGACTCCTTAAGTCAAAGAGACTGCTTCGGACATAGCCAGATACTCCGATTCCGTGCTCGAAAGTGCCACAGTTCGCTGTTTTCGGGCTTCCCAACTTATAGCTGCGCCAGACAACACAAACGCTTGTCCAGAGTAGGAGCGTCTGTCGCTAAGGTTTGCTCCCCATTCGGCGTCGGCCACACCGTACAGACTTTCTTTGCTCGGAAAGTATAATAGCCCCAGTCCTTTTGTCCCAGACAGATACCGTAGGACGCGTTTCGCTGCTTTCCAGTGTTCCCCATTGTAATTCGCGTTGAACTGGCTCAGAAAATTGACAGCAAACGTAATGTCTGAACGGGTGGAAACTGAAAGAAACATTAAAGCACCGATTAAGTTTTGATAAGGATATTTCTTCATTTCCGCTTCATCAGCTACGTCGGGGCGTTTGAGGTTGCTGTTTGCTTCAATGGGGGTCAACGCTGCTTTGCATTCCGACATCTCGAATCTGCTTAAGATTTTGTTAATATACTGCTCCTGCGAGATAAATATCCAGTTCTCCTTCACGTTTTGCAGGAACTCCATACCTAGGCAGGTATTAACAGTGCCTATATCCTTCATTTCGAACGCTTCCGTAAGATTTGATTTGGTTTCGCCTATCCATGCGGTATGGTTCGAGGCAAGAAAAAGTTCGTCGACGTAAAAGGTTACCAGTAATATCTTCTCTCCTCGCCGTTTCACGAATAAGCATGATCTTCCTTGGTCGCTATCAGTCCACTGTCTACCAACTTCGCAGTTAGCTTTTGATACCATCTTAGTCCGGACTGTCGTAGTCCATATAACGTCTTTCGAAGCACACATACAGGCTTCTGACAACTGCTCATGCTGTGCATCCAGTTTTTCGCTGTTTCGGTGGAATTTCGATCTAGAGGTCTTCCGTCTGATCAAATAGGCGCGCCAGTTGCCATTCTGGTGACGAAATCTCGAAATCCCTCCGGAATTTCCATAAAGATTTTCTCCTCGAGCTCTCCATTTAAGTAAGCTGTCACAACATCCATTTGGTGAACTTCCATACACGCTTCCACGGATAATGCCATGAGAAGTCGGATCGTGCTGAATCGAACTACGGGTGAGTATGTTTCATGGAAATCCTCATCTGGTCTCTGTGCGTAACCTTTAGCCCCAAACGCACCTTTTTCTTGAACTCATCGCATCCAGTGTCCTTTGTGCGAAAAACCATTCTGTTGCCAATCGTCTTTCGGTCATCTGGTTTCTCCACGATGTCCAATGTCTTATTTTTCAGATGCGCCATAAATTAGTCTTCGATCGCCTTTATCCAGTTATCGGCATCGTCAAAGCTTTTCGCTTCGGCGATATTTACAGGATCGTCAAATAGTGCGCTGGCTATTTCACACTCTTCGTAAGGCTCCTCGCTTTGTAGTTCCTCGCTCTCCGCGTCGTCTTCATTGCTGTGTTCTACATTCGGTTGTTGATAAATTTTTCGTGGCCTGCCACGGAATCCGCTTCGAAGTGTTTTCGGGCGCCCTCTGCCACGGCGTTGCGCCGACGGATCCGCTTCAAGATCATCTTGTTTAATTTTCGTGCTCGTCATCTCAATGCTAATCTCTTCTGAGTTGGGCTCCGTATAAAATTCCTCAGACTCAGAAATTTTACGTCATTAGAAATTATTACTTTTCGCCTTTCCGGGACATAAAGTCGATAAGCCTTTGAAGTAGCTGCATATCCTACCAAAATGCATTCAACCGATCTGGGATCAAATTTTCCCTTGTTGATGTTTTTTTTGAGCGCAAATGCCTTGGTGCCGAATGCTCTCAGGTGTGTCACTGTCGCAATTTTCTTCGCCCAGTACGTATAGGGAATATCTCCCGACAAGCCTGCTGCTGGACATCGGTTGCGTATGTAGCATGCTGCGTTCACGGCTTCAGCCCAAAAAATTGTAGGTGCTCCTGCTTGCCTCATCATGCATCTGGCCATCTCGACTAGCGTCCTGTTTTGCCTTTCTGCTAGCCCGTTTTGTTGGGGGGTATATGGTGCACTTAGTCTTCGCTTAATCCCGTTCCATGCTAGGTAGGCGTCAAATTCCCTGTTACAGTATTCCGTTCCGTTGTCAGATTGTAGCATCTTTATTTTCTTTCCAGTAAAATTTTCAGCGGCGGCCTTATAATCGACGAAAGCTTTCAATACGTCGGATTTCTGTTTAATAAATGTAACTTCGCAATATCTAGAGTAATCGTCAATAAATGTTACGTAATACTTGCATCCGCCCATGGATTCTTTTCGCATGGGCCCGCACACATCGCTGCGTACGATTTCCAGTAGAGAGAGAGAGTAATATTTTTCTTCTATCCTTTGTCGTCGACTGCGATTTTTATTTCACCCACACCACTTATAGTTGTTGTCTCGTCGTTGGCCAAATGTAAAGTTTTCTTTATTTCTTTTATATTTGCAAATAGTTTCGTGTTTAAACTCATGTGCGCTGTACAGCCGCTGTCTAAGCACCAAGCGCCAGCTTTATTCGCGCAGAAATTTGCCTGGCATGCGAATGTCGATTCCTCTGCTCTCTTTGCTTTCTCTCTATGATCGGGCTCTTCGCCCTTTCCATTCGTTTTGTTCCAGCAGTTTTTGGATATGTGCCCGACTCTGTTACAGTTAAAGCATTTTCTAGTCTCTTTGTTTCTAGTTTGCTTTCCCCTCCTGTCCTTATGACGTTTCGCGAACATGGCGTTTTGTTCATCTGGCACGTGCCTATTTTTTCTGGCTTCGGCCTCCTCTAATATTTTTAGTCTTAAGAATTCTGGGCGTGGTAAGTCATCCCTTGCTTCCATCGCGCATCTAAACGTTTCGAAGGTGTCTGGCAGACTGTAGAGTAAGATAATGGCCAATAAGTCGTCTGCGATTGCTACGCCGATTTCCCTTAATTTCTTTACGGCTTCAAATGTTTCGTTTATGTGCTCTCGTATATTGCCGCCCTCACACAGGCGCGATAATATTAGCTTCTTTAGAAGAGCTGCTTTTCGCACTGGTCCTCTCGTCATAAAAATTTCCTGCAGTTTCATCCAACAGCGTTTAGCTGTATTACATCCCTCGATCAAAGCCAATTCTGAGGGGCTGACCGATAGTAATAGTAATCTGCACGCGCTTTTTCGTCGTACGTTTTCCATACGGCGGAGTCAGCAGCCGATGTGCTTTCACTTCCACTAGGGCACTCATTCGTACCGTCCACACATTGCCACAGGTCGTTTTTCACGAGCACTGCCCGCATTTGAACTTTTCACGTGTCATAGTTATCCGCACAAAGCGGCTGAATTTTTATAAACGCGCCGGACATTTTTCGCGACCAAATCTAACTAGGACGGCCTACAGGTGAAGTGTTATTTTATTGCGCGGGTATATGGTCTGGGCCCATAACCCGAAGCAGCGAATGAAAGAAACACGTGTACTTGTAGGTTAAATAATAAATGCTCTTTAATTATCTAAGTATATTTTGACGGTTGATACATAACTCGCGTGATCTGCGGCTTAAAGCTGACTAACTTATAAAAGGGGTAGAGTCGCGCTTATCTGCACTTCTTAAGGGTATAAATGAGGGAAGAGAGATAAGCCGTTACTTATAAGCTTTTACATATGATTCTCATCTCTTTATGATATTGGGCATACAGAACTGATCATATCATTTACATTTGTTGCTTTGATTTACATAACATAGTTTCAACAGAATGCCTGTGAAGGTTCGATACCTGAAAATACAATTGTCACCATTCTTTAGAAAGAATTTGTTGCTATTTTCAAGCCATAAGGTAATCGCGTGAAAGGATACGAGCCGTTGCTCGTGAAAAATTACGTTATATTCCGAGAGTTTTCTTCGAGTTCTATTTGATGAAATCCTGACATTAAATCTCAGCATGAGAAGTATTTTGCTCTGCCTAGTAGATCGAGAATGTCGTCTATTCTTGGTAATGGGAATTTATAGGTTAAGATTTTCTTATTGATTTGGCGGTAGTCAATTACTAAACGCCATCTTTTATCGGCTGAATTGGGTAGTGATTTTTTGGGTATAATTAATAATGTTATATTCTGATACTGAAGGTTCAATGATTTTATCTTTGATTAATGTATCGACTTGTTTAATTACATTTTCTTTTTGAATGTGAAGAATTCTGTAGTTTTTAATATAAACTGGTTCGTCATCTTTCAATCAAATTTTTTGTTTGTAAAAATTATTTGTTGATATTGATTCGGTTTCTATTTTGAATATGTCCATGTATTTTGTAAAAATTCATAATTCATTAATTATTTTTTTAAATTGGGAAGGGAAATTTTTATTCAATTTATTTAAAGTATCTGTATTGTTGTCCTTTTTTTTTCTTTTTACTATTTCGTAGTCATCTAATTGTTCAATTTGTAGTTCCTTTAAGTGGATAATTTCGTTTTTATTTGTAGTATTTAAAATTCGGAACAATTGCATTTTTTGAATCTTCAATGGAGTTTCCAATAAATACTCCGTTTAGGATTTCTTGGTTTGGTATAAATACATATTTGGTTGCTGTGTTTATATAAATTTTTCGGACAACTTCGGACCTTGCTGGTAGAAATGTCAAATTGTTTTTTTTTTATTTATTGATTTATAGTTAACAATGAACTGCTAACTTACACATATATGCTAACAATAAATATAACTTAAAACTAACTAAATATTATATGATTCAAGAAAAGCATAAATGTTAGATGATAACCGATCAATAGAATTTTCCAAAGATATTGCAGGGTATACTGCATTATAATTGGAACAAAGCACCCGAAAGGGCTCATGAAGGGCAAAGTTGGATCTATAAATTGGCAAGTGAATAGGTCGAAAAGTACGAGTAAATCTTGAGGGAACAGCGATGTTAATATAGCTTAGGAGGAGGCCAGAATTCACCTCACCTATGAGAAGCTTATGCAAAAAAATTACTCCGCTGCACATTCTACGATGTTTTAAAGACTTTAGATCAATTAACATTAACCTTGAAGAGTAAGGTGGCAAACGCCTCACCGGGTCCCAATTCAGCTGTCGGAGAGCAAATAATAAAAATTGATTTTGGACTGACTCGATTAATTTTTGTTGATCAATGTATTGAGGGCTCCAAACACATGAGCAGTATTCCAAAATGGGGCGAACCATGGAAATGTAAAGAGTCTTTGTTGTATACGGGTCGTCAAACTCCTTGGGCCAACGTTTTATGAAGGCTAAAACACCCTTAGCTTTACCAATGATGACAGAAATATGGTTTTTGAAACATAACTTGCTATCAAATAGGACACATAGATCATTTACTTGCGTAATACGTTTTAAAGTAGAGTTTCCAAGATGGTAAGAGTGTATGTGGGCTGTAGTCCGGTAAATGGACATACATTGGCATTTAGTGTGATTAAGAAGCAACAAATTGTTGGAACACCATAATTGTAATTGATCAATGTCCGACTGTAGGCGAAGGTATGACATTTGGTCAGAGAATGATAGGCAAATTTTTACATCGTCCGCATACATTAGAGAAGAGGCAAATAACACTACTTTTGGAAGATCATTAATAAAAAGAACGAACGACTTCCTTGGGGGACACCAGAAAAAGCATTTACGACGGAGGAAAGTTGATTATTGAAGAGAATGCGTTGAGTTCTGTTTGAAAGATAGGCAGAAATCCAGTTAAGTAAATTAGGTGGAAAACCAAGAAGAGATAGTTTATGAGGGAGAAGGCTATGGCTTACTGAATCAAATGCCTTGCTGAAGTCAGTAAAAATAACGTCAGTTTGGCATTTATTTGGGAAACTACGGTGGATGAGAATAGAAAATTCGAGAAGATTAGTAGTGGTCGACCGTTGTTTTACAAAGCCAAGCTGTTCAAAAAGCTTAGGTATGGCAGAAAGTTTGGCTACACCACGATAATTTTCGACATCGGACCTTGAGCCTTTCTTATGAATTGGAATAATAAAAGATTCATTCCAAATTCTCGGGAACTCTGAAGATAATAAAGATAAGTTAAATAGAAAAGTGATTGGCCAAGACAGAGCTTCGGCACAGTTTCTTAGAACACAGCTAGGGATGTTATCAGGGCCCGCGGAATAGGACGTTTCCAGCGACAGAAGGGCTTTAAGAACATCGCTAACTTCAAATTGAGGAACAAAAATGTTACTGATGCAGGGCAGATCATATGGGTAGGGAGTGGAAAAGTCATAGGATTGAAGAGATGATGATTCAGTTCGGTTGTGTAAATACATAGTTGAAGGATACGCATTTGATTTTCTTTTGGAGTTTACAAAGGAGTAAAAACTTTTCGGATCATTACGAATGTTATCTCTGCATTGAGCGATGTAGCATTCATAACAAAGTTTAGAGGCATTAAAGAACAGCACGCGACTCGTGACATAATTGGAAAAATCAACCGCAGAATTGGATTTTAAGTATTTTTTATACAGCCTCGATTTTTTATTTTTGAGGTAAGACAAGTGCCTATTGAACCATGGGGACTTAGAAGAGTCGCTTACCGATACCTCGGGAACGAAAAGATTTAATGACGACTGCAATGTCAAATTAAAGGATGACACTGCAGTTTATATGTCATTACATGATTTTAAGAAGGACCAATCGATAGCACTCAAATGCTGGTGTAAACCAACAAAATTGGCATTGCGGAAACATTTTACCCGTAAGGCCGCCTTAGTATGAATTTCTGCAACGATCTCAACATTCAGCAACAGGGTTGGATGATAGGGGTCTTCAGGCAGAGAAAAGATAGGGCTTCTAAGTACATTAGCTAGAGTGTCGTTATTAACAAATATTAAGTCGAGAAGTCTATCCAAATGGTTCTTTACAAAGTTTATCTGGCCCAGAGACAAGTCCGTCAGGCCGTCGATAAAGTCATGCTGGCTTTCGGGAAAAAGGAGATTGGAGTCCAATGAAGAGATCCAAGACACGTTAGATATGTTAAAATCTCCCATTATAATCAGGCGGTCCTCATCGGCAATAGAAGAGGATACTAATTGAATGGCAGACAAGTGCATTAAATAGAGAGAAGTATCAGATCTAGGAGGAATGTAAGAGCAAGTTATATAAATATTAATGTTATTGATATTAATTTTAGCTGCAACGAATTCAATGGAAAGAGGGTTTTAAAAAGAAAAAATCTCCGATGAAAGTGAGTGAACTGCAATTAACACGCCACCGCCCAGGGAGATGCGGTCAGTTCTATAGATAACAAACTTATCAACAAATATTTCTTGATCGGACACCGAAGAGTTTAGCCATGTTTCAGTTAAAGCAATGACGTCGGTGTCGATGGAAAGACTATTAACATACACCTTACTCAGTTTACCCAGTAGGCTTCGCACATTTTTGAATAAAATTGACAGATTTGATTTTCTTAGTTTTTTGAAACAGCGGAATTAGACCCACGAGGCTGGTTTTGCTGAAGATACTCATGTACTAAAGTATTAACTGGCCAAAGTGTAGAATCAAGTGCCTTAGAGAATTAAGAATCAGTGATACGAATTTTAAAAGAAGAGATATTGCGCTTTTGCTTAAAAATGAACTTATGTACAGAAATAGCGTTGTCCGGGGCCTGCAGTTTCTCACAGAGGAAGATCCTAACAACCTCGGCAGTGGCTTCGGGATTAAGTCTCGTCACGAATATTGATTTTTGAATAACCCCTCTCAGAGGAATCCCAGAGACATCAGAAGTCGCCTCGCTATTCCTTGGATGGTTACTTCTCGGAACACCACTTAAAGCACATTAGTTCGTCTAGGAGCCGCAAGGCTTGGGCCAGGCATATCGTTGGAGAAGAAAACAGCACCAGATGTAGAAGCGGATGCAGGAGCAGAGTTTGTAGCAACAGGAGCCAGATGTAGTCCATGAGAGGCCATGTTTTCTTCCGGTAGAACATTACCAAGTGATTCCGTAGCCAATGAGGCACGCGAGGGAACCGAAGAAGGTCCAGAAGGGGTAGTGAGAGCCAGTGGCAGAGACGGTGTTAAGTAGTTCGGCGAAAGGTCCATATTATTAGCATTAGTTGGCGTCGAGATGGATGGTAAATCATGAACAGGAAGTTGAAGATTATTATTTGGAATTTTTCTACTCGCTAAGAATCTTAAGTCCAAGAAACTGAGATTCCACTGCCAGGAATTTGTCATTCATAGCATTGAAGAGTTTACGAACTTCAGCAAATCCAGTCCTAGTTTGCCTCATGAACGTACGCATTTCATCCGTCATCTTGCGGCAAGACGTGCAGGACCAGGTAAAACCAACTCGTTTGGAGATTAAATCCCCAACACGGCCGTTGAAGCCAGCTCCAGCACACTTAACATGCGAACAGTTATCACATAACCAGCAGATGAGGTAGGTATCGCCACTAATAATGCCATTATACTCGCATTTATTAGCAGTGCAAGCGATGGTCATTTTGGTTAATTATCAGATCACTGTGCACAGAAGAAGAGGGGAGCGCGGCTGTAGTATATGAGCATCCGTATCAGCCTCGAGCGTGAGCGAGAAATGTTGGTCAACAGCTGCAAGAGCTTAACAGTAGCGGAACATATACCGTATAAACGTTGAAGCAGCATCGGGGTGAAGAGCGGTCAGATGTTAGCGTTGAACAGCAGAGCAGCAGCAGGGCAGAGAGCGTGTGAGCGTTGAAGAGCAGCAGCAGCGGTACAGAGAGCGATCGGATGTGAGCGTTGAGCAACCGATCGAAACAAGTGCAACGAATGCAACTTCGTGTAAATGTACGCGGATTGCACAAAGAGCATAGGGTCACTAACAGCACCAAACTTTAGGATTAGCGGTAAAACACTGAACCAAGCAGAGCAATAAGAAAAATAGTCAATTGGTAGCTTGTTTTAATTTAAATAAACCGTCATTAGCTTTTAATGTCTATCTGTAATACGTATTTATGTAGGTTGTAGGGTTATTGACAAGACAACTGAGCTAGGTAAAATACGTAAAACACCGGAAGAACACAGTGTGAAAGAGAAGCGTCGAATTACACGTCCGATTAGATGAAAGTCTCTGCGCCAATTTGGAAGTGTATGATTTATTGGAATGTTTATGGGGTGATCGAGATTGTTGGGACATAGTATATGCCAATCGTTTTCTGGGTTTAAGTCTATTTTACAATGAAGTCGATGCAAATTATTCCATCACATGGAATTAAGAAATCTGGAGGAGTTCCATTGAAGTTAGTCCCTTAGAGTTGGTGGTTCCTTCACCAACACATGATATTTGAATAGTATTTGTGGGATATACGTTATTATTATTATTATTATTATTATTATTATTATTATTATTATTATTATTATTATTATTATTATTATTATTATTATTATTATTATTATTATTATTATTATTCTTATTATTCTTATTATTATTATTAGTATTATAATTATTATTATTATTATTATTATTATTATTATTATTATTATTATTATTATTATTATTATTATTATTATTATTATTATTATTATTATTATTATTATTATTATTATTATTATTATTATTATAGTTGTTGGTCCGGTTATCATATGATTATAACCGTTGTATCGGTTATATCCGTTGTTTTGGTAGTGACCGTTGTAGTTACCACGGCCTCTTCGACCTCGATAGGCTTTTGTAAATTGTCTATTTCATTGGTAAATTTTTCACCACTTTTTCCTTTCTGGTTTCGTCTGCCATTATGGTAGACTTGGATTCTATTGGATTGGATCTATTGTCAGAGGAGTATTTAAAATTGTTGGTATAGTAATATTCATTATACCTCTCTCTGACTGTTAATAATACAATTCCTTTTTGTGTTCTTGAGCAATGAATTATTGGTGAAAAATCTAACCTGAATAAATCAATGTAACTGTAGTCGAGCTCTAATATGCTTATCGGGGTCTTTGAGATCAATTGTAGCTTCTAAAGTCTTTATTTTTAGTAATTAAAAAAATAAACAGGATATTGGGAATAATTGTAAGTTAAATGAATATGTTAATATATTATTTTTTAATTTTGATTTCTGTCAAAAATGATCGCAATTATGATGGGCAAGTTTTAGATTCTGTCCAAGTCGTTTGCTTAACTTTGGAATCTTTTGAGTAGGCACTTATAGTGCAATTTATATAATTTAAGAAATTTGCTAACATTATAACTGCTTTTATTATTAGCATTATTGTGATCATTTCTGTGTCAATTTTTTCAGATTCGATCTTATTCACAACGTTTGCCGTTGAGTCTACCACTTTGGTGTCTACTAAACTCATTTTGGGTAATTTATAATTTAAGCCAATTATATGTGGTGTTTTTCTCGTTTTATTATTGATGTGCCTTGTATATCGGCTTATGAAGAAAAAATGATTAAATTGTTTTTTTTTATACCCTTACAGAGGGTATTATAATTTTAGTCAGAAGTTTGCAACGCAGTGAAGGAGACATCTCCGACCCTAAAGTATATACATTCTTGATCAGCATCACTAGGAGAGTCGATCTAGCCATGTCCGTCTGTCCGTCCTTCCGTGTCTACGCAAACTAGTCTCTCAGTTTAAAAGCTATCTGCATGGAACTTTCCCATTGCAGGCAGTATATAACGAGCCGGATGGACTACTTTAGCATATAACTCCCATAGGAACAATCGGAAAAATAAATAAAAAAAATTATAACTTTGCTGTTTTTTATTTTTTTTTTAGTTTTTCGACATATAGTAATGGTTAAATATTTCAGAATTTCGGTTTAAATTTCATTAAAATCGGACGACTTTATCTTATAACTCCCATGAAAACAATAAAAATATTTTTAAAATTTTTTTTAAAAAATGTAACTTTTTTATTTTGTATTTTTTTTTGACCAATTAATAATATGACAGTTCAGAAGTACGCTTTTAATTTTATTAAAATCCGATAACGATATCATATAGCTGCCATAGGAACTATTGAATAATTAAGCTGCAAATCATCATAGCTTCAACATACACGCAAGTAAATCATAATTTTAACGTTTTCAAGAATATTAATTTTTTGCAATAGCTGCAAGGGTAAATGAACTTTGTCTTGCCAAAGTTTGCTTCCTTTCTTGTTTTTTTTTTGAATTGAATTTTAATTTAATTTTCACTAATTTTGTTTAAAAATTTTAGGAATTTGTAATTTTGTATTTTGTTTTTACATGTTCTACCTAATTACCCCTGTTGCGATAAAGTATCGTCTAGTGTTCTCCGCGTCAGCTGGTCGTCACCGGCTTGGTTACGCTGACTTTCCTTCGAAGGCGCAAGAGGCGGGGTGCATCTCGCACTTGTTGAGTTCTCTGCTGATGTTGTCCCGAGCCTATGAGCTCAGGCGGGGCAGGTGCTGGCTTCGCACAGGATCCCACGGAGGTGTAAGGGGCGGATTGCCACTCACACTAGTTTTTGTTTGCTTAGTGCATGTATATGTACAATGCACGCTGTCCAACGGGCCGGGGCAGTCGTCAGGGCAGCTTATAATTCTTTAAGCTAATTTATGCCAACATTTCAAAGAATAAGAGATGACCACTTAGCTGGTCGAATTTCTTGTGAAGTCATTAAAATTGATAAAAATGTCAAATAAAAAATTTAATTTAACTAGATTTCTTACTTATTTATAAAATATCAACGGTTATAAGTATGAACTTAATTTGAAGGAGAGGCAGTTTTGAATGTTTTATGCAGCCCACTGAAGCCCAACAGTATGCTGCTTCTTCACTTACTCATAAAAAACATACGCAAGACAAATAATAATGAATAAGCTAACCGGTTGTGTTTATTTCTGAGCTCCCGTATTTATTCAAAAATTGTATGCAAATGTTGTTTCTTTTTGTGTTTTCTCGGTTTTCTGAACTTTGAAACATAATTTTCGCCGGCCTTGCCTCTTCTTTTGGCAGGCCGGCTTCGCGCTAAAACTTTATTTTTATTTTATTACCCGTGCAATGTCAGATGTTGATATCATGTCCGGCAAAGACGTCTTTCAATTTCAAGCCACCTGGATATACCTCTTGTAAAAGCAATATTGACCCCCGTGTGAGTAAGCATAAAGAGTTTGCCAAGGAACAAATCATCAGACCACCGGTCTGCTGCTGATAAAGAGCGTCTAACCCAGGTAAATAACCTCAGGAAAAGAAGAAATCTGGACGTAAGCGATCGAAGTAAGACTTCGCTAAAAAGCCTGTTAGCTATCAAAGACGTCCTCAAGTAGCCGCCTCTGCTACGAATTCTCAACAATCTCCTTTAAATGAAGGAGAATAAAAATAGCTTTGCTATTTTGTTTGATGATGAAGAGATACAATGACTATTGATCCTATCACAGAGGTCGATCTTCCTGTAGAATTACTGTGTTTGACGGAAGTTTAAACCGTGTGATCAAAAGCTTTCAATTTAAGTAAGAAAGGGCATTTCGAGTCGTCATCAAGGGTATAATCCTCGTAGTGTATACAAACCCCCTGGTGAGAATGGCAAGGCTAACCGGGCTATATTCTTTGTTGAATTGGAACCAGCGAGAAACAACAAAGAAGTTTATGATATTCGCACAGTAGATTACCAGGTGGTGAAAGTAGAACCGCAGCTCAGGAGAAAAGGACCATTAAGGTGTTTCCGATGTCAAGAATTTGGGCATTCTAAAAATTTTCGCTCACTTTTGCCAAAGTGTGCCAGATGACCTGGTGACCATGAGACGATGGACAAGGATAAATGTCTGGCCACGAAAGAAGAGCAGTTTAAATGCATTAACTGTGGCTCTAATCATAGTACTTTCTCCCGCCGATGTCCTGCCTATTTAGAGGCTATTGAGAAACGTAGGCCTAATACCTCAGTGGATCGAAACCCGATTCAAAAGCTTGTCCTTAAACTTGCACTTGGCTCATAATGCTCGCGAGATTCTGTATCCTCGAGTCAGCCCGTGCCAGTGTGTGATTCGCTCCAAAAAGAATCGCACCCGCTAAGCCAGCCAAACCTTGAAACTACTCAACAACCTGGTCAGGCTTCTGAAATTTATTGATAAGTTAAGGAAGCAGCAAGAGGCTGCAATTGACAAACTGTTGGTTCGCTTTGATGTCGATGATGACGGCGACATTGAAAATGCTACAGAGCGTGATGTTTAAGCAGGTCACCCCGCTGGGGTCGACGCATTGCGATGACTTATTACGGGCTAAATATCGTAATTTGGCAAATCTCTAGGGGTTGAGCATCTTCTCCAGGAACGCAACATTGACATTCTACTTATTTGGGAGACACATGTTACCAGCCGTTCTTTTTTCCGTATTTATGAATATGCTATATACTGCGCAAACCAACCTGATTATCGGCATCGTGTGGTGCTGCTGTTATCGTAAAGTCCTCTCTCGACTATCACCTGAGCGCCACAATATCAGAGCTTCATTTGCAAACAGCTGCCATAAATTTGGTCACCGGGCTTGGCAGAATTTCGTTCGGTACTTTCTACTGTCCTCCTGGTCACCATCATTCTTGGTCAGCTCATTATTATATGCGCCTGTTTGACTCTGTGGGTAATCGCTTGCTTATTGGAGGGGATTGGAATGCCCGTCACAGTTTCTGGGTGTGCAGGCGTCCGTGCACCCGTGGAATCACTTTAATGTCGGTTGTTTCTAACTTAAGTATGCAGATTCTGGCCACTGGCAGACCTACGCAGTTTCTATGGATTAATAACCACCTTCCGACGGCTATTGATTTTGCGGTGTACAGAGGCATCCCGTGTAGCCACCTTGCTATCTCGGAGTGTCCCGGTCTTTCCTCTGACCATATTCCGATTTGATATATCTCTGCGTTGCTGCCTATACGGTCGTTACCAAAACCAGGCTTCTTCCTCGTGGTTCGGATATCAGAATTTTCGGTGCCCGACTTTCTGCCCCGACTCAGAAGCATCCCTATCTTAGTACCGCGGACGAAGTTGATTCCTTTGCTGAGTTCTTAGTTGATCAGATCCACCAAGGTGCCCCTACTGCTAGAAGTGTTTCTATTCCTCCGCCATCTTGGTATACTTCGAAGCCAGAAATTGCTGCCTTGGCCAGAAAAGGTCATGCACTCCGGCGCGTCTGGATGAGGACGAGGCATACCATCGACATGGCAAGGTGGAAGGCTGCTCTGTCAGAACTTAAAAAAGTTCTCTGTTTGGCCAAGTCTGGGTTTGCGCTTTGGAAATACACCCGCAACCTAAAAAGACAGCCGCTTCAGAGATTCTCACTTAAACGTAACGATGGCACTTGGGCCCACAACGATTCCGAGATTGCTGAGGTATTTAAAAAACCGCTTCACTCCATTTGACTTTGCAACAAGCCAAGAAGTCCAAACAACTATCTCTATATTAGGTATCTCTTTTGGCCCTTCTGTTGATGAGCGTCCAGTAGACGAGGATGAGGTTCGTGATCATATTAGGCGACTAGTTTCCACTAAGGCTTCTGGCATGGACGGTAGCAAAGGCTCTGCCTAGCTCAGTCACTACGCAGCTCTGCCAACTCATTTTCCAGCCTCTTGGAAAAGTGTTCTAGTCACAATGGTACCGAAAAAAGGAAAGGACCCGTGCTCCCCAGATTCCTATCGGCCGATTAGTCTCCTATCGACTTTATCCAAGATTTTGAGCGGATCATGCTTGCTAGGCTCTCAGCAATAGCTACGTTTTGATGAAGCCCTTCCAGACCACCAGTTTGGCTTTCGTAGTCGCCACAACTTGCTGTTGAGCAAGTGCAAAGAGTAGTAAATCATGTACTGGGTGCTTTGGAAGATCGCAAATACTGCTAAGCTGTCTTTCTTGATGTTCGACAGGCCTTTGAAAGGGTTTGGCACGAAGGTTTCCTTTACAAACTAATGCCACTTTTGCCTGAGGGATTATGGAAGCTAATCGTGTCATTCTTGGATAAAAGGGCGTTTGCTGTCGACATCCGTGGACATCGTTCTGGACTACGCCCAATTCGTGCTGGGGTCCTTGTACCTGTCCTGTAGACAGTTAATATGTCGGATTTCAAGGGCATTGTCCTGTCGACGTTGAATTGGGGAATAACTTGCTGGGGCACAGCCTGTGAAAAGGGTTCAAACGTGCATATCAAAGTCGCTTAGGAGGATACTGGATGTAAAATGGCACTATTTTATCGAAAATCATGTGTTTTTTCAGGACACGGGAGTGCCGACGGTTACGGAGACAATTTGTAGCTTTTCAAAACGATACAGAAATTGCTAGATGGCTTGCTACACCATTGGATCGACCAAGTCCCCGCAGACGGCAACCAGCAGACCTGTGGATTATTGGTCGTGAAAGACATGTACGCCTCTAACTAAAACACAAGAATACTGACAAGCTTTTACCTGCCCTGCGCTTAATACCCGAATTTTTAGGATCTTTGAACACTCCTACGCATACACGAAAACAATGAACAACTTGTGTGGCGTGTAAAATAAAACAATTGCCAAAAAATTGTAAGCTTTTGATGATGAAGATGCAAAGATGAAACAAACAAAATAAAATAGAAATTTTTGTTGGGACGATTATTTTACTAATATTGCTAGCTAGGGCACCATATGATTGCATTTTTAAAAATTGATAAATCTTAAACCACTTAATATTTTTTAACAGTTAATTTTTTTATACTACTCCGAGACTCTGGATGTTATGCGAACCTCACTGTCGGGGCCGGCAAGGTGTTTCGCCTAGCAGGTATAACTAGGTTCTGCCTCTTCGCCCAGCCACCTTTATCGCAGGCTCCCCAAGCTTGGACTGGATTGTGTAGGCAAGTTGTATCGTCTAGCAGGTAGAACTAGGTTTGACCTCTTCGCCCAGGCACCTTAATCGCATACTCCACGCAAGGACTCCCTGAGCTCGATTTAACCACGACCTAGCACTTTTTGGATCTCAGCGTAGTAGTCTCAGCCTTGTAGACTTACAGTCGGTTTGCGACTCGACTTTGCGATCTTGATCCTGGTACTCGGCACTTGATTAACTTGCTACTGGTCTCGTGTACACGCACTCGCTTTGATTCTTGCACTATTACTTCGGGGTGAGCTGCGCTTGCGCCGCCCTTTTACAGCCTGTAATGGTCCCGTTATTCCTCTCCTCCTGTTCGCGTGATCGGGTCCAAGGTTATTTCACGGTGCGTCCTCTTTGTCCGGCCCGAAGTCCGCCAATTCACCTTTCGACCTTATTGCCCTTACCGTGTGAGGTGTCACGGTGTCTCCGGTTTGCCCGGGTCAAAGGTCCAATGTTTCCCTAAACTGTCCTCATAGGACACCCCCCCCCCCCCCTCAGACAGCGCCCTGAAAAATATTTAGTTTTCCCATGACTGTGCTGCATTAGCCTGTTCCCCAGGCAGTTCCCCGAAAGAATTGAACCTTCCCAAAACTGCATCTCGGTCCCCCAGACAGTTCCCCGCGTGGAATTTCCCGCCCAGACATTTCTCCGTGATGGAAATCACCCTTCCGATTACCGTCGTCTGGCCACTCTACTGACCATGTTCGGGTCGCATTTATCGATAGTGGGTCCAGCATCGCCATCGTCATTGCCGTTCTCGTTATCGATTTCGTTGTCTTATAGCCTGCTTCCATTGGCGCATTAAAACGCATTTTGCCTAATGCGCATTTATTTACACAGGGAATCCCATAAGGCTTAATGCCGCATTTAAAATAAATGCGATTATTAAATGCGATTAAAAACCATTCGCCACGAACGTTTTTAGAAAAAAATACCGGAAAATACCGATGTTTAACGATATTTTGTTCGTGCCCAAGTTGGCAAATGCCTCGGTCGCATTATGGATGTCCTGCTGAGCATTACAGAGTTTAGTAAACTCACTCATGTTTATTAATTTCAATTAATTTCTTTTGGATTTGCCAAAATTCGAAAGAAAACAACTCCAGATCAGCTGTTCGTGCCACTCACATGTCGGAGTAGCATTAGCTAAATGCTAATGCGTCAATGGAATCAGGCACATTTAAAAAGCCCGGGATGCATCGGAGTGACAGTTTATTGAGAAATCCAGTATTTTCTTGGGTGATCGCAATTATCGATCGGCCACCCTCGCGTGGAATTTGAATTTCCCGCCCAGCCATTATTATGCCCATGATGCCAAATTAATAGACGTTATTTATGTGTATTTCGCTCAATTTATTGCGGCTTGAAGACCCGGACCGCGCCCCTTGCTACCTTGATACGGTGGTGGCGTCGGTGCACGTGGTGGAGGAGGGGCTGTTGTTGTTGGCTCACGTGTTGGCGGTAGGGGTGGTGGCGTCGGCGCACGTGGTGGCGGTAGCGGCGGCAGCGCTGCCGACGGCGGCTGAGGTGCCGACAGTGACTGCGGCGGCTGCGGCTGCTCCTGCGCTGGCTCCGCCTACAGTGCGGCCTCCTCTGCCTCTCAGTCCCTCAGCCTCTGCTGCCACTCGTCGGACCGTAGCCGCCCTCGCCCCCGTAATGCGGGCCCACTCTTCCGTCTGACCAGCGAGAAGATTTCATTTAGTTTTTTTTTGCGTTTTCCGACGGGGTCTGAGTTTCCCTTCCTGTGCCGGTTGTTTCTTCATCAATTAACGCGCTCGGCAGCCTGGGCTCTCTACCCTACGTGACGAAGGCCGGGCAGTACCTGGTGGACTCTGCCACACTAGTGTTCACGGCAAACTGCAGTTCTGGCCATTTCTCATCCCACGTTCGCTAGTCTTGTCCGGCGAACTGGGCGACCATTGTTCTCACCGTTGTATTGGCCCTCTTCGTAGGATTTTCTTTTGGCGTGTACGGGGCTGTGAACTGGTGCCGCACTCCCAACCCTGTCAAGAATCGCTTGAACGCCCGGCTTGTGAATTGGACCCCGTTATCGGTGATCAAGACCTTCGGCACGCCTTACCTTGAGATGATCCTTTCCCTGATTGCCTTTTCCAGCATTATTTCCGTCCACTTCGAGAACCGATATACGAGCGCTAGTAGCATCGATTACCCGTGCTTCGACCGAGTAAGCGGCCCAACGAAATCGGCGCATACTGTGGCCCAAAGCCCCTCCGGGATCTGTGTGTGCATAGCTTCCATGCGATCACATCCTCGTTGCCCGCTCTTTGTAGAATGAGCCGGTACAGCCGGCCAGCCCCCACTAAGTAGTCCGGATATTTTTGGGGGTTCTGTGCTATCTTGCCCCTCATGTCCCTTATCCAGCTACATTCGGCTTGTTTCGCCGGTTGACCTCGTGGCTTCGGTTTCATCATTCGGCAGCTTTCAGGTAAGGGCTGCCGCGACAGTGCGTCCGCCACAATATTTAGCTGGCCTTTCCTGTATGCGATTTCGAAGTCGTATTGTTGGAGCTCCAGTGCCCATCGTGCGATTCTTCCGGTTGGGTTCTCGATGCTATTCAACAACTTCAGGGCCATGTGATCTGTTATCACTCTGAAGTGGTATCCCTCCAGGTATGGCTTTAATTTCCTTATGGCCCACACAATTGCTAAACATGTTTTTTTAGTGGCCGAGAAATTTTTTCCCGACCCGTTCAAGGTCCGGCTGGAATGGGAGATTACCCGCTCGCCCTGGTTTTGAGTGCGAATGGCACCCAGCCCACAATCGCTGGCATCGGTCTGCAGCACCAACGGTTTTGTGAAATCCGGGCATGCCAAAATTGGTCAGCTTGAATGGCCTGCTGGTGGTCGTAGGTCCATTCCCATTTGGCAGTTGCCGGTGGATTTAGCAACGCTATTGCCGATACTTTCTCCGGATCCGTCCCTATGCCCTGGTCTGCAATGCAATGCCCTGAGTATTGAAGTTCCTTCCTGAAGAATTCACACTTATCAGCGTTTACTTTCAGGTTCGCCGCTCGCAGTCTTCTAAGTACCTTCTAGTGTCCGTCCGATAACGATTATATAATAAGTCAACTTCGGTCACGTGTAGACGTGTTTTCTTAACGCTCCGGAAAAACAATAAGCCACTAAGTCGAAAACGTTCGAAAAAATTTATAAACGCGAGGTTTTGCGATTCGCGATGCTAATTCGCATATCGTAAACTAAAGTTTTAGTTAATTAATTAATTAATATTACGCTTTATCAATAAATGAGTAAGAACGTGGATCAGCGCACTCAACGCCAAAAACAACAAAACGAAACCCGTGAAAAAATTCAGAGAGAGCAAGACAACGTCGTCTCTCTTTGTCCCGAAACAATGCTTATTTCTCGTTCACGAGTAATAATCTAGAACCGAAAGTGCAAGAAAGTGCAAGTTTACTGACCGCCGAAAACCAGAGAGCTAGTTCTTGCGCTCCCGCCCTGCTTTTCACCGCACAAACAATGCAAAACTCAAACCGAGCTTCTGCCACCTAGTGCAACAACAAAAGCAACTACTACGTCAACTACAACGGTCTCTGTCGCCAACAATGCAATAACGACTCCACTCTCTTCTTTTGCAGCGGGTAAAGCAACAACACAACCAAGTGCAAAAATCGGGTCAAACGGCAAAAACAAAGCTACGGTAGAAAAAAATTACAATTCCGCAAGCGGGTTCGGCCATGCAGACAGGCATGGATCGCTATATTAATATTTCCAAGCGCAAGCTAACCCCCCCCAAAAAAATCTGATGGCAATATGCCCCAAATAAACCGTACCAACAAAGGCCCTGAAAATCTCGGGCCATTAAATGAAAATAGATTTTCCATTCTGGCGGAGCCTGAAACAGAGTACGAAGAATTAGCCCCAAAGAAACTTAAGCCCCCACCTATCTTTATTCGGGAGAAGATCTCCAACGTCCTAGTCAATAAAATAGTTGAGCTTGTCGGGAAGAATAACTTTCATGTTATTCCGCTTATGAAAGGGAATATAAGCGAAACCAAACTTCAAAGAGCGACAACGGCACGCCAGAACATTTACAAGAAATCACAAACGACACCCGAAGTATTCTTCGCAAAAGCAGCCAGGTCATCATTTGGCCCTTCAATTACCACGAACAGCATTTCCTACGCCAGTGCTCTAAGGTCAGGCACAGCTCACATAGAGCCGAAAACTGATAACATACAGCAGGCCATGGGACAGCCACAAAGTAACATGGAAACTATGATGATAACTTTGCAACAAAATATGATGGAATTTATGTCCTTCATGAAAACCACCATGCAAACTCTAATGCAAAACCAAAATATCTTGTTACAAATGCTTGCAGCTCAGCAGTCCAAATAAGTTATGCCTAGCCTCCGAATAACTCTGTGGAACGCCAACGGTGTTTCACGGCATATACCTGAAATAACTCAATTTCTGAACGAAAATCACATCGACGTTATGTTGCTGGCAGAAAGGCATCTCACCAGCAAATATAACTTTCAAATACGAGGATACACGTTCTACGGCACCGATCATCCAGATGGTAAAGCACATGGCGGAGCCAGCATCTTAATAAGAGACCGTATCAAACACCACTTTCACAAACGGTTTTCAAAAAATTATCTGCAAGCTAAATCGATAAAATTACAGTTGGGCACCAGCAACCTTGCCATTGCCGCTGTCTACTGCCCACCCCGCTTTACAGTCACAGAAGACCAATTCATGGACTTCTACAATTCACTTGGAGAGCGATTCATAGCAGCCAAGCAAACACACTGGGGATCCCGCCTTGTTACCCCCAAAGGAAGGCAACTATATAATGCACTCATCAAAACATGCAACAAACTGGACTACGTTTCACCAGGCAGTCCTACATACTGGCCAACAGATCCTAGAAAACTACCTGATTTAATTGATTTTGATGTGACAAAAAATATTTCTCGCAATCTAATATCTGCAAAATCGCTTTTGGATCTATCATCGGACCACTCACCAGTGCTAATAACTCTTCTTCAAAGCCAGGAATAAATCAAGCACCCTTGCAGTCTGACGTCGCATCGAACCAACTGGCTGAAGTTCAAAAAGTAACGTAAGTTCTCACATCGAACTAACTCCACAGCTCAACTTCAAGGAGGACATCGACTGCTATGCCAATGCACTGGAGTCTGTACTCGTCGCAGCAGCCAAAGTCTCTACACCGCAAGGGAGGGATGGGCACACACACCAACACAAAACTAACCTTGAAATCGAACAGCTTGTTTTGAAGAAAAGAAGTTTGAGGCGTGCTTGGCAAACCAGCAGATCGTCATCCTCAAAACATAGTCTTAAGGAAGCTGGTCGCAGACTTACCAGGGCTCTAAGGCACGAAGAAGAAAAAGCACAACGCCAGTACATTGAGAAACTTTCACCCACCAGCACCAAGCATCCCCTGTGGAGGGCCCACCCAAATCTAAGTGCGCCGGCCGAAACAGTAATTCCCGTAAGAGACTCTTCAGGCAGCTGGGCCAGAAGCGACAAAGACAGAGCCTGTACATTTGCTTTACACCTTCGAAATGTTTTTCAGCCAAACCCTGCAAATAATTCATTCACATTACCGTCGCCGTCAATTCGAGGTGGAACTGAGACGGCGCCAATTCTGTTCCAAACAAACGAAGTTGCAAAAGTCATCAGCGAGCAATTAAAAAAAAAAAAAGGCCCCAGGCGGTGATCTAATAACTCCTAAGATGCTAATTGAACTCCCAAACTGTGCAGTTGAGGTAAATTGTAAACTATTTAACGGGATTACACGACTTGGCTACTTCCCAAAAAAATGGAAAAAGTCGGTAATCATAATGATCCCAAAGCCAGGAAAAGATCACACAATACCAGCCTCATATAGACCGATAAGTTTACTCTCGTGTCTGTCAAAACTGCTCGAAAAATGCCTTTTGACACGCATAATCCCATATCTGAAAGAGCACAACATTATTCCGGCGCATCAATTTGGCTTTCGAGAAAGCCATGGAACAATAGAGCAAGTTAACAGATTAACAACAGAAATACGAACTGCATTCGAGTCTCGGGAATACTGCAGTGCGGTATTCCTTGACGTTGCGCAGGCTTTCGACCGAGTCTGGCTCGATGGCCTTATGCATAAAATCAGAACGTTAATACCGGAAAACACTCACAGGATACTTGAATAGTACCTTTACAACAGAGCCTTCGCCGTGAGATGCAACACTACAATATCCGACGATTACACGATAGAGGCTGGAGTTCCTCAAGGTAGCGCCCTTGGTCCAACTCTATTTCTCCTTTACACCGCAGATATTCCCACGAACGAGCGGCTAACCACTTCTACATTCGCAGACGATACCGCGATCTTAAGTCGGTCCAAATGCCCAATTCAGGCAACAGCACAACTAGCTGATCATCTCGTGGTAGTGGAGAGGTGGTTATCAGACTGGCGTATAAAAATAAATGCGCAAAAGTGTAAACACATAACGTTTACTCTTAACAGACAAACGTGTCCCCCGCTAACTCTGAATAACACGCCACTTCCACAAGCTGACGATGTAACGTACCTTGGCGTCCACCATGACAGAAGACTTACATGGCGGAGACATATCGAAGCTAAGAAAATTCATCTAAAACTAAAATCCAATAACCTCCATTGGCTCATAAACGCTCGCTCCCCCCTCTGCCTGGACTTCAAGGTTCTGCTCTACAATTCAACGCTTAAGCCAGTCTGGACTTACGGCTCCCAATTGTGGGGAAACGCGAGCAGCAGTAACATCGACATTATCCATCGAGCACAGTCAAAAATCCTGAGAACTATCACTGGGGTACCTTGGTATGTTCGGAACGACAACATCCACAGAGATCTTGGCATTCTACCCGTAAAAGATGAAATTTCAAAACAAAAGGCGTCCTACCACACCAAGCTAACTTCTCATCCAAACCAGCTCGCCAGGGGCCTAGCCAGGGTTTTCAACCGGACCCGATTGCAACGAAATGACCTTCCAGCTCAGCAATAGTTATTAGAGCCCTTACATCCCGCGTCAGTCTACTTGACTGTCATATATAGCTTTTTAATTTAAGATTTTATATACTTATTGTTAGTTTCAATTCAGAGAAGATTCAATAAAAAAAATGCATATGTAAAAAAAAAAAAAAAATTGACGATTATATAATCCGATACGCGACGGGGTGAGGCATCATTTTGGGTCCTGTTACCTGGCCCAACGCCCGCTGGAATGTTGCTGATGCCGAGTGCAAGCCAAAAGTCATAACTTTCCGTTGGAACCGGCCATTCCCTGGCACTGTTAACGCGATGAACTGCCTGCTGGCTGCCTCCAACGGTATCTGCCAGTACCCGTCCTTTAAGTCGAGGCTGCTGTTGTACTTAGCTTCTCGAAGTTGGTCCAGGATATAGTTGATCATCGGCATTGGATATGCATCCTTCACGGACTTTGCCTTAATCTGCCTGAGATCCACACACAGCCTCCATTTCCCGGTCTTCTTCCTCACCATGACTATTAATATGCTGTACGGACTCCTTGACGGTTCGATGCAGCCCCTTTCAAGTAGCTCGTCTACTTTTCGGATAGTACTGCTGTTTGACCGACTGATCCTCCTTCATGGTGATCCGGTGTACTGCCACGCTTGACGTGCCATGCAGATTTTCCAGGCTCTCCAACTCGGTCTTTAAAAACTGGTCCACATCCTTTTCCGAAAATACCTTCGGGGATTCCACGACTGTTACCGAAAGTTTTTCCTCCAGCCAGCCTTGGTGTCTGTCCTTCGCCGGTATCACAACGCTGTGACCTGCGCATTTCACCTCGGCTCCGATTTAGGTGAGGATCCGTACTTGCCTCTTTGTGGGTCAAACCTGCTGCCTCTTTGCTGATGAAGCTCACTGTGGCGCCCTTGTCCACCGTGGCCTTAATATTTGCGTCACCTATGCGCACTGTGGCGGACAGTTGCATTTCTTCCGCCTTCAGGTCGCCCATTACTTTTAAGAGGCAGCTCCTTACGATCCCTGGCCGCCCCTCGGAGGCTGGAATCGTTGCGCGTTTACCGAAAAGCACTCCACCGTTCGGACCCCAATATTCCCGCATATCCAGTAGAACGTGAGTTGCCGATTCCGGCACTCCTTCGTCAAATGGTCTGCGCCCCCGCATCTGCGGCAAGCGTTGGCTGGATTCTGAATAAATCCACACACAAGCAAATTATTTGTGTTGGTTGAGCTAAAAAATTAACAAGATTAATCTTCCAAAAAAAATTCGTCGCTGGAACTTTTCTGCCGTTCCTTTGGTTGTTGCCCAAGCCGTTTCTTCGTCGCCGCTGCAACTTTAATTGTTTAATTTGCTGCTTCCGATTTTGAAATTGTCGAGTCGGCCAACCAGGTATAGAGTGCTAAAAGTTGAAAGTTAATCTGTGGCGTTTTGGAAATTTTGTTTTGACCCATCTTTCAAATTTTTGCAAAATCGGTAGTGAGCATTCTAACCAAGAAATAATTGGTAATTGTTCTAGTTTTTCACTGAAAAAAATTGGTTAACAAATCGCGAACTCTACTGCGATCATACTAGCGATCTACTGCGATCATACTAGTTTTAATACTTGTTTATATTAACGAACACGAAACTTGTCTGACTGCAGTAGGATTCGGCTGATTTATTTGCGATAATAACTTGTGTAAAGTTAACGAACATGCGACGACGAAAGGGAGTGGTTTCGATGGAGTTCAAATGATCACTAAATTTAATGTTCCAATAATTTCTCTTAGAACCTACTTATGCTAAGAAGGCGAGAGACGGGGCGAATTCGCAAGAGCGAACGGACGAAAGCTTTATTGGCTAAACGCGCCAAGTGCGCAACCACTCCCCACAAACCTCGATGCAGGAGAGCTGTATAGCAACAGCGAAGGAGACGAGAATACCGGAGGAGTCAAGGGCAACGAGGTCAAACTGTGAACGACGGACCTTGGACCCGGGCAAAGCGGAGACACCGTGAATTAACGGTGCCACGCTGGACATTGGACCCTCACATGAAAAGGGCAAGAAGGTCGAGGTGAATTGGCGGACTTCGGACCCGCACAAAGAGGACGCACCGTGAACTAACGGTGCGACAGTGGACCTTGGACCCGCTCACGCGAGCTGGAGGAGAGGAATAACGGGACCATTACAGGCTGTAAAAGGGCGGCGCAAGCGCAGCTCACCCCGAAGTAATAGTGCAAGAATCAAAGCGAGTGCGTGTACACGAGACCAGTAGCAAGTTAATCAAGAGCCGAGTACCAGGATCAAGATCGCAAAGTCGAGACGCAAACCGACTGTAAGTCTACAAGGCTGAGACTACTACGCTGAGATCCAAAAAGTGCTAGGTCGTGGTTAAATCGAGCTCAGGAGTCCTTGCGTGGAGTATGCGATTAAGGTGCCTGGGCGAAGAGGTCAAACCTAGTTCTACCTGCTAGACGATACAACTTGCCTACACAATCCACTCCAAGCTTGGGGAGCCTGCGATAAAGGTGGCTGGGCGAAGAGGCAGAACCTAGTTATACCTGCTAGGCGAAACACCTTGCCGGCCCCGACAGTGAGGTTCGCATAACATCCAGAGTCTCGGAGGAGCCGAGTCAGATACCAGCAAGCAGTCGACGACGAGGAGCGACGCCGCAGAAGACAGCGACTAGGAGCAGCAGTAACGGTAGAGCCGCGAGGCTATATATAAGGAGACAAATAAAAACCTTTACGATCCCAATACATCCCTTGTGTTATCTTTGGTAAAAGCCAATCACCCAATATAAATTTGGTGGAACAACCTCTACAATCTCTCTGAGCTAGCCGCCCGTTTACGTAGCGAGCGAGATATTCAAGAAAATTAGGTCGTTACATCTGGCGCCCATGAGTAATTGCCCTGACCAAGAAAACAAAAGATCCAAGATGGGGAAGTCCTGGATTTATAATCTCAGGAAGGAGGATTTCGCCGAGGTTCTGGGAATGGAACTGCAGGGCTCAGTAGAGGCGATGAGGAATACCCTGGCAGAGACGATTGACCGTATAGCAGAAGACCCGGTCATGGCAGAGTTGGTGTCAGGTCTGGAGATCAAATTCCGGAAGCTGCTGGTCCCAAAATTTAAATTAACCACCGCGAAGGTCTCATATCAAGCCTGGATATTGGGAGGATGACAAGCGACGGCAGGCAGCGAGAAGGCAGCCGAGAGAGGAGAGGCCACATCCGCAGGACTACGCCAAGGTTGCCAAGCAAGTTCGAGAGTGGAACTTTCGGTATGACGGAAACGATAAGCCACTGGAGTTCCTGGAGCAGGTGGAGTATTCAGCCGTGACATATGGTCTGGATATAAACCACATGCCACAAGCAGTGCCGGAGCTGCTGCAGGGCAAAGCCCTTAAGTGGTTCATAGCCAACAACCGGCAGTGGGACAACTGGGGAGACTTTATATACAGCTTCCAAGGCTATTTCCGTCCGCGAGGGAAAATGGAGGAGATAGCGGAGCAGGTCAGGCAGCGGAGGCAGACATACTGGGAAACATTTAGGGACTACGTGGTGGACATGCAGACGCGGTTCCTGGGTATGCCTGCCAAGGAAGTGCTGAACAAGACTCCTTAGTCTTGCCGGCACTCCGAATGTTTATCCGGCCGTACGAGTGTCGGCACCTGGACACCCTGATGGAGCTGGCAGATGAGTTCGAGGTGCTCGACGAGCAGCAGTGCCAATGCCAAGGGCAGGGTGCGGTGTGTAGGCGGTGCCAGGAGGACACCAGCCGATCGCAGTGGATTTGATCAGAATCCAGCCTCCGCTTGCCGCAGATGCAGGGCCGCAGACCAGCGTACATATATTCACGCCCACCGATACCGCTGCCGCTATTTCGGGTTATCTTTGGTCGTTTTCGTTCTCGATCGCTGCAGCAATGCAATTTTCGGTCTGCTTAAACGTTTGTTCGTTAATTCGGTATGCTTCAGCTTGAGCGTTAGATCCCCTGCAAAGCGTGCGTGCGGCATATTACTGTCGCAGGGTTTATATAAGAAATATAAAAACCCTTTTTTATTATATATATTTATACTTTTTGCTGCACTTCTCTCGGCACAATCTAAAAAAAAACCAACCACCAGCCGATCGCAGTGGATTTATTCAGAATCCAGCCTCCGCTTGCCGCAGATGCGGGGCCTCAGACCAGCGTACACATATTCACGCACACCGACACCGCTGCCGCTATTTCGAGTTATCTTTGGTCGTTTTCGTTCTCAATCGCCGCAGCAGTGCAATTTTCGGTCTGCTTAAAAGTTTGTTCGTTAATTCGGTATGCTTCAGCTTGAGCGTTAGATCCCCTACAAAGCGTGCGTGAGGCATATTACTGTCGCAGGGTTTATATAAAAAATATAAAAACCCTTTTTTATTATATATATTTATATTTTTTGCTGTACTTCTTCTAAAAAAAAAACCAACGAGTAATATACCGATCGCTCGCAGTGTAAGGGAGCTATTACTCTGCGTGCGATCGGTATATTACTCGTTGGTTTTGTTTTACATTATTTAACAAATAAATAATATTAATAAAAATAAATATTAAACACCTCTTCGATACCAACAAAATAAATACAACTAAACGCAATGGCAACCAAAGATATCTAAGAGCTTAAACACCAACAAGATGTTTGCATGAAAAGTATTAACCGAACGTAATATTAATAAAAATAAATATTAAACACCTCTTCGATACCAACAAAATAAATACAACTAAACGCAATGGCAACCAAGGATATCGAAGAGTTTAAACACCAACAAGATGTTTGCATGAAAAGTATTAACCGAACGTATCGCCATTTAAAAGAAGCTTAATTATCTGTGAATCGCATTGAGCTTGAGTGTCGATTAGAGATTCTAAATACGCACATTGAGAATGCTTCACATTTGCAAAACCAAATAGAAGTGAAAGACACAAAAGATGTATACCGCGAAGAGTTTGAAGAGAAGGCCGTATTAACAAAGTCATTGCTGATTTCAATTTTAAATAAATGCAAACAAAACAATGTCGAGAAATCCGCTCGGCCAGAAAATCCCCCGCCTCAATGCCTCCTGCCGAACGTTGCTCTTCCAACTTTAAGCAGAAAACACTTCGAATTTAAACATTTTATAAGCCTTTTTGAAACTTTCGTTGACAGAGACGAGACTTTACATGATATTGAAATATTCAATCATTTAATTTCGTGTTTAGCTGGAGACGCTTTAGGAACAGTTAGGGCCTTTCAAGTCACTGCGGAAAATTATCTCAAAGCCCTTGCTAGCCTGAAGCGGGTGTACTATAATGATTGTCTTATTTTTTTGACAACATATCGACACCATTTAGTGTGCAAAAAATTTTCCAGCTGAAGCCTTGAGAACCCTCATCGACACGGTCACAGCCTTGTATGACTCGTTGCTGTCTATTGGGGATGATACACGCATTACTAATGCTATTTTAATACATCTGGAAATGAGCAAGGTCGGTGCAGAAACTAAAAAAAATGGGAAGAACAGTTAGATTATACTTCGCTTCCACTTTGGAGCGAATGTGATGTGGCCCTCAACACATGGTAGCGGAAGAGGCTTCCAAGCCCAAAACTGTACAGCAGACCCATTCTAACTCTAAGAAGAATGGAAATAAGATTTTGTTCCTTTTTCGCTGCCAGAAACGACTCTGTTCAATGCGTGTATTGCAACTCAGCTGAACATCAGATTGAAAACTGCGTTTCCTTCGCAGCCTTACAGTTCAGCAAAGATTCGATTTCGCTAAAAGAGCACCCTTATGCATTAACTGCTTAAGAAAGAGTCACACGGTCAAAAACTGCAAATCGAACAGATCTTGAGTGTGCAATTCCTCACATCACACGTTGCTACACGTATATTCCCCAAACACAAATCTCGCGTTGGCACCCCCTTCTCAGCCCACGCTCGTGCAGAAGTCTCCATCCACTTCGCATGGCGTTCAAACCAAAAGTGGCGAGTTTGTATTAGCTCGAGCGTTGACTCTGGTTCACAAATAAATTTTGTGACCAATGACCTCGCGTGTGCATGATCTTGCGAGGCATTAATGGAACTAATGCCCAAGCCACAAAAAAATTACACACGATTGTGAAGTCGCGAGTAGGGAACAGCCAGTTGTCGTCCGATTTTTGGATTATGAAAAATATTTTTGGTTATCATCCGGTTCAAGCGGTGAACACCAGCGGGTGGTGGGTGCCTGAAAATATTCAGTTGGCAGATCCATTCTTCTTCAAGCCCCAAAAAAAAGATATGCTTATCGGGGCTAATTCATTGTTTGAACTTTTATCTATTGGCCAGATAAAGCAGGGGCTTAAACTCCCCATTTACAAAGGACAATTCTCAGTAGATTTTCGGTTCGTTTGCCGTTTAAATCTGACCCAAATACTTTTGGTTCGTCATACGAAGTTGCGAAACGTAGATTTTTGTCGCTAGAAGGGAAATTGTCAAAGGTCCCTTCGCTGAAGAAGATATATCTGAATTCATGAAGGAATATGTTTCAATGGGCCACATGTCCATCACCAATGACAAAACTCCGCACTATTTCATTCCGCACCAATGCTTTCTACGGCCACAAAGTACTTCAACTAAGTTGAAAGTAGTTTTCTATGCATGGAGCCGTACTCCCACGCAGCCAGCGTTGAATGACATCTGTAGCTGTACTCGACTCTGCTTTGGCTTAGAATGCATATGTTTGCCCTTGCCGCCGACGTCAAAAAGATGTATCGCCAAGTGATGGTGGACGAAGCTGACCGAAACTTCCAGCTCATAGCATGGAGACGAGATCCTTCCGAGACCTTGAAAATCTTTAAGTAAAACACCGATACATATGGAACTTCACCAGCACGGTTTTTGGCGATTCGGTGTTTAATGCGGCTAAAAGAGATGGCACAAGCAACTCATCCAAAAGCCGCAAAGGTTATTTGTTTACTGGCGCCGGATGCGTTGAGGACCTGAAAAATCTTCGAGACGAAGTTTCTCAAGTCTTGCAAGAGGCAGGTTTTGAATTTGCAAAGTTCTTCGCGCGACAAAGCGAAATATATTGTCGCTGACTGCTCGACTTCTCGACCCACTTGGCCTCTTGTGTCCCTTGGTCACAAAGGCAAAGATGTTGTTGCTGTGGCTTCGAAAACTAGATTGGGACGAGTCGCTACAGATACAGTTGCTTACATCGCGGGAGACGTTTAAAGCGACACTTCTGCAGCTGCCGAAAATTAAGGTATCGCGATTCGTCAACACAGATCCACAAGTCCCGAGCGTATGGAGCGTGCATCTACGTTCGTACTCAAACTGCTGAAGGTTTGAAAGTGTCTTTGTTGACCGCCAAATCGAAAGTAGCTTCCCTCAAGACGAAAACTTTGCCTCGCCTTGAGCGGTGTGTAGCTCACCTTTTAGCAGATCTCTAAAATCGTGTCGAGCCATTGTTAAGTTGTCCCATTAAGAATGTTTTCCTGTGGACAGACTCCGATATCACTATACACTGGATCAAAGTACATCCCTCGTCGATGTCGGTTTTTGTTTCCAACCGGGTTGCAGAAATTCAGGAGTGGTCCGAGAAAGCAATTTGGAGACACGATCCCACGAAAGTCAACCCAGCAAATATAGTGTCCCGAGGATGTGACGTAGAGGAGCTTACAACGTCCATGGGCCTGTAAATAGACATTTCATTGGCAACGAATATTCAAAAGCAAAGCTCTTTTCTTCAGAAAAATAAATTAGATTGGTGTTCCTCGACATTGCTAAGAGTTGGGAGTCGGTTATTGAATGCTCCTATCCCGTACGAAGCCAAATTCACGTTGTTGCTGTCTAAAAGCTCACAGTTCGTCAGATCCTATGTGTCATACCTGCACGTTACGAATTGTCATGCTGGCCCGCGAACTCTCATAAGTCGTCTGCGCGAAAAAATATGGCTAGTTAATGCACAAGAAGTCTGCCGACGAACAGTTCGGTCGTGCTTGCGCTGCTTTCGCTGTAAGCCGCAACTCTTGACGAAGATTATGGGGAACTTGCCAGCAGATATACTTCAAGCTCTCAGCCCGTTCAATATTTGTGGCGTTGATTTTTGTGGTTCCTATAGCACAACGTATCGTATCCGTGGTAAACCACCATACAAGTCGTACATGGCCTTGTTCGTCTGTTTTGTGTCCAAAGCGGTCCACTTAGAATTAGTGTCTGACCTAACCACTGATGCGTTCTTGTTGGCACTTCAAAGGTTCGTGAGTCGTCCCGGGATTCCGGAGAAGGTGTGGTGCGACAACGCCACCAACTTCGTCGGCGCAGATCGCCACATGAGAGAGTTCCGAGCCCGAGCATCAAAAAAAGGATGCGAGTTTGCGTTCATACCGGCCAGAGCACCGCACTTCGGCGGACTATGGGAGGCGGGTGTGAAGTCTGCAAAGCACCTGTGTCTTCGGACGGTAACCCAAGACCACTTGACCGCGGAGAAGCTCTGAACTCTCCTGACCAGCGTGGAGGCCGTGCTCAACTCCAGGCCCCTCGGAGCTCTAAGCAGGGACCCTAACGACGTCGAAGCCCTGACCCCCGGTCATCTGCTCATCGGCGGCCCTCTTCTGGCCCCACCATCAGCGGCGCTCCCGAACCAAATCAGCATGACCTGCTTGCACAGCAGCGGTCCAAGTGGCACCAGGGAGAGCCCAACATCATCGTGGGAGCGCTCGTCGTCGTCGCTGAAGACAACCTTCCGCCCAGCAGTGGAGGATAGGCCGTGTGGCAGCGGTGCACGCCGGCGCCGATAACAAGGTTCGCGTGGCGAGCAGTCCACCGACTGGCCCTGTTTCCCGTTGTGGGCTGAAGGACGTCGACCCTTCAGAGGGGGCGGTGTTTGCGCACTTGGGGCGTTTATTTAAATTAATGTCACTTGTTGTAGGGCGAGAGCGGGAGCCAATAAAGCTTTCGTTCGTTCGCTCTTGCGAATTCGCACCGTATCTCCCCACCTTAGCATAAGTTAGGTTCTAAATTAAATTAATGTCACTTGTTGTAGGGCGAGAGCGGGAGCCAATAAAGCTTTCGTTCGTTCGCTCTTTCGAATTCGCACCGTATCTCGCCACCTTAGCATAAGTTAGGTTCTAAGAGAAATTATTGGAACATTAAATTTAGTGATCATTTGAACAAGTTAATATCGCAAACAAATCAGCCGAATTGTACTGCAGTCACACAAGTTTCGCGTTCGTTAATACAAACTAGTATTACATTTTCAGAGAGTTTTAAGACTCCTCACACTTGTTAAAATACTTAAAATTTTATTATTTTTGGTTGATTATTGGTTATTATTATTGGTTTTGGTTGGTTTGTTTCAGCTTCCTAGCTGTACAGGGAAAGAAATGCCAGGTTTTTATCAAAAAAAAGAGGATGGCACAATTAAAGTTAAGCGGCTTACCAATTCTATGGAGTCAATATCACCTCTGACAAGATTGCTTAGTGAAGAAGTGAATGGTTTCCAGAATCAAAAGCCTTTCCAAAATCTGTATTTATAACATCAGTCTGCATTTTATTATTATATCATTTTACTACAATAGATGTCAATTCAAATAGGTTCACGGTAGTTTAAATTCGCTTAACAAAAACCATGTTGATAAGGTGATATTAGCGAGAAGCACCAATGTTGCGAGTGAGAAGTAATATTGCGCTCACAATTCAGAAATACCTCTATAATTTTGAACATCCGACTTACCTCCTTTTTTATAGAGTGGAATAATAAAAGCATATTTCCAGATAGTTGAAAAAAATAATGTTGAGGTAGACAATTGAATCAGTTTAAGAATCGGTTTAAAAATAGTTGAGGCTCAAAACTTAAGCACGCACTCAGGAAGTTCGCCCGGTCCTGGAGAGTATGTTGGTGTTGTGGTCTCCAAAATCTCTTAAAAGATAATACGTGGGAAAAATACAATTTTACCTGTTTAAATTGTAAGGGTAAACTGAATGTAGACAAGAAACCGCACTACAGGTAGATTTGAAGATCTTGGCAAATAAATCAGCAAATTCAGAATCTTACTGATTAAGGCCAGGCGAAGTTTTTTCTCTTGATATTTACAAAGTTATAAAACTATTTGGAAATTTGGCCTTACACCGGTTTAAATACATTAAAATCCGATCGAGCAACCACATAATCAGATGGCTTGCCCGACCCCTTTGTACTTTTTGTAAGTGGTTGTTTCAGCTTTTTAGGTCTTTGAAACTCCTGTGTAAACCACGTAGACTGTCAGGAACGCATTCATTAGTATAGAATAATTCAGTGGCACTTTCCATATCCAATGTATAAGTTTGTCCAGTAAACAAGAGAGTCAGTAGGATATGACCGAGATATATCTGGGAGATAAAAATCACCCAAACAATCAAATGATCACTGTCAGAAAGTAGAAATAGAACAAATATAATGGCAGACAAATGATCATAGATTATAATTTAAGATCCAGGGGATATAAGAACAGGTTACAAAAGTAGATAAGGCCTGAGGGGAAATTTTTACACTAACAAATTCTATTCCATTGGTGTAATCAGGCTGAATTATCTCCGATGTAAGACTGGAGTTAACAGCAATACGCACCCCACGTACCCTACGAGAAACGCGATCAGCTCTATAAGTGTGAAGCTATTTGCAATTACTTCGGAGTTGGAAATCTCCGGTTTCAGTTAAGTTTCTGTCAAGACTAGAATATGTTCATTAAAGGCAGAGTAGTCAGCGTACAGCTTAGGTAACTTTATATTAAGTCCCCTAACATTTTGATAGGTGGAAATATAGAAATTTTCAGATTTTTGGAACAGACTCTTAAATCGGAGGTCGATTATTAATAAGTGTCTGTAAGAAAGAAATTCTTTTGTTATTAGTTCTTAATCAGACCAACAACTTGTATAATGTTAAACATAAAAAGCTTCTGGAGGAACAGATTTTTTAAAAGAGGATATCTTGTGAGCGTATGAAAATTTAAATTGTTAAACTGTAATGTTTGGAGATAGGTATTTTTCTTGAATAAGTTCAATAACATCATCACATTTGGTTTCGGGTAAATCGAGAAAAAAATAATTGTTTCCTATGGGGGACAACTGAATATTTCTTTTTACCATCACCAGCACCTTGAACACTTTGAACAATTTTACTCCGACTTTCTGATGAAGGGAGTACTCCAGAGCACGTAGTACCATTAGTAACAGCTACATGTAAAGCTCTCAAATCACCTGGTTGCTCTACTACTGCTCCAGTGACAGGGGCTGAAGAGACCTACAAAAGATTTCACACAGTGCCCAGGTTCAAGGCAAAAGCTGACTAGGAACCCTGGCCTTTTTCACTTCAGCGCCCCCTGAGCGGAGAGTTTGTTTTTCAGAACTTCTGTTAAGCTGATAGCTGATAGCGCTACTTGAACGGAAGAAAAAGGAAAAGATTGGGAAAAATTTAGAAAGGTAAGGAACCATCGCGCTGATCAGTTGCCCATTAACTGGTGCAAAATAAACTGAAAAACAACGTGGCGTGTGCGCTTTTTGGGTAGCCAACCCTAACCTCGGGTATCTTTTGAGTGGCCAACGATAAAACTCTGGCATCCATAGGCTGTTCTTAAGCCGGGATTGTTACCAGTGAGATTTTTAGGTGGAATCAGAACAGCATTTTATTTAAATACGGTGTTAATCACACGGATAATGTCAAAGAGTGTTGAATTTTTCAGTTTTTTCTCATTTACGTTTTCGGCTTAATCTTCAGAATTGGCATCTGGTTAGTAATTCCATAACCTAACCTAAGCCTGCCCAATGTGATGAGACTTCCGCTGCAGACAAGAAAACCAAGAAAACCACCCCCAATGGACAACGAACCGCGCCTAGTCACCTGGATGGCTGCTGCGACTCAATAGGATCATATTTGTAGCTGCATCGAGCGCGAATTTAATGTCCACTAAATGGGATCCGTAGTTCCTACAATAGTATATGTTTTTGTTAATACAAGTCTTTAGCAACCTCTGTGGATTGCAAGTGAGTGCGTCAGGGTCAGTGTATCGTAAACGTAGGCCTCCAATTGGAATTCAGCGAGCAGCGTCCTAATTCATAAGAATATTTGATGTAACACAAGTGGGCCTACCGATCGCCAGCCTGCAGCGTGGCTTAGTCTTCCCGAGATTAACGCTATTCTAAACGGGTCTAATGAATTTAATTGTCTCAGTCAAACTGAATAAAAGCCTTCCTAAAATTTAAGGACGGCCGATATGAATTCCCAGATCAGAGGTTCCACAACAATAAGAGAAGATTGTATTCAAATTCTCTTTATCCTTGCGAAGGCATTGCCATTTATAAACATTTTTGTAGCTTAGACTTTATAATGTTAAATAATAATATTATTCGGAGCAACTCTTATGCACTCCAATACTAGTTAGATATTCTCTAAACCTAAGTATAATATTTAAATAATTAGAAAAAACTGACATCAAGTGAGGCTAGAACGTATATTTAAAACTACCCTGTTCGTAAATTAGATTAACTGATATTGGAAAATTTAAACATTACTTTGGCGCCTATGGCGTTAGCAGAGTTAGAAGTAGTCCATAAATGTCAACAAGTGAAATATGAATTTAATTTTTTTTATTGGGACCATGCCTTACTCAGATGCCCCGCGATAGCAACCGAGGTCCTTCTTAGGGTCCTGGAATATTTTGTTTCCTTTGGATTTGACCAGGTCTATGGTAGGGTTGGCTCTGACGCGATTTGCGTTAGTAACAAAAAGAGACTTCCCGTTAGTCGACAGCCTTAAGGTCACGTATGCGAACTACCGATCTCCTCCGTTCCCGAATTTATATGTAATAATAATTAGCAAACGAGCATCATAAAACGGCGGTAAACTTTCTACTGAATTTCCCCCAAATCGACCAGAATGTACAACCGATCGTGCAAGCGCGTACACCGCCATAAGCTATCTACAATCTGCTCTATAATCGAACGCGAAAAATCAAGTAATAAGCGTTATATGCTACAGCTAATTATAATATATATATCTGCCGCCCAACTTGGGGCCTCTGCAATCGGCTTTTTCCAGAAAAAAAAGAGAAATAAATTCAATAACAATAATAACTACAAGTTACGCTCTTAGTGCATCGACTTAGGAATTTTTCGAAACTTATCTTCTTATCCATACGTTACGTAAATGTAGTCAAAAGGTGTATTGAGCCAGAACTAATGAAAAGTTTATACTAGACAAGATCTGCGATCGCTCGGATCTTAATTACACGACATCATCTACATTTTCTCTTCCTTCTTGGTCAACTGCAACATACATGGTTTCTAGGACGTTCACTCTTTTGTGGACTAGATCTAAAGTCAATCCAGAAAGCAATTCTGTTGAGCACGTGTTGAGAAACGATGCCCTTATCGGTTTTGAAGCAGCTAAGTAGCTGAACTACAGCCCAGTGACTAAACGTTGCTAACTGGCCGCTACTGAAAACTAATTCAAGAACACAGGTTTTACTTCTTCTCTGGTAGAGAAGCATACACAATAGTACCAAATCCCTTATTTTTTGTATCCACCTTAATTAATTTGTGACCTGATATCAGCTTTATGCTAATGGATATCGGCAATGGTGGCATACTATCAGATCCCTTTAGCTGTAATAAAGGCTTTTCCGAACGTATCAAGGACCAAATAAAAATAGATAATAGCTTATAATAATCAGACCCCAAATACTAGGAAACGTTAATATGACTATGTCAAACTGGAAACTGAATAACCTAGAAAATAATTTACAAGATATCAATCATTTATGTGGTATTTGTGTGACTATAGAAAAACAAGATCAGGAGAATCAGACGTGTTCCAACCACGTATTTCATTTAAGCTGCTTTAGCTCACGACTTTGCGCGAAAACTGTATGTCCTGTTTGCGGTGCGTACTTACAAACACCGTCAACTAGTTTGGCTGACAAATTGGCTGTAGCTCAGTTAACGGTTCGAGCCATGCCGATGCTAATATTTCAAGGTTTAAATGAGCCGTTTGAACCGATCGAATGCAAGGGGCTAACATTTCCCACTCCAATGTAGAGGCATCATCTGCTAATGGGATAGTGCAAATGAAAATATCAATTACTCAAACTTTGGCTCAGATTACACAAATGGCACAGGCCATGTCTCAAATGTCTCAGACAATCGAAGCTGGCTTTCAACAAGCGGCCCGTATCAAAGGCTCATCCGCTAGCAACGTAGTCCAAACTTCACCGCAACAATCACGGCATCAGACTTTTGAACAGCAGTAGTGGTTGACCAGGCACAGACCAATGAAGCCCGAATGCCCTGAACGAACACCAGAACTAAGAGCCGATCGAATAAGCCAAATTGTAGCGAACTGGAAGGTTAGATTCTTAAGATACTCATCCATGCCCGTAGATAATTTTCTATTTAGGATTGAGGCACTTGCTAGGTAGACTTTGGAGGAAGACACAGAATTATATGCTCGCTAGTAGTGCTAGTGAATGGTACTGGCGATTTCACAAAATCGTCAATTAAGGTCGGCACTTCTAGCTCAATTTAAGATATATGATATATCGTTAGCGTGTTGGAACTGCAGGGCCTACGATCACAGATATCAAGCTAGCGTAGGAGATCTGAAAGTTTTCTGTCACGGGTGCGGCAAGCCCGAAACCTATAAACCCTCGTGTAAACGGTGCAATGCTCCAAAAAACACAGAGGTCCGTGCACCATCGAACGGTGCACGCAAACCAATATACCTTCTGACCCCGAGCAACGAATAACGGACCATTCGGGAAGTCCAACCATCCTTGACTCTTCCTCTTTTCCAGCCATAGCATTGCACTCAAATGTGTACCATTATCCCGATGTAAAAAAAAAGACAATCAAGGATCGTTTCCAAAAGTGCTTATTTAACTTTCGTCAACGATGTAAATTAGACAAGCAAGCTCTACTTGCATCTATTGTACATAATACCCCAGACTGGCGTCCGTATTCAGAAGTATCGATATTAAGAAAAAAAAAGTTTCAGGACTCATAGATACAGGTGCATCGATATAGGACAGTACGAGCAAACGTCTGCACTGCAGATGGTAACAGACAACCTATTGTTGGTCGAACAACTACACAAATATGTTGTAGAGGAGAGTCAAAGTTGTTTAGATAGTGGATAGTTCTGAATTTGTCTCAGGAGCTATATCACGGCATTGATTTTTGGAGTAGTTTAAATTTCTTACCGGAATTTCTTTCAAACCGAACCCACAGTACAAATGTTTCCAGTATCGCAAAACATGAGCTGAGTCAAGTAAGCTTATCATTCTCTTAAAAGTCACAACTAGCTTCTGTCATCAAGTTATTTCCATCATTTGCGGAACATGGCTTGGGTAGAACAACTTTATTGGAACATGAAATCGATGGGGGCAATGCCAAACCCATAAAACAGCGTCACCATGCACTAATTGTGGAACAAATAATGTAAGCCGACTGGACCGCACTTCCACTTGGAGTAATAGAAGAGTCTAATAGTCTGTGGTTCTCACCAGTGGTGCGTGTATGGAAGCGGGGTAAGGTCCGCTGGTGTATTGCAAGCAGGAAACTTACTAAAAAGAATTATCCTAAGCCTCTCATCGATGGAATTTTTAGCCGAGGACCGAATTTATATCAAGCATTGATTTGAAAAACGCCTACTGACAAATCCCCCGCAAAGCATGTGCTCGGGACAAAACATCTTTTACCGATCCGGTTAGGCCGCTTAATATATGCCTTTCGGGCTATCTAAAGCACCACAAACCTCGTGTAAGCTCTCGGACAAAGTTACACCTCCCTCGCTCCGAAATTAAGTTTTCGTTTCGCATTCACTTCGAACTAGCAGGTAGACTACAACATGCTGGATTTACCATTAATGTGGAAACACCCATTTTTGTAGAAAGGAAATGTAGTATCTTCCAGTCCAAGTTCAAAGGTTCTTGGGCCTCATAAATTCATTCATAATTACGCAAGTATAGCTTCTCCGATTACCGATACGTTGAAGCAACATTGCAAGTTTGAGTGGACTGAGAGTGCAAAAGCGGCATTTGAGCTGTTAAAAGCGAAGATGTGCGAAGCACCCGTGTTGCATAGTCCTGACTTCGATAAAGCGTTCGCTATACACTGTGATGCTAGCCATAATGGCATGACAATGAGGCTCCCATTTCAGCGTAGCTATTCGGTCACTGAAAAAGAGTGCTTAGCGGCAGTGGCCTTTGTGAAGAAGTTTTGACCGTATGTCGAGGGTCAAGAATTCTCTATAATCACTGACCAAGCGTCTTTAAAATGGATAATGTCCCGAACAGATTTGAGCTCAAGACTAGCAAGGTTAAATCTTCAAGGTTATTCGTTCAAAATTTTGCATCGAAGAGGATCGCAAAACATCGTTCCGGTAGCCCTATCCAGACTTATCAGCTATTAGGTTCACAGTCTAACAATTGGATAATTTATTTAATTCTCGCATAACCACTCGCACGCGGTCCCTGCCTCGTTGTCCCTAACCGCACTCCTCTCACCTCGTTCCACTCGGCTAGGTTGTCGATGTTGTCGTTTGGGTGAGTCGCGGATCCCACGTACTGGGTTGGCCGGCCGCTGCTATTCCATTTACAGCGTGGCTGGTGCGGATCGTCACGGAATGCGGCACGTGGTACGGACGCGAGCTTGTTCTTAGCGTGTTCTGATGACCCGACCGTCGTCGTTCCCGATAAAATCAAGAGTGACGCCGACTTTTCCACGCGGATCTCAATTCACCGGTCCAGTGTGACCGTTCATTCTTTTCCAGAAAATCCATTTAGATTGTGGTTTCTTCTTCCATCCCTGTGGACCGTTGACCATGGCTAGGGGGTTTTCGCCTTAAACTTGGCTCCGGAGGAACCGACTGGCCTGATGTCCAGCTGGCTCAGGCGACGTGTCCGACGACGAGGAGGCGTGTCTTGGACGAATGGCTCGACGGCAACGCAGTCGCATCGGCGAGAATTGTCTAGCGGCAGCCGCCTGCTGGGAGGTTCTGGATCCGTCGAAAGGATCCGACCGTGTGGGGCTAGATAGGTCGATGGGGTTTTAATTCTCCGACGTCGATTACGACGGCTGACCCGCAGCGGCTGTAAGCCACCATCGTCCGAGGGCTCGGATACTGCCCGGGTCCAAACACCGCCTCATTGCTCGGGGGTGGCGTGACGAAGAGCGTCGTCCTGGTCTCCGAGCTGTTCGACTCCGTTGTTCGAAATAATCTCGTAGACCGCCCCTAGGCTGCCCTCTACGACTGTTGGTCTTGGTGGGGTGGGATTGCGGTGGCGCCCAAACCGGTAGTCGCACGGCTCCTCGCTCTCTTGTCGCAGGTGGCTGCTACTGGCGGTCAGCTCGGGTGGCTCCGGTGGCAGGTGAGTGTCGTTGTCGACCCCATGGCTGGCCTCCAATTCCACCTCAAGGAAACCTCCACGGTTCTCCCACAGCTCGAGGATGTCGTCGAGCGTGAAGTCGGGTAGCTCACCGGCCAAGCTGTCGATCGCGTCCTAAATGGATGCAGTGGGTTCGTTCCACATGTCACCCAGGAGCCTACGCGTGGAGTGTCCCGAGGGGTTGTCTTGTCGTCGGCTGGAGTCCTGGGCGTCGGAAGCGGCGTCGGTCGGTGCCTAATCTGTTGAGCGCTGCTGATCCATAGTGTAACACGTAGTGCTGTAAACATATAAGACAGAATATTCTTAAATACCCAACAAGTGCGACCTAGTTTTCCCTATCCTGTCGTGCGAGTGGTTTTCAAATAAGACTAATTTAAACAGTATGTTTTTAACTTTGTCACTAGTCTAGGTTCTCTTCCTTGCACTAAGAAAGCAGGACTGAACTTCGTCGTATCGGAGATGCTCGTGTTGATGGCCAGTGATAGTTCTGGAGTAGTTCGTCCCACCTATTCTGCTCAGCTCCGTCTAAATACGCCGCAATCATAGTTTTAATAGTCCTATTGGCCCTTTCGGTAGGGTTTTGTTGGGGACTATAGGGGGACGTGTTTTGGAGTTCCATTGTGCCATTGTCAGTTTTGGGGTCCCGAAGCGGCTAAGGATCCTATTCCTAATTGCTCTCCCCAGAAGTGCTGTCGTGGCTTTTCGTTCCACTTATTTGGTGAAAGCGTCCAAAAAAACGAGTAAGACGCTGTTCCCATGCCGAGAGCGTGGAAGGGGTCCCATAAAATCAGCGCAGACTACACTAAAAAGTTCCTCCACTTGACGGGCAAACTCACCTTGTACTTCTGGCAAGTTAGGCATCGGCAAACGTATTGGGTTACCTCTCAAAATAATCCCGGCCAGTAGTTGTTTCGAGCCACTCGCTGGCTAGGTCCCCAAATGTCCAGCTAACGGATAGGCATCGGGTATTGACCGCGCATTAAGTTGACGATAATCAACGCACATCCGTATATCACCAGTCTTTTTCCCAACAAGCTCTATAGGAGCACTATGGGGACTCGTGGATGGCTCGATGCGAGCATTATGCATAACGGGATTTTTAGGATAGTACAAACAGCGGTACGTATGGGCTTGTCATCCCTCATGACGATGTGATTCTCCGCAATACTGGATATCCCTGTGAGGTTGTCAAATCTGCTCAACTCAAACTCAAGCAAAGCTCGCACCCATGGGTCTGTTGTTCCCGGGCAGTTTCCCGAATCCTTCGTGGTGCTATCGGTGGCCAGGGCCTCTTCAGGTGTATGTGGCGCCGGATGGTGGCCACTAAGGGTCTGCTTGTGCGAGCTATACGTAAATGGTTCTAGAAATCTTACTTGTTTCGCTTGCGTCGGTGCGTCCGATCCATGTCGTCGGCGGAAGGGGTTTCGTTCCACGGCCTGTTCCTCGACAGGGGGTAGTATGCTTCGGTGACTGGAAAGTAGCTCCTCGCTTGGACTTAGGCTTAAGCTGCTGGTCCTTGCTTGTTGTGGGCGTCGTTTTTCTTGGGTGTTCCTCGGCTGGATCCAAGTTCGCTTATCCGTGCCTTGCTGGTGTACTTTGTGCTACTGGTGATCCAGGAGGGACTGCTGCGCACGCCTCGTTCGGTGCGCCGCTCCTCGCTGGTAGTCCTTGCGTTCCCTCTGAGCCAGGAGGGACTACCACACACGACTCGTTCGGTGCGCCGTTCCTCGCTGGTAATCCTTGCGTTCCCTCTGAGCCAGGAGGGACTACCACACACGACTCGTTCGGTGCGCCGTTCCTCGCCGGTAATCCCTGCGTTCCTGCTGAGCCAGGAGGGACTGCCCCGCACTCCGCTTTTGTTGCGCCGTTCCTCGCTGGTAGTCCTTGCGTTCCTGCTGAGCCAGTTCCTCGCTGGTAATCCTTGCGTTCCTGCTGAGCCAGGAGGGACTGCCACTCACGCCGTTCCCCCCTGGTAGTCCTTGCGTTCCTGTGGACCAGTTGGCGGTGTCAGTTGTGGATCCCAGGTTTAGGTGATCCCCTCCACAGCTAAGGGTGGCTTTAATGACGCAGAGGAAATCTACTCCCAGTAGTAGGTCTTCGAGCACGGTGGACATATCTAAGAGGGGCATCATTACTTGGTTTTCTCCCAATTGAATGTCTGCCATCAGTGCTTGAGTGAGGTGACGTCGTGACCCGTCGGCTAGTCGGACCCTCGTACGTTCCCTTCCGCTCGAAGCCCGGTCTCGTTTCCCGACTCTGGTCTTCGGCAGCATTCGAAAGTACGCAGGCCTCTGCGGCCACATTCCCAGCAGAATAACAACTGGGGCTGCTGGCATTCCCTTGCGAAGTGGCCTCTTCTACCGCAATTCCTGCGTTTGTAGCGTACGTCTATCGTGGCTTCGTATTCTGAAACTATAGTTCCATGGTGGGCATCACTCGCTGCCCGAGTCGCTGCCTGGGTATATGGGGGTGGGTTCGTCGGCAGTGGGGCCGTTGTTGCTAAACCTACGGTACCCGATGCAAAGGTGCCGGGTTGCTTCCAGTCTCCACGGCTGCGCCAACTCGGCGAGCGTCTCAAAATCCTTCCGGTGAATAGCTGGTATTCTGGCAGCATGTTTTCATAAACTCGTTCGAGTTCCTGGTCCTCGGTGTACCCCGCCACTGCTTGAGCAAGTGCAGGTCTACTAAATAGATCTTAAACAGCTCACCTGGCCCCTGGACATGGGTCCTGATTTGGTCCTCCAGTCGCTGAAAGTATCTAGGCAGTAAGAAGAATTCCAAGAACTCCCTGCGGAAGACTGCTTAGGTCGCTCCTTGAATCTTGCTCGTTCGGAACCAGCTTTCTGCCCGTCCAACCAATAGAACTGGCATTGCCTGCGGAAGGTGACACGTAACTCCTTTTTCCTCGATGAAGCGGAAAGGGTCGGAACATCCATCAAAATTGAGACCCCAGCGGGCCATATTGTCCACTACCGCCGCGGACGAGGTTCCCACCAATGCACACTGGTTGGGCTTAAATGAAGCCGCGGCCATAAATATTTCCCGTTGAGATATCGTTATGAAATTTCCTCAAAAATCTAAAAAAATATTGAGAATATAGAGTAAAAAAATTGGCTTCATCGGAAGACTCTATCCTATAGCTCACATAGCACCTTCGTATGGCTTATATGGCGATGGTGCGCAAAGATACTTACAGTGAAGTTACAGTGCTAAAATTTCATTATTAGCATCCAAGATATGTATATTTAAACTATCTTCAGTATAAATTTGTGAAAGTGTAACTCCTCTCCCCCTCTCCACAAGCTTTTCGAAATATAAACAAATGAGGTTCTCTAGTTCTTTCAATGTATTTAAATCATAAAAAACAAAATCATTTAGATTATAATTTCATTAAAATAAACAACAAAAAAAACCAAATTTAACAAATATCTTCTAATAAATCAAATGTAGAGAACCTTTTCAATATTTGGTTCGGATGACTTTAGGATCGATGGAAAATCGGATGAGCGCAAAACAGAAGCTGCAGACTCATCATGTGTTTCTAATAGTGCTAGCCGACGACGTTTTGTCCTTTTTGATGACTCGGCAAAATCAATTTTGGGTCGTCCACGATCAGCACTGGAAACCCTCAATTATAATTGTTTCAATAGTGTTCAGCTAATTAGAGTGATATTGAACAATTAAACTCTTAATACGCTTGTATTTAGTCCGAAAGGCAATAGTTTTTTTGCAAATGAAACTACTGCAGTTCCTAAATGTTATCATGTCAACTGCGTATCCCTTGTTCTTAATGCTCTCTTCTACCAAAGTAGTCACTCTTCGAGTTTTATCGGCATTTTTGCCCTCTTCTGTGCACCAAATATCAAAGATGTACATGCGTGAAAATTCGCAGTTACAAGAAGCGCCTATAGAAAATAATAACATACAAATGAACGAAAAAAAATATCCAAAATTTTCTACAAACACAAATGACGAACACAAAAGAAACATCACAAAAGCCAAGGAGGAGCAGCAGACTGCGTCGCAAATTTTACCCTGAAAACAGTATGACAGCATATGTTTATTAATGAATACACACAAATTAGCAAATATTAGCAGCTACACTTAATGTTTTTATTACCTTCAAACATTGACAAATACAGTGATAACACTCCTAAAAGGGGGGATCGGGGGGCAACATATCTAAAAGTCTATTTAAACATGAAAATGTCGTTCACAATATACATAAATAAAGGATTAATAATCAAAAACACACAAAAAATAACAAATCAAACAGATTAATTTCACAAAAATAACTTATTAACTGAAACTTAAAAGTTAATTTTAAATAAACTAATTCGGACCTCTCTTGCGAACGTTTGACCACCTTAAAGTGCAACTTTGTTTTGACGAAATGCTAGAGTAACGCCGCTGAGCTACAAAATTGAACAATTTTTCACGCTTTGCGTTCTATTTTTACAAAGTCCCTTTAGATTTCCAGAAAAATCCGGTTTGCCATTAAGAAGCTTGGTCATTTTTGAGACAATTTGTATACTTATCAAAAATTTTTGGTACTGACGATTTTTTTTAATTTTGGCCAATGAGCGCAACTACTGTGCAATGGCTGCTCCATCTTGTGATGCATCCCTCCATTGGGTCCGAGATATCGTCAGGCTATTGCCCGTTGAATCCTGGCGATTGCCCGGATTTCCAATGGATTGAAACCCGACCTCGCTGGTGAAGGGCAGGACAGCCGGTGACTTTGGTCTTGGACTGCTGGCAGCTCCATAGGCCACTTCCATTTCTGCAAGCCGCGTTCGCGTCGTCTCGGGAATGTCATCCTGATTTGCGAAACCCGCAAGCCTGCTACGTATTTCTTCTACGGTTCCAGCACTGTTGAGCCCGAACGCGGCAGTTATTGCTTCGAGCTCGTCCTTCCTTCGGTATGAAATCCACTTGACTCCCATCTCTGCTGATTTATTTTTTTTTTAATTCGCCTCCTTTTATTTATTATAATTTTATTTATTATTTGTCCACTGTTGGTCCTTCTTGTTTTATTTAGATTTATATTTCACTGTTGTTCCTTGATTTTATTTGGGTTTATTTTTCACTGTTGTTTCTTGATTTTATTATCCTTGTGAACACGATGTGACTCGGTACGCGACTCAAACTTGACTGTCGGTCCTATAGTTTTTTTTCCGTTTAGTCCGTTCATTTATTTTAAATTTATTATTGTCACTGTTGATCCTTTTGAACCCGTCTTGGCTCAGTACGCGGTTCGCAGTTGACTGTCTCGCGGCTTTAACTGCACTGTCCCGTGGTATAAGAGTGGCGGTCCTTATATACCCGGCGCGGCCCGCGATCGCGATGACGACGTAGTCTCGTGGCGGCGACAAGAGCATTCTAGCGTGCGGTATGTAAATAAAATCGTAGCCATGATGGTTCCATGCTCTGCTGTTTTCTCGTGTTTCGCGTCTGAGCTTCGGACTCCTGGCATGGACTTTTCAGCTTATCTTTTGAATTTTCCCGCTCGGACAAATGTTAAATTTCCATTATATATATTTATGAGGTAGTTTTTTCGCTAGTTCCATAGATGAGTCCCGACTCACCAGAAAAATATATATATATATTTTTTTTTTTGCATGCCCAAAAAGTTCCCTATCTGATCTGGTGGTTCTTTAGGTCACGATGGATGGAATTTTCCGTAAAAATTTTGCTCAACTAGTCCCTGCTTGGGCGCCAATCTGTAAGGATCCGATTGCTGGGTTCGGCGTCTCAGTCAACCCAGGATCCTCCCCAGATAAATTTATAATATGGTGAGACAGTTGAGGGCGGTAGTATCGGTCAAAGGGATTGGTTTTGGGCCTTCTCGTGGTCGGAAACTTGGGAATTCTAGCAGAGACTCATACCCGAATGCCCACGTATTGGAAAAACTAGCTAAAATTACACAGCCCCCGTAGCCGCAGGGAAAACTAGCTAAAATTACTCAGCAGTGTAGTTAGCTGCGAAGAATATGGCGACTAATATGGCAAATGGGCACCCTATCCGGGCTTTTCGTACTCAAATGGGAGGTCCTAACAAGCCCCCGGGTAGGAATAAGGTATAAATCGGACCGTGCCGAGAGTCAGCCTGGCTGAGGGCCCGGGTTAACAACTAGCTCAGTCTCAAAAGGTGGGTTCAGGAAGATGGCGACCCCCTGTCCTAACTATCGCCTTACCCGGGCATCGCGGATCTCTGCCCTTTTTCTGCAACTCGTGGGATTCAATTATGAACACAATTAATAAAAAAATAAACATCACAATGGTGCCGAGCAATCCTAAGAAACCCGAAACGCTGGAGAAGGTGGGTACTGCAAAAGCGACAGGTTCTGCGAGCGTTGGCTCCGCCTGTGCTGGCACCAGCCCGGGGGCTATCCCGAAAGGGCCCCATCCCAAATTGGGGGTAAAAGGTGGAAGACAGTCGGCCGACAGCACCTCTGCAAAGTGTGCGTCGGAGCCAGAAACTGGAGAAGGTGCGGCTAAGACTGTCGCTCCACCGACCGAGGAAAGCAATTTTACATATGCGAAGAAGCGGACTGCCGATCACATAACAGGAGCAAGATCGCCAACCCCTCAGCTGAATGGTTGAAGAATGTGGAGTGGACGAGAAAGGTGCTCCCAAGTTATTGCAAAGAGAGGCCTAGTGCAGAGAACGCTCAGCCGAAGAGGCAACGATCTCTTGAATTGCCTGGACCTGCGGCAAAGAGATCGAAGGTCCAACCAAACCTGTCTTTTGCGGACATCACGCGGGACAGGATTTTGATTGGGCTGGTGGACGATGGAAATCCCGGAGGCCGGATCCCCAAAAATCAATGGAAGGCAGTCGAGGAGAAGCTGGCCATCTTGTGCATGGCACTGCTCCGAGACTTCCCCCAGCGTCGGTTTCAGCGAGATCACAGTGAAGGTCTACAAGGGAGACACGAGCACGAAGGAGGACCCGGTCGGCAACCCAGCCGAGTAGGTCCTTCCAGAAGAACTTGACGCTCCCGGGGACGAAGAGCCGGAGGACGGCTATTCCACCGACGCATCGTTGAGCAGAGTGATGCAGGCGACGAAGCCGGCTGTTCGAGACGACGACAATGAGGAAGCCGACGTCACGGTGGTGGAGGGAAACGTTGCCGATGTCATTAAGACTACTGCAAGTGAACCTCCACCACGGTAAGACAGCGTCTGCTGCTCCGCCTGGCTGACGGTGGGGCAGACCTAGAGCTAGTACAGGAACCTTGGGTCGTTGGAGGCAAAGTCTCTGGGCTAGGCACCAAGGAATTCATGTTGCTACTTGACCTTAATTTAGCCAAAAGGCACCTTTGCATATTTCTGCTTCATAATTACAGCAACGGAGACAACACTCTAGCAAGCCTGGAACTTCCAGCGGCTACCATAAGAGTGACTTCAACGCATATGGCCTTCGAAAATGAGGACCCCCAGACGAGCTAGACCGACAACTGGTCAAAGAGAGCGAGGCGCTTAACTTCGTCCTGGTAATCGGCTGCGACGCAAATGCTCACCAAACTCAGTGGGGAAAGCCATCAAGCAATAGGGGTGAGTCTTTTTTTAATTTCATCCTTGGCTCGATCCTATTCCTATGCAACCGGGGTAACACCCCAACCTTCATCACAAAAAATAGCCGACGGTCATTGACCTCACCTTGGTGTCAGGCAGTCTGCTTGAAAAAGTCTGAAATTGGGAAGTCTCAAGCGAGCACTCCTTTTCAGACCACAGATACATAGAAACTACATTATCATTAGAACCTCTCACTCCAGCTGAATTCGTCAACCTTAGACGAATAAACTGGCGTTCTTATATAGAAGCCTTGATAGGTATTCTTCCAATAGAACCCTAAAATGACAAAAGTGATCTACCCAATCTAGATAACTTAGTAGGGACCTTCTAAGAAGCCTGCAATATGGCCTTTGAATCAACCTACCCTAAATGCAAACCGAGAGGATCCAAAAAGCCTCCTTGGTGGACCCAGAAACTTTCAGAACTCATCCAGCTGCAGAACCCTGCAGATAGCGGGGAATGAAGATCTAAAATGGCAACAATATAAGTTGGAACTAGCCTCCTACTAGAAGGCCATAAGAAAAGGAAAACGATCAGCTTGGCAGACCTTCTACATAGAGGAAACAACCGATGCAGCTCGGCTTAGGAAGATCCTCTCTAAAACAACCCCTTCCTTGGGATACATTAAAAAACCAGATGGCTCATGGTCAGACACTAGTGAGGAGACCCTCAGCCTACTTCTAGACTCCCACTTTTCGGGTAGTCTCCCGGTAGAACGAAAATCAGTCTGGTTCAAGCATCGACCTGGAAACGCTCCTTTCTAAACGTAACATAAGATGGGCCATAAACAGTTTCAAACCCTTCAAATCAGCAGGACCTGATCATCTCTCCCCTGCGCACATCCAAAGAAAATTTTCCGCACCATACTTAAGATAGAAAAATTGCCATCAACATGGAGGGAAACAAAGGTAGTCTTTATACCCAAAGCGGGCAAAGCCTCGCACATGACGACGAAAGATTTCAGTCCTAAAAGTCTGACATCCTGTCTACTTAAGAGTTTTGAACGACTAATTAGACTGCACAATAGGTTAGTCATGGACTCAAAACAACTATCAGCAGCACAACATGCTTACTCAAAGGCCAAGTCCACCGAATCAGCTCTATACGCGGTAGTCAGCCAAATCGAAAAGTCACTTAACCACAAGGAATACGCACTAGTTGCATTCCTGGACATAGAGGGCGCTGTCAACAATGTTCTCCCTGCAGCCATAACCGAACCCCTCACTGACCTGGGTGTTGAGTTTCAAGTCGAGGAGCTAATCCATAAATTACTGATGAGCAGAATGGTAACCTCCACTCTAGGAACATCAAAACAAACAAGGTTCGTGAATAGGGGAACCCCTCAGGGTGGTGTACTCTCCCCTCTACTATGGAACATCGCAGTGAATAAGCTGCTGTGTAACATGGAAGGGGGTGGATGTACGGTTGTGGCATATGCGGACGACGTAGACATTATTTTCTCAGGGAAATTACCTCAGACAACCCAACAGTGCAAAATACATTGATGTCTATTTTATTACGGTTTAGATTACACAAATATGTGTTTACCGCTGACATTGAGAAAAATTAATTTGACGATTTGGTCGCCATATGGAAGTAATATTGGGTGATTGGCATCAATTCACGAACAGTTCTTCAAGCTCCTATATTCCGTACCGAAATGCCTTTCCCGGATAATGCGTAGTATTAATTTTCTGGCTCGTTCCATCTCTTCTAACTGGATTGTTGTACCTTTGACTCGTGCTCTTTTTTTCACACGCATAACATATGCTACTATCCTAAGCAGTTTAGAAATGGAGTTCCTATGGTTTATGCGATTTGTGTACGATTAACTTGGCAATCAAAACACACAACCAAGGACAAGTTTTGGTCAACCCTGCGAACCAAACTTTGCTAAAAAAAAAAACTAAAGACTTGAAAAACTGACCAGTTTTACAATTATTTTATAAACCACGGTGTGAATCGAGGCACATCATTAACAAAATTCCTCTTAAAGATTTATTTTATAAAAGTAAAGAGAGCAGGCAGTCTAAGCCTGCCTATTACAAAGAAAGATTGGCAAATCTGAAAGGCCTCTGGATTAATTTCGCTTCCAGAGATGAAAAAATCAAAAATACCCTCAAAGGAGAAAATATTAGTCACGGGTATTTTTATAATAATTATTTCATTGAAATAAAAATTCTTGTGAGTGAATATCAAAATATATTCTCCACAAACTTATCCGCATTGCAAATGGAAACTGAATCCATTACATCTACGGAGGAGGATTTAGAAATTGAATCCATGTTCCGTGACCAAAGAGTACTCATTGATAGTTTGGAGCGCATCATGAGCCAGATAACTGTCGAAACGCGCCAAAATTTTCAAACAATCATTTCACAAAACTGGAATGAAATTAAAAGGACTCATGTCCAAATCCATAAAAAATTCAAATAAACTAAGGAATTAGGATATGATGATTCACGATATTTGATGGCTGAATATGCCAGCATATCATTGAATCTTCATTACCCACTATACAAATGTGGTATTTGAAAACAAACCTTACGGGAGAGGCCGAACGCTTAATTGGGCACCTGTTTCTAACAGAAAAAAATTATGTGACAGCATGGAATATGTTACAAAAGCGTTTAAGTAATAAAAGAGTGTTATGTAACACGTTACTACAAAAATTGCTAGATCAAGCACCTATAAAGGCATAAAAAAATTGCATGATAATGTCAAGGAAACATTATCGGCATTAAATAATATAGATATAACAACGGACAGCTGGGATCCAATCTTACTTCATATATTGGCAAAGAAGTTGGATCGGCTCATTTACTGTATGAGCAATCACTTTGAATACAAGAGAATTGCAATCCGTTAAAGAATTTCTGGAATTCTTGGAGCAGCGTTTCCCCACACTAGAGGCCATTTCTTCTGAGAAACCCAAAAAACCGATTACATGTGCAGCAGGGGCAGAGACGCAATTCAGTTGTTTATTCTGTAAGAAACCAAATCATAGCATTTTTAAATGTAATGATTTCTTAAAGAAAACACCAGCTGAACGCCTTAACTGGACTCAAAAAAATAGGTTATGCGTAAAATGTCTAAGTCCAAATCACGCATCAAAAGTATGCACAAAAAGAGATTGTTTTAAGTGTAATAAAAAACACAACACACTCCTGCACTTAGAAAAACTGTCGGATACTTTGGATTCCATTACTGCGGCATCGGTGAGTGGAAGGAAAGCCGAATATATACTCTTAATGGACAAATGGCGGAATTCAGAGCTCTTCTTGACTCTGGATCACAGATTAATGCTATCTCTGAAAGAGCGATTCAGCAATTATCATTAAAGACCACCAGCTCAAGGCTAAACATAAATGGAATAGGTGGAAAGGCTCACACATCAAATTCTAGAGTTAATGTTGAAATAAAGTCTAAAAATGGGGACTTTACTTCAAGACTAGAAGCGTTGGTAATGCCATACATAGTCAGCGATCAACCAACATTTTCAATATCAACGAAAAATTGGAAAATTCCAAATGGAAAACCAGGAAAAATTGATATTCTTCTTGGCGCTGAGCATTATATTAATATAACGCAGTCGAAACATTTATGTCTTAAAAAAGGACTGCCGAGATTACACAATACCAAACTTGGTTGAATTATAGCTGGAAGGATTTCGGATCAACATCATCAGTACTTGCGGTTCTTACAGAAGAAGAGCAAGTGGATGAGCAGCTAATTAAGTTCTGGGAACTTGACAACTTTCAACCATTTAAAAAATATTATTCACCGGCTGAAAAACAATGTGAATCCCACTTTCTCGAGAACATTCAGCGCGCAAAGGACTCAAGATTTATTGTCCAACTGCCGTTTTTGGAGCATGCATCAGCGCTGGGGGAGAGTCGTGACATTGCCACGCGACGGTTCCTATCCCTAGAGAAACGGTTGCAGAAAGATCAAGCAATCAAGCAAGGATACATAGAGTTCATGAAGGAATACGAACTGCTTGGACATATGAAAGAAGTTCCTTTGGCGAATCTGCCAAAATCACACTATTTTATTCCACACCATTGTGTGTTAAAGCCAGATAGTCAGACAACTAAGTTACGGGTTGTATTTGACGCATCAGCAGTATCATCTTCTGGCAAGTCATTGAATGATTTATTGCACAAAGGCCCAACAGTGCAATATACATTGATGTCTATTTTATTACGGTTTAGAATACACAAATATGTGTTTACCGCTGACATTGAGAAAATGTATAGGCAGATTTGGATAAACCCAAATGACCAGCAATATCAGATGATCGTATGGAGAAACGATCCTTCAGAGAAATTGAGATTTTATCGACTGAAGACGGTCACGTATGGCACTTAATCAGCACCTTATTTGGCCACAAGATGTTTAGAATACTTGGCAACAAAGCAGTTGAAGCAGTATCCCCTGGGATCGTCTGCTCTTAAAAATGATTTTTATGTGGATGACTGCATTACTGGAGCAGATACAATCCAGGAAGCTTTACTCATCCGAACTGAGCTTGACAAAATATTAGTCAGTTCAGGATTTAAATTGAGAAAATTGTGCGCAAACAGCAACCAACTTCTACAGGGGTTAAATAAAGATGACATAATCCCTAATGTGCAATTGGAAGATACCACATATGAAGATTGCAGCATCAAAACTCTTGGAATCCTCTGGAATCCCAAGATAGACAAACTGTGTGGCAAAACACAAATTGCTACAACAAAATATTTGATCCTCTTGGATTATTCTCTCCAGTCGTCGTTGAAGCAAAGATATTCATGCAGAGTCTTACAAAGGAGAAATTTGATCACAACGAGGAATTGGCTGATCCAATGGATCCAATTCCGTGACAGTTTAGAGGCGTTAAATGACATTGAAATTTCACGTCATGTCTTTGAAGGAAAAAAAAAATTTTTCTTCAATTTTAAACTCGCATAGTCGCATAGCAATATCAGATGATCGTATGGAGAAATGACCCTTCAGAGAAATTGAGATTTTAGCGACTGAAGACGGTCACGTATGGCACTAAATCAGCACCTTATTTAGCCACAAGATTTTTAGAATACTTGGCAACAAAGCAGTTGAAGCAGTATCCCCTGGGATCGTCTGCTCTTAAAAATGATTTTTATGTGGATGACTGCATTACTGGAGCAGATACAATCCAGGAAGCTTTACTCATCCGAACTGAGCTTGACAAAATACTAGTCAGTTCAGGATTTAAATTGAGAAAATTGTGCGCAAACAGCAACCAACTTCTACAGGGGTTAAATAAAGATGACATAATCCCTAATGTGCAATTGGAAGATACCACATATGAAGATTGCAGCATCAAAACTCTTGGAATCCTCTGGAATCCCAAGATAGACAAACTTTGTGGCAAAACACAAATTGCTACAACAAAATATTTGATCCTCTTGGATTATTCACTCCAGTCGTCGTTAAAGCAATGATATTCATGCAAAGTCTTACAAAGGAGAAATTTGATTACAACGAGGAATTGCCTGATCATCTACAAAGGCAATGGATCCAATTCCGTGACAGTTTAGAGGCGTTAAATGACATTAAAATTTCACGTCATGTCTTTGAAGGAAAAAAACCGATTTTTGCTGTGCGCAAAATCGCGTTTGGCTCCAATAAATACAATTACGCTTCCCCGACTGGAAAAGAAAGCAGCAGTGCTAGGTGCACAACTAACATACAATGTAAATGAACAGTTATCAATGCAAGTAATTCCTACATACTACTGGGCAGATTCGGAAATAGTGCTATCATGGATAAATAGCCGCACTACAATAAAGGATATATTTGTGGCTTCTAGGATTACAACAATTCAAGAAACGTCACTGCAAAAGGAATGGCGCCATATTCCATCAAAACAGAATGCCGCGGATGTAGCTTCAAGAGGAATATGTGGTTCCAAATTTGCCAGTCACAGCCTTTGGTTTTTTGGCCCATTATTTTATATGGGCCATATACAAAGTGGCCAGCACCATTCATTCTGCAAAATTAGAGCGTATCATTAAGGCGCCAAATTCATCAATAGTAACAGTGAAAGATGATGTGTTATTTTATCGCATAAACCATAGGAACTCCATTTCTAAACTGCTTAGGATAGTAGCATATGTTATGCGTGTGAAAAAAAGACCTCGAGTCAAAGGTGCAACAATCCAGTTAGAAGAGATGGAACGAGCCAGAAAAATATTACTACGCATTATCCAGGAAAGGCATTTCGGTACGGAATATAGGAGCTTGAAGAACTGTCGTGAAGTCGAAAAAGACAGCAGTTTAAGCACGCTTACAACATTTTTAGACCAAGATAATCTCATCAGAGTTGAAGGTAGATTGGAAGCAGCTGAATTGTCATTTGATGCCAAGCACCCAAAATTACTTCCATATGGCGACAAAAACGTCAAATTAATTTTTGAAAAAGTGCATAAGGACAATAGGCATTGTGGTGTCCAGGCTCTGGTGGCTATTTCACGCCAGAGATATTGGGCTATAAGAGCAAAAACAATCGCCCGAAGTGTTGTTCTCAACTGCGTAAAGTATACGAGAGCCAAGCCAAAATTATTGGGGCAAATAATGGGAAATTTACCACCATTAAGAGAAACGCAAGCACGACCATTTTTAAACTCTGGCGTTGGTTATTGTGGACCATTTAAGATTCATTATAAAATTCGTGGTAAGAAACCACACACTTCATATACTGCAATATTTTGCTGCTTTGCGACTAAAGCAGTCCATCTGGAATTAGTAAGTGATCTTACTACAGAGGCATTTTTGGCAGCGCTTCGTCGTTTTATAAGTCGACGAGGAAAATGTCAAACTTTGCATTGCGATAATGCGACTAATTTTGTTGGAGCAAGAAATAAGCTTCAAGAGCTGGAAGATGCAATATTTTCCAAAAAGGCAAAACAATGCATTGTGGAAAGCTGTATTGATAAAGGAGTCAATTTTAGGTTTATTCCACCAAGAGCACCGCATTTTGGAGGATTGTGGGAAGCTGCTGTAAAAACAGCTAAGCATTTGCTGTTAAAAAATGTCATCACCGCTAATCTAACTTATGAGGAATTAGAAACTGTTATAGTCGAGATTGAAGCAATTTTAAACTCTCGACAGCAATTACTACAGGTCATTTTCTTATTGGAGAACCACTCACCGCCCAGGCGGAAAGCGAACCTTCTCAGCAACCACAGACATTGGGACAACGATGGCAAGCTGTATCAAAACTTAAGCACGCCTTTTGGAAGCAATGCTCAACTGATTATCTACAACAACTGCAGCAAAAGCAAAAGTGGAGACGATCATCAGCAAACATTAAGGAAGGAGAGCTGGTGTTAATAAAAGAAGATAACACACCAGTACTGCAATGGGCAGTGGGAAGATTTGTGGGCACGGAAAAGACAATTTCGTCAGATTAGTGGAAGGCAAAACAGCAAAAGGATTCTTCAAGATGGACATTCAGCACATAACTCTATTATTCGCAGAGGAGGAACCGGTATGTAAGCATACACTATTAGAGAACCCTGAGGACAGAATTGTTGAAGAAAACACACCAAAAAGAAAAAAATCTTCAGGACTTTCGTCAATGGCAATGACATTGATAGTAATGCTTCTTTTGTTACCATTAACTATTGCACAATCAATCAATGTAACAAAATTAGTTTCAAGGTCAGTAATCTTCTTTGAAAAGGTTGGAAATGGTCAATTTGCCTCAACGGATTGGTCTATAATTGTTTATTACAATTTAAGGCCGTATTGGTCATGTACACAATTTCCACAACAAGAAGCATGTACAAGTCTGTATCATCACTTCAAACATTTAGAGGAAGATCTGCAGGCTGAAAATATCCTACTAGCAAAATCGCGTAGACAAAGAGCACCACTGGATATCTTTGGAATTATAGCAAGTAGTCTGTTTGGCGTTTTAGACTCAACATATGCTAACGAAATGGCCAAGACAATAACAAAGGTTAAAGGCAAGGAAAAACACCTATTGAATTTATAAAAAAATCAGACATCATTGATTGATTCAACAATTAATGTCATAAAAGGAGATGAGATTTCCAACTCAAAAACTCAACTCATTATATCTCCGACACAGAAAGTACCAAGAGTGTATTTAAAAAACTTTCATGGTATATAACACTGTCAACTCAACTTTCTATTCTGGCATCAAATCTTCAACGGGTACAGAAATAATAAATGTATTAACAGATATTCGTCATAATACAATTAGCCCAATGCTAATATCACCACGACAACTAAAGGAGCAAATGGAACAAATACATAGTCACTTGAGACATGGACAAATGCTCCCAGTTCACCCAGATAACATTCTTATGGCATACCAGCTAATGAAGGGTGAAGGAACTATTGTGAAGGATCATGTCATTATTAAAGTAAATTTTGCTTTAATATCATCGCAAGTTCTGGACATCTACAAATTGACTCCAATTCCATTTCTGGGTAAAGATAAAATTCATTCGATTGAAATAAAATCACCGTTTCTTGCAATCAACAGTCATCGTGATGAATTTGTTGAATTGTCTGAAGCAGACTTAACGTTATGTCAAGAAAGAGCTAAAAGGGATTTTATTTGTTTCAACAAGCAAACAATGTTTTCATCAGAAATTAGTTGTGAGGTGAAATTATTTCATAATAAAACGGATTCATCCTGTAAAATAGTAAGTACAAGAAAATCCTTTTTTTGGTCTGGAGTGTATGCCAAGAATCAATGGATATTTGCAACAAACGAATCTTTAAAGCTTTCTGCTGTTTGCTTAGATGGGACATCTAACATAGAACTACAAGGCTCCGGCTATTTGACTGCAAGTCCTGGGTGCACAATTCGAAATACATTGATGACGATAACGACATAAGATTCAACCGAAACTACTATGCTCAATTCGGAGATGGCGATTTAACTGAAAGTTTGCCGTCAAATTCAAATATGACGGTTGTAATTGACACTCAGAAACTACATTTCAATGAGCTTCTTCAAAGAAAAATGGAACTGTTTCCACAAAATAGCTTTAAGCTACCACACAATTTATCTAATATTGAGCATCATCAAATCGCCATATATATTGGATTCATTTTTTTAATGATCATCACCATTATTCATCTGGTCAAAAGATGGCGTAAATCTACCACTTCAACAAGGACCTAGTATACCTACGAGTGCGGCCACATTTACAACTCAGCCGTTTACCATTAACATTAATGACTGTTGAACAATCCGTTCAACGGCCGGGAGAATGTACGATTTTCGTTGTAACTGATAATTGTAATCTAGAATAGACCTATGTAAACACCCTTTTTGACCCAAGAACATGTATATAAACCCCAAGTTATGCTCAATAAAATCAGTACGAAAAGATCTCTTGACGTATTCACTTCTCCGCAACCCGATTGGTATTGTACTTATTGCGGCGACTATTGCCACTGGTATTGTACTTGCGGCACGCAAAAAAATATATTTCAAAGCTATGCAAGGAACTCCTTCTTAGTGGTTGGCGCAAATTTGTTTCAGCGGCATGACCTGGCCGCAATTTTAGGAATAGTTTGTGCAACGATTTGTTGGTATCGAGACCCCGGCAGCGACATTAATGAACATCTTTAATAGGCGTCCAAATTCAGGAGAGAATTTAACTGAATATGGATGTCGCCTGGTGACGTCGCTCATGTCCAAATTCAAATCAATTGAATTAGAAGAGCTCATCGTATCCATCGTTTTGACGCACCTTTCAAACTTGGAAGTCAATTTAAAGTCAATGTTAAAGTGAGCTGTTAAAACCCGCAACGATCTGCAGCAAAAATTAAAGGCGTATGCGTATTTAAAACGCAACGAATCCTTTGGAAACGAAGTCAAAAGGAAGAAAATGAAGCTGCCATCTCTAGTGAAGTGTCATCACTGTGGGCCTCTTGGCCATAAGATGGCGGATTGTCAAAAAAGGCGAACGGACGAGAGACACCGGACCACCTCAACTCCAGTACAACAACAACGCGCAGTCAACAACAGGACCTGCTTCAAATGTGGGGAGTTTGGGCACTATGCTTCGGAATGCCCACGGAATCGCCATAATCTCAAGGAGGTCGAGGTTAACAAAAGAGTGAACTTGGTGGCCATAGAACCAAAAGGAATTATGAAACAATTTGGTGAGTCTATTCCATTTTGTTTTGATTCAGGCGCTGAATGTTCTCTTGTAAAGGAAAGTGTAGCAGCGAAGTTACAAGGAAAGCGTCAGTCTAGCACAGTGGTTTTAAGGGGCATCGGAAACGAACCGGTGTGGAGCACAGTACAGATAATTTGTAATGTTAATATAAACGAACATTTTCTTGAAATATTGTTTCACGTTATTATGGATACTTTTATGAATTTTGATATTCTTATTGGAAGAGATATTTTAAGTCAAGGCTTCGGAGTCGTAATTGAAGCAAATAAATTTGTTATTTATAAGCCTAAAATGGTACAAGTACTGTCGTATGAATTAAATCTGAAAAATCATTTTAATTTAATAAGATTTAAGTGAGCTCGATAAAGAAAAATTAAGTGAAATATTAGAAAAATATTCCAAATCATTTATAGTGGGCAATCCACACACACGAGTAACAACAGGGCTACTCAGCATACGGCCTATTGACCCACATAAGACTGTTCAGCGTCGCCCATATAGACTCATAGAAGAAGAAAAGGCTAATGTTAGGGAAATGATTAACGAATTATTGTCCGCAAAAGTTATACGCCCTAGTAGTTCCCCTTTTGCTAGTCCGATGATGCTGGTCAAGAAGAAGAACGGTTCAGATCATTTATAAGTAGACTACAGGGAACTAAAAACAAATACGGTGGCAGATAAATACCTGTTACCACTTATAGCTGACCAAATTGCCCGTAATACCCCAAGCTTACAGATGGGCTGTAACAAACCACGTACACGAAGCTGTAATGCACTTGGGTTGGGAGAAGACATTAGATAAAGTTTATGCGCACTATTGGTTTGCCCACATGTCGAAATATGTTAGGCGTTTCGTAGAAAATTGCATTACATGCAAAATATCAAAAGGCTCTAAAGGTAAAGTGCAGGCAGAACTCCATCCGATTCCAAAAATAGATATACCTTGGCATACTCTGCATATCGATATTACAGGGAAATTAAGTGGCAAGAATGACCAAAAAGAGTATGTCATTGTTATTATAGACGCCTTTACTAAGTTCGTATATTTGTATCACACTTTGAGTTTAGATACGGAAAACTGTGTGAGAGCAATGAAATCTGTTGTTTCGTTGTTTGGTTTGCCAATGCGTGTGATTGCCGATCAGGGTAGATCTTTTGCCAGTTCCGGATTCCGCGAGTTTTGCTCTTCCCAGAAAATTAACCTTCATTTGATTGCCACCGGCGCCAGTCGATCTAACGGGCAAGTTGAACGCGTAATGAGTACGCTTAAAAGTATGCTTACAGCGGTCGAAACAAGCCAGCGCTCCTGGCAAGATGCGCTATTAGAAGTTCAGTTAGCTATTAATAGTACAATTAACCGTGTCACCAAAGTAAGTCCTTTGGAATTAATGATCGGCAAGGAAGGAAGGCCATTCGGTTTGTTGCCTATTACAGAAGAAGAGGAGGTAATAGATAGGGACAAAATTAGAGCGCAAGCCAAAGAAAACATTGATCGGAACGCCAATTACGATAAAAAGAGATTTGATAAAAACAAAGCAAAGATTGTAAAGCACCAGGTTGGTGACTATGTTTTGATTAAAAATAAAGAGAGAAATCAAACGAAGCTAGATCCTAAATTTAAGGGGCCATTTGAAATTATTGAAGTTTTGGAGGGAGACAGATATAAACTAAAGTCGTTAACTAGTAAACGGCAGTATAAATATGCACACGAACATTTACGGTCTCTACCTGATACGCAAATACTTGCAGAAATAGATGAAGAATTTGATCGTTCGATTGATGAAAATAATTAGCTCCGAATGTCATATGTGTATACGGCTGCACCACGATTCTGTGTGAATGCGTGGCGGGAGCATATGTATGTGTATACGGCTGCACCATGATCCTATGGGGATGCTTGGCGGGAGGACGAGTTGGTGTCTAATTGGAAATAAAGAGAAATTGTGAAAATGGATGTTGTTGAGATATAACAAGAAACGCTGTTATTGGTTGTATGTTTATGAAATAATTGAATGATTTAGATTTGAAGCTGATGTCAATAAATAATTGAAAGGAATAGTGCTTTGTTGTAAAGCTTATTGGGTCATGATCACGCATAAACGAGGAAGTGTGCAGGTCAGGAAGGCCGTGTCGCAGTTCTCAGAAGTATTTGAATTCGATGAACGCTAAAGTTATTTGGCGTTGGTTGTCGCTTAGTATAGGCAGCTGGTTCCTGGTAAGACATTGGTTCCTGGCAAAACATGGATTCTAGGAATTCCTTCTCGTTGAGAGAGTGAGATCTCTCCTGCTTTACTCGTAGCGCGACGGCATTGCCAAATCTCTAAAAAAGTCGTCGAGTGAGGCCCGGTCGCCCAAGAAAGAGAGAGAGAACCGGAGAGCAAGAAGTTGCAAGGTGAGCTCTGGTATTTGAAGCGGTAGTCAGTTTGAATTTGGCTCTTGGCGCGATCGGTACTTACTGCGTAATCGAAATGGCAGATCAAGAAAATACTCCTTCTCCCTTATATATATACACATAAAATGTAAAATGGCCATCTGCAAACGGTAATAGAATGTCTTTGACTATAAGTGTTATCAGGGTAGTTGTAGTCTCCACTCCGTGGATAGTAAAAATAAGATAATAGTCCCGATTATAAGATTTTATTAGCTCTGTGCATGTCGCTTTGTCAATCGATCCAGAGCCATAATCTACGATCAGTTACCTAAACCATGCTAGGGAGCAGTTGCTAGCACTTTTAATCTGTAAGTGAAGGCCACTTGAGCCTTTAAATGTTATCACTTAAAATTTTTCCCACACTGCACAAAGGACTTGTGCGGGCTCTCCCGCTAACTGCAAACAGATGCAGTCTCTGCGTAGGCCATAGATAAGAATAGAAAACGAATCACTCCAATGTTACTTGCTAAGAAACTTTATGAAATCAAACAGTTTGAAATTATAACTCAGCAAATGAAAACGTGCCATTATTTGGGCGTTCTTTTCATTTTTGGTCCTTCTGCAGTTTTCCACCAGTTATAACCCAGCTCCTTAAATTCTGTATGTACTGCAGCTAAGGTAGCAAAATAAAAAATGTCTTATTTCCCCACCCGTCGTAAGGAACAGAGTATAAAATTATAAGCAAGATACAAAAGAATATTTTTTGCTTTTAATTTTAAGCACCTACAGCATCTACAGCAGCGCAACTACAAGCAGCAACATCTACGAGCAGCAGCGGAACAGAACCTACAGCAACGTCTACAGTAGCAGCAAGGATAACATCAGCATCGACAACAGCAACATCTACAAGTAGCAGCATCTACAAGCAGCAGCATATACAGCAGCGGCCAAGACCACAGCAGCAACTACAGGAACGACGAAAGCAACGACGACCAGCACAAAATCAAGATAAGATATATTTAAGTTAATATAATATATATATAAAATGGTGTCCGAGCAAATCTTGAATCTGTTTAAAAGGCAGTGTGAGATAAACAAAGCCTGTAGGGAAATTAGCGAAAAAGGTGGCAGAAATTTATCAAACGATTAGATAGAAATTATTAACGATCTGGAAAGGAATTTATAGCAAATCATTCATTTTTAATAAAGCTTGGCTCAGTAGACCATGAATAATAAAAAAAATAGCGAAATTACCACATATTGTCGACAATTAATCAATTAAAGATCGACTATGAGGCTCTTAAAAAGGCACAGGTTAAGAGCATAGACTTCCGTTAATAGAACGAAAAATTAAGCAGCTTAGGGAATATTTGCATGAAACGTCCTTAGAAATTCAAAGTTAGAAACGAGAAACTAGGCGAATAGGAAAAATAAAATTAATTTCCTCTGGCAAAATATTTCGGAGTTAAAAACAAAAGTCGGAGCTTGTAGTGTAGATTTTGATTCGACCCTAGCGAGTTGGAATTTGACATTCATATCATTTCGACAAATTAATGAGCAAATTAAGGAGAAAGTAGTAAGTAATATGGAGGTGGTGGGAAAAATAGACAATTTGCCAAGTCTACCAAAAATTTCAAGAATTGTATGTCGAATTGATACATGCAAGGGAGAATCTAAGTACATCCCTAAAATTTATCTATTTAAAATCAGCTTTAAACGGCGAGGCGCGAAATGTTGTCGCTTACCTATTGTTGGGCTCCGCAGAAAACTACGGTGTCTCTTGGGAACTTCTAACCAAGCGGTACGAAAACAATCGTAAAAATTTCTCGGAGCAGCTTTATCGCCTGATGGAACTTTCAATTTTAAATATTGATTTTGTCAGGCAATTACAATTTTATTGACACTATTAATGAAGCGATACACATTTAAAATTGAAGGCCAATCTGTCCGACGAAGTTGATCTGATATTTGCTCATATAGTGCTCAAAAAGTTTAAAACTCAGAATCTTCAACTATATGAGAGTCATACTAAAAAATCAAAAGACATCCGGTTGTTATGAATTTTTTGGAGCAGCGGCTGTGATCGTCTTGCTCTATTCAGGATAAAAGCCTGTAAAAAAATAGTTAGTTGGAATGAATGAACATTATGTGCTAACAATTGTCCCGTTTGCAAAGGTATGGGACATAACATATTTCTATGTCAAAAATTTAAAGCTTTAAGTCTAATTGAAAGAATGAATAAAGTTAAAAAGCACACTTTTGTTTGAAATGGACATATAACATTCTTATAAAAATAAGTGCATAATCGATAAAACGTGTCCGGTTTGAAAGAAAAACCATCAGTGCATGCTACACATAATTTGCAAACAAAATAATAAAATTGAAAATATGTTTACCTGCAAGACGTCGGAAAATGCTTTATTAGCAACAGCACGCATATTTTAAGATTACCGCACACAAGCGGAGATCAACGGAGTGTCTTCCACTGGGAAATACGAATTGGTCAAACCGATTTTGGGTGGTGTGAGGAGTCTTAAAACTCCCCACAAATCCCGATGCAGAAGAGCTGCCTAGCAACAGCGAAGAAGGCGAGAATGCCGGAGGAGTCAAGGGCAACAAGGTCAAACGGTAAACAACGGAACTTGGACCCGGGCAGAGCGGAGACACCGTGAATTAACGGTACCACATTGGACCCTCACACGGCAAGAGCAACAAGGTCGAGCGGTAAATTGGCGGACTTCGGACCTGCACAAAGAGGACGCCTCGTGATCACGCGAGCTGGAGAAGAGGAATAACGGGACCATCACAGGCTATAAAAGGGCGGCGCAAGCGCAGCTCACCCCGAAGCAAGAATCAGAGCGAGTGCGTGTACGCGAGACCAGTAGCAAGTTGATCAACTGCCGAGTACCGAACGACTGTGAGTCTACAAGGCTGAGACTACAACGCAGAGATCCAAGGGGTGCTAGGTCGTGGTTAAATCGAGCTCAGGGAGTCCTTGCGTGGTGTCTGCGATAAAGGTGGCTGGGAGAAGAGGTCGAACCTAGTTCTACCTGCTTGGCGAAACACCTTGCCGGTCCCGACAGTAAGGTTCGCATATAATCCAGAGTCTCGAAGGAGCCGTCACGAGTCAGATACAAGCAAGCAGTCGACGAGGAGGAGCGACGCCGCAGAAGACAGCGACCAGGAGCGACGCCGCAGAGGACGGCGACGAGGAGCAGCAGCAGCGGAAGAGCCGCGAGGCTATAAACAAGGAGACGAATAAAATCCTTTACGATCCCAACAGAGCTCTTGCGATGTTCTTTGGTCAAAGGCAATCACCCAATATAAATTTGGTGGAACGATCCCACAACCTTTCTGATCTAGCCGCCCGTTTACGTAGCGAGCGAGAACATCTACGAAACCAGGTCGTTACAGTGGATTGTTTCGGGTGAAAAAATCAACGATTCTAGTAATCCGTCTATAATATAGAATTGGAGAGAGATAGGGAGCTAAACGAATTATATACAGTTTATTTTATTTTTATTTTTTAATTTAAAAAAGCCGGAGGAAGGAATTTTAACACTAAGGTCGGATTTCACAGCTCGCGCAGACGATAAGATTTTAGTAGCACAATATTATATTAAAACAGACAGGCAAGATGTGGTATCTTCACCGTATATAGGTGATATCACGGATATACGGAAAATTGTTTGGAGCCCATTTGAGAGCAGCACCTCAATCAACCTCAGAAATTGATAGACTGTCAAAGGAATTAGCACATTTTAAAGAAAAGACAAAATATTCTTGATGCGCCGAAATGAAATAAACATGTGTGGTCCCGTGTATGAGAATGCATGATCACGCATACATACAAAGACGAATTCAAGCGCAGGGCAGCCTTCTTCAAAAAGCGCCTCTCTGCGACTGAGCGACTGAACTCGTGCAATGAGTGCGCGAGCATAAAAATGAGAATAAGAATGAGAGAGCAAAAAACCCGAACGCACACGAAGTGCAGAGGCCTGCTGCTGTGAGCACGGCGGGCCTCCCGCGATCCGTTTTTTTGTGTCCAAATGCGTTGTATGAAATGACCAGTCTATATGTTGTATGGTTAGTGCTTATGGTCACGTATGCGATCTACCGATCTCCTCCGTTCCCATACCCTAATCTTTACCATTCCTGTACGCGAAATTATATATAATAATAATTAGCAAACGAGCATCATAATACGGCGGCAACCTTTTTACTGAATTTCCCCCCAAATCGACCAAAGTTAATAGGGGATCGTGCCATCGCGTGCACCGCCATAAGTTTTCTACCATCTGCTCTATAATCGAACGCGAAAAATCAAGTAATAAGCGTTATATGCTACAAAATACGGATGCTAACTGGCCATTGGCTAGTGGGTATGCATGCCAACAGACTGGAAGCACCCCAAATCGACTTCTGTAGAAGATGCAGTGTCGGAGGAGGAAGAAGATACTGTGGAACACCTGTTCTGTTCTGGCCCGGCCCGTTGCAGGCTAAGATTGTATCACCTAGGCAATTTATTCAAGATCAATCGCACTGAACTGGCTAATACAATCCAAAAAGATCAACGCGTTTTATTTAAGTGACCGAAAGGGAGGTATGCTAAATCAGCTGCAACAGACACTAGATCAGGGGGAAAATTAGAGCGGTATCACTCTAAGCTAACCAGTGCTGGAAGCTTCTGGTGGCAGCGTTGTGAACTTTTTACAAGTAGTGTTGTAGGCTAGAGTTTCCGAAGTCGATGAAAAACGTCCTAACAAAACACGTTTCGCTAAAATTGTACATTAAATTAAGTTACTACTACTTAAACAACAAAAAACTTTTAAATTTAACTTTATACGCGTCTTTACCATATTTAAAAAAAAATCGAAAGGGCTTGCTTAAAATAAGTCCATAACAAACTTTAATCCTCCCCTTAAATTCGTTCGAAAACCAGATGGGGTCGGTGGATTTGAAAAAATGCTGAGCGCCGCAATCGGTATGGTTCTAAGTCGCAACTTGAGGGCGAAATCGCCTCTAATTATAGAAAAAGTCATTCAAAATTTCCTGGAATCCAGAAAAAAGAAAATCGTGGAAAAATGAAAACAGTGCACATAAAATTGACGTCAATATATTTAGGGCTTTGTTTAAAGAAAAAAAATTAAAAATGGAAAATTGGTTGACTTATGACGGCTTCCGCAAGTCGTGTCGCCGTTGACACCGAAATAGGCGTAAGAGATCCTGGCCGCAATTTTCATCTGAAAACATAAAATCAAACGTTATTCTACTGAAAAGGGTTTTTGATAGTCGGTATTTTACGATTTTCGAAAAACTGCAACATTTGGAAAAAATTGTTGTATTTTTTCGCACTTATTTTTCATTATTTTTGCGTTAAAAATGGTCAAAAAATGATTTTATTTCATGTCCGTAGAATACCGACAGTAAGTTTGTATGCTTCTAAAAAAAAGCTAGGTAAAGAAAATCGGTTTACTCTTTTTGTAGCAGTCTTCTACGCCAATATTAAAACATGGTTTTGAGAAAACGCCGTTTAAAGTTTTGCGGTCAAGAAAAAGGAACTATTAGCCAATTCCATTGCCGCATTAGTGGACTTTTTAAATGTGCCTAATTCCATAGGCGCATTAGCATTTAGCTAATGCTACTCCGACATGTGAGTGGCACGAGCAGCTGATCTGGGTTTGTTTACTTTTGCATTTTGGCAAATACAAAAGAAATTAATCAAAATTAATGAACATGAGTGATTTTGCTCAACTCTGTAATGCTCAGGAGGACATCTATAATGCGACCGAGGCATTTGCCAACTTGGACGACAAGGAAGAAAAGCTGATTACGTTGTTATGACGGGTTTGCAATGGAGATTACCACAGTTTCCAAAAAGGGCTGGATCCCCGTATATATGGGAGTTATTTTATGCCAGAGATCCAGCAGTAATGCATTGTGGTACTGCGAGCAGAATTTGCAGCGTGCGCTTAAGTTTTCAGTCATTTTTATACAAAATAGATTTTATATTCAAAAGACATCAAAAATTGCGCCAACCTTGCATATAGAAAACAGCTTTTGTAGTGGTGGCACGAACAAAATATCGTTCAACATCGGTATGGATTTTATTCGCATTTATTTTAAATGCGGCATTTAGCTTTATGGGATTTCCTTTGTAAATAAATGCGCATTAGGCTAAATGCGTTTTAATGCGCCAATGGAATCAGGCTATAAGGTGCCAACAACTGTCAAGTGGCATATCTTCCATAATTTTTGGGATCGAATTTTTTAATTTTGACAGAATTTTTTTGAAGCATACACCTATGGATTTATAGCCTGATTCCATTGCCGCATTAAAACGCATTTAGCCAAATGCGCATTTATTTACACAGGGAATCCGATAAGGCTAAATGCAGCATATAAAAAAAATGCGATTATTAAATGCGATTAAAAACCATTCGCCCCGAACGTTTTTAGAAAAAATACCAGAAAATACCAATGTTTAACGATATTTTGTTCGTGCCACCACTACAACAGCTGTTTTCTATATGCAAGGATGGCGCCATTTTTAATGTCTTTTGAATATAAAATCTATTTTGTAGAAAAATGACTGAAAACTTAAGCGCACCACAATGCATTACTGCTGCAGCTCTGGAATAAAAAACCTCCCACATATACGGGGATCCTTGCCCTTTTTAGAAACTGTGCATTGCAAACCCGTCAAACAACGCAATCAGCTTCTCTTCCTTGTCGTCCAAGTTGGCAAATGCCTCGGTCGCATTATGGATGTCCTGCTGAGCATTTAAGAGTTGAGTAAACTCACTCATTCATTATTTTTAATTAATTTGTTTTGGATTCAGAATTAAACAAACCCAGATCAGCTGTTCGTGCCTCTCACATGTCGGAGTAGGGCCCCATAACTTAGTCATACGACTGTTAGTTATTTGATACACTTATTGTTAGTATCCGAAAAGAAAAGATTCAATACATTAATAGCAAAGCAATAAAAAAACCTAATTAATAATTTTGTACTATGTATGTTGGAAGGAATTGTTAGCGCAATGCAAATTATAAACAAAACTTTAACCCGAGCTCAGTCAATGTGAACAGAGACATCAGTTGGCCTTCAGAGATTGTAAAGCGAGGTGAACAGTAGGCAGCGGCAATGGCAAGCTTGAAGTTTCCCGATTGTAACTTTATCGATGTAGCATGCAAATAATATTATGCAAAGCTTTGGTGAAAAAGGTGTTAGATGCGGTATCTTATTAAGATGCCGGTTCCACGCTGGGCCTTACCATCTGGATGATAGGTACCGTATCTACTTGTGAGGTGCGTTTCTGCTAGCAACGTGAATTTCGTTCAGGAATTAACTTATTTTTAAGTTTGTGCCGTGAGACACCATTGGCTTTTCACAGAAATATTCGTAGGAAAGACATGGTTTATTTGGACTGCTGATTTTGCATAGCGGTCTTTATTAATGACTAAAGTCCATCGTACTTTGTTGCAAATTGATTATCATAGTCTAGATGTGTGGCCCATGACCTGCTGAACTTTTTCAATTCTCTGCTCAGCGTGAGTTGTTCCTGTTCATAGTGAACTGGCATAAGAGATGCAGTTGGTTGTAATTGAAGGGCCAAATGAGATTTTGGCTGCTCTTCCGCATAAAGCTTCCTGTGTCGTTTGTGTTCTGAGAGCGTGCCGTTGTCGTTGGATTCGACTCTTTAGCTCTTTGTAGACTGAACAGGCCTTATAATTTGCTGTGTGGTTTCCTCCGCAATTACCATACTTTTTGTTTTAGAGTCTTCTTTGTTGGCATGTCAAGGTTCGGAGTTGTGGTGGTCTCCACAAGCTACACATACTGACAATTTGTACATTGCACTGGCCCGTTTTATTCGTTCGGTTCTTCTATGGTAACAGGTACTGCAACTTGAAGATCGGTTGCAGTTCGTTTTTCTTTAAAGTGCTGCTCTCTGGCTACAGCGCGACCTTGGAAAGTGGTGGCCGCTTTATATTTTTGTTCATTATGTTTATCACATTTTTGACAAAAAAAACATTCGCCATAAAAGCCTCAACGATTTCGGATATGTCACACCGGGTTCTATTCCTTTTGGCACAGCTTGCAAGCGGTTGCTACTTTTGACGTTGTGCGTGTATTAATTATTTTTATAATCATTTAAATATTTCGAAACGGCTCGGAAACTATCAACTGTTTTGCTTTTTCTTGGGTTTGAAGTTTTGTTTCACGTATATGTTCTTTGGAATGAATAATAACATTTAAGTTATTTTTCCCAATCTTATCTATTATGTTAACACGCTCTAGCCTCGAGTACTAGAGCTCTTCTAGTGAATAAATATATGACCCGAAGGTCATTCTTTTTTGAGGATTTAGCTTAAGCTTGCCAATTTGTAATTGGCATGAAAGCTTACTCTTCGTGGTGTTGTTGTTTTACCCGCTGCAGAAGATCAGAGTGCAATCGTTATTGCATTGTTGGTGACTGAGACCTTAGCTGAAGTTGTAGATCTTAATGTTGTTGGTGCGTTAGGTGCCATTTGGACGGATGCTGAATAAGGTTGGCGCGCACACCCGATAACGATTATACCCCAAGCAATTTTAATGAATTTTTCTGTTTCTATAATATAATAATATTCCTAGAGTTGTATAATCACTAGAAACACCGATAGTTTTAATGAACAAGTTGTTACGGACCTGGTTCTTCGATGGGGCAAGGCCGGCTAGCCAGTCCATCTCGTGGTGGGGTTCTTCCCAGCCCTCAGTCCGCACAATAGCCCAGCTGATCGGCCATCTCAGTCCGACGACATCAATAAGATCAAACGTAATCAAAAATAAAATGCAAACAAAAATAGGATAAATAATGATAAACATTGGACGTTACTGGAAACTTTACTTGCACTGGACAATTTGGAGTTTAGGTGATGTACTCCGACACCCCCACCCTACCTGAGATCCGGCATGCATCCTTCGCCAAATCTTCCTTCCGATGGCTATCATCAGCCTACTCCAGGGTCAGTCTCATTTCCCCCTCCCCATAGACGAACACTTAGAACAACATCCTCACGTTACAATTTTATTATTAACCATAAACATTCATCTTCAATTTATGCTTTATATATTCAGTTAACTTATCTCATATATTTGCATCCCCTTGCTACAGCTGCGATGTCAAATTCATACGGCAACACTTCCTTTGAAATTGATTTAAATTTTCATTACACCATTGTTGACCCATATACGAATATATAAATATTGATCAATTCATAATTATACATTTAAATTACCCTACCTATTTGGAGCTCCAACCAGGGGTTTAATATTGAGATCATTTTTATCTCGGGGTTTCTAAACTTATTAACATGAGACTTTTCCTTTTTCTACATTCGCATATAGTTGTGTAGGTTATTTACTTTAATTGTTAATTTACATCCCAACTGCTGCGAGACCTCCGCAAATTTACATATGTAATTTCATGCAAATGTATATTCTTTTCCTTGTTTCACGAAATTCTGATTATATAAAATTCTTTTTACTTACAAATACTACTTATATTATTTAGAAATGTTCTATATAGACATATGTTAATAAACAATATTGTTCAGGCCACGAAGGAGCACCCGGTATTCCCGGCTTTCCGCTCTCCCCATCTGCTCTCCGCTCTCACCCAGCTTCCCTTTTCCCCACCACGAAGTCTCCATGAAGTCTCCACTGCGCTCTCAATAGCATTAGAATAAGTTAGAATAGTTAGTTCGATTTTCATAGTGAATAAAAGTGGTTGCGCCCACACCCCTACCAAACACCGAAACACCAACGACTCGTCATTCAACTACAGGACCTGTGCACCTTCCAGGACCCTCCAGAGGACTCGGCCATCCCCCTCTACGTTCATTTTTGGTCCTTCGAGCCTGATAAACCCTTCCTTTTGTAGGCGTTTTCCATAAACCAGTTTTTCTTTAATTTCTGTTGAAGGAACTGCAAACTACGATTCAAGGCTGTCTGAACGCCTTGGAACTGTCCGGAATCCTGATTACAGATTGGGACTGCATTCTTGTCTATATGTGTTCGTCAAAGCTCCCCAAGCTTACACTTTCGTTATGGGAGCAGTCCTTGCACGATAAAGCCGCAATTCCAAAATGGGTTGACCTGAACACCTTTCTCACTGAGCGCCATCGAACCCTCGAGGCCATAGATGACGTGCGACCTTCTGGGTCAAGTCATTCGCAGTCCAAAGCAACGAACGCTAGCGGGTCTTTAAGCAGAATAAATTCTTATGAGACTAAGATAGTTCCGAAACCGAGACGTTGCGATCTGTGCTCAAGGGAAAGCCACCCTATACGCACTTGTCCACGTTTCCTCCAAATGACAGTAGACGAGCGGGCCGCCTATATCCGAAACAAGCAATTGTGCTTGAACTGCTTTGCCCGAGGGCACCAGCTTCGGGACTGCACAAGCACCCACAGCTGCTTCACCTGCCGCAGTCGCCACCATACGCTGCTGCACCGAAGCAACCCTTTTGCCAGCCCTCCAAGTCGGCCTGATGTTCCCATGTCACGACCAGCAACTTCGACAGAAGGCTCAGCCGCTTCCGATGACCAGTCGGGAGTGTAAGTCTGTTTTGCGTCAGGTGCAAGATCGGTTCTGCTGGGGACAGCCATCATAAATATTTGCCACCTGGGTTCGAATTTCCAAGCTCGTGCCCTTATCGACTCAGGATCCGAAGCAACATTTGTGACAGAGCGTCTGTTCAATCTTTTCAAATTACCCTTCCAAGTCGTCCAGGCCCAAGTCTCAGGCTTAAATCAAACAGTGTCCGCCCAGTCCAAGAAGCTCTGTCATTTTACAATCAGATCTCCAAGTAGGCCCGCTCTGCAGTTAGAGACGTCAGCCTATGTCCTTCCTCAACTGGCAGGGAATCTGCCTTCCTACCCAATTCCGCAAGACTTTCTTCGAAATCTTCCCGATTTACCATTGGCGGATCCGAAGTTTTATGAGAGCGCACAGATAGATGTTCTGATAGGAGCCGACATTCTGCCTTCGGTTCTCCTAAATGGGGCAAAAACCAACATCTGTGGCTCCCTCCTTGGACAAGAAACAATTTTCGGGTGGGTGCTCACTGGGCCAGTATCCGCTTCCACCAAGAGTCAGATTGCCACCTTCTCTACGCAAATTTCCCAAGCGTACGACAATAGCTTAGATAAAATCCTCACCAAATTCTGGGAGGTGGAGGATCTACAAATAAAGTTGGTAAAAGAATCCGATTCCGTCTGCGAAGATAATTTTCTCCGAACGACCACGAGAGATGCGAACGGCAGATACGTCGTAACCCTACCTTGTCGCGACCCGGAACATCCAGGGTCAGGGTTAGGGTACTCCAGGTCGTTTGCGTTAACTCAATTTTTGAGAAACGAGCAACGCTTAAAAAGAGACATTCCGCTAAAGATACGATACGACTCAGTGATTCAAGAATATCTGGATCTGAACCATATGAGAGAGGTCTTTCCTACCCACGATTTCGCCAGCTACTACCTTCCACATCATGCCGTACTTAAGCCTGAGAGCACTACTACAAAGCTGCGCGTAGTATTCAACGCATCCAGTCCTTCTGCGAATGGGGCCAGTTTAAATGATATCCTTCATGCTGGCCCAGTCTTACAGTCCGACCTTACCATTCAAATCCTAAAGTGGCGGTACTTTCAATACGTGTTTAGTGCCGATATTGAAAAGATGTATCGGCAGATCTGGGTAGATCCGAAGCACACGCCTTTCCAGCGGATATTGTTCCGTAATCCTGATGGGGACATCCGAGAGTTCGAGTTGAAAACGGTCACCTTTGGAGTCAATTGCGCTCCGTACCTGGCCATTCGCGTGCTTCAACAACTGGCAACTGACGTACAACACAGCCATCCTAAAGCGAGTGATGTCATTCGTTATTTTATGTATGTAGATGATATCCTAGCTGGCGCCGACTCTAAAGAAGACGCTCGGCTCTCGATTCAAGAGCTACAAAGTGCCCTCAACTCCGCTGGGTTTCCATTGAGAAAATGGACGTCCAATCATAAGGATATTTTGGCTCACATTCCGAGTGACCATCTCCTGCGCTCCGATTTTCTGGAGATCGATGCCGAAAGCACGGCAAAAACGCTCGGTGTCCGTTGGAAAGCCACATCTGATGAATATTTCTTTGTTCCGCCCGAATTATCCGATGAATCGTCCCTTACAAAACGCCAGGTTCTGTCACAAATTGCCAAATTGTTTGACCCTGCAGGGTGGCTCGCGCCCTTCGTAGTGCGTGCGAAAATCTTCATGCAGGAGATTTGGCTGCAGGACCTGGGGTGGGACGACGAACTTCCAAGTGATCTGTGTCTGAGATGGCAGAGCTTTCTACAAAGCTATTCTGCCTTAAATCGAATCCGCATTCCAAGGTGGGTCTCCTTCCGACCAGAATTCAGAGTCGAGCATCACGGTTTTTGTGACGCGTCTCAAACGGCATACGGTGCTGCGATCTATGTACGAGTGGAAGTGGGGCATACGACTATGGTGCACCTTCTCACTGCAAAGACGCGAGTTGCGCCGGTAAAAACGGTATCGCTTCCCAGATTAGAGCTTTGCGGGGCCTTGTTACTGGCTGAAATGGCAGCAAGTGTTCTTCCGAGTATGCCAATACTCAAATCCGAACTCTTCTGCTGGACAGACTCCACCATTGTGCTCGCATGGTTAAACAAGCCAGCTTGCCAGTGGACTACTTTTGTTGCCAATAGGGTGACCAAGATTACCCAGTCTACAAAGGCCGAGAAGTGGTCGCATGTTCAATCCGAACACAATCCCGCAGACCTGGCCAGTAGAGGGGTAGCACTTCAGGAATTGGTCGACAATCCTCTTTGGTGGCATGGTCCCGCATGGTTGCAAAAGCCACGCAGCCAATGGCCAAGTCAGGGCGACAATTCCCCAGCGACCGAGCTAGAGAAACGTCCCCTTAAGTCCCACGTCGCAACTATTCCGTCTGAAGATTTCCTTGACCGTTTTTCCAAGTTCGACAAAGCACTGCGGGGTCTCGCTTATGTCAATCGTTTCATCCAGCGATGCAAAAAACAAGCAACACCCTCTGATAAGCACCTGCTAGCGGCGGAAATTTCCGCCGCGGAACGACTACTTATTCTGAATACTCAGCGCAGAGACTTCTCCCATGATTATCACTGCTTAAGTGAAAAGCGCTCTGTGCCTTCTTCAAGTTCTATCCTGAGCATGAACCCGTTCATAGATCAACATGGTCTGATAAGAGCGTTCGGTCGCGTGACGGCCTCCGACAGCCTTCAATATGATGAACGGCATCCAGTTATCCTTCCATATAGCTGCCCACTTTCTCGCCTACTTGTCCAGTTCACTCATCGCATAACCCTCCATGGCGGCAACCAGTTAATGGTACGCCTCATTCGGTCAAGATACTGGATACCAAAACTAAAGAACTTAGTAAAGGCAATAGTAAACTCCTGCAAGGTATGCGTGATCTACAAGAAAAGGCTACAAACACAGTTGATGGGCACCTTGCCGAAAAACCGTGCGTCGTTCTCCCGACCATTTACGTACACGGGAATGGACTTCGCCGGCCCATTCGAAATAAAAAATTATACCGGAAGAGCGTGTCTCATAACAAAAGGATATGTGTTAGTGTTCGTTTGTTTTTCCACCAAGGCCATCCACTTAGAGCCTACCTCTGATCTCACGACCGCGAAGTTTCTCGCCGCTTTCGCTCGCTTCGTTTCCCGGAGAGGGTGTCCTCGACAAGTCCAGTCTGACAACGGAAAAACCTTCGTTGGCGCTGCCGCCTTGCTTTCTCGCGACTTCCTTCAGGCTGTAAAAGAGTCTGTGACAGATGCCTATCGTCATCAGCAGCTCACCTGGCAATTTATACCTCCGGGAGCCCCTCACATGGGAGGCCTATGGGAAGCTGGTGTTTAAAGCTTTAAAACACTGTTCTATAAGTCCACAGCCACTCGAAAATATACTTTCGAAGAGCTTTCGACGCTTCTGGCAAAAATTGAAGCTTGCCTAAATTCCAGGCCACTCTCCCCTATGTCCGAAGACCCTACCGATCTCTTGGCCCTGACACCAGGTCATTTTCTTGTTGGAGGACCTCTCCTGTCTACCGTGGAACCAGAAGTCAAAGGGGACACCAGGTCTATGATCAACCGCTGGCAGCATCTAAAGGCTCTCCATCAGCAGTTTCGTACGCGATGGAAGGAAGAATACCTTAAAGAACTTCACAAGCGCAATAAGTGGCAGGCCCCCGCGAAGAATCTTCACGTCGGCGACATGGTTATCATAAAGGACGAGAATTTGCCTTCCAACGAGTGGCGGCTCGGCAGAATTGACTCTGTCTTCCCAGGAGCCGATGGCAATGTCCGTGTAGTGGACATCCGCACGGCACGCGGGGTTGTCAAACGTCCAATCACCAAAGTCGTACTTCTGCCTGTGGAGCCTTCAAAACTTCCACAATAAATTGGCCCACATTTTTTTAGTCCTAAGTTGTATCCATAATTCCTAATACGATTTCCCTTTATTCACCTTCATTCATCCATGATCTAGATCAGAAAAATGGCTCCCCGAACACGCACCGAAGAACCCCTGGACGGCAGACGTACTCGAGGTATTAAATCCTACCGTTGCCGAGTCTGCAAGGGAGTCCATCCTCTACGGTAGTGTAGCAGATTTCTGAAGCTGAGCGCTGAGAAGCGGCTTCGTGCAGTCTTGCTAAACAAGTATTGCTCGAACTGTCTTGCCCACGACCACTCGAAAGCTGACTGTCGCAGTGGAAAATGCAAGAAGTGCCAACGGAACCACCACACGCTGCTGCATATGCATGAGCGGTCTAATTCTGGGCAGCGTTCGCGCCGGCAAAATCCGCCAAATCGCCCGACGCCTACGTCAAGGCAGCGCTCAGCCTCCCCTACACCAGCTCCGTCGCTTTCATCGCTGCTACAACGTCACAGCGTCAACGTCCTTCCGACTGCTTCGGTGATGGTGAAAACCGGAAGCAAGACTTTCGAGACCGCAGCTTTAATCGACCCTTGCACACCAGTGAGCTGCATCGACGCTTCTCGGGCCGCCGCATTTCGGTTGCCAACGACCAGTGTTGGTGACGACAAGGTGTGCAACGCGACGATACAGTCCAAATGCGGGACGACCAAGATGGAGGTGGTGTTCAAAGTCGAGCCCAAGGTGGGCATTCGCACACCGACTCGGACACTCAACGACGCCGTCCGTACCAAATTTAAGGGCATACAGCTCGCGGATGAGCGGTTCTATCTTCCCGCCACAATTTCTGTCATTCTTGAGGCGGACGTGTACCCCAAGGTGATCCAGTCGGGGTTCCTGATGGTCGACGAAGGACTGCCGGTCGCCCAGAAGACGGTTTTTGGGTGGATCATTTCCGGCGCCTGCCACCAACCTTAGAAGCCAGCTTCTTTTGCAACGCTAGCGATTGCAAGGGGGGCGGAATGTTCAGGCCACGAAGGAGCACCCGGTATTCCCGGCTTTCCGCTCTCCCCATCTGCTCTCCGCTCTCACCCAGCTTCCCTTTTCCCCACCACGAAGTCTCCATGAAGTCTTCACTGCGCTCTCAATAGCATTAGAATAAGTTAGAATAGTTAGTTCGATTTTCATAGTGAATAAAAGTGGTTGCGCCCACACCCCTACCAAACACCGAAACACCAACGACTCGTCATTCAACTACAGGACACCTTCCAGGACCCTCCAGAGGACTCGGCCATCCCCCTCTACGTTCAATATATAATGTATGTATGTGGGATATATAAGTTTAGTGGTGCATAAATAATTCAATAAATTAACATATAAACTTAGATTAAGGTGGACGAACGACTTTTATTTAAATTATTGGGACGAAATTTTAAATAATATTAAGAGGGAATGTTTTATTTAATTTTCTTAAAAACTATTTTAAGTCTTTCATCAATGCTGCGTTCATATTTTAACTTTTTGTAGAGCAATAATGTTTTATAGTCGACAAGAAAAATTTCAACAAAAAAAATCCCGTGCCAGTGTGGTGCGGCTACTTCAAAAGGTTTTTGGTATGTATATGATTAAAGGAATAATTCTTCCTGTCGTGGTCTGGCCCGGAGCCGGTGGCTCGTGGTCCAGATATCGCACAATTTATCTTTATTTCTTTTATTTATTTATTTACTTCGCCAACGGTGACCTTAACCGGAAAATTTTAAGTTTACTTTCCCTTTTTTTTCTTTTTATATTAAATTTTTTCTTTGGAACGGACTTACTTCTTCGTTGACGGTGCCTTCTTTTCCCGGTCCCGGTTGCCTGTCCTGTTTTGTCGTCCAAACTCGTCCCGTTTCCTTTTCTGAAGATGTACATTATATTATCTTGATACTACACTTTAGATTGATGGCCACTACCCCATCATCTAACTCACTTTTAATATTATATATATTAATTTTCACTACAAATTTCCCGAACCATTTGCTGCTGTAAAAATTTTTGGGAACTCGTGGTGGCCTGACCCCTTTCAGCCCTATTTATACCCTCTGCCCAGCACCAGCATCACCCGATTTTTTCCCTGATCCCTTTCTCGGTTTTTCGCCAACGGCAGAAACCTCTTTCATTTGCATCACGTAGCCGCTCGGCTCTCATTCAGCTATCGGTGTGGGTGCAGTTCCTCATGGTTTGGTGTGGGTGGAGATACTTCTGTCCCAGGGGAGGTGGTGGAATCTAAGAGCGGATTAAGGTTCTCTTTCCTGACCGTCCACCAGAGTGCCTCTTACTTCCCCTCCCTTTCTTGGCCCTGCCAACCTTTGAAAAACTGGTCACACTGCCATCTCCAAGGGCGATATTCCCCTGTCGATAGCTTTCAATTGCAACACCACACAAAAATTCGCGAGAATGTTGGCCGAAGCGAATTATTTGTAAACATTGAAAGATTGACTTGCCGTGAAATTGTGTCTATAGTGTTTTTAATAATCAAAACAACAACTTTGCTATCCTGCCTTGCCCCCGATTTGCCTTTTGTGCCCAACGTAGGCCTACACCCACTAGACTCTTGTTTTGCTACCCAGGTATATATAATTAAATGTTTGCAACTCCGATTAAATAAAAAAATATAATTTTATTTTATTCAACTGATGGTTTACAGAGTTTAAACTTATTAGTGAAGAACACCGACCTATTACTTTGAGGTCTCAAACTGAACTTAACTTGCTGATCTGATTCTGTTGATGATCAAGCCTCGGTCTCGAGCTTTTCGGGATTTGAGTGAGTTGTGAAATTGTTCTGAGGAACTTAAAGTTTCTTTTGAGTGAAACTTTAATTACTCTTGGATTCAAGTGTCTTGACTCTTGGATACAAGTGCGCTCTTAGATTTTACGACTTTGAAATGTCTTTGGATTGAAATAGGAGTTTATGTGTCTGCGAGCCGAACTTTGATTATCTTTGAACGTGTGAACGTGACAATTGGGGTGAGTTGTTTAGTCTACAGTTTTGGGTGATAACATATTTGGGGATTTTCCGTTGGCCTTCGATTTTGGGATCTTGTTACAAGGGTGAATAATTCTAGGGTAGTATAGGGTATATCGTAGATACGTAAAGTAATGGGTAATCCAGGGTAATATGGGACTGTGTATGTGTTGCTTAAATATGTGCAGAGTCTCATAGGAATATGGGCATGTCACTCCCCCAACCTTTGAATTTGGCCTGTCCTCAGGGCGATAACGTAGGGTATAACATAATATTTTCTGCTACAATATTTTCCTCAGTAGTTTTTACATTCTTATTTGCTATGATTGGTTGTTCTTCACGTTTAGAATATTTTACAATAAGTTTCTTAGGAATATTTTTAAATTTGTAAATTAAATATAATGTCAAACTTATTATAGTGATTACAAATATGTTTATTATCTGAAATGTATTGTAATATTTTATATGTGATTCGACTATTTCTTTAGTTTGGATATATGACAATGGTTCGATTTTTGTGATATTGTTGTTAACATAAATTGATTGTGTATAATCTGCTATATTTTGCTGGATATTATGAACTCATCTAACTGTATAGTACAATTTTTTATTTTAACAATATTATTACCAACGATCGAAACTTCTGTGCTTATACAATTTTGATTTATAGTTGATTTTTGTATATTCCATGTTAACAAAATATTTGGTTCAATGTAATTCATTTGGAAATTTTTATGGGTCTTTACATATTTGCATTTTGCTGGTTCTTGTTTTAGAATTCCAATTATGCATTTGTCGAAAATAATTTGACCTGTGTTTTCATTGAATACTTTATCTTCGTATATGTAATATTTATCAAATGTGTTTTCTGTTAGGATATTGTCAAATTCATCTGGATATGGAATTATTTCATATACAGGAGTTTTCGTTATTTCATTAGGAATTTGGGAAATTATCAGGATTTTGTTCGTGTCTGTTTTGAGCCAAGTTGATGTTTTTACTTTTAACAACTTTTCTGAATTAACCTGTTTTAAATAATCGTGTTTAAATAATTTTGGGTTAATTATACCTAACCTAGTTAGTTGCATTCCTAATTCTATGTCCTCTATGTATTCTGTGAATTGCTGGAGATTAAAAATCAGAACTGCAGCTTGTTCTTGTTTATTTTTAGATTCTTCAAATTTGCTTATTAGGTCAAGTCCGTTATTAACAACGTCAATAATCATATTCAAATCATGATTTTGGATGGAATTATCTGCTAGATTATTAATTTTCATTTCGAGTTCTTCCTTATCTTCTTCATCTAGTGTGCCAAACAAATATTTATAAACTGAACCTACCACGTTTAAAAGCCCGCGTTTACTTCTTCTGACTATTCTTAACCCATTCATTTCTCTTTTTAATTTTTCAACTAAATATTGGATTTGGACAATGTGTTGGAATTCTTTGGCTTCGTCCAGTAGGTTGTCGAATGTTATTTCGGTCTTTGTTAAATTTATACTTAAATGGTGGTATTCAAAATTCGTTGGGATTTCCATTGATCCAGTTTTAAATATCAGATATCCGTTTTTTGCGTTTATTGGACTTATTTCGATACTTTGTGCCTTGGTTGTACTTATAAGCGAGATTGATATCAGGGATAATATAGGGATGACTTGGTTATGTTTCATCTTCCTCGGCTTGTCTGGAATTATCATATTTACTCTTGTTAATCTTCTTTTGTTTTTTGAATTTTGACTTATAATGTGTGATTTTCCTGCCTATATTTGTTTCTTCAAAGTGTTTGTTGTCAACCTGTCTTATTAAACCTGTTTTCTTGAAAGGATTGGTAATCTTAGTTTTAACTAATGGTGCTTGTCTATATTTCGTATTAACTTCAAAATCGTGTCTATTTTCATTTAGCCTGTCTATTTTATTGATTTTATTTTGTTGAGTGTTAATATCTGGAGTACCTGCGTATAGGAAAATATCTGCGGGAGTTCTATTAGTCGTGTTGTGTACTTCGAATTTTGTACACCGGTCCTCTATATTGTTTTCGTTACTAATAATTCTCAATTTTTCATTTACTGTCTTATGAAATCTTTCTACATCAGATACACCATTTTTGCTAGTTGTTACTGATATATCTACTCCTTCAGATTTTAACCAGTTTTGCAAGGCTATACACATAAATGCTGAATCTTTGTCTGCTTTGATTTCTTGTGGTTTTCCCATGTCGTTAAATACCTTCATTATGGCTATTTTTGCTTCTAGCCAATCTCTACTTTTCACTTCAATTAAAGTAGCGAATTTCGAATAAATGTCGATACAAGATAAAAATTGTTGGTTACCGACCATATAGAAATCAATGACATATCGTTCTCTTGCGTTAAGTATTTCTGGAGTTATTTCAAATGATAGTTTTGTATTTCTGTGTTCTGTTTTTGCAATGTTGCAGATTTCACATTCATTAATTATATTTTGTATTAACTTTTGGCTATCTGGATAGTAATGTTCTTCTTTAAACCCGTTGATAGTTTTTTCGATTCCCGGGTGTAGAAGTTCTTTATGCATTTTTAATATCATATTTTTGAATTCGGCATAAGTCAAAATATCTTTTAATATAAGCGTGCATTTTACCAGTTTCGTCAAATTGTTGGGACTTATTATTTGTACGTATGCCCTTTGGAATGTTAAGAAATCATCATCATTATGGAAATAAATTGCGCTTTTCTTAGTGCATACATATTCTTTAATGATGTTTTTAGCAAAGTCATCTGTCATTTCTTTGTAAGTTATTTTGATTTTTAATTTGTGAAAATAAGGCTTTACCTCAGTTTCATCGTTATCTCCTTTCTCTAATTCTATTTGTCTAGAGAAATAATTGAATGGTCGTTCGGTGATGGATATATAATTAAGATTATCTTCAGAAGCGCTATGTATGGTTGCATCTACACTATTGGCAACTTCGCCAAGCATTAGTTCTTCTATTTTGGTACGCGATAATGCATCTGCTACATAATTTTCTTTTCCGGGAAGATACTTAATCTTATAATCAAATTCGTTTAATTTAATTTTCCATCTTTGAAGTTTCATATTTGGTTCTTTAATATTATTAAGCCAGACAGGGGGTTTATGATCACTAAGTATTTCAAAAGATCTCCCAAATAGGTATGATCTGAAATATTTTGTCGCCCAAACTATAGCTAGAAGTTCTTTTTCTATAGTGGCATAGTTTATTTCATGCTCATTCAATGTCCTACTAGCATAACAAACGGGTTTATGATTTTGAGACAAGACTGCACCGATGGCAATATTACTAGCGTCAGTAGTTAAGGAAAAAGTTTTACTAAAATCAGGGTAGATTAAAATCGGATCTGATGTAATAAGTACTTTTAACCTTTCAAATGCTGCTATGTAATCTTTGTTTTCTGTGTCTATTGTTGTTCCTTTTTTCAATTTAATGGTCATGGGTTTAACTATGTTAGCGAAGTTTGGAATGAACTTACGATAGAATCCACATAATATTAAAAATGATTTTATTTGTTTTGGAGTCTTTGGTAGTGGGAAATTTGTGATAGCATTGGTTTTATTTGGATTGGGTTTGATACCATTAGTGGTTACAACATGACCTAGGAATTCTGTTTCTCTTTTCATGAATTCACATTTATCCAATTGTAACTTTAAGTTTGCATCCCTTAGTTTTTTAAAAACTTTCTTTAGAGATAAGATGTGTTCTTCCAATGAAGTGAAAAAATTATTATATCGTCTAAATAAACTAAACAATCTTTGTAGATTAAATCTTCCAAAAGGTTGTTCATACATCTTTGAAAAGTTGCGGGGGCATTCTTAAGGCCGAATGGCATTCGAGTGTACTCGTAATGACCATGTTTCGTAGAAAATGCGGTTTTTGCGATTGACTTGTTGTCCATTTGGATTTGATGAAATCCTTTAGCTAAATCTATGGTTGTGAAATACTGGCATTTTCCTAATTTGTCAAGGATCTCGTCCATTCTAGGAATTGGAAATTTATCATTGATAGTGATTTCGTTTAAATTCCTATAATCTACAACCAACCTAAATTTTTTCTTGCCAGACGCGTCTGTCTTTTTTGGAACGACCCAAATAGGTGAACAGTAAGGAGATTTCGACTTACGAATTATTCCCTGCTCTATCATTTCTTCGATTTGCCTATTTACTTCCTCATCAACGCTCTGGGGGTATTTATATGGCTTACGATAAACTGGATCTTCATGCTGAGTTTGGATTGTAAGTTTAATAGTACTTGTGAAAGTCAAATTTTCACCTTCTCTGTACTGAATGTCACCATATTCAAATAGAACTTTCTTTAAACTTTCAATCTCCTCGCTATTCAGATGTTCTAGCCTAAATTCATTGTTTTCGCGTAAATCATTATGGATCGCGAAGTTTACCGATTGATCTTCTGTAGAAGGTAGATTAAGGCACTCCTGTGCGGTCTTATCTTCTTCCATGTCCTCATCGTTGTATCGGAAATTATATGTTTTTGGGCCTAATTTAATTGTTTTGTTTTCATAATCAATTTTTGGTTTAGCAGCTTCTAGGTAATTTCGACCTAACAGGATATCATACTTATCAGAGAATTTATGTAAATAAAATTTTTGTTCTGATGGACATGTTACGCTTGGTTTTACTATGATACTTTTATGTATTTTTACCGGACCTCTAATAGTATACACTTTTAAATCTTCTTTTGTCTCTTTTAATTTAGCAAAATTTTTATTCATTATGTTGATTGATGATCCTGTGTCTATCATTCCCTTATAAAATTTATTCTGAAAGGCAATTTTTACATATGGATTGTGTCTTCGGTCTCCGAGGCAGTTTGATGAAAATTTACATCCATCCTATTTTGGCCACTTTGACTTTCCCTCTGTCTTTTTACTGGGGCACCACTAAATCTATTTGTATTAGCCTGATCATTTGAATTTTGATGGTTATTCGGATTTTGTAATCTGGCTTGATTCAAACTGTTTCTAAATGTTTGGTAATTGCCGTGCAAATGTGGGGAATGGGACGTTGTTGATATTGATTTTGGTTATTCTGGGAAGTTGTTGCATTAGAATTAGAATTTGAATTTGAATTGTAGTACGAACTTAAATTTCTTTGATTATCGTAATATCTTTGATTATTACTCTGATATTTTCCTTTATTCCTATGATTTTTATTGTTGTTTCTATTTTGTGTATATTCTTCTTCTGGATTTGCATCATAAAATCCTAACTCCATAGATGCTTGTTTTAATTTTGGAATACTGGTTATATCTTTTCTTGCTAGTGACATATACATGCGATCGGGAAGTTTTCGATCAATGGTAATATGAACTGTTCTATCCAACATTCTTGTGTAATTGATTTTATCTGATGGATCAGATTCTAATTCTAATTTATCGAACACATTCCTATACTGTTTTTCTAATTCGCTTATAAACTTACTAAGACTCCCTTTGAATTGTGTTTCCGCCAGCTTCTTGATGATTGTTTCGTAGGGCCTATGATCTTTGAAGGCGGTGATTAAAGCTGTCTTCGTTGTTAGCCAGTTATTGGCTCCAGATTGTGCGACGGTTTCTGCTGCTGTGTCGACTATCACTCTTCTTATTGCTCCGAAAATGACATGTGCCTGTCTTGGTTCTTGGGTTGGGTACAGTTGTAACAAATATTTGACTTCGTTGATGAATCCTGAGAGTTTTCCTGGTGTTCCATCGAAGTACTGTAGCTCCTTGATCTGACCCAATAACTGGTTCAGATGGATCTCTGATAATTGTTGGACTGCCATCTTTTCTTGGGTTTGTGTTTTGGGCTTCTTAAAATGTTTATATCTGACCGAATTGGATTTTTGGATGTTTTATGACTACTCGTAGGTTTTATGTCACGTAATTTTATTTTCAGAATGTTTTTATTTCTGACCGAATTGGATTTTTTGGATGTCTTATGACCACTCGTAGGTTTTACGTCACGTAGATTCTTTTGCGGATCTTTTTTTAAGTGCACTTTATTCAATTCGCTGATCAAGATAACTAGTTGTGTAGTATATCTTTTTGTTGATCAGTACCGTATTTAAAAGGACTTTATTTTTAGATCCTACCGACTGCGCCAATTAAATGTTTGCAACTCCGATTAAATAAAAAAATATAATTTTATTTTATTCAACTGATGGTTTACAGAGTTTAAACTTATTAGTGAAGAACACCGACCTATTACTTTGAGGTCTCAAACTGAACTTAACTTGCTGATCTGATTCTGTTGATGATCAAGCCTCGGTCTCGAGCTTTTCGGGATTTGAGTGAGTTGTGAAATTGTTCTGAGGAACTTAAAGTTTCTTTTGAGTGAAACTTTAATTACTCTTGGATTCAAGTGTCTTGACTCTTGGATACAAGTGCGCTCTTAGATTTTACGACTTTGAAATGTCTTTGGATTGAAATAGGAGTTTATGTGTCTGCGAGCCGAACTTTGATTATCTTTGAACGTGTGAACGTGACAATTGGGGTGAGTTGTTTAGTCTACAGTTTTGGGGGATTTTCCGTTGGCCTTCGATTTTGGGATCTTGTTACAAGGGTGAATAATTCTAGGGTAGTATAGGGTATATCGTAGATACGAAAAGTAATGGGTATATTCAGGGTGTTATGGGACTGTGTATGTGTTGCTTAAATATGTGCAGAGTCTCATAGGAATATGGGCATGTCACTATATGTAAGTATGCGTGTGTACGTGTACAGCTACATCCACTATTTATATTTACATTTTTAGGTCTTTTGCTTGGAAAATCCCAACAGGCTTCCCCCCCAGATCCTCCAATTCGTAGGCATTGTTCCCTATAGGGCGTACGACTCGGCATTTCACATATTTTCGAGCAAACTTGGCATTGTACATTTTTCCAAAATTGCTCTGAGTGAAATTGCGTCTGTAGATTTCTTGGCCAGGCTTGGCCTGGAAAACTCGAGCCCGTTTGTTATAGCGCTGACTGCTGCGTTCATATGCCTGATGAAGATTCTTCCGAATGTGATCGGGGATAAGTTGGCGCTTATCTACTGGATCCAGCGTCGTTATTTGATGTTCTGTCAAAGACTGCAGTTTTCTTGCCAGTTTGTAGCAGTTTCCATTTAGGAATATCTGTTGTCCAAATACTGCAAATAACGGTGTAACACCCGTGGCCTCATGCACGGAATCACGGATCGACACTTCAATTTCCGGTAAGTATAGGTCCCAGTCTCGATGATCATTTCCTAAATACGTTCTATTTGCAGCTAGAATGGTCCGATTTACCCTCTCGGCTGCGTTGCTCTGTGGTGAATATACAGCGGTACGCATGTGGTGAATGCCTAATGCCGTGATCATGTCTTGGAATATTTTTGACACGAACTGTTTCCCATTTTCGGAGTGAATTACCTCAGGTACGCCAAATTTGTTCGCTTTTAAAAAGGTAATTTTCGAAAAATGATCTACAACAACAAATATATATGCTTGTCCCTTTTTGGACCTGGGATACTTTCCCAGAAAATCTATATAGATCTTCTGAAACGGCCGTTCCGTGACTACTTCTTGACCAATTCCAACTTGACAACGATAATTTGGTGGTTTTGATTCCTTGCATTTGGTGCAATTCCGGACATACTCCCGCACTTGTGTCGTCATAGCCGACCAGTAGAAATGACGTTTCAGACGATGAAGTGTCTTCTTCATCCCCCCGTGTGCAGCTTTGTGATCCTCGTGCGCGTTCACTATTAGTGTAGATGTTATTCCTGCCGGGATCCACAGCTTCCAAATTGAGCCTTCTACTTGGTCGTCAAGTTGTTCGAATGTCGTTCTTTTGAAGACCTCCATCCTCCATCTACGCGTAAATCAGGCAATTTTGCTATATTTCGACTAATTTCTTCTCTCAATTCTTGGTATTCCGCGGACTCGAATTCTGTCGTCTGAAATACAATGGCATCAGATAAATCGAAACTCAGCTCCGCTATGCAGCGTGACAGGGTGTCAGCAACCACGTTTTCAGTTCCCTTGCGATGCTCAATTTTAAAGTTGAAACTCTGAAGCCTTAAAGACCACCTTGCCAAACGTCCGTTTTGATCCTTGAGGGACATTAGCCATTTTAGGCTTGCGTGGTCCGTGATCACAGTAAACGGCATCAGCTCCACGTAAGGCCTAAACTTTTCAACTGCTTATACCGCTCCCAGACATTCTTTTTCAGTGACGGAATACAAAATCTGATGTTTATTCAGCTTGGAAGAGAAGAAAGCTACGGGACGTTCTGAATTTTCGTCGTCCAACTGGGACAATACTGCTCCCACTCCATAGTTAGAGGCGTCGCATTGGATAAAGAATGGACGTTTAAAATCAGCATGGACTAATACTGGGGCTGTAGTTAGCGCCATCTTTAAGTGCTTTATGGCCTCGACAGCCTCCGGAGTCAAGGAAAACTTTCCCCTTGGATGTTTCTTGAGGGCGTCAGTTAGCGGTGCTGCAATTGATGCAAAGTTTTTTATGAATCGTCTGTACCACCCTGCTGTACCTAGGAAGCTTCGTAACTCCTTTACGTTCTTCGGATCAGGAATCTTCTATATGGCCAAGACTCTTTCTGGATCCATTTGCAGCTTTCCACCCCCAATGATAAACCCAAGGTGTTTTAAAGATTTGAAACAAAATTTAGACTTCTTTAACCCTATCGTCAAATTTGCTCGTTTCAGGCATTGTGCTACCAAACGAAGATATTGCAGATGCGTCTGGAAGTCAGGAGCTATCACCAGAAGATCGTCCAGATAGACAAATACGTTTGATCGTCCATCAGTCGACATAATCTTTGGGCAGCATTGCAGAGGCCGAAAGGCATCATCACGAATTGGTAAAGTGGACGTCCGGCTACTGTGAAAGCGGTATACTTCCGACTTTCCGGTTCCAATTTTATTTGCCAGAACGCAAATTTAAGATCGACGCTAGATATATAATATGTCTGGTCGATCCTAGACAATATGCCTTCGATACTCGGGAGAGGGTAGGCGTCCTTTACGGTGAGCTGGTTAAGTTTCCGCGCGTCCAAGCAGAATCTGCTTTTTATCTGGCTTTCGCACGACCGTTGTTCGATTGCTCCACGGACTGTCACTAACCTCTATAACCCCTAGTTCTAGCATTTTGTCTACTTCATTCCAGACCACTTCCTGCATCGCTGGTGATAGCGGGTAACAACGATCCTTAAACGGTACTGCGCCCTCCACCAGCTGGATCTGGTGCTGTTCTGCTCCAGTCGTTCCTAGCCCGGCTTCTTCGTAAGTCAAAAATTCCTTCTTCACGCTTTCCAACTCCTCAGCTTCATTCTTTCCCAGGTCCCAAGCTTCTACCTCCGTTTCTTGTCTTCTATCTTCCGCATAGTGGCTGATCTGGGACATCTTGACTTCAGCTACTTGAGCGTGACTGGATTCGCTGTTTTCGTCGCCTAGAACTGCTGGAGCCAACTCAAAAGATCTCCAGAAATCGATCCCCAAGTACATCGATTGTTCCAGGTACGGGCATATGTAGAAGAGAATGTCCTTTACAATCCCCTTATATCCGACAGGAAGCTTTATTTTTCCGATTATGGATCTGTCTTCGCCGGCAGCTGTTTTAACGACAGACACATATCTGTCCATCTCTACCCCGAGTTTGGCCATCAGCTCCCTACTGTCTTTGCCCAGTAGACTTACGGAGGCTCCTGTATCCAGCAGTCCCGCAATCTTCCGGCCGTGTATGGTCACCTCAGCGAAAACCCTTGGATCCGTTCTCGTTCCACGTTGGATTGCTTCAGCCACCTCCTGGCGCGTTTGTCGCCTCTTCTTAAAGCGGGAACGAGTCTTTAGAAGCCTGCGGCTGACTCCCCGCATACCCTCAAGCTCTCTGGCGTCAAAAATCCTGTTTCGTACTTCAATATATCTTTTCATTCTTTCCTCTGCTGGTAGAAATCTCAATTTATTAATCCCTATTCTATTTTGTTTATTAATAATATATTGATAATTTTCTTCTTTCTTATCATCTACTTCCACGCAGGTTTCTGACCCAAGCGTTGCTCGCCTGCTTTCGTCATGCTTGGTCGGCCGTTTTCCGAACAATTCGGACATGTCGGAGTAAAGTGTTCCGGTTTCCCGCAGCGGTAGCAAAAGATTCTGCGTTCCTTGGCCACACAAACGCGGAACCCGTGATCAATTTGTCCGCAGTTCCAACAACATATCCTCTGCTTGGTCAACAGGTGAGCCTCCTCTATAATCACCTCTTCTTCCTTGTCCTGCGATTCCGGTTCCGGTACGATTTCTTCGACTCTCTTTCCAGAGGACGAAAACTTCTGCGACGGGCGGTATGCTGGCCTGGGCTCTCGTCTGACAAAAGTGTCTTCCACTTCCAAGCATTCCTCGCGAAGCTGCTCCACGCTTCGTACCCTAACTGCGTAAACATACCGAGCGATATCCTCAGCGAGTCCTTTCTTAATCACCCGGATCATTTCGGACTCCGACATGGGTTGGGTAAGTCTGGTAGAAAATCGCCGCATGGCTCCGAAATAATCCTCGACTGATTCCCCAGGTCTTTGTCGCCGTTCATGGAGAGGGCGTAGCCGCTCAAACTCACCACCGACACCTCGAAATCTGGCCACAATTTCGTCCTTTAGATCTTCCCAAACCACGGGCGGTCGCTCACGAACAAATTGCCAATACCACTCGGCCGCTTTGCCCCTGACCAGGTGATGAAAACTGTCGAGGACCTCATCCCAGGAACACCGACTTTGCCTTCGAAGAAACTCGACCCGGAAAACAAAATCTTCCACCATCATTTTGTTTGGGTCTCCATCGAAGTATATCTCCCACTTTTCAACTCGTCCCCACCTCGTAAATCTACCCTCGGATTCCCTTTCCGCTTGCTGACGCAAGGCTCGCCCATCCTCGAACCTAGGAGATCTCTGGATGGGTTCGTTCTGCGCGTAATACTGTTTTGTATCTAGGGATTGCGGACGTTGTGCATGCGGCGAAGCTTTGAGGTACGCCTGTGGAATATTTCGGCTTAGTTCCAGTGCTCTTCCTGTCCTTCTCGTCCTGCCTGCTGCTATGCCTGCTATCACTTCCGTCCTTCGCTACTTCCTGCACCTGTAGCAACTCTACTTGCTGCTTCAATGGTCCCATTGGCTCGGTAACGGCAATCATCATTTCCATAAACCCGCGCCGGATCTCCTCTTGCAAAGATCGGCTTATGGACTCCATCATTCCTCCTCGTTGCGTCTCCTGAGCCTGGGCTAAGGCCACATTGACAGCCGATGTGATTTCTGATGGCAGGACCTTCGATGCTACTGGCAAATTCCAGCTGTCATCGTCTCCTTCTTGATGCTCCTTCCGAGGATTCCCTGGCGGAGGAGTCCTGTCTACCATTTTCCCCTTTGACCTTAAAAAATACTTGCTCATCAACTTTTCCTAATCTATCTCTACTTAGATGCTTTACTAATATTTATCTTTTAATTTTTTTTTTTATAGTTTTAAACCGGCTGCGCATCCACAACACACAATGACAACTCAAACAAAATTCACAACTACAACAAGGAGGAAAAAACTCAACATTCACCGGAGCCAACTTCACCCCGGATTTCAGTGTCTTCAATTTCCAGCACAAGTTTCTCGGTGAGCGCTGTTGACCATCCCATCTTCAACAGAAGACTAGATGTCAAGGGCGCTCGCCATTCTATTATCTATACTTCCCCTTACTTACATCACTAAATGATTGCTCTAGGTGTGAAGAGCCGCCATAAGTGCAACGCGTGGCCGACTTCTCTGGTCCCCACGGGCCACTCACAGTCGATATTCCACATCCTGATCTCATCACGGGTAAGTAAGGGAAGTTTTCCCTATTTGGACTATATCTGATTCCGGTTATTATTCTGCTTTATTTTCCAGGCACTCGAATAGCACACCAGGCATCGGGATAGTCGCTAACTAGCCGAAGAAATATATCCTGCTAGTGCCGAACCACCCTTACCGAGCACCCTCTTCCGTTCGTCAGATACGTACCAATCTCTTTCAACAAAAAAAATTTTACATTTACTTTGGGGCATCTTTGCTTCCAGATCCCCCCGGCACCGCGCTACTATGAACCGACCATCAGGTCCTTCATAGGCCATCAGTCACCGAGGTACCCGAATCACCAAGTCCCTTCCGAGATCCTACCTCTCGGCTGATTATTTATAACTCCCACCGGTGTGCAATTCGCATCCTTTTCAACCCTTTGGATGATAGGATCAGCGAATCCACTCCTGCCTTTAACTTGGGCGCCATCTATTGTTACGGACCTTCGATGGGGCAAGGCCGGCTAGCCAGTCCATCTCGTGGTGGGGTTCTTCCCAGCCCTCAGTCCGCACAATAGCCCAGCTGATCGGCCATCTCAGTCCGACGACATCAATAAGATCAAACGTAATCAAAAATAAAATGCAAACAAAAATAGGATAAATAATGATAAACATTGGACGTTACTGGAAACTTTACTTGCACTGGACAATTTGGAGTTTAGGTGATGTACTCCGACACCCCCACCCTACCTGAGATCCGGCATGCATCCTTCGCCAAATCTCCCTTCCGATGGCTATCATCAGCCTACTCCAGGGTCAGTCTCATTTCCCCCTCCCCATAGACGAACACTTAGCACAACATCCTCACGTTACAATTTTATTATTAACCATAAACGTTCATCTTCAATTTATGCTTTATATCTTCAGTTAACTTATCTCATATATTTGCATCCCCTTGCTACAGCTGCGATGTCAAATTCATACGGCAACACTTCCTTTGAAATTGATTTAAATTTTCATTACACCATTGTTGACCCATATACGAATATATAAATATTGATCAATTCATAATTATACATTTAAATTACCCTACCTATTTGGAGCTCCAACCAGGGGTTTAATATTGAGATCATTTTTATCTCGGGGTTTCTAAACTTATTAACATGAGACTTTTCCTTTTTCTACATTCGCATATAGTTGTGTAGGTTATTTACTTTAATTGTTAATTTACATCCCAACTGCTGCGAGACATACATATGTAATTTCATGCAAATGTATATTCTTTTCCTTGTTTCACGAAATTCTGATTATATCAAATTCTTTTTACTTACAAATACTACTTATATTATTTAGAAATGTTCTATATAGACATATGTTAATAAACAATATATGATGTATGTATGTGGGATATATAAGTTTAGTGGTGCATAAATAATTCAATAAATTAACATATAAACTTAGATTAAGGTGGACGAACGACTTTTATTTAAATTATTGGGACGAAATTTTAAATAATATTAAGAGGGAATGTTTTATTTAATTTACTTTAAAACTATTTTAAGTCTTTCATCAATGCTGCGTTCATATTTTAACTTTTTGTAGAGCAATAATGTTTTATAGTCGACAAGAAAAATTTCAACAAAAAAAATCTCGTGCCAGTGTGGTGCGGCTACTTCAAAAGGGTTTAGGTATGTATATGATTAAAAGAATAATTCTTCCTGTCGTGGTCTGGCCCGGAGCCGGTGGCGCGTGGTCCAGATATCGTACAATTTATATTTATTTCTTTTATTTATTTATTTACTTCGCCAACGGTGACCTTAACCGGAAAATTTTAGATTTACTTTCCCTTTTTTTTTCTTTTTATATTAAATTTTTTCTTTGGAACGGACTTACTTCTTCGTTGACGGTGCCTTCTTTTCCCGGTCCCGGTTGTCGTCCAAACTCGTCCCGTTTCCTTTTCTGAAGATGTACATTATATTATCTTGATACTACACTTTAGATTGATGGCCACTACCCCATCATCTAACTCACTTTTAATATTATATATATTAATTTTCACTACAAATTTCCCGAACCACTTGCTGCTGTAAAAATTTTTGGGAACTCGTGGTGGCCTGACCCCTTTCAGCCCTATTTATACCCTCTGCCCAGCACCAGCATCACCCGATTTTTTCCTCTTCCCGATTTACCTCTTCCATTTGCATCACGTAGCCGCTCGGCTCTCATTCAGCTATCGGTGTGGGTGCAGTTCCTCATGGTTTGGTGTGGGTGGAGATACTTCTGGGCCAGGGGAGGTGGTGGAATCTAAGAGCGGATTAAGGTTTTCTTTCCTGACCATCCACCAGAGCGCCTCTTACTCTCCACACTTCCCCTCCCTTTCTTGGCCCTGCCAACCTTTATCGCCAAGGGCGATATTCCCCTGTCGATAGCTTTCAATTGCAACAAAGTAGGCAACCTTACCTATAAGAATAAAAGAGAGAGAATACCGGAGGAGAGCAAGAGTAAAACTAATGAGTAAACGCTGGGGCGCCAATGAGACTCAAGAGCGCAGCCGTTCAAACCGACAGCAGCACCACAAGTGAGAGCTTCGGCAGCAGCGGAGCAGGAGAGCGAGGAGTAGCTTACGGGAGAGCCACCAGCGTCAAAGATTAGAAGCAAGGAGTGCAAGACGAACAGGCCATGCAGGGCTTCGAGAAACATGAGTAGAGAACTAGGAGTCACATGTGCCTGAACCCGCGGTTAAGGACTGATTATGTTCACTCGTTGCATACTCGAAACTCCGTTTCTCGATTTTCTGTTGAGTATTTAACTAATCAGGCTTTAAAGTAGCTAATTTTAAAGATAAATAAATTGTTTTCTGGAAAACAATATGTTCAATATATTTATATTTTAAAGATAATTAAATTGTTTTCTGGAAAAAAAAATGTTCCATGTATTTTAAAGACAATTGTGCAAAAAATCAATCTGTTATTTAAAAAAAAAATAATATCACATCAAAGGTATTAACCTAAAGTCCTTGATTTAGAAAATCAATAAGGAGATCAACCACCACTAGTCTTTTAGAGTTCAGCTCATTTGTGATAAATGGCCTTAAATTAATCTTCCTGAAGAAGTCATGTACACTAACTTTTGTAAAATATTTGACTCTGTAAACCACTTACTTAATTAAGTTTATCGGGTCATTCCAAAATATGAGACAAATACGCTATGTGACTGCCCTAGCCACTTGCCCGAAAAACCACGTAGTTCCCTAGCAAAATAATAACTTAAACGACTTTTACGTAAGCCCGAAAACTTTCATTTATTAGTCGGCTTACTTTTTAGAAAATTTCCGAACATCAATTTTGTGTAAACGACCTAGCCGGACTGAAACATACACCAGCCAGGAAACCGACTCCATAGCCCGTTTTTTGTTGCTATGTAAATGGTTTATTTTTATTTATAAGCGACAAAGATTTATTCACTTAAAAGAATTTAAGTTCTTTTCACATGTTCTATATGCGACGCCGATTCCAAATCCAGCCCCAATCCATGCAGGCCACGCTCCTCTTTTTAAAAATAGTAGAGATACGGCAGATCCAATGACGAGGCCCCCACCTGAAAAATAACAAAATAAGGGCATTAGGTTTTTGTAAACGTACAAAATACGTAAAAATGTAAGTGGAGTTCTGACATAAATTTTCTGTAAAATAATGTCTGTATTTAAAAATTTAATAAATAATCCGATAAAACAAACTGTCAAGAAAGGTGCCAATTGAAGCTTAAGAATGTTTGAGTAATTTTTGTTTCTACACTTTTAATGTTAAATTAAATAAATCTTTGCTATTGTATTATTCAGCAACAAAAATCAATCAATACTTCTGAAATACATTGTATAAATTACGTCTTGAAACATTTCTAATGATTTGTTTTTATTATTTTAAACCAAATATTTTATTTTATCGTAAAACATATTTTACAGCGGCACAAAAATTTGCCTAAGGGGATTTCGACTTTGACCGCCATAGATAGAAGTGTTTTCAATATGCCCAATTTTTAATTTCATTTAATTTCTAGAACCTAAAAAAAATAAACAAGGTCGCAGGATGAATTTTAAAATACCAATCTCTCTACAAGTATGAAACGATATTTAGGGCATGTCGAAATAGTAAAATATAGGTTTATCAAATATCTCTCTTCCGCTTTTTTGCACTTTATTCAATGCTTTATGAAAAGTGTTACAGTGATCGGATTTACATCAAATATGCCCCGTTTTGTTCGATAACCTTTTTCCATGTAGACGGCAACTTCATAATACACATTCGCAGAAGCAACTCTCCTTATTTGCGAAGAACTCGGACAGCCACTTTTCACAAGACTCTTTTGAGTTCATCTTTACACCACCAAGGGCGTTCGCCATGGAAAGAAAGAGTAGTAATCTATACGGTGGTCGCATCCATAAAAGCTCCAGTAGCTTCTGACGTGTGAGGTCTGGCGTTGGCCAATTCCTGTTGGCCAATTCTGGACGCTTCTGGCCTGCTTCAAGCGGTCCAGCTGTTCGCATTAGATGGTAGAACAAAGAGTCTGGCCATTTGGGAGCAGCTCATGGTGGATGACTCTTTTCCAATCCCACCAGACACACAGAAAATTGTTCCCGGCCGTCAATCCCGGCCACTGTGTGGGACGATTCACCGGCCTTCGAGCACGACCGTTTTTTTTTAATGTCAGTCACCATCCGTTTCGAGAATGGCTCCATTTCGTTCCGTTTCAGCAGCTTATCGCAGGCGACCAGAAGGATTTTTTGCGTCAAATCATACGGCACCCAAACATCAAGCTTTTTGGTGTATCCAGCCTTCTGCAGATAATTTAAAATGGTTAAGTGAGTAACTCTCACGAGATGCCGCATGCCTGTCTAACTCGATGTATTCGTCGCCACAGATCTTCCGCCGGTTGGCTGATCCATGGTGTCGTTTTACCCGGCTCTGAATCATCGAACCCTTTCTCCATTTTGTACAAAGCCGCAAAACTTAACAGACAAAAATGCAGAAGGGAGATATTAAGGCCTTTAATATCTCTTAATATTAATATTGAATAATATTTATTAAATTTTTATATATATTTGAATGACTGCGGGGGATAGGTTCTGTAAATAACATCTCCTTGTCCTGGGCAACTCGGGTAAGCCAAGACTTGTACCGTGCTGCGTGCAGAGCTAAATGTTATTTTCCTTACAGCAGCGCCGACCTCACCGCAGCAGTATGTGAGCGCAAAAACGGGCCGCGCCTCAGCATTCCTGCTATATGAAAAACAAAATCTACCATCGGAGAACATCAGAGCTTTTATCCAGCAAGTGCAATGGCAGGTCGCCGAAGTAGTTCGCAATTTTTTTCGTTCGAACGCAGCTATACATACTTAACTACTTATATCCTCTCCCTCAACAATCATCTCAATTGTGCTGGAATAAGGTCTCTCTCAAATCGTGCCAAAAGTTAGTCTGGTTGAGTCCCAAGAAAACAAGTGGAACTTTTGTTATTGATTTTTTTTATAAACATTTAAAAATTAGGTTTGTTTAAAATTGTTAAACCCGTTACTCGAAGAATAAGAGCCTAGTTACACTTGGGTTGCTTCATTGCGTCATTGCGTCTGTGGCCAGACGCATTTTTTTTTACATAGGTTTTGTATAGGCAGATAGATATGGGGTAAAATGCGTCAAGGTACATCAGTCTACAAAATTTGGATTTTTACTGATGTTTACTAGATATTTACTCGATATTTGAGCTTTGGTATATTATCTTTCACCACTAACGACCAAAAACAAAAACATAAATGGCCGATAAATAAGGCGGGAGAAATTTCCTTGTCAAATCAAAACAAAGAACATCTATTTAGAAACAACTAAGCACGTCTAACGTGTAACAGCCGCTGTTCGGAGAGAGAACAAAAGAACTGTTAGCGGGGGGCGGCTTCTAAACTCTGATTGTTTTGTGGGGGAATATTTATCTAATAGTTGGGGAATTTGACTATAGCTTTCTTTCATGTTATAACAAAAATTGTTGAGTGCTCAATTCGTCATTGATTTGAGAGCAACAATATGTTTTCGATTTAGTGAGCGCCAGCACTGCCGCCGAAAATAAGGAACGCTATAGTCGAGTTTCAGGTCTATTGGATACTTGTTACTCAACTAACAATTTTTAAAATAAATATTCCTTAAGACATTCCGTTTCCTTTTCTGAAGATGTACATTATATTATCTTGATACTACACTTTAGATTGATGGCCACTACCCCATCATCTAACTCACTTTTAATATTATATATATTAATTTTCACTACAAATTTCCCGAACCACTTGCTGCTGTAAAAATTTTTGGGAACTCGTGGTGGCCTGACCCCTTTCAGCCCTATTTATACCCTCTGCCCAGCACCAGCATCACCTGATTTTTTCCTCTTCCCGATTTACCTCTTCCATTTGCATCACGTAGCCGCTCGGCTCTCATTCAGCTATCGGTGTGGGTGCAGTTCCTCATGGTTTGGTGTGGGTGGAGATACTTCTGGGCCAGGGGAGGTGGTGGAATCTATGAGCGGATTAAGGTTTTCTTTCCTGACCATCCACCAGAGCGCCTCTTACTCTCCACACTTCCCCTCCCTTTCTTGGCCCTGCCAACCTTTATCGCCAAGGGCGATATTCCCCTGTCGATAGCTTTCAATTGCAACAAAGTAGGCAACCTTACCTATAAGAATAAAAGAGAGAGAATACCGGAGGAGAGCAAGAGTAAAACTAATGAGTAAACGCTGGGGCGCCAATGAGACTCAAGAGCGCAGCCGTTCAAACCGACAGCAGCACCACGAGTAAGAGCTTCGGCAGCAGCGGAGCAGGAGAGCGAGGAGTAGCTTACGGGAGAGCCACCAGCGTCAAAGATTAGAAGCAAGGAGTGCAAGACGAACAGGCCATGCAGGGCTTCGAGAAACATGAGTAGAGAACTAGGAGTCACATGTGCCTGAACCCGCGGTTAAGGACTGATTATGTTCACTCGTTGCATACTCGAAACTCCGTTTCTCGATTTTCTGTTGAGTATTTAACTAATCAGGCTTTAAAGTAGCTAATTTTAAAGATAAATAAATTGTTTTCTGGAAAACAATATGTTCAATATATTTATATTTTAAAGATAATTAAATTGTTTTCTGGAAAAAAAAATGTTCCATGTATTTTAAAGACAATTGTGCAAAAAATCAATCTGTTATTTAAAAAAAAAATAATATCACATCAAAGGTATTAACCTAAAGTCCTTGATTTAGAAAATCAATAAGGAGATCAACCACCACTAGTCTTTTAGAGTTCAGCTCATTTGTGATAAATGGCCTTAAATTAATCTTCCTGAAGAAGTCATGTACACTAACTTTTGTAAAATATTTGACTCTGTAAACCACTTACTTAATTAAGTTTATCGGGTCATTCCAAAATATGAGACAAATACGCTATGTGACTGCCCTAGCCACTTGCCCGAAAAACCACGTAGTTCCCTAGCAAAATAATAACTTAAACGACTTTTACGTAAGCCCGAAAACTTTCATTTATTAGTCGGCTTACTTTTTAGAAAATTTCCGAACATCAATTTTGTGTAAACGACCTAGCCGGACTGAAACATACACCAGCCAGGAAACCGACTCCATAGCCCGTTTTTTGTTGCTATGTAAATGGTTTATTTTTATTTATAAGCGACAAAGATTTATTCACTTAAAAGAATTTAAGTTCTTTTCACATGTTCTATATGCGACGCCGATTCCAAATCCAGCCCCAATCCATGCAGGCCACGCTCCTCTTTTTAAAAATAGTAGAGATACGGCAGATCCAATGACGAGGCCCCCACCTGAAAAATAACAAAATAAGGGCATTAGGTTTTTGTAAACGTACAAAATACGTAAAAATGTAAGTGGAGTTCTGACATAAATTTTCTGTAAAATAATGTCTGTATTTAAAAATTTAATAAATAATCCGATAAAACAAACTGTCAAGAAAGGTGCCAATTGAAGCTTAAGAATGTTTGAGTAATTTTTGTTTCTACACTTTTAATGTTAAATTAAATAAATCTTTGCTATTGTATTATTCAGCAACAAAAATCAATCAATACTTCTGAAATACATTGTATAAATTACGTCTTGAAACATTTCTAATGATTTGTTTTTATTATTTTAAACCAAATATTTTATTTTATCGTAAAACATATTTTACAGCGGCACAAAAATTTGCCTAAGGGGATTTCGACTTTGACCGCCATAGATAGAAGTGTTTTCAATATGCCCAATTTTTAATTTCATTTAATTTCTAGAACCTAAAAAAAATAAACAAGGTCGCAGGATGAATTTTAAAATACCGATCTCTCTACAAGTATGAAACGATATTTAGGGCATGTCGAAATAGTAAAATATAGGTTTATCAAATATCTCTCTTCCGCTTTTTTGCTCTTTATTCAATGCTTTATGAAAAGTGTTAAAGTGATCGGATTTACATCAAATATGCCCCGTTTTGTTCGATAACCTTTTTCCATGTAGACGGCAACTTCATAATACACATTCGCAGAAGCAACTCTCCTTATTTGCGAAGAACTCGGACAGCCACTTTTCACAAGACTCTTTTGAGTTCATCTCTACACCACCAAGGGCGTTCGCCATGGAAAGAAAGAGTAGTAATCACTTGGCGCTGTCCGGGCTATACGGTGGTCGCATCCATAAAAGCTCCAGTAGCTTCTGACGTGTGAGGTCTGGCGTTGGCCAATTCCTGTTGGCCAATTCTGGACGCTTCTGGCCTGCTTCAAGCGGTCCAGCTGTTCGCATTAGATGGTAGAACAAAGAGTCTGGCCATTTGGGAGCAGCTCATGGTGGATGACTCTTTTCCAATCCCACCAGACACACAGAAAATTGTTCCCGGCCGTCAATCCCGGCCACTGTGTGGGACGATTCACCGGCCTTCGAGCACGACCGTTTTTTTTTAATGTCAGTCACCATCCGTTTCGAGAATGGCTCCAGTTCGTTCCGTTTCAGCAGCTTATCGCAGGCGACCAGAAGGATTTTTTGCGTCAAATCATACGGCACCCAAACATCAAGCTTTTTGGTGTATCCAGCCTTCTGCAGATAATTTAAAATGGTTAAGTGAGTAACTCTCACGAGATGCCGCATGCCTGTCTAACTCGATGTATTCGTCGCCACAGATCTTCCGCCGGTTGGCTGATCCATGGTGTCGTTTTACCCGGCTCTGAATCATCGAACCCTTTCTCCATTTTGTACAAAGCCGCAAAACTTAACAGACAAAAATGCAGAAGGGAGATATTAAGGCCTTTAATATCTCTTAATATTAATATTGAATAATATTTATTAAATTTTTATATATATTTGAATGACTGCGGGGGATAGGTTCTGTAAATAACATCTCCTTGTCCTGGGCAACTCGGGTAAGCCAAGACTTGTACCGTGCTGCGTGCAGAGCTAAATGTTATTTTCCTTACAGCAGCGCCGACCTCACCGCAGCAGTATGTGAGCGCAAAAACGGGCCGCGCCTCAGCATTCCTGCTATATGAAAAACAAAATCTACCATCGGAGAACATCAGAGCTTTTATCCAGCAAGTGCAATGGCAGGTCGCCGAAGTAGTTCGCAATTTTTTTCGTTCGAACGCAGCTATACATACTTAACTACTTATATCCTCTCCCTCAACAATCATCTCAATTGTGCTGGAATAAGGTCTCTCTCAAATCGTGCCAAAAGTTAGTCTGGTTGAGTCCCAAGAAAACAAGTGGAACTTTTGTTATTGATTTTTTTTATAAACATTTAAAAATTAGGTTTGTTTAAAATTGTTAAACCCGTTACTCGAAGAATAAGAGCCTAGTTACACTTGGGTTGCTTCATTGCGTCATTGCGTCTGTGGCCAGACGCATTTTTTTTACATAGGTTTTGTATAGGCAGATAGATATGGGGTAAAATGCGTCAAGGTACATCAGTCTACAAAATTTGGATTTTTACTGATGTTTACTAGATATTTACTCGATATTTGAGCTTTGGTATATTATCTTTCACCACTAACGACCAAAAACAAAAACATAAATGGCCGATAAATAAGGCGGAAGAAATTTCCTTGTCAAATCAAAACAAAGAACATCTATTTAGAAACAACTAAGCACGTCTAACGTGTAACAGCCGCTGTTCGGAGAGAGAACAAAAGAACTGTTAGCGGGGGGCGGCTTCTAAACTCTGATTGTTTTGTGGGGGAGTATTTATCTAATAGTTGGGGAATTTGACTATAGCTTTCTTTCATGTTATAACAAAAATTGTTGAGTGCTCAATTCGTCATTGATTTGAGAGCAACAATATGTTTTCGATTTAGTGAGCGCCAGCACTGCCGCCGAAAATAAGGAACGCTATAGTCGAGTTTCAGGTCTATTGGATACTTGTTACTCAACTAACAAATTTTAAAATAAATATTCCTTAAGAAAACAATAGGTTTTTTGGTGGCGCACTCTGCCGAACTACATTTTCAACACTACTAGCTAAGAGCCACACCCTTGCTAACAGAAGCCCTATAAAGTGCGACCATGTCATAGTATGCCGTTTTTCGGATATGCAGTAACATTTTAAAACAACATAATTGCCAATAACTTCTTAAATAATATAGACAGAATAAATATATGGCCCAAAAAGAGGTATGCAATATCTCAAAACTGGGGATAATTTTTAAGGTTAAAGTTTTTTTTCGTTTAATGAAGAAATAAATCTTTCTAATTACCCCTCACCGAAATAGATCAAAATAAACAAGAAAGGAAGCAAACTTCGGCAATACGAAGTTTATATACTGTTGCAGCTATTGCAAAAATAAAATATTCTTTAAAGCATCTCAATATTGATTTAAGTATGTTTAAAAAAATTTAAGGTAAGATGATATTTAGCTCAATTTATGGATTGTTCTAATGGCAGCTATATGTCGTTTTCCAATTTCAATACAAACCAAAACATAAATCTTAATTTAAAAAAAAATAAAAAAATATAGAAGTAACATTTTTTTTCAATTGCTTTTATTGGAGATATATGATTTAACTGACTGATTTTAATTAAATTTAAGCCATAATTTAAAAATAATAAACCATTATTAAATATCGAAGACATTAAAATAATATTAAACAGCAAAAGTTATAATTTTTTTATTTTTTCCCCAGAGGTGCTAAATTATATAGTCGTCCCATCCGACTAGTTCCGACTTATACTCTACCTGCAACAGAAAGAAAACTTTTGGGAAAGTTTCATGCAGATAGCCTTAAAACTGTGAGACTAGTTTGCGTCCGTTACTACGCAAATGGTGATGGTGATCAAGAATATATATACTTTATAGGGTCGGATATGTCTTCTTGCAAACTTCTGACTGAAATTATAAAACTCTCTGCAAGGTTATAAAAACGGAGTTCGTCCATAAGAGAAGCGGAGTGCACACATACCATATTACCACAGTTATTTGCACGAGGAAACTTGTCAATGTGTGTACCGACAGCGGTTTTAAGATAGGGCAGCTATTCGAGGATGATCGGTGTGAAGGCCACGATCTCCCACTGAATGAAACACTTTATATCAACTAATAATTATATCCTTAATTGGCTATCCGCTCTGGCCGGTGACTCTGGAACTAATAATAAGGCGTTGCCAACCGATTGGAAAAGTACCAGCCAAACCTACGGTGGAGATAGGGAGAGAACATTACCGTTCCCCTTAGCGCTGCTCTCTGCTGGTACAGATTTCCACACCCCTTCCTTTTTCTTTAGACGGAGTCTCAGGTCCTCGTTTGGTATATGCTGCTTACTAGACATCGAATCCTCCTTTCTTATAGAATTTCGAGAGATCCTGACCTCCACCGGATTTGTCGACATAGGCGATTTAGTATCTACTATCTTTTTTAAATGACCTACGTTTCAGGTGTACGTCTTACCACCCCGAGTATCTGGACAACATTTCCTTCTCGCTTAGTAACCTCATAGGTGGTCGTATCAAATGTAGGCGTCAATTTGTGTGGGAATACTACGTTCTTTAGAAGTACTTTGTCCCCAATTCGATGATTCAAGTTGCCCGCGCTCCTGCATTTGTCTGCATACTGTTTCCCTTTTTCTTTTTCCAGCAGATCCCTGTCTTTTTCCTCTGAGTCTGCCATCTCGCCAACATGATCCTGGATGCTTGGGATTTTATCCCTAATCACCCTGTTAGCTCCGTCGGTGGAGCGCCTGTGGTACATCAATAAGAATCTCTGGATTTCTTTCTTGTAGCTGTCGTTATTCGCGTGAGCTATCTTCAAACGTTTCACAAGAGATCGGTTCATGTTCTCTACTTCGCCGTTTGCCTGGGGCCAGTAGGGAGGTGTAGACATTAACCTAACTCCGTTTGTGTGACAAAAACTTTTGAACTTAGCGCTTACAAATTGCCTACCATTATCAGTCGTTATCGTCTCTAAAAATCCTAGCCGTGAAAATATCTCCTCCATCTCATCAATAATTGTTTTTGATGATATAGATCTGATTTATTTGAATTCTATATACCTTGAGTAATAATCTATGAGAACTAATATATTTTCACCGTTAGGTAATGGTCCCAAAAGATCAGTTGCTAGACACTTCTAGGGTCCATTCGGAAACCGGTGTCGTTGCATCGGAGCAGGCCTTGATGGCATTGACACTATAAGACAATCTCGGCACGTCTTAACGCATTGTTCAGCATCTTTGTCCAAACATGGCCACCAAACCTTTGAACGCAATCTTCGTTTCATGGCACTTATTCCTGAATGCCCTTCGTGAGCAAGGTTAAGGATTACTACTCGTAGTTTTCGTGGAATTACTAACCGGGTGCCTCGAAGTTGGATATCACCGACTATAGACAGTTCCAGCCGAAACGGGTAATACGGACTTGACAAATTCGCCTTCCATGAGTCTTGATTAATACACGTTATTGCATCCAACATCTCCTCATCTAGGACACTCATCTCGCTGACTTCAGATATGGAGATAAATTTAGGTATGGATGTTGACAGTACGCGAAAAATATGCTTCTCTTTAGCCCAGTCATAAGGTTCTGCATCAGTATGTTGGCACAGTCTTGACAACGAATCAGCAATATTTTCTTTTCCCGTTTATAAATAACATGAAAACGGTAAGATTGTAACCTCAGCAACCACTTTTAAATTCTAGCCGGCGGTCGTGATGTTGGTTTAAAGATCGTCTCTAACGGCTTGTGATCGGTTATTAAGTCAAATTTCAAACCAGCCAAATAAAAATACAATTTTTCTACACCCCACACGAACGCCAGGCTTTCCTTTTCGGTTTGCGAATATCTCTTTTCTACCGGTGAAAGGCTGTTACTGGCAAATGATATTATTCGTGGGCTGTTAGATTTGTCAAACTGTACTAATACAGAACCAAGAGCCACCGGACTAGCATCCGCAATTAAACACGTTTTGTCTTTAGGGTTAAAGTATGAGAGTTTTGGTACTGCCGCAATTTTTTCTTTTAATACTTTAAATGCTTCATCCTGCTCTTTACCCCAAAAATTGGTTCATGACTCTTTAGTAATTTCCTTACTGACTCAGTACTGTCTGCCAAGTCAACCACAAATTTAGCCACGTATGTAGCTAGACCAAGGAAACTGCGTATTTCTCCTTTACTTTTGGGAGCTCTGAATAATCACCTTAACTTTTTCTGGGTCAACTTCGATCCGTTGATCGGACAAAAATTGGCCTAAAAATTTTAATTTCTGGGTTTTTATGTGTACATTTCTTTTCGTTCAGCAAAACATTATTATTTTTCAAAATAGTCCTTACCATTTTTAGGGCTGCGTCATGATCTTCCATATTGCTCCCAAAGACTATTATGTCGTCAATGTAAGTTTAGGGCATTTTGACAAGGAGATACGAGTTTTCCCATCAACCTTTGGAATATTTCAGTCGCCAAGTTCACCCCAAACATTAAACGTTTGTATCGAAATAAGCCACGGTGCGTAATAAATGTTGTAATTCCTCTGCTGGATTCGGCCAAATCCAATTGATAACGCTTCCAACGCTGTCGATACACGCCTAATGGGTTGTTGGATGGGAGTAATGGAGTAATCGAAAGTTTGAATGTCTGAAACATCACGCCATTTGGGAAACGGTTCAACATTTTCAACTCTATGTACGCATAGTCCCAGTCTTAAGACGTTGAGTTTTATAGCTGTGTCACGTCCGAAATAAGATTGTTTACTATTTTCAATAACGTAAAAAGTAACAATCAGTTCAGAATCGTTCCGTACCGAAATCGGTGCTTCGAAAATTTGTAATACCTTGAGTAGACGGTCTGAGGAATAAGCTCTAAATTGGTTTACTGATTCTGTGCGAGCGTTAAACATGACTGTTTTTCACTCGCGCAATTTTTGCCAATCCCAATGATCGATTAGGTTATACTTTGAGCCCGAGTCAATAACCATGGCGACCGTGTGACCACTTATTTTACACAAAATCTCTTCCTCGCCGGATTGCTCATTTGCTACTGTAAACAGATTGTCGTCGTATGGTATTAGGGCGCCGGGAATGATAAACACAACCGCCTGAAGCTGGGGTCCACCCAAGTGAAGTAGTTTATTCCTCTTTTTATACACATTTGTGATCTCCTCCGTGTCCACATATATAGTAAATGCGCGCAGCCACATTTCCCACTCCGTACGCCATAGCGCCTTGTCCATCGCCTGGCGTAGAAAAGGCTTCAGCTACGTCATAATTTTTCCTGAATTTAAAACATAAATCCCAAAATAGTCCCTCAACATCGGGCTTTTCTGTATTCTCTTTCTTTTGCTCTTATTCCATTAGGAACAGATTACTTAAGGCTTTTCCTTCCTTTTCTTGATCTCATTCCATTTGGAATAGACTCTTTTATTTTTTTTTAGCTTAGGCTCATTCAATTTGGAAAAGACTCTTTATTTTTATACCCTTGCAGAGGGTATTATAATTTCAGTCAGAAGTTTGCAACGCAGTGAAGGAGACGTTTCCGACCCTATAAAGTATATATATTCTTGATCAGCATCACTAGTAGAGTCGATCTAGCCATGTCCGTCTGTCCGTCCGTCTGTCTGTCCGTCCGTTTATATGCAAACTAGTCTCTCAGTTTTAAAGCTATCTGCATGAAACTTTCCCAAAAGTTGTCTTTCTATAGCAGGTAGTATATAAGTCGGAACGAGCCGGATCGGACGACTATAACATATAGCTCCCATAAGAACAATCGGAAAAATAAATGAAAAAAAATTTTAACTTTGCTGTTTTTTAATTTTTTTTTTAGTTCTTCGACATTTAGTAATGGTTTAATATTTCAGAATTATGGTTGAAATTTTATCAAAATCGGACGACTATAGTATATAGCTCCCATAGGAACAATCGGAAAAATAAATGAAAAAAAATTATAACTTTGCCGTTTTTTAATTTTTTGTTTAGTTCTTCGACATTTAGTAATGGTTTAATATTTCAGAATATCGGTTTAAATTTCATCAAAATCGGACGACTATATCATATAGCTCCCATAGGAACAATCGGAAAAAAATAAAAAAAAACTTATAACTTTGCTGTTTTTCAATTTTTATACCCTTGCAGAGGGAATTATAATTTCAGTCAGAAGTTTGCAACGCAGTGAAGGAGACGTTTCCGACCCTATAAAGTATATATATTCTTGATCAGCATCACTAGTAGAGTCGATCTAGCCATGTCCGTTTGTCCGTCCGTCTGTCCGTCTGTCCGTCCGTTTATATGCAAACTAGTCTCTCAGTTTTAAAGCTATCTGCATGAAACTTTCCCAAAAGTTGTCTTTCTATTGCAGGTAGTATATAAGTCGGAACGAGCCGGATCGGACGACTATAGCATATAGCTTCCATAGGAACAATCGGAAAAATAAATGAAAAAAAATTATAACTTTGCTGTTTTTTAATTTTTTTTTAGTTCTTCGACATTTAGTAATGGTTTAATATTTCAGAATTATGGTTGAAATTTTATCAAAATCGGACGACTATAGTATATAGCTCCCATAGGAACAATCGGAAAAATAAATGAAAAAAAATTATAACTTTGCTGTTTTTTAATTTTTTGTTTAGTTCTTCGACATTTAGTAATGGTTTAATATTTCAGAATATCGGTTTAAATTTCATCAAAATCGGACGACTATATCATATAGCTCTCATAGGAACAATCGGAAAAAAATAAAAAAAACTTATAACTTTGCTTTTTTTCAATTTTTATACCCTTGCAGAGGGTATTATAATTTCAGTCAGAAGTTTGCAACGCAGTGAAGGAGACGTTTCCGACCCTATAAAGTATATATATTCTTGATCAGCATCACTAGTAGAGTCGATCTAGCCATGTCCGTCTGTCCGTCTGTCCGTCCGTTTATATGCAAACTAGTCTCTCAGTTTTAAAGCTATCTGCATGAAACTTTCCCAAAAGTTGTCTTTCTATTGCAGGTAGTATATAAGTCGGAACGAGCCGGATCGGACGACTATAGCATATAGCTCCCATAGGAACAATCGGAAAAATAAATGAAAAAAAATTATAACTTTGCTGTTTTTTAATTTTTTGTTTAGTTCTTCGACATATAGTAATGGTAAAATATTTCCGATTTACGGTTTAAATTTCATCAAAATCGGACGACTATAGCATATAGCTCCCATAGGAACAATCGGAAAAATAAATGAAAAAAAATTATAACTTTGCTGTTTTTTAATTTTTTGTTTAGTTCTTCGAGATATAGTAATGGTTTAATATTTCAGAATTACGGTTTTAATTTCATCAAAATCGGACGACTATAGCATATAGCTCCCATAGGAACAATCGGAAAAATAAATGAAAAAAAATTATAACTTTTCTGTTTTTTAATTTTTTGTTTAGTTCTTCGACATATAGCAATGTTTAATTATTTCAGAATTATGGTATAAATTTTATCAAAATCGGACGTCTATAGCATATAGCTCCCATAGAAATAATAAAAATATATAAAATAACTATCTAATAATTGAGCTGCAAATCATCATTGTTTCAATGTTTTTTTTTAGCACATACTCAAGTAAATCATAATTTAAATGTTTTCAAAAGTATTTAATTAATGCTGCAAGGGTATATGAACTTCGGCTTGCCGAAGTTTGCTTTCCTTCTTGTTTTATTTGGATCTCATTCCATTTGGTATAGACTCTCTCTTTTTTTCATTTCTTTAATCCTTCCATTTGCCAAAGGTTTTTCTACTGCTGTGTGCCTGTGTCTTCTTCTTTTTTTTCTACTTACATTTCCTTTGCACACATAAAGTTTGCTGGTTTAATCGATTCGATTATCTTTTTCTTGCAAAAAGTTTAGCACAAACTTAATCTCCGGTTTTATCCTCGTCTCCAGTGTAAAGACCACGATCGCCCACTGAATGAAACACTTTACATCAACTAATAATTATATCCTTTATTGGCCATCCACTCTGGTCGGTGACCCTGGAACTATAATAAGGCGTTGCCAACCAATTGGCAAAGTACCAGCCAAACCTACTGTGGAGATAGGGAGAGAACATTACTCTTCTCCTTAACGCCGCTCTCTGCTGGTACAGATCTCCACAGTCGGGATGCTACTCGCTCTTTGCTTGTAGTGTTGTCAGTCCAGTTAAGCAGATAACTCCACCTAAAACCCGATCGTTCTCTGGTGTAATATTTATTTTGAAATGGTTTAGATTACAGTCGGAAAAATCGACTATAGCGTTCTCTCTTGTTTTAAAGATAAATAGCCCAAATAGCAATTTTTAAGCTGGGGGTGTGAAACCAAAATAAAAACGCATTTCTTATTTATTAAGGCCTCACTATAAATTATTAATAATAATTCATATTCATATATAAACCTTGGTTAAAATACAAATGTAACTTTAAATGATTACATTTTTGAATTTTTTTATTACGCACTTAGAGTTTCAGGGCGTGGATTACAACTATCTCCCAAAAAATATTGTTGATGTTTGTGAATTGCAAGAAGTATTACATATTGTAGAAAGTGTATCATATGATATTACAATTAATATTAGAAATGTTTTTTTAATAAATAACGTAAAAATCACATAAGCCACCGCTTGTTTCAACCATGTAAACGGTTTAGGTATTCAATGTCATTACCCTTCTATTTAACAACAATCTTGATTAATTTTAAAATTAATTAAACCAGTTTGTTTGGTTGTTTTTGTTATATGGTACCATACTCCTTTATTAAATCCCTTTTTGTGTTATGTTATATTATACTTTATCAGGAAGGCTGTCCTGGCAAAATCATCACATTGGGGCAACGTTAGATCTGTGGTCAGCTAAGACCAATCTCTCTTTTCAATAGTCATGTCATAGGGATTTATCAGTTAAGCAAACCATCAGAAAAAAAGGCTGTCCTGGCAAAATCATCACATTGGGGCAGCTTTAGATCAGTTGTCGGCTAAGACCAATCTCTCTTTTCAATGGTCTTGTCATAGGGATTTATCAGTAAAGCAAACCATCAGCAATAAAGCACCTTAAATCATCAGCAAATATCTGAGACTGAGAGGCTGGGAGGTCGGCTCTGCCGGCATTATGCCGACGCCGCGGATGGCATACTAATGATATACAAATGATTTTGCAATTAGTATTTATAATTCGGAACGAGCCGGATTAGACAACTATATAATATAGCATTAATGAAGTTTGCAATGCAGTGAAGGAGACTTTTCCGACCCTTATAAGTATATATATTCTTGATCAGCATCCATGTCCGTCTGTTCGTCTGTCCGTCCGTTTCTACGCAAACTAGTCTCTCATAGGAACAAAAGGAAAAATAAATGAAAAAAAATTATAACTGCTGTTTTTTAATTTTTGTTTTAGTTATAGTAATGGTTAAATATTTCAGAATTACGGTTTAAATTTCATCAAAAATCAAACTATAACTTAAAGCTTCCATAAGAACAATAGAAATATAAAAAATTTTTATTTTGAAATATATAACTTTTTAATTTGTAATTTTTTTTTCTAATTCTTTTGACTTATTAATAATTTAACAGTTCAGAATTACTAAAAAATTATTAAAACCGGAAAACGATATCATATATCTGTCATTGGAACTATCAAATAATTGAGCTGCAAATCATCATAGCTTCAATGTTTTTGAGTTAATCATAATTTTAATGTTTTCAAGAATATTAAATTTTTGCAATAGCTACAAGGGTATATGGACTTCGGATTTCCGAAGTTTGCTTCCGTCTGGTTTTATTTTATTTTCAAAAACTTCAAAATATATTAATTGTTAATAATTTCAGAATTACGATTTAAATTTCATCAAAATGAAACGACTATATCATTAGCTCCCATAAAAATAATCAAAATGTAAAAAACAAAAAAATAAAAAAAAATGTAGCTCCTCTAATTTTTAATTTTTTTTAAATACTTTTTGACATAGTTATAATTTGAAAGTTTAGATTTACGCGATTAATTTTATTCAAACCGGAAAACAATATAATATAGCTGAAAATTATCAAAGCGTCTATGTTTTCAAACATCTTGCGAAATAAATAACAAAGGAGGAAGATGAGGTAAATTATAATCTTTTCGAATTAAAGGGATATTCAACTGGGATATGAGCATTATGAACAATAGGTCTGCAACACAAACATAATAAGCCGAAGTTTAAAATTTCTACACTACCGATTTTTTGTACACTTTTTTTAACACTATTTTTTGCATTTGTTGAAAAAAAAATAACTTTGATTTCTTTAAAATAAAGGTAGAAGCACTCTCAATTTTTTTAAGGTGTATTATTTTATCATTATCTTTACAATAAAAAATATTAACAAAAAAACCTTTTTAAATTTTATTGTTATTAATTATTACCACAAAAAGTGGACGTTGGCCTTCTGAATTTCTTTACTGCATTTTTTGGCGATGAATCATCAGTTAAAAGTTTGTAAACAGTAGTGCAGGGCGGAAATCTCAAAATTTGGCAAAAGCCTAATGCCAATCCCAAAACAGGAAATATCAGGGCCACCGTAAAGCATATTGATCTATAAGTTGACTTTGTTACTTGGTTAAAACAAGCTTTCGAGCTTTATATTCCTTTTTCGTTGTTAACAATAAAACGATACCTTTTAAATCTTAAAATTGTTTCAGCACAAAATTTATTCTAAGTTTACTTCATATTTTTTGTAACTTTCGTAATTTTACCAACATTTTTGTACGTATCATGGAAACAGTCATGTTCCTAAAGAGCAAAAAAATGTTACCCTTTTTTATTACCCTCAAAAATATTTAAAGAAAAGCGAAAAAAGTGCTTAAAATGCACGTACGTTTCTCATTTATATTGTTATTTTTCTGAATGTAACGGTAATCGGCAAATTTTTTTTGTACTTTACTTGGAAGTTCTTCGAAGTTGGTTTTCTTGGGCTTTTTTTGTTTTTTTTTCTGATAGTTTCAATGCTTGAATTTTTAGACAAAATGGGACGGGGTCAAGATTTGTCACTAGATTTGCGAAAATCCATGTTAAATTCAATTCGAAATCACCTTCCACAATTAATAGAGTGATCAAAAAATACCTAAACACAGGTGATGTGGCTGCAATTCACGGGAAAGCTGGAAATCCTAAGATTCTGACACCTGGAGAGGAATGGAAAGTTGTGTCTATAGTCCAGAAAAATCCAAGAACATCTGCAACAATTCGGAAAAATGTAGAGGAAACAACACAAAACTACCTGCACAAGGCCGGCAGGTGGCGTTGCCCGTTAAAAACTATTTATTTCTGCTATCAACAAAGAAAAACGATTGGAGAACTCAAAACTGCATGTTAACAAACGGGATACGTTTTTTTATTTAGTGATTCATCATAATCAAACATACTCGCACATGATGGCCCCTCTAAAGTTTGGAGAAAAGCAAATGAAGCCATCAGGGAGAAGAATTTGGGTGGAGTTGGCTAGATTTTCTTCATCAACGATAAAATGAATAAGACCATGTACAAGAATATTTTGAGCGAAAATTTGATTCCCAGCGTTTGAAATCTTGGGCTAGATCCGATGACTTTCTTGTTTCAACAATACAACGATCCGAAGCATCTTCGTGTTTAGTACAAGAGTGGCTGATATATCAGTGCAAGCAGCTTAAAAACCTCCCCAATCACCATATTTAAATACCATAGAACATGTATAGGATATCCTGAAGAAAAAGGATTAGGAAGCACATCATTTTTTCGTAGGAATCCTTGAAAGCGTCGTTGCAAAATGATTGGGATCAAAATAGCGCTAATGAAACGAGCAACCTAATAAAATGCATGGTTCGACGTTTAGAAGATGTGATTGATGCAAAGGGAGGACCCACTAAATATTAAAAAAAATTTCAAAGATTTTTAAGCAATTCTTAAAAGTGTTCAAATAATTTTTGTGCGAAAAAAAAAACTACTTTTCAGTTTAACATAGCTTTTCTTCACTTAAAACTAAGATATTTTTAATCAAAACTAGTTTTATTCATATATATCGATAAAGTTACAACAAAACCAATTTAAGTTCATTCTTTTGTCACTTTTCTAGTAATTATAAAAAGTAAAATTACAGAAAAACACCTGATTTTTTTTGATAAAAATTATTGGCACACTAAACCAAAAATGATAAAAATAAAAAGGAAAAAATAAAATAATCGTTTTAAAACAAAAATAATATTTTGTGGCTAAGCCCTTATGCTTAATGACTGCCTCCGAGCGCCTGGGCATTGAATAAACTAAGTTTTGTCTAGTTTCTTAACCAATAATGTTCCACTCTTCCACCAATGCCACCTACAGCTGGGCCTTTGTGGATATAGCTCGTTTTTTTACACGTCGATCCAATTCTTCCCACAAATGTTTGATAGGGTTTAGATCTGAAGATTGGAGCGGATGCGGCAAAGTATGTTTTACATGATGTGCGAGCCACATACGCACATCTTAAGCCGTATGTTTTGGGTCATTGACGTATTGAAAAGTGAATGTGGCTGGTAAGTTCAACCTTTCGGCTTTTTTTTTTTAAATTCTGTTAAGCAGGCTCCATTAAAACGCTGGGCAATGCTTCGAATGGTAAAACGGCTTCTAACCAAATCTTCCCCAATATCAGCATATGATTAGCCTTGATCATGCAAATATAAAATTATTTTCCGTTTCAGTGGATTCCTTTTGTTTGCCGCTAATTTTGTTAAAATCTTATAAATTTTGCTTGGTTTTTAGCTTTAAAATATATATGTAGCCACGCAATTCGGAAAATAAAGACGGGGCTTTTCAAGAAAAATGTAGCCAGATCAATGAAATTTCGACAAAATAGTTTTACCTACATAAGTGTGCCAATAATTTTGTTCACAGAAAATCAGGTGTTTTTTATAATTACTAAAAATAATACAAGTAGGTTTTTTTGTCAATTTATCGATATATGTATGTATATATATAAAAAAATTGATATCTTAGTTTTTAGTAGAAAAAAGCTATATGCGTTTAAGTCAAACATGCCGACAGTGCCAATAACTAAGTTCGTCACTGTATGTCAAAGCAAAAACTTGCTTATCTTTTTTGTTAATGTTAATCTTCACAATAAAATATTACATTTTTGTTTAAGTTCCGTTTTGGTTGTATTATTAATGAATTTAGTCAGAATTCTCGGGTGTCCGAAAAAATGTTGTGTTCACTGTATACAAAAAATAAATGAAATTGAAAAGGTTTTATAGGAATATAGAATATGTAAGCCACTGTAAATTCAAAGCAACTTTTTTTATCTGAAAGAAATTTAAGTGGAGGAAAAGAATATCGGTTATGTAATTGCCTTTACTCACATCCTTTAATTAACGCGTCTGAAACACAACGGTCCAAACGTCTACCCATTTTATCTTCTATAAAAACATGAGAGGACATTTTTTTTTTGACTTTTGTGTTAAAGTGTGTAACAGAAATTATATTGATATAAAAACGTAATTTGAACAGACGTGTTCCAGTGGTTGTCCGTTTATACCAATAAGTCATGTGCGTGAAGATAGCGTCAGTAATTCAGTGTCAAAAGTGGAACTCTGAAAAAATGAACATTGGGAAGTTAAGTTCGGGCAATTAAACAGATCCAAGTTGCCTATCTGGAAAACTCCGAAAAGTCCCATAGCCCGATCGTTTCCAAATTTTAGGATCAATGTAGTTTAGGGTCCTGTTTACGAATAAATAGGTCAAAGTTTGCGACAAGACCGATTTCTTTGAATATAACGTTAAAAGCCGTTATTTTCTTTGTATTTTGTCAACAAATTCTATATAAACTTTTTCAAAAAAAGCATTTAAATAAAAGCACTAACCACTACATATTTTGTAAGGTTAGTGATAATACTTAAGATTACAAGCGCTAGGGATGGTGACAAATGGTGAAACAAGGCTTATGTTGGAACGATAAAATCGAATCTAAGGCTGTACCACCGACAATACTAAAGTCCCGATCGTTTTCAAATTTTCAGAATCTGTGAATTTTGGGGTCCTGATTAAAAATAAATAGGCCACAAGACATATATTTTAAGATTTAACGGTAAAACCGTTATTTTTTGTTCTACGTCCATTTGTTTTGCAAAGTATTACCTTAATCAAAAAACACATCCAAATAAAAGTCAGAATGTCTAATTAAAATACACATTTTATGCTTTGTGACTTTTTCGGTAAGTTAATATCTAACGAGATATCGACCAAAACAGATTGTTTTTTTACAGTAATTTCCGAAATAATCGTCCATTCAGGCAAAATCCCCTAGATAGGGATAAGTAAACTTGCATAACGTTTAACGATTCATTATCATCATCGCAACAAGTAATAAGTAATATAATATTTATTATATTTTTGTAAAGGTAAATGGAACAAATATAAAAATACACATTTTTTTAATGATAATAATTTATTTTAATGATAATAATGTTAGATTTTAATTGTACCAATATCTTGGATTATAACGAGTTGTTTAAAGACAATTAAAATTACACTGCGAATCATTAAAAAATAAATCAACCAAAGATCAGTAAGATTTAAAACAAGTGCCCTAAATGCCCGCTCTCCTTAAAAGCAATCGTCGGTAGGGTATGCAGGCACCAACCGCTCGCAAAACATCGACACAAGCTGATTTAGTTTGAAGTTTTCTCAACCACTGAAGAGCAGTCGGTGTTTTCAGTGGCACGACTGCGATATGCCCTGTTCTATAAATTCGACTACAAACATATATGTAAAACATTTCACTGCTACCACTGATTTGAATTTGTAAACAATAATAAAATGTGTGCTGAAATATTAAAAAAATAAATTATAAAATATAATATTCATATTTTTATCATAACCCAATAGTAAATACGCCCATATTCTTAGGGTACCAAGTTTGAAAAGGGGCAAAAGTCAAAATATTCTTGATGCGCCGAAATGAAATAAACGCACACATGCTCCCGTGTATGAGAATGCATGATCACGCATACATACAAAGACGAATTCAAGCGCAGGGCAGCCTTCTTCAAAAAGCACCTCTCAGCGACTGAACGACAGAACTGGTGCAATGAGTGCGCGAGCATAAAAATAAGAATAAGAATGAGATAGCAAAAAACCCGAACGCACACGAAGTGCAGGGACCTGCTGCTGTGAGAACGGGGGACCTCCCGCTATCCGTTTTTATGTGTCCAAATGACTTGTATGAAATGACCAGTCAATATGTTGTATGGTTAGTGGTAATACTATGTGCGGAATGGTGGTATATCGAACACGGAACAGTTTAAAAATATAATATGCAATCATGTTATGAAAAGAAAAAAGAGTCGTTTAAACTAATTTTCGAGCCAATATTACTTTTAACATGTATGGAAAAAATGCATTTAAAAAATTGGTTCACAACTTATTTGAAATGTCTCGTCTTAAAGGGTATTTCCACAGAGACGCATCCACTCTCCACCATCCGTTGAAGAGATGGTGCATAAGGTTTTACCGTTCCAAAAACTTCCCAGTTAGTCCGCTGTTAAAAAGTTGACGGTCGTCAAAGCCCGTCAAAGGACTAATTTATGCGATAGTTAGCCGATGTTGCTGCGGTGCAACCTTCTTTCCAGTCCATCCCTGAAAAACCGTTGGGATTTTTGAAAAAATTAGTGAAACTCCAGTTGATTGACCTGTTAAGATCAGCTGAAATCGAAAGGTGGAAGGTTGATGTGCTATGTTGAAATCGGTGTTTCACATTTCTTGAAAATTCCAACCGTTTCCAACGGATGGACTGTGTGGAAAGAGGGCATTAATAAATTGGTACGCATATACGGGCTATACCACAAGATAAAGCAATATGTCAAGATTCATGACGAAAAACATTAATAAATAATATGTATTTGACAAAATCGCTTAACAGTGACTAACAGACGGGCCCGTTTCATAGAAAAAAAGTTAGCAAACCTTAAATTGCGAATTGCAGTTTATACCGGGTATATCAACATAATGGGGGTCTGATTTAAGTAAATGTGAGACAAGTTTCAAGAAAAAAATATCCAGTTTTTGAGAAAAGCAGGGCGCCAATTTTTTTTCTTGCGTTTTTGTACTGGCGGTTAGGTAGTCACTGTTACCCACCTTCGTCGTTAACTTTTTTTGAAAAGTACAACATATTGCTATTTATTTTAAGCAATTTGTCGAACATTTTATGAAAAAACCCAACGTTGCCGAGAAAATTGAGTTTTTGTATTGACCGCTGTAGGCAGCCAATGCTACCCACTGTCGTCGTCAACTATTTTAGAATTGTGCAACATATTGAGGTATCAACATTGAAGTTCTGATTTTTCTAAGCAATTAAGCGAACATTTATTAAGCATGAGTCTTTGCCGTTTCGAGCCCGTGTTGTACATCTGAACGAAGAGGCTCGTGTGGGATGCATTAATGGCTTGCAGTGCAGCTTTGAGAATTGCATCGGGACCAGGGGCTTTGGTTTTCTTCATGGTGGCTAGGACGCTCAGAATTTCCGCTTCGATGGTTAGCACAGTTCCTCTTGTGTCCACGCGAGGTGGTACACAGGACGCGAGGACCAGCGGAGCCATGGCACCGAGCAGTATGGTTCCTCCCAGCGTCGATTTATCGCTGCCGCTTGACCAGGCTTTAAAGTCGTTTGCAATTAGGAAAGGGGATTTTCCACGCGCGTCCTGGGCGATTTTGTGCACTATGTTTCTGAAGACGTTTACATGCTCGCCCGGGGAATTGTAGCAGCTCTATATGGTTACACCCGGATTTTTGCCCTGGCGTAGCCAGCCCTGGACGCCTTTTGCGTCATGTATTTTGGGTGCTGCCCACAACTCCATATGGCTGCGCCAGCATCAGTGCTCTGTTGCCAGACACCTTCTGGTTTTGCCTTGTACGGCTCGCTAATGATTGCTGTGTCCACGCGCTGGCCCATCACCGTCTGCGAGAGCAGGTCTTGTGCCGCTCTGCAGTCGCTCAGGTTAAGCTGAAGGAACTTAATTATTCTGAAACTTGTTCATGGCCTTCCGGTACTCTGGGCACATCCTGCTCAGAGTCAAGTGCTCGACCTATCTCCCTGATTTGCCTTCTCTAGAGCAAAAAATGCATTTTGTGCACTTAGTGTGCTTGTGGCCTTCTTCTAGGCACCTGTAGCACGCTTCCTGCGTGGATTTGGCGACTCCATCCTAGACTCGGCATCTGGTGGAGGTGTGCCCATAGTCCATGCATTTTTAGCATCGCCTTGGCTTGATCTTCTCCCTTATGCAGCAGACGACCAATCCAATCCTGATCATGCGTGAATTAACGAATCGTCTCGTCCAGCATTTTTCCCCAGTTCCTCAGCTAGGGCTGAAGCGCTCATTTGGACCCGTTGCTTCTTCTCGGTTCCAGGTTGTTTCCCATCGGGCTCGTGGTGTCTCGGCATTTTTTTGGGGTATTTATCTCCTCTTCGTTACCACCAAAACCGAATATAGGCCCGTCCATTTTTGGGGATGCTGTTCGTGGGTGTGACTCGGTCGTCGGCGCCATTCCAGGGGCGACCATTGCACCTTCTGCTTCATCATTTTGAACTTTTTAATAAGTTCCTCATAGGCCCTGGCTACAGTCAGTACTTGGATCCCGTCATACCAGCATGCAGGCTCTTTCTTGGGATTTTCACCGGTATTGGACAGATTGGAGGTAATCCGCTCCGGCTCGGTCGATTAGTACGGCGCCGACGCGCGGAGGGGTTGGTAATTAGCCAATACCTTGGTCTTGTGCTACTTCCTCCCCATAGACAAGGTAGGAAGATGTTAAGGGGAAGAGACGGCTATTTATTGGAAACTTGAATTTATTTAACAGCACAATTTTATTGCCACTGTTGGGCAAGGTGCTGTTAATATGTCTTATCTCTCTTTTAGCCTGCGATGCCTTCCAGCAATGCGATCAGTCGCACTGTTTACCAGCAGAGTACTGTTACGCGCGGCGCTGTAAGTTCGCTGTTAACCACAGCGCAGACCAACACTGTTTGACAGCTGGCGTTTGTTTACCGGGTAAAAAGAAAAAGAAAGAGAAAAGCGACTTGTGGAAACTGTGAGCTAGGAGGCATTTGTAGAGAAATGCGGCGGTCAGTGGGCGCGAAAGGCGCTTACCCCCTGTCCAAGCTAGTTCAAATTTTTCCGAATGCATGTTTATAGTACTGTTACGCGCGGCGCTGTAAGCTCGCTGTTAACCACAGCGCAGACCAACACTGTTTGACAGCTGGCGTTTGTTTACCAGGTAAAAAGAAAAAGAAAGAGAAAAGCGACTTGTGGAAACTGTGAGCTAGGAGGCATTTGTAGAGAAATGCGGCGGTCAGTGGGCGCGGAAGACGCTTACCCCCTGTCCAAGCTAGTTCAATTTTTCCGAATGCATGTTTATATTTACTGATGCGCAAAGAATCCCCGTTGCCCAATTTCCTCCCTCCACTAAATATTTTTAGATGATTGTAGGCTGTTTTCAAAATGTGTTTTTCATTGGAAGAATTAACCTCAATGGGTGCGACCTTAATTGTTCTGCATGGTCTTTGGTTGTACATATCAAAATTTTTTTTATTATTATCAATACACTTGTATTTTCTTCTAAAGCTAAATTCACGCCACATAAGTTCCTTTTAACTTCTGTTAAAAAGTTCAACAAAAGAAGATTTAGATTTGAATATTTGGAATAATAATTAATCTTAAATCGTTTCATTAGCGCAATAAATTGTTTATTAAAAAATTTAGTTTTATCATCCGTTTGTTCCATTCAGCCCACGGAGAGTTAGAGAACATGTCTAGTACAGTCAAATGGTAGCGATTACTGTTATTTTTCGTTGAAAACTTTCCGATTTACACCAGAGATCACTTATACCCTTTGTCACTACTCTTCGATGTTTAAAATTACGCCGACACGGTGCATTAGTTTTTTTAACAGTACCTAATTTTTCACTCATAGTTTTTGTAATAGAACTTGTCTACTATTGGAGTTGTAATATCATCTAAATCTCTTGTCTGTGAATTTAAAAATTATTTCGGTTGAATAACATATTTAAAAACATTATTTTCAATTTTAATAATTTTTGTAATTAAATTGACTAGATACATTTTATACTAATGAAAATGTGAAATATATATATATTTTATATATTTTATATTTGGACTGTTAAAAAAAATGTTGTTGTTGTTTCTGTTGTTGTTGTCAGCCCACGTTAAATAAAAGACTTATAAAATGCACTCTGCAGCGTGTACCCCTTGAAATCGAGTCATCCAAGGTAATCACCCCACTCTAAATATTTTGAGGTGTTTTTGGGAGTAAGTCTATCATAAAAACCCTCCTAAGATGTGGTATATTTATTTAAGGAATATTTGATGCTCTTTTGGCTAGCTCACTTAATAGTTTATTTGTTTATTCATTCCTCCACCAAGAAAGTTATATGGTTTTAAAGGGTTCTTAAAGTGTTTTAAATATCAATCCTCTTCCACGGAAAAATATTCCATAATTCGGTTATGTCTTTTATTTTCTTCAAGCTGTTGTTTCGCAATGTTTGCGTTTGTTATTAATTCCTGAGGCTAAACTACATATAGCACTTAATGCATTTAATACGGGTACCAGTGCTTAGAAACGTAACATTTTGGATACATAATTTTTCGCGGAACTTTAAAATTTTTCTTAGATCCGATTTACTTATGTAAATGCAATTTTAAAGGCATTCAATACATACAGAGGTTTTTGTTTTTTAATACACGACTAGCTAACACATTTATTTTAATCTTCCTTTCTCTTTCTTCTTTCTCTTAACCCTCCTCTTCTTAGATTTTTTCTTAATATGCTTTCGAACACCCATTCCAAATTTTTTCTTTGCTCTCATAATATGGATTAAGTCGATCAAACTTTGCAAGCCAACTGATTTATTAGCTCTACAAGCTCTGTACCGAGTCCACAATAGTTATATCCAGGAATATGAAACTCAATCGGAAGAGCATAAATTAACTTGTTAATCAGACCACTTCCACGTTTACGATGAAAACAATGACTGATGTGATTATAAAAACGTTTCCTCATTATATATGAGCCATTCTGGTTGGTCCGTCCAACTGGGGAAAACAAATTTTATTATTAGTCTAATTAAGATTCCAAATGGTTTGAGATTTAAAAATATATACGTGTTTTCAAAGAGTCTATACCAACCCAAATATGCTTACTTGGAAAAACTTGTAAGACCAATCAAGGGTTTGGGGGTTACATACATTCTCTCAAAACGAAACTGTTTCAGCACCGTCCTAAGCTGAAAATAACTCAATTATGATTTTCGATGATGTGGCTTGTAAGAAACAGAATAATATTCGTTATTATTTAATTATGAGACGTCACAAAAATATTAATTCTTTTTATTTATTTTAAAAGACGTATACCAAAACATCTCATCCGGGACAAAGCAATATAATTATTATGTTTAAGCAGGATGATTTAAATATGCGTCTCATAAATCGGGATCATATTAATACTGACAAATGTTATGAGTCATTTACGCAAATTTTTCAAAAATGTTTGGTGGATAAATATGCATTTTTATTTATTAGTAAGGATGATGTTTACAAGGGACGATATAAACAAGAAAGAAAGCAAACTTCGGCAAGCCGAAGTTCATATACCCTTGCAGCTATTGCAAGAATTAAATACTTTTGAAAACATTAAAATTATGATTTACTTATATATATGTTGAAAATCATTGAAGCTATGATGATTTGCAGCTCAATTATTAGATAGTTGTTTTATATATTTTTATTATTTCAATGGGAGCTATGTGATATAGTCGTGGGATTTTGATGAAATTTAAACCGTAATTCTGAAATAATTACCCAAAACTATATGTCGAAGAACTAAGAAAAAAATTAAAAGACAGTTAAGTTATAATTTTTTTTAAATTTTTTTCCGATTGTTCCTATGGGAGCTATATGATATAGTCGTCCGATTTTGATAAAATTTAAAACGTAATACTGTAATAATTAACCAATACTATATGTCGAAGAACTAAGAAAAAAAATAAAAAACAGCTAAGTTATAATTTTTTAATTTTTTCCGATTCCTATGGGAGCTATATGATATAGTCGTCCGATTTTGATGAAATTTAAAACGTAATTCTGAAATAATTAACCACTACTATATGTCGAAGAACTAAAAAAAAAAGAAATGAAAAACAGCAAAGTAATAATTTTTTTAAACTGTTTTTCCGATTGTTCCTATGGGAGCTATATGCTGTAGTCGTCCGATCCGGCTCGTTCCGACTTATATACTACCTACAATAGAAGGATAATTTTTGGAAAGTTTCATGCAGATAGCTTTAAAACTGAGAGACAAGTTTGCGTAGAAACGGATGGAAAGAGGTGCAGACGGACGGACAGACGGACATGGCTAGATCGACTCTGCTAGTGATGCTGATCAAGAATATATATAGGGTCAAAAATGTCTCCTTCACTGCGTTGCAAACTTCTGACTCTACAAATGAGCATTTTGTTAGGTTTACCAATCTTAAGGCTGTTATAAATCTTTAAGGATGTAGTTTTAAAACTCTGGGACAGCAGAGAGCCTTATGCTCAATCCCAGTAGTTGTTGTCCGATTTAGAAAATGCTCTATAGTTCACCCTTCAAATATAAGAACTTCACACAATTTAAAAAAAAAAAACAAACACAAAACACAATTTTTAAGTTTTTAAAATTAAATAATTAGATTTAAATAAAATTAAAATCAAAAATAAAACAAACTAAACAAACAAAACAAAAATTTTTGAAAAAAAATTCCAAAGTTTAGAAACATGTGAATAGCAACCGAATTAGTAAAACGGTAGAAAATTTGAATTCAAAAGAAAATATATTTGTTTACAAAATGGGTTTAACTGATACAATGACAAAAATATTCTAATATCAAACTGTATATAAAAAGGGCCGAAAAACTTTCAAATAGGAAGGGAAGATTGTAAAAAAAAACAATAAGAAAATAATAGCTTAACGCAATAAAAAAGACAGTAAAATCAGTATAAAATAATTTAACTGTTGAGGTTAATAGCTTGTTAGATTCTTGAAAATTCCATCTTCAAGATAAAGTGATAAAACTGTTTTCGGTTTTCAGGGGCGAATTTCTAAAGAATTAATTTATGTTGTCGGAACTTTTTTTTTGCATCTATATCAGGAATCCTATCCTTAAACCATGTAAAGGAAAGTTAAACATTCTTTAACTTTCTTCATGTTAGGATAGGATTCCTATAGATGCAAAATTCTAAGCTGTCGATGACCGCAATTGGTTAGGAAGGTTAGCGGGTGAAAAACGTTTACACTCTTAAACAAAATTGTACCATACAAAAAATTAGGGAATCCACATGCAACAAACAGTATCAGCAACATGTTATTTCATTTTTTTTAATTGGTCAACCCGATAGCGTCAAATGTACTAATGAAGAATTTTTTTTTTTCCGAACTTTATATTGGTTGACCCAAACCAGAACGCACCGTTTTTTTTTTGTTTGAAGACCCCAATACACCGGATTGTATCTCGCCGAATTTTGGTTTTTTTCTTGTTATTTTATTTTTTAAATGTTCTAAAATGTCAAAAAAAAACCAAAAAAAATTTGTACATTACAAGTGTTTTTCATTTTTTTGTATCTTGAAAAAATGCCCAATAATCATTTTTCTAGAGCAGAATTCCCCTTAAGGCTTGGTATTCAGGCTACCAATATTGCACCCAAAACAAAAAACTTCACTTAAAAAACACGGAACAAATATGTTGAGTCTATTATTTTATTTGATTTTTTTTGTTTTGGGAGCATTTTGGTAGCCTGAATACTATCGATGGTATCCCATTGTTTTTCTAAAACCATCGATAGTCCCACTATCGATTGTTCTCCAGCTCTACGTCCATCACTTGCTTGTTTTGGGAGCAATTTTGGTAGCCTGAATACCATCGATGGTATTCCATTGTTTTTCTAAAACCATCGATAGTCCGACTATCGATTGTTCTTCAACTCTACGTGCATCACTTGCTTGTTTTGGGAGCAATTTTGGTAGCCTGAATACCATCGATGGTATTCCATTGTTTTTCTAAAACCATCGATAGTCCGACTATCGATTGTTCTTCAGCTCTACGTGCATCACTTGCTTGTCTAGTTTATCTATGTTGGTTGCCAAAAAACTTTTGCAAATGACTGTGCATTTACTCTTCGTTTTGCATTTTCAGCTATTTTCTACGTATCCGAGGATAACGATTAAAATGTTTGCGAAACTCATTTTTTTATTCCATCATCATCAATGAACACTTCGGTCGCGCGTAGACGTGTTTTCATAACGCTCCGGAAAACAATTAGTCACTCAGTCGAAAACGTTCGAAAAATTTTTTAAACACGAGATTTTGCGATTCGCCATGCTCATTCGCATATCGTAAACTAAAGTTTTAATTTTTACGCACTATCAATAAACAAATTAGTAAGAACGTGGATCAGCGCACTCAACGCCAAAAACAACAAGACGAAGCCCATACAAAAACTCAGAGAGAGCAAGACAAACGTCGTCTCTCCTTGGCCCAAACCAATGCTTATTTCTCATTCACGAGTAATACTCTAGAACCGAAAGTGCAAGAAAGTGCAAGTTTACTGACCGCCGAAAACCAGAGAGCTAGTTCTTGCTCTCCCGCCCTACTTTTAACCGCTCAAACGCCATGGAGAGAGCAATGCAAAACTCCAACCGAGCTTCTGCCACCTAGTGCAACAACAACAGCAACTACTAAGTCAACCCTTAAGGTCTCTGTCGCCAACAATGCAATAACGACTCCAACCTCTTCTTCTGCAGCGGGTAAAGCAACAACACAACCAAGTTCAAAAATAGGGTCAAACGGCAAAAACAAAGCTACGGTACTTGAGATGACAATTCCGCAAGCGGGTTCGGCCATGCAGGCAGTCATGGATCGCTATATTAATATTTTCAAGCGCAAGCTAACACCCCCAAAAAAATATGACGGCAATATGCCCAAAATAAACCGTACCAACAAAGGCCCTGAAAATCTCGGGCCATTTAATGAAAATAGATCTATTCTGGCAGAGCCAGAAACAGAGTCTGAAGAATTAGCCCCAAAGAAACTTAAGCCCCTATCTTTATTCGGGAGAAGATCTCCAACGTCCTAGTTAACAAAATAGTTGAGCTTGTCGGAAAAGATAACTTTCATGTTATTCCGCTTATGAAAAGGAATATAAGCGAAACCAAACTTCAAACCAAAACAGAAGATGATTTCCGAGCAGTGTCGAAGTACTTAAACGATGTCAAAAAGAATTACTACACGTACCAGCGGAAAAGTTGCAAAGGCTTACAAGTTGTGCTCAAGGGAATAGAACCCGATGGGACCTCCTCCGAAATTAGAGGCTTTAAAACAGTTTTTGCGCAAAATATGTTATAAACATAATGAACAAAAACAAGTAGCCGCAACCACTATTCAAGGTCGAGCTGGAGCCAGACAGCAGAACTTTGAAAAAAAACGCATTTAACCGGATCTACAAGTTGCAGTATCTTCGCACAAACGGAACGGTGCACTGGCACAAATTGCCAAGAATACGGACACACCAGGGCTTACTGCACCCTCAGGTCAGTTTGTCTAGCTTGTGGAAACTGCCACGGCTCCGAACTCTGCCCTGCCAACAAGGAAGACTCTCTCACTAAAAAGTATGTAAACTGCCAAGGAAACCACACAGCAAACTACAGAGGCTGTCCTGTCTACAAGGAGATGAAAAGTCTGATGCAACGAGCGACAACGGCACGCCAGAACATTTACATGAAATCACAAACGACACCGGAAGTTTTCCTCGCAAAAGCAGCCAGGTCATCATTTTACCCTTTAATTACCACCAATGTCATTTCCTACGCCAGTGCTCTAAGATCAGGCACAGCTCACATAGAGCCGAAAATTGATAACATACAGCAAAATATCTTGTTACAAATGCTTGCAGCTCAGCAGTCCAAATAAATTATGCCTAGCCTCCGAATAACTCTGTGGAACGCCAACGGTGTTTCACGGCATATACCTGAAATAACTCAATTTCTGAACGAAAACCACATCGACGTTATGTTGCTGGAAGAAACGCATCTCACCAGTAAGTATAACTTTCAACTACGGGGATACACGTTCTACGGCACCGATCCAGATGGTAAAGCACATGGCGGAACCGGCATCTTAATAAGACACCGCAACAAACACCAATTTCACCAACGGTTTGCAAAACATTTTCTGCAAGCTACATCAATAAAATTGCAGTTGGGCAACTGCAACCTTGCCATTGCCGCTATCTACTGCCCACCCCGCTTTACAGTCACCGAAACCAATTCATGGACTTCTACAATTCACTTGGAGAGCGATTCATAGCAGCAGGTGATTACAACGCCAGTCACACACACTGGGGATCCCGCCATGTGACCCCCAAAGGAAGGCAACTGCACTCATCAAAACATGCAACAAACTGCTACTACGTTTCACCAAGCACTCTTACATAATGGCCTTCAGATCGTAGAAAACTACGAGATTTAATTGATTTTGCTGTGACAAAAAATATTTCTCGCAATCTAATATCTGCAAAATCGCTTTTGGATCTATCATCGGAAATGCAAAAGTCATCAGCGAGCAATTAAAAACAAAAAAGGCCCCAGGCGGTGATCTAATAACTCCTAAGATGCCAATTGAACTCCCAAACTGTGCAGTTGAGGTAATTTGTAAACTCTTTAATGGGATTACACGACCGGGCTACTTCCCAAAAAAATGGAAAAAGTCGGTAATCATAATGATCCCAAAGCCAGGAAAAGATCACACAATACCAGCTTCATACAGACCGATAAGTTTACTCTCGTGTCTGTCAAAACTGCACGAAAAATGGCTTTTGACGCGCATAATCCCATATCTGAAAGAGCACAATGTATTCCGCTACATCAATTTGGCTTTCGAGAAAGCCATTGAACAATAGAGAAAGTCAACAGATTAACAATAGAAATACGAACTGCATTCGAGTCTCGGGAATACTGCAGTGCGGTATTCCTTGACGTTGCGCAGGCTTTCGACCGAGTCTGGCTCGATGGTCTTATGCATAAAATCAGAACGTTACTGCCGAAAAACACTCTCAGGATACTTGAATCGTACCTTTACAACAGAGCCTTCGCCGTGAGATGCAACACTACAATATCCGACGATTACACGATAGAGGCTGGAGTTCCTCAAGGTAGCGCCCTTGGTCCAACTCTATTTCTCTTTTACACCGCAGATATTCCCACGAACGAGCGGCTAACTGATTCTACATTCGTAGACGATACCGCTCGGTCCAAATGCCCAATTCAGGAGAGGTGGTTATCAGACTGTCGTATAAAAATAAATGCGCAAAAGTGTAAACACATAACGTTTACTCTTAACAGACAAACGTGTCCCCCGCTAACTCTGAACCACTTCCACAAGCTGACGATGTAACGTACCTTGGCGTCCACCTAGACAGGAGTCTTACATGGCGGAGACATATCGAAGCTAAGAAAATTCATCTAAATCTAAAATCCAATAGCCTCCAATGGCTCATAAACGCACGCTCCCCCCTCTGCCTGGACTTCAAGGTCCTGCTCTAGAATTCAACGCTTAAGTCAGTCTGGACTTACGGCTCTTAATTGTGGGTAAACGCGAGCAGCAGTAACATCGACATTATCCAGCTAGCACAATCAAAAATCCTGAGAACTATATCTGGGACACCTTGGTATGATCGGAACGACAACATCCACAGAGATCTCGGCATTCTACCCGTAAAAGATGAAATATCAAAACAAAAAGCGGGTGTGGACCACGCTAACTTCTCATCCAAACCAGCTCACCAGGGGTGACCCGATTGCAACCGGACCCTATTGCAACGAAAGACCTTCCATCTCAGCAATAGTTATAAGAGCCCTTACATCTCGCGTCAGTCATCTTGACTGTCAGACATAGTTTTTAATTTAAGATTTTATATACTTATTGTTAGTCTCAATTCAGAGAAGATTTAATAAATAAAACGCATGTGTAAAAAAAAAAAATAATAATAATTTGTATTTATTTATACGCAGTCTCAACCCTCATCATAGCCGAGATGCATCTGTGGCAGATATGTGTAGATTTTAATTTTTTTATTTGTGCATATGCTTGTTAATTGTGTTTTTTTATTATGTTTCAGAGTTTCGTCCCTCGCCGCAGTCAAGTCAGAGGGAATCGGACAGGAGTCAACACGCTATTTTGGCAGGTAAGTGTGGTCATTAAATTAATTAAAAAAATTTTATTCCATATCGATGAAGGCGTTCTCGTCTCTTTTGCTGTTCCAGAAACTTCTACGTACTTCTCTACGTTACTCTCGTTGCCTCCTCTCTTTCGGAGTTGTTCACTCACAAGTACATTGCGAAATGTAAGTTTCTACGAAAAACTTGGGTTTGTAGCATTCTGGGTACCAAATTTGTTGTTAATCAAACGAGTGATAGATTTGGTTTATCGATTTGCTCGATTTGATTTATTGAGGTAATACGCGCGACACACGTCCTTCCACCATCCGTTGAAGGGATGGTCCATAAGGTTTTGCCGATTCAAAAACTTCCAAGTTGGTTCGCCGTTAAAATTAGACGGACTAATTTATGCGATAGTAAGCCGATGTTTTTGCGGTTCAGACCTGTTCTAACGCAGTCCATCCCTAATAAGCCGTTGAGATTTTTAAAAAAAGTGAAACTCCGATTTTCACGGAGCACATCAACCTTCTACTACCCGATTTTAGTTGATCAATCGTAAATTCCCGTTTGTTGACTTCTGCTGAATTCCGTGGTTGATAGGACATAATTTTTTTGTTCTGGCTGAACTTAAAATGCGCCTTTTGACTGCGAAGACTATGTGTCTGAATACGATTTATTATCTATTTCAAGTAGCTTAAATTAAAATACAAATTCTTTTTCTTGAGAGAAACTACGTACCAATACACTGCTCTTCTTCAGCTTCTTATTTAATAGTATCGATATCAAAGTAATATCGATCGAAACTTAAAAGATTATACATATCTTATATCGTTCAAACTTAATAACAAAAACAAACATATTTAATAACTTTCCGGCCCCAGTGTATCAAAGCACCTGTTGAGATTCACCAATAACGTCAAGTACGGCTAATTTAGATGCTGGCCTTCTAAGTACTCCAGTGCTAGTTTTTACTGTGGCTGATCGAACTTGTCCATCTTTTGCGGTTTGAATCACAACAATTCTTCCTTTTTTCAACAAGCCGTGGAGGCTTTCTCGTCTCATATAAAAACCACATTTCCGATTTGTAAGGGTTCAGCTCGTTTAAACCAATTTGTTCGTCGGGTAAGAGTTGATAAATACTCCAGAATCCATCATTTCCAGAAGGTATGCATCAACTTCTGCAGGATATGCCATTCATGCATCCATGCATCCACCCACCTCTTTTCTCGACGTCTTTTAATAGTTACTAAAAATGGACCAAGATAATCGAGCCCTGTATATGAGAAGGGTCTGGCGTAGGCGGCGACTCTGTCCATAGGCAACTGTCCCATCAATGGTGGCTTGGGTATTGCTGATAAATTTTTGCATAACTGACAATTGGACTTGATGGGCTTAGCTTAACGTCGAATAGATGGTATCCAAAATTGTTGTCTTATTGAACAGATCAGGGTATCTACATTTTGGTGCTTACACTGTTCATGTAATGCTGGGCTATTAGTAAAGTCAGTTTGTGGGTTTTGGGTAATATGATCGGTCGTTTCATCGTTGGCACACCGCAACTAGCATAGTCAATACGACCCGCCAGACGAAGAACATTGGCAGCATCCAACTCAGGCGTTAGTTTGAAGATTGCACTGGAAATAGATATCGTTTGACCGTTTTTTAACCGAATTACGTCCTGGTGGAAACAAGCGAATTGAACCGTTTTACATAATTGTTTCTCAGAGCTGCAAATTTCCTCAGCCGTCAGTACTTCAGACCTTTTGTAGTCTTTATTTTTAAACAGCTCAATGGCACGGCGAACCCTACAAATAACTCTTAAAAGTCTTTTGTATTTACTAAACTTAGCATTTCGAGTAACGGGTCCTGAGTAGTAACAAATATAAATTAAGGACGTTGTTGGTTGTCTTGGTCGTGATCTTATATATCTTCAGGTTGTATTGGCCACTCTGAGCTGTCTAAATACAAAAAAGACGGTCATTCAATCCAGACATTTGGTTTTGCTTTAGAGGCAGCATCTGCTGTTCCGGAAACCTATTTCCACTGATCCCTTGTGCTATCCAAAATTTCAGAAATTCTATGAGCTACATATTGCTTATAGCGATGACTATCCGAATTTATCCATCTTAGATGGCTTTGGAATCCGACCACAAATAAACCTTTTTAGTGCCGACATCATGATTGTTTGTGATGGCGTTTTTAAGTCGTACTCCTAGGACTGCAGCTTGAAGCTCAAGCCGTGGAATTGATAACATTTTAATTGCCCTACAATATTCCTTTCCCATCACAAAAATAATAGAACTGCTTCTTGGTATTTAATTCTCCAGTAAAACTACTTCGCTTGCGTCTACGAAAATATGAAGTTGTAGGTCGGGATTTGTAAAATAATCGTGATAGCATCTGTGAATTCTTAGGTCCTTTACATTCTGCAGTTGGTCGTACCATGCAATTCAATTATTTTGAAGATTCTCGGAAGTTATCTCATCCCACATGGGACTCTTGTATAATAAGTTTTGCCTTTATAACAAAGGGTGCTATAAATCCAAATGGATCAAAACTGAACATTATAATTGAAAAGATTTGTCTCTTTGTTGGATGTGAATTTGCTTTTGCTACGTTATTTGGTACCTTTTTAAACTTAAGGATGAAACTTGTAATCCCAATGAAGCCCAAGTATTTTTTCCGTATCCGGCTCAAATTTACTTAGTATTGTTGGTGATATTTCAATATCCGGAGAGTTGTTTATCCTTTTTAACATGACCGCGATGCTCAAAATTTCCATTTTCATGAATTTTAATAATTTTGTTAATTACGTCTACATAATAGTCGAGAAATGATGTTCTTTTATAGCTTTAACCGCTCTTGGATTATCATCCTTAAAGGATTTGGCGTTGATATTTTTGACGTATTGTGCTGAGCACGGTGAACTGGCTGAACCGAAAATCATGACTTTCATAACAAAAACATCTGGTTTAATTAAGGTATCACAGTTTCTGCACAAAAATCTCTAATAGTTCTGATCCTCCTTCCCGATGAATTCATGGTATAACATTTCTTTTATGTCGGCACAACCTCCTATTTTACGTTGACGAAACTTTAACAGTATAGATGGCAAAGGCATCGGTTGATATGCATCTGGTCCTTTTGTAAGACATGAGTTTAAAGACACTCAATGTCTAAGTTTGTTTTTGTTTAAATTGCAGACTGCAAAATGTGGCAGATACCAAGTTTTGCCTGAATCCGTTCCGATTTCCTCTTTATTTAATTTGCGAGCATATCTTTTTGGTTCATACTCTATTATTTTTTCTTTTTTTAGAAGCGATTCATCCTTAATCATTTTAAGTTCAATACTTTTTAGTCGGCAAAATGCCATATCATAACTATTTGGCATGTCAATATTATCAGATTTCCAAAAAAGCCCAGTTTCAAAGCCATTTTATATTTTTTTGTTGTTTCCTTAAATATATTTACAGATCTTTGATCAACGTCCGATATAAGCGGTGGTGTTAATTTAACTCCAAACTGGTCAATGTTTATAAAGTTATGAATTGTATTTTGAATTTGATTTTCTGTATTTATACTTTCACCAACATGGCATACTACTCCTTTCTGTCCGTTTTCGTTTGACCCAAACAATATCCATCCTAGTTTTGTTTTTAAGGCCATAAGCCTTAATATGTGGCATTCATATAAGCATTTTAGGCATAGCGTTATTACAATTTTAAATCGGCAGATCATTTAATCTTGAAAAATATTTGCTGAATTGCGGCAGGTTTAACTCTTGGCATGGCAGCATATTTATTAACTGTTCTTACATTTTTCAATTGGTTAGCGCCGTATTGGGATATCATACTCCAAGTTTATTTGTTGAGACATTTCTGTGGTCGATTTGTTACCTATCCATTTTAATGTCATATGGATTTTCGATCCTTTTAGACCCAGCAGGTCGGCTGTCTCCTCTTCGATAAGAGATATAGTCGAACCCTCTTCGATAAACGCAATCATTTTGCTTTGTGACTTTGCACCTGTTACAGTTATGGGCAAAAATTTAAACAAGTTTGTCTTTGGCGGTTCTTCTTTCATAATTGTGGTTGTAACTATATTGTCTTTCATTCTGGTGGACTATTTTCAATGTTTGCGGAGTGTCTTAGAATCGTGAAGAAGTCGATTATGGTACCTCTGACATGAATCTATTTTACATTCTCGGCGAAATGAGCAATTTTGCATGGAATGTCCTTGGCAAAGACATACGAAACACAGTCGTTGTATCTTCACGATATCCCATCCTTCGGGCAAGCTCTTCTTCTAAAGACATCACATTGAAATAGTTTGTGTCCACTGTTGCAAATAAAACATTTATGGTGACGCTCCTGTTTGTTGTCAACAGTAAACATGTGTTATATTGATTTCTTTTTTCCAGTAGACCGTCGGATGTCGTCGATGCCGTTGTGTTGCTTAAAGCTATAGAGATATAGCTGGAAATGTTTTGAAGCCATTCCGAAAATTGTTAAACTGACGGGTAAATAATACCTTTTTTCATGATGTTTTAAAACCACTCTTCTTTTTTGTTTATCTGTAACTTTGCGAATAACTCGTCTATTAAAGTGGGGTTGTGAGGAAGTGGTTCAGCGTTACAAATTTGGAGAAATGCTGTTAAATTGACTGTCATGACGCTGAAATTAATAATATCAAATATTTTGTTGTATTTAACTGGCGGAAAGGCTCTGACTTTGTCAAGCTGACTACGAATGAGCACTTCGGGGCGTCCGTAATAGTTACATAATATTTGCATTATTGTTTCGACGTTATTTGGATATATATAAGAAGTGATGCAACTGAACTGATGCTGATGAAGTTTCTCTGTAGGCTACTTGAAACATAGGCCGTTGCTCGGCGGTTCCATCAAGCATAGGCAGATCCTGAAGCTGGCGTCGGTAAGGCTGATAATAATGTGGCGATGTTGCGAACGACTGTGCCTGCGATGTAGTTGGAGGCACTGGAGACCACAAATACGATGTTACTGTGGAATACGCGGCTAATTGCATGGAAGGTGGTATATACGGTCGAGTAGCCTGGGAACTATTAACTGGCAAATGCTGCTGGCTTGGCAAGAAAATCTCTGGAAAGGTATATGTAGGAGTGAAGTTTGGCATTAACCTATCTATACATGACATTGGTTGTGTAACCTGAATTTGTTCCTGCTCCCCGTGCTTAAGCTGGATAGTTAAGCGGCTTAGTAATGACTGAAATTCGCTGTTTTGATTTAGCGATTCTTCGAACTTAGGTCGATAATGGTTTGATATGTTTCTTCACCCGATGACCACATCTGGTTCTGCTGGTGGCTTTCCTGTGCTGCAACGCTGGCTCTCCCTTGGCATTCCGGAGTGAAGTAGGTTGCTCCTCGTTTAACAGTTGTAGGCAAAAACTGTACTCGTTCTAAGAATGGCGTCGTCTGTATGTCTTAGCAAATATGGTGTCAGCTTTTATATGTATACATGAATGCTTCTGTATGTATGTATTCTGTGCGGCAGGCTTGCACTTCTTTTAATTTGGCAATGTGTAACTTATTGCGCGGCACGCTTGCACTCCTTTTAATTTGGCAATGTGTAAATTATTGTGCGGAAGGCTTGCACTACTTATAATTTGGCAATGTGAAAATTATTGTGCGGCAGGCTTGCCCTATGATTGATAATAAAAAATGTTGACTGCTGCTGAACTTAAACAGCGCCTTTTGACTGCGAAGACTCTGTGTTTGAATGCGTTCTATTATATGTTATAAGTAGCTTTAATTGAAATACAAAATCTCTTTTCTTGAGAGAATCTACGTACCAATCGTGTTGACCAAAAGTGCAAAAGTGACCATACACTGCTCTTCTAGAGCTTCTTATCCAATAGTATCGATATTAAAATAAAAAGCCGGTGGCTTTAATATTTTTTAAAAACCACTGTTAATTATAAGTTGATCAATAAATAAATACTCACTTCAACTTGTCTAAGCACTAATAATTAATTACAGAAAATTTTTATTTTTTCATACGACCGTTCGTCCACGACTTTTTCCAGCAACTGAACTAAAACCCTGACCTAAACCAAAGTCGTTCGCCATTTTTACTCCCGCTCTCTTAAAATCGGTCAGTGAACGCATTCAAGGCTATTCCGCCCAGTTAACGAACCGGGCTAAATTTAAATAGCTAGATCCTCTCCCACTATCAACAGTTGGTGTCATAAACCGAATCTTATCGATAGCGCAACCTGCTGACGTATCGGTTTATTTTGGAATTTTCCAGACGATTTCAACTGAAAATCCAACATTACCCTGGATTCCGAGAGATGCTAACACAGAGTTTTAGACGAGCACAGGAATACTTGGGAGCATTTGGACTTGGACTAACAGGATTCAGCCGGCCTCGATACCAAGATGCAGTTCAAACGGTATCCAACGCGGGGTCCACGCTTTACGGGAAGTAGATACATTCCAATTCTGAGCTCGTGTACTTTGTTGTTCCTCTTTCCAGATCACAACCTAATGTTCTTGGCATGGAGCACTCCGATCGGTCGTCCTTGAAGATCCTCGAGCTCGTACGCATTGTTGCCGACTGTTTTGACCAGCCGAGCTTTCAGGAACTTCCGAGCAAACTTGGCATTAAAAGCTTTTTACAATCGCTGGGGGCAAAGTTGTGGCGATACACTTCCTGACCCGACTTCGCAAGGAAAGTACGAGCCCTTTTGTCGTACCGCAGGCGACTCCGATCGTATGCATGCTCGATGTTCTTCTGCACCTTGTCATGGATCACTTTGAGTTTATTAGCCGTTCTCATCCCCGCCATCTTGTGATCACACAGCGACCTCAACTTCCTTGCCAACTTGTAGCTGGCTCCGTTCAGGAACATGTGTCGTCCGAATACGGTGAAGAACGGAGCTTCCCCGGTTGCCGAATGAATCGCGTTGCGGATGGCCACCTCGATGGTCTTGGTGAAATAGCTTCGGATCCCCCGAACTTGTAGAAAACCTCGTGAATGAGGAACTCCACTACATTTGAGGCCAATGCCTCTTGCATGGCTTTCAGAAAAGTGTACTTGGAGAAGTGATCCACAACAATGAAGATATAGGCCTGTCCCTTCTTCGACCTCGGATATATCCCCAGGAAATCGATATACAACTTCTGAAATGGCTGCTCAGTCTGGTCTCTCTCACCGATACCAACTTGCATCCGGAAATTCGGGGATTTCGTCTCCTTACAGACTGTAACGAACTGATTATCTTGGTTCATCCGCTCGCTACGAATGTCGTGCTGCTGGCTCAGAAGATGTAAGTGTTCGGTATACCAAATTTATATAAACGTGACCGCCCTATTGGTCAGTGAAAACGCACAGAAAGATTGGGAATATACAATGACCTTTTATTCGTCGACTTGACCCTCGGTCGGGGTTTTGTATTGACAATGTGAAAATATGCTCCGCCGTCGGCTCCTTTCCACGTTGAACGTCTCGCTGGTTTGTGATTGCTTTTTGCCTTTGGCTCGGCGGGATTACAGGGCTTAGAGATGCGTCACCGTTCCCAGACTAGGGTGAACAGGCACTGTGCTCTCAAGGCGTACGCCTGTCCCTTACTCCGTCCCGGCCGGTCGCACCGGACGTCGGCTCAGTTTCTACCTGACGGTTCAGGCGTACGCAGGAAGCCGCCAACGCAGTCCCTGGGTCAAACGCCAGGCTCTAATCGAACGCTTCCACCCTACCCTCTCTGCCGCAGACTTCAGAATTCGACGTATTTATATTCTTCGTCCTGGGTGTCCTCGTTGTCCTATCTCTGCCTCCGGATGTCTCGATTGGCTCCGCTCCTTGTTGGCGAAGCGCTCACGATTCGGTAAGCTGCCATTCTGGGACTCTAGCGGTGAACTGCTGTGCTGTGTAACGCATACGCCTATCAAAACACTAGTTGAACAAACGCGCGTCCTTCCAGGCTAGTCGCACCAGGACCTTGTACAATTCCTGCAGGACGATCAGGCGTACGCCGGAGTTCGTCAATGCAGTCCTTGTAGGCAGGCAGCTAGTTTAAGACCACTTTCCTTCTGAGCCCACGGTTCTTCGTCGAAGGACTCTAATTGTTCAACTCTGTCGGGTGGGATGCCAAGCTCAAAGCGCCTGGACTTAGCCGTGTGATGCCGTAAGGACCTCAGCTACCTGTGTCTCAATTCGGAGACTTTAGCTCTGAGTCCCGAACGTCTCGACGTAGCGATCTTGTTTCCTTGAAGAGTCATCACGGCACGGCTTTACTTGGTTCTTCACGTTGTTTGACTGGTTACTGGTTCACTTGATGACTGTTACTTGTTGACTTGGTAGAAATCGACTGATCCAGCTTCCTGCGCTCGGCCGGCTTATATAGGCCTCTATTTACCGCTAGTTATCGGCGTCTCCTTGCCTCTTGGTCCAAAGTCCACGGTTTTACCGTTCGACCTTTCGCCCTCTGCGCACGGCACCAATATCAGGGTCCGAAGTCCGGTGCCGTCCCGTTACTTCCTTCTGCACACGGCCCTTCGCTGCTCTCCTTTATTGCTGCCCCTTTTGGACTCTCCCTGTCCTTGTCTGACGCTAAGGGCACCACTCTCTCTCGCCGCACTACCGTTACTACGGGTGAATTCGCCGCGTAACTGTTAACCGGTAGGTCACTGCTTGCATGCACTTACTCAGCTTGGTTTTTAGCTTGTGGGAAGTTATTCAACTCCTCACATTCTCCCCTTACTTCTCTCTCCCTTGGTATACTCCACATTCTCACATCCTTCCCTCGACGTGTCTTCTCCTCGTACTTGTCCTCGATTACTTGTAGCCTACTAGACGACTCGTTCTTCCAGATGGTTCCCACGACGCTCACAGCTCCTTCTTGAGTTCCACAGCGCCGATCCTCCTTCCAGATTTTGAATCTCCCGTCCCAGACGTTTCCCCCGTAGACTTTGAATTCCCGCCCAGACGTTTCCCCATAGACTTTTGAATTCCCGCCCCAGATGTTTTCCCATAGACTTTTGAATTCCCGTCCCAGACGTTTCCCCCGTTGACTTTCTCGGTTTCCGTGCTTTGTCCTCTCCGTTGGATGATCATCCTACGATGTGCCGATCAGTCTCCAGCTGCTATCGGTTCCGTGATCTAGCGTGGCGTTGCCACCCTATCTTTTCGATGTTCCACAGTGTGCCGATATATCGAGTATTTTCTGCCCACCGATCGTGCCAATCAGGCGCTTTTAATCGAAGTGCCCCATCCCTTGTTTATAGTGACTTCGCACAATGATATGGTAAGCGCAATTTCCTATCGATTTGTTGTTTACTTATTGTCCCTTCAAAGCTTGACCCAGGATTGCAGAGTTGACCTTTCCTGCCCTTGGGGCCGGGGTCAATCACTCTCATGCGTCGTTCTGCATTTAGTTGGCAAGTGGTTTGTTTCCCTGCGAACCCGGTTTTCATGTATATATCTCATTTCAGATTGCCGGCTCAGCTGTAGTGCATTTTATGTGTTTGTGTTTTTTGTTTTTTCATTGTGGCCGTTTATGTGTGTGCGCGTCATTTTCGTGTTTTCCGGCTTGGCATGCTACGGTAAAGCTCTCGAGCTGTACCGTTTCCCCTATTTCCTCGGGAAAACAAAGATCTGGTCATGGTCTTCCGCGATTCGTACAGAGTCTGCCGACGCTACGGATTGTTATTGGCCTGCGGTCTTTTCGGTTTCTTGTGTCGCGGCGTATCAACAGATGACTCTGGCTTCATGCCCGACGCAGAATATGATAGCCTGGGTCACTGTGCATCCTTGTGTCCTGCGTACTATAAAGACACTGGTATATGCCCGACGTTATAGCCCGCTTTTTTTTGTTGTTGTTGCATGCTCGTATTATCCTGCGTTCTATATAGACTCTGGCCGACGCTACAGTCGGCACCGCTTGTTGCTGCCTGCCCGTTTTGTCCTTGCTTGTCTGTACCGAGTTCTTGTGTTTGTTGTTTAAGCTCACTGATGTGGACGGTTCGTTCCTTTTGTGTTTCCTTATGGAAGATTCTACAAATGACTGGTGAGACGAAGTCTTTCACCGAAACCCTCGGCTGCCTTCGACAAATGGTGCTCCTTCGCCCAGACCGTGTCCCCTATTGTGGGATTCCACTGCCTCCTTCGTAAATTGTAATGCCTGGCTTGGTCCTGAGCAGCTTTCTCCATGTTCCGGCGCACAATTTCGAAAATCTCCTTGATCTTATTGGCCATATTTTCAGGCGTTTCCGTCTGCTTTCCTGTGCCGATGGTTTCCCTGTCGTACAGGGCGCTGGGCAGCCGAGGCTCTCGAGCCTGCGTGAGGAAACACGGGGAGTACCATGTTGATTCAAACGTACTTGAGTTTACCGCTAGCATAATCTCCGGTCACTTCTCGTCCCAATTCCTCTGGTTCTGTCCTGCAAACTGAGCTATCATGGTTTTAACGGTTCGGTTTGCTCTTTTTGTCTGATTTTCCTGCGGTGTATATGGCGCTGTGAATTGTTGCTTAATGCCCATATCGCTGAGGATTTTCTTGAATGCTCGGCTGAAAAACTGTACTCCATTGTCTGTTATTACCACCTTTGGGGCTCCGAACCTAGCGATGATTCTTTCTCGGAACGCCTTTTGAAGTATTTCTGCCGTTAGTGTTCGCAGTGGCAACAATTCTGTCCACTCTGAAAATCTATCTACCAGCACTAGCAGCATCTGGATATCATGCTTTGATCTTTCCAATGGACTGACAAAGTCTGCGCATACTGTTGCCCATGGTTCTTCGGGTATCTGCGTCAGCATCTTCCCAGCTGTCTGCATCTGGTTAGGTTTGTATTTAAGGCATGTATCGCATTTTCGTACGTGTGCTCGGGCGTCCCTATGCGGCTGGTGAGTCGTGATTTTCCTTCAGGACGGTTTCCCTCAACCCACGTGGGACACAAAGCTTCCATGCTGCCACGCCTTCGCTGCCTGATCTGTGCGGGATATGCCTATATAACGCGCCTCCCTCAATGAGGTAGTCCGGAAACTTTTGTGGCTGTGTGTTGATTTTCTCACACATATCTTTGACCCAGCTGCATGCTCCATGTGTGACCTCCGGAGTTTCCTTGGTTAGCCTAAAGGCTTCTGGCAGAGGCTGTCTCGACAGTGCATCAGCGACAACGTTAAGCTGCCCCTTTCTGTACGATATTTAAAATCATACTGCTGCAGCTCAAAGGTCCACCTTGCTATCCTTCCTGATGGACTTTCGATGCTGTTCAGCCATTGAAGCGCCATATGGTCAGTCACCACTTTGAAGTGGTATCCTTCCAAGAAGGGTTTGAGCTTCCGGATCGCCCACACGATTGCCAGGCATTCTTTTTCGCTGGTTGAATAGTTCTTTTCCGCGCCATTTAGGGTCCGGCTTGTATACAAAATGACCTTCTCACCGCTTTCTATTTCCTGTGTCAGAACTGCCCCTATACCATAATCGCTTGCGTCTGTCTGTAGAACCAATGGTTTATCGAAATCCGGGCATGTCAGCACAGGATCGGCCATTAGCCTGGCCTTTACCTCATCGAATGTCTGCTGGTGATCTGTAGTCCATGTCCATTTCGTGCTTTTTTGCAATAGATCATTTAATGGTTTCACTATTCGATCAAAATCGGGCACGAATCGTATGTACCAAGATGCAACGCCTAAGTATTGGCGCAGTTCCCGGATGGTTTTTTGGTGGTTCCAACTCGGCTATAGCTGCTACCTTTTCGGGATCGGTTCCGATTCCTTGATTTGTCAAGCGGTGTCCCAGGTAAAGTAGTTCGCTTCTGAAGAAATGACATTTTTTGGGATTTATCCTGAGGTTTGACTGTTTAAGGCGTCGGAAAACTTCTCCCAGGTTCCTTCTGTGTTCCTCCAGTATGCGTCCGATCACGATGATGTCGTCTTGGTACGCAAACGCGTGTGCTGACTTCTCCGGTCCTATAACCTGATCCAGTGCTCTCTGGAAAGTCGCCGAAGCGGAGTGCAAGCCAAATGGCATTACTTTCCATTGGAAAAGCGCCGTGAATGGCCTGCTATTTTCTTCTAGAGGAATTTTCCAGTAGCCATCTTTCAAATCTAGATTGCTTATGTATCTCGCCTCCCTCAACTGGTCCAATATGTAATTTATCCTTGGCATCGGATAAGCATCTTCGATAGATTTGGCATTGATCTGTCTAAAGTCGACACAAAGCCTCTATTGACCTGTCTTCTTTTTCACCATAACAATCGGTGAGCTGTACGGACTTCTCGAGTGTTCTATGCATCCCTTCTCTTGCAACTCGTCGACTTTCGCATTGATTTCCCCATGAACCTTTGGGTTTTTCGGGTAGTATCTCTGTTTGATTGGCTTGTCGTCTTTCATGGTGATTCGGTGCTCGGCTATGTTGGATGTTCCACTCATTGATCGAAATTCTGCGAGCTTCTGCTCTAGGAATTTTTCAACCTCGCATTCTTCAGAGGTGATTTGCACCACTGCCACCGACAATTTTACCTCGAGCCATCCGTTGTGCCTTCTCCTTTCTGGGATCACCACTGTATGTCCAGCACACTTAGCTTCGGCGCCGACTCCTGTAAGGAAATTCCATCCTAGCACCAACGAGTCTACCACTCCTGGTAGGATCAGCAGGCTCTTGGGCAATCGCTTATTGCCGAATTCGATCTCTACCTCGCGCTGTGTGTTTATCCCGCTGCTCCTGGCATCTGGAAACCTAACTTGCCTTCTCGTCCTTGTAATCTTTCCATAAGCAACCAGTACATCCGATAGCTCCTCGCTTATAAAGCTTGCTGTTGCTCCGGTGTCGATTGTGGCTTTGTGTGAGGTTCCGCCAATCGTTACTGCTGCGGATAACTGCTGCTTCGATTAATTTGCCTCTCTGCGGCTGGGATCGCTGGCCATTTCCCGATCTCTGGCAGCACTCTACACTACACTCTACCTTGCCGGAATTCCAGCAGAACAGTAGCCGCTGGTTTTGGCATCCTCTGGCCCAATGCCCGTGACCGCCTACATGCTTCGTGTGGGTTCACGATGTGTGTCTGTGACCTGTGGGCTCTTGGTGCTGCGCTGGGTGGTTTCTGATTGGTAGTAGGTGGCCTCCAAAAAGTGCTCTAGTGGTTGTAGTTTGGAGTCCATTGGCTCGGTCCGTCGATGGGCGCTTGATGTCCGCCTTCTTATTCGCTAATTGCATGGAAGGTGGTATATACGGTCGAGTAGCCTGGGAACTATTAACTGGCAAATGCTGCTGGCTTGGCAAGAACATCTCTGGAAAGGTATATGTTGGAGTGAAGTTTGGCATTAACTTACCTATACATGACATTGGTTGTGTAACCTGAATTTGTTCCTGCTCCCCGTGCTTAAGCTGGATAGTTAAGCGGCTTAGTGATGACTGAAATTCGCTGTTTTGATTTAGCGATTCTTCGAACTTAGGTCGATAATGGTTTGATATGTTTCTTCACCCGATGACCACATCTGGTTCTGCTGGTGGCTTTAATGTGCTGCAACGCTGGCTCTCCCTTAGCATTCCGGAGATAATTAGGTTGCTCCTCGCTTAACAGTTGTAGGCAAAAACTGTACTCGTTCTTAGAATGGCGTCGTCTGTATGTCTTAGCAAATATGGTGTCAGCTTTTATATGTATACATGAATGCTTCTGTATGTATTGCGGCAGGCTTGCACTTCTTTTTAATTTGGCAATGTGTAACTTATTGCGCGGCAGGCTTGCACTCCTTTTAATTTGGCAATGTGTAAATTATTGTGCGGAAGGCTAGCACTACTTATAATTTGGCAATGTGAAAATTATTGTGCGGCAGGCTTGCCCTATGATTGATAATAAAAAATATTGACTGCTGCTGAACTTAAACAGCGCCTTTTGACTGCGAAGACTCTGTGTTTGAATGCGTTCTATTATATGTTATAAGTAGCTTTAATTAAAAAACAAAATCTCTTTTCTTGAGAGAATCTACGTACCAATCGTGTTGACCAAAAGTGCAAAAGTGACCATACACTGCTCTTCTAGAGCTTCTTATCCAATAGTATCGATATCAAAATAATATAGATCGAAACTTAAAAGATTACATATATCGTGTATAATTGGCCGCTGCCTAATTGAGTCCTTTTTATAGCGACAATGTCAACAACATCGTACTTATTAGCTTGCTTAGGACGCAAGTTATAGGATTTTTTGTTTTCATCTTGTACCTTCGAGATTTGAGTTTTAGATTTAACTCTCAAATCACTTCGCTCGTCGTTAAACGCTGAAACCGCCGCCTTGCTTATCAAGTCTTGGAGCTTGATGTCTTCCTTTCTACGCATTTTGAAACCTACTAGAAGCTCGAACGGCGTTGTGGCGATGGATCTAGAAAACGTAGAGCTTATCGCCTGTTGTACTTTGTTGATGTGCTAGTACCACTTTGTAGGGTTCGTCGATGCTTAATTTCGAGAGATCTGAAATTTTGTGGTGTTCAATCTCTCGACTTGTCCGTTCACGCGTGGAAGTCCTGTGGTCGACTTGATAGGCCTAATGTTTTCCTCGTTGCAATATTTTAAGAAGTCCTGCGAAGTAAATGGATTCTCTATCCAAGTGATTATTGCAGGGTTTCCAAATACTGCACTCTGGTTACGCAGTTTTTGGATTACTTCGTTCGATGAAGTCGACTTAGTCGGCTACAACCAGCAGAACTTGGTAAAGGAATCAATTACTGCTGGGATATGCTTGTAATCCTCCGCCGGCTAGCCACGGAGTTCCCAGGGCGGAAAACATCAAAAACTGAGAAAAATGGAAGAAATTGGTGGCTTGGGTGTAATTGCCACGGCGCACCCACACTTCCTTGAGTGCCCCAAGGGTTATTTCGGAAACACAACCCGGCAGACCGGAGTCTATTCCTGGTGGATTAGGATCGGCTTATCTTCCCGCCCAAGGTAACACACACAAACACTTTGGCCGTTTGTTTACATTTAATTTTGTGCAAGATTAATTATAAAACACATTCAGATTTAATTCCTACTCATAATCTACTCTTTTTGTAAGGCCGATCTCAGACCGTCGCCCAGATGAGAAGTGGTCAAAACGACAACAACTAAAAGGAAAATTTCAGACGCTGAAAATTATAAGTATTTGGCAAAGTCGCCACGGATATAAAGTAGTAAATTTAGACGTAGTTGGACGCGCGGCTGGGCTGCGGAATAAAGCCTTTAATTTCAGATAAGCTTTCACAGTAAGTATTTGAAACAATTTTGGAGTGTACGATTACATCAATTAATAACTACGACTTATTTATTACAGAGTTTGGTTATGGTAGAGCCTGGTCAAAGCTGCAGCAAGAAGAAAAGACCGCTAGCGGCGAAAACCAGCGCGAGTCTGCACGGAGCTAAATGGTCCGGAGGATAGCACGCGTCTGCGCCAGAGGGGCCGGAGACAGTGCGTCGGTGGTCTAAAACCCTGACCTAAACCAAAGTCGTTCGCCATTTTCACTCCCGCTCTCTTAAAATCGGTCAGTGAACGCATTCAAGGCTATTTAGCCCAGTTAACGAGCGAACCGGGCTAAATTTAAATAGCTAGATCCTCTCCTACTATCAACAGTTGGTGTCATAAACCGAATCTTATCGATAGCGCAACCTGCTGACGTATCGGTTTATTTTGGTATTTTCCAGACGATTTCAACTGAAAATGCAACATTACCCTGGATTCCGAGAGACGCTAACACAGAGTTTTAGACGAGCACAGGAATACTTGGGAGCATTTGGATTTGGACTAACAGGATTCAGCCGGCCTCGATACCAAGATGCAGTTCCAACGGTGTCCAACGCGGGGCCCACGCTTTACGGGAAGTAGATACATTCCAATTCTGAGCTCGTGTACTTTGTTGTTCCTCTTTCCAGATCACAACCTAATGTCCTTGGCATGGAGCACTCCGATCGGTCGTCCTTGAAGATCCTCGAGCTCGTACGCATTGTTGCCGACTGTTTTGACCAGCCGAGCTTTCAGGAACTTCCGAGCAAACTTGGCATTAAAAGCTTTTTACAATCGCTGGGGGCAAAGTTGTGGCGATACACTTCCTGACCCGACTTCGCAAGGAAAGTACGAGCCCTTTTGTCGTACCGCAGGCGACTCCGATCGTATGCATGCTCGATGTTCTTCTGCACCTTGTCATGGATCACTTTGAGTTTATTAGCCGTTCTCATCCCCGCCATCTCGTGATCACACAGCGACTTCAACTTCCTTGCCAACTTGTAGCTGGCTCCGTTCAGGAACATGTGTCGTCCGAATACGGTGAAGAACGGAGCTTCTCCGGTTGCCGAATGAATCGCGTTGCGGATGGCCACCTCGATGGTCTTGGTGAAATAGCTTCGGATCCCCCGAACTTGTAGAAAACCTCGTGAATGAGGAACTCCACTACATTTGAGGCCAATGCCTCTTGCATGGCTTTCAGAAAAGTGTACTTGGAGAAGTGATCCACAACAATGAAGATATAACCCTGTCCCTTCTTCGACCTCGGATATATCCCCAGGAAATCGATATACAACTTCTGAAATGGCTGCTCAGTCTGGTCTCTCTCACCGATACCAACTTGCATCCGGAAATTCGGGGATTTCGTCTCCTTACAGACTGTAACGAACTGATTTTCTTGGTTCATCCGCTCGCTACGAATGTCGTGCGGCTGGCTCAGAAGATGTAAGTGTTCGGTATACCAAATTTATATAAACGTGACCGCCCTATTGGTCAGTGAAAACGCACAGAAAGATTGGGAATATACAATGACCTTTTATTCGTCGACTTGACCCTCGGCCGGGGTTTTGTATTGACAATGTGAAAATATGCTCCGCCTTCGGCTCCTTTCCACGTTGAACGTCTCGCTGGTTTGTGATTGCTTTTTGCCTTTGGCTCGGCGGGATTACAGGGCTTAGAGATGCGTCACCGTTCCCAGACTAGGGTGAACAGGCACTGTGCTCTCAAGGCGTACGCCTCTCGCATCAGCAGCCTCCTGTCCCTTACTCCGTCCCGGCCGGTCACACCGGATGTCGGCTCAGTTTCTACCTGACGGTTCAGGCGTACGCCGGAAGCCGCCAACGCAGTCTCTGGGTCAAACGCCAGGCTCTAATCGAACGCTTCCACCCTACCCTCTCTGCCGCAGACTTCAGAATTCGACGTATTTATATTCTTCGTCCTGGGTGTCCTCGTTGTCCTATCTATGCCTCCGGATGCCTCGATTGGCTCCGCTCCTTGTTGGCGTAGCGCTCACGATTCGGTAAGCTGCCGTTCTGGGACTCTAGCGGTGAACTGCTGTGCTGTGAACCGCATACGCCTATCGAGACACTAGTTGAACAAACGCGCGTCCTTCCGGGCTAGTCAGGCGTACGCCGGAGTTCGTCAATGCAGTCCTTGTAGGCAGGCAGCTAGTTTAAGACCACTTTCCTTCTGAGCCCACGGTTCTTCGTCGAATGACTCTAATTGTTCAACTCTGTCGGGTGGGATGCCAAGCTCCAAAGTCCACGGTTTTACCGTTCGACCTTTCGCCCTCTGCGCACGGCACCAATATCAGGGTCCGAAGTCCGGTGCCGTCCCGTAACTTCCTTCTGCACACGGCCCTTCGCTGCTCTCCTTTATTGCTGCCCCTTTTGGACTCTCCCTGTCCTTGTCTGACGCTAAGGGCACCACTCTCTCTAGCCGCACTACCGTTACTACGGGTGAATTCGCCGCGTAACTGTTAACCGGTAGGTCACTGCTTGCATGCACTTACTCAGCTTGCTTTTTAGCTTGTGGGAAGTTATTCAACTCCTCACATTCTCCCCTTACTTCTCTCTCCCTTGGTATACTCCACATTCTCACATCCTTCCCTCGACGTGTCTTCTCCTCGTACTTGTCCTCGATTACTTGTAGCCTACTAGACGACTCGTTCTTCCAGATGGTTCCCACGACGCTCACAGCTCCTTCTTGAGTTCCACAGCGCCGATCCTCCTTCCACATTTTGAATCTCCCGTCCCAGACGTTTCCCCCGTAGACTTTGAATTCCCGCCCAGACGTTTCCCCATAGACTTTTGAATTCCCGCCCCAGATGTTTCCCCATAGACTTTTGAATTCCCGTCCCAGACGTTTCCCCCGTTGACTTTCTCGGTTTCCGTGCTTTGTCCTCTCCGTTGGATGATCATCCTACGACGTGCCGATCAGTCTCCAGCTGCTATCGGTTCCGTGATCTAGCGTGGCGTTGCCGATATATCGAGTATTTTCTGCCCACCGATCGTGCCAATCAGGCGCTTTTAATCGAAGTGCCCCCATCCCTTGTTTATAGTGACTTCGCACAATGATATGGTAAGCGCAATTTCCTATCGATTTGTTGTTTACTTATTGTCCCTTCAAAGCTTGACCCAGGATTGCAGAGTTGACCTTTCCTGCCCTTGGGGCCGGGGTCAATCACTCTCATGCGTCGTTCTGCATTTAGTTGGCAAGTGGTTTGTTTCCCTGCGAACCCGGTTTTCATGTATATCTCATTTCAGATTGCCGGCTCAGCTGTAGTGCATTTTATGTGTGTGTGTTTTTTTTTTTTTCATTGTGGCCGTTTATGTGTGTGCGCGTCATTTTCGTGTTTTCCGGCTTGGCATGCTACGGTAAAGCTCTCGAGCTGTACCGTCTCCCCTATTTCCTCGGGAAAACAAAGATCTGGTCATGGTCTTCCGCGATTCGTACAGAGTCTGCCGACGCTACGGATTGTTATTGGCCTGCGGTCTTTTCGGTTTCTTGTGTCGCGGCGTATCAACAGATGACTCTGGCTTCATGCCCGACGCAGAATATGATAGCCTGGGTCACTGTGCATCCTTGTGTCCTGCGTACTATAAAGACACTGGTATATGCCCGACGTTATAGCCCGCTTTTTTTTGTTGTTGTTGCATGCTCGTATTATCCTGCGTTCTATATAGACTCTGGCCGACGCTACAGTCGGCACCGCTTGTTGCTGCCTGCCCGTTTTGTCCTTGCTTGTCTGTACCGAGTTCTTGTGTTTGTTGTTTAAGCTCACTGATGTGGACGGTTCGTTCCTTTTGTGTTTCCTTATGGAAGATTCTACAAATGACTGGTGAGACGAAGTCGTTCACCGAAACCCTCGGCTGCCTTCGACAAATGGTGCTCCTTCGCCCAGACCGTGTCCCCTATTGTGGGATTCCACTGCCTCCTTCGTAAATTTTAATGCCTGGCTTGGTCCTGAGCAGCTTTCTCCATGTTTCGGCGCACAATTTCGAAAATCTCCTTGATCTTACTGGCCATATTTTCAGGCGTTTCCGTCTGCTTTCCTGTGCCGATGGTTTCCCTGTCGTACAGGGCGCTGGGCAGCCGAGGCTCTCGAGCCTGCGTGAGGAAGCACGGGGAGTACCATGTTGATTCAAACGTACTTGAGTTTACCGCTAGCATAATCTCCGGTCAATTCTCGTCCCAATTCCTCTGGTTCTGTCCTGCAAACTGAGCTATCATGGTTTTAACGGTTCGGTTTGCTCTTTTTGTCTGATTTTCCTGCGGTGTATATGGCGCTGTGAATTGTTGCTTAATGCCCATATCGCTGAGGATTTTCTTGAATGCTCGGCTGAAAAACTGTACTCCATTGTCTGTTATTACCACCTTTGGGGCTCCGAACCTAGCGATGATTCTTTCTCGGAACGCCTTTTGAAGTATTTCTGCCGTTAGTGTTCGCAGTGGCAACAATTCTGTCCACTCTGAAAATCTATCTACCAGCACTAGCAGCATCTGGATATCATGCTTTGATCTTTCCAATGGACTGACAAAGTCTGCGCATACTGTTGCCCATGGTTCTTCGGGTATCTGCGTCAGCATCTTCCCAGCTGTCTGCATCTGGTTAGGTTTGTATTTAAGGCATGTATCGCATTTTCGTACGTGTGCTCGGGCGTCCCTATGCGGCTGGTGAGTCGTGATTTTCCTTCAGGACGGTTTCCCTCAACCCCCGTGGGACACAAAGCTTCCATGCTGCCACGTCTTCGCTGCCTGATCTGTGCGGGATATGCCTATATAACGCGCCTCCCTCCATGAGGTAGTCCGGAAACTTTTGTGGCTGTGTGTTGATTTTCTCACACATATCTTTGACCCAGCTGCATGCTCCATGTGTGTCCTCCGGAGTTTCCTTGGTTAGCCTAAAGGCTTCTGGCAGAGGCTGTCTCGACAGTGCATCAGCGACAACGTTAAGCTGCCCCTTTCTGTACGATATTTAAAATCATACTGCTGCAGCTCAAAGGTCCACCTTGCTATCCTTCCTGATGGACTTTCGATGCTGTTCAGCCATTGAAGCGCCATATGGTCAGTCACCACTTTGAAGTGGTATCCTTCCAAGAAGGGTTTGAGCTTCCGGATCGCCCACACGATTGCCAGGCATTCTTTTTCGCTGGTTGAATAGTTCTTTTCCGCGCCATTTAGGGTCCGGCTTGTATACAAAATGACCTTCTCACCGCTTTCTATTTCCTGTGTCAGAACTGCCCCTATACCATAATCGCTTGCGTCTGTCTGTAGAACCAATGGTTTATCGAAATCCGGGCATGTCAGCACAGGATCGGCCATTAGCCTGGCCTTTACCTCATCGAATGCCTGCTGGTGATCTGTAGTCCATGTCCATTTCGTGCTTTTTTGCAATAGATCATTTAATGGTTTCACTATTCGATCAAAATCGGGCACGAATCGCATGTACCAAGATGCAACGCCTAAGTATTGGCGCAGTTCCCGGATGGTTTTTTGGTGGTTCCAACTCGGCTATAGCTGCTACCTTTTCGGGATCGGTTCCGATTCCTTGATTTGTCAAGCGGTGTCCCAGGTAAAGTAGTTCGCTTCTGAAGATATGACATTTTTTGGGATTTATCCTGAGGTTTGCCTGTTTAAGGCGTCGGAAAACTTCTCCCAGGTTCCTTCTGTGTTCCTCCAGTGTGCGTCCGATCACGATGATGTCGTCTTGGTACGCAAACGCGTGTGCTGACTTCTCCGGTCCTATAACCTGATCCAGTGCTCTCTGGAAAGTCGCCGAAGCGGAGTGCAAGCCAAATGGCATTACTTTCCATTGGAAAAGTCCCTTTCCTGGCACTGTGAGCGCCGTGAATGGCCTGCTATTTTCTTCTAGAGGAATTTTCCAGTAGCCATCTTTCAAATCTAGACTGCTTATGTATCTCGCCTCCCTCAACTGGTCCAATATGTAATTTATCCTTGGCATCGGATAAGCATCTTCGATAGATTTGGCATTGATCTGTCTAAAGTCGACACAAAGCCTGTATTGACCTGTCTTCTTTTTCACCATAACAATCGGTGAGCTGTACGGACTTCTCGAGTGTTCTATGCATCCCTTCTCTAGCAACTCGTCGGCTTTCGCATTGATTTCCCCTTGAACCTTTGGGTTTTTCGGGTAGTATCTCTGTTTGATTGGCTTGTCGTCTTTCATGGTGATTCGGTGCTCGGCTATGTTGGATGTTCCACTCATTGATCGAAATTCTGCGAGCTTCTGCTCTAGGAATTTTTCAACCTCGCATTCTTCAGAGGTGATTTGCACCACTGCCCCCGACAATTTTACCTCGAGCCATCCGTTGTGCCTTCTCCTTTCTGGGATCACCACTGTATGTCCAGCACACTAAATTTCGGCGCCGACTCCTGTGAGGAAATTCCATCCTAGCACCAACGAGTCTACCACTCCAGGTAGGATCAGCAGGCTCTTGGGCAATCGCTTATTGCCGAATTCGATCTCTACCTCGAGCTGTGTGTTTATCCCGCTGCACCTGGCATCTGGAAACCTAACTTGCATTCTCGTCCTTGTAATCTTTCCATAAGCAACCAGTACATCCGATAGCTCCTCGCTTATAAAGCTTGCTGTTGCTCCGGTGTCGATTGTGGCTTTGTGTGAGGTTCTGCCAATCGTTACTGCTGTGGATAACTGCTGCTCTTCTTCGATAAATTTGCCTCTCTGCGGCTGGGATCGCTGGCCATTTCCCGATCTCTGGCAGCACTCTGCACTTCTAACGAAATTCCAGCAGAACAGTAGCCGCTGGTTTTGGCATCCTCTGGCCCAATGCCCGTGACCGCCACACCGCCTACATGCTTCGTGTGGGTTCACGATGTGTGTCTGTGACCTGTGGGCTCTTGGTGCTGCGCTGGGTGGTCTCTGATTGGTAGTAGGTGGCCTCCATAAAGTGCTCTAGTGGCTGTAGTTTGGAGTCCATTGGCTCGGTCCGTCGATGGGCGCTTGATGTCCGCCTTCTTACTCGCATCTTCTAAACGTAACTTGTTGTGGTGCTGTTGCTTTTCTTCGCGAGAATGTGTTTTCTTGTATAAACACTTTTCGCTCTTTCTCGAGTTCTTCATACTCATCAGCCAGCACCATTAAAGACTCTAGATCGTCTATCTTATACGTCCTAAGGGAAATCCTCAGATCAGGGGTGCAGTTTTCCTTTATCAGCTCGAGTGTTTCCTTTGGAGAGTAGCCGAGAGGACTCATCATGCTCTGCATGTCGACCATATAGTCCTTGAACGACACTCTGAAACCCTGTTTCCTTTGGTTGACCTGATCTGCGAGCTTTGAGAAAAATCCCCTTGGCAGGAAATAAGTTTGGAAACTGTCGCTAAACTCTCCCCATGTCCTCCAGTGTTTATTGTTCGAAATAAACCACTTTAGGGCCTTGCCTTGCCTTGCAGCAGTTCTGGCATGGCTCGGGGAATGAGGTTCAGGTTCAAACCGTGTGTGTCTGCTGACCATTCTACTTGTTCCAGAACCTCCAGTGGTTTCTCCGTGCCGTCAAACTTGAAAGACCATTCCCTTACTTGCTTTGCGACTTTTGCATAGCCTGGTGGCTAGACCTTTGCTGTTCTGGTCTTCTTTCTTGACTTGTGCCCCTGGATCTTCCTGGCTCCTTCATGCGCTCCACGCCCAGGCTAGCTATGAGCTGTTCGGCGTCTGGGACTCGCAACTTGCCGCTTGAGCCAGGTTTGTCGTAGATTTCCTCCAGCTCAGCCCAAATTTCCGCCATTCCTGGGTAATTTTGGCTTTTCGCATGTCGTCCGACCTGCCCTCCAGGATAATGCCAAGCTTGGCTGCCACCTTTGAGAAATCCTCTTTTTTGAGGAGATAGATCCATTTTTTCCCCATTTCTGTTTGATGCTGAATTTCACTGTCAGGACAATCGCGTTGGGCGCCAGACGTAACGAACTGATTTTCTTGGTTTATCCGCTCGCTTCGAATGTCGTGCGGCTAGCTCAGAAGATGTAAGTAGTCGTCCCACCAAATTTATATAAACGTGACCGCCCTATTGGTCAGTGAAAACGCACAGAAAGATTGGGAATATACAATGATCTTTTATTCGTCGACTTGACCCTCGGCCGGGGTTTTGTATTGACAATGTGGAAATATGCTCCGCCGTCGGCTCCTTCCCACGCTGAACGTCTCGCTGGTTTGTGATTGCTACGAAGTGGTGTCTCCCTCGCCGGTTTCGCTCGCTATGCCTTCTGTTGTGCTGTGCTCTTAATGCATACGCCTATCGAGACATTAGTTGAACAAACGCGCGTCCTTCCGGGCTAGTCGCACCAGGACCTTGTACAATTCCTGCAGGACGATCAGGCGTACGCCGGAGCTCGTCAATGCAGTCCTTGTAGGCATGCAGCTAGTTCAAGACCACGTTCCTTCTGACCGGGTGGGATGCCAAGCTCAAAACGCGACAGAAGTTGTGACAAGGCGCCTGGACTTAGCCGTGTGATGCCGTAAGGACCTTAGATACCTGTGTCTCAATTCGGAGACCTTAGCTCTAAGTCCAGAACGTCTCGACGTAGCGATCTTGTTTCCTTGATGGCTCCGCACGGCTTTTCTTGATTATTCACTGGTTTCACTGGTTACTAGTTCACTTGATGACTGTTACTTGTTGATTTGGTAGAAATCGACTGATCCAGCTTCCTGCGCTCGGCCTGCTTATATAGGCCTCTAATTACCGCTAGTTATCGGCCTCTCCTTGCCTCTTGGTCCAAAGTCCACGGCTTTTCCGTTCGACATTTCGCCCTCTGCGCACGGCACCAATATCAGGGTCCGAAGTCCGGTGCCGTCCCGTTTCTTCCTTCTGCACACGGCCCTTCGCTGCTCTCCTTTATTGCTGCCCTATTTGGACTCTCCCTGTCCTTGTCTGGAGCTCAGGGCACCACTCTCTCTCGCCGCACTACCGTTACTACGGGCGAATTCGCCGCGTAAGTGGTAACTGGTAGGCCACTGCTTGCATGCGTTTACTCTGCTTCCTTCTTAACTTGTAAGGAGTTATTCAACTCCTCACAAGACTTCACACCTGCGTATGGATACCCGGACTTGTAGTGCCATGCCAGGCCAGTATGCAGCCGTATGTTCTCCAGAGTTTTTCCCATTCCGCCATTAGCTGCCTTTGGATCCGAATGTGCACGCTCAATTATGCTGTGGTTCAGACTCTGGAGAATCCACAATTTCCATTCGAAGCCTTCCACCTCGTCATCCAGATTTGCAGAAGAGACTCTCTTGAAGATGAGACCGTCCACTATCCTCAAATCAGGTAAGTTGGCCAAGTTTTTCTCCACTTCTTGCAACAACTCAGTGTATTCTTCCCCAGCAAACTCGGTGGTCTCGAAGCCGAGCAACTCTGACGGGTCCACCGTTAGCTCTTCAACACAACGCGAAAGGGTATCTGCCACGACGTTCTCGCTTCCTTTCCAGTGTTCGATGTTAAAATGATATCGCTGGAGCTGCAGTGACCACCGAGCCAGCCGACCTGAAAGGTCTTCCATGGACATAAGCGACTTCAAGCTGGCATGATCCGTGATGCACGTAAACGGCATTCCTTCAGCATACGGCAGGAACTTTTAAATGGCCAGCAGGGCCGCGAGACATTCTTTTTCGGTGACGGTGTAGTGAATTGGTGACGATTCATCTTGGCCGAGAAGAACGCTATTGGTTTGTCCTGCCCGTCTTCATCCCGCTTAACAACACTGCACCTACTCCGATCTGGGATGCATCGCACTGGATGTAAAAGTGCCGCTTGAAGTCAGCATGTACCAAAACTGGTACAGTTTTCTTCACGGATTCTGTGAGCGGAGCTGCCAACGTCGCGAAGTTCTTTATAAACCGACGGTACCAACCAGCGCTTCCAAGAAAGGCTCTCACTTCCTTCATGGTCCTTGGCTCAGGCATCCGCCTAATAGCTGATACACGACCTGGATCCATCCGTAGACATCCTCCACCCACTATAAAGCCGAGGTAGGTCAAAGTCTTGAAGCAAAACTTCGACTTACTCAGAGCTATGGTTAACTCCGCTTCTTTCAGACATTCCGCGACTCGGCGAAGATCCTTCATTTGCGTTCTCATTTTTGGCACTAGTATAAGTAGGTCATCCAAGTAGACAAACACATCAGAGCGGATCTCAGCTGGAATTACTCGGTCCATGAGTCTCACCAGCCTCTGTGATGCGTTACAGAGTCCGAAAGGCATCACTCGGAACTGGTAAAAAGGCCGACCAGGAACCGTAAATGCTGTATATTCCTTACTGTTCTTGTCCAACTCAATCTGCCAGAAAGCCGTCTATGCTGGGCAACGGGTAAGCAACTTTAATGATCACCATATTAAGTTTACGTGCGTCTAAGCAGAACCGGTGTTTTCCAGACCTTGACACTATGGTGGTGCGGTTGCTCCAGGGACTTTTACTTTCCTCGATGACTCCGAGCGCTAGCATCTTGTCGACCTCGTCCTCGACCAACTTCTGCTTCGCGGGAAACATCGGATAGCGTCGATCCTTAAACACTTTGGCTCCGTCAATCAGCTCAATCGTGTGCTTCTACAGACTAATGGTCTCTAAGCCATCCCTCTCGAAAGTCAAGAATTGCTGCTTGATCTCCTCCAGCTCTTGTTTCTCGGCTTTGGAAAGCGTCCAGGACTCGGGATCGGCTTTCTCCTCCTCGTCATCCTCGACCTCAGCGTAGTGCTCCTTCTCCCTAGCGTGTATTTCTTCGGCTTTCTTCACGCTTTCGGTATCGATGTGGCCTATTATTGCTGGTGCCAGTTCAAACTCTTGCCAAAAATCCACTCCAAAATAAGCCGGCTGCTCCAGGTAAGGACATAAATAAAAGAAAATGTGCTCTATCCGTCCTCGGTATTCCACAGGCAGCTTGACCCGTCCTATAATCGACCGATCCGTCCGGCAGATGCCGTCCGGACTGCCTAACTGATGTTCTGAGAAGATCCTGTTCCTGATCTCTAGGTACCGTCGCATCCTCTCCGCATAAGGTAAGTATTGTAATTTGGACTTATTGTTATTCTTAGAAAATAAACATTTATTTAATTCTACCAACTCTTCTTCTTTACGGGACTCCTGTCTGGACGCATCTTGTCCGCCCTCGGATCACCCAGCCGACCGTTTTCCGCACAATCCGGACATTTGGGAGACACGGTGTCTGGCTTTCCACACCGGTAGCAGAACAGTCTGCGTTCTGTCGCCGCGCAGTCCCGGAACCTGTAATCCACGGCTACGCAATTCCAGCAGCCCGCTCGGAACGGATTCTTGAGCTTCGCCCGCACTTCGTCCAACTCGTGCCACGGAGGATCCTCACCAGAATCTGGGCCAATAGCCTCGCTAACCTTGGCCTTATCTGCCGGAGGATACCGCATCGGCTGCGTGTACGTGGTCCGTTTACTTCGTCTAAAACTGCGTTCCACCCCGGAGCACTCTTCCAACTGTTCATCCACCGTGAGCACCTTCATCGCATAAACAAATCTTGCTATGCTCTCCCTCAAGCCCTTTTTAATTATCTTATCCAGCTGTCGCTCTGACGGAGTCTTTTTCAGGCGGGACGCTAACTGCTGCATCGCGTGGACGTAATCCTCAACTCCTTCTCCAGGCTGCTGCTCCCTCTGCAGAAATTCATCCTCACCGTCGAAGGATACGCCCCACCGCTCAATTCGCCATTGCGGGTTGGCGGCTACCGGTCCAACATTGGCATACAGGCGCGGCTCCTCGCGGAATTCTGAGGCCCTGCGGTCCTCAAAGCACCAGCTTCGGGCCGGGCCATCGTTTCGGCGCGACCCTGGGCTGCTACTCTCCACATCCTGGAAATCTAACGGCCTTTTGGCGGTTTGGGTGGCACCCTCGGCGGAGGTGGCCTGGAACCGTCCATGCTGGCGACCTGTGTTCGCTTTGGCACCGCACCTTGTGGGGCTTGGCCAGGGGCTCCTGCGGTGATCATTGAATCTGGACGCCTTCGCTCATCTCTTCGCATGCTCTCCAGAGGAAGGTGAGTCCGCTGAGCCGCAGGCCTCGTTCATGAGCTTCATCATGAGCTTCATCAACTCCGTGGCTAGCCGGCGCTGCCCTCCGGGAAAAATGCAGTTCCGTAACAAAGTCGATATGAAAGGTGTGTAGAGAAACGTCTCCTTTGTCCATAGGGTGCAGTATTCCTTTCTGTTTACCTTTTTTCTCAATTGCTCAGAATACATGGAATGCAGCAATCTATGACCTTCTTTATTTTTTCCTCAAGACCTGTAATTTAGTACTCTGAGCTGATCAGATTTTAAACTTTCTTCGACGCAAAATGATCCTGTTCATGAGCTCTTGTTATAATTTGCCTTTGCATGTCTCTCGGTACCATAACTTACTCAGCGTCACTGACTAACTGACTAATGCCACCCTTTAAAAAATAGATATTGTAGGCTTCTTTTCCGTCGTTGAGAATATAAAGTATCGCTCTGAGATGTTCATCTTGCTCCTGCGTTTTTAGAACCACGATTCAATAGATATTGAGTTAGTACCGTCGAAAAAAGGAATTGAGTCTTCCAAATCGCGGAAGCTAACGGCGAAACGTGGTGTTGCTACTTCTTTGCAAAACGTTTTCGCTTATTGGTTCACACATACGCTTACAGAGAATATTAATATGAACGAAGAGCCCTGCAGAATTTGCAAGAAAAAAGCCGTTGAAACTTTAGGCCAAGACTGGGATCAGTGTGACAGATGTGAAAATTGGTATCACTTTCACTGCGCAGGTGTTGATTGCGGCGTTGAAGACAAAGATTGGTAGTGTGATTTGTGTCTTGCAGGTGGTAGATCCGAGAAACCTCACGCAGAAATGCAGCGCTCACCGATAAAGCTTCCGATCCAACAACTCGACGTCGATACGTCTTCCAGCAGCCAAAACAAGGTTATGAAGCACTCAGTATTATCGAAAACGACAACGTTGAACGGAATGACAGCGGTAATGACTCAAATATTAACCAAAACCAACTAATGCTCGACATTTTGGAAGAAAAGAGAGCTTTCAAACAGAGATTCATTGAGGAGAAGTATAAAATTTTACTTCGGATGAACATGCCAGGCGGATCAACACAAAATCCGTTGCAGGGCGCAGCAGAATCACCTTCAAGGTCTCAGATCGCTACAAGACGAGCATCAATTCAAATATCTGGCGCCGGTACATATCAACTCTACTGACTCAATAACGTTCAAACAGGAGAATTGCTGTCCCTCGCAAGATCCGCGAGGGAGAGTGCAATGAGCCTATAGCATCCAATTGCTTGTTAGGATGGATGGATGTTAGGCGCCTAGAATGCATGAGAAAGAAAATTCGTAGTGAACCAGATCTATACAGGAAAATCGACGATCAAATCCAAAATCTTCTTGCTAACTGATACGCAATACAACTGTCTGACGAGGAGGCTAGAAAGGATGATGGTACTTACCGGTATTCATAGCCTTATATCCCAATAAGCCAGAGAAAATTATGCTTGTTTGGGATGTGGCAGCGAAGACGAATGGAATATGCCTCAACGACTTATTGTTAAGCTCTAAGCCTTCAGAGTCGGGAAGGTCGCAGTAAGTGGCGATATCGCAGAAATGTTTCACAGGATCAAAATTCGTAATGAGGACATGCATGCCCAGCGCTTTCTTTGGTATGATCCAAGCCGGAAAAAGATTAACACATTTTATTTTGCGCATCCAACGTTGTTGATTGGAACAATCAATTGGAGAATTGCTGTCCCTTGCAAGGGGAGTGCACTGAGCCCATAGTGTCCAATTGCTTGTTAGGATGGATCATCCAGGGATCAGAAAAATCAAAATGCCACGTATCTATGCACCATTGCGATTGCAAATGGCAGGATCTTCACGATGCAGTTAAAGAGCAATTCAACCTCGATTCAATTTCGCCTCGAAAACTTTTGTCGAGCAAAGACAAGCGAGCCGTTAAAATCCTAGGTCAGACATGCTAAAACAAATCCGGAAGATTTGAAGTGAGACTCCTTTGGCGCAACGATCTACAAGACATTCCCGAAAGTCGTACAACTGCTGTTAGGCGCCTAGAATGCATAAGAAAGAAAATTCGTAGTGAACCAGATCTATACAGGAAAATCGACGATCAAATCCAAAATCTTATTGCTAGCTGATACGCAATACAACTGCCTAACGAGGAGGCTAGAATGGATGAAAATAAAACCTGGCACTTACCGATATTCATATCCTTATATCCGAGTAAGCCAGAGAAAATTATGCTTGTTTGGGATGTGGCAGCGAAGACGAATGGAGTATGCCTCAACGATTTATTGTTAAGCGGACCGGACTGCTTGAACCCACTTATCGATGTGCTGTAAGCCTTCAGAGTGGGGAAAGTCGCAGTAAGTGGCGATATCGCAGAAATGTTTCACAGGATCAACATTCGTAATAAAGACATGCATGCCGAGAGCTTTCTTTGGTATGATGCAAGCCGAAAAAAGATCAACACTTACGTCATGCGTGCTATGAGCCATTCACCATTCATAGCCCACTACGTGCGCGACAAAAATGCCGAAATCCATCAGCGTCAATTCCCATTGGCCTTGAAGGCAATTCAGCGCGCACTCTACGTCCACGACTTTATCGACAGCATGAGGGACGAGCAAATAAGAGGTGGATTTCAGATTCGAAACTGGGCGTCAAAAAAAATATCGTGGGCGCTACAGAAAAGTTTTTGCGTATGTATTGGGATCCCCATAACGATGTATTTAAGTTTGTATGCAGATTCGCAAGACTTAAAAGAGATGTCCTAGCCGATACTGCAGTTCCGACTAAAAGAGAGGTGCACCAGGTGCTCATGTCGATTTTCGACCCTTTGGGTCTACTGTCTTGCCATACAATCGGCTTAAAAATACCTCTTCAGATAATATGGCGCGCAAATATCAAGAGCTACCAGAATCATTATTGGAAGATTGGCACCAGTGAAAGCTGTTACTGCACTAAGTTGCAGCAATTAATATTCTAAGATGTTACTCCCCACCTTTGCTCTGCTATATGCTATCTGCGAGAATCCCAAGAGGACAGGGTGGACGTAATGCTCGTGGCTGCCAAAAGCAAAGTGGCATCTTTAAAAACTCACGTTAGCGAAAAAGATTGCCAGCGTGCGTAATCTTCGGATCAACAATGCTACATTCTGGTCGGACTCAAAAACTGTGCTACAATGGCTGGTTATGGATCCTCGCAACTTTCAACAATTTGCGATGCACAGAATCGGAGAAATCCTGGACAACACTTGTGCTGATAAATGGCGATGGATCCCATCAAAGCTTAACGTTGCGAATGGAGCCACAATAGTGGTTGGAAACCCTCGTCTGGAAATATATGTACCTTTCCGGGCCTGGATTCCTGAAAAGCGGATCAAATGAGTGGCCATCGTATTCTTCAGAGCCAAAAGAAATTGATACGACTGTGCTACGCAAACATAACTTTGCAACTCGACAAGCAACAAAAGTCTTACTTGACATCGAATAGTTCTCTGATTGGCGCCGCCTTTAGAGTGCCGTCGCAGTGATGCTGCAATGTATCCAGCGACTGCGAGCCAAACGCCGTAAAGCCAAAACGCTTACTGCAACTACGACTTTTCACATCGAAAGGACACAGGAGCTGCTATACAAATATTCACAGGAATTCGAGTTCGTGAAATCCATATCTGCAAGGAGTAGACTGACTGGCTTAAACGCGTACCTCGAAGATAAGGGAATTCAGTGCACCAGAGCTAGAGTAAACGCCGTCGACAATTTTATGGATGCGAAAATATAACCAACGAAAGGCGAATTACATTTTTTGCAAGTGCGCTCATCATCTCGCTCACTCGCAAACTGTTATAAATGATATAAAATCCACATTCTATATCTTGCGCCTGCACAAATCCTTAAGAAGAGCCTGTCAAAGATGCAAAACTTATAGCGCTATGCCAAAGCCTCCTCATATTGCAGCAATTCCCAAACTCAGGTTGACCAGTTTCGGAAATCCAATCACCTACACCGGCGTGGATTATACTGGTATACCTTGGAAGACGCAAAGAAAAAAAATTGGGTTGCGCTGTTTACATGCTTAACATTGCGTGCGGTTTGAGATTGCGCACAGACTGGATACAAGTTCCTGTATAATGTGTTTTGCTAATTTCATGGCACTTCGTGGAACGCCCCGTGAAATTTTCTCTGATAACGGCACTAATTTCAAAGCCACGGAAAAAGCTGTGCGAGAGGAGTTGATCAAGATTAATTTTGAAAAAATATCAATCAAGTTTGATGGCATTAAGTGGAGATTCAGCCCTCAGGCGCACCCCACATGGGCGGGACATGGGAACGATTAGTTTGCCCAAAAAATTTATTCAACGACGAAAGCTTAAGAAGTTCATTAATGCAGGCACAGTTCATCATTAACTTGCGCCCGCTAACTTTCGTCAGCCTGGACACCAAATATGATTTTGCACTCACTCCAATCCATCTCCTTATAGGTTCAGCAAATGGTTACAAGCCGGTCACAGCTAAGAAAATGAACTTGAGACGTCATTGGCAGAAGGTACAGCTTTTTGAAGACGGGTGAAGGAGTTTACGGTGCTTACTAGACACGCTTAGTGGTTCGAAAAGTGCCCTCCTATAACTTTTGGAAGTATCGTTATAGTCGTCGATGAAAACCTGCCCAGGAACTTATGGTTAAAGGGTCGCATAATAAACACTATAGTAGCCAAGGTCGGACAAGTACGCCGGGCGACTATTCAAACTCGGCAAGGCGTTCTGGATCCAAGATTGCGGTTCTAGGTGTCGGCCTGGAAGATTGTAACTGACCACCCGAGGATCAATTACAGGGGGGGAATGGTGCTGCCATAAGTTCCTTGTAAAACTTCTTTATTTTTTAGTTAAATCGTATGAAATATATATATCATATCGTTACAAATTTGTTAAAAAGGGACATCACAAGAAGCGTCGCGATTTTACTATTGGCAAGAAAACGAGGGAAAAAAGACAATGTTTTTAAGCGTGCACAGCAAGGTAATTATACATCACATTGATTCGGAGGCAGTATTTTAGTTAAGTAAACATAAATTTGAAGGAGTCTAGTTTTCTGCTATCTGGCTGTAGTTATATTTTGAGGTTGGGCTCTTGTTGTTGTTGCAAGTAGATATTACAGCGACGAAATAAAGTTTCAGAAGTTTACACAGATTGTAACAAAAAAATTTTTTTTTCAAGCTTTCATCTTTTCACTGTTTACTTATACCGGCTGAGCCTCCAATTGTGGGATTTTGGTTTATTATTGTTTATTGTTTGGGTTGATTAAGTATTAAATATAGAAATACACTTTAGCAAAATTGAACTTGAATTAGATCTGTCGTCTTCTCGTCCTTGGTTATCGTCTTAGAAGCACTCTAGTCAAAGGCTGGAACTCAACACTCAGTTTTCTCGTCGTCTGCATTAGCCAACTATCGCTTTTTGCTCATCCTCGTCGTTCGTCTTTTACCTTTATTTATTCACCATTCATAGCCCACTACGTGCGCGACAAAAATGCCGAAATCCATCAGCGTCAATTCCCATTGGCCTTGAAGGCAATTCAGCGCGCACACTACGTCCACGACTTTATCGACAGCATGAGGGACGAGCAAATGGCAATCAACATATCCAGCCAAGTACGAGAGGTTCAAATAAGAGGTAGACTGGGCGTCAAAAAAAAAAAATCGTGGGCGCTACAGAAAAGTTTTTGCGTATGTATTGGGATCCCCATAAAGATGTATTTAAGTTTGTATGCAGATTCGCAAGACTTAAAAGAGATGTCCTAGCCGATACTGCAGTTCCGACTAAAAGAGAGGTGCACCAGGTGTTCATGTCGATTTTCGACCCTTTGGGTCTACTGTCTTGCCATACAATCGGCTTAAAAATACTTCTTCAGATAATATGGCGCGCAAATATCAACTAGGACCAAGAGCTACCAGAATCATTATTGGAAGATTGGCACCAGTGAAAGCTGTTACTGCACCAAGTTGCAGCAATTAATATTCTAAGATGTTACTCCCCACCTTTGCTCTGCTATATGCTATCTGCGAGTATCCCAAGAGGACAGGGTGGACGTAATGCTCGTGGCTGCCAAAAGCAAAGTGGCATCTTTAAAAACTCACGTTAGCGAAAAAGATTGCCAGCGTGCGTAATCTTCGGATCAACAATGCTACATTCTGGTCGGACTCAAAAACTGTGCTACAATGGCTGGATATGAATCCTCGCAACTTTCAACAATATGCGATGCACAGAATCGGAGAAATCCTGGACAACACTCGTACTGATCAATGGCGATGGATCCCATCAAAGCTTAACGTTGCGAATGGAGCCACAATAGTGGTGGGAAACCCTCGTCTGGAAATATATGTAACTTTCCGGGCCTGGATTCTGAAAAGCGGATCAAATGAGTGGCCATCGTATTCTTTAGAGCCAAAAGAAATTGATACGACTGTGCTACGTAAACATATCTTTGCAACTCGACAAGCAACAAAAGTCTTACTTGACATCGAATACTTCTCTGATTGGCGCCGCCTTTACGGAGCCGTCGCAGTGATGCTGCAATGTATCCAGCGACTGCGAGCCAAATGCCGTAAAGCCAAAACGCTTACTGCAACTACGACTTTTCACGTCGAGAGGATACAGGAGCTGCTATACAAATATTCACAGGAATTCGAGTTCGTGAATGAAATCTATTCGTTGCAGTCAAAAAAATCCATATCTGCAAGGAGTAGACTGACTGGCTTAAATGCGTACCTCGAAGATAAGGGAATTCTGTGCACCAGAGCTAGAGTAAACGCCGTCGACAATTCTATGGATGCGATAATATTACCCCCGAAAGGCGAATTACATTTTTTGCAAGTGCGCTCATCATCTCGCTCACTCGCAAAATGTTATATATGATATAAAATCCACATTCTATATCTTGCGCCTGCACAAATCCTAAAGAAGATCCTGTCAAAGATTTTGGATTTTGGGATTTGGTTTATTATTGTTTATTGTTTGGGTTGATTAAGTATTAAATATAGAAATACACTTTAACATAATTGAACTTGAATTTGGTCTCTCGTCTTCTCGTCCTTGGTTATCGTCAAAGGCTGGAACTCAACACTCAGTCTTCTAGTCGTCTGCATTAAGCCAACTCTCGCTTTTTGCTCATCCTCGTCGTTCGTCTTTTACCTTTATTTGTAGTCTTCTCGACTTTTGTCTTAGCTTTTAGATCTCCCATCTTTCGTAGTTCTTGTTCAGCTTAATGGTTGCTGTCTAGGGTAAACATGCTTGCTCCTTAAAGCAGGCACACCCCACATTTATATATACAAAACATTTTACTGCTACCACTGATTTGAATTTGTAAACAAAAATAAAATTATGCTGAAATATAAAAAATAAAAAATATATTCTTATCTTCATCATTAACCCAATAGTAAATAGGATACCAAGTATGAAAAGTAGAAGACGGACAAGAAAAGGAACGGACGAACAAGTTCAAAATACATACGAACCGAAATACTACATACTAATAGTTGCTTTCACGCATGCTAAGACATTTTTGTGTCCAGTTTCGTTGTATTAAATGAGTAGTCTATATGTTGTATGGTTAGTGTTCTCACATGTAAGTATTAAGATTTTACTTAGTATAACATGGAATTTTGAAACAAAAATGTGGTTGAAATTTGAATATTCTTCTCCTGAAACATCCTGCCCCCTTGAAAAGGTCGACTTTCAATTTCAACAGGAAGCGGTGCTATCTGACGGATCGGCCTGCGGAACACGCTCTTACATCCTGACCAGGAATAGCTGCTGTTACTCGAGTGAGCTTTCATTGCTACGGCGGATAATTTTCCTGGTGAATCAGCACTAATTGTCCCACTTAAGTTTTTGGCTGAGGAGTGTTCCACTATGCTCGTACTTGAATAGTGTGCAAGTAATCGCACTGCCACAAACGAGCTGCAACCGGTCCAGATAACGTAAATCTGTATGATCATCTAAAATATGTTCAAACGCCGCTACCAATGATGTTCCGATCAATGGTCTGGGGACAACGCTTCTCCATCGTTTGCTTAATCTGAAATATGTGCGATTGGCCTCGAGCTTAATTTCGCAACCACTTCAGTGAATATAGTTGCGAGCTCTTCAAAGGTAAGGTTTGCTTCAGCCATATTCTTTAATAATAATGATTTGGCTGGTTTCACAGCCGCTCCTACAAACCGCCAAATTGTGGGGTTCGGGGCGGTATAAGACTAAATTGAAATCCCTTTGCTGCACTATAGAAGATCAGACCGTAATATGCAGTTTTTTAATTTTGAAATCTTTCATTTTCGTTGCGGCTGCCGTCAATTTTTTAGCGTTTTCGCAGTAACTGCGCTGAGGAACTCCGCGCCAAGCTACAAATCTTTGAATGCATGCTTGAAATGTATTAGTAGACAATTCAAATACTACTTCTATGTGCATTGCTCATCCATTTTCGCTGCGGCTTTCTTTAAGTTTGTAGCGTTGTCGCAGTAAATGCGCTGATCTACAAATCTTTGAATGCATGCTAGAAATGTATTAGTAGACAAATCAGACTTCTACTTCAATGTGTATTGCTTTTTCCTTGTAATATGTATGACGTCACAACACATGGGAAACAAACAACGACACCCGTAACAAGAAACAGTGAGTGCATTCGTGGACAACCTTCTTTGCTAATTCCCACAAACTTCTGATTTACTAACGATACTAAAACCTTAGGTCTTGCGTGAAGATTGAAACGGTGGAGAAATTGAATATTAAGTGTAGAAAAACGATTGTTTCTCGGCAACATGGCCGGAAATTTCTGCTTCTGACAACTTTCCGCCCACTCTCATATCGTTTTAAAAACCTTTTTCAAACTTAATTTCATGCATAAAAGGTGATCGCTGTATCTTATCGCTGTGTTTTTTAATATAAGCAACTTGCGACTTGGATCTAAGCTATTGAACCCTGGATACATGTGGGGAATGATGAAAATCGAGCGAATGTTGTCCTCGTTGTTGCATATACCCATTGATCGTCTTGATTCTCTTAAGTCAGGTAAAAACTCAAACCGAAAAATGAATTTGTCGGGCCTAAGTTGCCAGGCTAAGCCTAACATTTTAGTAAGTTCTTGCTCGTCTTCAAGTAAAGATGTACAGATCAGACCGTATTGTGTCTGCGATTGGAAATTGTGATTGAAATATATCGGACATATAACGTGAGCTGCGAATAGCCAAAAACGGAGTAAAAGATAACCCTATATAAACGTATTAAGGCATAGTTCTGTAGGATATCCTTGGCTACCGATCTCCAAAGTATGAGTTGAAACCTTCTGTCCCTTTTATCTACAATAAATTGTCTAAACATTTTTGTGATGTCTTCTGATGATTCATGGTTGTTTAGCCGGATTGACAAAACTGTTGTGACTAAATCTTGTTGGATCGTTGGTCACACAAGAAGTATATGGTTTAACGTTGTGCCTGAAGTTGTTTTTGCTGATGCGTCAAAAACGACACGCAGCTTAGCTGTGAGGCTCTGTAGCTTCATAACATGTGGGTTATAATAATGTGTCAGATTCTATCTACGTTGCGAATTGGCGACATCTGGCCTTGCGAAATATACTCGTTAATAATAAAACGTCTCGCTCAAAGAGTTTTTCAAGAGTGGAAAGTCAGATTTAAGCGATTTAGAACGATTGTCCAAGACTAGTGAGTTCTTCCTTGAATGGAAGACGTACCTCTAAACGACCTTTGCTATTGATTGATATCGTTTTTGGAAAATGCTCTTTACAAAGGGATTCCTTCCTCTCCTGGATAACGAGATCTTAAACTCCTAAATTTCCAAAAATTTTCGAGGGTATGCTGTTATTAAACCAAGTTTCAACTGTGAGCCTCCTCAGAGCAGCTGGAATTGCCACCAATGATAAAGCCGAACGCCGTATTCAACAAGCTGGGCAAGCCAAATTGAACACTTGCCAACCCGGATAGCGTTGAATTTTTTTTATAGATATTGATAATAATTCTAAAAATTGGCAACGAAGAGTTTTGCAGACCCTATCCCATTCTGGTCATTTATCTAATGTTTGCCTCTTCTCGTAACTAAGCCTGCAAGCCTCATGCTGGGCAAGCTTAACAAATTCGAAATATAGTCAAGAAAACTTAAAACATCATTATCACAGCGATCTTTAAGTCAAGCCAGGGCTAATGGATAATATTATTAAGATACTTGATACTTTGCTAACGTCGGTAACCTTGACTTCGCAGAAATATATGTCTCAGCAATTCCTGCCTTTCCAGTATCGGCGTTAAGCAATTCTTCGAATTGTGTTTGCACCTGGCATATTTGACGAAAGTAGGAATCCAAAATCTGAATATTACACTAACGAAGAATAATTTTCTAAAATGAAAACGCAGAACAAAAAATTCAGTAGTTATTGGCAAAAAACGCCGGTAATCCAAAATAAGGAGCTTTGGACTTCTGTTTTGTATTATTTGCGCCTCGGTGCATGTGCAGAAAATGTGCGAAGTGATTTATATATATGTAACCGATTTATTTACTATACGGTTTACGTTACAGATTTGTCGATTTGCGATGCTCCCTCCTTCTTGACGCGAAGAATTGACATTCGAACGAAGAAGCGGCTGGAGTTGAGGTCCCGTTGCGATGGTATTGGCAAAAGAGATTTTAATGTTCCGCTCCACATTCTGCAGCAACAATTTAAGAAAAAACCTGATAACGAATATCATATAATAAACGCCGAAGATGAATTTGCAACTGCAAGATTAACTTAGGTTGATGACTTTCCTGTCACGGTCGCCAAAATAAGTTTGAGTTGTTTGTGGAAGATAATGGCCGCAATTGCAAAATAATAAAACGGCTGTCGATATTACTGTCTATATTTAATACGTTCGGATTATCGAATTTTTTGTTTCGTCTTCTCGATTGCCATCTTCAGCTCTTGCAAGACGAATGCCATACATGTTTTTAGATTTTACATATTATAAGAGAAAATTAACATCCTCAAAAAACACCATCAGCTCATCTTCCAAGTTGGCAAACGCCACGATAGCATTCAAATGCCTGACGAGCATTCAAAAGTAGCATTAGCATTTACCTAGATGTGCCAATGGAATCAGACACATTAAAAAAGTCCACAAATGCGCCAATTTGCATTGGCATCAGGCTATAATATTTTCCATTATGTAAAACACACTCTGTATCCTTTTTTCTCCTTTTCTAATTTTTATAACCCAATTTTTTGAAATTTTTGAATGTATTTTCCGTGTATTGCAAGTTGTGCATATTTCGTGCAAAGTTTTCCTAATTTTTTACAGTATTTGTAATGAGCCGTACTTTGGTGTTATCAGAATCTACCTACCTACCCTACCCAATTCTTGAGAAAGATGCCAATATGCAAATTTAACAATAACAATAACAAAAACCGTTTTTTACGGATGGACTGTGTGGAAAGAGGGCATTACACCATCCATCGTCTATCAAAAGTCACAGTGGCGTATGCAGAATTTGCCTACATTAAACTCTTGTAGAAGTACTTTTCTAGCTCTCATATAATTTTAGTTGTATGGATTAGTTGTTGAATGATTATCTGATTTTTTGAATAATGGCTTATATCAACATTGTATTCAAATTGCAGACTGGGGGAGCGTTAACCTCCCAAGCCCTCTTTTGAATAATGGCTTATAACAACATTGTATTCAAATTGCAGACTGGAGGAGCGTTAACCTCCCAAGCCCTCCATCTCTTTCGACTACGTCTCTGGTTCACAGAAACTAAGACGGCCGCATTGTCAATTCAAACTCTTTCGCGCCAAGACTTTAGAGTCGCACCGAAAAAACATCGGCTAAATATTGGCTACAAACGTGCGTTTAAGAACATAAATTCCACCGTCAAGTAGTACATTTTTGGCACGGCAAAACCATACATCTTTGAAAGACATGGTGCTCTGTGGTACTAGACCATAACCCCACGTTAGCCAATGTTTTTTTTCGGAGCAACTCTATGGTCTTGGCGCTTATGAAAATGATTTGATATGGCGGCCATATTTGCTTTTGTGAACCAGAGACGTCGTCAAAAGAATGGTTGGGTCTTGGGAGCTTAACGCTCCCCAGGCAGAATTTTGAATACGGAGTAGATATTGTTGAACTTTTGTGCTCTATAAACAGTACAGCACAAGCAAGTGGCCCAACGAAACTAAGCACGAGCTTTTTACGCAAGGGCCCTTTTAGCATAGTGGGCAAATATCGAAGTCGCGAGGAAAACACAAATAACATAATATAGACCCATTTATAAAAAAACTAAAACTAAGTACGGTGGAAATATGTTAAAATTGTAGTTTTTAAGACAGGGATCGAGGTTGAAATCCAAATGTGATTATTTAGATTGTTATAATTATTATAAAGAACACGAAAGGGTTCAGGAAGGCCAAAATTTGAGGTACATCTTGGCAAGTTAAGAGGATGGTAGTTGCGGGTTGTTCTAAAAGGCACATTTAAATTTAAGCGGCTTACCAATTTTATGGAGTCAATATCACCTTGGACAAGATTGGGTATAGAAATAATTCTAAGCATGATTCTACGATTTACAAGAGTAGGTAAATTAAGCAATAGTAATCTACTAGAGTAAGAAGGCAACCTTGCGTTTTGATCCCCTTCAAACCACGAAGGGCTAAAATTAGAAATTTCGATTCAATACGATCAATGTGTACTTGCTATTGGGAACTCCAAAAGGGAGCGCAATATTCTAAATTAGGACGGATTAGGCAAGTAAATAATTATTTAGTTGTATAAGGATCGTCAAATCCTTTTGACCATGTAAGCGATGGTCCAAGAACACTTATAGCCTTGTTAACAGTAGACTTTATGTGACACATGTCGAATTTGTAACCATGTTGATAAGGTGATATTATTGAGGAACAAAAATGTTGAAAAGAGAAGTAATATTGAGCTTAAATGCTTTAGCTTTTGTGTAAACCAAGAGGAAGACTGTCAGAAACGCATTCATTAAAAAAGTGTTTAAAACGCTATAGAATAATTCAGTGGCACTTTCCATATCCATGCAATTGTATAAGTTTGTCCAGTTGTATTCGGAAATCGAGTAGTTTGGCTTATGAAAGTTGCATTTACGGAAGCATTTCGTTTTAGTTTCTGGTATAAGGGCAGGCTTGGGAAATTGTCAATTCCATTATGGGATAGTCTCGGTCCTCAGGGAAAATTAGAGGGTCATTTCTATATACAACAACCTCGGACGGATCCAAAACAATTACAACATCTAATTGCCTATTTAAAGAGTTACGGATAAAGCTAATTTGTTGTAATGCTGGTCTTAAAGTCCATTATCAAAGCTATCATCCGACAAGTGAGTCTGTAGGAGAGCACCAAGATATCTGGTAGATTAAAAACACCCAAAACAATCAAATGATACATGCCAGAAAGAAGAGATAAAACAGATTTTATAGCAGACAAATGATGATAACAAAATATTACAGAGAGATACTCGTGTATTGTTACAAAAACAAACACTAAGAGCATTGGCAAAGCATGCACAAGAGAATGAAATTGCAATAGCAATGCACAGGTATTAGGCAATTTAAAATAAAACATTTAAAACTTTAATAATGAGTAAAGATACAAATGAAAAGCCTAGTTCCAAACACACATAATGCAGTTTAGCTAAGCTTGGTTAAGAAAAATGCACCCGTACTTTAAGAAATTAATTAAAATCACAAGACAAACACAACCGATCACAAGCGACGCTAAATCGAATCAGTTTTGGTAAGCCAATATTTAAAAGTTCAAATAACCAACTAACCACTAATTCATAGCTTTAAAAAAAATAAAAATTTTAAGACTTACCGAACCATTAACCGAGCGCCGATTTATTCCGCAAATAAACCGGAACCGTTCAAGATAAAATCATAACCTTTTTGAAATTTTAATTACGAATTGACAAACATTCTATATATAGCGGAATTGTGTTTTCATATTACTATTAAAGATTTTCTTAATCTTAGATTCCTTGTTGAGCGAAAAAGAATTTTTGTTGTGGTTTAAGTTGTCGCAACACCCGTAAGTGCCGTGGAAATCGCGTTGACCTCTTAAGCCCCCCATCTCTTTCGACTGCGTCTCTGGTTCACAGAAACAAAGATGGCCGCCTTGAAAATTCAAATTGGCTACAAAAGTGCGGTTAAGAACGTAAATTCCACTGTCTAGGAATAACCGCGAAATTTTTGGAACAGCGGCACCCCAAAGGACCATCTTTGAAAGAAATTTTGTTTGAGCCTGATCCCTGTTCCAGCATATCGACAAACCGGTTCTTAAGCTGGAACCTTATCAATCGTTAAGTTCAAACACCGAACCAGACCAAAATCAAATTGAAATGACTTTACATCCCCAAATATCTCAACCGTTTCGCTTGGATGAACTCTGTGGGACGTGGACTATTATACCCTCTTTACTCACTGTTCATTGGTGGGAAAACGTATGCCCTCTTTCCACACAGCCCATACTTTGGAAACGGTTTGAATTTTTGACAAAAGTGAAACTCCGATTTCCATGTTGAATGTTGAAAATTCCAAGCGTTTCCAACGGATGGAATGTGTGGAAATAGGGCATTAGATATAAAAATTAAACGCACAATAGGTTCAATATAAAATATTCAGTGATTTTATTTTTGTTGTGATCGGAGTTGCAACGATTCTGAACTTACATTAGCCGTAAACTTGACTTTAAAATCTACACGTATTAGCTCGACAATTTTAGCGATATAAGGAATGCGAAAAATAACAGCAATATACTAGCCTGATTTCCTTGCCGCATTAGTGGACTTTTTAAATGTGCATGATTCCATTGGCGGCTTAGCATTTAGCACGAATAGATGATCTCGGTTTGTTTACTCCTGATAAAAATCATGAATATGAGCAAGTATACGGATATCTTTAGTGCTCAGCAGGTCATCCTTAATGCTATCGAGGCATTTGCCAACTTGGGCGACGAGAAAGGGAAGATGATGGTGTTGTTTGACTGCTTTGCAAGGGAGAGCACCACAGTTACTAAAAAAGAGCTAGGATACCCGTACTATGGGAGTATTTTCCTGCCGCAGATGCAGCACGATTTACTGCGCTTGCTATTGTTTTCAGTAATTTTAACGCTAAATTGATTTTATATTCAAATGAAATCAGATAAACCCCGCTGCTATAGAGGTGGCACTAAGGAAATGTCGTCAAGTATCAGTATTTTCCGGTATTTTTTTTAATGTTTGGGGCAAATGATTTTTAATCGCATTTGCTTATCGCATTTATTTTAAATGCGGCATTTAGCTTTATGGGATTCCTTGTGTAAATAAATGCGCATTAGGCTAAATGCGTTTTAATGCGCCAATGGAATCCGGCTATAAAACTGTATAGAAGCGCTGCCTGTGCAGCGCCCACCTTTGAGCATTTGACTAGTTGATGGCGGTCGGCTCTAAACAAGGGATTTGTGACAAATTTAAACTCACATCCCACAAACCGATAACCGCTGATTTTAAAAGCTGTGGCTTACCCACTATTTTGGCTGTTGAACATGGGATTTTTTCGGAACTGGACTATCCGTTCAACGGGTGGTGAATGAATCTCTATGAGAAGATGCTATTACGCGAGTTTCTTTTCGTTATCGGAGTAAACGCAATAGATCAGAGCTGTCGTCTACACCTAGCAGACTCAAGTACGAGCGTTTGAAGGAAAATTATATTTGTTTGATTTGATTTGTAAATGAATACTAACAAAATCTGAAAAACAAAAATGGTCAAACGCAGTTTTTTCACATCGGTTTGGCTAATGCTGTTAGAGATGGGGAAGCGTGTTTTTATATTGAATTAGGCTCCAATGTCTTAATTTTATTCGTTATTTTCTCGATATTTATAAAAAAAGCTGGGAACGTTATTATACCCTTGCAGAGGTTATTATAATTTCAGTCAGAAGTTTGCAACGCAGTGAAGGAGACGTTTCCGACCCTATAAAGTATATATATTCTTGATCAGCATCACTATTAGAGTCGATCTAGCCATGTCCGTCTGTCCGTCCGTCTGTCCGTCTGTCCGTCCGTCTGTCCGTCCGTCTGTCCGTCTGTCCGTCCGTTTATATGCAAACTAGTCTCTCAGTTTTAAAGCTATCTGCATGAAACTTTCCCAAAAGTTGTCTTTCTATTGCAGGTAGTATATAAGTCGGAACGAGCCGGATCGGACGACTATAGCATATAGCTCCCATAGGAACAATCGGAAAAATAAATGAAAAAAATTATAACTTTGCTGTTTTTTAATTTTTTTTTTTTAGTTCTTCGACATTTAGTAATGGTTTAATATTTCAGAATTATGGTTTAAATTTTATCAAAATCGGACGACTATAGTATATAGCTCCCATAGGAACAATCGGAAAAATAAATGAAAAAAATTATAACTTTGCTGTTTTTTAATTTTTTGTTTAGTTCTTCGACATTTAGTAATGGTTTAATATTTCAGAATATCGGTTTAAATTTCATCAAAATCGGACGACTATATCATATAGCTCCCATAGGAACAATCGGAAAAAAATAAAAAAAAACTTATAACTTTGCTGTTTTTTAATTTTTTTTTTAGTTCTTCGACATTTAGTAATGGTTTAATATTTCAGAATATCGGTTTAAATTTCATCAAAATCGGACGACTATATCATATAGCTCACATAGGAACAATCGGGAAAAAATAAAAAAAACTTATAACTTTGCTGTTTTTATACCCTTGCAGAGGGTATTATAATTTCAGTCAGAAGTTTGCAACGCAGTGAAAAAGACGTTTCCGACCCTATAAAGTATATATATTCTTGATCAGCATCACTAGTAGAGTCGATCTAGCCATGTCCGTCTGTCCGTCCGTCTGTCCGTCTGTCCGTCCGTCTGTCCATCTGTCCGTCCGTTTATATGCAAACTAGTCTCTCAGTTTTAAAGCTATCTGCATGAAACATTCCCAAAAGTTGTCTTTCTATTGCAGGTAGTATATAAGTCGGAACGAGCCGGATCGGACGACTATAGCATATAGCTCCCATAGGAACAATCGGAAAAATAAATGAAAAAAAATTATAACTTTGCTGTTTTTTAATTTTTTGTTTAGTTCTTCGACATATAGTAATGGTAAAATATTTCCGATTTACGGTTTAAATTTCATCAAAATCGGACGACTATAGCATAAAGCTCCCATAGGAACAATCGGAAAAATAAATGAAAAAAAATTATAACTTTTCTGTTTTTTAATTTTTTGTTTAGTTCTTCGACATATAGCAATGTTTAATTATTTCAGAATTATGGTATAAATTTTATCAAAATCGGACGTCTATAGCATATAGCTCCCAAAGAAATAATAAAAATATATAAAATAACTATCTAATAATTGAGCTGCAAATCATCATAGTTTCAATGTTTTTTTTTAGCACATACTCAAGTAAATCATAATTTAAATGTTTTCAAAAGTATTTAATTAATGCAATAGCTGCAAGGGTATATGAACTTCGGCTTGCCGAAGTTTGCTTTCCTTCTTGTTTTTAAAATAGTTTAAAAGAGGTAAGAGTCGCACTACGAAAAATTCGGATACCATATTTTTCATAAGCATGATATAAGCATCGGTAAACTAGCAATGCGTTACACGTTTCATCTTCCCCGTGGACGTTTTCTCACCGGCCAAACGCATAAGACCGAGTTTGCTCAGTGTAATCGCGAGTTCTGCCATATTAATAAACCAAGTAGATGTTTAAAAAAGTTCAAAATTAACGCGGGTTCTATAGTTCCCAAATCCTAGAGAAATCGTCCCAAAAATAAGTGCTGAGAATTTTGATAGATTTGTGATTAGAATGTTTTGAAGGCAGTCTTTTTACCATCAAACTGTTTGAAAAATACTTTTTTTCGGCTACATATTTAAGAGAAACTTGGGTTAAAGTTGGGATTTTTGACAAATGTGAAACTCCAATTCCCACAGAACACATCCACAATCAGTTGCTAATCAAAACATAAACAAATTCAACAATCTTGATTTTTGTTTTCTGTTCAGATCAGCTGTTTTCGGGGAAAGTGGCACTGTGTGCCTTAATTTAAAAAAAAATTAAAGAATCAAAAGTTACCTAATATGTAAACAAGACTTTAAAATATCAAATACCATCTATAATTTTATGTAAATATTTTATTTGTTTCCGTCTTTGTATACAAAATATGTCCCAAGGAAGAAATATATTTTTTTTATATATAACATGTGAAGAATTTAGGGGGACAACTGGATTGTTATGAGGAAAATCTGCGTTATGCGAGATTATTAAGGGGACAAGCTGATTTTTTATCTGGCAAAACTTTTTTATAGGTCCAAATGGATAAATTCGAGCACAGCGCAAGACATTGTAAGTCTCTAAAGCAAAGCATGATTATGTGTGAATACTAATATTAATTTCATTCAGGCACGGATTTAAGCAAAACTGAAGATATCATACCCCGAGATAATGTCACTGAAGCCCAATAATGTCGAAATGTTGACATTCCTTAACATGAGCTTCTGGATCCGAAGAAACATTGACTTGTAACATGTAACCTGGAACTTTTTATTTTTAGTTAGCTATGAACAAGTTACATTTTACTTGTGTGTCATTGCTTAAGGATGTAAAAAATCAATTATTCATAAATAATTAATGTTTTTTCGTTATGTGCAGTGCTTTATTATCCCAAGTAATCCAAATGGATAAATTCGAGCACAGACATTGTAAGTCTCTAAAGCAAAGCATAATTATGTGTGAATACTGACATTAATTTTGTTCAGGCACGGATTTAAGCAAATCTGAAGAAATCAAATCACGGAAATGAGCTTCACTAAAGCCCAAGAATGTCGAAATGTTGACATTCCTCAACATGAGCTTCTGGATCCGAAGAAACATTGACTTGTAACTTATAACCAGGAACTTTTTATTTTTAGTTAGTTACGAATTGTGTGACATTGCTTAAGGACGTAAAAAATCAATTATTCATAAATAATTAATGTTTTTTTCGTTATGTGCAGTGCTTTATTATCCCAAGTTGTTACGGACCTGGTGTCTTGATAGGGCAAGGCCGTCTGGTCAGTCCAGCTCATGGTAGTGTTCTTTCCTGCCTTCAGTCCACACAACAGCCCAGCTGATCAGCGATCTCAGATTGACGAAATCAAAACGAAACAAAATGTAAAAAATAATTGCTTGTGTTTGTCTGGGCTTATAGGAAAATTAATATATTCTTTAAGATATTCATACATCTGTGCACTCCATTAAGAATTATTTTAAAGATTTAATTTTACATCTCCACTTGGTATCAAAAATGATTCGAGACCTCCACAAATTTGCATATTTTTCTCATTAGGTTTTTTTTATTTTGCTTTTTATTTTATGTGAAGTGTATATAATTAAAGTTAAAAGTTTCACATCCCTAAGTTTTTAATTAATTATATTATTATATTAAGAAAATAAATAATGTTTTTAAATATTCAAAATGTAAGAATGGGTCAATTAATAAATATAAATAGGTATTAACAGATCAACAAAATAAGAATGAAAATTATATTAGGGCGGACGAATAAATATTTTATAAATTACTAGGGACAAAAGTTCGAATAAATTGGGAAGTGGATAACTAAACAATTAAATTATTTATAATATTTTCGCTATTCTTTCGACCTTTTTTTATTTAAAATTTAACAAATTTAACTGGAGCTTTAATTTTAAATATATATATGTATATATTTGTCCCAGAAGTTTTCGGTGCCCGTGTGATGCGGTGTGTCCATACGTTGAATAATTTATTTTTGGTTATTCCCTATTTTTAATATATTTTTCTATTTCTTATCGGAACGGACTCACCTTTTTGGTGGACGGTTCCGTTTTCAACTTCCGATCTCTGAGCTCTCTTTGTCGGTCGTTCAACACTTGCCCAGAATCTTTCTTTCTTTTCCTTTGTATTATTTGTTTTAAAAAAAAATTTTCTTAGATCTAACTCTCTTTTAAGAAAATAAACTTTAATTTAACTTCTTTTTCAAATTTTTAACCGGACCATTCCTCCGGTTATTCCTAGAGGGTGGAAATAACGTTCCTAACCGCACGTTTCTAGCCGATATTTAGCTAATGTTTTTCCGTCGAAACCCGAAATGATGGCGCTAAAGAATTTGAATTCACATGACGTCATGCAATTAGCTTGCACTAAAGAGATTATTTGTTTTCCGCAGTCGAGGAACTATTTTATAAAACACACAGCTCATCCGTTGGAAAACAGTTGGGATTTTGGCAAGTATGAAACTCCGATTCCCACGGACCAAATCCGCCATTTAAAAATATCCTAAATAACGTTCCATTCCACTGTTCCATATCTGAAAATATTTAAGTTTAAAAATAGGTGTGCTTGATTTAATTTCAGAGCAACCCTGTGCAGTTTAGTCAACTGCTTCAACTACTTACTTCCTCCTTTTGGATTTTACCGTCTTGTAAGTTGGTTGTGTCTTGATTTCGAGTTCTAATCTAAGGTTTTGAAAGTGATCGCTTAAGCTGCGTTGTAAATATATACTAGTTGCTGAGCGATTATCACGGAAAAAAGCAGATAACCTTGTGTTTTTTATGTTTATTACTATGATGATACTCCATGCACCACTCTGAAACTTTTAGTGCTGATTATGGATTTCTGATATGCAAGCTTAAGTGTTTAATATAAGATTTCTTTATACTACCGTGCACATTCATATTAATATGTACATGCATATGTATTAATATGTAAATCTGTGTTGTAGATACTGAAATGTACTTTTTGCGTACAGTCGGAAGAGTTGATGGACCGATGATGTGACAGTTATTAAATAACGAATGAATTTGTTACTAGGTCTATCAATTTGCGGAGATGGGGGCCTATCGGTACATGCAGGAACTGTATAGGAAAAAGCAGAGTGATGTTATGCGGTACTTGTTGCGTATTCGAGTTTGGCAATACCGTCAACTAACCAAACTACATCGATCGCCCCGACCTACTCGACCGGATAAGGCAAGGCGTTTAGGATATCGGGCAAAGCAAGGTTTTGTAATCTACAGGATTCGTGTCCGCCGCGGTGGCCGCAAGCGTCCAGTGCCTAAAGGCTGCACCTACGGCAAGCCGAAGAGTCATGGTGTAAACCAACTGAAACCCTACCGTGGATTGCAATCCATTGCCGAGGTAAGAAAAACGAAATAATAATATTTATTTTAATCTTGATGACAACATATATTGACATAAGAATTATGTTGACTTTGTACCTTCCTTAGATGTCTGAAACTAATCTTGAGAAACATGAGGTCCTTATTGAATTCCAAGTATAATTGAGAAATGTTTTTTTTTTTTTTTTTCTAGGAACGTGTTGGCCGTAGACTTGGTGGTTTGCGAGTTCTGAACTCGTATTGGATTGCGCAGGATGCTTCTTATAAGTATTTTGAAGTCATTTTAATTGACACTCATCATAGTGCAATTCGCCGTGATCCAAAAATCAACTGGATTTGCAAGCATGTCCACAAGCATCGCGAGTTAAGAGGTCTTACTTCAGCCGGAAAGAGTTCGCGTGGTATTGGCAAGGGATATAGATATTCCCAGACAATTGGTGGATCTAGGCGTGCTGCCTGGAAGCGCAAGAACCGTGAACACATGCATAGAAAACGATAAATTGTAAACCTTTTTAATTATCGGTTAAATAAAACATTTCGTGCATCTACAATTTCTGTGCGCGGTGAGGACATGTATATTACGTGGAGCTTTATAAATAGCAAAGGGAATGTCACTTAAATTTCTACAAAGTTCATTAAAAAAAGGATTACAGTTGGCTTTGGTAACTTAATAGATCTGCTGCATCTCTCAAAGCATATTTTGAACAGCAATTAAACTATTCAGTATAAGCAGCCTCTCAAAGCAGAAATAGTTTACGTACATACGAAAGTTAAGCGAGACTTAAACGTGTTTTCCGATCCGAAAACGACAAGAAAACGAATATCTAGTCGCTCAGTTTGTGGCAGTGAAAGTTTCATTTTTGATAGCTCAAAAACGGATTTTTTGCGAGATATATTTTGTAATATTTGTTTTTAAGACTCGTTTTTGCTTTTTTAGTGACGGCCCCGAATAGTCACTTAAAAGTCTCTGTAATTATAAATAAATTTAAAGAAAACGAAAACAACTATACTTTTCTTACGCAACAAGTCCACCCAAATGGCATTTATTAGCTAACATTATAAACTTTAAAGCCAGCTCGATTATAAATAAAAATAAAAAATACCATAAACACAAAAAAAAAAAAATAAATAAACCCAAATAGAAAATACAGTTTTTGGATAGAGTTTTTACTTCTTAATACCAAATTTAACTATGGCGTCGTTTATATTCAACATCTTTGATTTTTCTTTTTAAAATTAATTTGTTTGTCAACAAGCTCAGCTGATTGACAGAATGACTCGGGTGAATCTGGAAACTTCGGTCTCACTAGACAGAATAAAGTTTTTCGCTGGCGAAACTGTTTGTCGATCTGAGTACTAGGCGTAAGGAAAAAAAGAAGTGAAAATATTATTTTCGACAGACATTTTTACGAAAAATGCTTGTTGTGGTGAAAATTCCTCGACGTTTTTTTTATTTAAAATTGTTTTAATTGAAAAAAAATCGTCTGTTCAAGACATTGTAAATTATATCTCGAAGACCGGTGCAAATTATAATTAAGGTCGGTTTATCAGAGCAACGTTAAAACACAGTTTCGAGAAAAATGCGTTTAGTTTCAAGTGACAATAAAAGAGGTAAGCAAGCTGTATCGAAGCTGTACCTCCAAAACTTTCACTCGGGTTAACTTTAAAATTCAGGACAATATTCTAGAAACTAAATTTTTTGAAGCCGTGAGGCCTCTTAACATTCCTCCGAATGTAAATTGGCCCGTTGTCATGAGGGTTAATTACGTAAAGTTTTTTTTTAAGTAATTAAAATGGGACAATACAAATATTTAACATCCCAATAGGAAAACATTTTAATATGATATATTTTGATAAGTATAAATATTGGTCCCGGAAAAAAAATTAAAAAAAAATTTGAAAAAAAGTAAAAAAAAAATAATCGTATAAGAATAAAAACACATAAAAGCACAACGCACTAAAAAGGAACAGTTTCGCCAGTGAAAAAACTTTATCCTTTCTAGTGAGACCGAAGTTTTTAGATTCACCGAGTTCGTGTTCTTCGGTCATTCTGTCAATCAGCTGAGCTTGTTGACAAACAAATTAACGACGCCAGAGTTAAATTTGGTATTAGAATGGTGGCAGACACGCGGCTTTTTCGTGTTTTTGTCTTTTTTTCCTCTATTTCGCTTGTAAGTTCAAATCCAAGAACACCAAAGATACAATTTTGTATTCGTTTCGCTGGGGCCTGACAAACGTTTACCGAGAGTTCACCCCAGACGTCTGGCAACGCTCTCCAAATTTATAGTATTTTTTCCGTCGATCTGAGTTCCGACGTGCAAAAAGGAACTGCCGAAAAGTGTCCGCCTGTTATTTGTGCCTCGCTCTCTCTCATACGCGAAAACGGTTTTCGTCGTTCTGAGTACTGGCACTAACCATACAACATATAAGAATGAGAGAGCAAAAAACCTGAACGCACACGAAGTGCAGGGACCTGCTGCTGTGAGCACGGGCGACCTCCCGCGATCCGTTTTTTTGTGTCCAAATGCCTTGTATGAAATGACCAGTCTATATGTTGTATGATTAGTGGTACTGGGCTTAAAAAAAAAAACTAAGTGGTTTTGTTGGTTAATGGCCTAGCCCCACAGAGCGCCATCCACCGCTTACCATTTCTTTCAAAGATGGTCCGTCAGGTTTTACCGCACCAAAACGGTGCGACGGTTGAATTAACGTTCGTAACCGCACGTTTTTAGCCGATATTTAGCCAATGTTTTTTCGGTGCAACTCTAAAGCCTTGGCGGGAAAGAAATTAAATTGACATGGCGGCCATCTTTGTTTCTGTGAACCAGTGGCGTATTTGAATGAGTAAGGGGGCTTGGGAGGTTAACGTTCTGGGAATGTTTTTGAAGGTACACGCCAATTTTAAAAGTGATTTCATAGTGCTTAAAAGAAGGCTTAAGCACATTTTTCTCAAAATTGTGACTTCAAAGTCGGTGACCAACATAACTTAAAACCGCTAAACCGATTAGTCTCAAATTTTAGCACGAGCTTCTTAAATATATTCAGTCGTAATATATCGAAGATTTTTTTTCCGATAAGTAATTATTTTTAAGACGGAAATTTTGCTCAAAAGTCAATTTTTTTCTTGGGTAACCGCCACTTTGTCAAAAAACTTTATTTTGCTTGTTCTTTCGATTAATTATTAGTTTGATATTTTAATGTCTGAGGGCCCAATACAAAGATATAGTGGTCACCTCAGTACCCCTTTTTTGAGAGGAGCTCCCGGAGAGTAGAAGTAGCTCTTTTCCAAATAAATATTTTTTCCAATACTCAGTCTTTAAATACAGTTAAAATATAACACAACATGTGTACAAAATATAGCATAAATAAATTTTGAAGTTTGTTCAGAAAAAGTTCTTAAAAATTTGCTTTGTTCGGCCTTCTAACTGTATATAACCCCTTTATAGAACACTATAATTATAAATAAAAAACAACACAAAAACAAAGCAAAAAAAAACACTATAGTTTATTTTCCCGACTATTAGATACCCTTTACTAAAAGCCAGATTCCAGTGGTGCATTAAAACGCATTTGGCCTGATGCGCATTTCTTTACACATGGAATCCCATAAGGCTAAATGCGATTAAAACTCATTCCCCGAACAGTTTTATAAAATATACCAGAAAATACGGATTCTTTTTTATGCATGTCTGGCGCCATTATTGATTTCTTTTGAATATAAAATCTATTTGCATAGAAATGACTGAAAACTATAACAAGGGCAGCAAATCCTGCTTCCAGGTCCACAATGCATTACTGCTGCATCTCTGGCGTGAAAAAACTCCCACATATACGGGTATCCTTACTGTTTTTTAGAATAGAGCTGGAAAAAACATCGGCGATGTATCGATACATCGATGTTTTTCGAAAATCGGGAAACACCGAGGTTTCAAAACATCGATGTTCGATGTTTCTTCTTTACCCATCACACAATTTAAACTCCACAAAAACCAAACTCCAGACTAAGGTGGGTCGAGATGTCTGTGATGACATACTTCAAGGAGTCAATACAAGATTGGTCCCCTATGAAAATCGTACGGTAACAAGAATGACCACGATTTTCGACCCTCGCTTTAAAAAGGAGGGATTTTGGAATCCATTTAATCCTCCCAAGGAGCTAAATCATTAGAGGATGAACTGTCGCGCATCAATGCTCAATCAAAAGCTTCCACATCAAGCCCGCCAACACCAGAATCCACAGCAGAGTCTAACACACTATTCAGTTTTTTACAAACAAACAATATTCAAAAAATCCAAACCGGTCGCGTGGATTCCATATTAGCTTTGAGACAATATTTAAATGGTACTAATTTGGAGCCTGCACCAAACCCTTTTGATTATTGGAAGGTAAAAAAAGATAACAATTTAGATGGTAACCAACTTAAAATCCCATTTCTTCTTTTAACAGATATCAAATGACAACGCTTTCAAAACATGCGTTTTTAAATACTTCTGCGTTCCGGCCACCTCTACTGAAAGCGAGAGGATGTTCAGTAAGGCCGGGCTTATTATCAGCGAAAAGCGAAGCTCGCTTAAGGCTAAAAACGTCAATATGTTATTATTTTTAAACAAAAATGACTGGATTTCTTAAGTTAAGTTATTTTCTTATTCTTTTGAGTAGAACTCGATATTGTTTTTTATTTTAATTTTCATTGAATTGTGATTTAGTTTTTATTTTGGTTTTTGAAGTAAAGAGAAGAAATATAAGCTGAATATATGGATCTCAAATAAAGCCTCATTATTTATCAAGACCTTTTACAAATTTGATTTATTTATGGTATTGATTAATAATATGTGATGGAGAAAAATACATTTTTTCAAAAACACCTTAAAATAATTCGATGTATCGATACATCGATGTTTTTTCTGAAAAACATCGAAACATCGATGTAGGAAAACATCGATTATTTTCCAGCTCTATTTTAGAAACTGTGGTTGGTCATTAAAGATATCCGTAAACACGCTTATTTTCATGGTTTTTAATTTATTTCGTTTTAGTTTGCGAAGGTTCAAAATTAAACAAACCCAGATCACCTGGTCGTTTCACTCACATGTCGGAGTAGCATTAGCTAAAAGTTAATGCGCCAAAGAAATCAGGCACAGTTAAAAAGTCCACTAATGAGGCATAGAATTAAGGCTTTTAGCTAACAACCTTTTAAACTAAATATTCCCCACACAACAATCGGGGCTTAGGTGGCGCCATCTGTCGACCTGCATTGCCAAAACTAGAAGTGCAGCAACCCCTTCCCCGCTAAATGTACTTTGAAAAACCAAAAAAATGAGCTAAAAACCACAAATAAAACCCACACACAAATTAAGGAGACACTCTATTTAACAAATTCAAAAAGCAGAGACATTTACAAAAAAAAATTTTTAAATAATTTTAAAATCAGCAAACAAATTTTGGTTTATAGGAAATTTGCAGGCTGAACACTCTTCAAGTGCAAACGTCACCGCACACGCATACAGAAGGTGTCAACTACTTGCGTAACAGACCGACAGCATATGTACATAGTTTAATTAATTTGCGTCTTTGCAATGTCATTTTCTTTCTATGAGATATGAATATAATGTTATAACAAACAGTGATTTAAATGATGACCAGCACCGGAACCGCTTACGCTTATTGGTCAAGGCCATCTGTAAGGACCAGCAACGACTAAGGCCTGGAGACCAACACAGATGACCAAAAAACATATGCAATAAGAGTAAATATAAACTAAAAATCAAAGTTTGTTTGTCTCTACAAGAATCTAAATTTTGTTCTTCTCGGGTATTGATTCCGACGATATTCAGTCTCAAGACAACAAAGCTAATGTTGTCAACAATTTTTAAATAATTGACCACACTTATGCCATTCATGCAATGTGGGTTTTGTTAATTTAAGCAATTTGCTGTATGTCAAACAGTACAAAAATATTAATACGGGTATGACATAATATTGTTCGCCGAACAATGTTCGGCTCATTCATTGAAGGTCAGAGACAGAGACAACTATATGGATACTGCTTGAGATTTTTTTGGTAATAAGTTTACGGTCACTCTGCCTTTTTAACAAAAAATTCAAACTTTTTTGTTTTTTTATTATATTGTGTTTATCCAGCTAGTTTACCCGATTAAAGGTTTTTAGTTGTTGCCTTTAAATTTAAAAAAATAATTCGTATACATTAATGCCTCGCTTTTTCCATCCGTTTTGTCGTCAATTCCAATGAATGAGCAAAATTGTACTTTTTAAATACAACTTTCCCCATTGATCTATCGGCCCCTGTGGTAATTTATCGAATGGTATTTTTTTTGCCCAATTCCGTCTAGTATTTTTACTATCGGGTATTGGATTCTGTCAATTTTCTTCATTCATTGCTCATTGGAATCGTCATACGTTTGACTTGCTTTAAATCGTATAGTTAAAAAAAAGTTAGAATGAAGCCAGCAATGTTGTGTCATAGCCCATAAACGACGTTATGTCGGTTAAGCAAAAAAGATAACTAATATAATTTGTTTTAATTTTTGTTAATTATGACAACCAACAAAGCCATTAGAGAAACTTTTGAAAGGCACAAAAGTCGTCGGTTGACTATTAGACCCCTTACTGATATGATCGGAATATCAGAAGGATCTATGAAAACCATTTTAAAAGACCATTTGGTCCAATCTCATATGGTCGCGTTGATGTGTGTAAAACAAGCATTCTGATAATCAGTACAAGCTCGAATGTACGATTTCTGGGTATTTATGCTTAGGACCCTGAAACAACCGACCAATCAAGCGCATATCGTGCTAAAGGCGAGGCCATTCCGAATAGAGCACGTCAAAGTCAAAATCGAATAATGCACTTTTGGACGTTTGGTAAACACAAGCGTAAATATATTACTGATAATGACATTAACATCAAATTTGGATCAGATGTCATTAGCAGTCCTGCCATCTCAATAAAAAAATATGTTAATGACAAAACGGAGTTCACAACTGCAATGTTATGGAACTTCCTTAAATCCATATCTTTGGGGTCAGTAGCGGCCAGTTCATCTTAAGGGCTTTCATCCTAGCTCATGTGCCAGTAATTTCAAAAGGTCTTGCTGGATAATAATGACCCATTTAACTCCTGACAATTGAAAAATGATCGAGCATTCAGAATCGTAGTCATAGACCTTAACTCATTAATGAATAATGAAGACATCAAGCTTGATGACCGTTGGTCATTGGCTTGGTAATATCTATAACTCTCCCGGTAGGTATAATAGTAATAGGCCAAATATCTTGAGCTAGAGCACTTTATTACCTTTAATTAAATTGACGTTATGCTGATTATTGAAACATGTTTTAACAGTCCTTTACATCCTAGGATTTTTAGCTATGACAATTTTACGACCAATTATCCGTCATATCGTCTGGGCGGAGGGGCTGCAATCTAAATCCGCTCTCACCTCTAGTACTCTCCTCACAGTTTCAATTCAACTGCTTAATTTCAGGCCGCTGCAATTAATTGAAGAATTAGGTGATTTGGTTGTGTCTTTTATCTACTGCCCTTAGTCATTTTACTGGTCAGCTCAGGATCACATTCCGCTAAGCCAAGTATAATCACGCGTTTTGCCAAAACTGGTCGTTTTAAAAATCATCATTCGAATCTCATTAAACGTAAAGAATCCACTAATCTGAGTTGCCCGCATGGCATGGCAATTTCATCCAGTTCATTAAGTATATTTGACATATTATGTTTATCCTCATCGTAGAAATCTTCTTCTTCTTTTTCAACTGAAGATTTACTTTCAGTTGCAGCCTTTAATAATAAGTTAATTATCTCTTTAGGTAATGACAATAATCTTGTGCGTTTGAGACGCGAAGAAAGGTTTATAGAGGATATTTTCGGATCAGAAGTGCCCATAGCTCGATTAAAAGCATCTTATAAAGTTGTTATGCGGCTTTGTTTTCTACTCAAAAATTGTCTATAATTTTTATAATCTTTATTTCGAGCCTTTGATGCTTCATCCCCAAGCATACCTATAGGAAGCAAACTTGCACTTATTATTTCAGAGCCGTGCATACAAATTTTGTGAAGTGTTGCTGACATAGTATAATATAATATTATAATATTTAATATAAATTTTTGCAGTAGCAGTAGCAAATTGATCAAATTTATCGGAGTCAAGAGGACTTTTTGTTGACAGTGCTATTAGAATAGTTTGTAAGTTACAAACTAGTTGTGAATCTAGGCCTAAGATTTCATCAAACAATATTTGATTTGCAAAAGCTCTGCGGGCTGTATTGCCATCGTTTGTAGTTCCAGAGCCACCAGGTTTCGGTTTATCTACTCTCAGACCCAATTCTTTTTAAAGTCTAGCTTGAATAAGTTTTTTTCGTTTTCGTAAGGGATCTCTCTGCAATTCAGTTCTCAACTAAGGATTGAAGCTCAGCTTTGGCAAAGGTTTCCGTAACTAAAATTGTTTCTTTTGGTGGCCTGCATGCAGATTTACCTTCTCTTACATTATTATATGGATACCAAATGTCTGCTCCAGAATCTTTTGAGTCTAAACGCATTTTTACATACAATTCCTTAGACATAGAACCATCCAAAATAAATGCTAAGACTTCTTCCACAGATTTTTTTTTAACTGCTTTATGTGGGGACTCTAATAGTTTCCGAATTTTGGTAGGCTGTTCAGGTGTTTTTAATATTTTCTTAAGAATGACATTTAAGTCTACTTGCTTAGAATGGTTTGCCGCATACCTACAAGCCATCAATAGTTTTTCTGCATTATGGTTGTGTTCTGCACTCAAATTTGCAATTTCGTATCTCTTAGAAAGATTCTGTCTAGAACTGAATTCTATTTTTGGACGACCAGGGCCCGCATGACTTACATTACTTTTTTCAAGTAATCTGAATCCTTCGGTTTGAATATTAAAAACAGAATTCATCCAGTCTTCGTTTTTTATTAAAAAGCGATCGTGTTTTCTATTGGCTTAATCCAACTTTCCTTTGTATTTTGATATTAAAGTTCTTAAAGACACTCTTAAGCGGTTCATTGCTTCTTGATATGAGCTATTTGGATCAAAATGTATTTTTTTTAAATATACTCAAAGACTGGTTCGATATCATTTTTCGAATCATTCAATTTTTGCAAAATTTCTCCTTTTGTGAAGGGGTCCATGCTTACAACAATAATAAACGCTCTTTTCGGATTTAAAAAGTTCGATTTCACCACACCGTCACCAGTTGGTTTGCTTGCAGAAAGCATTCAGGACGCTACAGCGCATGTAAATTCCTGCACAAATGTGTATACGCAAGCTTGCAAAAAATGTGGAAGCGCGCTAGGTTTTTTATTTATTTTTTTCTTAAAACAAAAAACGCGCAAAAAGGCGCAACTCTTTCAAAAACAGCACATTTCAAGGAATAATTCCGAGTAATTCACATATTGATATCTAGGGGAATGAAGGGGAACGCCTATTTGGAAGTGTCGCAAACATTGAAAATCGTATAAATTTGTATTGAAAATAATAAAAAAAATATTTTTTCGACTTTATTGAAGAAAAAACACTATTATTTTTGATTTTCGTAACATAATTAGTTGTAAAAAAATAATAAATAGTTTTGTATCACATAGAAATAAAAATTTATTTGTATTTAAGGCAAGGTACATTTATCTGAGTTTCAAGCAATATTTTCTATTTAAATTCCTTGTAAAAATTGTAATTTTTAACCAAATGCTTTGAAACTTTGACAAATACTAGTTCAATATATCCGTTTTTAGTACAGCTAACTACTTTTTTGAAATTCCGAAATCGGTTTTTTGCCACTTTTTGGATTTTCTGGCCCACTGTGCATGGTATTGAAGCTGCCGTTAATGACCTTGCCGTCAAAATCAAGTCTGCCGCTGACGCCTTATCTGATAACAGAATTCACCGCACTATGCCACTGTTAAGTTCCCTTATAAGTCCTAAACAACTGGCTCTGGATAAGCAAAAGAGTGCGTTACGGCGACGTTTGATGCGTACGCGTCAATCACAAAACTTAGCTGTTTTTAAAAGAGCCGACTCTGTACTGAGAAAAGCGAGGACAAGTCGGACTTCTTCCTCCGCTAATTTAGTGCGTTTGATCCTGATGCGTGGCTTCGAACCGTGGACATGCCCTGGTGGGCTGAAGCGCCAGCCACATAAAAAGCTGTACTTTCTCCGTTCTGATGGTACTTGAATTAATAAGGTCGAAGAAATATCTAACGAATTTGCTGACCCTCTGGAAGGAAGGTTTGAGCCTTTTGAAGTCGAATAAGTTCTGGGCATGACAGTATTGACAGAAAAGTGACCAAAGCGCTTCCAGTGGATGCTATTTCCTTCCTATCGCGCATCTTCAATGCTATGATTGTTCTTTTATATTATCCAAAGTAGTGGAATCACGCTAATGTTGTTGTGATCCCTAAAAATGTGTCTAGGCCGACGCTTTCCGGCATATAAGCCTTCACCAACCTTCTTTAAGATCTTCGATCTTCTTCCTTAACCGACTTCTTAGTTTTGATGCATTCCATGGTGCAACCACTGATCACCAGTTTAAGCTTAGAAGTCAGCATTCAGCATCCAAAATAAATGCTAAGACTTCTTCCACAGATTTTTTTTTAACTGCTTTATGTGGGGACTCTAATAGTTTCCGAATTTTGGTAGGCTGTTCAGGTGTTTTTAATATTTTCTTAAGAATGACATTTAAGTCTACTTGCTTAGAATGGTTTGCCGCATACCTACAAGCCATCAATAGTTTTTCTGCATTATGGTTGTGTTCTGCACTCAAATTTGCAATTTCGTATCTCTTAGAAAGATTCTGTCTAGAACTGAATTCTATTTTTGGACGACCAGGGCCCGCATGACTTACATTACTTTTTTCAAGTAATCTAAATCCTTCGGTTTGAATATTAAAAACAGAATTCATCCAGTCTTCGTTTTTTATTAAAAAGCGATCGTGTTTTCTATTGGCTTAATCCAACTTTCCTTTGTATTTTGATATTAAAGTTCTTAATGACTCTCTTAAGCGGTTCATTGCTTCTTGATATGAGCTATTTGGATCAAAATGTAACTTTTTTAAAATATACTCAAAGACTGGTTCGATATCATATTTCGAATCATTCAATTTTTTCAAAATTTCTCCTTTTGTGAAGGGGTCCATGCTTACAACAATAATAAACGCTCTTTTCGGATTTAAAAAGTTCGATTTCACCACACCGTCACCAGTTGGTTTGTTTGCAGAAAGCAGTCAGGACGCTACAGCGCATGTAAATTCCTGCACAAATGTGTATACGCAAGCTTGCAAAAAATGTGGAAGCGCGCTAGGTTTTTTATTTATTTTTTTCTTAAAACAAAAAATGCGCAAAAAGGCGCAACTCTTTCAAAAACAGCACATTTCAAGGAATAATTCCGAGTAATTCACATATTGATATCTAGGGGAATGAAGGGGAACGCCTATTTGGAAGTGTCGCAAACATTGAAAATCGTATAAATTTGTATTGAAAATAATAAAAAAAATATTTTTTCGACTTTATTGAAGAAAAAACACTATTATTTTTGATTTTCGTAACATTATTAGTTGTAAAAAAATAATAAATAGTTTTGTATCACATAGAAATAAAAATTTATTTGTATTTAAGGCAAGGTACATTTATCTGAGTTTCAAGCAATATTTTCTATTTAAATTCCTTGTAAAAATTGTAATTTTTAACCAAATGCTTTGAAACTTTGACAAATACTAGTTCAATATATCCGTTTTTAGTACAGCTAACTACTTTTTTGAAATTCCGAAATCGGTTTTTTTGCCACTTTTTGGATTTTCTGGCCCACTGTGCATGGTATTGAAGCTGCCGTTAATGACCTTGCCGTCAAAATCAAGTCTGCCGCTGACGCCTTATCTGATAACAGAATTCACCGCACTGTGCCACTGTTAAGTTCCCTTATAAGTCCTAAACAACTGGCTCTGGATAAGCAAATGAGTGCGTTACGGCGACGTTTGATGCGTACGCGTCAATCACAAAACTTAGCTGTTTTTAAAAGAGCCGACTCTGTACTGAGAAAAGCGAGGACAAGTCGGACTTCTTCCTCCGCTAATTTAGTGCGTTTGATCCTGATGCGTGGCTTCGAACCGTGGACATGCACTGGTGGGCTGAAGCGCCAGCCACATAAAAAGCTGTACTTTCTCCGTTCTGATGGTACTTGAATTAATAAGGTCGAAGAAATATCTAACGAATTTGCTGACCCTCTGGAAGGAAGGTTTGAGCCTTTTGACTTGGTTACGGAAGAGGAAACTGCTGCTACGATAGGTCTTGATAGAGTCCACTCTGCTCCTTATCTGTAAATTGTGCCTATTGATGCTGAGGAAGTTTAAGTCCGAATCACGTGAATGAAGTCGAATAAGTTCTGGGCATGACAGTATTGACAGAAAAGTGACCAAAGCGCTTCCAGTGGATGCTATTTCCTTCCTATCGCGCATCTTCAATGCTATGATTGTTCTTTTATATTATCCAAAGTAGTGGAAGCACGCTAATGTTGTTGTGATCCCTAAAAATGTGTCTAGGCCGACGCTTTCCGGCATATAAGCCTTCACCAACCTTCTTTAAGATCTTCGAGCGCATTCTCCTTAACCGACTTCTTAGTTTTGATGCATTCCATGGTGCAACCACTGATCACCAGTTTAAGCTTAGAAGTCAGCATTCAGCAGCAGAACACATGCATTGTGTGGTTAATTATGTTTAGAAATCCTTTGAGAAAGTATTGCTGGTTAGTATTTCTGGACGTGAAACAAGCCTTTGATCGCGTTTGGCTCTGCGGCTATAATCTTAAGCCTATTTCTCTTTTGACATACTTCAATCACTTCGTTTGTTTCTTGTCGGCAGAACGTTTCTGGTGGATGTTCGAGGATCAAAATCTGCAACTCAACCTATACCGCTGAAGTTCCTCAAGGAAATGCGCTGGGTTCTCTTGCTTAAATAAATTTCACATCGGATCTTTCTTCGCCTAGATGTAGACATACTCTTACACCTTGTTTCTGGGATGAGTGCTTCCCGAAGAAAGGCGGAATACATGCTAAATGAGTTTAAAGCATGGGCTTCTCGGTGGAATATCGCTGTTCATCGTGCCAAGTCCCAACGTGCAACCTTCTCACTAAACAGACTTAACACTTGGCGACTTGTTCTGGACGGTGTATCAATCAAGCACACTGCCTCAGTTATATATATACTGACATATACTGACGGCTTGTGCTGCTACCCGCCAGAATGCCAAGAAGATGAGGTGGCTTCTTCGCCCTTCTTCGTCGTTTTCTTCTCTTCCGTTGGCCGTGAGAGGCTGTTTTTTTTGCTCTGGAAAAAATTATAATCTTTGCGTTGGCAAGTACTCTTTGGACCCAAATTCGTAAACGATATCGATGTTGTTTGCAAGCGACACACTATTACTATTAAAAATAATTTAAAAAAAATAATGTTTTTGTTTGTTTATTTGACGGCTCCGGAGGTTACCCCCTACGCTTTACTGAAAAGTCTCTGTTATTATCAATAAATATAAAAGAAACGAAAACAACAAACTTACTTTTCTTACCAACTTTTGGATTTGTTGAAACATACGCAGGATGTGCCACACTGGCATCACATTCGGCAATGCTCGTATAAGGTTTCAAATTTTAAAAATCAAATGGCTTTTATAGGCTAACATTTAAAAGTCAGCTTAATAATAAACTAAAATAAAAACACATTTACAAAAAAAAAAAAAAAAAAAATGTATTGTTCTTCTGGGCTGGGATTTGAACCAATGTTTGATGCTTTAATACGTTTACACGTTGGGCTATCAAGAGCGTTGACTAGAATAATATGACTGGGATCATATTAAAGTCCAAAGGCCGTTAAAAAGTAAGATTCCCAATTTAAAGTAAGCTTGAGATTCTTATGATCAATGCAAAAATTTGTTTAAATTATTTTATTATTACTATTCGACTTGAAACTCGCTTACTTTTCCAAAAATGTTGCAGACTATTCGCCCTCTGAAGCAGCTTGTGTATGCTTACCTCTGATACCTCCCGCTGCACTCTAAATTGAATTTTATTTATTTTCGTCCAAAACCTTTGAATTTATGTCTGTAGACTTATACTTCTACATTTTTAAATTGAAATTGAAATATTTACGTTATTATTATAAATTTATATTTTTAAACGATCTAGTTGAAGAATGATCTATGATCTATGATCTGGTAATATAAGATACCTATGAACGAAATCTGTTAAGCAGAACTGGAGATAAAAAATGAAATAGGAATAAATGGCATACAAAATGGCAGAAAAAAATGTTTAGCATCATTTTTGGAATCAGGGAGTACATCCCTTTTATTTGTAGAGACAACACTAATCAGCGTAGAAAACATTTTTTTTTTTTTGCTTTGACATTTATTTATTGAATCTTAATAACCTAACTAACAGTCGTATGACTGAGTTATGGGGCCCTGAAAATTATTGCGGGGTCGTTGCGTTGTAAGCGGGTTCTGCTGGAAAGCCGAGTCAAGCCTCTTACGAGATGATTTGGGTGGACAAAGAGTGTTTCATTGTAAGTCGCCTTTTGTTTGTCTATTTCATCTTTTACTGCAAGAATACCGGGGTCCCTATGGATGTTTTGGTTGCGAAAATACCATGGTGCCCCAGTGATATTTCTCAGGATTTTTGATTTTGCGCTCTGTATAATGTCTATATTGCTGCTGCTCGTGTTCCTTTATAGCTGTCCAGATGGATTTCAGAGTAGAATTGTACAGCAGGACCTTGTACGTTACTTGATCGAAAGCTTGAGATACATCGAGGAATATTGCGCTGCAGTATTCCCGATGCTCGAAGGCTGAGCGAATTTCTAATGTTATTCTGTTAACTTGTTCTATTGTTCCATGATGATGACATTGTATGCTCCCAGATATGGTATTATGCGTGTTAAAAGGCCTTTTTCCAACAGTTTAGACAGACACAATAATAAACTAATTGGTTGGTAAGACGACGGAATTGTGTGGTCTTTTCCGGGTTTCGGTATCATTATGATTGTAGATTTTTTTTTAATTTTCTAGGATTTGGAAATTGGAAGTTCAATTATCTTTTTTGGCGTTATAAGGTCACCGCCCGGAGCCTTTTTTGATTTCAGTTCCCAGATGACTTTTTAAACAAAGGCTATTATTTTACATAGTTCATATATATTACGATTTTTCATATATAATCACTTAAGGCGGTATTCTGGTCTAGAAGCGTGAACCTTAGGCATTTTTCAAGTAAGATATAAATGAAATGAAAATCATATTCAACATACAGTTTTTTATAAAGTTTTTATTGACATTTTAAGAATACAAAAAAAATATATATACAAAAAAGCCCAATATTAGCCGAGATACAAGCCAATGGAGTGGGGTCTTAAAAAAAACACTGCGTTCTAGTTGACATGATGACAAAATTTTTTTCAAGTTCGACGCAAACGAGATAGATAAACCAGATATATACCAAATTTTAATAGAATCGGATTAGTAGAACTTGAAATATCATGTTAACCACCACAAAAGAAGTAGTTTTAAAGTTTAGGAAACATTTAAAATGGTTCGGACGCCTCGGCACAAAATCGGACGTATCTCCTAAAATATTGCGAATTTTGAAAAATCTTTTAAGTTTCAGATTTTAAAAGTCTAAACATTCAAAATATGCAAAATACCCCCTTAAAAGTACAAACAACATAATTATTTTTTTCTTAGATGTGAATTCGAATTGAAAATGTCTCAACTTGCGATGTTTCTTAGTCACCAGGGGACACGGCACATGCATATGTGGAAGCCAACGAAGCTGCTGGTGAAAAGCGTAGAAATTCCGGAGGAGGGTGGCTTGTATCAATATAAACAACAAAGAACTCGAAAACATTTGGAAGTGTATATTGCGCGACGTGTGAGTGTTTTTTCGGATGCTTGAAAATAGAAACTCAGTTACTAGTTCAAAATTCACTGCGAGCAGACGAATATTTAATTGCTCTCTCGTTAAAGTTATTTATATAATCCATATTTTATTCGGATAAAACACCTTTACGGTCAAAACTTTGCATAAACACTGCAACTATCTATAAAACAGCGAAGTCCCCAATCTAAAACAATTTATTACTCAAAAGAACTGTTTTGTTTTTGTTTGCGGACTCTACTTCTATCAAACATCGAACACATACAGTGCACTTGTACTCACATATTAACACAGTTTAGTTTCCAAGTGCACTCACAAAATCTACTTTTTACGCTTCGGTGGTGAGAGAGACCACCTCATCTGCAGATGATAGCTTTCTCTTCGTATAGTTAAGATACCTTAATTATTATTTAATATTAATTACCATTTTCTGTTCTTTCAAAACATTTTTAAAAATCTAAAAATTGAGCTTGAGCCCCTAATAAGCCTTAAATATCAAAATGTCGGGAGAAACTAACTAACATAACTGGTAGCTTGATAAAAGTAAAGAGCAATTTCAAAAATGGTTTAAAAGTTGCTCATTTCAATGCACAAAACTTATTAGGAAAAATTGATGAGATTGGGTCAATTTTTATACAGTGAAATTGTGGATCTCATATGTGTGTCAGAAACCTGGTTTACGTCTGATATGTGCGACTCGTCTTGCTGGTGGTGTTATTGTCTATGTCAGTAACAAACTTAAATGTAAAATAAAGTCGAAACATTCAAACGATAGTGGAATAGAATTTTTACTATTGGAATTATCTGGCATATGTAAAACGAAAACACTGACTGAGTGTATCTATCGACCGAACAGTACAATACCATACGAATTCGTCCTTGATTCCATTGCGGATTTATCAGCTTTTTATGTTGAATTTACCCTAGCAGGTGGCGTTAATAGCAACCTCTTAAAGGAAAAAAATCTACTTGATGATTTTGAGTCTATAGGGCTTTTTCCTGTAAACGTTGGCTTGGGTATAAACTCAAAAAATCTAAATGTATTGTCATCGGCAAAAAACCCGTTGTCACTTCAACTCTACAGAATTTATTTATAAATAATACACCTATTAAAACGTAATACACGCAGGAAATTTGTTACATTAAGTAACACCTTGGCTTGGAGCATGCACATAGGCGTGCAACGCAAACTTTCCGATACAAAATAATTCCTGTCAGTAATCTGCTAATCGCCAAAGCCATTTTCGTTCCTACACTATTTTATGGTGTTGAAATCATTGCAACTCGCTAGATATGAGCAAAATAACATTAGCATTTAACACAATTGTTCGGTATGGGTTTAATTTAAATAGATTTCACCATGTATCACACCTGACTAATAAAATTCTTGACCTTAATTTAAACTCATGGATTAAATATAAATCAATAAAATTACTTCTATAATATTGTAACCGGTCATGAACCAATGTATCTAAGCATGAACCAATGTATCTATATAAAAATAAAGTAAAAGGAATAAACATATACATTAAAATATTACAAAATTATTTGAAAAAAGATAGTTTATAGGTGTTAGTCTTAATTCAATAATGTTTATAATTATTTTTTTTTATAGTATAACGACCAGTGCCTTAACAATGATCATTTGCTTTTAGCGCTGGGCTAAAACATTTATAGAAATTAAAATTAATTAAACTTAAGCTAAACCGCTGCAGAGCAAAGCGGAAGAACTTGGAACTTTACACTTCCAGAAATTAAAATTTAAGTTTCGATAAATTGATTTCTTAGATGTTCTAGCTCGCTACGTTAACGGGTGTCTAGCTCAGAGAGGTTATGGGTTCGTTCCACCAAATTTATATTGGGTGACCTTTGACCAAAGAACAACGCAAGAGTTCTGTTGGGATCGTGCAGGTTTTTATTCGTCTCCGTATACAAGCCTCGCGGCTCTTCCGCTACTGCCGCTTCTCGAAGTCGACTGCTTGTTGGTATCTCGTGACGGCTCCTTCGAGACTCTGGATATTATGCGAACCTCACTGCCAGGACCGGCAAGGTGTTTCGCCTAGCAGGTGGATTTAGGTTCTACCTTTATCGCAGGCTCCCTAAGTTTGGTCCGGATTGTGTCGGCAAGTTGTATCGCCTAGCAGGTAGAACTAGGTTCGACCTCTTCGCCCTGCCACCTTTATCGCAAACTCCACGCAAGGACTCCCTGAGCTCGATTTAACAACGACCTAGCACCCGTTGGATCTCAGCGTTGTAGTCTCAGCCTTGTATACTCTCAGTCGTTCGGCGTCTCGACTTTGCGATCTTGATCCTGGTACTCGGGTTTTGATTATCTTGCTACTGGTCTAGCGTACACGCACTCGCTCTGATTCTCGCACTATTACTTCGTGGTGCGCTGCGCTTGCGCCGCCTTTTTATTGCCGGTGATAGTCCCGTTATTTCCCTTCTCCAGCTCGCGTGATCGGGTCCAAGGTCCACTGCCGCACCGTTAGTTCACGGTGCGTCCTCTTTGTGCGGGTCCGAAGTCCGTCAATTTACCGTTCGACCTTGTTGCCCTTGCCGTGTGAGGGTCCAATGTCCAGCGTGGTACCGTTAATTCACGGTTTCTCCGCTTTGCTCGGGTCCAAGGTCCGTTGCTTACCGTTTGACCTTGTTGCCCTTGACTGCTCCGGTATTCTCGCCTCCTTCGCTGTTGCTAGGCAGGTCTCCTGCATCGGGATTTGTTGGGAGTTTAAAGACTCCTCACATATTCTCCTTTCTTCGGAAATGTAATAAAAAAATAGTTATCTCCCCGCCCCTGTTGTTCGTTCATTCAAATTCCCCGTCAAACTCGTTCTCCTCGTAAGACTCCCCAAAGACAGCGCCCTGAAAAGCCTTTAACTTTCCCATGGCTGTGCTGCGTTAGCCTGTTCCCCAGACAGTTCCGCGAAAGACTTGAACTTTCCCAAAACTGCATCTCGTTCCCCCAGACAGTTCCCCGTTTAAAATTTGAATTTCCCTGTGTTTGAAATCACCATTCCGATTCCCGTCGTCTGGTCACTCTCGATCGCACTTATCGATAGTGGGTCCAGCATTGCCATCGTTGTTGCCATTATCGTTATCGTTTCCGTTGTCTTAAGTTGCCTCCGTGTGACCGTTTCTTGAGAAATCCAGTATTTTTGTACCCATCGATCGCAACTTTCGATCGACCGCCTATCGTCTGGCGCCCCCTTCCCTAATTTCTCAATGACCTCGTTGTTTTGAAAAAACTGGTGAGTAAACTTGACATTTGCAATTTTCTTGTAACTTTTTCTTTACAGCGACACCATGCTCATGATGCCCCTGCCATGTCTCGGGGTGCTGACCCTGGACCGCGTGCCCCGGGAGACCCTTGCGGCAGCAAGTGACCCCCGCCTCGCCCTACGCCTGCGCCAGCGAATCACAGCGACGAGGAGCGACGCCGCAGAGGACGACGACGAGGAGCAGCAGTAGCGGAAGAGCTGCGAGGCGTGCATAAGGAGACGAATATATACGATCCCAACAGAACTCTTGCGTTACATCTGGCGCCCATGAGTGATTGCCCTGACCAAGAAAACAAAAGATCAATCATGGGAAAGTCCTGGATTTATAATCTCAGGAAGGTGGACTTCGCCGAGCAATGTTCTGGGAAAAGAACTCGAGGGCTTAGTAGAGGGCTCAGTAGAGGCGATGAGGAAGACCCTGGCAGAGACGATTGACCGCATAGCAGAAGACCCGGTCATGGCAGAGTTAGTGGCAGGTCTGGAGATCAATTTCCGGAAGCTGCCAGTCCCAAAATTTAAACTAACAACCGCAGATGCCGAAGGTCTTATAGCAAGCTGGATATTCAGAGCATGATAAGCGACGGCAGACGGCGAGAAGGCAGCCGAGAGAGAAAAGAAAGCGTACGGCCACATCCGCAGGATTACGCCAAGGTTGCCAAGCAAGTCCGAGAGTGGAACTTTCAGTATGACGGCAACGATAAGCCACTGGATTTCCTGGAGCAGGTGGAGTGGTCAGCCGTGACATATGGTCTGGATATAAAGCAGATCCCACGAGCAATGCCTGAGCTGCTGCAGGGCAGAGCCCTAAAGTGGTTCATAGCCAACAACTGGCAGTGGGACAACTGGGGAGGCCATTTCCTCCCTCGAGGCTACATGGAGAAGCTAGCTAACCAGGTCAGGCAGCGGAGGCAGACATACGGGGAAAAATTTAAGGATTACATGGTGGACATGCAGACAATGATGCGGCCCCTGGGTATGTCTGCCAAAGAAGTCCTGAACAGAATAAAGGAGGACAGCACGCCGGCCTTCCGAATGTTTATCCGGCCGTACGAGTGTCGGCACCTGGAAACCCTGATGGCGCTGGCAAACGAGTTCGAGGAGCTGGACGAGCAAGGGTAGAAGTTTGAAATGGAAAACCACTCCCAGAGAATACAGAACCGCCCAGTGCGAAAGCCAAGGGCAGAGCAGTGTGCGGTGTGTAGGCGGTGCCAGGAGGACACGGATGCGCCACGGAGGCATACGCCGCAGGAATACGGACCACCAGCCGATCGCAGTGGATTTATCCAGAATCCAACTAACGCTTGCCGCAGATGCGGGGGCGCAGACCATTGGACGAAGGAGTGCCGGAACCGGCGACTCACGTTCTGCTAGCGCAGCGGAAAGATAGGTGTCCGAACGGTGGAGTGCTTTTCGGGAAACGCGCAACGATCCCAGCCTCCGAGGGGAGGGCGACCTGAAGGCGGAAGAAATGCAACTGTCGGCCACAGTGCTCATAAATGACGCAAATGTTAAGTCCACGGTGGACACCGGCGCCACAGCGAGTTTCATCAGCAAAGAGCTGGCGGACTCACAAAGAGGCAAGTACGGATGGCGGACGGTAGATGCGGAGACGTAAAATCGCAGCTAGAAATTCAAATCGGACTTGGCACAAGAACAGTGTCAATGGAGCTGCTGATCCTACCAGGATTGATCGACGCACTGGTGCTAGGATGGAACTTCCTCACCAAAATCGGAGCATAGGTGAAACGCGCAGGACACAGCGTGGTGATACCGGCGAGGGACAGACACCGAGGCTGGCTGGAGGAAAAACTGTCGGTAGCAGTCGTGGAAGCCCCGAAGGGATTTACGGAAAAGGATGTGGACCAGTTTTTAAAGACCGAGTTGGAGAGCCTGGAAAATCTGCAAGGTATGTCAAACGTGGCAGTACACAGGATCACCATGAAGGACGATCAGCCGGTCAAACAGCGGTACTATCCGAAAAATCCAAAAATGCAGGGCGAGATCAACGCCAAAGTAGACGAACGGCTGTATCAAACCGTCAAGGAGTCCGTACAGCATATTAATAGCCATGGTGAGGAAGAAGACCGGGAAATGAAGGCTGTGTGTAGATTTCAGGCAGATTAAGTCAAAGCTTGTGAAGGATGCATATGCAATGCCGATGATCAACTACATCCTGGACCAACTAAGCTATGTATATTATCAGCCTCGACAAAAAGGACGGGTTCTGGCAGATACCGTTGGAGGCAGCCAGCAGGCAGTACATCGCATTCACAGTGCCAGGAAAAGGCATGTTTCAACGGAAAGTTATGCCCTTTGGTTTACACTCCGCATCAGCAACATTCCAGCGCGCTTTGGACCACGTAATAGAACCCGAAATATTGCCGCACGCCTTCGCGTATCAGGATGATATAATCGTCATCGGACGGACGCTAGAAGAGCACATGCGGAACCTAAAAGAAGTTTTTAGACGACTGCGAGCGGCGTACCTGAAAGTAAACGCTGATAAGTGTAAATTCTTCAGGAAGGAACTTCAATAGTCAGCTGCAGGCAGCCGGAAAAATGCTCACACAGATCCCAGAGGAGCCCTGAGCCGCAGCATGCGCCGATTTCGTTGGGCCGCTTCCTCGGTCGAAGCAAGGGAACTCGATGCTACTAGTGCTCGTAGATCGGTTCTCGAAGTGGTCGGAAATAGTGCCAATGCGTAGGGCTACCACAGAGACGCTGGAAAAGGCAATCCGGGAAACGACCGATAACGGGGTACAATTCACAAGCAGGGCGTTCAAGCGGTTATTGGCAGAGTTGGGAGTGTGGCACCAGTTCACAGCCCCGTACACGCCACAAGAACATCCTACGGAGAGGGCCAACCGAACGGTGAAAAAAATTGGTCGCCAAGTTCGCCGGACCAGCGGACGTGGGATGAGAAGTGACCAGATATTGTTTTGTTTGCATATATTTAAAATTGAAATCAGAAATGACTTTGTTAATACGGCCTTCTGTTCCAACTCTTCGCGGTATACATCTTTTGTATCATTCACTTCTATTTGGTTTTGCAAATGTGAAGCATTCTCAATGTGCGTATTTAGAATCTCTAATCGACACTCAAGCTCAATCCGATTCACAGATAATTAAGCTTCTTTTAAATGTCGATACGTTCGGCTAATACTTTTCATGCAAACATCTTGTTGGTGTTTAAGCTCTTCGATATCCTTGGTTGCCATTGCGTTTAGTTGTATTTATTTTGTTGGTATCGAAGAGGTGTTAAATATTTATTTTTATTAATATTATTTATTTGTTAAATAATCTAAAACAAAACCAACGAGTAATATACCGATCGCACGCAGAGTAATAGCTTCCTTACACTGCGTGCGATCGGTATATTACTCGTTGGTTTTTTTTTTTAGATTGTGCCGAGAGAAGTACAGCAAATAATATAAATATATATAATAAAAAAGGGTTTTTATATTTTTTATATAAACCCTGCGACAGTAATATGCCGCACGCACGCTTTGTAGGGGATCTAACGCTTGAGCTGAAGCATACCAAATTAACGAACAAACGTTTAAGCGGACAGAAAATTACACTGCTGCAGCGATCGAGAACGAATACGAACAAAGATAACTCGAAATAGCGGCAGCGGTGTAGGTGTGCGTGTATATGTGTACGCTGGTCTGCGGCCCCGCATCTGCGGCAAGTTTCGTGTTCGTTAATATAAACTAGTATTAAAACTAGTATGATCGCAGTAGGTCGCTAGTATGATCGCAGTAGAGTTCGCGATTTGTTTACCAATTTTTTTCAGTGAAAAACTAGAACAATTACCAATTATTTCTTGGTTAGAATACCTCACTATCAACCGATTTTGCAAAAATTTGAAAGATAGGCCAAAACAAAATTACCAAAACGCCACAGATTAACTTTCAACATTTAGCACTCTATACCTTGTTGGCCGACTCGACAATTTCAACATCCTTTTTTAAACCCGTGTTCCAGCGGAAGCAGCAAATTAAACAATTAAAGTTGCAGCGGCGACGAAGAAACGGCTTGGGCAACAACCAAAGGAACGGCAGAAAAGTTCCAGCGACGAATTTATTTCGGAAGATTAAACTTGTTAATTTTTTAGCCCAACCAACAAAAATAATTTGCTTGTGTGTGTTTGTTGGTAATTTTTCTAGTTTTTTACCGAACAGCGCAGTGGATTTATTCAGAATCCAGCCAACGCTTGACGCAGATGCGGGGGCGCAGACCATTTGACGAAGGAGTGCCGGAATCGGCAACTCACGTTCTACTGGATATGCGGGAAAATTGGGGTTCGAATGGTGGAGTGCTTTTCGGCCCTGAAGTGGTTGAATAGCATCGAGAACCCAACCGGAAGAATCGCACGATGGGCACTGGAACTCCAACAATACGACTTCGAAATCGCATACAGGAAAGGCCAGCTAAATATTGTTGCGGACGCACTGTCGCGGCAGCCCTTACCTGAAAGCTGCCCAATGATAAAAACGAAGCCACGAGGGCAACCGCCGAAACAAGCCGAATGTAGCTGGATAAGGGACATGAGGAGCAAGATAGCACAGAACCCCCAAAAATATCCGGACTATTTAGTGGAGGCTGGCCGGCTGTACCGGCTCATTCTACAAAGAGCGGGCAACGAGGATGTGATCGCATGGAAGCTATGGACACACAGATCCCGGAGGAGCCCTGGGCCACAGTATGCGCCGATTTCGTCAGGCCGCTTACTCGGTCGAAGCACGGGAACTCGATGCTACAAGTGCTCGTAGATCGGTTCTCGTAGTGGACGGAAATAATACTGGAAAAGACAATCAGGGAAAGGATCATCTCAAGGTAAGGCGTGCCGAAGGTCTTGATCACCGATAACGGGGTCCAATTCACGAGCAGGGCGTTCAAGCGGTTCTTGACAGAGTTGGAAGTGCGGCACCAGTTCACAGCTCCGTACACGCCACAAGAGAATCCCACGGAGAGGGCCAACAATGATCGCCCAGTTTGCCGGACAAGACCAGAGAACGTGGGATGAGAAAGGGCCAGAATTGCAGCTGGCCGTGAACACTAGTTTAGCAGAGTCCACAGGGTATTCACCGGCATTCGTCACGCAGGGCAGGAGCCCAGGTTACCGGCACAGGAAAGAAAACCCAGACCCCGTCGGAAAATGCGAAGAAAATAAACGAAATCTTCGAGCTGGTCAGACGGAACATGGAGAAGGCGGCGCAGGATTAGGCGCGCCACTACAATCTCCGGAGGCGCCCTTGGAAACCACAGATCGGATACACGAAAAGCACAATCTATCCAAGGCAGCAGAAGGATTCGCGGCGAAACTGGCCCCCAGATACGAAGGGCCGTTTAAAATAATTAATTTCGACTCTCCAGTTATTTGCAACCTGCGGCACGAAAACCCGGGCAAAGAAAGAAAAACACAGTTAAGCCACTTAAAACCGCAAAGCAAGGAGGGGCAGTCTCAACAAATCCGCCGTATCGAAGGAGCACTGTACCCTAAACGAAGAAAGGGGGAGGACGATACGCGGTATCGAACTTAACGTTCAAGCACAGACACACACATCAGGAGCGCGAGAGCTGGACAGGGAGGGTTAAAAAGCCGTAGGCACCGTTACCGGCTAAACGCACACTTGCACGTTTTGCAAAGAAGGCGTATACACGGAGGGCACCGTTACATTTTAACATTACACGGGCACAGAGCGGATAGCGAGTCCCATTACCGGTACACGTCGCCGCGAATAACGGAACCGAGGATGCGCGGAAGAACCGAGGTTTCGTCAGTGACGGTGGTCCAGCTACTGGCGTCCCCCTGGTGCCGCGATCCCCGTCACCGGTCAACGGGCGAGATCTCGGACGTGGAGTTGCCGTCCGAGGAGGAAGACGCAGGCCCGAACGCGGCGGAGATCGGAGAGGTCGTCGCCATCTCCTCAGATGAGAGCGGACCGGAGGACGCGAGCGAGGAGGAGGATGGGACGGAGACCGTCAGCCCCGAGGTGTCCTCGGACGAGGACGACGTGGCGCGACAAGCGGCAAGGGATCTTCCGCCGGTTGGGCATTTAGCACTCTATACCTTGTTGGCCGACTCGACAATTTCAAAATCCTTTTTTAAACCCGTGTTCCAGCGGAAGCAGCAAATTAAACAATTAAAGTTGCAGCGGCGACGAAGAAACGGCTTGGGCAACAACCAAAGGAACGGCAGAAAAGTTCCAGCGACGAATTTATTTCGGAAGATTAAACTTGTTAATTTTTTAGCCCAACCAACAAAAATAATTTGCTTGTGTGTGTTTGTTGGTAATTTTTCTAGTTTTTTACCGAACAGCGCAGTGGATTTATTCAGAATCCAGCCAACGCTTGCCGCAGATGCGGGTGCGCAGACCATTTGACGAAGGAGTGCCGGAATCGGCAACTCACGTTCTACTGGATATGCGGGAAAATTGGGGTTCGAACGGTGGAGTGCTTTTCGGGAAGCGCGCAACGATCTCAGCCTCCGAGGGTCGGCCAGGGATCGTAAGGTGCTGCCTCTTAAAAGTAATGGGCGACCTGAAGGCGGAAGAAATGCAACTGTCCGCCACAGTGCGCATAGGTGACGCAAATATTAAGGCTTCATCAGCAAAGAGGACAGGCTGCAGGCAGCAGGTTTGACCCACAAAGAGGCAAGTACGGATGGCGGACGGTAGATGCGGAGACATTAAATCGCAGCTAGAGATTCAAATCGGACTTGGCACAAGAACAGTGTCAATGGAGCTGCTGATCCTACCAGGATTGACCGACGCACTGGGGCTAGGATGGAACTTCTTCACCTAAATCGGAGCCGAGGTGAAATGCGCAGGTCACAGCGTTGTGATACCGGTGAAGGACAGACACCAAGGCTGGCTGGAGGAAAAACTGTCGGTAGCAGTCGTGGAATCCCCGAAGGTATTTTCGTAAAAAGGATGTGGACCAGTTTTTAAAGACCGAGTTGGAGAGCCTGGAAAATCTGCAATGCACGTCAAGCGTGGGAGTACGCCGGATCACCATGAAGGACGATCAGTCGGTCAAACAGAGGTACTATCCGAAAAATTCAAAAATGCAGGGCGAGATCAACGCCAAAATAGACGAGCTACTTGAAAAGGGCTGCATCGTACCGTCTAGGAGTCCGTACAGCATATTAATAGTTATGGTGAGGAAGAAGATCGGGAAATGGAGGCTGTGTGTGGATTTCAGGCAGATTAACGCAAAGTCCGTGAAGGATGCATATCCAATGCCGATGATCAACTATATCCTGGACCAACTTCGAGAAGCTAAGTACAACAGCAGCCTCGACTTAAAGGACGGGTACTGGCAGATACGTGGGAGGCAGCCAGCAGGCAGTTCATCGCGTTTACAGTGCCAGGGAATGGCCTGTTCCAACGGAAAGCTATGCCTTTTGGCTTGCACTCGGCATCAGCAACATTCCAGCGGGCGTTGGACCAGGTAAAAGGACCCGAAATGATGCCTCACCCCTTCGCGTATCGGATTATATAATCGTCATCGGACGGAAACTAGAAGGGCACATGCGTAACCTAAAGGAAGTATTTAGAAGACTGCGAGCGGCGAACCTGAAAGTAAACGCTGATAAGTGTGAATTCTTCAGGAAGGAACTTCAATACTCAGGGCATCGCATTGCAGACCAGGGCATAGGGACGGATCCGGAGAAGGTATCGGCGATAGCGTTGCTAAAACCACCGGCAACTGTCAAATGGGAATGGACCTACGACCACCAGCAGGCCTTTGAAGCTGTCAAGGCGAGGTTGGTCGCCGACTTAATTTTGGCATGCCCGGATTTCACAAAACCGTTTGTGCTGCAGACCGATGCCAGCGATTATGGGCTGGGTGCCATTCGCACTCAAAACTCCGACCAGGGAGAGCGGGTAATCTCCCATTCCAGCCGGACCTTGAACGGGTCTGGAAAAAATTTCTCGGCCACTGAAAAAGAATGTTTAGCAATTGTGTGGGCCATAAGGAAATTAAAGCCATACCTGGAGGGATACCACTTCAGAGTGATAACAGATCACATGGCCCTGAAGTGGTTGAATAGCATCGAGAACCCAACCGGAAGAATCGCACGATGGGCACTGGAGCTCCAACAATACGACTTCGAAATCGCATACAGGAAAGCCCAGCTAAATATTGTGGCGGACGCACTGTCGCGGCAGCCCTTACCTGAAAGCTGCCGAATGATGAAAACGAAGCCACGAGGTCAACCGCCGAAACAAGCCGAATGTAGCTGGATAAGGGACATGAGGGGCAAGATAGCACAGAACCCCCAAAAATATCCGGACTACTTAGTGGAGGCTGGCCGGCTGTACCGGCTCATTCTACAAAGAGCGGGCAACGAGGATGTGATCGCATGGAAGCTATGGACACACAGATTCCGGAGGAGCCCTGGGCCACAGTATGCACCGATTTCGTTGGGCCGCTTAATCGGTCGAAGCACGGGAACTCGATGCTACAAGTGCTCGTAGATCGGTTCTCGAAGTGGACGGAAATAATGCTGGAAAAGACAATCAGGGAAAGGATCATCTCAAGGTAAGGCGTGCCGAAGGTCTTGATCACCGATAACGGGGTCCAATTCACGAGCAGGGCGTTCAAGCGGTTCTTGACAGAGTTGGAAGTGCGGCACCAGTTCACAGCTCCGTACACGCCACAAGAGAATCCCACGGAGAGGGCCAACAATGATCGCCCAGTTTGCCGGACAAGACCAGAGAACGTGGGATGAGAAAGGGCCAGAATTGCAGCTGGCCGTGAACACTAGTGTAGCAGAGTCCACAGGGTATTCACCGGCATTCGTCACGCAGGGCAGGAGCCCAGGTTACCGGCACAGGAAAGAAAACCCAGACCCCGTCGGAAAATGCGAAGAAAATAAACGAAATCTTCGAGCTGGTCAGACGGAACATGGAGAAGGCGGCGCAGGATTAGGCGCGCCACTACAATCTCCGGAGGCGCCCTTGGAAACCACAGATCGGATACACGAAAAGCACAATCTATCCAAGGCAGCAGAAGGATTCGCGGCGAAACTGGCCCCCAGATACGAAGGGCCGTTTAAAATAATTAATTTCGACTCTCCAGTTATTTGCAACCTGCGGCACGAAAACCCGGGCAAAGAAAGAAAAACACAGTTAAGCCACTTAAAACCGCAAAGCAAGGATGGGCAGTCTCAACAAATCCGACGTATCGAAGGAGCACTGTACCCTAAACGAAGAAAGGGGGAGGACGATACGCGGTATCGAACTTAACGTTCAAGCACACACACACAGACACACACATCAGGAGCGCGAGAGCTGGACAGGGAGGGTTAAAAAGCCGTAGGCACCGTTACCGGCTAAACGCACACTTGCACGTTTTGCAAAGAAGGCGTATACACGGAGGGCACCGTTACATTTTAACATTACACGGGCACAGAGCGGATAGCGAGTCCCGTTACCGGTACACGTCGCCGCGAATAACGGAACCGAGGATGCGCGAAAGAACCGAGGTATCGTCAGTGACGGTGCTCCAGCTACTGGCGTCCCCCTGGTGCCGCGATCCCCGTCACCGGTCAACGGGCGAGATCTCGGACGTGGAGTTGCCGTCCGAGGAGGAAGACGCAGGCCCGAACGCGGCGGAGATCGGAGAGGTCGTCGCCATCTCCTCAGATGAGAGCGGACCGGAGGACGCGAGCGAGGAGGAGGATGGGACGGAGACCGTCAGCCCCGAGGTGTCCTCGGACGAGGACGACGTGGCGCGACAAGCGGCGAGGTAACTTCCGCCGGTTGAGCAGGGCAACGGCAGCGCTCGGGCGGATCTGCCTACCGTCGGGCAAGCCCAAGGAGTGGGCCCGCATCCTGGAAGCACGGGCGATCACTGTCCGACAATGGGAGGCCCGGCGGGTGGCGAGGAGGGCAGCAGTCGCCGAGTGGCAGCAGAGGCTGAGGGACGCCGAGGCAGATGATCATGTGGACGTAGCCCGCGCCCGACGAGGCTGCGGAGGAGGCCCGGATGTGGGAGGCAGTCGAGGCAATCGACTGGCAGCGCCTACAGTCGTCGTCGTCCTCTGCGGCGTCGCTCCTTGTCGCTGTCTTTCACGGCGTCGCTCCTCGTCGTCGACTGCTTGTTGGTATCTGACTCGGGACGGCTCCTTCGAGACTCTGGATATTATGCGAACCTCACTGTCAGGACCGGCAAGGTGTTTCGCCTAGCAGGTGGAACTAGGTTCTGCCTTTTCGCCCAGCCACCTTTATCGCAGGTTCCCTAAGTTTGGTCCGGATTGTGTCGGCAAGGTGTATCGCCTAGCAGGTAGAACTAGGTTCGACCTCTTCGCCCTGCCACCTTTATCGCAGACTCCACGCAAGGACCCCCTGAGCTCGATTTAACAACGACCTAGCACCCGTTGGATCTCAGCGTTGTAGTCTCAGCCTTGTAGACTCTCAGTCGTTCGGCGTCTCGACTTTGCGATCTTGATCCTACTCGGCACTTGATTAACTTGCTACTGGTCTAGCGTACACGCACTCGCTCTGATTCTCGCACTTTGTTTCCCCTTGCACCTTGTTGCCCTTGCCGTGTGAGGGTCCAATGTCCAGCGTGGTACCGTTAATTCACGGTGTCTCCGCTTTGCTCGGGTCCAAGGTCCGTTGTTTACCGTTTGACCTTGTTGTCCTTGACTGCTCCGGCATTCTCGCCTCCTTCGCTGTTGCTAGGCAGCTCTCCTGCATCGGGATTTTTGGGGAGTTTTAAGACTCCTCACAAAACTTTTACATATCAACTTTTCTATATGTATTTTTAAATGAAGGAAAATGCTTTTATATTTAGAAAAGAATTTTCTAAAATGTTGAGCCTATGGATTTGATGTCTTGGAACATAAGACATTGCGTAGCTATTTTGGACCCGGGTTCAAATCCCCTACTAAGTATTAAGTATGTTAATATTTATTTCTTTTATCTTTTTTTTTATTGGGCTGACCTTTAAAGACTAGTTAGCAGAAGCAAATTTTTATGAATACTTTTCTCTTTAAATTCTTATACGGGTTTTGTGCAAAGTTTAATGTGATGCCAATGTGGCGCGACCGGCAAATCCGTCTACGAATCCAAAGTTCCTCGGTTCAAATCAGGTTAAGCTTTGTTGGCCAAAAAAGAAATAAGTTTGTTTCTCCTTTTCCTTTCATAACATTATAATTTATCGTATTTCCTTTCATTACAGAGAGCGGGCTCAAGAGGGTTGGCATATAAAAAAATTAAAATAATATAAAATAACAGACATAAAAATAGGTACCAGTCTTTGCCTCCCACCCAGGATTAAGGGTATTTTTAAGAAAAAATCTAAAATATAGAAAATTATTTTTGTTATAAATAATAGTGCCCTCAAACCTCCTGTCTTTTATTCTTCTGTCTTATTATTTTTAAACAATGCTATTCCAGACACGTTAGCTATTTTCGGGCTAATTGAGAAATATAAAATAAATTCTGAAACTTGTACTGAAACTCCAATATCCTCATAGTATATAAATTCATTGTCTGATTCTGACGCAAGCTCATCTTCAACAAAATCGATTTTATTAAAGAATGAAATTGTTGAGAAAGTGTCAAATGCATGCTCAACTGACTCTATTAACTTGTTTGTTGCGTTTAGTTCAGCTGACATCTCTATAACTCTTAAGTCAATACTAGCTAGTAAATTGTAAATGTTCATAAGTTCCGAAAAAATATTTCTCCATGTAATAGAGCCTCTATTCGTTCTTTCGAGCGAAACATTTGATGAAAAGCTCTTAACAGTGTCTTGTATGATGTTAGAAATAAGAAGTATATCCGGAGGAAGTAAATTTTTTTTTTCTCTTTTATAATTTTTTTAACTGTTCTTAAAACTTTTTCCGGCGACAATTTATGCATATTTGTTTTCATTAACTTATGCAAAATTAGTGTAGTACTTTGTGCTAATTCGCAAATGACTGGTTTTTTTAGATCCGTCCAATGATCTCCATGTAAAAAGTCTCCCTGGCATAATCGAGTATGACGCATATTTTTTTTTTGAATACATAATCTATTTGTACTCCCAAGTTCTCCCGTACGCGCTATGTTTAAATGGATTTGCACTTTCATAACATTATAATTTATCGTATTTCCTTTCATTACAGAGAGCGGGCTCAAGAGGGTTGGCATATAAAAAAATTAAAATAATATAAAATAACAGACATAAAAATAGGTACCAGTCTTTGCCTGCCACCCAGGATTAAGGGTATTTTTAAGAAAAAATCTAAAATATAGAAAACTATTTTTGTTATAAATAATAGTGCCCTCAAACCTTTCTGTAATTTAGACAAAATCGCCCATAAATCAAAACCGAAGGCGATTTTCTAAAATTAAAAGTGAATTTCTATGTTTTAGAAAACAAAATTTTTGAGTGCTTCTTTGCAGCTATTGGAAAATTAAACATTACTTAAAGCAACTATATTTTAATTTTTTTGCATGCATGTTTAAAAAAAGTCAAGCCTTGATGATTTGCCGTTGAAATATTCCACCTTTATTGTGACAGCTATATGATACCGTTGTACGATTTTATAAATATAAAACCGTGATTCTGAAATAATAAACCATAATTATATCTTTAAGTAATTTAAAAAAATTAAGAAGTAGGAGAGCTAAAAATTTTTTGTTCAATTTTTTTTTTTATTATTTTTTTAAATCCGAATTCTGAAATATTATGTAGTATATAAAGATAAATGGCCGTAATGTATAACAACCTCTGCAATGGTATAAAAAAGTGACAGCACAAGCAAATGATTAGTGTCTTTTCTAAATATTTTATTTTTTTTTAATTTAAAAACAAGTCTTTTTTTTTTTGGATATATTGTAAGCAATCGAAAATGCCTTATATTAATTAAGTAAATAAATTAAAATATTATATAAAATCACCCTTAATTTATATTTAATCTATTTTCAAAAATAAACAAATGCTTTAAAGATATTAGAAAACTACCGTATACCATAAGCGATATTAGGCAGCAAGCTATTATTATAATGTCTGTACCATCTTCATGAAATTGTTCTTCATTTATATCTGAATCCCTTTTATTAAAAATTTTATGCTCTACAATATATGCAAACGGTGTCAAATGGCTTAAAAGACATAGGGCGATACCATCCATGGTATCGGAATGGTTCGGCGTCATTACTCCATCGCTAGACCATTCGCCATAGTTCCAATATTGACAAGACCCTGACTTATTGACGTCGTAGCTTGTTGTTTTTCGAAGGATAAGTGGAAATGGTACAGGGAGAACTGAACTGTATCCAGGCAATGATACTGACACTATACGACTTAATAGTGTTTTAGTTTTTGTAGACTGTTGGAACAGCTTGTCATTTGAGTATACCTTAATAACAATAGTAGGGTCGTTTCTACTGGTAGGTGATGCAAGCAAATCAGAAAATGCTTTTAGGCTATCTAAAAGCTTTAACGGTAAATACACACCAAGTTGGAAGTTCGGGTTTATGACAAAGTCACTAATTTCATGATTTGATTGAAGAAAACGGTAATGTTCGTTTATAAATAATCCCTTTAATTTTTGGTGTGTTTCTTCTGTCTTATTATTTTTAAACAATGCTATTCCAGACACGTTAGCTATTTTCGGGCTAATTGAGAAATATAAAATAAATTCTGAAACTTGTACTGAAACTCCAATATCCTCATAGTATATAAATTCATTGTCTGATTCTGACGCAAGCTCATCTTCAACAAAATCGATTTTATTAAAGAATGAAATTGTTGAGAAAGTGTCAAATGCATGCTCAACTGACTCTATTAACTTGTTTGTTGCGTTTAGTTCAGCTGACATCTCTATAACTCTTAAGTCAATACTAGCCAGTAAATTGTAAATGTTCATAAGTTCCGAAAAAATATTTCTCCATGTAATAGAGCCTCTATTCGTCCTTTCGAGCGGAACATTTGATGAAAAGCTCTTAACAGTGTCTTGTATGATGTTAGAAATAAGAAGTATATCCGGAGGAAGTAAATTTTTTTTTTTCTCTTTTATAATTTTTTTAACTGTTCTTAAAACTTTTTCCGGCGACAATTTATGCATATTTGTTTTCATTAACTTATGCAAAATTAGTGTAGTACTTTGTGCTAATTCGCAATTGACTGGTTTTTTTAGATCCGTCCAATGATCTCCATGTAAAAAGTCTCCCTGGCATAATCGAGTATGACGCATACTATTTTTTTGAATACATAATCTATTTGTACTCCCAAGTTCTCCCGTACGCGATATGTTTAATTGGTTTTGCACTCCATTTGTTGAAAGATATCGCTGTGGAAAGCAGTAATCTCTACTACGTATGAGAAATTTCGAGTTTTTACTGAATTCTTTTAATATTTGGTTTAGTTTTACCTCAATTCGCTTAAGAGCAAATGTGTTAATTTTTCCAGATTTGTCGTTGTGCCTTATTTTTAGTGATGTAGTTATTTGAATCCAATAAAATAGCAATAAATTTGCGGTGTATTCTATATTCATAATTCGAACATCGTGTAATTCGAATTCATTTAATGTTCTTTGTTTTTTTCTACTGCTTATAAGGCTTCTTAGTTTTTTAATAATGACTTTGGAGTCCATTCTTAAAGTGTAACACATATTATTTTTATGAATACAAGAGGCATTCCAGTGAACAAAAAATCCATTACTTTGGTTGTATTTAACAACTGTTAATCGTCGGGTTGATACTAGCTGAAAATCAAAAATGGTGTGACCCTCACGCCAATACTCGCTTCGAAAGCTTGAAACCAAATCAACTATAATTGAATAAGTTGTTTCTTTGTTCTCCCAAATAAGATCAGCATTTTCATTTTTTAAAAAGCCATACTTTGCATATGTAAAACATTTAACGTCAACATCCGGTTCTTTATGTAACCACAAGTAATTCTGATTATACACCACAATTATTAATGTATTAGAATTTCCATCCATTTTCAAAACCATTTTAACTGGATCTTTTGACATAGTAATACGTTTGCTTAGCGCAGAATTCCATATTAAGTTATTGCTTATAACCTTTACCATTTCAAATGTGTTCATTAAGACATTATACTTATTTCCAAAATGATCGAAAAAGTAATCAATTTTTAAAAAATCATTTTTTTTTTTCTTTGGAGTCCCTATTAGCAAATATTGTTCTAAGCCAATTTCGTTTTTTTAAGTACTCTTTGACATAGACGTAAATTTTTGTTTTTTTCCTCCAATCAATACCATAACATTCGTGCGGACAAAAGATTAAAGCTCCAAAACCGTTTGGACATCCAGCAATTGAATTAAACTGAGATTTAAAAAGGCAAACTGAATTCAAAAATGTTTTGCAGTCCTCAGTGACTATAACATTTATAGAGTTATCTGTACTCCGTTTATTTAGACTATGCTTTAAACAGTGTTCATCAGATTTGTTTGTTGACTGAATAAGATTTCTATTTACTACTTTTCTCCATGATTTTCCCGCCAAACGCACTTCAAATGGCATAAGCGCATTGTATCTCCTTAATGGAAACCAATAATCACTTATATTTTTCTTTATCAAAAACTGAGTTACTTTGGACATTTCTGAGTTTGTTAAGTCTGTTGGTAAAATAACATTTGAGCCATAGCAAAATTGTTCATCGTATGCTTGAAGTGCAGTTGCAATTTTTATGCAAATTGTATCGTGGTTAGGCCTTCGAATTTCAAAGAGTTTATCTGCGCAGTATAAATTTTTATTTTTTCTCATTGTGCACTCTACTATGTCTGGGATCCAATTTCCAGTATTAGTGTTGCACAAACGTATAAATATTTGGTGGTTGTTTTTTAGGCACATTAAGTCTTCAGATGTTTTATAACTTAAGCCTTTATAGTTAAAGTATACCGTTCCTGCAGTTTTTTCAGTATAGTCACGACATTTTATCCGCTAAAATATATTTATGTACAAATTATTCTTCAAAAATGGGTATTTGTAAGTTATTTACCATCCCAAATAAAGTAGTTTTAGAACATGTTGGTAATGCATACAAGCACAGGTAAATTAATTTAAAGACGGGATTACTTAACATTTTTGTGGTACAGCGAATCAAACTGTTATAAAATTATGACAGTTCATATAGAGACTACGTGTCTAAGAAATATTATCTTTTTTATCTTAGTTATAAGACAACAATTTAACAAATTGTAAACCTTTTTCTTTGTGGGGCTTTTAGGGTGGTCCTAAATATACTGATCCGATCTTTTTTATTACCGGATATAGGGATTTGAACGAAGCTGTAGCTGAAAGATTCTTAACCAAAGCGGCTTAAGTTTTTTTCAGAACTGGAATCAATTTGGACCAATAGTTTAATTTGTTAATGAATCGAACTAGAAAGTATTTACTATGTTTATATCTAAAACATATATAAAACAAATTTCAAGCTATTCAAGTAAATAAATTATTTTAAACTATGAAATGACAATAAGTGAGGAATACATGTTAAAAATTGTTGAAAAATTAAAAATATAACTAAAATTTTTTTTGTATTTAATTGTAGTCAAATATAGTTTGTTCAAATAATTTTTTAAATGCTTCTGAATGGGTAATGGAAAATCCATCCACAGTATTTTTAAAAATGTCGGCAGGTGTTTTAATACCAAACGGTTTTTCTTTTAGTTAAGAATCTCTTCTATTCTCCTCCACCTTACATTGCACAGTGATACACAAAGCCAAAAACGTTAAAAAAAAGGTTTATGATATTAATGACTTTATTTTATAAAAAATTATTCCCCAACTACAAATATATATAATAATATAAACAAGAAAGGAAGCAAACTTCGGCAAGCCGAAGTTCATATACATTATGATTTACTTCCGTATATGTTTAAAAACATTGAAGCTATGATGATATTCAGCTCAATTATTAGATAGGTATTTTATATATTTTTATTATTTCTATGGGAGCTATATGATATAGTCGTCCGATTTTGATGAAATTTAAACCGTAATTCTGAAATATTTAACCATTACTATATGTCCAAGAACTAATAGAAAAATTAAAAAACAGCAAAGTTCTAATTTTTTTTGTATTTTTTTTTTCGATTGTTCCTATGGGAGCTATATGATATGGAGTCCGATTTTGATGAAATTTAAAACGTAATTCTGAAATATTTAACCATTACTATATGTCCAAGAACTAATAGAAAAATTAAAAAACAGCAAAGTTACAATTTTTTTTGTATTTTTTTTTCCGATTGTTCCTATGGGAGCTATATGATATAGCCGTCCGATTTTGATGAAATTTAAATTGTATTTCTGAAATATTTAACCATTACTATATGTCGAAGAACTAATAGAAAAATTAGACAACAGCAAAGTTATAATTTTTTTTATTTATTTTTTCGATTGTTCCTATGGGAGCTATATGCTATAGTTGTCCGATCCGGCTCGTTCCGACTTATATACTACCTGCAATAGAAAGACAACTTTTGGGAAAGTTTCATGCAGATAGCTTTAAAACTGAGAGACTAGTTTGCGTAGAAACGGACGGACAGACGGACATGGCTAGATCGACTCGCCTAGTGATGCTGATCAAGAATATATATACTTTATAGGGTCGGAGATGTCTCCTTCACTGCGTTGCAAACTTCTGACTGAAATTATAATACCCTCTGCAAGGGTATAAAAAGAATCTGATTTTTTTTTTGGATTTAATAAGCTGACTGGTGTTTAGATTTCATAAAAAATATGTTTATTAGGTCCCTGAACTCGCTGAGGATTTCTCTTCTCGAACCACCCGGTATGGTTCAAGAATCCTGTAAGGTTATTTAGTTTAATGTCTGGTATGTCAGTGTTAGGTAGAGTGTAGCTAGCAATGCTTGTAGGCATTGACTGTATGATTCTCAATAGTGGTGGTTCAACTAATAGACCTGTCGTTGCTCGGATGATTGCTTCGGAGATGACGTTGTTGAAAGTCTCTTCTATTTCTATAAAAACCATTGAGGAGTATTCTTTATGGTGGAGTTCGTTTTCTATCTTGGAAACCTTTTCGGTAGGCATGCTGAGAAAATGGTTCGGGTGTACTGCTGCTCCAATGTGGGTGTATATGGTGTTTTCATGGTTTTTATTATATACGATGTATATAATATACGATATATATACGACCTATAGGTCTGAAATCTTTTTGGAGATGTATGTGACGGTTTCCCAGCTTTTGGGACGCAGATAACTTTTACGTCTAGCCACTCCTTGGGTTTGTGTTGCTGAATGAGGCAGTTAAAAAAATATCCTTCAACCACGACAAGATTATCTTTTCCATGTGTTTGTTGTTTCTGTTCTTGTAAGTAAGCGTATCTGCAATTGCTCAATGTTTTTTCCCCTCTCGGTAGCTTTTTGCTGCTTGCTTTCTTCATGGTCTTGTTTTACCTCTGCCGGAAGCAGATTGATTATTTCTAAGATGACGAGAGCTGCACTATCCGCTAGCGTCCGCCGCAGCACACTCTGAGAGCACACAGCCTGTATGTGGCTTCCATGCCCCTTCTATAGCACTTTGAGGCTGTTGTGTCAGCTAATATGGGGGCAGCGTAAAGCTTTGCAAACGGACTATTTATCGCATGCTATTGTGTTTACGAAAACCAGGCTAAAGCCGGAGATTCTCATCTCCGATGTTTTCCCGGGTAAGTACACATGACTTTATTGCTGTTGATTCAACCTAACTATTTATTACTGATCTTTAAGGAAATGCATGACGTCGAATTCCTGGGTATACAGTTATCGTTTTCCGGTAGGTTTATTTATATGACTTGTGTATATATGCCGCTACCATCTTTGATTTCAGTTTATGCGAACCAGCTTTCCGTTATACAGTGCATTTATATTAAACTGCCCCTGGTGCTGCACATGATACGTGCTAGTGCTCTCGCGACGAGGGCGGCTTTTCTATAAGTTGCCTCTAGGTGCTTTCTAAATGACAGCCTTGTGTACTAGTAAAGGATTGCTTTACACGTTTCCAAATTCCAAAGCAGTAGTCCCAGTAACGATCTTTGAGCCACGCCATATTTGATTTTGTGCGCCATTATACTATCCGTATCCTAAAGCAAGATGTGGTCGCTGAAGTAGGATTTAGTTTTGCCTACCACTGCTTCTAGATTGTGGAGGCGCTCAAAGGTAGCATCCCAGCGTGTCGAGTTAAACGCATTCATGATATCCAGGGTCACCACCATGTCATACTCCTTGCTGCATTTCTCCATCTGCTTCTTTGGATTGCCCTGATGGCAATAACTTTAACCATCATAACAACAAAGCATGGTAATTTTCCATATATATATATATACATATATATATATATATATATATATATTCAGATGGACGACGAGGAGCTGATTGATAATATCATCAAAGGAATCCCGGATACACTTATGCGTCAAGAAGCGCACATGAACAGCTTCAACTCGTCTGCAGGCATTCACGAAACAAAAGCCCTTTATATATAAATATATATATATATATATATATATATATATATATATGTGCGCAGCTAAACATGTTTTTCCGTTGAAATAGGTGGCAAAGCCTTCAGATGGTTGCCACTTGCGCTCCTGAAACTTGCGTCGGGACATAATCTTGCTTTCCTTGGACTGAAAGGCAAGTTGAGTCAGCAAATCCCGAGCTGGCAGAGTCAAATAGTTTCAATGGAGTATAACCAAACTTGAGCACGGTCTTTTAACTTAGACATCACTAGCATGTGAATTAGATCGTCGCTGCGTTTATACTTCTTAAAAATGGCATTAAGATGAGCAATCCATGTATTAACTGGCACTTTCTTGTTAACTTGAGTTTAGACTGATTAAGCGAAAGACCATTGCTTGTTGCCCACTTACTTAAATTTTACAGTTCCCCGTTTCATATATGTACAAAGTCTTATATTCTACCTTAAGAAGAGAAAACATACATTTAAACAAATGAACAAAACAATCAGACAATATTGTCGATAAGTCTTCCACATACAGGGTTGCCCATATTCGACGGACCCATCTGACGACGCCATAACTTTTGACAGAGATGCCAGATCGCTTAATTACATACCGCGTTTGAAGCGTCAGTCCAAGCAGATTTTTACCATGGAACAATACACGCCACGCGAGAGTCATCGAAATGGCCGAAGATGACGATCAATTTTGGAACAAAATTATCATGTCCAATGAAGCCCATTTCACATTGAATGGGACCGTAAATAAGCAAAAAAAAAAGCCACCGCGTTCGCCCGATTTGACGCCGCCTGACTTCTTCTTGTGGGGATATTTGAAGTCAAAGGTTTACGTTAACAAGCCAAGGACCCTAGAAGAGCTCAAGGACAACATTCGTGAAAAAATAGCCGCTATTCCGGCCGAAATGTTGGCGAAAACGATGGAAAATGCTGCAAAAAGGGCACAATACGCCATCAACGCCAGAGACGGCCTTTTGAAAGATATCATATTCAAAAATTGATGTAAAAAAATCTACTTGGAACAAATTAAATGATTAAGATTGCCAACCGCCAAATTTTTATTTTTTTCTTTGATTTTAAAAAAAAAAACATGGGTCCGTCGAATATGGGCAACCCTGTACATGATTCCGAACATCCAATGTCAGTAAAAACAGCTTGCATTCTACCACTCATGTATGATAATATAAGTTTAAAGTGGGACCAGTAAGGTTAAAGGGTTTTTTAAAGTTGTGTAGGACTTAGTGGCAAATGCTTTTCTGAAGTCCAATATATGTAGTTAAAAATGTTATATAATTATTGTTTCGGTCTGATGTTCTCAGTTAATTCTGATATCTTATTAAGGATAACGTCAAGATAAGGTTCCGGAATTTTGTATTCAGATCATTGGTGTCAGTGATTATCTTGCTTTTGTGAGTAATAAGAACGTTTCGCAATAACTATTAATACTGGTATGACATTACATTGTTCGTCTCATACATTGACAGATTTATTGAAGCTTAGAGGCAGAGACAACTATACGGATACTGCTTGAGATTTTTTTGGTAAAAAGTTCACGGTCATACTGCCTTTTCAACGTTAAATTCAAACTTTAATGTTTTGCTTATTATATTGTTTTATCCCGCTAATTTTAACACTTAAAGGGTTTCAGTTGTTACCTTTAAATGGTATAAATTATTTCGAATACACTTAAGCCTCTCTTTTTCATTCCGTTTTGTCGTCGACACCAATCAATGAGCAAAATTTTACTTTTTAGATACAATTTTGCTCATTGATGTATAGGACCCGGTGGTATAACCCGATAAGGAAGTTACAGTGTCTGTTAAGGACTTAAATTCTTTAAAATATTCAGGAATTTTGTATCTTTTCCATCTTCTTTAAGCATTATCTCTTTGGCTTATCTTTGCAGCTTAATTATTATTAAACTAATGATTATCCTTGGTCGGCTCTATGCTTTCTGTTAAGAAACAAAGTTGGGCATTTACGTCAGTTAGAGTGTATATCTAATATAGATCGACGGCACCTAAATGCTGGCTATGTATGTGTGGTCAATGCAAATGGGGTCAAATTCATAAGTCAGATAGATTATGTCTAGCTAAGATCATTTGTAATCAAAACATAAAGTCAACTGTTTAGAGTTTTGCAGAAGGGTGTAGGTATAGTAGATTTTGAAGGAATCGTAATAATTCATATTCGATTTAGCGTCGCTTGTGGCGGGTTGTGATCATCTTGTGCTCTCTGATTTGGTCTAGTTTTGATTAATTTTTTTTTTTATTATTTTGTGTTTTTATTTGATCCCAGTGTTAAATTGACTAAGGTATATATTTATTTTTTGTATTTTTAAGCGCAATAATTTACATTATCGCTTCTAACTCTTATTTTAAATAAAACAAATATCCATGATTATGTCTGTTTCCTGCAAAAAAGGTTGCCAGCTTCCATCTACTGCAAAAGATATACAGCCCTGTTCCAGTATTCACTTCCGAAAGATTCACTCGGATTCGAATTTCCCAGACCTGTTCCAATTTTCAATTCCGAAAGATTTGCTCGGAATGCAAGTTCCGTTCAACAATTTTGTTGGTCAGCTTCCATTCCTTCCTTTAAAATAAGTAGAAATTAGAGATTTAGAGATTTCATTGACTTGCGGACTGGGCTTAAGATGTCATGCGAGTAACAGGGAAATGGAACTTGAGATGTGTGGCGGTTTTAAGAACCTCTTTTAAGTATTAAAACAACTCATTTAAGGGTTTAACGCGGTAAGTGAACAATTTACTAGTAGAAACTGCTAAGTCCATAAGAACGGGCGCTTCTTTAAATTCATTTTCAGAAAAGGGATCTGCCCCAATTCCAATTTTAAATATTCGTAATAGGTCTTTACCGGCACCTAGCTCATCAGCCCCTGTCACTGGAGAAGTTGTAGAGCAGCCCGGTGGATCAAAAGCATTACAGTCTGCTGCTCCTAATGGAACTGCGTGCTCTAATCTCTACTTCCTTTATCAGAAAGTTGGAGTAAAAATGTTCAAAGTGTTCAAGGTGTTGGTGGTGGTAAAAAGAAACTCACAGTTGTTTCCCATATGAAACAATTATTTGTTTCTCTTTTTACCCGCGAAACCACATCTAATGATGTTATGGAACTTATTCAGAAAAATACCCATACAATTTAAATTTTAAAATTTTTTTTAAATTTCAGATATCTTTTTTAAAATATCGGTTTCTACAGAAGCTGTTACTGTTCTAAATAATAAGAGTTTTTGGCCTGATGATGAACTAATAATAAAAGAATTTGTTCCTAACAGACAAAAAAATAATAATCGGCCTCCGATTTTAAAGTCTGTTCCAAAAAACTGAACACTTCTATATTTCTAGCCTATCGAAATATAAGGGGACTTAATTTGAAGTTACCTAGGCTGTACGTTGACTTCTCTGCCCTTAGAGAGCATATTTTAGTCTTCACAGCAAACTTGGCTGAAACCGGAAATTTGCAACTCCATAGTTTTTCCAACTTTACACTTTTAGAACTAATTGCGTTTCTCATAGGGGAGGTGGGGGTGCTTATTGCTGTTAACTCTTACATCGGAGATAATTCAGCCGGATTACCCCAACAAAATATTATTTGTAAAAAGTTTGTTTACATGCCTTATCTATTTTTGTAACCTGTTTTTATTTTCCCCCTGAATCTGAAATTATAATCTATGAACATCATTCGTCTGCTTTTAAATCGGTTTTATCTCTACTTTCTGACAGGGATAATTTGATTGTTTTGGGTGTTTTTTTTTTGTTTGTTTATTGATTCTTCTCTCTTAGAGACTTACGAGAAGTGGAAAAATATGTATCTAATATATTGATTTATTTAATTACCAATCAATTGTAAGAAAAACGGTCCTACTGTTGTTGCTTGGAGGTCTCTTTTAAGGAGTCGTGTCTGCCTGGTACTCCTTATTATAGACCGCGCAAGTCTATTAGGATGTGCCTGAAGCTTGACCGTATACATAGCTTTCACCTTAAAGATTCAAGTCTACACTGGCTTATAAACGCCCGATTAGCCAGTGTAGACTTCACTTTTCAAAATTAATTAAATTTCTTTTAGCTTCAATATGCTTACGCCAAGTAAGCCGTGGACTCCAAGGTATGTTACTTCATTTGCTTGTGGAATGTTGATGTTAATTAATGATAGTGAAGGGCAAGCTTGTCTGTTTAGGATTAAAGTGACATATATCTGCCAATCGGCAAACCATTTTTCCCAAAGCACGAGATGGGCTGATGAGTTTTGCGTTGCTGTTGCAGGGCATTCATATTGACTTAGAATGGCAGTGTCATCACGCTTCCTATGATATGTAGAGAGAAAATCTATGCTCGTGCTGCAAGTATGACGTTAATATTTTATGGGTGTTTTGTGGAAGTAAAACTTTAATTTAATAAATTAGGCCGTCTTACAAACGCGGTCGAAAGCCTGGTCGACATCTAGAAAAACAGCGGAGCAATACTCCGGTCGTTCAAATGCATTTCGTATCTCAGAGGTTATCCGATTTCCTTGTTCTATGGTTCCGTGTTGCTTGATGCGACTCTGGAGCAGCATAACAGACACTTACGCATCTATTGAGCTGTCAATTTCTTCTTTACAAGAAACGTTTGGGCAGTAATCAATATGGGTACTTACATTCTTTCTGTATTATTTTTGTATTTTTTCTAGAAGTTATGACGGCTGTGGATGGTCATAGAGGTGAAGTAAGATCGTGGAGTGATCCGACGATAGATCAGTTTAATGTTCCGCGCGAATGTGAGTCTTCGGCACTCTTCTTGTAACAGCAAAATCAATCAGGTCAGTCTTTTATTTAGGATCTGTGGGCGAGTATTTAGACATGCCTGGAAAGATAAAGTCTAGCTTGTTTCGTGGTGTTATTATAGCGTTGTAAAGTTGTCTTTCTTTGGGGTTGATGAGTCGAGATCCCCAGTGAGTGTGTTTTGCATTTTAGCTTGTATAAAGCGGTTACCTAATAGGTTATAGAATTTTAAACATTCTCCTTCGGCGATGGAGAAGCGCGGTGAACAGTATACAGCGGCTATGTTTATATAACCGCTTTGAGCGTTAATATGTATTGATGTTGCTTAAATATAGGCAGTAGCAAGCGACGATAATTGGTAATGCTCTATTCGATTTTTGATAAGAATACCAGTACCTTAGTGGGCCTTACCATCAGAATGGTTTGTCACAAAAAATGTAGCCGTTTAAGTGAATAGTTTTTGTTCTTTAGGTAAGTCTCTGATATGAGCATGGCGTCAATGTCGTGGTGATCTAAGACCTTCAGAAGCTCATGCTTTTTTATGCTGTGAAATGCCATTTGCATTCCAGAAAGAAAATTTAAGAGAAACCATCTTAACAGATTTTTGTTTGATTAAGAGCTCCAGAAGCAGATTTTGAGTGCGCATAAGCTACCATAGTGTTTGTTCTAGTTACCAGCATTGATTCTAATCCACTAGGCAAATGGGGTGTAATTTCTGGATCCTCCTTCGATGTCTTTTGCTGGATTATTCCTGCAGTGGTTTAATAAAGTTGAGGCGTATGACCCGTTGTTGTAACATAACGCCTGAGCAAAACAAACTCCCTGGGTCGAGGTTGATGGTATATACGGAACATTTTTATTGGGCGACGGGGTTATGAGCTGCAGTTATTTCTTGGGTTATGCTTTATTTGTAGGGCAGGCCTCAGTTGGATGTACATCCCCACGGGAAACGTATACTGCGCGAGGAGTGCAACATGTTTACTTATGTGGGATAGGGATACTTTAGTTGATTTAGTTGCCCTCTATTCGTAGTTGGTATGGGGACACACTGTTTTGAATTTCATAAAGAAGACGATTTGCTGAGCTCGTAAAATCTTTTGATGCGGCGATCGCAGGTGACGACGAAGTAAGCGATTACCTGTGGGACGATGAAGCAAAGTAATCTTAGCAACGACGGCGAAGGCTTCGCATTACGAAGAGGAGCAAGAGAAGGACGACGTGCAGCAACAGGATCTGACAAGTTTTGGCAGTCAGAGGCAACAATAGCTTCTGTGGCGAAATATAAAAGCAGTAAGAGGTTGCAAAAGAGACGACGAATTTTGCAAAAACAACAACGAAGACAAAAGAGCAGAGCTGTGACGACAACGTTGAAGAGAACGAGTTACAGTAGTAGAGAGCGAACTGGTCTGGAGGAGCTGGCAAGAGGACAAGAAGAGAACGTGTTGGAAGAGAAGAAGAGAACGTATTGGATAGTCAAATCCAATTGGGTGCGGTGAGCGACAGGAAGATTTAATATAAAATTCTTATTTGAAAATCTTGTGATTGAATTTGTTTAAATTAAATATTTTCTGTGTCAAATTGAATTTTGAAAAACCATTTGCAAACGGCTTAGACGCATTACCATGGATGCTAGATCGATCCTAGACATAACTGTGTACTTGCTTAGAGCAAAATGTGCCGAGTTGGGACTGGAAACAAATGGGAGAAAGAGTGTTTTGCAGGATCGCTTGCTTGATCATTTTGGGGTGGATGTAGGCGGCGATGCAGATGAGGATGCTGTAGCGTCAGTGATTCATCCAATTACCAAGAAGCGATTCCACCAATTAGCTCAAGATTTATTTTACGCGATATTCAAGACAGTGTATCTTCGTTTTCGGGCTCCGAACAAGAGGACGTCAATCACTGGCTGTTCGAATTCGATGATGTGGCTTTTACGGTAGGCTGGGATAGTTTGCAGAAGTTTATTTATGCCAAACAGCTTCTGATTGGAGCAGCCAAGCTTTACATCAGAAGCATAAGCGGAGTTAGGGGTTGGAACGAGCTAAGGGAAGCATTGAAGGAAGAATTTGGAAAAAAATTATGTTCGGCGGAGATTCATAAGATATTGCGGCAGAGGCAGAAGCAACCAAAGGAATTGAATATCTTTACAGTCTTATGGAGATAAGCAAGCTGATTAAGCTCGATGAGGAAAGTTTGGTTTCATACTTCGTAGATGGTGTACCAGATAGCAAACTAAACAAGGCAGGGCTGTATTACGCAAAATCCATTAGGGAACTGAAGGACGAAATATATATTTACGAGAAGATGAAGGGTAAGGGAAATATAAAAGAAAATGGTAACAAGGAAGCGGCAGGTAAGCAGCCACAGGGTAGTGTAGTATGCTCATATATAGGGTACACACTGTACCGCTTATATCACTGTAACATTGTAGCATTTGTTTATGTCCGAATATTCCCAGCACTTCAAGTGCAAAGCAATTCGACCCACACAACAATGTCATGCACATCCTAAATGCTGAGTCGGCATGTCTGCATGCGCGGCCGACCATTCGGTTACCATGTGAGTATAACACTCTCCCTCTCATGCGCGGCCGCTGCTTGCGCCGCCTAAATACACTTACGAATACATTAACATAGCTATATGAATTGTAAGCCAAGCCAACATTAGCCTTAAGTGAGCATTCTAAAAATGAGTCCCGATCTAAACGATCTTATAACATTACAGTGCACTCTTTTCTTGTGTTTATAAAATAAAGTCTAATATACATACAACCAACATTACATGGCGACCGTGATATGTGCGCGAGTAGAAAGTGAGACGGTTTAATTTTTGTCTCCGCGCGCTGTGTAATTTTCGTTATTTTGGCCCCAAAATGCGTAAATCGGCAAGTTTGGCTAATTAGGGCCAGTGCTTAACAAGTGTGGCCATCCAATGTGGACGATGCAAGCCGATCCCTAATCCTCGGCTGTCCAAAATTAGGTTCTCCAGAGCAGCCCTCGAAAATTGTCAATCGAAATCTCCAGCCAAATAAAAATAAAATAAAACAGTAATTAGCATGTGCGATGACCAGCACCGGCGCCGCCTGAGCCCAAAAGGCCCGGACTACAATAAATTAAAAACAAAAAAACAACAAACAACAAAATCAACACAAAAAAAAAAGGGAAAGAAAAAAAAATTGACCAGGACATGTGTGGAAGGAATGGCAAATCCTTCTGCACCAACGATGGAAACTGAAAAGTGGTAGGCAGACCGCCGGCTACACCAACGAAGGAAGCATATGAGTGCGGAGGGCAGTCCGCCCTCTGCACCGTCGTGGGAGGCACCTGCTCCTGTTGAGCAAAGGGACGCACCAACATTACAAGAGGCCCTCGAATTGTGTCCCAACGATGGACCTCGCCCCCTCACAATAGCTGAGTACAGGGCACGACAGGAGTCCAGCAAACCCATCCACAAAAGAAAAAGGAGTGGAAAAAGGGTAAAACTCCAGCAACAGAGACGATTACTGAAGGACTACAGGAAAATAGCAACAACCCCACAGGAGAAGGAAGCACACGAACAAAATATCAAAGAACTGGACAAAATACTTTGTAAACGAGAAATGTAACGCAACAAGGGCTGCATTTATGCCAATGCCTAAGTTGTCTTTAATTATAAACTTCTCAACCCGAGCCGATGCGCGAAGCGCTGCTCGAAAAAAACTAACCACTGTTAGGCCATATACTAACAACATATAACTGATATTGGTTTATATAGAGCAAAATATTGTAAATCAGCTATATGAATGTTTGCGCACTCAGCGCTTGTATTTAAATCACTAGTTGTAGGGCGAGAGCGGGAGCCAATAAAGCTTTCGTCTGTTCGCTCTTGCGAATTCGCCCCGTCTCTCGCCACCGTAGCATAAGTTAGGTTCTAAGAGAAATTATTGAAATATAATTGTTAGTGATCCATCGAACATCATCGTAGCCACTCCTTTTCGTCGCGCTTTCGACATAGTTTCACAATTTTTCGCAAATTAAAATCGTCTCGAACTACTGCGTTCACAAAGTTTTCGCGTTGTTAATACAAAATAGTATTACATTTTTCATGGTGACCCCGACGTGATCAGCAGTAGAGTTCGCGAGTTTTAATTTTTTTTTTGTCGGTGAAAACTATAAACAATACCAACAACAACCAATTTATTCGTGTCGGTTCGGCCAATAAATTAAATTCAATAATTTCGTCGCCATTTTCTGCCGTTCTTGAAGTTGCGCCTGACGTTTCGGCAATTTTAATTGCTCAATTTGCTGCTGCCGCCAAATGGAAGACAAAAAGGAAGTTGCAATTATCAAGTCGGCCATCCAGGTATAGAGTGCCAAAAGTTGAAAGTTAATCTGTGGCGTTTTGTCAATTGTGTTTTGGCCCATCTTTCAACTTTTTGCATTCGTGTAAAAATCGGTAGATAGTGAGCATTCTAACCAAGAAATACAAATTTGCATGTACTAACAACCAAAATTCTACAATAAACATAATCTATTTCGAATTATATGTGAATCGCTTTGGCCAAAGAACAAGCAATAAAATACTCGTCGTCGACCCAATTAGTGCGAACTTAATTCCCCCAACTTTCGTCGTAGTGAGCACCAATTTAGGGTATAAATAAAAATAGCTGGAAAAAAAAGTGCAAATTGTGAAAATTGAAGCTCTCAGAAAATTAGCAGGCAATAACTTTCGCTGCAGTTTGTCCGAACATTTCCACGGCTTTTCAGAATTTTCCCGCGCTTTTCCAATTTTCCGCGCTTTTCATAATTTTGCGCGCATTTTGGCATCAGGCTTATATATTCGTTGCCCTTAGTTATCGGTCAGTGTATCATTCTCCGTTAGCATCTGCATAGGAAGAGCCGCTAGCCGCGTACACATACACACGCACACCGACACCGCTGCCGCTATTTCGAGTTATCTTTTGTCGTTTTCGTTCTCGATCGCTGCAGCAGTGCAATTTTCGGTCTGCCTAAACGTTTGTTCGTTTTTTCGGTACGCTTGAGCTTGAGCGGTAACTCCCCTACAGTGCTTGCGTGCGGCATATACTGTCGCAGGGTTTATATAAAAATTATAAAAACCCTATTTAGATTTTTCGCTGTAATTCTCTCGGCACTTAGCTCCCTTACACCGTGTGCGTTCGGTATAGTACTCGTTGATTTTTTATTTTATTATTTAACAAAAAAAAAAAAAAAATAATTTAATAAAAATAAATATTTAACACCTCTTCGATACCAACCAAATAAATACAAATAAACGCAATGGCAACTAAGGATATCGAAGAGCTTAAACATCAACGAGATGTTTGCATGAAAAGTATTAACCGAACTTATCGCCACTTAAAAGAAGCTAAATTATCTATAAATCCGGTCGAGCTTGAGTGTCGATTAGAGATTCTAAATACGCACATTGAAAATGCTTCACTTTTGCAAAACCAAATAGAAGTGAAAGATACAAAAGATGTATACCGCGAGAGTTGGAAGAGAGGGCCGTAATGACAAAGTCATTGCTGATTTCCATTTTAAATAAGTCCAAACAAAATAATATCGAGAAATCCGCTCCGCCAGCAAATCGCCCGCCTCAATGCCGTCTGCCGAGCGTTGCACTCCCAACTTTTAGCGGAAAACACTCCGAATTTAAAAATTTTATAAGCCTTTTCGAAACTTTCGTTGACAAAGATGACACTTTACACGATATTGAAAAATTCAATCATTTAATTTCGTGTTTAGCTGGAGACGCTTTAGGAACAGTTAGGGCCTTCCAAGTCACTGCGGAAAATTATCCCAAAGCCCTTGCTAGCCTGAAGCGGGTGTACGATAATGATTGTCTTATTTTTTTTGACAACATATCGACACTTTTTAATTTGCAAAAAATTTCCCAGCCTTCAGCTACAGCCTTGAGAACCCTCATCGACACGGTCACAGCCTTGTATGACTTCTTGCTGTCTATTGGGGATGATAGACGCATTACTAATGCGATGCAGGAACTAAAGAAAATGGGAAGAACAGTTAGATTATACTTCGCTTCCACTTTGGAGCGAATGTGAGGCGGCCCTCAACAGGCGATACCAACACATGGTAGCAGAAGAGGCTTCCAAGCCCAAAACTGTTTAGCAGGCCCAATCTAACCCGTTTGTCGCTGCCAGGAACGACTCTGTTCAATGCATGTATTGCAACTCAGCTGAACATCAGATTGGAAACTGCGCTTCCTTCGCAGCCCTGACAGTTCAGCAAAGATTCGATTTCGCTAAAAGAGCACCCTTATGCATTAACTGTTTAAGAAAGGGTCACACTGTCAAAAAATGCAAATCGAACAGATGTAGAGTGTGCAATTCCTCACATTACACTTTGCTACATATATATGCCCCAAACACAAATCTCGCGTTGCCACCTCCTTCTCAGCCCACGCTCATGCAGGAGTCTCCATCCACTTCGCAAGTTTTGCATGCGAATGCATCGGATAGAGTCATTCTTGCAACTGCTGTTGTGAGCGTCCAAACAAAAAGCGGCGAGTTTGTATTAGCTCGAGCGTTGCTCGACTCTGGTTCACAATTAAACTTTGTAACCGACGAGCTCGCTCAGAGGCTCAAAATTACAAGAGAGGACGTGTGCATGAGCTTGCGAGGCATTGGTGGAACTAATGCCCAAGCCACAAAAAAAAATACACACGATTGTGAAGTCGCGAGTAGGAACAGCCAATTGTCGTCCGATTTTTGGATTATGAAAAATATTTCTGGTTATCATCCGGATCAAGCGGTGAACACCAGCGGGTGGAGGGTGCCTGAAAATATTCAGTTGGCAGATCCATTCTTCTTCAAGCCCCAAAAAATAGATATGCTTATCGGCGCTGAAACATTCTTTGAACTTTTATCTATTGGCCAGATAAAGCAGGGGCCTGAATTCCCCATCCTACAAAAGACAGTTCTCGGCTGGATAGTGACAGGCAGATGTGCCTCTGAAAATAATAAAAACGCTGAAAAAATGGTACATCTCAGCTGCCAGGTGGAAGCGTTGGAGTCAATTGACACAACCCTGCAGAAATTTTGGTCTGTGGAGGACTTGCCGCCCAAGGCTAAAGTCCATACTCCTGAGCAACAACTCTGTCAACAACACTTTGAGAAAAATACTCAAAGATTGTCGTCCGGTAGATTTTCGGTTCGTTTGCCGTTTAAATCTGACCCAAATACTCTTGGTTCGTCATACGAAGTTGCGAAACGTAGATTTTTGTCGCTAGAAAGGAAATTGTCAAAGGACCCTTCGCTGAAGAAGATGTATATTGAATTCATGGAGGAATATGTTTCACTGGGCCACATGTCTTCCACCAATGACAAAATTCCGAATACTCCGCACTATTTCATTCCGCACCAATGCGTTTTACGGCCACAAAGTACTTCAACTAAGTTGAGAGTAGTTTTCGATGCATCGAGCCGTACTTCTACGCAGGTAGCGTTGAATGACATCTTGATGGTAGGCCCAACTATTCAAGAGGAGCTGTACTCGACTCTGCTTCGGTTTAGATTGCATAAGTTTGCCCTTGCGGCCGACGTCAAAAAGATGTATCGCCAAGTGATGGTGAACGAAGCTGATCGTAACTTCCAGCTCATAGTATGGAGACGAGATCCTTCTGAGTCCCTGAAAATCTTTAAGTTGAACACCGTTACATATGGAACTTCGCCAGCACCCTTTTTGGCGATTCGGTGTTTAATGCGGCTAGGAGAGATGGCGCAAGCAACTCATCCAAAAGCCGCAAAGGTTATTCAGAATGATTTTTATGTTGACGATTTGTTGACTGGCGCCGGATGCGTTGAGGACCTGCAAAGCTTTCGAGACGAAGTTTCTCAGGTCTTGCAAGAGGCAGGCTTTGAATTGGCAAAGTGGTTTTCAAACTGCCCAGAGTTATCCGCATCTGATAGCGCTGTAATGCCACTTATGGCAGACTCAGACGTAACCAAGACCCTTGGCGTGGTTTGGTTACCGGTTAAAGATTACTTTCAATTTCGGTTGGATGACTCTTTCCTGGATCTTCGCGCGACAAAACGAAATATTTTGTCGGTGACTGCTCGACTTTTCGACCCACTTGGCCTCTTGTGTCCTTTGGTCACAAAGGCAAAGATGTTGTTGCAGGAACTGTGGCTTCGAAAATTAGATTGGGACGAGTCGCTACCGATGCAGTTGCTCACGTCGTGGGAGACGTTTAAAGCGACGCTTCTGCAGCTGCCTAAAATTAAGGTATCGCGATTCGTCAACACAGATCCACAAGTCCCGATTCAAATACATGGTTTCGCTGACGCTTCCATGCGAGCGTATGGAGCGTGCATCTACATTCGGACTCAAACTGCTGAAGGTTTGAAAGTGTCTTTATTGACCGCCAAATCGAAAGTAGCTCCCCTCAAGACGAAAACTTTGCCTCGCCTTGAGCTGTGTGCAGCTCACCTTTTAGCAGATCTCTATAATCGTGTCAGGCCATTGCTAAATTCTCCCATTGAGATTGTTTTCCTGTGGACAGACTCCGGGATCACTTTACACTGGATTAAAACCCATCCCTCGTCGTTGTCGGTTTTTGTTTCGAACCGGGTTGCAGAAATTCAGGAGTGGTCGGAGAAAGCAATTTGGAGACACGTTCCCACGAAAGTCAACCCAGCAGATATAGTGTCCCGAGGATGTGACGTAGAGGAGCTTACAACGTCCATTTGGTTCAGGTGGGCCTTCGTTCTTGCTAGACTCAGAAAATAATTGGCCTGTAAATAAACATTTCGAACTGCCGGCTGATGTAATGTCGATGGAGCTACGCAAATCGGCAATAGCTCTCGTAGTCAGCCCAGAGCCAAATTATGTGCTTCAGAAAATAGAGTCTTTTTCGTCGCACCTGAAGCTTCTGAGAGTTTTCGTGTGGGTTTTTCGTTTTATTCAAAGGTGCAGAAAGGTGTCGAAGCCCTTTGAAAAAAGTATTTCGCCAAGAGAACTGGATTTCGCTTTTGATAAAATTGTCGAAGTTGTCCAATTTCACGAGTTCAGGGACAACATAAGTAAAATTCGGAAGAATACACCGGTAGCAACGAATATTCAAAAGTTAAACCCTTTTCTTCAGGAAAATAAATCGGATTGGTGCTCCTCGACATTGCTACGAGTTGGGGGTCGGTTATTGAATGCTCCTATCCCGTACGAAGCCAAATTCCCGTTGTTGCTGTCTAAAAGCTCACAGTTCGTCAGATCCTATGTGTCATACCTGCACGTTACGAACTGTCACGCTGGCCCACGAGCTCTCGTAAGTCGTCTGCGCGAGAAAATCTGGCTAGTTAATGCTCAAGAAGTCTGCCGACGAACAGTTCGGTCGTGCATGCGCTGCTTTCGCTGTAAGCCGCAACTTTTGACGCAAATTATGGGAAACTTGCCAGTAGATAGACTTCGAGCTCTCCGCCCGTTCAATATTTGTGGCGTTGATTTTTGTAGTCCCTTCAGCACAACGTATCGTATCCGTGGTAAGCCACCGTACAAGTCGTACGTGGCCTTGTTCGTCTGTTTTGCGTCCAAAGCGGTCCACTTAGAATTAGTGTCTGACCTAACCACTGATGCGTTCTTGTTGGCATTTCAAAGGTTCGTGAGTCGTCGCGGGATTCCGGAGAAGGTGTGGTGCGACAACGCCACCAATTTCGTCGGCGCAGATCGCCACATGAGAGAGTTCCGAGCCCGTCTGGAGGAGCAGGGGGGCGGTATCGAAACATTCGCATCAAAAAAAGGATGCGAGTTTGCGTTCATACCGCCCAGAGCACCGCACTTCGGCGGACTATGGGAGGCAGGTGTGAAGTCTGCAAAGCACCTGTTCCTTCGGACGGTAGGCCAAGACCTCTTGACCGCGGAGGAGCTCGGAACTCTGCTCACCAGCGTGGAGGCCGTGCTCAACTCCAGGCCCCTCGGCGCTCTAAGCAGCGACCCGAACGACGGCGAGGCCCTGACCCCCGGGCACCTGCTCATCGGCGGCCCTCTTCTGGCCCCACCATCAGCGGCGCTCCCGGACCAGATCAGCCTGACCTGCTTGCGACGATGGCGAGGTGTCTCGTCTCTCAGGCACAAGTTCTGGCAGCGATGGTCCCGGGAGTACATCTCCAGCCTCCAGCAGCGGTCCAAGTGGCACCAGGGGGAGCCCAACCTCGTCGTGGGAGCGCTCGTCGTCGTCGCAGAAGACAATCTTCCGCCCCAGCAGTGGAAGATCGGACGAGTGGTAGCGGTGCACGCCGGCGCCGATAGCAAGGTTCGCGTGGCGGACGTCAGGACGCAGGACGGCGAATATCGGCGAGCTGTCCACCGACTGGCCCTGTTGCCCGTTCTGGGCTGAAGGACGACGTCCCTTCAGAGGGGGCGGTGTTTGCGCACTCAGCGCTTGTATTTAAATCACTAGTTGTAGGGCGAGAGCGGGAGCCAATAAAGCTTTCGTCTGTTCGCTCTTCCGAATTCGCCCCGTCTCTCGTTACCGTAGCATAAGTTAGGTTCTAAGAGAAATTATTGAAATATAATTGTTAGTGATCCATCGAACATCATCGTAGCCACTCCTTTTCGTCGCGCTTTCGACATAGTTTCACAATTTTTCGCAAATTAAAATCGTCTCGAACTACTGCGTTCACAAAGTTTTCGCGTTGTTAATACAAAATAGTATTAAATTTTTCAATGAATATTAACACAAAATTTTTTTTTTCTTCCAATTTTCAATTTTAATAAAATGAAATTTATGCGATTATGCCACAAGACAATAATTTAATCAATCAGATTTGAATAACTAAATTCCTACATTTTTTTGTTTGATGACGTTATTTTGCTGAGTGCTCCTCAGACTTTAAAAGCTAGACAGGAATATTTACGTATATCCATATAAAATCTCTTCATATGAATGAATAACAATAGAATAGATAAATTCTCTGATGAATATCATATTAATTATAATAATACCGATATATTAGAAGTACATCTACCCAAAATGGGAATCGTAGACGTTAAGTCAGTGGACTCCATTGCTAACGTTATTAATAAAGTAGAACCAAACAATATTGACCTATATTGGGTACATGTACTCTTAATAATAATCATTGTCATCTTGAGTGCAAATTTTATTACCAAAATATACAAATTGCACAATAAATGTTTAAAGAAGAAGTATTTAAGTAGAGCACACAATCTAGATAAGATATAAAAAAAAAATTTTTTTAATTATTTTTGTTTAAATTATGGCATTTAACACGATAGAATTGGATAGCTGTCTTGAGGAAATAATTACTAAAGATCCAGAATTTAGAATGCGTGCATTAAATATTCTCCATTGCCATAAAAACTTCATTACAATCACTGAATTCGAATATAACTATATGGAAAAGTACAATTTGGAATTTAGCCTTTTGTTTGCTTACAATAAAAAAATAAAAGGTTTAATCCTAAATACTTTGCCATACGTCTCAGTAAAAGAGATCGTGGATTACCATTCTATACTCGGTGAAACCACGATCCTCATGGTAAAATTACATAGATAATATTGCCATGGAATGGAACGATTTGTATGCAAAATTGAACCAAATAAAAACAGAGTTCGATAAATCCTACAAATCCCTTAATTAAAACAGACCAATTCAAGGGAGCACAATAAAAAAACACGCAGAAATAGTAGTAAATTGTTTTAACGAGGCGCGCATATTAATACATGGGCAACGGGGAAAATTAAATGACGACCATTGGTCAAGGGTATCAAAATTTTTGCAAAGACTCAGAGAAAACCTAATATTGATAAAAGCAAAACTCAATTTGGATATCTCTGTACCTACCATTCGTAATACCGCAATAACAGTTGAGACCGATGAAGAATCAACATTGGAAGAGTTAACTGGTTTAGATCAAACGGAGCAAGAAAATTTTAACGCGGAAATTAAGGAAGAAGATTTAAATAATCTTACTATCCCAGCCGTTTTATTATCAAACGCAGATAATAAAACAGATTCAGAATCAGATTCAAGCGCAAACATAACTAAGAACAATAACTTCGAAATGGCGCAAACAAATATCGACTTCATTAACACTGCATCAAAGCTTATACCAGTTTTCGTTGGTAAAGCAGAAAACATAACCAGTTTAATTGATGCATTGCATATTATAGAGTCAATAAAAGGCGAACACGAAAGCCTAGCTGTCTCTATAATAAAGACAAAATTAAAGGGCGTAGCAAGAAACGAAACAACGGTAGGTGAAATAATTGCCAAGTTAAAAAGCAACGTCAAAGGCGAAACTGTAGAGGTATTGTCAGCAAAGCTAATGAATCTACAGCAACGAAATAAAACTGCTAATCAATACACATCAGAAATTGAGCAGATGACGACGGCTTTAGAAAGTGCATACATAACAGACGGTTTAACACTAGAACTAGCAAGAAGTTATTCCACACAGCACGTAGTAAAAGCAATGACTAAAAACTGCACGATTGATAAGGTAAAACTTATCATGCAAGCCGGCAACTTCAACACAATGAACGAAGCAGTTTCAAAATTCGTAAACAGTTGCACAGAAGCAACTGGACAACCAAATTCGGTCCTCTGCTACAACAATTATACACAGCGCGGCGGAAACCGCGGACGTGGAAGTTATAGAGGTAATTTTCGTGGTCGTGGTAACAATTATGGTTACTACAACAATACCAACCAAAACAATGGTCGCGGCAACTACAGAGGAAACTCAAGGGGCCGTGGCAACTCGAGCGGAGGCTACAATAACAACAATACAAGCAATGTAAGAGGGAAACTCCGAACCCCCTTTAAATGTTCAACAGTAGAAAAAGTAACGGTCCATACTATTAATCTCAGTCAGAATATATTCGTCTCATTCACCCATGTGGCTACCGGAAAAGAACTTGTCTTTTTGGTAGACACAGGTGCTGAAATCTCTATAGTAAAAGAAAATTTAGATATATTTCAAAACGTACAAAATAAGAACATAATAGATATACGGGGAATAAGCCAAGAAATTACTAAATCCAAAGGCTTAACATCAATTGAAATACAGACTACCAAGTACATAATTACACACGATTTTCATATCGTAGACTTACACTTAGCCGTCCCTTGTGATGGCATTTTAGGGATTGATTTTATTAAAAAATACAGCTGTCAATTAGATTTTCAGCCATCTGAAGATTGGCTTATAATAAGACCAAACAATTTAAAATTTCCAATTTATGTTCCAATAGAATACAGTTCTGGCAATAACTTAATTCTTCTGCCAGTAAGATCACAAGTCATTAGAAAAATAAAATTAAATTCAAAAGAGGACAGTGTATTAATTCCAACTCAAGAAATTGAGCAGGGAATTTATATAGCAAGTACAATAGCTACAACACAAAATGCCTTCATAAGACTACTGAATACAACAAACGAAGATAAAGTGGTCAGTGCAGACAATTTAAAATATGAATCACTGTTGAACTATGAAGTAGTCGAAGGAAACAAAGAAAATAGAGAAAAGTCTGTATTATCCCATTTGTCAGAAAATTTTCCCCCACAACTCAAATTCCAACTCACAAATTTATGTAAAAAATATAATGACATATTCGGATTAGAATCCGAACCAATTAGCACAAATAATTTCTACAAACAAAAACTGAGATTGAAAGATGATGAACCCGTTTACATAAAAAACTATAGAAGCCCACATGGTCAGGTGAACGAAATTCAAAAGCAAGTCGGAAAATTAATCACCGACGGGATAGTCGAACCTTCAGTATCGGAATACAATAGCCCATTATTGCTTGTCCCTAAAAAATCAGCTCCAGGTTCCGAAGAAAAAAAGTGGCAATTAGTAATTGACTATCGTCAGATTAATAAAAAATTACTGTCCGATAAATTTCCACTCCCTAGAATTGATGATATTTTAGACCAACTAGGTCGAGCAAAATACTTTTCATGTCTTGATTTAATGTCAGGATTTCATCAAATAGAACTTGAAAAAAGTTCAAGGGACATAACTTCCTTTTCAACGAGCAATGGCTCGTATCGATTCACACGATTACCTTTTGGCTTAAGAATAGCGCCAAATTCATTTCAGAGAATGATGACTATTGCATTCTCTGGACTTGAACCTTCACAAGCATTCCTTTATATGGATGACTTAATGGTTATAGGTTGCTCCGAAAAACATATGCTTAAAAACTTAACAGACGTTTTTGAGAAATGTAGGAAATACAACCTTAAGTTACATCCACAAAAATGTTCATTCTTTATGCATGAGGTGACTTTTCTAGGTCATAAGAGCACAGATTAAGGAATATTTCCAGATGACAAGAAATATGACGTCATACTGAATTATCCAGTCCCACACGATGCAGAAACGATTATGTAAAAAGAATGTTCCTTTTGAATGGACATCTGAATGCCAAAACGCATTCGAATATTTAAAAACAAAACTTATGGAACCTACTTTGCTACAATATCCAGATTTTAGTAAAGAATTGTGTATAATTACTGATGCAAGTAAGCAAGCATGTGGAACGGACTCAAACTCCCCATTGCATATGCATCAAGAGCTTTTACCAAGGGAGAAAGTGATAAGTGTACTACCGAGCAGGAACTAGCTGCAATACATTGGGCAATATTACATTTTCGACCATACATTTATGGCAAACATTTCATTATCAAAACCGATCACAGACCGTTAACATACTTGTTCTTAATGACTAACCCAAGTTCCAAACTGACACGTATGAGGCTAGAATTAGAAGAATACAACTTCACCGTTGAATATTTAAAGGGAAAAGACAATTACGTAGCTGTTGCGATATCAAGAATAACCATCAAAGAACTACAAAATATAACCGGAAATATACATAAAGTAACTACAAGAAATCAAAGTAGACAGAAATCCTGCGCAGGAGAAAAAGAAATAGACTTGCCTAGGCAATCTATAGAAAAAGCTTCAAAGCCCAACGTATACGGAGTCATAAACAATGACGAAGTACGTAAAGTAGTGAACTTGCACGTAAAAAATATGCTATGTTTATTTAAACATGGAAAAAAAGTTACTGCAAGATATGATGTTAGCGATTTATATACCAATGGAGTCCTTAACTTAGGTCAGTTTTTCCAAAGGTTTGAGAAGCAAGCCGGTATACATCAAATCAGCCAACTCAAAGTGGCACCGTGGGAAAATATCTTTGAATACGTTTCAATAGATTATTTCAAGGAAATGGGCAATAAAACATTATAATCATTGAGAGTAGCGCTACTCAACCCGGTGACCCTAATAAATTCTGAAAAAGAAAAAGAAGCAATTATGTCTACATACCATGATGAACCAATTCAAGGAGGTCATACTGGCATTTCTAAAACCTTGGCCAAGGTCAAAAGACATTAATTTTGGAAAGGAATGACTCGATATATTACAGAGTACGTACGAAAATGTCTAAAATGTCAAAAAGCGAAAATAATCACGCATACGAAAACCCCATTAACAACTACGGAAACACCACAAACAGCTTTCGACAGGGTAATCGTGGACACAATCGGTCCACTACCTTAGTCTGAACAAGGGAATGAATACGCAGTTACTTTAATCTGCGATTTAACAAAATACCTTCTAGCAATACCAATTCAAAATAAAAGTGCAAAAACAATAGCAAAAGCTTTATTCGAAGATTTTATTCTGAAGTACGGTCCAATGAAGACGTTTATTACGGACATGGGAACAGAATATAAAAATTCAATAATTGAAGATTTATGTAAAAATTTAAATATCAAAAACATAAATTCTGCTGCACACCATCACCAGACTGTCGGAACAGTGGAGCGAAGCCACAGAACACTTAAGGAGTTCATACGCTCATACATCTCAGTTGATAAAACAGATTGGGATGTATGGCTACAATACTTCGTATACTGCTTTAACACAACACCCTCTATGGCACATAATTATTGTCCATATGAACTGGTTTTTGGGAAAACTCCAAACTTATCAAACATTTCAATAGCATATATAGAAAGAACCATTATATAATATAGAAGATTATGCTAAGGAATCTAAATTTAGATTAGAACAGGCATATAAAAGAGCCAGAATAATGCTAGAAACTAATAAAACAAAACAAAAAGATAGATAGGACAAAAATAGCTTAGACTTTGAATTAAAAATAGGAGACCAGGTTTTATTAAAAAATGAAACTGGCCATAAGCTAGACTTTAAATATTCAGGACCATATATAGTAAAGAAGATGGAATCCAATAATAATATAACTATTTTAAATGCAAAAAACAAAACACAGACAGTTCATAAAGATAGATTAAAAATTTTTATAGAATAGATTTTGTAGGATGGCCATTCAAAAGAAAAAAAAAAATAAATAAAATAACATCAAAATTTTGTCTTCAAAAAAAAAAAAAAAACCAAAAAAAAATTTTTATTACTTTACTATAATAAAAATATAGGAATACAAATACACAAAAATTTTTATAATAAATAATAGGAAATAGTCGCATAAATTTTCAAAGTTTCAACTTCACTAAGTTTTCCAATATCTACTATATTAAACAAAAAAATAATAATAATAACAAAAAAAAAAAGTTTTACTAATTTACTAATTTTTATAAACATATATATATATATATATATATATATATATATATATATATATACTTAACACAATAATTAACAAAATAACTCCATAAATTACGTTATTTTTGAAAAGGAGGGAGATGTAGTATGCTCATATATAGGGTACACACTGTACCGCTTATATCACTGTAACATTGTAGCATTTGTTTATGTCCGAATATTCCCAGCACTTCAAGTGCAAAGCAATTCGACCCACACAACAATGTCATGCACATCCTAAATGCTGAGTCGGCATGTCTGCATGCGCGGCCGACCATTCGGTTACCATGTGAGCATAACACTCTCCCTCTCATGCGCGGCCGCTGCTTGCGCCGCCTAAATACACTTACGTATACATTAACATATATATTCAGATACATAAGCGTTGTCCGCGGCGCTGCTCGTGCAGCTATATGAATTGTAAGCCAAGCCAACATTAGTCTTAAGTGAGCATTCTAAAAATGAGTCCCGATCTAAACGGACGGAATAATAAAGCCCAATATAAATTATAACATTACAGTGCACTCTTTTCTTGTGTTTATAAAATAAAGTCTAATATACATACAACCAACTTTACAGTAGTTTTCAAAGAAAATGTTTTAAGTGCAACAGCGAGGGCCACATTGCAAAAGACTGCAAGGGTGAAGTAGTTTGTTACAACTGCAACAAGAAAGGACACATCTCGAAACAATGTCAAGAGAAGAAATCATAAAGCTTGCATTAAGCATGAGCCGGCTAATGTGCTAGAAGTTAAAGCTGCGAAGGGCTTAATTTACAAAATGCTGAAAGTAAAGGACGTGACATTTGTAGCCATGATTGACTCAGGATGCGATTTGTGCTTGATGAGAGAGAACATTTTTAGAAGTTTTGACGGTTGGTAACAATAGGATCTTTTGACGTCGACCTCGAATCAGACGATGTATGCTTTTCGGTGACTTTTCATGTGGCCAAACAGCATGAACTGGAGTTCTGCAATCCGTCGACCTTATGTTCACCTCAAATGGAGTCAAATTTATATCGAAAGAGAGAGAGTTCGCATCTACATTTAAAGGTATGTGTGTAACTGAGAGCGTCGAGGAAACTTTTGTTTTAGACAAAGTTGACTTGTCTCACCTGGATAAGAGTCAAAAACTAAAGGTAGAGCAGCTTGTTACAGGGTATAAGCCGGTAAAATCAATTGATTCACCTGTGAGCATGAGAATTGTTTTGGAAGACGACAATCCAGTTTATCAGCGCCCAAGAAGCAAGTGCAGGAATGGCTGGCAGAAGGAATTATTGTGCCCAGCTCCTCAGAGTATGCATCACCAGTTGTACAAGTTGCAAAAAAGGACGGATCCAGAAGATTTTGCTGTAATTACCGACGACTAAATCAAAAATCAAGAAAGACAATTTTTCGATGAGTTTAATTGACGACGTTCTCGACAGGTTGCAAGGATCAAAAATATTTACTACTCTCGACATGATGAACGGATTCTTTCATGTACCGATTGACGAACAATCCAGGAAGTTTACAGCGTTTGTGACGCATAACGGGCAGTACGAATTCACGCATGTACCGTTTGGTATCTCAAACTCTCCTGTATTCTGCCGATACCTAACAGCTACATTGAGGGATCTCATACAATGTCAATCTATAGTAGTATACATGGACGACATAATCGTGCCAAGTAAGGACGAAAACGAGGGTCTGCAAACGTTGGAAAAAGTTTTGAAAGTAGCTTCAAAAGCTGGATTACGCATCAAATGGCAGAAAGCGCAAATTTTGAAGAGCAAGATCGATTTTCTAGGTTACACCATTGAGAACGGAACCATAGCACCAACTAACGAGAAAATAAAAGCGGTCGTCAATTTTAAAATTCCTCAAAGCAGACAAGCTTTGCAGCGTGACTTGGGTCTGACGTCTTACATGCGCCGATTTATAAAGGATTATGCCTTAGCAGCAAAACCATTGAGCGACTTGCTGCGAGAGAAAAATAGTAGACAAAACGACAGGAATTTAACGTTGACTGAGGAAGGCTTAGTTTCCTTCAACAAAGAATAATATTCTTTACAAAGACACAGTAAACGAATTACTGGTTGTTCCTGACTCAATGGAAGAGGAAATCATAAGCATTGCACACAAGGAGGGACACTTCGGTATCAAAAATACTCGTGATATTTTAGAAAAAAGTTATTATATCCCTGGAGTCCAGCAGAAAGTCGAAAGAGTAGTCAAAGGATGCGTCGAATGTCTGATCATTAAATCCAAGCGAGGAAAAGAAAAAGAGGGGTTGCTCAATCCTATTGACAAGGCTCAAGAACCTCTTGGAATGTATTATATCGACCACGTTGGCTCTTTAACTGATTCAAAGAAGAAATATAAACATATTTTGGCGGTCGTTGATGGATTTTTCAAATTTGTTTGGCTTTATCCAACAAAATCGACGGGATCAGAAGAAGTTTTGGAAAAGCTTGAAAAGCAAGCAGCAGTCTTCGGCAACCCTCGGCCAATTGTTACTGACAAGGGAACTGCATTTACTTTTGGACTGTTTAAAGAGTACTGCAGCCATCACCACCGGCATGCCTAGAGGTAACGGTCAAGTAGAAAGAATCCACAAAATTGTCATACCCATGTTGAGCAAGATGTGCCAAGAAAATCCTGCCAATTGGTATCGCCACGTAGACAGAGTTCAACAGATAATAAACAGCAGTCTACCACGAACTACCAAGTATAGTCCTTCTAAAATTTTGATTGGACTCGATCTGCGAAAAAAAGCGATGATTTGAGAAAACTATTTGAAGACTTAGGTATAGAAGAGTTAAATGACGAGCGAGAAGAGATACGTGAAAAAGCTCAGGAAAATAAAGAGAAAGTGCAGCAAGAGAACAGAAAGAACTTTAATGAGAAAAGAAAGGCTGAAACTGATTATGATATAGGTGATTTAGTAGCAATTAAGAGGACACAGTACGGCACTGGTATGAAACTTCGCCCTTAATTTTTTGGCCCAGTACAAAATTACTCAAAACTTAATCACGGACGTTATGAGGTACAGAAAGAAGGCAACCAGGAGGGGCCAAAACATACTAAAACAGCCGCAGAATATATGAAAAAATGGGGTTCATTCAGGGGCGAATGAAGATGCAGGATGGCCGATACTTTAGTTGATTTAGTTGCCCTCTATTCGTAGTTGGTATCGGGACACACTGTTTTGAATTTCACAATAAATGCAATTGATGTCATCAACCAGATTCGCAAGCAGCACTCCATCCCTTATTTTCAGGTTGATCTATAGCCATCACTCTCTTCCCTGAAAGGCCCATACCAAAAAATTGCGCCATAAATCACTCGGTTGCGAGAATTTGACGAAGGAAGGTCATGGTCTCCTTCGAGTGCGAAAGTCGTGAAACTTAATTTATTCTGTTTTTATTAAATAAACTTTTGTAAACTTTACCCGGAATAAATAAATAATAACTAATTTGTAATACCGTACCCTACCCTATGTCCATATTCCTGGCAATTCGTGCATTGGACGGGTCCATTGTGGGGTTCCTAAACTGTGATTCTACGGTGCAGTAAATATTGCAGTTTGTAGATTGGGTGAACTTCATTTTTTTTAGAGGCGTTCTTTCATGCGTCAACTCTACATTTAACATTGCTTGGCCAATTTTATTTATATTTGTTATGTCAACATCAAAGCCCATTTCATTAAGTCCAACAATTATCTCGTCGATAGGGACTGTTGACTCAATTCCTTTAATACCTTGTAGTACTTTTGCTACTGCATTATTCTTGCAGTGGTTTGATAAAGTGTAGGCTTAGAGGTTTAGGCGTATGACCCGCTGTTGTAACGCTTGGGAATAGTAATGCAGGGGAGAGAGAGCGTTCTCTGCAGTTTTTGTTGGTATTGATACATCTTCCGCTCGTATAGAGAAGTAAGCGTTGTTTCTGATTGACAAAAGCCGACGTTGGTCTCGTTCTTGCTGCTAAATTTTGCCCCTTTTTTAAATGTTTTTCTGAGCTTACGCTCTTACACGTTTGATGTCTTTGACGGTTTACGGCAATTTTAATCTCCCAGATATGTGAACTCAGAAATAAATTGTTAGATACAATTGGTGCTTTTAAACTGTAAGTTCCGCCCTCGAAATTGCAATTTGCATCAACAAGTGGAATGAAAGAAATAAAAGGAAATCTAATTCCACCGTTACGAAAAAGTTTTTAAGCTAACACCAGATTTTGGGGGTACAGACTTTCCGAAGTTCTCACGTGCAGGCATAGTAAACACCTTTACTATAAGTCGCGCCAGCGCAGTTAAAAACTACACACACGTGGTGCCAGAAAATATTTCTTCTAAAAGCTAATTATAGCGGCGTAAATAAAACCAAGTGCTACAAAATTAAAACCGCGATACTTTCGAGTGCTATTAGCAGAAGGTTTGTCTTAAGAACCTCTAAGAGTTGCAAAACAATTGCAAAACACCCTTAGTACTGAGCTGCAGCTGGTGCAGACACCTGGATGGAAGACTGAGGCATCTAATACTTGTCTTCGCCTGTGAGGGATAGTTAACGGAAAGGAAGCATTCAAGATAAGCTGAAACCAACTAAGAAGACGCTGCCTTCATTTCCATAGTTCTAGTGGTAACCATGTTCAGGCTGAGAATTATTTTGTAAGTAGGCCATCCCAAACCATATTGCAGCAGTTAACTTATTAAATGCGATAAAACCTGAGAAAATAGATTTGTATGAAGGTAAAGACCATTGCCGAAATCTGGTCGGTCCGCTATAAATAGAATTTACCGTAACTGCGGCTAACGCACCTGTTATGTGTAAAAGCTCTATATAGATGTTATATATAGCTAATAACTATAAAAATAGGTAAATGAGCAATGTATAATTAAGAAGCTAGAAACATTTCTCTTGATATATATATATATATATAACATTAAAAATCTTTTAAAAATTACACAGCGCCTACACCGGAACACGCCGGAATCATCTTAGGCCCAATGTTACATCGAAAAGTATTTAATTAGACTGTGAGTATAAGCATATTACAATATATATTTGAAATTACATATTCCGTGTCTGTCCAATTAAATATATTTTTTTTAAATATTATACTAAATGGTTCAAATAAAAATACCAAAATTAATAAATATTAAATTAAAATTACTCAAAAAAATGGAAACGTTTTGTATTTTGTCTTTTTCCGTTGAGTTGTAGAAACAAAACATCTTTGATTCGTTTTAATCTTTTATTTAAATTTGGAATAGCAAAGGTGCCGCTACCAACGTTCAGTTCTGTTTGATATATCACTTTTCCTTAGGTTCTAAGTAAGCCTTAGTCTCGCAGCTGCGCTGCCCACAGTTGGACAGCAGAGAGTCGGCTATGTATATCTTATATGTTATGTGCATTTAATTACGCTCTCTTAAGCTGGAGCGCGAGGGTATATGGACGTACTTCAGAATAAGTGTTCGCGTTCTTATTTGGAACTGGTATGGCAACTAAATATTTAGTTAGGTTACATATTAGAGTGACTGCATATTCATTGCCAGTTTCTGATTTTGGTAGTGGACCAACAGGGTCCACTATGACTCTGTCGAAAGCATTTATAGGCGTATCAGTTATTATTAATGGAGTCTTATTGTGCTTAGTTATTTTAGTTTTTTGGCATTTCTGACATTTTCGTATGTACTCAGTAATATCTCTAGTCATACCTTTCCAAAAATAATGTCTTTTGACCTTGGCCAAGGTTTTTGTAATGCCAGTATGACCTCCTTGTGTTGAATCGTCATGGAATTTAGACAGTATAGCTTCGTTCTCTTCTTGTTTTTCTATAAGGGTCACCGGGTTGAGTAGCGCTACTCTTAATGTATTCAATTTTTTATTGCCCATTTGTTTAAAATTATCTATTGAATCATGTTCAAAGATATTTTCCCACGGTGCCATTTTGAGTTGGTTGATTTAGTTTATACCGGCTTGCGTTTCAAGCCTTTGGAAAAATTTACCTAAGTCTAGAATTCCATTGGTATATAAATCACTAACATCATATCTTGCAGTAATTTTTCTACCATGTTTAAATAAACACAGCATATTTTATACATGCAAGGTCACTACTTTACGTACTTCGTCATTTTTTATGACTTCATCTATGTTGGGCTTAAAAGCTTTCTCTATGGATTGCGTAGGCAATTCTATTTCTTAGTTTTCCGCGCGGAATTTCTGTCTATTTTGATATCTGGCAGTGACTTTCTTTATATTTCCTGTAATATTTTGTAGTTTTTTTATGGTTATTACATGATTGTCTTTTCCCTTTAAATATTCGACTTTGAAGTCATACTCTTCTAATTCTAGCCTCATACGTGTCAGTTTAGAGCTTGGATTGATCATTGAAAATAGATATATTAATGGTCTGTAATCTGTTTTAATTGTAAAGTGTTTCCCATAAATATATGGTCGAAAATGCAATATTGCCCAGTGTATTGCAGCTAACTCCTGCTCATTAGTACACTTATTACTTTCTCCCTTAGTGAAAGCTCTTGATGCATATGCAATAGGAAGTTGTCCATTATGCTTTTGAGTTAAAACGGATGCACATACTTGCTTGCTTGCATCAGTAATTGTACAAATATCTTTGCTGAAATCGGGGTATTGTACCAAAGTAGGTTCCATTAGTTTTGTTTTTAAATATTGGGATGCGTTTTGGCATTCATATGTCCATTCAAAAGGAACATTATTTTTACATCATCTTGTTATGTGCAGCGAATATTCGGCGAAATTTTTTATGAAACGTCTATAATAATTGCAAAATGCTACGAAACGTCTAGTGCTGTCCGCATTGCGCGGCGCTGGGTAATAATTTGACGATAGTCAATCACTAATCGCCATTTCTTTTGTTCTGAACCTGGAGATGGTTTTTTAGGAACAAGTATTAATTAATATACTAATATTCAGATACTGATGTTATAACAATCCCGTCGATGATCAATTTTTCAAGTTGTTTCTGTACTTCATTCACCTGACTGTGCGGGCTTCTGTAATTTTTTATATACACTTGTTCATTGTCTTTTAATCTCAGTTTTTGTTTATAAAAATTATTTGTGCTTATTGGTTCGGTTTCCAATCCGAATACATCATTATATTTGGTGCATAAGCTTGAAAGTTGTGACTTGAATTCTGGTGGAAAGTTATTTGAAAGTTGAGATAATACAGACTTTTCCCTATCTTCTGGATAAGTTTTGACTACTTCGTAGTTCGAAAGTGATTCATACGTTAAGTTGTTTGCACTGATTACATGATCTTTATTAATTGTATTAAGTAGTCTTATTAAAGCGTTTTCAGTTGTTGCTATGGTACTTGATATTTAAATATCATGTTTAATTTCTTGATTTGGAATCAATACACTGTCTTCTTTTGAATTTAGTTGAATTTATCTAATAACTTGGGATCTTGTTGGCAGAAGTATTGAGTTCTTGCCAGAACTGTATGTTATCGGAGCATAAATTGAAAATTTTAAGATATTAGGTCTAATTATAAGCCAATCTTCAGATTGCTTGAAGTATAATTGACAATTATATATTTTTATAAAATCGATACCTATTATTCAAGGAATACCGAATTGTAAATCCACTATATGAAAATCATGTGGGATTATATACTTAGTGGTCTGTATCTCAATAAAGGTTAATCCTTTGGACTTCACTTATTCCTTTTATGTCTATATTGTAATTATCTTTTATGTCTTAAAGACACCAAAATTTTCTTAACCATTGAAAACTGGTATAAGCTTGGATGCTATATTAATAAAATCAATATTAGATTGTGCCATTGTAATATTGTTGCTTATTTTATTCTCTACTATGCTTGAACTATCATCAGAATCTGTAGAATTATCCAGATCTGACATTAAAACCACTGGAGTAGTAAGATTATTTAAATCTTGCTCTTCTATTTTGGGGTTTATCTCTGTAAGCTTTTCTACTTCTATTTGGTCAATGTCAATTTGGTTCTGTTGATTCCGGTTCGTCACCAGTTTTAACTGTTAGAGAAGTGTTAGGTATGGTCGGTACTGATATATCTAAATTATCTTTTGTTTAATTAATATTAAAATAGATCGTAGTCTGATCAAAAATTATGATACTTGGGAACAATGACCTTGATTTAATTTTTCCCTCTGTCCATGTATTAGTATTCGTGCTTCATCAAAGCATTTTACTAGTATTTCTACATATTTTTTAATAGTAGCTTTTTGAATTGGCCTGTTTTGAGTAAGTGACTTCTATGAATTTTCAAAGTCAATTATTATGTTAATTATTTGCTTATATATTTCATTCCATTATATTATGGACATGAATTGTTTCTTAAAGGCCATCATCACTATTGTTCTACCTAGTATTGGGTGTTCGCCTACTACTGATTTAACATGCACACCTTGAATGGTGGATAATACAATTACCTTTTGGGTGCTTGTACAAAGTATTAATTGGGAAGCATCTAAATTAAAGGTTTCAATATATAAATATTGTAAATCTAACATGTAACCATTTAAAAAGCGACATTTATTTTCCACATTTAAAAGACATTATCACAAAAATTATAAAAAATTGCGATACTTGCCTAGCCTCAAGATCGATAGACGGTAATTTTCGGGCAATCTATTCAACGACCTCTTAACCTCTTAATAACAGCTCACACAACTTCATTCTAATAATCAACTGGCAACGCTTCGGTCAAAAGACTGCAATCCACCTTAACCGAACTATACAGGATAATCATGAACAAAGGAAAGAAAGCACGCCTAGAATGGGGGCATGACCAAATACTCGCAGTTGCAACATATAACAATGCAATATTCTCCAGCTTTTCCTTTACCCTTTTCAAGCTCTTTTACGAAAGAACTCACATATTCAACAAAACAATTACATTCGACAATAACCCCGACTACCTTAAGAAATTAAACGAATTTAGAAAAGATATATACCCAAAAGTACAGGACCATTTAAACGCGACCACAGAAAGAAGAAGGCTTAATAAAACGAAGACAGAGACACTACTAACACCGACACTTAATTCTCAACGTACTTCGACCCGTAGAATCCAGAATCCTTTTATTAACCGCTCAACCCTTAAAGTATTATTAGAAGTTCTACGAAACAAAATCAAAAAGGTAGAACTCAAAATAATTACATTTTTTCCGCACACTAGAAGTAAAAGGGATCTCATTAATGGTCTGGATGACAATGACGGAGAAAACATAATAGTGGAACTGAAAAATATCCAAACCAATTCCAAAGGTCTGGCAGAAACACAAGAAAGATAAGCACTATTCAACAAAGATATAATTATCAAACTAAGTAAAATAAAAGCCCATATTAACAAGAAACAATCTACAATACAACAACATTCTTTGAAAATGTACAAAACTCTTTCTCCAATGAAAGACAGAAGTAACATTTATTCATTATAATATAATATATTATACAATAAAGACATACTAACTAATTTTGTAAACATTATCCCTAAATTGTTATGAGCACATTTATAAATCATATTGTATTGTATTGTAAATCAACACAACACACATGTTTTACATTAAGATTCCCATTTTTGATAAAAACTTGTTAAATTCAAAATATTGTCGGAGTTCGTGGCGTACACCAACAGTAAGTCGCCTAGCCATCCTTCTCTGATCCGGCCATTCCCCCTCTATGGCCTTCTCTTCGGACTGGGGGGAGGAGTTAACATAACATTAACCTCCTCTCCGGCCACAGGGAAACAACGCAGACCCGGCTACTGCAAGCCTAGCACTGATGGACAACAACAAAAATCGCCAACATGCAAGAACTCTGATGAACACACACATTATCGTACACAGATACATATAATCGTACATACTTCTTTGTTATAAGCATTCATTCTTATTTTGTACTCCAAGCAACACAGTCGTTTTGTTTGCAAGCTTCCTTCCAGCATCTTATAAAGTCATACTCGCATATGAGACCTCCTCTACTCCTTCGGTCTCAGGACTGTAACACACGCACATATATTAATTAGGTGGTACATAAAATAGCTCCGGATCAAATCGACAACGTTAAAATTTCTGCTCACACTGTTGATCCTGAGTTTTTCAATTTAAAACATGACAATTGGTCCGTGCGATTGATGGAAAGTGTTTGAAACGATAACTAAGAAAATTGACTTTTGACACAATAACGGGCAATGACGGATATTCGTTTTACCGACGTAGATCACATAATGATAATGGCGAAACGGCAACCATTGAAATGCGTTGAAGCTGATAATCATTTGGTGGTTCCGTACGGTTTATTATTATCGAAAATATTAAATGTTTATATAATTGGGTATATAAATAAGTTCTTGCGGTTTTTTTTACGAACATTGAAGATTTATTTTAAAAAATTGGTTATGTATTAACGCTTCAAATTTTTGTTAATCGCTAGCCAGATTCCGCGTCGAAAGAAGTCTTAGCTCGTTTTAATATCATAAGTTCATCCATTCTCTAGCTTCTTCATAGTTGGAGATGTGCTGGTCTGCCAGGCCATGAGCCATCGATCGGAACAGATGGTAATCGGAAGGAGCGTTCGAGGCGTCGCTTTAGTTTATATGCCACTTATTTTGTGGGCCTCCAACCAGCTGCGCGACTTAAGGAATTTTCTGATCGACAAAAAAACGGCCATTCTAACTTTTTGCGCTTCAGACATCTTCGAATTCTTATGTGGAGCTGTCAATAGTCGATGCAGAGATTCAAAGCGGTTATGGCTGTCCTTTTGGCATCGCTGGTCTACAGTCTACTTCACCGCACTTCAATTAAAAACAAAGTGGGTTTCGACATCGCCATTCATCACTGTAAAGATCATAATATTCTCCGTTCTATTCGGTCTTCGAACGTTCGGCAATAAAGTTAAGTTGCATATTATCATTAGAAGAGAACGTTGTGCTCAATCCCAGTCGTTGTTTAATATTAATTGTTTTGTTTTCGTTTATCATTACACCCCCATCTCTGATTTAATTGAGTCTATTGCTTTGGAAACCCCTCTATAGCTACTTTTTCAATAAGCATTGTAATTGAAATTACAATTACAATACACATGCATTAAAATAAAAATGATTATAATTCTAATGTTGAGTACAGATTTAAAAGAAAAGCCTAGTTCCAACACACACAAGGCATTTAAGCTAAACTTGGTTAAAAGGAAAATAATAGTACTTCCAAAAGTTAAACAAAACTTGGCAAAAATCATAGAGCACAAGATAAACACAACCCATCAGAAGCTACGCTTAATTAATGGATCTTTGTAACGAGTATACATTATCATTGTCTGAGGTTTGTTCAAATAGAATACAAAATATACCATCTGGTTGCAAAAACTGTATGCACCAAAATTCGTCGTTCCATAATTACTGCTACAAGCTGTACATTTGAACGAGACACAACCAACGAGATCAATCTCCACAGTTTAAGTGATAAACAAAGACTCAGTAATAAAGTCTTTTCTTTCAAAATTGCGCACCGCCAGATAAACCTGTCAGCAGAAAAAGGCAGAAACGATCAACATTCAACGGCCGGAAGAACGTACGCAAAAATGTATGTCTATTTTTTTTATAAAATCTCGGTAATTGCTGATAGCAACTTCTATTCTAACAAACATTTCTCAGCCTGCCGATAACTGCTAATAATAACGTGTCATATTATACATCGGACACGTTCGATACCGCACGTTTTTAGTCGATATTTAGCCAATGTTTTTTACGTGCAGCACTAAAATCTTGGTGCAAAGCAATTTTAAGATGCTGTGCACCAAGGACGTAGGCGAACAGATGTAAACCATTCTTATGCCGTTATCCCATAGCATTTAAAATATTAAAAAAAGCAATATATGATTTTGTACCCTTTACAATAGAGTCGAAGTCGCTGATGTAGTCGGACGTGTTTTTTCTTGGCTCCTCCTTCGTATCAAGTTTTCTCTGTTTATATCTTTACAATTTTGCTCAGATTTTTGGCTACGGCTCGGTGTTTTTGAAACCTTCTACAATCCAAAACAACGGAATAATTTTAATAAAAGTCAGTGACCTTAAACTAAAAATTAAAGTTTATAAGCCAACTATTGTCTCAATTTCTTTGCTGCTGATGTTCAAGTTCACGCGTTTACCGGTTATCATTGCATTGTGTTGTTTTTGTCGTGCGATTGCTCTCTCGTCGCCTGCTGCATTTCTAGAAGAACAACACGCACCTTCGCTCTTTGTTTTTTTTTTTGACCACTTCTTTGCGCATTTAGAATTCGTAATATTTAAACATTTGTTGTTTTAGTAAAGCGCCTAATAACATAATTACCTTATGGCCTGCGTTTTTAATAACAAAATCACTTCGCGGCAGCCCATAATTTTCATAATTAATATGAAGGCATTCATGAGGCAGACTCAATTGACATCCAACATCTGTCTACTGGATTTAACGACTTCCTATGCCGGTTTCAGATGACGGAATCCCATTGAAAGACACTGAAAATGTTAAGTGATGCTCTAAAACGAAAGAAGTGTACTTCCACCTTGCCTAATCTTCTTCTGGAAGTTCCTATTCAGTCCGACGAATGGCGCTCCAACAGACTTTATTACCGCTGATAATGGCACGCTTGACTCCCACGCAATTCCGGGCTCGCAGCCTGTTAACGGTAATCACGCATCAACGTCGAAAGCTTCAGCTTCAGCGGGCGCTCCTAGATCCGCTAGAAGTTCCGTACCTCCTGATTCAGATGCACCTCCACGTTCGCTGCCCACTATTGATGATTAGGCATCGACATCCTGCTCCTTCCGTGGCGAAGCCGGTTAGTATAAGGAATACTGTCAACTTGCCGAAAAATAGCTCCCGTGGACGATAAGGACAACTTATATATGACGTGCCGCCAAGGAAAGCAATTCCCTTAGCTGGTGTTGCCCATAAAAAGATTATATTTCTTTCCCGTCTGAATTCTAGTGCTTCCAAAAGCGATGTTATCCATTTGAGCAGTAAACTAAATTTTCCAGGTGCTGACATCACCATCTCTAAATTCAACTTTAGGCAGATACATAAAATATCCTCGTTTAAAATTGGAATTCCTGAGGTACTTTTTCCCAAGGTGCTGGATATTTCTATCTAGCTGCAGCAAGCAATCGTTCATGAGTACCTTTCCAAAACAAAGCCTCAAACTCCTGCATCCTCCTGCATGTCTATAATACGGGCATTATCTGCTATATGGTGTCTGTAGTACGAGCATTATCAAAAATTGATAGAGTCCGTTCAGGACCAATTTCTCCTGTTTGCATTAAGAGACTTAAACTGGGAGTCAGGGCGCCGTTTTCCCTCTTATAGATACAGGTTGCGCTCTTGGATCTGCCCACCTTGAAGGACCGTCAGACCTCTCATGGTATACTTTTCCTGCACAAACTCATTAATGGCGCAATCGTCTTTTTTCATCTGCTGACCTCCCTCAATTGGAATGTTCCTAGCAGACCAACTCGCCGTTTCCATCTATTAGCACTACCAGTGTGCAGTTCAGACTATTCCTGTTATCTGCAAATTTCCCCACACGACCAGATTACACGTTCGAACCAGGCGTGTATTTTTAAAGGTAGAATTTATCAAGCTCTAACATTTATGAAAGCAATCCTTATATATTTTTAAGAAAGTTTAAAAACATTAATAAGAACGAATTCGAACTGCATTGAAAACCAAGTTTTTATCTCTGAGGGGTTTGAATTTGTAAGCCAGTGCACAGTGGTTCCGGCCATAGGCCATAATTATTAATTATATAATTAAAAACTAAAATAAAGTAAAAGATTCACGAAGAAAGCTAAAGTATCCACATTTTTATATGGCAAAGCGGTTCTCTCTGGAATTGAAATGGGATTTTCTTAAAATAGAAAGCAAAGCGTTCTTCATCTTCGCCCAAGAGATGCGCTTAGTAAGACATTTAGAAATCAAACTTACACTTGAAAGTAGAATAACGCTTCACGTTACATTTTTTTTGTGTCTGTTTTAAACATTTATTTAATGTTTACTTAAAGTATTAGATGTGTTACCCCCGGATTCTCCCTTGGTGAGTCATATCAGTGTATTCGTCATTACTTTAAGGTTTTGAAAATGTTTGGAGCTGCTGCTATCGCCGTCTTAATATTTTTGCAGCTCAAACGCAAGTTTCTGTCCTCACGTCATTGTGAAATGGCTTTGTTTTTGTATTTGTACAGAATTTGACACAGTCATTGTTTTAGTATGATTCTGACTTTTTTTGTGACCTTTGATTCCTATAATTGTTTAATGGGTGATTCTTCTAATTGTGTGCTTTGCTATGATCTTTAGCGCATAGAAAAAGGTACGTACGTAAAGTCAGACCTTTCCTCTCATGTTTTGGCCATTCCCAATGCCTCTGAGATAGAGGTAATTTCTGTCAAAATATCTCTTCCAAACTGCAAGCTTTTCATAAGATGTTTCTTTATTGCTCCAGGTTTAGAAGCTTCGGTCTTTTTTCTGCACTTTTCTGCCATTCAATATATATCTTGATCTCATCTTCAGTGGATGATCTTATTAACTTATCCCTTAATCAAGTTAATTTCATATCCAATGAGAATGGTAGATATTTATAGTAGGTAGGAGTACCACCATTCTCAAAACTTTCAACGGTCCTTCTTGGTCCTCCAAACACTTGACTCATTTAAAAAATATCAAGACCAAGCTGTGTAAGAAATTTGCGACATCAGGTCATCAAACTGATTTTTCGAAATATAGCGTTGCTAAATCAAACTATTTTTTTTACATAATTCTGAATGTTACAACAGCTGCCCCCAACGCTGCAAAACCGAATTTCGCAACAATCCTAAACTATTTTACTCCTTTGTAAACTGAAAGCGCAAATTCAACATGTTTCCTCCATCTCTCCAGCCAAACAACACATCTGCGTCAAATGACCAAGGAATTGCTTATTTGTTTGCGAATATTTTCCAAGACACTTCTTCTATAAATGTAGATCCATGTCATATTACCGATCCAATCCATATGATTCATATATACCGTTGAAGATCTTGGTTTCCTGTTCGACCACAAAATTTGCTTCAATCGCCATGTTACTACCATTACCAATAAAGCTAAAAGTCTTCTAGCTTTTATCAACCGCTGGTTTGAGGAACTCGACGGTCCTTACACAACAAAGCTCCTTTATGTTTTATTATTTCGACCTTCACTTGAGTACTACTCTGCTATATGGTGTCTATAATACGAGCAATATCTGCTATATGGTGTCTGTAGTACGAGCATTATCAAGAATTGTTAGAGTCCGTTCAGGACCAATTTCTCCTGTTTACATTAAGAGACTTAAACTGGGAGTCAGGGCGCCGTCTGCCCTCTTATAGATACAGGTTGCGCTCTTGGATCTGCCAACCTTGAAGGACCGTCAGACCTCTCATAGTATACTCTTCCTGCACAAACGCATTAATGGTGCAATCGTTTTTTTTTTTATCTGCTGACCTCCCTCAATTGGAATGTTCCTAGCAGACCAACTCGCCGATTCCGTCCATTAGCACTACCAGTGTGCAGTTCAAACTATTGCCGATTTGACCCCTTCCAAGACCTTATAACGATAACTTATTATCCTTTTAGTGCTCCTATGAGTCGAACTCATGTTAAGTCACTGCATTCCTTTCAACATCAAACTCATAATTTAACTTGTTACCTTTTATACTTGATCTTGTAAATACATATTGTTATATATTGTATCCCAAATTGAGCAGTACATTGCTTATACAATCAAATAACTAAATAACATATGCAAAGCAACAGCAAAAGTGGTGGGAATTCTCTCATCTGCAAATTTCTCCAAACGTTAATAAGAACGAATTCGAACTGCATTGAAAACCAAGGTTTTAGCTCTAAGATTTGAATTTGTAAGTAATATTTAATAATTATATAATTAAAAATTAAAATTAGGTAAAAGATTCACAAAGTAAGCAAATTGTCGATAAAGTCTCCACATTTTTTATGGCAAACCGGTTCTCTCTGGAATTGAAATGGGATTTTCTTAAAGTAGAAAGCAAAGCGTTCTTCATGTGCCCTTTGATTCCTATAATTGTTTAATGGGTGATTCTTCTAATTGTGTGCTTTGCTATGATCTTTAGCGCATAGAAAAAGGTACGTACGTAAAGTCAGACCTTTCCTCTCATGTTTTGGCCATTCCCAATGCCTCTGAGATAGAGGTAATTTCTGTCAAAATATCTCTTCCAAACTGCAAGCTTTTCATAAGATGTTTCTTTATTGCTCCAGGTTTAGAAGCTTCGGTCTTTTTTCTGCACTTTTCTGCCATTCAATATAAATCTTGATCTCATCTTCAGTGGATGATCTTATTAACTTATCCCTTAATCAAGTTAATTTCATATCCAATGAGAATGGTAGATATTTATATCTCATATTTCTATCTGACCTGTGTACAGTGATCATAGCACGATCTAGTCCGTTGTCCACTACAGAGGACGCACACCATCCAACACTTCACTTATCAATTATTGGCATTTCACGATCCCTGTGCAAAACGATGTTTCCGCAAATTGAACTACTTGCAGATGTTGTCTTCCCTATCAATTAGGCTATAACAATTATTTACAATATCCTGCATACGTTGAATGGTGAGCTAGTTCCTACCACCATTCTCAAAACTTTCAACGGTCCTTCTTGGTCCTCCAAACACTTGACTCATTTAAAAAATATCAAGACCAAGCTGTGTAAGAAATTTGCGACATCAGGTCATCAAACTGATTTTTCGAAATATAGCGTTGCTAAATCAAACTATTTTTTTTACATAATTCTGAATGTTACAACAGCTGCCCCCAACGCTGCAAAACCGAATTTCGCAACAATCCTAAACTATTTTACTCCTTTGTAAACTGAAAGCGCAAATTCAACATGTTTCCTCCATCTCTCCAGCCAAACAACACATCTGCGTCAAATGACCAAGGAATTGCTTATTTGTTTGCGAATATTTTCCAAGACACTTCTTCTTTAAATGTAGATCCATGACATATTACCGATCCAATCCATATGATTCATATATACCGTTGAAGATCTTGGTTTCCTGTTCGACCACAAAATTTGCTTCAATCGCCATGTTACTACCATTACCAATAAAGCTAAAAGTCTTCTAGCTTTTATCAACCGCTGGTTTGAGGAACTCGACGGTCCTTACACAACAAAGCTCCTTTATGTTTTATTATTTCGACCTTCACTTGAGTACTACTCTGCTATATGGTGTCTATAATACGAGCAATATCTGCTATATGGTGTCTGTAGTACGAGCATTATCAAGAATTGTTAGAGTCCGTTCAGGACCAATTTCTCCTGTTTACATTAAGAGACTTAAACTGGGAGTCAGGGCGCCGTCTGCCCTCTTATAGATACAGGTTGCGCTCTTGGATGTGCCAACCTTGAAGGACCGTCAGACCTCTCATAGTATACTCTTCCTGCACAAACGCATTAATAGTGCAATCGTTTTTTTTTTATCTGCTGACCTCCCTCAATTGGAATGTTCCTAGCAGACCAACTCGCCGATTCCGTCCATTAGCACTACCAGTGTGCAGTTCAAACTATTGCCGATTTGACCCCTTCCAAGACCTTATAACGATAACTTATTATCCTTTTAGTGCTCCTATGAGTCGAACTCATGTTAAGTCACTGCATTCCTTTCAACATCAAACTCATAATTTAACTTGTTACCTTTTATACTTGATCTTGTAAATACATATTGTTATATATTGTATCCCAAATTGAGCAGTACATTGCTTATACAATCAAATAACTAAATAACATATGCAAAGCAACAGCAAAAGTGGTGGGAATTCTCTCATCTGCAAATTTCCCCAAACGTTAATAAGAACGAATTCGAACTGCATTGAAAACCAAGGTTTTAGCTCTAAGATTTGAATTTGTAAGTAATATTTAATAATTATATAATTAAAAATTAAAATTAGGTAAAAGATTCACAAAGTAAGCAAATTGTCGCTAAAGTATCCACATTTTTTATGGCAAACCGGTTCTCTCTGGAATTGAAATGGGATTTCCTTAAAATAGAAAGCAAAGCGTTCTTCATCTTCGCCCAAGAGATGCGCTTAGTAAGACATTTAGAAATCAAACTTACACTTGAAAGTAGAATAACGCTTCACGTTACATTTTTTTTGTGTCTGTTTTAAACATTTATTTAATGTTTACTTAAAGTATTAGATGTGTTACCCCCGGATTCTCCCTTGGTGAGTCATATCAGTGTATTCGTCATTACTTTAAGGTTTTGAAAATGTTTGGAGCTGCTGCTATCGCCGTCTTAATATTTTTGCAGCTCAAACGCAAGTTTCTGTCCTCACGTCATTGTGAAATGGCTTTGTTTTTGTGTTTGTGTTTGTACAGAATTTGACACAGTCATTGTTTTAGTATGATTCTGACTTTTATTGTGCCCTTTGATTCCTATAATTGTTTAATGGGTGATTCTTCTAATTGTGTGCTTTGCTATGATCTTTAGCGCATAGAAAAAGGTACGTACGTAAAGTCAGACCTTTCCTCTCATGTTTTGGCCATTCCCAATGCCTCTGAGATAGAGGTAATTTCTGTCAAAATATCTCTTCCAAACTGCAAGCTTTTCATAAGATGTTTCTTTATTGCTCCAGGTTTAGAAGCTTCGGTCTTTTTTCTGCACTTTTCTGCCATTCAATATATATCTTGATCTCATCTTCAGTGGATGATCTTATTAACTTATCCCTTAATCAAGTTAATTTCATATCCAATGAGAATGGTAGATATATATATCTCATATTTCTATCTGACCTGTGTACAGTGATCATAGCACGATCTAGTCCGTTGTCCACTACAGAGGACGCACACCATCCAACACTTCACTTATCAATTATTGGCATTTCACGATCCCTGTGCAAAATGATGTTTCCGCAAATTGAACTTCTTGCAGATGTTGTCTTCCCTATCAATTAGGCTATAACAATTATTTACAATATCCTGCATACGTTGAATGGTGAGCTAGTTCCTACCACCATTCTCAAAACTTTCAACGGTCCTTCTTGGTCCTCCAAACACTTGACTCATTTAAAAAATATCAAGACCAAGCTGTGTAAGAAATTTGCGACATCAGGTCATCAAACTGATTTTTCGAAATATAGCGTTGCTAAATCAAACTATTTTTTTTACATAATTCTGAATGTTACAACAGCTGCCCCCAACGCTGCAAAACCGAATTTCGCAACAATCCTAAACTATTTTACTCCTTTGTAAACTGAAAGCGCAAATTCAACATGTTTCCTCCATCTCTCCAGCCAAACAACACATCTGCGTCAAATGACCAAGGAATTGCTTATTTGTTTGCGAATATTTTCCAAGACACTTCTTCTTTAAATGTAGATCCATGACATATTACCGATCCAATCCATATGATTCATATATACCGTTGAAGATCTTGGTTTCCTGTTCGACCACAAAATTTGCTTCAATCGCCATGTTACTACCATTACCAATAAAGCTAAAAGTCTTCTAGCTTTTATCAACCGCTGGTTTGAGGAATTCGACGGTCCTTACACAACAAAGCTCCTTTATGTTTTATTATTTCGACCTTCACTTGAGTACTACTCTGCTATATGGTGTCTATAATACGAGCAATATCTGCTATATGGTGTCTGTAGTACGAGCATTATCAAGAATTGTTAGAGTCCGTTCAGGACCAATTTCTCCTGTTTACATTAAGAGACTTAAACTGGGAGTCAGGGCGCCGTCTGCCCTCTTATAGATACAGGTTGCGCTCTTGGATCTGCCAACCTTGAAGGACCGTCAGACCTCTCATAGTATACTCTTCCTGCACAAACGCATTAATGGTGCAATCGTTTTTTTTTTATCTGCTGACCTCCCTCAATTGGAATGTTCCTAGCAGACCAACTCGCCGATTCCGTCCATTAGCACTACCAGTGTGCAGTTCAAACTATTGCCGATTTGACCCCTTCCAAGACCTTATAACGATAACTTATTATCCTTTTAGTGCTCCTATGAGTCGAACTCATGTTAAGTCACTGCATTCCTTTCAACATCAAACTCATAATTTAACTTGTTACCTTTTATACTTGATCTTGTAAATACATATTGTTATATATTGTATCCCAAATTGAGCAGTACATTGCTTATACAATCAAATAACTAAATAACATATGCAAAGCAACAGCAAAAGTGGTGGGAATTCTCTCATCTGCAAATTTCCCCAAACGTTAATAAGAACGAATTCGAACTGCATTGAAAACCAAGGTTTTAGCTCTAAGATTTGAATTTGTAAGTAATATTTAATAATTATATAATTAACAAGAAGGAAAGCAAACTTCGGCAAGCCGAAGTTCATATACCCTTGCAGCTATTGCATTAATTAAATACTTTTGAAAACATTTAAATTATGATTTACTTGAGTATGTGCTAAAAAAAAACATTGAAACTATGATTATTTGCAGCTCAATTATTAGATAGTTATTTTATATATTTTTATTATTTCTATGGGAGCTATATGCTATAGACGTCCGATTTTGATAAAATTTATACCATAATTCTGAAATAATTAAACATTGCTATATGTCGAAGAACTAAACAAAAAATTAAAAAACAGAAAAGTTATAATTTTTTTCATTTATTTTTCGGATTGTTCCTATGGGAGCTATATGCTATAGTCGTCCGATTTTGATGAAATTGAAACCGTAATTCTGAAATATTAAACCATTACTATATCTCGAAGAACTAAACAAAAAATTAAAAAACAGCAAAGTTATAATTTTTTTTCATTTATTTTTCCGATTGTTCCTATGGGAGCTATATGCTATAGTCGTCCGATTTTGATGAAATTTAAACCGTAAATCGGAAATATTTTACCATTACTATATGTCGAAGAACTAAACAAAAAATTAAAAAACAGCAAAGTTATAATTTTTTTTCATTTATTTTTCCGATTGTTCCTATGGGAGCTATATGCTATAGTCGTCCGATCCGGCTCGTTCCGACTTATATACTACCTGCAATAGAAAGACAACTTTTGGGAAAGTTTCATGCAGATAGCTTTAAAACTGAGAGACTAGTTTGCATATAAACGGACGGACAGACGGACAGACGGACAGACGGACAGACGGACAGACGGACATGGCTAGATCGACTCTCCTAGTGATGCTGATCAAGAATATATATACTTTATAGGGTCGGAAACGTCTCCTTCACTGCGTTGCAAACTTCTGACTGAAATTATAATACCCTCTGCAAGGGTATAAAAATTAAAATTAGGTAAAAGATTCACAAAGTAAGCAAATTGTCGCTAAAGTATCCACATTTTTTATGGCAAACCGGTTCTCTCTGGAATTGAAATGGGATTTTCTTAAAATAGAAAGCAAAGCGTTCTTCATCTTCGCCCAAGAGATGCGCTTAGTAAGACATTTAGAAATCAAACTTACACTTGAAAGTAGAATAACGCTTCACGTTACATTTTTTTTGTGTCTGTTTTAAACATTTATTTAATGTTTACTTAAAGTATTAGATGTGTTACCCCCGGATTCTCCGTTGGTGAGTCATATCAGTGTATTCGTCATTACTTTAAGGTTTTGAAAATGTTTGGAGCTGCTGCTATCGCCGTCTTAATATTTTTGCAGCTCAAACGCAAGTTTCTGTCCTCACGTCATTGTGAAATGGCTTTGTTTTTGTGTTTGTGTTTGTACAGAATTTGACACAGTCATTGTTTTAGTATGATTCTGACTTTTATTGTGCCCTTTGATTCCTATAATTGTTTAATGGGTGATTCTTCTAATTGTGTGCTTTGCTATGATCTTTAGCGCATAGAAAAAGGTACGTACGTAAAGTCAGACCTTTCCTCTCATGTTTTGGCCATTCCCAATGCCTCTGAGATAGAGGTTATTTCTGTCAAAATATCTCTTCCAAACTGCAAGCTTTTCATAAGATGTTTCTTTATTGCTCCAGGTTTAGAAGCTTCGGTCTTTTTTCTGCACTTTTCTGCCATTCAATATAAATCTTGATCTCATCTTCAGTGGATGATCTTATTAACTTATCCCTTAATCAAGTTAATTTCATATCCAATGAGAATGGTAGATATTTATATCTCATATTTCTATCTGACCTGTGTACAGTGATCATAGCACGATCTAGTCCGTTGTCCACTACAGAGGACGCACACCATCCAACACTTCACTTATCAATTATTGGCATTTCACGATCCCTGTGCAAAACGATGTTTCCGCAAATTGAACTACTTGCAGATGTTGTCTTCCCTATCAATTAGGCTATAACAATTATTTACAATATCCTGCATACGTTGAATGGTGAGCTAGTTCCTACCACCATTCTCAAAACTTTCAACGGTCCTTCTTGGTCCTCCAAACACTTGACTCATTTAAAAAATATCAAGACCAAGCTGTGTAAGAAATTTGCGACATCAGGTCATCAAACTGATTTTTCGAAATATAGCGTTGCTAAATCAAACTATTTTTTTTACATAATTCTGAATGTTACAACAGCTGCCCCCAACGCTGCAAAACCGAATTTCGCAACAATCCTAAACTATTTTACTCCTTTGTAAACTGAAAGCGCAAATTCAACATGTTATAACGATAACTTATTATCCTTTTAGTGCTCCTATGAGTCGAACTCATGTTAAGTCACTGCATTCCTTTCAACATCAAACTCATAATTTAACTTGTTACCTTTTATACTTGATCTTGTAAATACATATTGTTATATATTGTATCCCAAATTGAGCAGTACATTGCTTATACAATCAAATAACTAAATAACATATGCAAAGCAACAGCAAAAGTGGTGGGAATTCTCTCATCTGCAAATTTCCCCAAACGTTAATAAGAACGAATTCGAACTGCATTGAAAACCAAGGTTTTAGCTCTAAGATTTGAATTTGTAAGTAATATTTAATAATTATATAATTAAAAATTAAAATTAGGTAAAAGATTCACAAAGTAAGCAAATTGTCGCTAAAGTATCCACATTTTTTATGGCAAACCGGTTCTCTCTGGAATTGAAATGGGATTTTCTTAAAATAGAAAGCAAAGCGTTCTTCATCTTCGCCCAAGAGATGCGCTTAGTAAGACATTTAGAAATCAAACTTACACTTGAAAGTAGAATAACGCTTCACGTTACATTTTTTTTGTGTCTGTTTTAAACATTTATTTAATGTTTACTTAAAGTATTAGATGTGTTACCCCCGGATTCTCCCTTGGTGAGTCATATCAGTGTATTCGTCATTACTTTAAGGTTTTGAAAATGTTTGGAGCTGCTGCTATCGCCGTCTTAATATTTTTGCAGCTCAAACGCAAGTTTCTGTCCTCACGTCATTGTGAAATGGCTTTGTTTTTGTGTTTGTGTTTGTACAGAATTTGACACAGTCATTGTTTTAGTATGATTCTGACTTTTATTGTGCCCTTTGATTCCTATAATTGTTTAATGGGTGATTCTTCTAATTGTGTGCTTTGCTATGATCTTTAGCGCATAGAAAAAGGTACGTACGTAAAGTCAGACCTTTCCTCTCATGTTTTGGCCATTCCCAATGCCTCTGAGATAGAGGTAATTTCTGTCAAAATATCTCTTCCAAACTGCAAGCTTTTCATAAGATGTTTCTTTATTGCTCCAGGTTTAGAAGCTTCGGTCTTTTTTCTGCACTTTTCTGCCATTCAATATATATCTTGATCTCATCTTCAGTGGATGATCTTATTAACTTATCCCTTAATCAAGTTAATTTCATATCCAATGAGAATGGTAGATATATATATCTCATATTTCTATCTGACCTGTGTACAGTGATCATAGCACGATCTAGTCCGTTGTCCACTACAGAGGACGCACACCATCCAACACTTCACTTATCAATTATTGGCATTTCACGATCCCTGTGCAAAACGATGTTTCCGCAAATTGAACTACTTGCAGATGTTGTCTTCCCTATCAATTAGGCTATAACAATTATTTACAATATCCTGCATACGTTGAATGGTGAGCTAGTTCCTACCACCATTCTCAAAACTTTCAACGGTCCTTCTTGGTCCTCCAAACACTTGACTCATTTAAAAAATATCAAGACCAAGCTGTGTAAGAAATTTGCGACATCAGGTCATCAAACTGATTTTTCGAAATATAGCGTTGCTAAATCAAACTATTTTTTTTACATAATTCTGAATGTTACAACAGCTGCCCCCAACGCTGCAAAACCGAATTTCGCAACAATCCTAAACTATTTTACTCCTTTGTAAACTGAAAGCGCAAATTCAACATGTTTCCTCCATCTCTCCAGCCAAACAACACATCTGCGTCAAATGACCAAGGAATTGCTTATTTGTTTGCGAATATTTTCCAAGACACTTCTTCTTTAAATGTAGATCCATGACATATTACCGATCCAATCCATATGATTCATATATACCGTTGAAGATCTTGGTTTCCTGTTCGACCACAAAATTTGCTTCAATCGCCATGTTACTACCATTACCAATAAAGCTAAAAGTCTTCTAGCTTTTATCAACCGCTGGTTTGAGGAATTCGACGGTCCTTACACAACAAAGCTCCTTTATGTTTTATTATTTCGACCTTCACTTGAGTACTACTCTGCTATATGGTGTCTATAATACGAGCAATATCTGCTATATGGTGTCTGTAGTACGAGCATTATCAAGAATTGTTAGAGTCCGTTCAGGACCAATTTCTCCTGTTTACATTAAGAGACTTAAACTGGGAGTCAGGGCGCCGTCTGCCCTCTTATAGATACAGGTTGCGCTCTTGGATCTGCCAACCTTGAAGGACCGTCAGACCTCTCATAGTATACTCTTCCTGCACAAACGCATTAATGGTGCAATCGTTTTTTTTTTTATCTGCTGACCTCCCTCAATTGGAATGTTCCTAGCAGACCAACTCGCCGATTCCGTCCATTAGCACTACCAGTGTGCAGTTCAAACTATTGCCGATTTGACCCCTTCCAAGACCTTATAACGATAACTTATTATCCTTTTAGTGCTCCTATGAGTCGAACTCATGTTAAGTCACTGCATTCCTTTCAACATCAAACTCATAATTTAACTTGTTACCTTTTATACTTGATCTTGTAAATACATATTGTTATATATTGTATCCCAAATTGAGCAGTACATTGCTTATACAATCAAATAACTAAATAACATATGCAAAGCAACAGCAAAAGTGGTGGGAATTCTCTCATCTGCAAATTTCCCCAAACGTTAATAAGAACGAATTCGAACTGCATTGAAAACCAAGGTTTTAGCTCTAAGATTTGAATTTGTAAGTAATATTTAATAATTATATAATTAAAAATTAAAATTAGGTAAAAGATTCACAAAGTAAGCAAATTGTCGCTAAAGTATCCACATTTTTTATGGCAAACCGGTTCTCTCTGGAATTGAAATGGGATTTTCTTAAAATAGAAAGCAAAGCGTTCTTCATCTTCGCCCAAGAGATGCGCTTAGTAAGACATTTAGAAATCAAACTTACACTTGAAAGTAGAATAACGCTTCACGTTACATTTTTTTTGTGTCTGTTTTAAACATTTATTTAATGTTTACTTAAAGTATTAGATGTGTTACCCCCGGATTCTCCCTTGGTGAGTCATATCAGTGTATTCGTCATTACTTTAAGGTTTTGAAAATGTTTGGAGCTGCTGCTATCGCCGTCTTAATATTTTTGCAGCTCAAACGCAAGTTTCTGTCCTCACGTCATTGTGAAATGGCTTTGTTTTTGTGTTTGTGTTTGTACAGAATTTGACACAGTCATTGTTTTAGTATGATTCTGACTTTTATTGTGCCCTTTGATTCCTATAATTGTTTAATGGGTGATTCTTCTAATTGTGTGCTTTGCTATGATCTTTAGCGCATAGAAAAAGGTACGTACGTAAAGTCAGACCTTTCCTCTCATGTTTTGGCCATTCCCAATGCCTCTGAGATAGAGGTAATTTCTGTCAAAATATCTCTTCCAAACTGCAAGCTTTTCATAAGATGTTTCTTTATTGCTCCAGGTTTAGAAGCTTCGGTCTTTTTTCTGCACTTTTCTGCCATTCAATATAATCTTGATCTCATCTTCAGTGGATGATCTTATTAACTTATCCCTTAATCAAGTTAATTTCATATCCAATGAGAATGGTAGATATTTATATCTCATATTTCTATCTGACCTGTGTACAGTGATCATAGCACGATCTAGTCCGTTGTCCACTACAGAGGACGCACACCATCCAACACTTCACTTATCAATTATTGGCATTTCACGATCCCTGTGCAAAACGATGTTTCCGCAAATTGAACTACTTGCAGATGTTGTCTTCCCTATCAATTAGGCTATAACAATTATTTACAATATCCTGCATACGTTGAATGGTGAGCTAGTTCCTACCACCATTCTCAAAACTTTCAACGGTCCTTCTTGGTCCTCCAAACACTTGACTCATTTAAAAAATATCAAGACCAAGCTGTGTAAGAAATTTGCGACATCAGGTCATCAAACTGATTTTTCGAAATATAGCGTTGCTAAATCAAACTATTTTTTTTACATAATTCTGAATGTTACAACAGCTGCCCCCAACGCTGCAAAACCGAATTTCGCAACAATCCTAAACTATTTTACTCCTTTGTAAACTGAAAGCGCAAATTCAACATGTTTCCTCCATCTCTCCAGCCAAACAACACATCTGCGTCAAATGACCAAGGAATTGCTTATTTGTTTGCGAATATTTTCCAAGACACTTCTTCTTTAAATGTAGATCCATGACATATTACCGATCCAATCCATATGATTCATATATACCGTTGAAGATCTTGGTTTCCTGTTCGACCACAAAATTTGCTTCAATCGCCATGTTACTACCATTACCAATAAAGCTAAAAGTCTTCTAGCTTTTATCAACCGCTGGTTTGAGGAATTCGACGGTCCTTACACAACAAAGCTCCTTTATGTTTTATTATTTCGACCTTCACTTGAGTACTACTCTGCTATATGGTGTCTATAATACGAGCAATATCTGCTATATGGTGTCTGTAGTACGAGCATTATCAAGAATTGTTAGAGTCCGTTCAGGACCAATTTCTCCTGTTTACATTAAGAGACTTAAACTGGGAGTCAGGGCGCCGTCTGCCCTCTTATAGATACAGGTTGCGCTCTTGGATCTGCCAACCTTGAAGGACCGTCAGACCTCTCATAGTATACTCTTCCTGCACAAACGCATTAATGGTGCAATCGTTTTTTTTTTATCTGCTGACCTCCCTCAATTGGAATGTTCCTAGCAGACCAACTCGCCGATTCCGTCCATTAGCACTACCAGTGTGCAGTTCAAACTATTGCCGATTTGACCCCTTCCAAGACCTTATAACGATAACTTATTATCCTTTTAGTGCTCCTATGAGTCGAACTCATGTTAAGTCACTGCATTCCTTTCAACATCAAACTCATAATTTAACTTGTTACCTTTTATACTTGATCTTGTAAATACATATTGTTATATATTGTATCCCAAATTGAGCAGTACATTGCTTATACAATCAAATAACTAAATAACATATGCAAAGCAACAGCAAAAGTGGTGGGAATTCTCTCATCTGCAAATTTCCCCAAACGTTAATAAGAACGAATTCGAACTGCATTGAAAACCAAGGTTTTAGCTCTAAGATTTGAATTTGTAAGTAATATTTAATAATTATATAATTAAAAATTAAAATTAGGTAAAAGATTCACAAAGTAAGCAAATTGTCGCTAAAGTATCCACATTTTTTATGGCAAACCGGTTCTCTCTGGAATTGAAATGGGATTTTCTTAAAATAGAAAGCAAAGCGTTCTTCATCTTCGCCCAAGAGATGCGCTTAGTAAGACATTTAGAAATCAAACTTACACTTGAAAGTAGAATAACGCTTCACGTTACATTTTTTTTGTGTCTGTTTTAAACATTTATTTAATGTTTACTTAAAGTATTAGATGTGTTACCCCCGGATTCTCCCTTGGTGAGTCATATCAGTGTATTCGTCATTACTTTAAGGTTTTGAAAATGTTTGGAGCTGCTGCTATCGCCGTCTTAATATTTTTGCAGCTCAAACGCAAGTTTCTGTCCTCACGTCATTGTGAAATGGCTTTGTTTTTGTGTTTGTGTTTGTACAGAATTTGACACAGTCATTGTTTTAGTATGATTCTGACTTTTATTGTGCCCTTTGATTCCTATAATTGTTTAATGGGTGATTCTTCTAATTGTGTGCTTTGCTATGATCTTTAGCGCATAGAAAAAGGTACGTACGTAAAGTCAGACCTTTCCTCTCATGTTTTGGCCATTCCCAATGCCTCTGAGATAGAGGTAATTTCTGTCAAAATATCTCTTCCAAACTGCAAGCTTTTCATAAGATGTTTCTTTATTGCTCCAGGTTTAGAAGCTTCGGTCTTTTTTCTGCACTTTTCTGCCATTCAATATATATCTTGATCTCATCTTCAGTGGATGATCTTATTAACTTATCCCTTAATCAAGTTAATTTCATATCCAATGAGAATGGTAGATATTTATATCTCATATTTCTATCTGACCTGTGTACAGTGATCATAGCACGATCTAGTCCGTTGTCCACTACAGAGGACGCACACCATCCAACACTTCACTTATCAATTATTGGCATTTCACGATCCCTGTGCAAAACGATGTTTCCGCAAATTGAACTACTTGCAGATGTTGTCTTCCCTATCAATTAGGCTATAACAATTATTTACAATATCCTGCATACGTTGAATGGTGAGCTAGTTCCTACCACCATTCTCAAAACTTTCAACGGTCCTTCTTGGTCCTCCAAACACTTGACTCATTTAAAAAATATCAAGACCAAGCTGTGTAAGAAATTTGCGACATCAGGTCATCAAACTGATTTTTCGAAATATAGCGTTGCTAAATCAAACTATTTTTTTTACATAATTCTGAATGTTACAACAGCTGCCCCCAACGCTGCAAAACCGAATTTCGCAACAATCCTAAACTATTTTACTCCTTTGTAAACTGAAAGCGCAAATTCAACATGTTTCCTCCATCTCTCCAGCCAAACAACACATCTGCGTCAAATGACCAAGGAATTGCTTATTTGTTTGCGAATATTTTCCAAGACACTTCTTCTTTAAATGTAGATCCATGACATATTACCGATCCAATCCATATGATTCATATATACCGTTGAAGATCTTGGTTTCCTGTTCGACCACAAAATTTGCTTCAATCGCCATGTTACTACCATTACCAATAAAGCTAAAAGTCTTCTAGCTTTTATCAACCGCTGGTTTGAGGAATTCGACGGTCCTTACACAACAAAGCTCCTTTATGTTTTATTATTTCGACCTTCACTTGAGTACTACTCTGCTATATGGTGTCTATAATACGAGCAATATCTGCTATATGGTGTCTGTAGTACGAGCATTATCAAGAATTGTTAGAGTCCGTTCAGGACCAATTTCTCCTGTTTACATTAAGAGACTTAAACTGGGAGTCAGGGCGCCGTCTGCCCTCTTATAGATACAGGTTGCGCTCTTGGATCTGCCAACCTTGAAGGACCGTCAGACCTCTCATAGTATACTCTTCCTGCACAAACGCATTAATGGTGCAATCGTTTTTTTTTTATCTGCTGACCTCCCTCAATTGGAATGTTCCTAGCAGACCAACTCGCCGATTCCGTCCATTAGCACTACCAGTGTGCAGTTCAAACTATTGCCGATTTGACCCCTTCCAAGACCTTATAACGATAACTTATTATCCTTTTAGTGCTCCTATGAGTCGAACTCATGTTAAGTCACTGCATTCCTTTCAACATCAAACTCATAATTTAACTTGTTACCTTTTATACTTGATCTTGTAAATACATATTGTTATATATTGTATCCCAAATTGAGCAGTACATTGCTTATACAATCAAATAACTAAATAACATATGCAAAGCAACAGCAAAAGTGGTGGGAATTCTCTCATCTGCAAATTTCCCCAAACGTTAATAAGAACGAATTCGAACTGCATTGAAAACCAAGGTTTTAGCTCTAAGATTTGAATTTGTAAGTAATATTTAATAATTATATAATTAAAAATTAAAATTAGGTAAAAGATTCACAAAGTAAGCAAATTGTCGCTAAAGTATCCACATTTTTTATGGCAAACCGGTTCTCTCTGGAATTGAAATGGGATTTTCTTAAAATAGAAAGCAAAGCGTTCTTCATCTTCGCCCAAGAGATGCGCTTAGTAAGACATTTAGAAATCAAACTTACACTTGAAAGTAGAATAACGCTTCACGTTACATTTTTTTTGTGTCTGTTTTAAACATTTATTTAATGTTTACTTAAAGTATTAGATGTGTTACCCCCGGATTCTCCCTTGGTGAGTCATATCAGTGTATTCGTCATTACTTTAAGGTTTTGAAAATGTTTGGAGCTGCTGCTATCGCCGTCTTAATATTTTTGCAGCTCAAACGCAAGTTTCTGTCCTCACGTCATTGTGAAATGGCTTTGTTTTTGTGTTTGTGTTTGTACAGAATTTGACACAGTCATTGTTTTAGTATGATTCTGACTTTTTTTGTGCCCTTTGATTCCTATAATTGTTTAATGGGTGATTCTTCTAATTGTGTGCTTTGCTATGATCTTTAGCGCATAGAAAAAGGTACGTACGTAAAGTCAGACCTTTCCTCTCATGTTTTGGCCATTCCCAATGCCTCTGAGATAGAGGTAATTTCTGTCAAAATATCTCTTCCAAACTGCAAGCTTTTCATAAGATGTTTCTTTATTGCTCCAGGTTTAGAAGCTTCGGTCTTTTTTCTGCACTTTTCTGCCATTCAATATATATCTTGATCTCATCTTCAGTGGATGATCTTATTAACTTATCCCTTAATCAAGTTAATTTCATATCCAATGAGAATGGTAGATATTTATATCTCATATTTCTATCTGACCTGTGTACAGTGATCATAGCACGATCTAGTCCGTTGTCCACTACAGAGGACGCACACCATCCAACACTTCACTTATCAATTATTGGCATTTCACGATCCCTGTGCAAAACGATGTTTCCGCAAATTGAACTACTTGCAGATGTTGTCTTCCCTATCAATTAGGCTATAACAATTATTTACAATATCCTGCATACGTTGAATGGTGAGCTAGTTCCTACCACCATTCTCAAAACTTTCAACGGTCCTTCTTGGTCCTCCAAACACTTGACTCATTTAAAAAATATCAAGACCAAGCTGTGTAAGAAATTTGCGACATCAGGTCATCAAACTGATTTTTCGAAATATAGCGTTGCTAAATCAAACTATTTTTTTTACATAATTCTGAATGTTACAACAGCTGCCCCCAACGCTGCAAAACCGAATTTCGCAACAATCCTAAACTATTTTACTCCTTTGTAAACTGAAAGCGCAAATTCAACATGTTTCCTCCATCTCTCCAGCCAAACAACACATCTGCGTCAAATGACCAAGGAATTGCTTATTTGTTTGCGAATATTTTCCAAGACACTTCTTCTTTAAATGTAGATCCATGTCATATTACCGATCCAATCCATATGATTCATATATACCGTTGAAGATCTTGGTTTCCTGTTCGACCACAAAATTTGCTTCAATCGCCATGTTACTACCATTACCAATAAAGCTAAAAGTCTTCTAGCTTTTATCAACCGCTGGTTTGAGGAATTCGACGGTCCTTACACAACAAATGCTCCTTTATGTTTTATTATTTCGACCTTCACTTGAGTACTACTCTGCTATATGGTGTCTATAATACGAGCAATATCTGCTATATGGTGTCTGTAGTACGAGCATTATCAAGAATTGTTAGAGTCCGTTCAGGACCAATTTCTCCTGTTTACATTAAGAGACTTAAACTGGGAGTCAGGGCGCCGTCTGCCCTCTTATAGATACAGGTTGCGCTCTTGGATCTGCCAACCTTGAAGGACCGTCAGACCTCTCATAGTATACTCTTCCTGCACAAACGCATTAATGGTGCAATCGTTTTTTTTTTATCTGCTGACCTCCCTCAATTGGAATGTTCCTAGCAGACCAACTCGCCGATTCCGTCCATTAGCACTACCAGTGTGCAGTTCAAACTATTGCCGATTTGACCCCTTCCAAGACCTTATAACGATAACTTATTATCCTTTTAGTGCTCCTATGAGTCGAACTCATGTTAAGTCACTGCATTCCTTTCAACATCAAACTCATAATTTAACTTGTTACCTTTTATACTTGATCTTGTAAATACATATTGTTATATATTGTATCCCAAATTGAGCAGTACATTGCTTATACAATCAAATAACTAAATAACATATGCAAGCCAACAGCAAAAGTGGTGGGAATTCTCTCATCTGCAAATTTCCCCAAACGTTAATAAGAACGAATTCGAACTGCATTGAAAACCAAGGTTTTAGCTCTAAGATTTGAATTTGTAAGTAATATTTAATAATTATATAATTAAAAATTAAAATTAGGTAAAAGATTCACAAAGTAAGCAAATTGTCGCTAAAGTATCCACATTTTTTATGGCAAACCGGTTCTCTCTGGAATTGAAATGGGATTTTCTTAAAATAGAAAGCAAAGCTTTCCTCATTTTCGGCAAGAGATGCGCTTAGTTAGACATTTAGAAATCAAACTTACTCTTGAAAGTGGTAAAACGTTTCATAGAGTGCTCCGAATCAAAAAAATTTGAAATGCATTTTGAACATGAAGGTTTTTCTTAAAATTGTTTACTTCATGAAATTAATTTGATTGAATACATTTTTTAAAATATATTCGATCAATTACATGTTTTTTGTGTCTGCTCTAAACTTTTATTTAATTTTTACTTAAAGTATTAGATGTGTTACCCCTGGATTCTGCCTTTGTGAGTCATATCAGTGTATTCGTCAATAACCTAAGGTTTTGAAAATATTTAGAGCCGCTGCTGACAGTTGCTGATTTCCGGTACATTCATAATTAACTACCGCCGTCTTAATATTTTTGCAGCTTAAACGCAAGTTTCTGTCCTCACGTCATTGTGAAATGGCTTTGTTTCCGTCATTTGTGTCTGTACAGAATTTGTCAAATTCATTGTTTCAGTATGATTCTGACTTTTTTTGTGCACTTTGCTTTTTATAAATTTTTTTCATAGTTAGTTCTTCTGTGTGTTTTCTCGAATGCTTTGATCTTTAGCGCATAGAAAAAGGGACGAGTACAAAAAAAAGTCGGAGAGTAATCTATAGAATAGAAATAGAAAAGTAAGTACTATGTCGTTGACTTCAATGAGCTTAGTAAACGTGTTGGTTGCATTTGCAAGAAAATATCAGCAGTACAGTTCATATGTATGAAGATTATATTTGTGCAATATCAATCAAATTGGCTGAACACTAAAGAAGCTATTTAACTGAAGCCTTCCAATCTTCATCAACCAATAATTACGAGTGCTGACCGTGGACGATCCAAAATTGATTTTGTTAAATGCTCAAAAAGGACGAAACTTCGTCGGATAGCCTTGTTGGAGGTTTTCATTCCAAGTAAAACTAACGGATCTACAGCGTTTAAAACGACCGGTGGTGCTACCAGGTTGTTGACGTATGAAAAACTTTAAATGGGTTTTCCCGAAAACGTCTTTTTTGAAGTTCATGGACATCAGGAACTCAAAATCTACTGAACCGATCCTTTTAAAACTTTGTTTCTGTTTTTAATAACAAATTATCTTTTTTTTAAACTAAAATCGCGTTATTTACTTCAAAGTGTTCAAAAAAATAGAAAAGAAATCTCTTTGTGATTACCTCGAAAAATTCATCAGTTTCAAAATTCATATACATTTTTTTCTGATAGCCCGGTCAAGAGTTATGATGTTCACCGCAAGTCTACTTTTTTCAATGCGCCTCCTAAGATGCACGGTCACGGGTTTATTTTTTATTATTTTTCTTACATTGTGTTGGATCAGATTTTTATTTCGTATTCTGTATTACACTAATGAGCGATGATGTAAAGCTCATAATTTTTCTCGTTCTGTTCGGTCCTACGAGCCTTCGGCAGTAAAGTTCAGTTGCATATCATCTTTGGAAGAGAACGTTGTGCTCAATCTTAGCAGTATTAGTTGGTTTACTGTTTTTCAGTACACCCCATCTCTGATTTAAATGAGAGCATAGCTGTAGAAAACGCTCTATAGTTCACCCTACATTTTGGCGCCCATCGCGGGACATGTGTTTGGAAAACATAAATATATTAATTTTTGAACAATTCGTAATTTGCATTAAAATTCCAAACGCATTAATCGGAAATTCTCTTATCTATCGTGTCGTTCGTCGCTGTGACTGCAAGCTCATTAGCCATCTCGTTCGCTCTCGTCAGTGTCGCCACGCTTTCTGCAAGCACACTGTTGCCAGTCGCTCTTTTCGCATTACAACTTCGATCGTCAGTACATCAAGATCTGTTATGTTCACGATGGGAACATTAAAACAATGCAAACTCCAACGAACCAACATAAAACGAAATAAAAAGCGCATAAAAACACTTGTAAATACAAGCGCTGGTGAAGACACTGGACTTTCCTGTGCCTAGTTGACACGGCATTTTGGAATTATACTTCACGTAAGCTATGGCGGCTCAATCTGAAATTGAAACTTTGGATAATAATCATTTGATTAAGCAAGCTTCCTCCCAGCTGCGGGGCTTACAAGATATCAAATTACCGCCCCTGCTGGACGGTAGTATGCCTCATCACCGTAAGTGCTAGTCCTAGATCAGAATGAAAGGTTTACTTATGCTGTGGCTGCAACTATTAAGGTAGTTCGTTCCCAAGGCGAAAGACAGATATTAAAATTTGCTTGGGAATTAGGCTATATATGCTCTGTTTATTTTTATTAATTTATAAGAAACATACAAATATTTTATTCCGATCCTTCATCGTCTAGTCCAGAATATTTATTAGAAGACTGCAAAACCTGCAATAGTAATAAAATAATGGAGTTTTAAAAACATTGATTAAAATATATGACGAAATTAATATTATTACATGTGAAAATACCAATGTCCCCTGTTCAAAATTTTACTATAAATATATTATATTTTTTTAATGCATACACATAGTCGTACCATTTATATGCAAAAACATCACGATATGAGGTAACATACCATATGTTTTGACAAATGAAAACAGGGCAGAAGTCAAAAACAAGCTTTGAAAACTTAAAAATACTGCCTTCAGAAATTTTTTTTTACTTCAGTAATTACGCAGTAAATTTAAAATGGTGAGATTACAACTTTAACTTAAAGGGCTTGATAAGCAAAACATAAATAAAACGAAAATAAAAATAAAACAAACAAGATTACACGATTGCCTCTCTTATGGTTCGCCCTTCTCGCAGTAAGTTAACTACGTGAGAAATTCTTCAAAGCCGATAATGAAAATAAGCCGATATTCGCAACAGGGTATACAATGCACGTAATTGCCGCCCAATGCTTACGGCTAAAAAAAAGATGTGCTCCAGAAATTTCCGATCAAAATCGGCAAAATACAAAAGATACAGGCCGTTACATAGAGCAGCGTCGAGCACCAGCGTTTTTCTCAGAAGCACTTTTTCGGACCTAACGGAAGTGATTGAAGGCGCTGGAATGAATTTAATCGTCAATAATTGTTCTTTTTTAATATTCCTTTTTTTTTAAGAACTAGGACCAGTGTTGCAGCGAATAAACAAAACAAGTGTGTTGGTAGATTAAATAATAAGTGTTATTTAAATGTGAGAAACTGCGACTGACTAACTGACAAAAGAAACAAGCATCCGCTATAAAAGTGGTGAGATTAACATGCCGTTACTTTACTTAACATATGGTCTCTGTCTCTGCATGATGTAAGGAACATAAGGAATAGTTCATATTATTTACATTTGTTGCCTTGTACATTAAATACTTACAACACGCCCTCTCAAAGTAATAAGTTTATAATTGATAAATTCCTAACGCACTGATGCAGACTTGGTGTTTGTTTTGGCTAAGACCTTTAGTCAAATCGTAGGCTGGCTTATGTTCGGTTGGCATGTATTTGATTATGATTTGGTTATCGCAATTTCTCTGCTTTTATTGAATATGGTGATGGCGCACAACAATGTGTTTCGTGCGCGGGTGGAAGGCAAACCCTAATACTAGTTTTTGGGCGCTTTGGTTGTCGTTGTAAGAACGGACAGAGCCACATTTTCGCACAATGCTGGTAAATTGCTTCGGATATCGCAAGGTATTGCGATTCCGTACTTGAAAGTGTTACCGTTCGCTGTTTTCATGCCTGTCGCTAAGGATTGCTCCCCAGTCAGCGTCAGTAACGCCGTATAGAATCTCCTTAGTTCAAAGATATAACAAGCCCAATCGTATCGTTCCGGGTAGGTACCGTAGAAGGCGTTTTGCTGGATTCCATTACTCCCCAATGTTATTTAAGTTGAACTGACTAAGGAAACTGACAGCAAATGTGATATCTTGACGAGTAGAAACTAAAAGAAACATTAAAGCACCGATTAAGTTCTGATAAGGATACTTCCTCATTTCCGATTCGTCAGCTACGTCTGAGTCGCTTTAGGTTGCTCTTGGCCTCGATGGGGGTTAATGCAAACTCGGCCATGTCAAATCTGTTTAGCAGCTTGTTTATGTACTGCTCCAGCGAGATAAATATACGATTGTCTTTTAGGTTTTTTCCGGAACTCCATACCTAGGCAGGTGCTGACTTCGCCTGTCTTTTATTTTAAATGCTTCGGCCAGACTCAATTCTGTCTCGGCAAGGAAAAAGTCGTCGACTTATAAAGTAACCAGGAACATTTTTTCTTCTTGCCGTTTTACGAATTAACATGTATCCTCCTTAGTTGAGGACTGTTGTAGTCTATTAAGTGCCTTCCGTAAGATGCACACAGGATTTTGAAATGTGTTTGCATTTTTTATCCAGTTCTTCACTGGGTAGTAAATCTGTGTAGTTAATCATCTCCTATTAATACGCCGATTTCCTTTAACTTTATCACTTTATCCTTTACGTGCTCTGGTATATTACCACCTTCACACAGGCGTGACAATACCACTTTCTTCAGAAGCGCTGCTTTTCGCACCGGACCTCGAGTTAAAAAAGTCTCTTGCAATTTGAACCAACAGTGCTTGGATGTGGGACATCCCTTAATCAAGGCCAGCTCCGATGGACTTACTGATAACAAAATATCTGTCCGAACTTTTTCATACGTTTTCCATCAGCTTTTAAAGTTGGGCTAGGGCATCTAAATACTGACACAGATCGCTTTTCACGAGTACTACACGCATTTGCACCTTATACGTGACTTAGTTATCTGCACAAAGCGGTTCAGTTCACGAAAGCACTGCCCACTATTAGCGAGTGAATAAGCTATGACTGGCTACAAGTGAAGTTTTTTATGGTCGCGGGGGTATATGACCAGCGCCCATAAACTGTTGCAACGAATAGACAAACACGTGTGCTTGTAGGTTAAATAACAAGTGTGATTTATTAATATGGGTTTATATAGTACGCATCTTTGCATCACTGGGAGAGTCTATCTTGCCGCCTTGCCGTTTCGAGTCTTACATATTCTCCAACTACAAGTGGGGGAGGACAAAATTGCGTTGCTACAGCTCAAATGACATCTAGCAACGGTTGACAACGGTCTTAAATTAATGGTCAGGGGAGATGAAATATACAAGGGCATTATAGCCCCGAAAAAACACTTATCCACAAAAGTCAACTAGCTAACCTAAGTGCGATGAATGGAAATAGGATAAAGCCAGCTGACATAAGCTATACAGTTCTTCTTTCAAAAATCGGTCTGCCAAAAAACAAATAAAAGGCATAAACCGCAACAGCAGCCAGAACGATAACCTCACGATTACAATAATTTTAGGCAGAGTAGCATATAATAAAGCTGCTGAGCTACCAAATATGCGGAACTTTGACTAATATGAAACGCACTTGCTAGGGGATGTGCACGAGGAGGGCATGTTTTTGAAATTTGCAAACAGATGAGCCAGGAGTAAACAGCAGTTTGTAATACAATTAAGCGTGACCACGAAACCCATAGTCTAAACGCAAAAAAAACTAACCATATTGCCGATGTGCCTGAATTGCAACAACTGGAAACTAGATTTTGAGGACCTCTACAATTGGCTTTTGGACTACGAGGGAAATAATGTTATGATAGTTGGCGACTTGAATCCGAAGATAGGCGAACACCAGATCGATACGGAAAATTCTTTTTCAACGGCGAGCTATATAATGGAGACTCGTAGAGCCTACGATAAAACAAAGAACACCAATGGCCATAAGCGCATAGAACTTTGCGAAACTACAAGTATGGCAATGTTAAACGACAAAACGTGTATATCTCCACGGGGATGGAAATTTTAATTTTGTAAGAGGTTTCCGATCACATGCCTGTTTGTGTTGAAATGGTCTCAGTCTACGACCAACAGTACCCAGAATAAAATGGGTCGAATCAAGGCAGAAATATATAGAAGCAAGGTTCTTAGCTGTTTGAGGCAAAGAAGCTAACACTACGAATGCACAGTAAATGAAGTTACGCAGATCATACGGCAAGTAGCACAATCTATACAAAGTTCGCGTCAACGTGATTTTAAGCAGGCAGGAGTTGTTAACCAGTGTGAGTTTGCACTGAAGCACGCTTTTGCAAAAAGCGGAAAATTGGCAAACAAATAAAATGGTTCCGCAGCCGCAGGATCACTCCATGAACGTTTTAAGGGACTACTTCAGTTGTCAAGCAGGACCCAGATCAGTTACGCATTACCATACTTGGAAATAAAATTACCTCGACGAATCGATAGAACTCAGCGGACTCCAAGCCAAAACCAAATAAAAACCCTGGTTTGGACCGAGTTCCGGCCGATCTCACAAGTTTTAATCGAAGAGAGAATCGTCAATTATGTTGACCCTTGCAGCTATTGCAAAAATTAAATATTCTTGAAAACATTATGTTTATATTTTTAAAAACATTGAAGCTATGATGATTTGCAGTTCAATTATTCGATAGTTCCTATGGCAGCTATATGATATACGATTTTAATAAAAAAAACCCGAATGCACACGAAATGCCGGGGCCTACTGCTAAGAGCCAGTGAGGCCTCCCGCTTTCAAATTTTTTTGTCGAAATTCGTTGTATGAAATGATCAGTCTGTCTATATGTCATATGGTTAGTGCTATGGGTCTGTAGACAGCAACGTTTTTCGCTTGACAAATCCGAAGTGGTTAAATAACAGAAATTTGCTTTCAAAAAGTACCGCAAGATCCATAGTCTCACTCAGCGTAGAGAGTGAATGATTGTCAATGATGTATGTTGAAAGAATTGTAACGATAAGTTTGCTTTAGCGAGAACAACATAACATTTAGATTAAGAGGCAATTTGTTCTGACTTCTGTATAAACGGATTTTGGGCAAATAACTGTCGTTTATTGAATTCACCGACATGTACATTTTAAGGTCATCCGTATTAAGAAGATATTTGGCAGATTAAAATTAGTATCAAATATCATTAATTAAAAAAAATTAAAAGTAACGGGCCAAGAGAACTACATTCAGGAAGTCCGGAAGTTGCTTTATAGGAGTAAGAAGCAAACTCAGTGAGTTCCACATGATAGGTTCGATTTAACCACTAACCATACAACATATAGACTGGTCATTTCATACAATGAATTTGTATTTGTATTTTGTATTTTATTATAAAATTTCATCCTAACGCTACAAGTTTGGAACTTATAAGTTAATGCGCTAGTCACTAAGAGTTGCAAATATTTAATTGTTACATTATACTTAAAACTAATTTTCATAAAAACTAACCTAAGTCGCCTTCTATTTTTAATTTAATTTAGGTAATAGTGTTTTTAAGGTGTGTGAATAATTCTATCTTGAATTGCGTAGCACTGCTAATATTTTTAAGATGGTTGGGGAGCTGATTCCATGATCGAATAGCATTAATTAAAAATTGTCTTTCGTTCAAGTTATCTGTTACAAACATCTATACATTCATTTATTCTGTTTAAAGGACGACTCACATACATTTGGACATCACCAGCATACAAGTGTACATTACATTCAGATAACGCATTGGGAAGGTCATTAACATATAAGGTAAACAATAAGGGACCAAGCACAGACCCTTGGGGTAAACCACGATTAACATTTTCATATGAAGACGAAACGCTAGACAGTACAACAGATTGACGACGATTTTGTAGGTACAAAGACACATTGCATTGCATTGTCGGACATAAATTTATTAATTTGATCATGGATCATTGGTAAAATGGAGATGGGTCTGTACTCATTATTTGATTTAGGAATCGGAATTATTTTTGCCGCTTTCCAACAGTCCGGATAAGTAGATTTTGACAGTACAGTATTAAAGGTATAGGTTATGTATGGCAGAATTTTTATGAATTTAGGGTTTATGTTGTCAGACCCAGTGGCGCCACTCTTAATTCTTGGTATACTTTGAAGGACATCACACTGATTAACACACAAAAACCTAAATCTAATATCACAGACAGTTTCAGGTACAAATCGTGGGTTCAGATATTTATTTTCAGTAATTTCAGGCACTGTGCAGCTGAAGAACTTTTTATTAAGTTCATTTACATTCATGTCATGATCAAGTCTTGGTTTAACTTTCCAATTGCGAAAATTAAAGTAGTTTATATTTCTAGAGTCCCTAAAAACTATTGGATGGTCAAGGTATTGTAGGTCAAGTGCATAAGTCAAGTATATGAGGTCGTGTTTTGAAAACGATGGGACAATAAGTTGGTCATATGTAGCTACTATGTCTGTATTAGACACAAAAAATAAGTCTAAAAGCGAGTTGCGGGTTTTGGTAAAATGCGTAGGGGACACAAAGTTAACCAACTTCATCCCCAGCGATTTCATGTCCTCTGCAAGGTGGGATTCCCTTAAAATATCGCTATTAAAATCGCCTGTTATAATGACGTCTGAATAATTAATTGACACATCAAGAATGATGTTTAAAAATTGTTCATAGTCAATCCGGCAGTTAGGACGGTATATACACCCAATTAGTATCTTATCAGCATATCTTTGGCATCTAATTTCTATAAATAAGTATTCAATTGCACTACTGGTTGAGTGTTTACATATAAACGTGGAACATAACTTTTTACTAACATATATTGCAACCCCACCCCCATGACTATCTCGATCACAGCGATGCAAATTATAGCCATCACATTCAACTAAAACATCACATAAATTAGGAACAAACCAAGTTTCAGAAACACATATAACATCTACGCTCGAATTGATAAAGAGGTATCTAAATTCTTGAATTTTTCGTGTGAGCATTTATATGACACACATTAAGACCAGCTCTCTTTGACACAAAAATTTGAAAGCGGAAGGCCCTGGGCTCTCAGCAGCAGGCCCCGGCGCTTCGTGTTCGGGTTTTTTGCTCTCTAATTCTTATTCTCATTTTTAGTCTCATAGTTTTAAAGCTATCTGCATGAAACTTTCACAAAAGTTGACTTTCTATTGCAGGTAGTATAAAAGTCGGAACGAGCCGGATCGGACGACTATTGCATATAGGAACAATCGGAAAAATAAATGAAACAAGAAAGGAAGCAAACTTCGGCAAGCCGAAGTTTATATACCCTTGCAGCTATTGCAAGAATTAAATATTTTTGAAAACATTAAAATTATGATTTACTTGCGTATATGTCTAAAAACATTGAAGCAATGATGATTTGCAGCTCATTATTAGGTAGTTATTTTATATAATTTTATTATTTCTATTGGAGCTATATGATATAGTCGTCCTATTTTGATGAAATTTTAACCGTAATTCTGAAATATTTATCCATTACTATATGTCGAAGAACTTATAGAAAAATTTAAAAACACCAAAGTTATATTTTTTTTTTATTTACTTTTATGATTGTTCCTATGAGAGCTATATGCTATAGTCGTCCGATTTTGATGAAATTTAAACCGTAATTCTGAATGATTTATCCATTACTATATCTCGAAGAACTAAAAAAAAACAATAAAAAACAGAAAAGCTTTAATTTTTTTTCATTTATTTTTATGATTGTTCCTATGGGAGCTATATGCTATAGTCGTCCGATTTTGATGAAATTTAAACCGTAATTCTGAAATATTTAACCATTACTATATCTCGAAGAACTAAAAAAAAAATTAAAAAACAGAAAAGTTATAATTTTTTTTCATTTATTTTTCCGATTGTTCCTATGGGAGCTATATGCTATAGTCGTCCGATTTTGATAAAATTTAAATCATAATTCTGAAATAATAAACCATTACTAAATATCGAAGAACTAAAAAAAAATTAAAAAACAGCAAAGTTATAATTTTTTTTCATTTATTTTTCCGATTGTTCCTATGGGAGCTATATGCTATAGTCGTCCGATCCGGCTCGCTCCGACTTATATACTACCTGCACTAGAAAGACAACTTTTGGGAAATTTTCATGCAGATAGCTTAAAAACTGAGAGACTAGTTTGCATATAAACGGACGGACAGACGGACGGACAGACGGACGGACAGACGGACATGGCTAGATCGACTCTTCTAGTGATGCTGATCAAGAATATATATACTTTATAGGGTCGGAAACGTCTCCTTCACTGCGTTGCAAACTTCTGACTGAAATTATAATACCCTCTGCAAGGGTATAAAAATTGTAACTTTGCTGTTTTTAATTTTTTTTTAGTACTTCGAGATATATTAATGGTTAAATAATTCAGAATTACGGTTTTAATTTCATCAAAATCGGACGACTATAGCATATAGCTCCCATAGGAGCAATCGGAAAAATAATGGAAAAAAAAATGTAGCTTTGCTGGTTTTTAATTCTTTTTTTTAGTTTTTCGAAAAATAGTATTGGTTAAATATTTCAGAATTACGGTTTAAATTTCATAAAAATCGGAGGACTATTAATAAGTCAAAAAGAATTTAAAAAAAAAATTACAAAAAAGAAAAGTTACATTAAAAGAAATTTTTTTTAAATATTTTTATTGTTTCCATTTTGATGAAATTTAAACCGTAATTCTGAAGTATTTAATCGTTACTACGTCGAAAAAAAAAGTTTCTCCTTCACTGCGTTGCAAACTTCTGTCTGAAATTATAAAACCCTCTGTAAGGGTATAAATATCCTTCCTTTTTTTGTATAGCCGGTTAAAATGCCGCAATAGCGGTAACCTTTTCGACTGCCTGACCACATACCGCACCAATCAGTCAATCCCTGGAAGTTAAAGCCAGATGAACTTGTCGTAAAAGCAATTTTGTGTTCTCGGCGTCTGTAATTTCAAGGAAAAACGTAAGAGTTCTTGAGCTGTAAGGTACAAAGCTATATTTTTCTTGATCTGGCTTCTGAAATCAGCTGTCATTCTGTCAAGCAGAAACAGACTTTAAGGGACTTTGGGTTACTGTTAATGTTAGCTCCTACCTTGCACTCGGGAACAGCTAATATTTTTAACTTATTCTTCCTTGACCTCGAATCGAAACCGAACTGAAACTCTGACGCTTTCGACTTTATGATTTGCCGCGACAAAAGAATTTTTAAATGGGTTAACAGAACTGCTATATGATAATCGGAGCACTCTACTATAGCGTTTTTCTTGGTTAAATTCAAATATTTAATTTTTTGTGTCGATTTAAAAAAAATTGCCCGAAAAACAGTTGGAGGTTTGTGGATTCCCAGAATATTGTCTTTTGCAAGTATTAAAATAAAATAGAAAGTTTTACTCACTGGTTCAATCTGGGGAATATTTTTCGGCAGTGAACGGTCATTACGTGAATCTCGTTTGTGTTTGTAATCCTCTTGAATTTTGCTCTCCCCGTTCGTATGAACCGTTTCTTTTAAAAACTCAAGCCTGTAAAGTAAATACAAAAGGATAATTGCATTAAATTAATAATTGAAAAATAAAATTACACACAGCACAAAGCACCAGCACACAAATAAAATACAATTTAAAACAAGAAAGGAAGCAAACTACGGCAATCCGAACTTTATATACACTTGCAGCTAACTACGGAAAGCCGAAGTTTATATACGAAGTTTATAAGACAACAATATTTCTATTTTGATGCCTTTGTGTTTAACAAAAGTGAAGCTATAGCGATTTTCCTCTAAATTATTCGATCCTTCCTATGAAAGCATATGATACGTTGTCCGATTTTAATTAAATTAAAACCAAAGAATAATAAAAAAAAAGCAGAACAGCGAAGCTATAATTATTTATTTTTTTTATTTTTATAATTGTCTAAAAGATAAAGTTGTCAAATTTTAACAATTGAAAACGGTAATTCTAAAATATTTAATCATTACTATATCTTATACAATATTAAAAAAATACCCATTAGTATATTTTAAAGAATATTTAAAAATAATTGGAAGACACCAGTTATACGTTTTATACCCTTGTAGAGGGTATTAAATTTTAGTCAGAAGTTTGCAACGCAGTAAAGGAGACATTTGCGACCCTATAAGCTATATATATTCTTGATCAGCATTTTGTCATGTCCGTCCGTCCGTTTCCACGCAAACTGGTCTCTAATTTCCTGCTGCAGGTAGTATATAAGTCGGAACGAGCTGAAGCGTGCGACTATAGCATATAGCTCCCATAAGAACAATTGGAAAATGAAATTAAAAAAATTATAACGTTGCTGTTTTTTAATTTGTTTTTTCTTAGAGATATATAATTGGTTAAATATTTTACAATAACGATTTAAATTGTCTTAAAATCGACCGAGTATAGCATATAGCTCCCTCCCATTGAAACAACCGCAGTAATATAAAAAACTAAACAAAAAATAATATATAATAAAATATAAATAAATAATAAAAACTGGTTTGCCGTTTTTTTTTTGTTAAACTATGATAAAACCGTACTTCTAAAAATATAATTCGTCATAAGGAATACAAAGGGTACAAAAAAGCGTTTCCGACTAGAGGTCTACATGAATGGCAAAAAAAGGCATTCGAATGCACAATTGTCAAATTGAGTTTAATGCGTAGCTAAAAATATATGAGTGAAGGTTCGTGTAGGTCTCACGCGCACAATATTTTAACGAATTGTATGAGTGAGAATTGTCGGCGGTATTCGGATTTGAATCTTACAAGGCAGTTTAGTGCAACAGCAAGTTTAATAAAGAGTGCGAGAGTGAAGGATTCAGTAAGTAAGGGTTCCTAGTAAGTGCGATTGAAACGAAATTCAGGGGCTGTCAGGGCTCTGGCCAAACCAACAACTATTTCGTAGAACTTTGTTGTCAAGGGTAATACATAGATTTGAGCAACGCTGTCTTATGCATTGTTTAACGTAATTTTTCTAATGACTGAAACAATAAACAAAATGACCGAATGGATAAAGTGTGTCAAAAACCATTCGGATTATACGGCTAAATTCACTCACTCAATTCAAATCTATTGCTCTCACAATATGATAGAGCAGTCGCCTATTCCCGACCCTATAAAATATTGATCAAGGTCATTAGCAGAGTCGATCTAGCTTTGTCCGTCTGAGTGTCCTCACTGTCTGTCTGTTTTTCCGTATGAACGTCGAGACTTTGGGATTTTGCATTCATTACAAAACATGTTAAAGACTGCCATAACTTTATTTAAATTGGAGAAAAATAGTAGAAGATTGTACCCAACAATTTTAGCTTATAATGCTATTAAAAATCCAAACAATTATATAAATAAATACTAATGCAACCCATACTGCTACACACATAAAACTGTAGATTTTGACAGAAAAAATGATTCCATTGAAGATGCATTTAAAAAGACTGAAGAAATTGTTTCAAAATCAGATTTTTCGACTTTGGTTTTAATGCGGTGGTATACTAAGACTGTTTGCCAGTAAAGAAAAATTATGTAACCCCAATTAACAAGAAACATCGCTATAGTCGAGTTCCCCGACTTAGATACCCGTTACTCAGCCAATCTTACTCCCGCTGGAGTGAGATTGGTCGGTTTTTTGTTTGAAGGAGCTTAAAGAACACATTTACATTTCTACTCATATTGCTACCCCTGTGCATATTAATATGATAAAATCTTTATACCTAATGATGAAGTATTTCTGCTAAGCGGCTCGAGGTCAGGGAGAAGAATTTAGTATCAGACCCAAATTTTAATAATATAAATAGTTCCTAAAAGACAAAGAAATAATAACAGGCCACCGATTTTAGAAAGTGTTCCAAAAAACTGAACACTTCTATATATCTAGCCTATCAAAATGTAAGGGGACTTATGGGAGTATTCTGGTCAAGAATCCTAAAACTTAGCAAGTTTTTCAAGTAAGATAAGAAAGAAATGAATAACAATTTTTATACACAATTTTGTATATGTTTTTATTAAAATTTTAAGAATAAAAAAAAAACACGATAGTCCCCGAGATACAGCCCAGTGGAGTAGGGGTCTTCAAACAAACGGTGCGTCCTGGTTGACATGATTTCAGCTTTTTTAGAGATCGGAAAAAAAAAATTCAAACAAATTCTTCACTAGTAAAGTTGTTATCGGGTTGACCACTTTCAAAAAAAAATTATTTAAAATAACGAAAAGGCGACGGCTTGAAAACAAAAAATGTTTTCAAAACAATTTTTTTGACCTTTTCAAATATTTTTAAAATACTTATAACCAAAATTATTTTAAGTCCGAGGCAGACGAGATAGAGAGTAGTATAAACAAGATATATACAACATTTCAAAGAAATCGGTTCAGTAGAACTTGAAATATCATGTCAACCATCACAAAAAAAAAAAGGATTTCGAGAAAAACGCCGGACTCCACGTCACCGAATTGTCTGTGTCTCCAAAAATAATTCGATTCTTGAAAAATCATGTTTTTGAATGTCTAAACTTTCAAAATATGGAGAGAGAAAAAAAAAATGATTTTATAAAACTTCTAGACCAGATTACCCCTTTAATTTTAAGTTACCTAGGCTGTACGTTGACTTCTCTGCCTTTAATAAACATATTTTATTATTCGCAAAAACTTGGCTGAAACTGGAGATTTCCAACACCGAAGTTTTTAACACTTTACATCGGGGATACACTACTGGCCAAAACAATAAGTACATAGTTATCATTTTTATTTGTTAGGACGAAACTCGAATGTTACGGAACACAGGTCTGTAAATCGCGTATATTTTGAATAGTTATATTGTTGAAAGACATTTAAATATAAAATAAAAGTGGAGAACCCTATACATTTAATGCAAAGCTCTGGTCAAAATAATAAACACACAAGTAGTTTACCTAAATTTTAAGAGATTTAACCTAGTTTTGTGTTAAGGTATGTTGGTTTTCTTTAACTCCTTTCATTGCTAATTAAAGCACATTCAAGTTTTAAAACAGTTGTTTAGATGGGCCAAACATGCATTGCACCCTTGAAGAAACAAATATTGCCGAAAATCTTCAAAATGATGGCAAATTGCGAAAAGTTGGACGCTCGGTGTGTTTTTTTCAATTCATTAAAACCCAAAGCTAATATTGAATAACGAGGACGACTTGCAAAAAAGGGTGTCTTTATGTCTTCCAAATAGGAAAAGAGACATTATCTTAAGGGGTTATATACGTTTTTCATTTTCGAAAAATCGAAAATTTGTTTATTGCTTTATCAAACTTAAAACTTTAAACGCGAATATCTCGAAATGGAGTTTTTTGAAAAATGACTTTGCGGTGACGTAAATTGGCGGAAAACTACTGAGCCGATTTTCTTCAAATTTTCTTTAAAATGTTCGTAATTAAATTTTTCTGACGCAAACTTTTTTTTTAGCCGAAATGAATTTTTAAGTGAAATTTCTAGTGACCATATTTTGCATAAAACGTTTCAAACAAAAAAATGAATAAAAACGATCGTTCAAGCACAAGGAATTATACTAAACTAATGAAATTTGTTTACTTTTATGGTTTTAGTTGACTTGTTCGACCTGGGGAACCGTCACCGCAAGGCTCTGCCAAAAAAAAAAGCCTCTAAAGGAAACATCCACCCCTTAAAAACTATTTGATATTTTTCCACGAAATTTCGCACATTGTAAAAAAAGTGTAATATCAAAAAATAAAAACATTCGTGTAATGAAATAATTGCTACATACCTAAAAAAAAATTCCAAACTATCCTTTTTCTCTTCGACAAAAAAGGTATATAACCTCTTTAAATTTAAATATGAGCCGACAGATTGCTCAAAATGATTTGGAATGGTCTGGACCAGAGGGCTCTAAAAAGTGGAATACTATTTTATGGAGCGATGAATTAAAGATAAATCTTTGCGATGGGTATTTTAACAAGTTAACAATCCAAAACACACCTTATAGCTGGTCAAGGCTTGGTTTGCAGAAACCAGGTGAAAGTTATGAGTTGGCCAAGCCAGTCTCCGGACTTAAATCCAAATGAAAACATTTGGGGAGACTTAAAACGTCGAATCGGAAGAAATACTTTTCAAAATGCCTAATTGTGGAGATTTCTAAAAAAAAAATGTGGTATGAAATTCCAGTGGAGAACTTTTTGGCCAAAAGTGTAACTCATCCTGAAATATAACTTGTTAGTGTAAAAGTTTCCTTACATGCCTTATCAATTTAGCTTTAAAAAGTGCCACTGAATTCATTTATAGCGTTTTAAACAAGTTTTTTTAATGAATGCGTTCCCTACAGTCTTCCTCCAAAACATAAAAGACCTCCGAGGTTTACACTAGAGCTTCAAAAACTTAAAACCTAAAATCAAACACTTTCCAAAATTACATACGGACAGGAATGCCAAATTCAAAACACGTGGTTTTTCTAAAGGAATTCACCAGGCCCAGACGGGCTTCCTGGGTGTGTGCTTTGGTTATGGACCTCAACTATTTGTAAACCGATTCTTAAACTTCTTAATTTACCTATCTCAAACATCAGTTTTTTCAACTATCTGAAAAGATGCCTTTATTATTTTTCTTCATAAAAAGAGATGTACAAAATTGCAATTCCTTTAACAGTGCATCATTACTTCTCATTTGCAACACTTGTATTCCTCGCTTTGTTAAGCGAAGGTCAACCACCACGAGCCTACTTGAATTGACATCTTTTGTTGTTAAGGGATTTAACAATAAAATGCAGACTGATGTTATATATACCGATTTTAGTAATAATTTTAAATCTGCTAATCAATTTCTTCTTTTATGTAAATTAGATCAGCTTGGGTTTTCGAATAATCTATTAACTTGAATTTCAAGTTACTTGAATGGAAGAACTCAGCGGGTAATTTTTAAAAACGCAGTTTAAAATAAGGCCATGAGTGTTCTTGGGTTTAGTAAGCGATGGTCAAAAGAATTTGATGATCCTTATAAAAAAAAATTATTATTTATTTCCATTGTCCGTCCTAATTTAGAATATTGGGCTTGTCCCGTTTGGAGTTCCCATTATCAAGTTCACATCGATCGTATTGAGACGGTACAAAAATTTATTCTTTTTGCCCTTTGTGGTTTTAACTGAGATCAAATGTGAGGTGGCCGTCTTAACCTAGTAGATTAATTTTGCTTAATTTAGCTACTCTTGTAAATCATAAAACCATGTTTGGAACTATTATTATGCACAATCTGGTCAGAGGTTATAATCAGCCCCCTTCCCGTTTTCACTTCTGAAAGATTCACACAGATTCGAATTTCCCAGACCTGTTCCAATATTCACTTCCAAAAGATTTGCACGGATTCTAAGTTCCCTCTGTTAAATCTCTGTTCCCTTCCACAAAAAAAACACACGGAATCTTTTCGCCAAGCATTTTTAAGAACATTGTTGCATAACAGATTTAGTTAACAGTAACATATTTGACTTTTTAAAAATTATTTTGTGATGGCACCTCAGAATCGCTTCGATTCTAAACTACTGGAGTTTTGCAAATCCGCCGCCCATGTACTAGTTTCCGAACGAATTTAATAGAAACAAAGCAAGGTTAAAAAAAAAAAAATATTTTCTTGGGACTTATTTTTAGCAAGCGGTTTTCGGTTTGTTTTTATATGGTTAGAAGTGTAAATTGTAGTTTTTGTTGTTATTACCCCTTAATTTAATTTACTTATTATTATATTGCAAAGCGAGATGTGTTAGAACCTTTTTCATCGACTGTGGCAACTTTGGTCCAAAGCGGCTGATTCACGCACAAAATTTAAAATACAAAATGTAAGTATGAATATTTTCTCTATTTAAAATTAATTTTATTAGGAGGAAACATTAGAACAACAAACAAGACGTCATATTTATGAAACGGGGTTTGTGAAAGGTGACAGAGTGGCCGTGGATGCCAAATGGCATGCATTGCATCTTAAATTTCGGTTATTGCGTTTAATGTCCAACTCGTTACTTGCCAAAAGTTGCAAAAACGTCGTTAAAATCAAACCAATAATCTTGGAATTATTTCGGGCAACTATGCTGATTTCCACACGAGCTGTTCAACACTTTTGTTGGACAATTTTCATCAATTTGTTATTTTTGGCTACCAATGATTTTTTGGCTGATGTTTGACATTAAATGTGTGCACCAATGATGCACAGCGATAAGGAACAGCAGCGGGTCAAATGTTGATCAGAGATTTGCCTGGAAAACTTAGACAAATCATAGGCTTTTGTTAAGAGGAGTATCATCAGTCAGCTGTTTTATTTCCCCCCAAATAGTAATCTCCCTAAGAAAAAAGTCCGCCAATTTTGACGAATTCACTTCCGAGTGAAAACTGGAACAGACCTGATAAACTTCAATAGTTAAGAGCCGTATATTGTTCGCAATTTTCGGGATGCCGCGATACCAATTTCAAAACAAATAAACTCCTAATGATAATCATTTTTAGGTGTCGCCACTTGCCTACAAATTTACATTTACGCAATGCTAATAACTTCAAAAATAATGACTAGATTTAGAAGTGTTGAATGAGCCGATCGCTAAAGAACTTAAAACGTCTAGAGCTTAGTACCTGGCCTTATTCAGCGTGGACGTGGCCACATTTTCAACTTGCGCTGCGTCGGCATAACTTCCGAGTGAAAACTGGAACAGGCATGATTAACTCCATAGATTTGATTATGTACTCTTAGCTTCCCAAGATGTACATAAAATTTTGTTCTTAGCAGAGCTCCCCAAAACTATCCCCATTTTACTTGTTACCTTACCTTAGGACTTTATGAATAATGGAATCGAAAGACACTCTCAAAGTGATTTTATGTTCAAAGTGTCTTGCTCAGAGACTGAGCTTTTCGGTTTGCTCTGTTTAGGAGCCTGTTTTCCTGAGACTCTTTGCTTTTCAGAATCTTAAAAAACTGTCTTTTGATTTTTAAATTGTTTTAGCTTAGTAAAAAAACGAAAAAAACGAGTTGCCAAGTGAACGTACATTTTTTCCAATTAAGTCAATGTGCAACCTGTGCGGTTTACACCTATCTCGCCGCAACATTACAAATTTAGATTTTTTCATTTTTAGTTCAAAACGGAAACAACAAAGGAACGTTTTTAAACCTTAATGAATATAAATACATTTAGGCTATCATGTTCTTAAGAATTCGCGTTTTTTGCTTATGCTTGTGTTACTATTTAGGACAAATGAGCAACAGTTAAAGTGCTTCATCGTGTGATGTCAATAACCGCGAATTCTTCAGAACATGATGACCGCAATGTACTCGTTATAGACATCTTTAAATGATATTTATTAAATCAAATGAAAAAACCTTGAATGAGAAGATGAGGGTTTATATACTGCATTAAAGACGTTTCATTATTTAAATTTAATCCGAAAATCTAAATTCTTTGTTAGTTGTAAGACTTAATTTCTATAAAAAAACAATATGTATTTATATTTTCTTATTTGAGTTGAAGAAGGGAACAAAATATGAAAAGACACTTAGTTATTCCAATTGAAATTTTATGCTCATGCTCATCTAGTAACGTTACGAAACCCAACACGAAAGAAACAAAAAAAGTGTCTTTGCTTAGACAGGGACTTGAACTCAAAAATTTTCTTCTGTTTTGATCCGAGTCTGACAGGTTAAACAAAAAGGTTGAGCATATCTGGAGAGCTCTGGTTCTTTGTATTGTAATAAAAGTTAATAATCTTTAACCTTTAAAAGTGAAAGTAGCACGGAAGTGCACTTAAATTAACTGCTATATATAACACACCACGGCACAAAAATTATAAGCTGAGCTTGATTATTTTAAAATAAGTCTCATTAAAAATGAACGATAAAATGCCTCAACGACCAAACTCTTGCGCAACCGATTGCCCTGGACCACTAGACAGCGTGCTCTGCAACTATACCTGTGCGATGACCGGCACTGGAACTGCCTGAGCCAATAGGCCCCGGTCAACTGCAGTAGATCTACAAGCGTGGGGGGCACCCAGCCACATACACCTACGAAGGAGCATCAGCGTGCCACGACCGGCTACGCCCAGGTGATGCAATAGAGGGTCTGAAGTGTGCGAATATAATATTAATTTAGAAAATAAAATAAAATACAAATAAAGCAATAATAGGACAGACGTAATAACCAATACAAAGCCACACATAAATGGCACATACATCTCAAATAAAAGAATTGGAAAATATACCCAACATGGGTCTCAAAGATACTCAAGCGGTCGATTCTACGGCAAATGTTATAAATAAAGAATTGTGTGTATAAATAAGTTCGTGCGGTTTTTTTTTTAACGAAAGTTTAAGCTTTATTTTGAAAAATTGGTTAAATTTTAACGCTTCAAATTATATTCATTCTGGCAAATCACCGAGTCCGAGTCGAAAGAAGTCTGAGTCCATCTATTCTTGACTTCATCATAGTTGGAGAAGTGCTGGTCAGCCAGGCCATGAGCCATCGATCGGCTATACTGCGGGTGGGGTAGGACTTCCCATTGAACTGTTTCCAAGTACCTTTTAACGACACGACTGACATGTGGTCGGTGAATTCAAGCTATTCTGCAAGTTCCTCTTGCGTTTGAGATGAGTCTTAATTGAGCAACGTCTCTAATTCCTCGTCCTCAAATTTTGGTGGCGCTGCGGGTCGTTCTTCGTCGTCCAAATCGAAATTGCCTCTTTTGTACATCGCAAACCACTTCTGACACGTTCTTTCAGCTAGACCATGCTCACCATAAACTTCGGCTAAAATAGTTGTAATGAAATTACACACAAAAGCTGACATTTTTAGAACACACAAAAACAATGTTGCTTAATTTTCAGGGGAATTGCAGATACTGAAAAACAAAGCCTAGTAATGACACTCAGTGCTGCAAGATTAAATTACTGCCCACTTAACAAGTAGCGACGTCTGTAATATTTAAAAATCTAATAAAATCACAAAAAGTTGAAATTATGCGTATATGTATTATTTAAATTGTACAAATTGCACATAAACGGTTTTACAAAAAGAAAGGTTAGTCTTATCTTCAAAAAGAAATCTAAAATAAAAAAAAAAGCAAATAACAATTATTAATAAAAGTAAAACAAAATTAAAATATATATATATATATATATTTCTATTTAAACATACAAAAATAAAACTATTACAAAAAAATTTACATAAAAATTTAAAATCAAAATATTTTATAAATTAATCTGACCACACTACAAATTATTGAATAGGTCTATAACAAAGATTCCATTTTAGAGATAGAATTCTACATTTGTCGTACCGAACTAGAGGAAGCTGATCTAGAAAAACAAAAGGCTCCCGAATCAAAGGAGGAAGAAGATCGAATTAATATAGAAAAGACAAAACCTGCTCGATGCAACTATTTTTGCGGTATTAACAATACCAGAAGCACAAGAAGAAGTTATTCAAGACTCTGATTTAGAATCAGTGGAACATAAGCCCACCTTAATGGCAGACGAAACAGTTGCCCAACGGGTATTCATAAAAGATATATCGAAGTGCATCCGGAATTCAATGGTCAGCAGGTTAATCTTTTAAGATTTATAATAGCGCTGAAATTGGTCAGTTTAACAAAAGGACCATTTAAAGAGTTGGCCTTTGAAGTAATGAAAGCAAAAACAAGAAAGAAAGCAAATTTCGGCAAGCCGAAGTTCATACACCCTTGCAGCTATTGTAAAAATTAAATATTATTGAAAACATTAAAATTATTTTTTGCTTGCGTATATGTCTAAAAACCTTGAAGCTATTATGATTTGCAGCTCAATTATTCGATAGTTCCTATGCCAGCTATATGAAATCGTTTTCCGATTTTAATAAAATTAAAAGCGTAATTCTGAAATATTTAACAATTACTAAATGTCGAAAAACTAAAAAAAATAATAAAAAAACAGCAAAGTTTTAATTTTTAATTTTTTTTTTTCCGATTGTTATATGTCATGCTGATCAAGAATATATATTTCGGGGTCGGAAACGTCTACTTCACTGCGTTACAAACTTCGGACCAAAATAATAACACGCTCTGCAAGGGTATAAAAACTAAATATTCTATAAAACTATTATGACCGCTTTATGATATAGCTTTCCGATTTTAGAAAAAAAAAAATAATAAATCCGTAATTCCGAAGTTAATTTAAAAAAATATAACACCGCATATATATTTTTGTTTTATTGAAATTATATACTCTACGTATAAAAACAGCAAAACGGTTTTATGATGAGATTGCCCACATTAAAGTAAATGTATTACATCGAAAAAAGGAGCATATATTTTTTGATAATTTTAAAATATTTGTATAAGTTTTAGTCTATTGTGAAAAAGTTTAAAACAACCTCGAAACACAGAGTGCCATTTTATTAAATAAAACTACACGTTTTTGATAACTTTGCTATTACTTTTTACTTTACTTTACTTCTATTTAAATTTTAAGAATAAGGGAGAGTGGAGTCAAGATACGCATGAGGTAAGTCGACGCCCAGTGAATTTCATTAAGGAAATTACAATATTTCGTTATTCCACCTCTTACACACTTTTTATACAAACATAAAAGGAAGCAAACTTCGGCAAGCCGAAGTTCATATACCCTTGCAGCTATTGCAAAAATTAAATGATGATTTGCAGGTCAATTATTTGACTTCCTATGGCAGCTATATGATATCGTTTTACGATTTTAATAAAATTAAAAGCGTATTTCTGAACTGTCACATAATTAAATAATCAAAAAGAATTTCTAAAAAAAAAAACAAAATAAAAAAGTTAAATTTTTTTTATTTTTTTTTTTTTTAATAATTTTTATGTTTTTATGGGAGCTTTATGTTATAGCACTAACCATACAACATATAGACTGGCCATTTCAAACAACGAATTTGGACACAAACAGATTGAAAGCGGGAGGCCCCCCGTGCTCACAGAAACAAGTAATAAATAATAAAATACATTTTATATTTTTGTAAAGGTAAATGGAACAAAAAAAAAATCCGCATTTTTTTAATGATAATAATTTATTTTAATGATAATAATTTTAGATTTTAATTGTACCAATATCTTGGATTATCGAATTGTTTAAAGACAATTAAAATTACACTGCGAATCATTAAAAAATAAATCAACCAAAGATCACTAAACATAACATTTAAAACAAGTGTCCTAAAAGCCCTCTCCCCTTTAAAAGCAATCGTCGGTAGGGTATGCAGGCACCAACCGCCCGTAAAACATCGACAAGAGCTGATTCAGTTTGAAGTTTTCTCAACCACTGGAGAGCAGTCTGTGTTTTAAGTGACACGACTGCGATATGCACTGTTCCCATCTCAGTAGACTGATTTCTATAAATTCGAATACATACATATATGTAAAACATTTTACTGCTACCACTGATTTGAATTTGTTAACTAAAATAAAATGTATGCTGAAATATTAAAAATATATTATAACATATAATATTCATATTTTTATCATAACCCAATAGTAAATACGCCCATATTCTTAGGGTACCAAGGAAAGTGGCAAAAGACAAAATATTCTTGATGCGCCGAAATGAAATAAACGCACACATGCTCCCGTGTATAAGAATGCATGATCACGCATACATACAAAGAAGAATTCAAGCGCAGGGCAGCCTTCTTCAAAAAGCGCCTATTTGCGACTGAACGACTGAACTCGTGCAATGAGTGCGCGAACATAAAAATGAGAATAAGAATGAGAGAGCAAAAAACCCGAACGCACACGAAGGGCGTTCTGCTGCTGTGGGCACAGGGGGCCCCCGCTTTCAATCTTTTTGTGTCCAAATTCGTTGTATGAAATGACCAGTTTATATGTTGTACGGTTAGTGGTTATAGTCGTCCGATTTTGATGAAATTTAAACCGTAATTCTAAAAAATATTTAATCATTACTGTGGGAGTGAGATTGCATTATTCCCCTAATCCCTCCCATAAAACCCCAGCTTTCGTATGACATGACGCCCTAGACAACGACAGAAGCAGCTAAAACTAAGAATACGTGTAGATGGTCAAAAGAAGCATTCCAAAGGAAGACGAGCCGATGGAAAAGAAGACGACGATCACTACAACGAGATGTGACGACGAGGAGACGAGCAGAGCAACATATCGAGAGGACGAGCGTTAGTTGCTGACGGGATCGAGTTGAGCAAAGACGTGCTCAAGCGAACGACGTTTGACGACGAGACGACGGTTAAATCAAACACAAAGATTCAGATTTCTTACTATGTTAATTAATATTGATAATTAAACTTTTAAATAATAACCTACATAAAAAATAAAAACCCCACTTTTGGGGGGCTCGTCTGGGATGTATCCGAGGAAAGCTGAAGGTGAAAGTGAAAAGTGACTAAAGACGACTGTGAAAATAACATTTATTTTCTAAACTATGGCTTGCCTAAACTATCTGATTTCCCCTAAGCCTCAGAAGATCGATGCCGTTTCGAAATTCAAGACTCCACAGAATCTCAAATAGCTAGAGAGTTTTCTGGGTCTTACCGGATACCTTAGAAAGTTTATCTACAACTATGCTCTTATTTCGAAACCCTTGACTGATCTGACTAAAAATAAAACAAATTTCGTAATTGGTCCAGAAGAAGAGAATGCGATTGAATCCTTAAAAAAATACTTGACTTCCACCCCTGTTTTGGCAATTTACAACCCGAAGCATGACACCGAGGTACATACTGATGCATCAATCGATGGATTTGGCACCGTGCTTTTGCAAAAATCACCAGATGACAGCGAATTTCACCCTGTCTACTTCATGAGTAGAAAAACAACGGTTGCTCAGCGAAAATATTCAAGCTACGAATTAGAGGTGATAGCGATTATCGAGGCCATAACAAAGTTCAGATTGTATCTCCTTGGCATTCCATTTAAGATAATCACAGATTGCAATGCATTAGCGAAGACGCTAGACAAGCAAAACCTGTGCACTAGGGTTGCACGCTGGGTACTTTTGCTCCAAGAGTAACCCTACAAAGTTGAACACCGTTCAGGTTCACGTATGAAGCACGTTGATGCCCTTTCTAGGTACCCAATAATGACGGTCGTTGACGACTCCATTGCCCTTGGTTTCAAGCAAGCGCAAGAAAAAGATGAACACCTGAAAGCGATTATTAAAATCCTAGAAGACTCCAACTCACCATATGAAGACTATTTTCTGAAAGCCGGTGTCCTGTACAAACTTTTCAAGGACTTAGAACTAATTGTAGTTCCCAAGGACATGCAGAAGCAGATCATTGGTAGAGCAAATGACCGAGGACACTTTGCTATTAAAAAAACGAAGGCGCTGATTTGCAACGAGTATTTCATCGAAAACATTGACGAAAAAATACAGAAGTACATTGACTGCTGCATTCCGTGCATTTTGACCAACCGCAAGCGTGGCAAACAGGAGGGCTGGTTACATCCATTGCACAAAGAGGATTTCCCGCTGCATACATATTACATTGATTTCTTAGGTAAACTAGACTCCACAAAAATTGAAAGCACATTCTCGCCGTAATCGACTCCTTTACGAAATTCTGTTGGCTTTACCCTACCAAGTCAGTCACTGCCAGTCATAGCCAAACTACGAGGCCAAAGTTATATATTTGGTAACCCAGCTTGCATTATGTCGGACCGAGGCTCAGCTTTTACCGCGCAAGACTATCTTGAGTATTGCAAAGACGAAGGCATAAAGGTGGTGAAATCAACGACAGGCCTACCACGTGTTAACGGACAAGTGGAAAGACTGAATGCCATCATTATTTCAGTTCTATCCAAACTGAGTGTGGATAATCCCACAAAATGGTACAGACACGTCGATCGAGTTCAACAAGCCATTAACTCCACTTTTTCGAGAAGCATCGACGCCACTCCTTTTGAGGTTCTAATCGGAGTCAAAATGAGAAACAAAGATGACCAGAAGCTTCAAGAAATTATCAACAACGAGTCCACAGCCTTGTTTCAGAACACGCGCAACGACCTTCGACTCAAGGCAAGAAGTCAAATTTTGAAAATCCAAGCCGAAATCAAGAAGACCCACAACTTACGACGTAAACCGGCAAAGACTTATAAGATTGGTGAACTAGTAGCCATAAAACGAACGCAGTTTGGCGGCGGTCTCAAACTAAAACCGAAGTATTTGGGTCCTTACGAAATAACCAAAGTGAAGCACAATAATGCTTATGATGTCCAAAAAGTCGGCATCTCAGATGGACCAAAAATTTCTTCAACCTGTGCAGAGTACCTTAAGCCGTGGCCCACCCTCGAAGACAAAGACGAAACATTCGAGGCGAATGTTTAATCAGAATGGCCGTATGTGGGAGTGAGATTGCATTATTCCCCGAATCCCTCCCATTCGTATGACATGACGCCCTAGACAACGACAGAAGCAACTAAGAAGACGAGTAGAAGGTCACAAGACGCATTCCAAAGGAAAAAGACAACGAGATGTGACGACGATGAGACGAGCAGAGCAACATATCGAGAGGACGAGCGTTAGTTGCTGACGGGATCGAGTTGAGTAAAGAACGACGTGTGACGACGGTTAAATCAAACACAAAGATTCAGATTTCTTACTAGTTAATTAATATTAATAATCAAACTTTTAAATATAAAACCTACTTAATAAATAAAAACCCCACATTACTATATGTCGAAGACCTAAAAAAAAAATTAAAAAACAGCAAAGTAATAATATTTTCATTTATTTCATGTTTCAGTTTCATGCAGATAGCTTTTAAACGTAGAAACGGATGGACAGACGGACATGGCTAGATCGAATCTCCTAGTGATGCTGATCAAGAATATATTTACTTTATAGAGTCGGAAACGTCTCCTTCACTGCGTTGCAAACTTCTGACTGAAATTATAATACCCTCTGCAAGGGTATCCCTTTTAAATACACAATTTTTAAATTGTATTCGTTGAAGTAGTAGCAGGTAGAAGAAATGTACATTAAATTAAGGCGTAATAAGATCAAAAACACTTTTAAACTAAACTTTGATAATGTACACTTCTAACCATATTTATATATATTTTTTTTTTGGCAAATCTTTTATTTTTAACCATATAAAAAAAAACCAAAAAGCGCTTGCTTAAAATAAGTTCCAAGAAAAATTTTTTTTTTGTTTTGTTTCTATAAAATTTGTTCGAAAACAAATCTTTTATTTTTAACCATATAAAAAAAAAACAAAAAGCGCTTGCTTAAAATAATTCCCAAGAAAATATTTTTTTTTTGCTTTGTTTCTATCAAATTTGTTCGAAAACTAGAACAGGGGCGGCGGATTTGCAAACCTCCAACAGGTTAGAATCGAACCGATTCTGAGGTGCCATCAAATAAATAATAAAATAATTTTTAAAATGTCAAATTTGTTACTGTTAACAAAATCTGTTATCTTTCTTAAAACACCAAAGAATAAGGTAAAAATTTAATTTGCACTTTAAGTTATCGCAAAGTACTTTAAAAGAAATAATTTCTGTTCTTGCGGATCTGAATCCGTCAGCCAAATGCTCGGCGAAAAGTTTCCGTGCGGTTTTTGCGGAAGTTAATAGAGAATTAACACAGGGAACTTAAGATCCGTGCAAATCTTTCGGAAGTGTAAATTGGAACAGGTCTGGGAAATTCGAACCCAGTGAATCTTTTGGAAGTGAAAACTGGAACAGGGCTGTATATTCTTAATGTGTATCATTTTGTGTTATGTTGCATACGCCTATTGATGAATCAAACTACTTCCACACTCCACAGTGATGCGTTTCAATATCTGTTTAGGTTCAATCATTCCCAATCAATTTCACTTGTGTGTACAGTTTATAGACAAAACTGTCATTTAAATATGAATATTAGAATTCAATTCTTTCACCACTCCTGGACCTAGGCCACTATAAAAAGGGCTGCTAAGCCAGAAAAGAGGCCTGCAATTCAGCCGCCTTAACCACCAAAGCCACCATTGCACCATGGGCCAAAAATCAAAATTGTTGGCGTAAACTCTAAAAATATAATTAATATTCTGAAATTTTGCAAAAATGGGAGATCAAAGTAGAATTTCGAAAAAAAATTGTTTGCCAGTTTAACCACGTCTTCTTACCGCAAACATACAAACCACATAAAAATCCAAATATGGCGTATTTCTCCAAAAAAAAATTGTCAATAATGGTTATTATAATTATTTAAAAAAAATTTTATTTCCTTTTTGTATAACTTTAAAGGTGACCTTTCTTTGTTTTTTTTTTTATGGATTATTTGTTTTTTACACAAAATTAAAGTCACGTATGCGTAGAATGGGTGTGTAAAAGGATTTTTCGTACGATTTTATTCTCGAACTTATCTCGTGATAACTGGACAAATAAGAATATTCTTGTATAGCTTTAAACGATATTTTCTCGAACACATTTTTTTTTTAATGTCCATAACTTTGTCAATTTTCGCCGAAATCCTGTCAAATTAGGATTATTCTCTAGAAAATCTCACAAATTTTCAGAAATGGTAATCATCTTTTTTCGATTCATCACATCGACTCGATTTTCAATTTTGAATTTCAACAAGATTTACAACAACAATTTACAAAATTTTAATGTATTTAAAAATCATAAACACAGTATTTGGTGTTTAGTTAGTCAGCATTCTCCTATCATTTTTTTTACAAATCTTTTTACGGCGCCTTCTGCGTTTGTTCTCTTTCCAAACATCTACGAGCGCTGAATGAGTAAACTTAAAACAAGTTTAAAAAATATTTATTTTTTTTTAACGGGGGAAAAAAACGGACAATAACTATAATTGTAATTTGTTAATAATTTGTTAAACACATTTTATTAATATTGAAGGCTATTGAAATTAAAATTTAACAGAACATTAGTGCTTTTATTAAAATAACCAAGAATTACACATTTGCAACACATTGGTCATAACAACACAAACACATATAAGTATAGAACAACGTTTAGTAACTATTAATTTACAAACCCTAACCATTATTTTCCATTAACACACTTTTAGTTTTAAATGTTTGGTTTACCTGATATTGGAGTCGCAAGTTTTTAAATTTTCCCTCGCTATTTCGGCTAGGGTATTCCAAAGAAAATGTTACAAAAAGAAAAACAAAATCGAACTAAATTATTTAACAATCAAATCAAAAAAAATTGCATTAAATTATTTAACAAAAAAAATCATTGTTGTCAAAAATTTTGACTTTTTGACCATAGTGTTTTTGTATAGGTATCTTATAAAGAGAGATTTTTAAGCAATTTTCTTTTTGCCAGCCCTAGTTTTTACAGTTAAACCTAGTTTTTTGTCTTGTAAACCTTGTTAATATTTTTAGCTAGGCTTATAATTTAACCATGAATCGGTTTAACACACGAACAAAGGTGGCAAATTATTGAATTTTACTATCAAAATGAGTGCTCGGTTAAGAAAGTTCTATGGGCCGTATTTCTTCAAAGATGATGCGAGTCGTAATGTTACGGTGAATGGGGAGCTATTTCCATGCAATGAGAGCTAATTTTTTTTGCCCAAATTGAAAGAGCTTGGTTTCAACAAGACGTTGCCACATGCCACAGAGCACATGAAACAATGGACCAACTGAGAGGTGCGTTCGGTGAACAGTTTATTTCACGTTTTGGTCCGGTCAATTGGCCGCCTAGATCATGTGATCCGGTCAATTGTAGCATTGGAAGCCAACATTGAAGCTTTCATGAGCGAGATACCGGCAGAAATGTTGGAAAGAGTATGCCAAAATTGGACTAAGCGGATGGAGCATTTAAGGCGAAGTCGCGGCCATAATTTAAATGAAATTATCCCTAACCATTAAATTATATTGAACATACTATCGATTTAAATAAAGATTTCATTAATTTTTCCGAATTTCTTGTTTTTTTTTCTTTTAAAGTAGGAAAGCTCTTAAAAAATCATCCTTTATATATTTTTTTTGGTTATATTTGTGTGAAATAGTGAATTAAGAAAAACAGCTCCACGTAATGCTCGCATATACATAAAAAAATATATTTATATATTTCAAAGCCAGTATCTAGAGCATCTCAACGCTCATCGCCGGATAAAGAAGGTTAAGTTAAGTAACATTTTTAGATATACGGGTAAGAAATTATGACTGGGAGTTGCCGACCCAAATTCTAGAAAAAAGGGGGCCGCAAGGAGGAAAAGGTCCCTATCCCTTAAAATGGCAGAGAAAACGCAACACAGGGTCCGGTAGTACCCTAGTCCAGCGAGTTGGTTGGCGTGGCCTAGTGGAAGGGGAACGGCAGGGGAACCGGGTGCCCGCTTTACGCAGAGTAAACTGTTCGAATACGCAAAACGGCTACCTAGCTGCCACGGCTACATGGATAGGCTAAACGACGATCTTGTGCGGGCTGCGTGGACAAGGTCTGGAAGAGTGCCCAACGAGAGTTCCCCAGAAGAGGATGGCCAAAAAGAGCGATCAATTTCCTGTGCTCCTCGAGAAAAGGCTGGCATCCACGTTGTGCAGAGTAAACTGCTCGAAAGCGCAAGACGGTAACGAACTCCATCAATTAACCCCATGGGAAGCATAGCGAGATGGGCTCAGGAGTTCCAACAGTACCAGATTGAACTACATTAGTCACAGTCGCGAAAATCGATGAGCTCGACTGTTGGTTGCTTTTGATTTTTGTCGCAGTTGCTTTCGATCGTAAGCATAAGTCGCTGGCAGAAGCAAGAGCGACTTTTGACATTTTGTTTCTTCTTCTAGGAACCGGAGGACACCGATCCGTAAAGCGGGGTCAGCTCCCAGACTAGCTCCTAAGACCCGATCGAAGAGGAGGTCTTGGTCATCCCCGACGAAAGACCGTTTCCGCCACCACGTCCACCGCCTGGGACCCCTTCCAGTTTACCATCGCCGCCATTTTTGCCCCGGACACGCCTCATCACGCGCTTCTGCACGACGCGGCAGCGCCACGGCCTGTTCCTCAGCGATTGCACCCAGACGCGCCACGGCCAGTCCTTCGCCGATTGCACCTGGACACACTTCACCAACCCAGCCAGTCCTCTGCCACAGACACCGGGACGCACCTCACCACCGCGCACGGTCTCGACTCTCCACTGCACGTTTGGATCTCCCCGGACCCCGGAAGGATAATCAAAACCGCCCATTCAGCTGATACCATGCGTGCTTTCACCGGGCTTGGACCCTCATCCATACCCAAAACGATCCAACCAGCGGTCCTGGACGGATTCCTGGGATACTCGGCAAGTGCCGCCTATCAGGTGGACGGGCAGAATTCGGAAAGCAGGGCCTCAAGCTATTCCTAGCCGGCGTCGAGGAGGACGATGTACTCCAGGCACCAGGCAAGTGTCCAGATGCTCCTTCTGCCACCAGCATTGGTAAAATTCGTTCAAGGGCAAGACCATCGCCGATTGCGATACCTAGGACACGTGGAAAACAAGTTCAGAGTGACCGTTTCGGGACAGCGAAGGATCAAAGTCTCCGGACTAGCCAGGCCAGCCTAAGCACCTACTTTAGGGAGTCCAAGCATCAGTAAACTTATTTGTAAAAGAACAATATATGATTGAAGAAGGCAAGTGAGCTGTACGATGCGTTTCCGAGCAGTTTACTCTCCTCGTCGTGGAGGCAATGGCCATCCTTTTCTCGAGGAGCTCAGGAAAGGGATCGCTCCTTTTGACAACCCTCTCCTGGGAAACTCTCCCTGGGCACTCGTCCAGTCCTTGCCAGAAGCACGCACCCGGCATAAGATCGTCGTTTAGCCTATCCAGTGAGCCGGGACAGTTCCGCATACTCTGCGCAACACGGATCCCACGATTCCTCTGCCCAATTTAGCGTTAAGAACCTTTCCTCTTTATGACTCCCTTTTCCTAGAAATCGTTTCGGCAACGCCCAGTCCAAACTTCGTTCACGTATATCTACAGAAATCCGTGCCTAAAAATAAAGTTATCTTTACCAAAGGTTGTTTCCGAGAATTTCTAAGAGCATAAGGCCCGTTTACAATGCACCGAGTTTTGGAACTCAAAACCGTGGGGCCGAAAATAATCAATATTTACTATTTTTAAACAAAAATCATGGTCACGGCATACCAGAATACCAAATATTCCAGTATTATATTTATGCATCAGTTTCAATATCCAGTAAAGTTTTTAGAGCTTAAGGGATATTAGTTGTTGTTTAAGTTTAACATAAATTTAAAACAAGAAAGGAAGCAAACTTCGGCAAGCTGAATCATATACCCTTGCAGCTATTGCAAATATTAAATATCATGTTTAAAAACATTGAAGCTATGTACATATAATGATTTGCAGGTCAATTATTTGATAGTTCCAATGGCAGCTAAATGAAATCGTTTTCCGACTTTAATAAAATTAATAGCGTAATTCTGAACTATCAAATTATTAATTAATCAAAATAAATTTCTAAAAAATAAAATACAAAATAAAAAAGTTAAATTTAAAAAAAAAATTTTTTTTTAATATTTTTATTGTTTTTATGGGAGCTGTATGTTACAGGCGTCCGATTTTGATGAAATTTAAACCGTAATTCTGAAATATTTAACCATTACTATATCTCGAAGAACTAAAAAAAAATTTAAAAGTTGCAAAGTTGAAATTTTTTACTATTATTTTTCTGATTGTTCCTATGGGAGCTATATGCTATAGTCGTTCGATCCGGCTCGTTCCGACTTATACACTACCTGCATTAGAAAGACAACTTTTGGGAAAGTTTTATGCAGATAGCTTTAAAACTAAGAGACTAGTTTGCGTAGAAACGGACGGACAGACGGACATGGCTAGATCGACTGTCCTTGTGATGCTGATCAATAATATATATATATACTTTATAGGGTAGGAGATGTCTCCTTCACTGCGATGCAAACTTCTGACTAAAATTATAGTACCCTTTGCAAGGGCATAAATATAACGATAAGGGCACACATGAATACCCGGAGATAAGCCGGGAAACAAATTCGAAACAGCTTTTAAAAAATATCTCTCCATATTCCTTCATTCCAAAAACTTTAAATCCAAGTGGTTGACCTGCGCTTAACAAAACCATGTTGATAAGGTGATATCAGCGAGGAAATCATCTGTTGCAAATGACAAATAATAATAAGCCCAAATGCATTTGGGACTGCAAACAAATTTTAAAATACATCTATAATTTTGGACATTGGACTTCGGTGTGGAATAAAAAAATAATCTTTAAAGTGTGAGGATCCTGCCTAGGAGGCAGGTACGCCACAATTATTATTTTAATTTGTTAGTTTTAAGAGTTTTTAGATACTAGAAAAGGGAAGAAACAAAAAGGGAAGGGAAGGAAGGGAAAAGGGAAGGCGGTCATACACCGATCGAGCATTTACTGTCTTAGCTTGGGACCGCGGAACAGGTCAGACGCTGCACCCTACGGGCGGATATCTCGAAGTTGCCAAAACCATGTGCGCACCGATTATGCGGGTATGACACTACATTGTTCGCCTCGTTCAATGACGAATTCATTGAAGCTCAGAGAAAGAGAACACTATATGGATACTGCTTGAGATTTTTTTGGTAATAATATATTGTGTTCATCCCGCTAATTTCAAAGTGTAAAGGTTTTCAGCTGTTACCTTTAAATGGTACAAAATATTTCGTATACATTTAATCCTCGCTTTTTATTTCGTTTTATCGTTAACTCCAATGAATGAGCAAAATTGTACTTTTTAAATACAATTTTGCTCATTGATGTATCGGTCCCGGTGGTATTTTATCGAATGTTATTTTTGTTGCCCAGTTCAGTCTAGTATTTTACTGTTCGTATTTTATCGAATGTTATTTTTGTTGCCCATTCAGTCTAGTATTTTACTATCGGGTCTCGGGTTCTGTCAATTTTCTGCATTCATTGCTCATTGGAATCGTCATAAGTTTGTCCTGAGCAATGAATGAGTCCATTATAAACACGTTCGCAATAACGCTTGTCCCGGCTGACGCAAGCTCCTATACAGAAAAGAACGACGCATGTGAAATAAAGTTAGGTTACTCCGAAGGTTTCTACAGGTAGAATCATTTCTCGGTCAAGAAGCACGGTGCAGCAGAGCCAGCAGGGACGACAAAGAAAACAGTGTATAAAGAATACAAAAAGTACGAAATTGCGTTCCTGTATCTGTAATTTATCTGTAATTAGTCAGTACCTAACCTTTCCCTCGTAGTATTTGTAATTGCGCGTAGACACCAGTCCCGACTTATCTATCAACCTAGTTTCCTTTTTTTTTTGTAGTATTTGGACCTGCTCGTGGACACCCATCCCAACTGGTCTTTCACCCTAGTTCCCTTTCCTCCATAGTATTTGGCCCTGCGCGTGAACACCCGTCTATCACCCTAGTCCCCTTTCACATCTAGCATTTGGACCTGACCCGACATTTCAGCAATACGGTCAACATCGTTTACTCCTTTTCGACGTAAGTATAAACCTTCGGCGAGACCTGTTGAGCGTAACTCTCTAGTCCGGTGATGCTGTGACTTACCAATTTCTTATAAAAGGACTACTGGATCTGACTGAGATCTGTACCCCGACCAGAGAGCACCCTTACACGAAATAGTTGAAAAAACTGATATTGATGAAACAATTTAAGAATGAACAAAGCCAATTTATCATTAAAATTAGCATCCTTATACCCTTGAAAAAGTATTATAAATTCAGTCAAAAGTTTGCAACGCAGTGAAGGAGACGTCTCCGACCCTTTAAGGTATATATAAAGATCTAGCCATGTCCGCCTGTCCGTCAGTTTCAACGCAAACTAGTCTCTTAAAGCTGTCGGCATGAAACATTCCCAAAAGTTGTCTTTCTATTACAGGTAGTATAAAAGTCGGAACGAGCCGGATCGGACGACTATAGAAAATAGCTCCCATAGGAACAATCGGAAAAAAATAATAAAAAATTATAAGTTTGCTGTTTTTTTTTTAGTTCTTCGAATCAACCCAATTGGGATTGTCTTCTCGTCTCCCTGTTGTCTTCAAAATTGCCGGATTTGAGATTATGCATGTGGGGGCAACTTCTGATTAAACCATCACAAATGTCACTAAGGCATGATTTCTTTAATATGTCAGTCGACGACTGGGAACAGTACATTGAACATGATTAACATTAAATCTCCCATCCTATACGATATCAAAAGATTTATGAGGGAATTCACTCCAATTAGCATCCATATTTAAACCAAATTTTTTTTTATCCAAGCGTTCCTATGGGAGCTTTATGATATAGTATGACTTAAATACTACCTGTATTATAATGGTAAATTTTGCGTTGAAGCTGTGGTCAGGCGGACATGTCTACATCATCGGATATGCCTTCCATTTTGTGTGCAAATTTTACTTATAACCACCCAAATATCACGAAAAGTAAAAATGATTTGTGAAATTTTTCAGCTGTGTACCTGTTTTTCAGATATACCATGCCTTGTGAATTGTAAAAAAAATGTTTCCAATTTTGAATATTTATATGTACCTTTCGAATCGGTCCCGGGGATGTTTTTCCTCACGGTGTTTTTCATCTGAAAAAGAAAAATAATAAAAATATGAACATTAAATTTGTTCAATATCGAATGCTATATACTTTTTTATTCTTTTCAGTACGAAAATAAAATTTTGGTTTTTAAAAATCTTCTTGTGTTTTGATAAATTAAAAAACAATTTAACCAAATGCCGTTGGCTAGATAATAGTCGTCGAAGAGATGCAGTCGTCGAAGAGACTCAAAAACAATAAACAAGAGATCACAAGAGATTTACGTCGGATTCGTTCTAAAAATATACAGATACGTAGTTTGTTTTGTTGCATTCTTGTTGAAAAACTGAAAAGTTTTTTATACATGAGCAAAAAACTGCTCTGGGGACTTTTGTTTAATAAGTACAAGCTTGCGGTACTCCGTGAACTTTTGAGAGAGTTTGATATATCTATACGTTCGACTTTTTTACAAATGAAATACAAGCTTTGTTCGGGTAAACACTATTTACATTAATTCTCCCATCCTGAACGATACCAGAATGTTCATTGAGCGACCTCCCCTACTTCGTTTAGCAGATCCGATTAAAAAAAATGTTTAATTTAACTGTCCAAATGTTCCTATGGGAGCTATATGATATAGTCTTTTGACCCTTCCCGTTCCGACTTGTATACTATTACACAACTGTAGAATACAAAAATATATACGTTATTTGTATTCTTATTCTTTTTATTTTTACTTCAGATGATCCTGCAATAAGTTTTGCTGCTGACGTTTTTTCCAAGGGACTGCCGGAAGTGACGCCGAAATGGGCAAGTTGAAAAAAAGACCCACAACTGCTAACATATTTCCAGCCAAATGAGTATTTGAAACAAAAAAATCAATACGATTTTTGAAGTAGGAAATATTTCATATACTTACGGACTTTGAAATGTATCAAAAATTAGCCCTCTGCCGTAGTTTTGATAGCCTGATTCCATTGCCGCATTTGTGAACTTTTTAAATGTGCCTGATTCCATTGGCGCATTTACATTTAGCTAATGCTACTCCGACACGAGAGTGGCACGAACAGCTGATCTGGGTTTGTTTACTTTTGAATTTTTGGCAAATCCAAAGGAAATTAATTTTAAAAAATAATGAATAGGAGTGAGTTTACTCAACTCTTTAATGCTCAACAGGACATCCATAATACGACCGAGGCATTTGCCAACTTGGACGACAAGGAATCGAAGCTGATGGTGTTGTTTGACGGATTTGCAATGGAGACCACCACCGTATCTAAAAAGGGCAAGGATCCCCGTACATGTGGAAGTTATTTCCTGCCAGAGATCAAGCAGTAATGCATTGTGGAACTGCGAGCAGAATTTGCAGCGTGCGCTCTTGTTATCAGTCATTTTCATACAAAATAGATTTTATACTCGAAAGAAATCCAAAATTGTGCAAACCTTTCATATAGAAAACAGCTGTTGTAGTGGTGGCAGAACAAAATATCGTTAAGCATCGGTATTTTTCGGTATTTTTTCTAAAAACGTTCGGGGCGAATGATTTTTTATCGTATTTATTTTAAATGCTGCATTTAGACTTATGGGATTCCCTGTGTAAATAAATGCGCATTAGGCTTATTTTGTTTTAATGCGCCAATGGAATCCGGCTATAAAATATCAAGTAGGCCAGTCACCAAAAAAATAGATTTATTGTTGTGTCACACTGCACTATGGGAAAGTTGACCAGTTTTTTTTTTGGCATAAATTAATAACTAGGCAAGATATTTTGATGAAGATTTTTTCTAGTGCTCTTCGTATATATCCTTACTATTATTTTTGAAAAGTGGGCGTGTCCTATCCACCGCCGTAATGTTGTTTTTAAAAATTTATTTCTTTTTTCCTTTTTTATCTATATATTTATTACTTTCGATTTCAATATTATAAAAAACATAAATTCAGGGCTCTCTCCCTAATCAGCGCTGTCGAAAGACTCATCTGCAAATTCAGATTCGCATAATAAGAGGTAAATGACTTCTTGTGTTTTTGAATGCGCCTCTTTAAATTGACCGACGAAATTATAATCAGAACAGTTACTAACTCGACTGTCCTTCCTTGCATGCTGTAGTCTGTCGGATTTATAAATCTTGTTTCTTGATTCAGCTGCCTCTTCTCCTAAATAGTAGACTGAAAAAACTGTTTGCTTTAAAATTTGTCTCAAATGAACCAAGATTTTCTTCCATCTATTTCGAATATACTTTTGTAAGCTTCTCCATTTGTCTTATGCTGTTGAATTGATGGCTCTACAGAATGGACTCACCCACTTCCTGAACGAACATTAACATTTTTTTTATAACTTATATTAAAGTTAAATTTTTTATAACAAAAGCTCAATATCGACAATACGTGCTAAATTTTCAAATATTAAGAAATACAAGCAAAAAATATGCAACCTGTAGGTCCTCACATATAGTGCAATCTTATATACTGAATTTCCAGTTCAAATTTGAACGTTTTAGGCTGTTTCATGGGAGAATTGTCAATTTATCAAAATTAAGTCAAATGTAAACACTTGCTGTTCGCTTGCAACAACTGACTTTGAAACCTATTAATATCCGACTGGACTGCCATATTAGAAATTGCATCCTTCACGGATGTACAAAATATGGATAACGCAGCGACCGTTCTTTTCCCTGCGGAGTGCAAACTAATTTTTAATTTGTTCAAGTAAACGTCTGTAAATGTGTGCGACTTTTTCCATGTCTGTCTTAAAGTTTAGTCTCGTTTGCGTGGGAGCTTTTTTTTTTATATGAAGCATTTCAAGTTAAACCTTTTGTTGTAATTGTTTTTTAGTTCTAAGATGCTGACCGATGCTAACTCTGGGGTCCGCACAGTGGTCAGCAAGGTCCGTTTTTTTAATAAAACGTTCATATATATTTGATTTGTGTCCTTCTATTCTAGTCTTTAGTTTTGATTTCTCTCGCCAAAATATGTTGCACATTACGTCACCATCCTCAGCGCATGGAATATTATTTTACATTGTTTTGTAAGGTAATGGTATTTTAGTTTTTGTATTAATGAACATTTTTTTATTGCTAAATTTTGGTCTATGAGTTATTTTAATCTTTGAATAATTGTTATTGTTATTTCTCTTGTCTAGTTCATGCATTTTTTGACTATATAATCAAATTATACTATACATAATTAAAAACAAAAGAAATCCGGTCCACTTTGAAATTTTTTTTTTAAACAACAATTTTTTTAGGTAAGGATTAATTTTAACCAGTTATATTAATAGTAGGGCTATGTTCCTTTTGAAATAATAAAAAACCGTGGTTCTATATTGTCAAAAAGGATCCGAAAGTCATTTAAGTAAAAAAAGGTAAAGTATTGAACATTTTGGGCAATAAATGTATTAATAGCCACATTTGTTTCTGAATTCGAGTTTTTCGAAGTTGAATATCAAATTATTGTATTATTGTAGTCTCAAGTCCAACGAATGATAAATGTATCCTTTCATGACTTTTTAAAATAGAAGGCCATTGACTCCTTACATGTTTACATTATAACTTTCTTATAATTTAAAGAAAATTATTTTTAACAATGATTGAAGTCCATTACACAAAACAAGCCAAGAGTTGAGTATCATTGGCTTTATCATAGTTCCGCTTCTAAAATTTTACGCTGTATGTCTGAAAACTTGTTTTTTCGTATTGGTGGAATGATTTTGGCCTTTTTCCTATATTACCTAACTATCCTCGCAACAATTAGGAAGACGCTCTGCGAATTTTTGATTTAAGAATTTTTTAAATGTTAAGACCTCATTAACAAATGTATTTTTTTAATAATTACAATTTTATAAAGGGCTCACGCGTCGTAAAAGTTTAGATTTCTAGCTCATATTTGTTACTGCAATGCGTATTCTAGTCTAGTAATTTAAAGAAAACGGAAATATAATCCTTAAAAGATTTTTAAAAATTCGATTTATTTTAGGAGATACAACCGATTTTGTGACGTTAAGTCCAAGCCATTATAAATGTTTCCAAAACTTTAAACGCATTTTTTCTCAAAAGTTTTTTTTTTGATGCTGTTGCCTAATCAGCCGATTTACTTGAAAATTCTTCAAATATCTCTCTATCGCATTAACCAAAAAACATTAATTTTTTTGAGTAGCCGCCATTTTTGGAAAAACATTTTTAGTTTTTTTGCTTTGTGACATAGCGACATTATTAAGAATCTATCATTGTTTACAAGGGTTGAAATCATAGCGACAAGGTCACGGCCTTTTTTTCCCCCTCTACTCCGAGGACGCAAAACTCGAATAAAATTGTTTATTTTTTATATTATTTGCACGGATACCAAGTTCCCTGTGTTAATTCTCTGTGTTAATTCTCTGCACGGAAACGACAGAAATTAATTCTTTTAAAATACTTTGCGATAACTTAAAATGCAAATTAAATGTTTACCTTATTCTTTAGTGTTTTAAGAACATTGTTGCATAACAAATTTGGTTAACAGGAACATATTTAACTTTTCAAAAATTATTTTGTGATGGCACCTACTAACCTTCTGGAGTTTTGCAAATCCGCCGCCCCTGTTCTAGTTTCCGAACGAATTTGATAGAAATAAAGCAAGGGTTGTCATGGTATCAAAAAAAATATTATTTTTTTGGGACTTCTTTTTAGCAAGCGCTACATATATATATGGTTAGAGGGATAAATTATATAAGTTTAGTGTAAAAGTGTTTTTGTTCTTTTTACCCTTTAATGTACTTATTGTTGAAAGCGTGTTGTGTTGGGACCTTTTTCATTGACATTGACAACTTTGGTACCAAACACTTTTTGTGAAAAGCAGCTGATTCACGCACAAAATTTAAAAAACAAAATGTAAGTAAAAAAAAAAAAACATTTTCTCTATTTAAAATTAATTGTATTAGAGGGAAACATAATAACAACAAACAAGACGTCATAATTATGAAGTTTATGGAGGTGAAGGTGGACATTGCCCGGGAGTTTAATGTTCAACAGTTGCTGTCTCCTCAACTTGTTATTTGCCAGAGTTGCAAAAACATTGTTAAAATCAAACCAACAATCTCTGAATTATTTCAACACAGCTGATTTCCACACGACTTGCTCTACACTTTTGTTGATAAGTTTCCATCACTGCCTTTAAAATAAGTACAATTTGTTATTTTTGGTTAACAATGATTTTAGACATTAAATGTGTACACCAATAATGCACAAAGATTAAGAACAGCAGCGGGCCAAATGTTGATCAGAGATTTGCCTGGAAAACTTAGAAAAACCATAGGCTTTTGTAAGGAGCAGTAGCATCAGTCAGCTGTTTTATTTCCCCCCAAATAGTAATTTCCCTAGGAAATTTGCTATCAAACAATAACAAAAAATTAAAGATTGCACAACTACTACTAAGACCGAAGCTGTATGTGTTAATTAATAAATTTATGATCGAAGGAAATTATTCGTCTTCAGTATCCAATAGATTTTACGTTATTACAGTTTTGGTAAATCTTATCACTCATTTCCAGTACTCTTTTAATGACATTTTTAGCTGTAGCTATTAATATATTTTTGGGGTTTTTTGAGAAAAATAATGAAGTTGTGGAAAATCGACATAACTTAGTTGTTCTTTATAGAATATTTCTTTTTTTTTTTAATATCTGCAAGGGTATTACAACTTGTTATTAACAAAATTTGACACATTATTTATTTACTTTGTTTTTATGTCTTTGATAATATTATTTTTTGGCACGTCTTCACCACAGTATTAGGAGCTGCTGTTGTTGTGAAAATGGAAAACTTAGTAATGTAAACCCTTAAATATGTTAAAAAAAATAGAATCCTTTTCCCTTGACACAAACAAAACTTCAAAGACGTAAGGCCAAATTTGTATACCCTTGCAGAGGTAATTATAATTTTAGTCAGAAGGAGGAGACCCTATAAAGACCCAATAAAGTCTATGTATTCATTCAAAAGTTGTCTTTCTATCGGAACGAACTGGATCGGACGACAATATCATATAGCTCCCGTTAAATCAATCGTAAATATAAATTTTAAAAAAATGTGTTATGTCTTTGCTCCCATGGGAGTTATGTACAACCGAAAACATGGCTTGATTTGGTTTATTCTTGGGCTTTCTTCATATTTTGGCTTGCTCTGACCAAGTTTTGGCTGGATCTTTCTGATGACACTGCTATTTCACTGAACATCTGAATTTGTAGTTTTTTAGTTAATTTTCATCCAAACCGGAAAAATTCGTAGGAAATAGAAAGAAAAAAAATTGCTAAGCTATGTAAAAAGCAAAAAAAATAAATGCAATAAATGTAATTTATAAAAAAAATGCATTTCATAATTTTTTATATTAGGTATAATCAATGTAGGAAGTGGAGGGGTCATCTTCATTGTTATTTCCATGAACACAGCTGTGTATGATAAGACGTTCGATTTAAATCAAATTTAAACCGCAATTCCAAAATAATAATTAAAAAGCAGCCAAGCAATAACTTTTTTTTATTTTTTCCGATTGTTCCTATGGGGGCTATATGTATAGTCGTCCGCAATATAAAGACAATAGATAGAACTACGCTTTTAATTTTCTTAAAATCGGAAAACAATGTCATATAGCTGCCATAAGAGCGGTAAAAATCATAATAGCTTCACATGTAGTTCAAAATTTAAATGTTTTAAAGAATATTTAATAATTGAAATAGCGGCAAGTGTATATAAACTTTGCCTTGCCGAAGTTAACTTCTTTTCTCGTTTTTGTAAACGCACTATGCAAGGGTTAATCCACACACTATATTGTCGACTCAGTTCTTCCCACTCGCAGTCATGGTTATGATTGTGGATGAACCAGGTTTTTGCCGAGATCTCGACGTTCATACGGACGGACAGACAGACGAACATGGTTAGATCATGGCTAGCTTTTAATCCTGACCAAAAAAAAAAAAAAAAATAATAATATATATATATATTGCTATGGGGTCGGAAACGTTTTCTTCCTCCTGTTACATACTTCTCAGCAAATACAATAACACTCTTTTAATGAAGGGTATAATTAATAATAACTTCGTGGTTTTCAGATATTTTCGACTATACTAATATATGAGAAATTGAAAAAATTTGGTTTTAATTTTATAAAAACGAATGACTGCATAATATTGCTGTTATAGAAAATATCCTAAGACGAAAAGGAAATCGACGTATCTTCATGCGCACGAGGCAAAAATGTTTTTTAATATATTTTTTTGTCAATAAATGATTTTTGTAGTGTTTGGTTATGTTTCTATTTTTGATGGTACATTAACGATCGATATAACTTGTGAATAAAGCTAGTAAATACCTTGACATATATTAATTTTGTCGTCCTCCCTATTGTCTTGATTCCGGCGCCAACTAATCGTTGCATTTATACTTTCGTTATCATTTTTATCCATTTGGACTTCGGTAAGCTTGTCACTTAGCAACTCCTCTTCTTTGCGAGTCTTATCTTGTTTTCGAGCCAGAGCTAAACGTTCCTCAATCTCAAGTTCTCTTGCTGCCGTATCTACCGGTTTTGCAGAGCCAAACACATTCACTGACGATGTTCCGCTCTGTTTGCCTGCATTTGTTTCAACGGCGTCAGATTTTTCAAAATCTATTTTATTTGTTTCTGGTAATGGTAGAGTTCGTGGTTTTAAATTTAATTTTGGCCTTTCTTCAAACTTGGATGTATCTTCTCGTGAATATCTTTCTGCAAATCTGTCGCGGCCGTCGCGATATTTTTCAGATTCAACATCTTTCCGAGTGGGTGAAGAATCAATAGATTGCGGTCTAGCGCTTGAGCGCCATGATCCAGGGGTGTTCGTTTCCTCCCTTTCTGGTAATGGTTTTCTTTCTCTATTAAAGCTTCTGTCAAAATTGGAAGGGTATCCAAAACTACTTCCGTTATTTTGACTATCTCGCCTCCAATTGCCAGAGTCTCTATTATCTCCACTATTACCAAAGCCATCAAACCGCCGGTTCTTTTGTCGGTTTTGCTGATCGTTTTCATTGGATAGCTCAATTCGAATGCGACGACCTTTAATAGATGGATCTGGCAAACTAAGTACATGAATTAAATCATCTCGATTTTCTAACTCAACATAGCCAAAGCCCCTTGAACGACCGTTTTCGCCATCTTCACGAGGTAGTCTCAGAGAAATTAAATTAATACACCCAAAAAACTCGTAAAGATCTTCTTCATTTGCATCAAATGGTAAGTTATTTATATATGCAATAAACGGGGCTTTATGAGGAATAGAATTATCATCAAATATCCTATTTGCGCGTGGAGCTGTTGGTAGCTGATAAACTAACGGCAATGTACTACTTCCGTCATCGCTGTCTTCGCCATCTAAATTTCGTATTTTTTTTGAGACTTGCGTGGTTCCGACAGGTGTATCAGCGTTAGAGAGAAACGATTGCAAAGAAATAACTGTTCCTTTATTTTTTTTACCCTTTTTTCCTAAAAAAGAATTTGAAAACGCATTTTATTATCTAAGTAAATATCAATTAAGTAGGTAATTAAGGTAAATATAAACGTCCATGCAGTGGTAAAAAAAAAGTTTACGAACATTAAATATTTAATTAAAAGACCAATAGAAATAGAACTGTTTCATCATCTGTTAAAGCTAATAAGTAATATTTTAGAGGTTACATCGTTTTGTAAATATTCTCACATTATTGATTATATTTAATATATATTTTCCATTAAAAAACATAAGCAATCTTCACACAAACACGCATATGTACACATGTACGCTCACATTACGTGTCAAAACTAAAACCATGCGGGATCTCAAAAATGATATAAAATTGGCAATAACATGATATGCTTATAAAATTTGTAAAAACAACAGAATAATATAATATTAAATGAACAAAAATTATTTCCAACCTGCAGAAGCCATTTCAACAAAGATTTCCAAACAAACTTAAATTTTGTCAATTTTACGATTGCGCATACATATAGAGGTCAATTTCCTTATATCGTTATCGAAATTTACTTCGGAAGTACTTGCATGATTCGACACAAACGTTAATAGCCAATTCACATTACAGTATATTTTTGAGGAACGATGGGAAGAAGCTGAAAATAGGAAACTACAATTCACACTGCCACGTCTAGCGTCTACCGCCACATCCAATACATTTTGAATTCTGTACTAAATTTTGGTTGAATTTCACTTTGTTCCCCAAAACGTACTGCAATTATTCATTTTAAATGACAGTTATTTAGTGATGCGAATTATATATACTGAGTGAAACAGCACGAGATAGAAACAGCAGAAGCCGACGGTGAAATATTTTGGAAAAAATTGGGACGGCAAATGTCTATGCATTGTCATTGATGGTAGACGGATGCCAATGTGAATAGGCTATAAGCCCCGTTTCCACACACCTCATCCATTGCCCATACGCTGAATGGTCATGAACCATTGAACCAAAAGCTCCCCAGTTGGGCATAAATGGCAAATTAACGATCCTAATGACCTCTTTCCACACATTCCGCAGATTTCCGCAGAGCGCTTTTAGTCATTTCGCCAGGGCCTGGCTTCGTTCACTCAAAGAAACTGGCAGCACTGTGCAATTTTCTGGTATTTTTTTGTTTGTTGATCTGAATACCAGTATGAGAAAGGGCACTGACGAAAAGTGTACGCCGGTTATTTGCTTCTTGCTCTCTCTCATAGCTGGCGGACGGATTTCGTTGATCTGAGAATAAACTTTTTACGCTGACAAAGCAGTTCGTCAATCTGAGTACTTATCAGAACGACGAATCAAAGAAAAAAATCGAAAGAAAACTGGGTATTGCAAGGTTAAGGCTACCCAGGCAGCGATTTATATGTGTCGGTGAGTATTTCCCAAATTCAAACTATAACGACTTTTTGCTTTGACTTGTCCGTCGCTTCCCATTCGTTTTTGTTGAGCTTCTGAGCTGTTTCATCGGCTTTCCAAATCGAGTCCACAGTTTCTGTACTCAATGTTAGTCTAAACGCTGGAGTGAGTGAGATAGAAGGATGGAGGTGGCCGCATCAAAAAGGATCAAAAGTGTGTGTGTCAAATTATTGATAATGCTCGTAGATCGAACTAAAGAAAAATCACGAAGCTTTGTTGTGTAAGGATCGTCAAATTCCTTAGATCAGCGCTTGATGAAAGCTAGAGACTTTTAGCTTTACTCGAAATGGTAGTGACTTGGCGATTGAAGCAAATCTTGTGGTCGGACAGGACATCAAGATCATGAACGGTATACATATATGCGTTCAAGGGCAATATGATCAATGGAGTATGTGTAAACATATGGATTGGATCGATAAAACGTCATGGATATACATTTATCTGGATTAAGCAGTAGCTTGTTGACTTGGCACTAGTATTGAAGGTCGTTTATGTCGAGCAGCTCCACTGCAGGAGAAGCTTGTGAATCAGTTACTTATGGTAGACCGAATCAAAGGCTTTACTAAAGTGCGTAAAAATTACGTCACTTTGCTTTTAAGACTGAAATTCTTGACTAATGATTGTTTTAATAAGATAAGTCGTAGTTAAACGACGTTTTGTAAAGCCAAGTTGATAGGGAGATAATGTGCAGCTACACTGATGCTGCAGTTGGTCGCAAATGATTTTTTCGAAAACCTTTGGAATGGCACTAAGTTTGGCAATACCGCGGTAGTTGCAAATATCAGTCTTGCTTCCCTTTTTGTGAAGGGGAGTGGTAAAGGAATTCTTCCAAATGCCCGGAAAGGTGCATTTATCAATTGATTTTTAAAAGATCGTTTTCAATGGAACTGCAAGTGAGCTGGCACAGTATTTCAGAGCACAGCTCGGCAGGAAAATGACAATTTGATAGAGGCAAGGCCTCGAAAAACTTAACATTCCTCAATTAATTGACTGAAAATTGAGTCAGTATGGGGAATCTGGTAGGGATAACTGAAACTAGGTATCAGATTACTAAAAAAAAAAGTTCCTTGGAAAAAGTCCGCAAACAAATTTGCAATTCCTTGGTCATTTGACGCAGATGTGTTGTTTAGCTGAAGAGGTGGAGGAAACGTGTTGGATGTGCACTTTGAGTTTATAAAGGAGTAAAATGTTTTGAGATTGCTGCGAAATTCTGGTTAGCAGCGTTGGAGGTAGCTGTTGTAACATTCAGAGTTATGTAAAAAATAGTTTGATTTAGCAACGCTATATTTGGAAAAATCAGTTTGCGGACCAGATTTCGGAACTTTCTTATACAGCCTGGTCTTTATATTTTTCAAATGAGTCAAGTGTTTTGAGGACCACGGAGGACAGTTGGAAGTTTTGATTATCGTAATGGGAACTAGCTCATCCATTAACGTATGCAGGATATTTTAATAAATTGTTATAGCCTCGTCAAGTTGAACGTTGTCGAGACACGAACAATCAACTAGGGATAGGAAAGACGACATTTGCAAGTAGTTGACTTTTCGGAAACATCGAGTTCGCACAGGGATTGTGGACGTATTAGGTATACGGAGATTACCAATAATGGATAAGTGAAGTGTTGGATGGTGTGCGTCCTCTCGAGTGCACAACGGACTAGATCGTGCTATAATCACTTTACACTGATCAGATAAAAATATGAGATCTAGATAGATAGAAATATGAGATCTTGTATATATTTATGGAATTAACTTAGTTAATAGCCTGATTCCATTGGCGCATTAAAACGCATTTAGCCTAATGCGCATTTATTTACTCCGGGAATCCCATAAGGCTAAATGCCGCATTTGAAATAATTGCGAATATTAAATGCCATTAAAAACCATTCGCCACGAACGTTTTTAAAAAAAATACCGGAAAATACCGATGTTTAACGATATTTTGTTAGTGCCACCACTACAACAGATGTTTTCTATATGCAAGGTTGGCGCAATTTTTGATGTCTTTTGAATATAAAATCAATTTTGTATAAAAATGACTGAAAACTAGAGCGCACGCTGCAAATTTTGCTCGCAGTACCACAATGCATTACTGCTAGATCTTTGGCATAAAATAACTTCCACATATACGGAATCCTTGCCCTTTTTAGAAACTGTGGTGGTCTCCATTGCAAACCCGCCATAACAACGCAATCAGCTTCTCTTCCTTGTCGTCCAAGTTGGCAAATGCCTCGGTCGCATTATAGATGTCCTGGTGAGCTTTACAGAGTTTAGTAAACTCACTCGTGTTCATTAATTTTGATTAATTTCTTTTGGATTTGCCAAAATGCAAAAGTAAACAAACCCAGATCAGCTGCTCGTGCCACTCACATGTCGGAGTAGCATTAGCTAAATGCTAATGCACCAATGGAATCAGGCACATTTAAAAAGCCCACTAATGCGGCAATGGATTTAGGCTATAAGACCGTCCACAAAATTATGGGTGTGGAATATTAAAGTACCCCAATACAATTAGGTAGTCGGAATCATTAGCAGATGAATATATATATTGAATGGCGGAAAGGTGCAGAAAAAAGACCGGAGCTGCTAAACCTGGAGGAATATTGAAAGGTATAAAAGGTTGCAGTTTGGAAGAGATATTTCAATATTCATTTGCACTTTTAATTGAATGTTTACATACAAACGTTGAACTTAACTTTTTACTCACATATATTGCAACACCACCCCCATGATCATCACGATCAGAGCGATGCAAATTATAACCATCACATTCAACTTAAACAGCACATAAACTTGGAACAAACCAAGTTTCAGACACACATGTAACATCGACGTTCGAATTGATAAAGAGGTATCTAAATTCTTCATTTTTTCGTGTGAGGCTTATGTACATTTATATGACACATATTAAGACCAGCTCTCTTCTTTCCCAGAATCCATAACATCGCATGGCTATTTGATCGATTTGGATTTATGTTTATGTTATTGCTATCACCCATTTTAAATTATTTAGTTGAAATATTAGCTGCGCTCGCAGTCTACAAATATTTATGAAACAAAGACACACCTTATTAACTAACAAACTAAAATTAAAGCGACTGGTTCAAAGCCTAAATAAATGTAATAAAATTAAAAATAATTTTACAAAAATGGAATATAAATATAAAAGCCTTTTAGGCGCGAAAGGAGTTGTTTGTTAAAGTCCCAAAACTAGCAGCTAGTTCATCGGGGGTGCAGATCTCCATTTGAGCTAGTTCGCCCAAGCTTTGCACGCAAATCGCCTCCCCTCATTCTTTCTCCTTTACGTAGATATCTCCACGCCGAGAGAAAATAGCTGTAAGGCACGTTTGCCACTTGAGATGCATCGCCCGCTTAAAGATCTCGTATTTTGGCTTGGTCAGCTGTTCGTTTATATATTATATATAAACGCTGGCGAATCTAGGCCAATGAGCTCTAAGCCACGACCGCTCGCAGCAGTGCTGCTTTATCGGGCACGTGTTCCATTTTAATAATTATAATTGGATCCACTACTGTATGGGTCGCGGTCGCATTTGAAAAATAGAATGTACTTTAGGCGGCGGGGTCAGTTGGAGAGAGAGCACAGTGCGTGGAAGAGTGCTTTCACGTTTCCCCCTGGACTTGTGGGACCCCATGCCAACGCAAGTCACAGGCGACTTCAGACTCCGCCTGTGCGTTGCAGGAGGTCACCCACTTTGCCTCCAACTCTTCAACGCGCTGATCATGTCAGTTTTTGGATAGTTTCGCCTCCAGCTCTTGGACCCGCTGCCTCAACGTCTCCATCTTTCTCATTTCGCTCTCCAGTTGAGTGACTCGCAGAGAAAGTTTGTTGCAGTTAGCTGCTATCAACTTAAATTTCTCCTCCAGAGTGCCGGTTGTACGTGCCTGACCATCACGGATCTCTCCCGCAAGGCTTTCCTTTTGCTCTGAAAATCTGAAGTCGATTGTGTGAAGCAATTGAACATCGGAGTTTCCTTCCTCAGTCGCTTTGCTGTTGAAAACATATTTGTGTTGGAGACAAGAGTTTTTCGGTTGAGTGTTTTGTTGTGTTGAGTGTATTGTCTTTGTGCTCTTTTGTTATGCTGTTTCTTTAGGGATTTTTAAGAAGCGATTTTAATAGTTTAAGACCGATTTATTCCGGGCAAAAGGAAGTTATATGTGTTTTACTCTTGTTTATGTTGCTGCAGTAAGCAGTTTGTAGTTTTCTAAGCCTAGTTTAAGGTGTTTTTCTGTGTTTAAAGCGGAGCTTCACAAAAGTGCGACTATTTCAAATAACTATTGATGCTCTTTTCTTAAATCCTGTGTTGAATATTTGGGGTGTGAAGTTAAGGCAGGTGAAATACGACCCGATCCAAGGAATTTAAAAGCTTTGACTGATTTACCAGCCCCCTGTGTCGCAGCTGAGACAGTTTATTGGTCTTGTTTCTTATTTTAGGAATTTTTTTTTTCAGTTTTCACATGTTTTGACACCTCTGTATGCATTTACTTCTAAGAACATATCGTTTGAGTGGAGCACAAGCAAATGCGACAAAGAGTAATCTCCATCTTGACTAATGAACCTGCACTCATACAGCTAAGCATAATATGGAAAAAAATTCGAAGTATGAGATATTAAGATTCGACCAGTACAAATACTCTATTGTAAGGCATAAAATTGGAGATCATGACCTACTCAAGAATATAGAGCGACATCAGATAAAACTAGACTTCAAATTTAAGGGCCCGTTATTAGTTGTTAAGCGATTACCAGGATATCAATATAAACTTAAAGCAATCGAAATATTCCCATGAATTTTTAAGGTTGCCAGAGAATGGGATTACCACAGAGTACGATGATGCGGTCATCGAAGAAGGTGTTGTTGACCGAACCGATGAGGGCTGCGTTGTTATTATGGAAAAAGAAGATGTAAATTATAACGAAAATCTCCGTTTAACCCTTAGATTTAAACGTTTTTTTCTGTACAAATGGGTGACCGAGTTATTTGGTTCGCCGTTTGCTATGGTCTAGTCGGAATCTTCAGAAGGATCGGTGATTTGAATTTGTTTAATAGTTTTTGGCCAGTTGGTTGACACAACTGTGTGCTATGTGTTGGCCAGTTGGTCGAGACAACTGTGTGCTATGTGTCGGTCGGTTGGTCGAGAAAAAAATGTTGAATTTCATAAAAGCGAATTAGATTGTTCGTTAATGAAATTGTTAATGTAACAATGAGATTGCTAGATGGAGAAGAAAATGATAATGAAATGAAATTGAAAATGAATCAATTAGTACAGTTTGAACTGATGGTAATCCGGATCTCAAGGCTTTAAATAAGATAATATGAGGAAATTTGAGTTCGATTTGCTATTCAAGTATTAAGCAAAAAATGTTGCACGACTTTTAAAATTATGTGAATACAGTTACTAAGTTTGAATCGAAAAGGAAAATGCTAAGTCCAAATTGTTATTCATAGATTTATTGCTTATAAAGCTTTTGATTTAAGCGAATTTAATTGCTTATGCCTTAACATAATAACGTGTTTTGTTTGTTATTGAGAGATAGTATTTTGTATAATTTTCGAAACGTAAACACACGAGGACGTGTGAAAGTCAAGATGGCCGTGTCGTGGATTATTTGGCAAATTCAAACTAAAACGAATTTTTGCTTTGACTTGTGTTTCGCTTACTATTCGTTTTCGTGTGCTTCTGTGCTCTACAGTCCGAGGACACAGTTTCTGAAGGTGGCCGTGAGTGTGCGAACCTGGTGGACGACCAGGAAAGGAAACCCCAATTCGTCCTTATGTTCAACCACCTCTCCCTGGCCCAAAAGTATCTCCATTCACACCGAAACCAGGATGAACTGCACCCACACTTATATGTAAATGAGAGACAAGCGGCGTGAGACCAGGCCATGGCCTTGAAAGATGTTTTTGCCGTCGGAAAAAAACCGATAAAAGTAATAGAAGGGAAAAACTGGTAATGCTGGTGCTGAGGCAGAGGTTTTGACAACCGACAACGAGTGCACGGAGATCGGAAGCCGGAACCGGAAAAGGAAAGGCACGGTCAACAAAAAGTGAGTCCATTCCCATAAGAAAAAGAACAAATATTAAAAAAAGGGAAAAACAAATCATATCCACTACGGACCACTACCAGAAACACGGTAACAATAACCTTGTAATGCAAAACTATTTACCTCTCCGCACCACACCGGCACCGGAAAGTTTTGGGACGAATATTCTTTAAATTAGTCGAATTAAAAGCAGGTAAAGAAGGGCAGTCACCCTTCCAACGTAAACTTCCTAATTCATCATTGGGAATTCTTCGGCCAGCCGGTCAACAGTCAACAGCCAGCAACTAGCAGCCAGCTGCCAGCTGGCAGCAGTGGACCTGACGTCCACCTTCACCGTGAAGACACGAGCCGTGAAGAAAGCAGCCGCCGTTCACCGACTTGTGACATACTCATTATTTGTTTGACGATTTAAATTTATTATATTATGCTAAATTTATTAATTATATTTGTTTCTGTGTGATGTTTGCATTTTTAATTGCTAAAAATAAAAATATATCAACCAAACAGGGGGAGTCGAACCACGATAGGTACATATTCGCAGCTTTATTTGCGAAAAGCCAGGAAGATAGGGATCGCTAAAAATATCCGAAAGCGGAAGAACGCCAACAGGCTTCCGCGTATACTAATTCGCAGATAGGTGCTGGCAAAAATCCATACTACACAAAGCAGCAAAAAGTTCAAATACACTCTGCTCCATGCAGTATTAGGCTTCGTGAAAATTCTCCTGAGCCCATTGATATCGACCCCGGCATACCAAAACAGGAAGCCGGCCGTCTCCGATCGATCGGGCCCGCACAAAAGGCATAGGGTCAACCACGTCGCAGAGAGCGCAAGCGAAACCTCTAGCGCGGCTCAGGAAATCAATGACGACGCCATTCATGAATATGATTCGGACGTTATTATTCGTCATTAGACGAAGAGTAGCGGGAATAGATATGAAGCTTTTGGTAGATACGGGCGCGTCAAAGAATTTCATCCGTCCATACGAAGGATCGAAAGGCGTCCGCACAGTAGAATCGCCATTTACGATACATTCTATCCCTGGCGTCACCAGTATCAGTAAAAAATGTTTATTTCCCTGTTCAACTTGAAGGCTACTTTTTTCAATTTACCAGATTTGTCCTCCTTTGATGTCATCATCGGTCTTGACCTGTTAAAACAGGCTGGGGCATCACTTTGTCTAGCTTCTAGCCATTCAGATTGAAGAATGCTGCCAGCATCTTTCAAAGAACCATCGACGACTTACTGCGGGAGCAGATTGGCAACTTTTGTCATGTCAATGTCAATGACGTCATCGTTTTCTCAGAGGACAAAAACGCCCACGTACGGCACATAGACTGGGTTCTTAAGAGCCTGCACGACGCCAACATAAGGGCTTCAACGCAAAAATCGCGGTTTTTAAAAAAAAACTTTAGGTTTTTGGGCTTTATTGTCACGATCAACGGTGCCACTACCGAACAAGAAAAAATCAAGGCCATTCAGGAATTCCTCGAACCCAAAAATATATTCGAGGTTAGATCGTTCCTTGGCCTAGCCAGCTATTACCGATGCTTTATTAAAGATTTTGCGTCAATAGCTAGACCCGTCTCCGGCATTCTGAAAGGGGAACATGGGAGTGTCAGAAGGCACAGATCCAAAAATATCCAGGTGCAATTTAGTGAACAGCAACGACTTGCTTTCCAAAAGTTGCGAAACATTCTGGCTTCAGAGGATGTCATCCCCAGATAGCCAGATAGATCGATAGCAGTGAGAGTAAGAGTATATAAGAGTATAACACATTAAAGTTCTAGTTGCCCGGAATAAATCGGTTTTAAGCAGTAATGAGAGGTGAGAGAGATGGGGATGCTGAGGCAGCGGGTCCAGGAGCTGGAGGCGAAACTGTCCAAAACTGCCAGGATCAGCGCGTTGACGAGTTGGAGGCAAAGTGGGTGGCCTCCTGCAACGCACAGGCGTCGTCTGAAGTCGCCTGTGACTTGCGTTGGCATGGGGTCCCATAAGTCCAGGGGGAAAATGTTAAATCACTTTTTCACGCACTGGGCTTCTCTCTCAAACTGACCCCGCCGCCTAAAGTACGTACGATTTTTCGAATGCGACCGCGAAAATCGACCCGTACAGTAGTGGATCCAATTATTATTATTAAAATGGAACACGTGCACGATAAGGCGACACTGCTGCGTGCGATTGGGGCATTCCGAAAAGAAAACGCAACTGAGCTTAAAGCTCATCGGCCTAGACTCGCCAGCGTTTATATATATAAACGAACAGCTGACCAAAACAAAATATGAAATTTTCAAGCGGGCGATGCATCTCAAGAGGCTGAAGCGCCTAACAGCTGTTTTCATTCGCCGTGGAGATATCTTCGTAAAGGAGAGAGAGGGAGGGGAGGCCATTTGCGTGCAAAGCCTGGGCGAACTGGCTCAAATGGAGATTTGCACCCCCGATGAATTAGCTGCGTTGGAAGCTGCTAGTTCTGGGACATTAAATGATAATTCATTTCGCACCTAAGAGGCGCTTATATTTATATTCCATTGCTGTGAAATTATCAGTAGTTTTATTATATTTATTAAGGATTGGTATCAGTCGCATTAATTTTAATTTTATTTTGTTTCTTGGTGTGGTGTGTCTTTATGTCATAAATATTTATCGAGTGCGGCGCAGCTAATATTACAATTAAATAATTTAAAATGGGTGACAACAGTAACATAAACATAAATCCAAATCGATAAAATAAGGGTTCTCGGAAAGAAGAGAGCTGGTCTTAATGTTTGTCATATAAATGCTCAAAGCCTCACACGAAAAATTGAAGAATTTAGATACCTCTTTATCAATTCGAGCGTAGATGTTGAATGTGTTTCTGAAACTTGGTTTGTTCCTAATTTATGTGATGTTTTAGTTGAATGTGATGGCTATAATTTGCATCGCTGTGATCGTGATAGTCATGGGGGTGGGGTTGCAATATTTGTTAGTAAACACTCAACCAGTAGTGCAATTGAATACTTATTTATAGAAATTAGATGCCAAAGATATGCTGATAAGCTACTAATTGGGTGTATATACCGTCCTAACTGCCAGATTGACTATGAACAATTTTTAAACATCATTCCTGACGTGTCAATTAATTATTCAGACGTCATTATAACAGGCGATTTTAATAGCGATATTTTAAGGGAATTCCACCTTGCAGAGGACATGAAATCGCTGGGGATGAAGTTGGTTAACTTTGTGTCCCCTACGCATTTTACCAAAACCCGCAACTCGCTTTTAGACTTATTTTTTGTGTCTAATACAGACATAGTAGCTACATATGACCAACTTATTGTCCCATCGTTTTCAAAAACACGACCTCATATACTTGACTTATGCACTTGACCTACCATACCTTGACCATCCAATAGTTTTTAGGGACTCTAGAAATATAAACTATGACCTTTTGGACTCCACCTTTAATTTGTGCAATTGGAAAGTTAAACCAAGACTTAAACAAGACATGAATGTAAATGAACTTAATAAAAAGTTCTTCAGCTGCACAGTACCTGAAATCACTGAAAATAAATTTTTGAACCCACGATTTGTACCTGAAACTGTCTGCGATATTAGATTTAGGTTTTTGTGTGTTAATCAGTGTGATGTCCTTCAAAGTACACCAAGAATTAAGAGTGGCGCCACTGGGTCTGACAACATAAACCCTAAATTCATAAAAATTCTGCCATACATAACCTATACCTTTAATACTGTAATGACAAAATCTACTTTTCCGGACTGTTGGAAAGCGGCAAAAATAATTCCGATTCCTAAATCAAATAATGAGTACAGACCAATCTCCATTTTACCAATGATCCATGATCAAATTAATAAATTTATGTCCGACAATGCAATGCAATGTGTCTTCGTACCTACAAAATCGTCGTCAATCTGTTGTACTGTCTAGCGTTTCGTCTTCATATGAAAATGTTAATCGTGGTGTACCCCAAGGGTCTGTGCTTGGTCCCTTATTGTTTACCTTATATGTTAATGACCTTCCCAATGCGTTATCTGAATGTAATGTACACTTGTATGATGGTGATGTCCAAATGTATGTGAGTCGTCCTTTAAACAGAATAAATGAATGTATAGATGTTTGTAACAGATAACTTGAACGTGTAAATGAGTGGGCCGGCAACAATGGACTTGGGATCAACCCATAAAAATCAAAATGTCTTGTCATAAGTAAAAGAAAGATAATTCTTAACTATTTGCATCCACTGAGTATGAATAGCAAGCCACTTGAGTACGTTGATACAGCTGTAAAATTAAGTTTTACATTCAACAGAACTCTTACCTGGAATGATCATATTACAAAGTCTGTAGGGAAAACATATGGCATAATAAGGACATTATCCGTAACTAAAAATTGCCTGCCCACCCATATACGTTTACAAATAGCTAAAACCTGCATTGTCCCAGCGCTATTTTATGGAGTAGAAGTTTTTTCAAACTGTGACACTACCCTTAAGAACAAAATTAAAGTTCTATTTAATTGCATAGCCAGGTATATATTTAACCAACCACATAGAGATCACGTATCCGAATTTTCGCTGAAAATATTCGATATCTCGCTAAATGAATGGATAAAGATGCGAAACTTAATTTTTCTGCAAAAAAATATTTTCCAAAAAGAACCTTCGTATCTTTTCGAAAAACTTCAATTTACATCCTCTAGAAGAGGACCTAGATCATTGACATCCGAAAGACAATTTTTAATTAATGCTATTCGATCATTGAATCAGGTCCCAAACCATCTTAAAAATATTAGCAGTGCCACGCAATTCAAGATAAAATTATTCACACACATTAAAAACAGTATTACGTAAATTAAAGTAAAAATAGAAGGCGACTTAGGTTAGATTTTATGAAAATTAGTTTTAAGTATAATGTAACAATTCAATATATGCAAACTCTTAGTGACTAGCGCATTAACTTATAAATTCCAAACTTGTAGCGCTACTAACGAGCAGGAACTAAAAGCCATAGTTTGGACACTGGCCAAGTTACGCCATAACTTATATTCACTAAAAGATAGAAATATCAATATCCATTGTCTTTCGCAGTATCGGAGTCAAATCCGAATGCATAAATCAAACGGTGGAAAGCTCGCATCGACGAGTCCGGCGCTAAAATGTTTTATAAGCCAGGCAAAGAGAATCTCGTAGCGGATGCCCTCACCAGACAGCAACTTAATGTTGTGGAGCAGGAGAAAGCTTATTCGTGTGCGGCCACCATTCAAAACGAAGTGTCACTCACACACACCATCGAAACCACGGATAAGCCAGTGAATTGCTTTCAGAACCAGATAACTCTGGAGGAAGCACGCTTTCACTATTTTTCCGTCCAAACGAGGCTTCGTGATTTTTGGAAACAATAGACGGCACATTATTGACTTCACATGCAAGGCGTCGCTGTTTGGTGAACTCGCGGACACCATTCATTGCGATTATCACACGCTAGTGTTGATACAGGATGATTTGGTCCGGCAGTTCCCAGCCACCTAATTCTGGCCCTGCAATAAACCGCGTCACGGATATATTCACAGTCGCTGAGAGACGAGGAGTCCTCACCACCGAGCATAATAGGACCCACAGATCTGCACAGGAAAATGTCAAGCAGGTAGTTTCGGAATACAACTTCCCGAAAATGACTAAGCTAGCGAATGAAATCGTCATTACCTGTAAGGCCTGCGCTAAACCAAAATATAACAGGCATCCTAAAAAATCCGAACTCGGCGAAACGCCAGTCCCGTCTCATGTAGGGGAAATGCTGCACATAGACATTTTCTCCACAGATAGGAAGTACTTCCTCACTTGCATTGACAAATTTTCAAAATTTGCAATGGTCCAACCTATTCCCTCTAGAACCATAGAGGATCTCAAACCAGCTGTACTACAACTACAGGGTCATCTACTGCGACAATGAACTTTCATTGTAATCGCACACCATTCTGACCATGCTGGAAAATCATTTCGGAGTTAGCTTATCGAATGCACCGCCCCTCCACAGCGTCTCAAACGGACAAGTGGAGTAAGGCATGCCCAAATTAAGCTGAGAAGCAGGGAAAATGCCACCCGACAAAACACAGTGCTCAATGTCGGCGACAAAGTTCTAGTGATATCCAACAGGAGACTAGGCAACAAGCTTTCACCGTTATGGGACGAGAAAACTGTGGAAGCGGACATGGGGACTACAGTCCTCATTAAGGGGAGGGTGGTCCACAAGGACAACCTTAGGTAGGCGAAGCACAACCATGTTGCCATTCGTCTGATAATTTTGCACTATTTTTTCTATTTTTTATCCGTAGCCACTTGGCATAAGTTTTTATTATTTTAACTCATTACTCATTTACGCGCATATTGTTTAATAACGCTTATTTTTTATGTTTTGGTGGTGGACTACCCAAATTTTATAAAACACTAAAATAAATTGGCGCCGTCTCAGTTCCACCTCGAATTGACGGCGACGGTAGTGTGAATGAATTATTTGCAGGGTTTGGCTGAAAAACATTTCGAAGGTGTAAAGCAAATGTACAGGCTCTGTCTTTGTCGCTTCTGGCCCAGCTGCCTGAAGAGTCTCTGTTTCGGCCGGCGCACTTAGATTTGGGTGGGCCCTCCACAGGGGATGCTTGGTGCTGGTGGGTGAAATTTTCTCAATGTACTGGCGTTGTGCTTTTTCTTCTTCGTGCATTAGATCCCTGGTAAGTCTGCGACCAGCTTCCTTAAGACTATGTTTTGAGGAGTGCGATCTGATGGTTTGCCAAGCACGCCTCAAACGTCTTTTCTCCAAAACAAGCTGTTCGATTTCAAGGTTAGTTTTGTGTTGGTGTGTGTGCCCATCCCTCCCTTGCGGTGTAGAGACTTTGGCTGCTGCGACGAGTACCGACTCCAGTGCATTGGCATAGCAGTCGATGTCCTCCTTGAAGTTGAGCTGTGGAGTTAGTTCGATGTGGGAACTTACGTACTTTTTGAACTTCAGCCAGTTGGTTCGATGCGACGTCAGCCTGCAAGGGTGCTCGATTAATTCCGGGCTTTGAAGAAGAGTTATTAGCACTGGTGAGTGGTCCGATGATAGATCCAAAAGCGATTTTGCAGATATTAGATTGCGAGAAATATTTTTTGTCACAGCAAAATCAATTATATCAGGTAGTTTTCTAGGATCTGTTGGCCAGTATGTAGGACTGCCTGGTGAAACGTAGTCCAGTTTGTGTTTTGATAAGTGCATTATATAGTTGCCTTCCTTTGGGGGTAATAAGGCGGGATCCCCAGTGTGTGTGCTTGGCGTTGTAATCACCTGCTGCTATGAATCACTCTCCAAGTGAATTGTAGAAGTCCATGAATTGGTCTTCTGAGACTGTAAAGCGGGGTGGGCAGTAGACAGCGGCAATGGCAAGGTTGCTGGTGCCCAACTGTAATTTTATCGATGTAGCTTGCAGATAATTTTTTGCAAGCCGTTGGTGAAAGTGGTGTTTGATACGGTCTCTTACAAAGATGCCGGCTCCGCCATGTGCTTTACCATCTGGATGATCGGTGCCGTAGAACGTGTATCCTCGTATTTGAAAGTTATATTTGCTGGTGAGATGCGTTTCTGCCAGCAACATAACGTCGATGTGATTTTCGTTCAGAAATTGAGTTATTTCAGGTATATGCCGTGAAACACCGTTGGCGTTCCACAGAGTTATTCGGAGGCTAGGCATAATTTATTTGGACTGCTGAGCTGCAAGCATTTGTAACAAGATATTTTGGTTTTGCATTAGAGTTTGCATGGTGGTTTTCATGAAGGACATAAATTCCATCATATTTTGTTGCAAAGTTATCATCATAGTTTCCATGTTACTTTGTGGCTGTCCCATGGCCTGCTGTATGTTATCAGTTTTCGGCTCTATGTGAGCTGTGCCTGATCTTAGAACACTGGCGTAGGAAATGCTGTTGGTGGTAATTGAAGGGCCAAATGATGACCTGGCTGCTTTTGCGAAGAAAACTTCGGGTGTCGTTTGTGATTTCATGTAAATGTTCTGGCGTGCCGTTGTCGCTCTTTGCATCCGACTTTTCATCTCCTTGTAGACTGGACAGCCTCTGTAGTTTGCTGTGTGGTTTCCTTGGCAGTTTACACACTTTTTAGTGAGAGAGTCTCCCTTGTTGGCAGGGCAGGGTTCGGAGCCGTGGCAGTTTCCACAAGCTACACAAACTGACCTGAGGGTGCAGTAAGCCCTGGTGTGTCCGTATTCCTGGCAGTTTGTACATTGCACTGGCCCGTTCCGTTTGTGCGGCTCTTCTACTGTGATCCTACGGTGCAGAAGGTACTGCAACTTGTAGATCGGGTGCACTGCGTCTTTTTTCAAAGTTCTGCTGTCTGGCTCCAGCTCGACCTTGAAAAGTCGTTGCGGCTTCTTGTTTTTGTTCATAATGTTTATAACATTTTTGGCGCAAAAACCGTTTTCTTTTAAAGCCTCTATAATTTCAGAGGGGGTCACATCGGGTTCTATTCCCTTGAGGACAACTTGTAAGCCCTTGCAACTTTTCAGCTGGTACGTGTAGTAATTCTTTTTGGCGTTGTTTAGGTACTTCGACACTGCTCGGAAATCATCTTCGGTTTTGGTTTGAAGTTTGGTTTCGCTTATATTCCCTTTCATAAGCGGAATAACAAGATCATGCGCCCAGGAACGCCACGCTGAAGGTATTGCGCTCTGAGATATCCAACACAGCGATTTGCATCCCGTCACCTAAGTGGATAATGGAATCATCATCATAAACGATCGCCCGGCTCGTGTGAGGGTGTACAATGGCACTCACCTCATCACCTTCAACTCACCTCATCACCTTCATTAAGAGTATCACGGATAACGAGAACCGGGATGAATCACGACACGGCTCAGAAAAGGGCACCAGGATTAACTAGCTCGCCCTCCCTGAACAACATACTTAGCCTTCCAACATACTTAGCCTTCCATACCTTCACCGCTAAGGGAGGTGATTGCCCAAATAGGGCGGCGGGGCTGGCTTTATCCTGAGGGGGAATTAGTTAACTAAGTTAACCATGCGACGGCAATGACCGATCGTCCGACAGCTCTCTCCGGCCAAATTGCTGACACAGCGTCTGGCCGGATGCCCGTGCATAGGCGGCAAGTACTACCAATTGAAGTGGCCGCTATGAGTTTCATTTATGTTAGCTTTAAGTTCAGTTCAGATTTGATATCCAAAGAATAAATAGCTAATGCTCGTGTAAACTAAACTCCGACAATCTGTCGCTAAAACTTAATTATTGAATAACTGTCTGAGTCCCTAGGCCAGCAGGTAAAGAACGTAAACTTCCTAATTCATCATTGGGAATTCTTCGGCCAGCCGGCCAACAACAACCAGCCAGTAGCTAGCAGACAGCAATGGTCCTGACGTCCACCTTCACCGAGAAGACAGGAGAAGCCGCCGTTCACTTACGCTTATTACTTGACCTCGCCATTATAATCCAACATAACTCTATGTACATGCCCACACGCCCACAAACACATACACCCTTAGTACCCCAATCAGGCAATATCAAATTGCAAATGTATCCAAACCAGTCCATCCGTTTGAAACGGTTGGAACTTTTGCCAGATGTGAAACTCCGGTTTCCACAGCCAACATCCACCTTCCGATTTCAGCTGATCTGAACAGCTGTGGCTCGTCAAAACGTAAACAAAGTCAACAGGTCAACCATCTTTGTTTATGTTTTGATGAGCTACAGCTGTTAAGATCAGCTACAATTGGAAGGTGGAAGGACGATATGCTCTATGGAAACCGAATTTTCACTTTTTTCAAAAATCCCAAAGGTTTTTCAGTGATGAACTGCGTGGAAAGAGGGCTGCATCGCAGAAACATCGGCTAACTATCCATAATTTAGTCCGTCTTCCTGAAAAGTTAACAACTCCACGTCACCGGACGCAGACTTGTAAATTAAATTTTTCCTGAAGACGGTTGCCGAAGAGCAACCGAAATATATTGACAAAATTACCAAAATTGAAATAATTTTGTGTTTTTTTCAACATCCTGACCTCGAGCCGGCTAACAATTAATATTTAAGAAAAATAATATATATTCTATTTTTTAATATTTTTTGATGTTAAACCTTAATGATAAAATTGTTAACACAATTCACTTTGTTACGTTCTTAACCGATCGCGGTCAATTTAATTATATATATATTTATTCACCCCTGCAGAAACTAAAACAATGTATACTTAACTACGTCCTCTGTCTAACTATAATTACATACACTTTATCCTAAAAAAAAAAGAACAAAAACAAAATGAGTAATATTTGAGAGCAATATTTAACTTTTCGGAAATCATCAGTTGTGATACCAAGCTGAGACGTAAAAGAAAATCTTTAAAATAAATCTTGGTAGAATGCGAGGAACTTCGACACAGATATATATATATCAATGTCCTTATATATATAATTGTCGTAATGAATATCGTAATTTTTTTTCCCCATAAACACAGTTATATATATATCTCAGAATTGACCCCTAGCTAGAGCTCCAAGTAGGTAGGACGACGAGATCCGAAATGGTTGGGTGGTAGAATTTGAAATAAAATTGTTAGTTGTAAATATTTAGGAAAATATACCAGAAGAAGCAGCCAGTAGTGCAAATTCGGCAACCCACATTGCTCAAGAAGATAACCAGAACTATATTTCCATAACTGAGAGACCAATTAATTATTTTTCCCGACAAATCGAGTTAACTAAAGGAGATGAGGATAAAACATAAGTTACGCTATATTTTCACAGATTAAAAATTCAAATTATTTATAAGGAAATGACTTAAACTTTAGCAAAAGAAAAAAATAAAGAATTCTTATGTACTAAAAAGAGTGCAATACATTTCCATGACGATTCTGACTTCCTTATATTCCAAAAAGCTTATGTTGAAATTATATATGCAAGTCTCTTGACGAAATTAGTAAGATGTACCGCAAAACTCAAAGACTTACTGACATATGCAGACTTTAAAAAAAAATATTGAAACGACATAAAGAACTAATACATCCAGGAATCGGAAAAACTACTAAATGGTTTAGAGAAAAATATTAAAATATTATTAAAATAATGAATGTGAAACTTGCAACATTGCTAAAATGGAACATAGAAATACCAAATTGACATTTGAACTTACTCCAGAAAATTCAAAATATAAGAGAAAAATTTGTCATGGATTTTTAAAATTTGCTACCCTAATAGAAGTCACAAGTAGGGATTGGTTAGAAGCTAAAAGAGCTATCATGAAAGTATTTAACGAAAAATAATTAATAAATAAATAAAATAAAAAAAAACGAAATGGGAAAATTACAGGAAATCAAATCATATAAAGATTCTGCATTTATATGTGTTGTTTTACACAATTGGTTAAATTCAGAAGTAATACAAATTCAAATAACAACAAGTGAAAACCGTATATCAGACTTGGAAAGATTTCATAAAATGGTTAATGAGAAATTGAGCATTATAGGAAGTGAAACAGACCTTGAAAATAGGCATACCAAATTTGAATCTGTACATTTATAATCATAAAACAAAACATAATACTACAAATCAACTAAAAGCCAACATATTTATGTGTGCACAATCTCCTGATTATGACACACAAGAAAAGAAAATAAATAGAATTGAAAATTAAATGAAAAACGTAATGATTATGAAATAGATACAAGATATAGACAAGTACCTTTAGTAAAGTCCAAAACTACTAGTCCATTTAAGAAGACAGAACAGTAAGATGAATAGACGAAAAACATTGTAAAGAACAAATAGGGAAAGAAAAATTATTCATCATAAATCGAAATTTAAAAAGAAGAAGAAAATTAATAAGAGTAAATATGATGATAATTCCAGGCAAGCGGAAGAAAATGAACGGACTCAACAACAACTAATTAAAAAAATGATTTTCTCCATAATATTAATAACTATAATTCCAATATCAGTCAGTCAGAGCATCGAAATAAATTCCATTAAGGCCCAAAACGGATATCTTGTATTTAAAACAGGATCAGTAGATTTCCCGGTTAATTATGAATATCATTTTCTAAGAGTAAACATAAAAAAAACTTCGAACAAACCTTCGAAAGTCTTTTGAAAAAAGCTAATGAATTTTGTGACATAATACAAATCCGATATCTAGTAGAAAAACTTAAAAGAGAAATCAATCAAAATAACTTTAGCAAAACGAAGTAAGAGAGGTTTATTCAATATTATAGGACCAGTTTATAAATACCTATTCGGAACATTAGACCAAGATGATAAATATGAGATGGAAGAAAAAATTAATAATTTAGTAGACACTAGTGTTCAGAACACCGATTTAAACATGGTTATCGATGTCATAAATAATGGAATTAAGGTAATCTATAATTAAAGGCAGCCGGCAACATTTTTTAGAATATGTAGAAAATATTGAATTAGGGATGCAGCTGACAAGCTAAGGTATTCAATCCAAAATTATTAAAACATGATTATTTGAAAAACATGAACCCTGAGAAATTGTTGTCAAAACCTCCATTTGGCTTAAAACAGACACAAATAATAGTTATATCTCCCGTTTTCGAAATTATTCCTTATCCCGATGAAAATAAAAATATTTTAATAGAAAATATATTCGACAAATATTTCTTATATAACAATAAAGTATTTAACAAAGAAACAGAAAAAATTGTATTTGACGAATGTATAAATGGAATAATTAAGCAAGAAAATACTGAATGCAATTATACGTAAACATATAAAAATTTCTAATCGAACCAAATATTTTATTGACATAGAATATCCCTAAAGCATTATTAAATCAAAATTGTATTAATAAAGAAATTTCTATAGTTGGAAATAACCTTGTTAAAATCCTTAATTGTTCAGTAAAATTTGGTGAATTCACTTTTTCAAATACAATATTAGATTACACACAGAGCGTTTACGTAAATAATAATGTAAAAAAGATAGAACCATTATCTTATATTCAAACAAAGGAAATAATAGAATCACACACAAAATATTATAATGTATTCCAAATAATGACTTTAACAACTTTTGTAATCATTATTATAAGCATTTTATTGTACTTACTGTATAAATTTAAGATCATACCAAGAGAACTTATTGTAAAATATGTAAAATGAAAAGAAGAAACACAAAAAAGTACAAAAATTGCAAACGATCTACCAAACCAAATTAACATAGAAGAAAATGTAATGTTATATTCAACCCTATCCACCTGAGGACATCCAAATTCAAAGAATGGGGTACTGACATATCCATAATCCCACATAACTTGTAGGGTTCGGGGTAATAGCAATAAACAAAACGTATCACCCATGTCAATTCGGATAGGCCCGGGCAGAAATGTAGAGAAGACTTCCAAACTTCCAATCGGTTATGCCTGCTGAGTAGCATTGTCGCCAAACCGTGACAGCCTAACCCCTTTACTAGTAAAGCCCAGCTACGGCTGCTGCAGGTTTGGGAGCTTGCAACCTCAACTTCGTAAACGCAGCATACGGAACTAAGAGCTGAGCACAAGTGACCTGGGCGAAACTTGGTGAAACGCACGTATCGGGAACCCTAACCTAGGACGTCAGAAGACTTGTACAACAGCCTTTTGGGAGAACCTGCGGATTATACTATTTCTGGGCAGCATGTAGTCCGCTACGGAGTACAACCGATGCAAGCACACATACTTGCAAAACAGCGCCTACACTGGCAGACTTCGGCGATGCCGATCGCCAATAAGAGAAGTCCTATTGTTTTGATTTAGCTTGAAATTTTTTTTTGAGAATCCGACATTGTTCTTTTTATTTAGCATATATTTTAAGTGAATGCCAGATGCCACAACTATTAACCCCGTTTAAATTGAATAACCAGGCTCTTAGAGATCCTGAACAGCACCTGCATCTTCGATGGGCTTAACAAATCGGCAGCGGAAAATATAAGCGTAAGTTTTTATTAACAACAACAGTAGCCATTAAGTATTGGTTCTTGCTGCTTAGCGTCTGACATATATATATAAACATAATTTAATTCAACCGGGATGTGTTAAGAAAGGGCATAACCAAGAGCTTCATTCAATGAATTATTAGAACATGTCTGCAAAAAATTTTTTTAAGAAGTTTAAATTGCAAAGAAGAACATGAATTATTAGAATGTAAATTCAGAAACTGAAAAGAAACATAGAACAAAGAATGAATGTGGAGAATATATATAAATTATCTTGGATTTTGTTACCGTTTGATATGAGCGAATAAATTGTAAAAATACGGTCCGATGCTAGTATAGCGATGCTTTTGTCAACCTACTCGAATATGGTTTAATCTAAAATAAAGCCAAGGGGAAACAGCAAGCAATTTCTACTGTTACTACGGTTGGGAGGGTAGAGAATGGGGGCAAACTACACCTAAGCCACCCACATTGCTGGTATTCTTCTCTTGTTATATATTCTTTAAGGTCCGTCTGTGTCGTCCGATATCTACAGTATTTTGACCAATCATTAAAGTACAGATAGTGCACTTAAAACTTTTCGTAGTAGAACGGGTAAGATATATAGATGACCCACGCCATATCCGACGACCTTTGCACCGAGCCATGCAAGAAGTGCACGAACTCCGATCCGTCTATACGCTAGAAAACTAACAATATCTAGTGAACACCTACCTCTGGGATACTACAGAAAATGGCGCCCAACGTGGGAGCAGATCATACCAATTGGGACAGAAACATAGATGAGATTAGCGCGTGCTTGAGGGCAAGCACGCATCGTAGCACAGGATTTTCGCCGTACTTTTTGTGTTTCGGACAGAATATGGTGATAAACGGCAAGGTCTATGAACTTCTGAGGAAATTGAATTTGATTAGAACGTCTGATCTGATGCAATTGACTCGGAGGCAGGCACAGGTAAAAGTAAGGGAAGCTAACACCGCTAACGCTAAAGTATATGTCTTGCGAAGCCGTTCAGTTAGCTAGCCCCAGTTTTCATTAAGGCTAAAGTGTGGAAGAAAATTAGTCATATATACTACGAATTAGCATCCGTAGATGACAAACCTCTGGGGTATACCACTTAAAAGATATAAGGACCTAAAAGAAGAATGTCCGACCTTTTTTCAGTTAATACTTCTTCGATATAGGACTCTAGCAGAATTAACTGCGGTGTAGGGTTCGGGGTAATATCAATAAACAAAACGTATCACGCATGTCAATTCGGAAAGGCCCGTGCAGAAATGTAGAGAATACTTCCAAACTTCCAATCGGTTATGCCTGCTGAGTAGCATTGTCCACACACACACACCCACTTAGATCTCTCCCGCTCTCTATCGGCGTGCGAAAGTTAAAAAAGGAAAAATGAGCGAGTTTGGGAAAAGTCCCGTTTTTTGTGGATCTAGAAGTTTCCAATTCGCGCTGCCTGAACCAACGCGGAGAGATGCTCGCTCACTTGATTTTGGGAACGATAAGCAACCACAAGTATTTGGTCAGCAGTATTAATTTTAAACTTTAGTATTGACACGTGCATAGCCTGTACCAAAAAAGCCAGAAAGAACATAGACCATCGCGCTCTTACAAGAAGAAAAGAGCCTACGGTTAAAACAATAAAGTTGATCAAACTGCAAGGGTAATTATTTGTGTTAAATGAAATGTGCGAGTGTAATCTCACAATGTGTCTATGTATGTAGAGCACGTTCATCGGAGGCCGGCCAGAAAGCACACGAGTTATAGTAAGTTGTAATAACTACAAATTCAGAGAGGATTTTAATAAAAGTTTATGTGTTCGGTTAGGTTGTTCAAACGGAATAAACGGATTCAAACCAAACCTTCGCCAAAGAATTTTATGTGTTTATAATTATGTATGTGTGAGTGTATAAATGCTAACAAAGTATTTTCTGGAGCTCTGCGGAGTGGGTGTCGTTTAGCAACATCCTGCCTTGTGCTGATGTTGCATTTCTTATGTCAATCCTATGTGGGACAACGAACGGCTAGCTGCCGGTCGCTGTCGAATTGGAAGGGGGTAGCACGGGGAGGTTTAAGCGGTGGCGTAGTCGATGGTACCGGTATGGTAACTCCTCCCCCCCGAGAATGGAGCGATGGCCACATCTGTGGTATATCCAGAGCGACATTGTGCAGAAAAGCATTGGGGGTCAAGATTGTTTTTGTTTTTCTAACTCTCCATATTGCCAGTTCTGCTTACTTATTGTAGTGGTAAGCACTATGTGGTCCATTTATTTCGATCGAACAGTTAGCATATTTGATTGCTAGCGCCCCCGATACTGTCATATCTTGTCCACACGTGCTGTTTACAGGTAAGTCCAAGGATTTGAATCGCATATTGGTGGTTTGTTCGTTAAAATCTTCCGCAAACACTCCTTTCCTTTTATCTCAACACCCAACTCTTCGCTCCCGCAAATAAAAGTTTCACGAACTTTTGAACATTGGTTGTTAAAGAAGCTTAATTTATACTTATTAATTTCTACATAATTTGGTATTACTAATAAATGTGTTCCATTAATTGGAATTGGTATAACATGATATAATTGATAGACAGTTGGCTCAAAAATTGGAGCTCTTACCCTAAATATTATGCCTGTTTCATTTATTTGTGCCTGTATATTTATGAGTTCATATACTTGTTCTTTTGAAACAATTTTGAGCCCTTGACTCTCGACAAACTGTAAAATTCTATCTAACTCTGTATCTGCTAAAATGAATTTAGGCACAATGCGAAGTTTCGCTAACTATATGCTCTCCGCAACATTTTTTCAAGTGCACTGCTAACAAATCAATACTGTAACTAATCCTATTCAAATGCAGGAGCATATGTATTTCATTGTGCTCTTGTGTTAATTCCTTAAATACGTTATTTTTATAATTTTTTATAAACAAAATTATATCTTCCTGCTCCTTGTTTAAATGCTTAGTAATTTTCGTAAACATATTCAAGGTTTTCTGATAAAAGGTTCTTTGCTCGTCCGCTTCTTTTGTAAGAAACCTTGTTTCGTTTCTTAATTCTTTTCCTGTATTTCCTATTTTCTCCTCATTATACGCGTTCATATTTCCGGAAACTTTTTTCTACCATGCTTCCTAATCTATTAAAAATTCCCCTATTGACCCTACTTCTTGGTCTAAGTGTTTCTAGCTTCTCATTCACCTGGTACAATTTTTCCTTAACCACCTGGACTGCCTCACCTGAGAATCTAATATTCTCTATGTCTAACAACGCATTTTCAATCTGTGCAATATTACCTTCGTAGTCCTTAAAGTTTATTATATGGTCGAACGTCTTCGCTCCGACCATTACTCTTGCCTTTCCCAGCTCCATTTTTACGATCGCTTCTTCTCGTTTTAGTGTTTGCACGTCCATTGTCTGTCCATGGACCAATATGCACCTGTAACCGTGATTGATTAATTTTTATTTTGTTTAATTTTTTTTTTAGTTTTTGATATATGTATCTTTTGTTTCCTTTTTGTAACGAATGTAACCCCATTATCCTCATCTACTGTGAACCTAGGTGTTAGTTTATTTCTTCTATTCTCCTTCCTATGAACTACATCTCCTTTTTCCAACTCCATGGGTTCCTCTCTTCCCTCGTTTAGTGTTCGCGTCTTTTTCTGTTTTTGTCTTTCTAACCTGTCCTTAACTTCCTTATACAATTCCTCCTGATAAGCATTTAACTTCCTTAGGTACTTATGCTCCATATCAAAATTGATCTCTCGTTCAAAAACGTGTGTTCTCCCCGAGAACAATTCGAACGGCTTCAATTTGGTACTGGAGTGTATTGAGTTATTATATGCTAGGAAAACTTCATCTAAAACTTCCTCCTGCTCATTTTTTAGTTTTAAGTCCTTCCTTGTTTTCATAATTATTCTATAAATTTCTGTCAGCGTTGAATGAAGCCATTCAACCGGTGAGTTGCTGGACGATTGTTGAAACGACGTCACATGCAATTCAATTCCGTATTGCCTACAGAAATCCCTGAATAACGCCGAGGCATACTCTGCCCCTTGGGGACACCGTACTGACTTGAACTTCTTTATTGATTTAACAACAATTAAACTATCTCTTGCCGGTATGGTGTACGCCACAGCAAACCTTGAACACTTGTCTATTATTGTTATAACGTAGCTTTTGTTGATTGTGGATAAATCCGTATGAACGACGTCAAGTGGCTTGCACGGAGTTTCCGTATTTTGAAATACCACCTTTAGTGGTTGCCGATCATATTTCAATGTATGGCAAGTTTCACACGCATAATGACCTGTGTTACTCGGTTTTTTATAAATGGAAAATAAATGTCACGTCTCATCTTCCAAAACGTTTCATCTATTCCCCAATGAATGTCTGAGGTATGATACCTTTGTATTTCTTCTTTTTGTTCACTAATATCTGTTATTTCCCACATGAGGAAATTTCTTATACTGTTCTTAAAAGGTGTCACCACTATTCTGTCTGATGTCGGCCCAACCTCAAATATTAACTGGATATTAAAGTAATTCAGTAACTTTTCCGCCACATGAATGCTATTTAATTCCAGTTCACTTGTATGACCCGCACAAGTGTCCCGAGTTGACTCTTGTTTACTGTTGTGAACTTGTAGTTCAATTCTGCTCAAGGCGTCTGCCACGACGTTTTGTGACCCCTTTTTGTAGGTCACCTCGTAGTCATATTCCAATAGTTGCAGCTTCCACCTCACCAACTTGGAATTGGGTTCTTTAAATCCTATGAGCCAAGTTAGTGGGCGGTGATCTGCGCCTATTGTGAATTTGTGACCGAACAAGTATGGTCTTAAGTGTTTTATACCCCAAACTATGGCAAGCATTTCCTTCTCTACTGTGGAAAAATTGACCTCAGCCTCACTTAACGTTCTGCTCGCAAATGCGATTGAGCGATCACTTCCAATCGTTCCTTGTGATAACACCGCACCAATAGCAAAATTTCTAGCATCTGTGGTTAAAATAAAGATCTTTGTAAAATCTGTCAACAATGGATCTTGCAAATTTGAAAAGTTTTTGTATACTCTTCATATATGATTATTTGTTGTTTCTCTTTTAGTCTCTTAGTTAATGGTTTGGTTATTTTTGCAAAATCTTTTATGAATTTCGTGTTATATCTAATGAGTCGAAGAAACGACTTTATTTCCTTTGGTGTTTTGGGCAAAGGAAAAAGCTTTATGGCCTCAATCTTCTTTGTGTTTGGTCTGACTCCTTCTTGTGTTACTACATGCCCTAAATACTCTATTTCCTCCTTAAAAAATTCTGATTTATCTGTTTGAAGTTTAAAATTTGCTCCACTTCACAGTGGGAGGGATTGAAAAAAAGTTGCAAAAATTAATAACTCCAAAATTATCAATAGATTTAAAACTTTTAGTATGTTATCTTATGTTCATGGGGTCGCTGATTCCGAATCTGAAATTGGATTTTCAAAATTCAAAATGGCGGACTGAATATGATGACTTTTCTAAAAACTGATTAATTCTCATTGAAACTTGTTATTAAATTACTTCTAATCATTATTTTTAATTTTTTTATATAAATTTATATATTTTTAAAAAGGATTTGTGATAATTTTGTTTTATAATTATATATTACGCTTAGGATTAGCTGCTTTTGCTAAAGCACTCAGGATGTGCCACGAGAAGGCTCCTAAACCGATTTAACATCGCGTTTTTTTTGTTTTGGTTTTTTAATTTTTTTTTTAATTTTTAATTTTTTTTATTTTTTAATTTTTAATTTTTTTTTGCATTTTTTTAAAATTTTCTTATATGTTTTCATTTATTTATTTTATTTTTATTTTCTGAAAGCTTAATTTCATCAAGTTCATTAAGTATATTTGACATATTATGTTTATCCTCATCATAGAATTCTTCTTCTTCTTTTTCAACTGAAGATTTACTTTCAGTTGCAGCCTCTAATAATAAGTCAATTACATCTTTAGGTAATGACAATAATCTTGTTCGTTCGAGACGCGAAGAAAGGTTTATAGAGGATATTTTCGGATCAGAAGTGTCCATAGCTCGATTAAAAACATCTTCTAAAGATGTTATGCGGCTATGTTTTTTACTCAAAAATTGTCTATAATTTTTATAATCTTTATTTGGAGCCTCTGATGCTTCCTCCCCAAGCATACCTATAGGAAGCAAACTTGCACTTATTATTTTAGAGCCGTGCATACAAATTTTGTGAAGTGTTGCTGACATAGGGTACCAATCATAATATTTAATATAAATTTTTGCAGTAGCAGTAGCAAATTCATCAAATTTATCGGAGTCAAGAGGACTTTTTGTTGACAGTGCTATTAGAATAGTTTGTAAGTTACAAACAAGTTGTGAATCTAAGCCTAAGATTTCAGCAAACAATTTTGGATTTGCAAAAGCTCTGCGGGCTGTATTGCCATCGTTTGTAGTTCCAGAGCCACCAGGTTTCGGTTTATCTACTCTCAGTCCCAATTCTTTCCAAAGTCTAGCTTGAATAAGTTTTTTTCGTTCTCGAAAGGAATCTCTCTGCAATTCAGTTCTCAACTAAGGATTGAAGCTCAGCTTTGGCAAAGGTTTCCGTAACTAAAATTGTTTCTTTTGGTGGCCTGCATGCAGATTTAGCTTCTCTTACATTATTATATGGAGGTCAAATGTCTGCTCCAGAATCTTTTGAGGCTTAACGCATTTTTACATACAATTCCTTAGACATAGAACCATCCAAAATAAATGCTAAGGCTTCTTCCACAGATTTTTTTTAATTGCTTTATGTGGGGACTCTATTAGTTTCCGAATTTTGGTAGGCTGTTCAGGTGTTTTTAATATTTTCTTAAGAATGACATTTAAGTATACTTGCTTAGAATGGTTTGCCGCATACCTACAAGCCATCAATAGTTTTTCTGCATTATGGTTGTGTTCTGCACTCAAATTTGCAATTTCGTATCTCTTAGAACGATTCTGTCTAGAACTGAATTCTATTTTTGGACGACCAGGGCCCGCATGACTTACAATTCTTTTTTCAAGTAATCTGAATCCTTCGGTTTGAATATTAAAAACAGAATTCATCCAGTTTGTGGGGTGGGGTGGGGTGGGCGAAAGGGGCAAGCGCCCCGGACGCCAAATCTAAGAGGCGCTAAATCGAGTCCGACTAGCAATATATGTTTCGAGAATTCATATTTTCCCGCGGCGCTGAGCATGTATATATATATATATATATATATGCATATATATATGCATGAGAATACAAGTGTAAGTGATTAATTAATAATTGCCTAAAATTTTCACTTTAAAAAACACTTCCTCACCCTGTTGCAGTCGAATTCAAGAGCAAAGGGAATGGGGAGAACGAAAAACGAAACCGAAATTTCTGCCTGACGCGTGCCAGGGTATATCCGACCATAACAATGCCTTGTAGTTAAAATCACACATGGCAGATAATCAAATATTAACATTTTGGCGTTGCCTATAGCAACTTTACAATAACTTCCAAAATGTTATTACATTTAATCAATAAAAATCATTTATATATCATCTTAAAAATTAATAAATATACTAGCGCTTCTAAAAAAGGGTATTTAAAAGTCTACACAGTTCCTTTTCTTCTTCTGCCGTCCAATCCTCTCCCTATTTCAGCCGCTGCTTCTAATTACTTCGAAATAAACAACTACAAAAAAATTCGAACTTCGGCAGTAGCAGAAGTGCCGACAGAATTTTCTCAGCCTGCTTTGTTTTGAACTTCGCTAGATGAAGCCCATGTGATTTTTTTTTGTTTTTCGAACGATAAATGCAATTCATTAGCTGAAATTTATTCTAATGACTTAAATGGTACGAAATTGTTTCACGATATCAAAGATGTCATTTTTCTTCTGAAAAGGGACAATAAAAAGGGAGAAAGTCTTGATCTCACTCCAAAAGGAATACTATTGTATATTTCATCGCTGGGGTTAGAGGCGTACAAAACACTTGTGACGGCATTGAAAATTTTGCTGACTCTACCATTGTCCGTGGCTTCGTGTGAGCGATCATTCAGTAAACTGAAATTGATAAAATCTTATCTCCGCACAACCATGAACCAAGACAGGCTGTCAAATTTAGCTATTTTATCTATCGAAAGTGAAGTAGCAGATTCACTCGACTACAATGATATTATTGCTGAATTTGCGGCAATGAAGGCCAGAAAAGTTATATTCTAAAATTAATATTTTTTTGTCTTGCAAAACACAACTAATAATGTTTTTTTCAGTTGTAACTGAATCGATATGAAATACAATTCTTCAAACATATAAGCTTTTAATAATTAATAGCCTATTTACACTTAAAATACTCCTAAAGCGGAATTTTTCGCTTTGCCCCGGGCGCCAGCAACCCTAGATCCGCCACTGATACGCAAGCTTGCAAAAAATGTGGAAGCGCGCTAGGTTTTTTATTTATTTCTTTCTTAAAACAAAAAACGCGCAAAAAGGTGCTTTTTCAAAAACAGCACATTTCAAGGAATAATTCCGAGTAATTCACATATTTATATCTAGGGGAACGAAGGGGAACGCCTATTTGGAAGTGTCGCAAACATTGAAAATCGTATAACTTTGTATTGAAAATAATAAAAAAATATTTTTTCGACTTTTTTGAAGAAAAAAACTATTATTTTTGATTTTCGTAACATTATTAGTTGTAACAAATAATAAATAGTTTTGTATCACATAGAAATAAAAATTTATTTGTATTTAAGGCAAGGTACATTTATCTGAGTTTCAAGCAATATTTTCTATTTAAATTCCTTGTAAAAATTGTAATTTTTAACCAAATGCTTTGAAACTTTGACAAATACCAGTTCAATATATCCGTTTTTAATACAGCTAACTACTTTTTTGAAATTCCGAAATCGGTTTTTTGCCACTTTTTGGATTTTCTGGCCCACTGTGCACTTATCCTTTTAAAAACTGTTCTCAAGTCTTGCATGTGACTTTGCAAAGACGGTTTGTCAATCCAAATGACATCCTTACATATTCAAAGTGCCCGTTATCTGTTGTAAATGCTGTTTTTGGAATGTCCTATTTTTCCATCCCAACCTAATGGTATCCGCTAGCCAAATCATATACCGAGAAATACATGACCTTACCCAGTTTATCAAGTAGTTCGCCAATTACTGGCATTTTACTGTCTTCTCATTCAACTTCCTAAAATCGACCACCAATCTCCACTTTTGTTTTCCTGATAGGCCCATATTCTTTGGTACTAGCCAAACTGGTGCACTCCAAGGTGAGTGACTGTGCCTAATAACTTTCTGTTCTAACAACCATTGTTTATTAAAACTGGTAAGGTAACAATTGTTCTAGTCGCCTCCTCCAGGAAATGTATGTCAGTGGTCCTATTGGGCTTCAAATGGACCTTAACTGTCCCTGTCTTAGTTCTTAATACGAGATTTTCTAAATCTAAACTTGCACCTAACTTAAATAATATATCCATTCCCAATAATCCATCAAACCAGGAATGGAAATGAAATAGAAAGAAATTTAACGATTCCCCTTTGGCAATTTTCTGCAGCTCAATATCTTTTACATAACTGTTTATTTTATGACTTCCTATTGGTGTTTTAATAACAAAGTTTTCTTCCAATTGTAACTGTTGATCTTTACTAACTATTGCGGGATTAGATATGCATTCGTAGCTCCCGAGTCTATTAATATTTAGTTCCTTTTTGATCCTTCCTTTAACTACCACGTATGGTAATACCCTTATATACCCTGTTTGTTTTTGGAGTCATTTTGACGAAAATTTCCTTCATCCTCAATGTTATTCAACTAGTGTTCATCTTCTCTTTCTACTGTATTTAATTGGCCTGACTGCCATCGCTTGGCACTTCTAGGCCCAGTTCATGAATATTCTCCAACCTCCTGTTTTGGCACAATTGCTTTTCTATTATAACCTAAAGAATTAGAGGTTGACTGATCGTCATATCCTACCTAAATTGCCTTTCAGACCTGTTACAAACGCCTCCAGACACGTTTCCTCGTATAACTACTTCTGGTTTTTATTCCTTATTTGCCTAAGGACCATCAGTCCCATAGGTGTTTGGTCCATTCCTGTAATCATTAAAAGGATCTCTTCTGCGTTTAACATAAACTCGTTTAACCTTTTTTTTTTCCCCCATATAAACGTGCATCGACCGGATCACATCGGAAATTTTTACCGTGCCTAACATCTCAAACGTTGCTTGTTCCATTCCTAAATTTTCCTGATGCGTCATTGTATTAGCTTCCCTGTTCTGTACTGCTCTAGAAGTTGAGGGCTCAAAATTTAAATCGTTGGCAAACTTGTAGCCTTTTTGATAACTTTACTTCTAGTCAGAGGTCTAAGTGACTCTTTGACTTTGCTGATTTTTGACATATACAATTTTATTTTGTTTACTCCTTAAATTATTATTATACCCTTGCAGAGGGTATTATAATTTCAGTCAGAAGTTTGCAACGCAGTGAAGGAGACATTTCCGACCATATAAAGTATATATATTCTTGATCAGTATCACTAGGAGAGTCGATCTCCGTCTGTCCGTCCGTCTGTCCGTCCGTCTGTCCGTCTGTCAGTCAGTCCGTCCGTTTCTACGCAAACTAGTCTCTCAGTTTTAAAGCTGTCTGCATGAAAATTTCCCAAAAGTTGTCTTTCTATTGCAGGTAGTATATAAGTCGGAACGAGCCGGATCGGACAACTATAGCATATAGCTCCCATAGGAACAATCGGAAAAATGAAGGAAACAAAATTATAACTTTGCTGTTTCTCAATTTTTTTTTTTAGTTTTTCGACATATAGTAATGGTTAAATAATTCAGAATTACGGTTTAAATTTCATTAAAATCGGACGACTATATCATATAGCTCCCATAGGAACAATCGGAAAAGTAAATACAAAAAAATTACAACTTTGCTGTTTTATAATTTTTTTTTTAGTTCTTCGACATATTGCAATGGATAAATATTTCAGAATTACGGTTTAAACAATAATATATAAAAACATTTTGTTTAAATTAAACTTTTCTATGTTGTTGTTTTTTTTAATTCTTTTAGACTTTGTAATAATTTGATAGTTTAGAATAACGCTTTTAGTTTTATTGAAATCGGGAAACGTTATTATATAGCTTCCATAAAAATTGTCGATTATTTAAGCTGCAAATTATCATAGCTTCAAAGTTTTACGCAAGTAAATAATAATTTTAATGTTTTCAAGAATATTTAGTTTTTGAAATAGCTGCAAGGGTATATGAACTTCGGCTTGCCGAAGTTTGCTTCCTTTCTTGTTTTTTGCTTATGCTTAATATAAATTTTCTTAGCTTAGATTCACCAAATACCCTTGCGCGATGCAGTGGTCTTTCGGATTTCCTTCTCTGTTTACTTTCTTTTTTTTATGGTGTTCATGAGTTACTCTTGCGCGATGCAGTGGTACTAATGGCAGCAACTAATAAATTTTTTTTTGTTTCTACACTTTATTTTTTTGCACCGTGCTGAAGCTAACTGGAATTCCAGCGCGATGCATTTAGATATTTTCTTTTTATATTATTTTTTTTTTTTTATTTATTGGCAGGCAGAGTATCCAACCAGCGACCTGAATTTCTTTCCCCAAGCTGCATGTTTGACGTTCGCGTCCAACATCGAACCTCAAACGTCATACTCCCAACTCACTCCGTCGAACTATATGATTCGATGACGTTGCGGTTCACCAGGTTGCATTGCAACGATATTCACAGTCAGCACAGTATTTCAATTAATTTATTCTTGCCAATGTTCTTTGTTTTCTCCCTTTTTCCTTTTTTTACTCATTTCATGCCCTTATCAATTTTATCGTTATTATATATGTGTAACCTTTCTTTTTTCTATTTACACCACACACCTCACTTCCATCACATCACTATTTTAACTTACTGTTGCATATAAATTATAAAAATAATCGTTTTTATCACTTCGGTCCTTCTCAGTTCTCGGAATATGGTATGTCCTTTTTCCTTCTTCCGGCTGATAGGTCCGGCTGCGCCAGTTATAGTAAGTTGTAGTTATTATTATTCAGAGAGGATTTTAATAAACAGTTGATGTGTTCGGTTAGGTTGTTCCAAACGGAATAATCTTTATTGTGGCTTGAGATTCAAACCAAACCATAGCCAAAGAATTTTATGTGTTTACAATTATGTATGTGTGAGTGTATAAATGCTAACAAAGTATTTTCTAGAGCTCTGCTGAGTGGGTGTCGTTTAGCAACATCCTGCATTCTGCTGATGTGGCGGTGGCGGTGGCGTAGTCGATGGTACCGGTATGGTAACTCAAGCGCTCGTCGCGGGCGCTGTTGCCCTTATATCTTTATAACAAAATACATATTTATACATCACCGTGCCTGGCCGGCCGACATTTTGCTGCGAAATCTGTGCGTTGCTGAAGCTCACTTACGCCAACTCGTGACAACCTAACCCCCTTACCAGTAAAGCCCAGCTAGGGCTGCTGCAGGTTTGGGAGCTTGCAACCTCATCTTCGTAAACGCCGCATACAGAACTAAGAGCGGAGCACAAGTGATACCTGGCCGGAACTTGGTAAAACGCACGTATCGGGAACCCTAGCCTAGAACGTCAGAAGACTTGTACAACAGCCTTTTGGGAGAGCCTGCGGATTATACTATTTCTGGGCTGAAATAAACAGGCCAGCAAACCTGTGAAGATGGTTTGGCACTTTTAGCAGCATATAGTCCGTTACGGAGTACAACCGATGCAAGCACATATACTTGCAAAACAGCGCCTACACTGGCAGATGTCGGCGATATCGATCGCCCATAAGAGAAGTCCTGTTGTTTTGATTTAGCTTGAAAATTTTTTTGAGAATCGGACACTGTTTTTATTAGCTGTTTCTTTTTATTTAGCATATAATTTAACTGAATGCCAGATGCCACAACTATTAATCCCGTTTAAATTGAATACCCACGCTCTTTGAGAAATCCTAAACAGCACCTGAATCTTTGATGAGCCCAACGAATCGGCAGCGGAAAATATGTGCGTAAGTTTTTTTTTTAGCAACAACAGTAGCCATTAAGTATTGGTTCTTGCTGCTAATCGGCTGACATATATATAAACACAATTTGATTTAACCGAGATGTGTTAAGAAAGGGCATAACCAAGAGCTTCATTAAATTTATCAAGTAAAGTCATGAATTATTAGAATATGTCTGAACAAAATATATTTAAGAAGCTTAAATTGCAAAGAAGAACTTGAATTATTAGAATGTAAATTCAGAAACTGAAAAGAAACATAGAACAAAGAATGAATATGGGGAATATATATAAATTATCTTAGATTTGTTACCGTTTAATATTAGCGAATAATTTGTATAAGTACGGTCCGCTGATAGTATAGCGATGCTTTTGTCAACCTACTCGAATATGGTTTAATCTAAAATAAAGTGTTTGCCAAGGGGTAACAGCAAGCTATTTCTACTGTTACTAAGGTTGGAAGTGTAGAGAATGGGGGCAAACTACACCTAGCCACCCACATTGCTGGTATTCTTCTCTTATTATATATTCTTTAGGGTCTGTCTATGTCGTCCGATATCTACAGTATTTTGACCAATCATTAAAGTACAGATAGTGCACTTAAAACTTTTCGTAGTAGAACGGGTAAGATATATAGATGACCCACGCCATATCCGACGACCTTTGCACCGTGCCATGCAAGAAGTGCACGAAATCCGATCCGTCTATCCGCTAGAAAACTAACAATATCTAGTGAACACCTACCTCTGGGATACTTCAAACTCTATGCACATGTCCACACGCCCACACACTTACACCCTTAGCACCCCAATCAGCCAATATCTATTTGCAAATGTACCCAAACCTTAGACTAAACATCCAGAACGAATCAAATTACATTATCAGTTCGTTCCCACACTTTCGGACCCTCAATGGAAAATTACCATGCGAATGAATCCTGAAGATTCTAGACTAAACAATCGGATTGAGTAGCTGGTGCATTATCAATCAACAATCCAAAGGGCAATTAGAAAACTCACTCAATTAAAGCTAACTCCACTCATAGAAAGCTCTAAAGCTCAAAACCAAGGTATGATCGTCAAAGAAGTTTAAGTTAAGAAGAGAGTTCAGTTTGAGACTTGTCTTAAGACAGTCATTGTTCTTCCAAAATAAATATATGTGTAACCATTTTAAAAATAAATTAAATAAAGCTTTTTTAATATTAAACTTATGGATCGGAAATTTAATTAAATACATATTTATTCCCCCATGCAGAAACTAAAAAAATTATGCATAAATACGTCCTCAGTCTAATTATAATTACATCTGAAAATTCATCTTAAAAAAAAAGGTTAGTTAGAGCAATATTTTAATTTTAGCAGGTCATCAGATAAGAGACAAATTTCTCATGGATTTTTAAAATTTGCTACCCTAATATAAGTCACAAATAGGGATTGGTTAGAAGCTAAATGAGCTATCATGAAAGTATTTAACGAAAAATTTAACGAAATGGGAAAACCACAGGAAATCAAAGCAGATCAAGATTCAGCAATTATGTGTGTAGCTTTACACAATTGTTTAATTTCAGAAGGATTACAAATTCAAATAACAACAAGTAAAAACGGTATATCAGACGTGGAATGATTTCATAAAATGGTTAATGAGAAATTGAGAAATATAGGAAGTGAACCATACATTGAAAATAGGGATACCAAATTTGAACTAATTTTGTACATTTATAATCATAAAACAAAGCATAATACTACAAATCAAACAACAGCCAACATATTTATGTATGCAGGAACTCCTGATTATAACACACAAGAAAATAAAATAAATAGAAATAAAAAATCAACTACATTCACTTCAGACGTGTTTCCGATCGCTCCGCCGCAAAAAACCAGAATAGAAGCAAACTTCGGCAAGCCGAAGTTCATATACCCTTGCAGCTATTTCAAAAACTAAATATTCTTGAATAAAATTATTATTTACTTGCGTATATGTTTAAAATTTTTGAAGCTATGATAATTTGCAGCTTAAATAATCGATAATTTTTATGGCAGCTATATAATATCGTTTCCCGATTCAATAAAATTAAAAGCGTTATTCTAAACTATCAAATTATTACAAAGTCTAAAAGAATTAAAAAAAATTACAAAATAGAAAAGTTTAATTTAAACAAAATGTTTATATATGATAAAGTCGACCGATTTTGATGAAATTTAAACCGTAATTCTGAAATATTTAACCATTACTATATGTCGAAGAACTAAAAAAAAAATTATAAAACAGCAAAGTTGTAATTTTTTTGTATTTACTTTTCCGATTGTTCCTATGGGAGCTATATGATATAGTCGTCCGATTTTAATGAAATTTAAACCGTAATTCTGAATTATGTAACCATTACTTTTTGTCGAAGAACTAAAAAAAATTAAGAAACAGCAAAGGTTTTTTTTTTTTTCCTTCATTTTTCGATTGTTCCTATGGGAGCTATATGCTATAGTTGTCCGATCCGGCTCGTTCCGACTTATATACTACCTGCAATAGAAAGACAACAACAAAAACTGAGAGACTATTTTGCGTAGAAACGGACGGACGGAAGGACAGACGGACGGAAAGACGGACATGACTAGATCGACTCTTCTAGTGATACTGATCAAGAATATATATACTTTATAGGGTCGGAAATGTCTCCTTCACTGCGTTGCAAACTTCTGACTGAAATTATAATACCCTCTGCAAGGGTATAATAAAAACACACCAATAAATAGCGAAAAAACGCTGGCAGCAATGCCAAACAACATGGGCTCACTTCCCTAACAAATCTAGTAACAAATACAAAGATTTAAATAAATTAAACTAAATAACAATGCCTGCGGGTACTTTATTGAAAAGTGCCAAAAGCAAGCCAGTGAGTCAAAGTCGTGTACAACACCAACAACAAGTGCAATGTCGCCGCCCGCTACTGAGAGAGCTCGGTCTCTTTCGCCAGCACTATTTACATCAGCTTGTGCGCTCACTAATACGGTGCACTCAATAACAACTGTCGCATCGACTACAACAACAACAACTTCAAAATCGACCAACGTGTGGCCGATTTTGGCATCGCGAGCAATACTCGCTTCTGCTGCAGAGCTCTCACAATCTACGCTTGTACAGACTGGGATCGATCGGTATATACAAATAAAAAGAAACTCTGTCCGCAAAAAGCTAAAAAAGCAAATTTGCCTAAACTTACGAAAACTTCAAACAACACCACTAAGGCAATTTCTGAAAACAAATTTGGCATACTTGGCGAGATCGAAAAAGATGATTGTTCAGATCTAGTTAATAAACTTAAGCAAACAATTGGGCAAAAAAAAACTTTTATATTGTCAACAAACAAACTTCCTGGACAGTGAGCGTGTAAATTATTACACATACTAAATCAAAAGTAGCAAAGGACTTCAAGGGGTAATAAATGGTATCGAGTCAACCGTCCCGGCAGTTGATATAGCTGAAGGACTTAAAGAATATGGTTTTGACGTTAAAAACGTAATGAACATAACGAATAGGGCAAAAATTCCTCAGCCACTCTTCAAGATTGAACTCAAACCAGACGCGACTACTCTGAAGAAAAACGCAGTGCACCCCATATACAAACTGCAATACCTACTCTATTCTTCGATAACCGTAGAGGAGCCGCATAAACGAAACGGCCCGGTACAGTGTACAAACCGCCAGGAGTTTGGGCACACAAAAAGTTATTGCACTTTGCGACCAGTCTGTGTTGCCTGTGGCGACCTGCACTGTATAGAAATTGCACGGGTAAGAAAGAAGACCCAGCACTGAGAAAATGCAGCAACTATGGTGGAAACCTCACTGCTAACCCGTCTATAAAGAGATCAAGAGTCGGCTCAACCAGAGGCGCCAACAACCAAACTCCGCCCAACAGGTTGCTCAGCCAAATTTGTTACATTCCTTCGCAAACCACTCATGGAGTTACTTTTGCGGCTGCCCTTCGGTACCCTGGATTGTCGCATACAAGAACCGCTCAACCCGAAACATTACAGCCCCACCCGCCTATACCAAAACCAAAATATACTCCGCTTCCAGAGCAAAACGCTCGAAGACCAACTTAACCTTATAACCAACAAAACCAGACTTACACTCCACAAATACAAAACAGCATCTAAGCTACTTTAGGTACACTCACGAAACAAAGTCAACTTAAACAGATCCCTTAAGAATATGCTTTTGGAACGCTAACGGTGCTTCGCAGCACAGACTTTAACTTCTACAGTTCTTAAACACCCAGGACACCGATATCATGCTCCTCTCAGAAACGCACCTAACCAATAAAAACCATTTCTATCTCACTGGCTACCACCCAGACGGCAAAGCTCACGGAGGCACCGGAATCCTTATTAAACAGCGCATTGAAATCACCCTCTGGAAGCGTTTGCTTACAATCACATACAGGCCACATCCCTACCAATCAACATAACCAGCGGTCTGGCTCCCGCTACCCAGCCACTAATCAAAGTTTTAATGAAGCTTGTCGGAAGTTTTCTAAAGCTTTACTAACTGAAAAGAACGTGCCTATATAGCGAAACTTTCGCCCACCAGCAACAGATTTCCACTCTGGAGAGCGCACCCAAACATTCAACCACCAATAGAATCCGATTTTCCAATTCGATCACCAACAGGTGAATCAGATTTCCAATTCACTTTACCAAACATCTCACCAGCGGAGCCTTCCTCCACAATAATTATTGAAACAAGCACAATCATAAAAGCCATTGCAGAACAGATGAATCCAAAAAAAGCCCCAGGCCATGATTTAATTTCGCCTAAAATATTAATTGAATTGCCTCTATGTGCAGTCAAAAGCATAACCATGAGGCTGTTTTCCCATACAATGGAAAAAGCCTGTTATTACAATGATAACAAAACCAGGCAAAGACAAATCCCAACCTTCGTCCTACAGGCCCATTAGCCTCCTTCCGTGCCTATCAAAGCTTTTTGAAAAACTGGTTTTGTGCCACCTCAAAACACACCTTTAAAACGACAGAGCGATCCCCCTACATCAGTTAGGCTACAGGGAAAAGCACGGAACTACCGAACAGGTAAATCGCATAACAGCTGAAATACGCACAGCGTTTGAACGCAGGGAATACTTCAAATTACTTGAATCTTACCTTAAAGACAACCACAAAATCGAAGCCGGAGTACCCCAAGGTAGTGTGCTCGGACCGATCTTGTATGTCCTATACACGGCTGACATTCCCACAAGCAGTCAGACAACTCTATCCACCTTTGCTGATGACACAGCTATGACCAGTCGTTTAAAATGTCCAGAAACAGCAACATCGTATTTAAAAAAACCACCTGTGGGCCGTAGAAAAATAGCTGGCATATTGGCGCATACAAGTCAACGAACAAAAATGCAAACATATTACGTTTACACTCAATCGGGCAACCTGCCCAACACTGGCCCTAAACAACAGACAAATCCCCCGAGTCGACGAAGTCATTGTAATTATTAAGTGTAAACAGAACAAAAACTGAACAAACCTTTGAAAGACTTTTGGAAAAAGCTAATGAATTTAGTGACATAATACAAATCCGATATCTAGTAGAAAAACTTAAAAGAGAAATCAATGGAATAACTTTAGCAAAACGAAGTAAGAGAGGTTCAATATTATAGGACCAGGTTATAAATACCTATTCGGACACCGATTTAAACATGGTGATCGATGTCATAAATAATGGAATTAAGGTAATCTATAAATTAAAGGCAGACGGAGAAAGGGAACAACAAGTCAGCGTTTTAATATTTAGTTTGCAACATTTTACAGAATATGTAGAAGATATTGAATTAGGGATGCAGCTGACAAGATTAGGTTTATTCAATCCAAAATTATTAAAACATGATTATTTGAAAACCGTGAGCCCTGAGAAATTGTTGAAAATCAAAACCTTCATTTGGCTTAAAACAGACACAAATAATAGTTATATCTCCCGTTTTTGAAATTATTCCTTATCCCGATGAAAATAAAAATATTTTAATAGAAAATATATTCGACAAATATTTCTTATATGACAATAAAGTATTTAACAAAGAAACAGAAAAAATTGTATTTGACGAATGTATAAATGGAATAATTAAGCAAGAAAATACTGAATGCAATTATACCAAAAAATATAAAAATTTCCAATCGAACCAAATATTTTATTGACATAGAATATCCCTAAAGCATTATTAAATAAAAATTGTACTAATAAATAAACTTCTATAGTTGGAAATAACCTTGTTAAAATCACTTTTTCAACTACAATATTAGATTACACACAGAGCGTTTACGTAAATAATAATGTAAATATATTCAAACAAAGGAAATAAAAGAATCACACACAAAATATTATAATGTGTTCAGGCCACGAAGAAGCACCCGGTATCCCCGGCTTTCCGCTCTCCCCATCTGCTCTCCGCTCTCACCCAGCTTCCCTTTTCCCCACCACGAAGTCTCCATGAAGTCTCCACTGCGCTCTCAATAGCATTAGAATAAGTTAGAATAGTTAGTTCGATTTTTATAGTGAATAAAAGTGGTTGCGCCCACACCCCTACCAAACACCGAAACACCTACGACTCGTCATTCAACTACAGGACCTGTGCACCTTCCAGGATCTTCCAGAGGACTCGGCCATCCCCCTCTACGTTCATTTTTGGTCCGTCAGCCGGATATTTTTCTTTTGGACCCCGCTTCGGTGGCTCGATCCTCTTCAACATACAACAGCAAGATAAGTACGAAATAAATTATTAATTGCCGGTCTCCAGTAAGTGTTTCGAACATACAATTTCGTCTTACTTTCTGGATGATATTCATGTCAAATCAAATTCCGATTTCAATCCGACATTACGGCAATCAATAACTTCAAATTTGTGTGCGGCCATCTTAATCGTTCCCCCCTTTGTGCATATTAATGTACAAAAATTCTAAGTCCAGTTGGCCGTGCATCATTCATACATCAACCTGCAATTTTCCAAAAAATTCCTACGAATAATTTTACAAACTCCTAAATTAAAAAAAAGTGTTAATTTTTTGCGCGTGCCACAGTGAAAAAATATAACCATTTTCAATTAAAGTGTTCCGGCAATATTGGCCCCCATTCGTTTTTGTTCTTTTTCACTGTGTAGAGCCTCCGCTCACAAAGTTACATTTTACATTCACATTTACATACATTCTACAGTCCACTTATCTCCAAAACAAAAAAATCACAATTACAAACAATACACATACCCGCCGGCAAGAAATATTAACTATGTTTCACCTCTCCTGGTAAAAAATTACATGCAACCATACATTTACATTTTTCCCGTCGGCGCTGCAAATAAAATACAAAATTGTCCAATCGCATTTTTTACTTACCTATTACTCTCTGATCTACCTACATTTTAGTCTCTGAGCGAAAATACATATTTGCAGAGGCTTCAGACTTACATATTTTTTCTCTGAGCGAGCACACATACTAACAGAAGCTTCATACTTACATATTTTTCTCTGAGCGAGTGTACAAGTAAGTTATTTATGGGTTTACTGCAGTTGGTACCTCGCTGCAGTCCTGTTGTTGATCGCCGGTTTGGTCGATTTACGTTGGTATGAGGATGGTGGTTCTGCGTAGCCCTTGTAGGTAGGTGGACGGTCGTCCGGTTCACGTTGATACGGGGATGGTGATTCCTTGTATCTCCTGTAGGTAGGTGGCCGGTTGGCCGGCGGTCAGCTTTCGTCCACTGAAGAGTTATGACGATTACGCTGGAAGGGTAACTGCCCTCCGTTCACTACTGGCCTAGAGACTCAGTCCGTGTTCAAATAATAAATTGTTTAACGGCGGTTGCCGGAGTTCGTTTTATGAGCGATGTGCTCTTTATTGGATTCAAATCAAAACTGAAACTTAAAGCTAACATAATTGAACTTCATAGCGGCCACTCCAATGGGCAGTGCTTGCCGGCTATGCACGAGCATCCGGCCAGACGCTGTGTCAGCAGTTTGGCCGGCGCGATGTTTACGTAAACTGTGGTCAACAACTTTGGTTTTGCTGGCCACAGTTAACTACTCCCCCTTTTAAGTTAAGGCCGCCCTCGGTCGATCCTAAATCTGCAATCACTTCTTTTATTTGGATGGCAGATCTTTTTGCCTTACTAAGTCGCTGATAAGTAAGACCAATGCAGATGAGTGCACAGCATATTGTTCCTACAATAATTGCTGCGAGATACATTTGATTGTCGTCAATTTCGTCTCGGAACTCCTTGATAAACTCCAAGTTTTGTTCACTCAATCGGTGAAGGTACGGGAGGCTGAGAACATCTTGGTTGGCAGTGATGTTCAACAGGGGGGAGCTGGCTGCCCCTGGAGTTCGGTTCTGGGCGTTAGCGTGATTGATGAAGAGGGTTTCATTTATTATGGCTTGTTTATCGAAGGTGATAAGGTGAGTGCGATGTATCCAAACTTCTGTCCCATTGTCCACTCGAACATTGGCAGACCTGTCGTTGATGATCACGATCCCTTCGTCCACGTATGTGATTGGGTGCAGGTCGCTCTGTTGTGTTCGGCAATACGCCATCCCACCAGCATGCAGTTCTTTGGCGCATGAACTCTCTGCCAAACGGCAGAAGGTGGCTCCCGGTGACACGGAGCAGTTTTTAATGGCGTAAATTTCTCCGCCGCATTCTGCTATAATGTTTTCTGTTATCTGCAGCATTGTCTCACTGTGAGCGACTGGAAAAATAGTTATCTTCTTGCATGCTAATTTTACTTTGGGAAATTTTATGATAAAATGTAAAACGTTAACGGACTGCAGAACCTTCACGGACGAAACAGACAAAAGATCCCCTATGGGAGTGTTGGTGGGTTCCTCAAGCCAAACTGATTTTAAGTCTTCATGGTCTAAAATGTTCGGACTAACAATATTAATTTTGGCAAGGGTTATTGCAAGCATTAAATTCGGTAATTCCATCATCAACATTCTGTTTCTTGCAAGTAGTGTCTCATATAGGTGTCCAGTGTCTACTTGTGAATTTTTGGCGGATCTCAGAATTTGATTCACGGTCGATGTTAGCTGATTAATTTGATTTTGAATTTTATTGTTTATTTGAATTTGCCTATTGCTTGACTCAACTAGCTTCATTTCGGTGAATCTGATTTTCTCTAAATCACCTGCATCTGGTGTCCCTGCTACGACCTTTAGCGCTGACCCTAAGAAATCTAGACTCCTAGCTACTCGATGATGAACGCCCAACGACTCCAACAAGTCCTGGAGGTGGGCGGTATGGGCACTTGCTTCACATTTTCCTGGGCCGATCTATGGGCCCTATTATGCTCAGCTGTGATAATTTCTCGCCTCTCATCAACTGCAAAAATGTCTGTTACTCGGTTTTTGCAGTGCCAGAATTTTGTTGCTGGAAATTGTCGAACCAGCTGGTCCTGTATCATGGCCAACGTGTGTAGGTCACAATGGATGGCGTTTACGCCATTAGGAACGATAATATCTGCGATTTCTCTGAGCAATGATTCTTTGCAAGAGAAGCTAATTAAGTGACGCCTTTTGTTCCCAAACAGTATGAAGCTGCGTTTCAATGGGGAGCGCGCCTCTTCGAGAACCAATTGGTTCTGGAAGCAATTCAGTGGTTTGTCCGTAGAATCAATGGTGTGGGTCAGGGAGAGTTCGCTGTGTATCGTGGCTATGCATGATTCAGCTTCCTGCTCATCCATGGTATTGAGTTGTTGTCTGGACAGCGCGTCCGCGACCAAGTTCTCTTTGCCAGGCTCATAAAAAATACGCGCACCTGACTCATCGATGCGCGCCTTCCATCTCTTGATTTTAGCGTTCGGATTTGACTCCGAGACCGCAAAGGTCAAGGGCTGATGATCAGTAAAGATATTTATGTCTTTTACTGCGTACAGATAGTGCCGTAATTTGGCTAATGCCCAAATAATAGCTAACAATTCCCTTTCATTTGTAGCATAATTTCTTTCCCTGTCTTTCAATGTCCTTGAGATCATTGTTATAGGACGACCCTCTTGGGACAATACTGCGCCAATGCCATAGGCCGATGCATCTGTCGTTAGATCAAATGCTTTTTTAAAGTCGGGGTATCTTAGCATGACGTCTTCAGATGCCAAGATATTTCGCAGCTTCTGAAACGCTTGTTGCTGCGCCTCAGAGAACTGGACCGAAATGTTCCGTGACCTATGTCTACTAACCGTTCCGTTTTCCCCTTTCAAGATTTCCGAAATGGGTCTTGCTATTGCTGCAAAGTCCTTTATGAAACATCTGTAGTAGCTCGCCAGGCCAAGGAATGATCTGACTTCAAACACGGATTTTGGTTCCGGGAAGTCTTTAATGGCTTTGACCTTCTCTGGGTCAGTTGTTGCACCATTGCTGGTGACTATGAATCCCAAAAAGCTTACGCTCTTTTTAAAGAAGCGTGATTTTTCCACAGACACCCTCATGTTTACTTCGTAGAGGTTCTTTAGAACCCAATCTACGTGTGTGACATGTGATTCTTCATTTTCAGAAAAAATAATCACATCATCCACGTACACGTGACAAAATTTGCCGATTTGCTCTCGCAAAATGTCGTCGATTGTCCTTTGAAAAATGCTGGCAGCATTTTTCAGACCAAAAGGGAGTCTGCGAAATTCATATTTCCCTCCGTTTACCGAAAAGGAAGTTTTTTCGCGATCACGCTCTGCGAGTATGATCTGGTGGTATCCTGACTTAAGGTCCAAAGTTGTAAAATATTTGGCCTTGCCTAGGTTTCCCAATATCATGGAGATATTTGGCATGGGGTACTTGTCAGGTACCGTTCTTTCATTTAGCTTGCGAAAGTCAATAACTAGTCGCATGTTTTTGTTGCCCATTTCATCAGTGCCCTTCTTGTCCACTACCCATATTGGGATGTTGTATGGAGACACTGATTTTTGGATTATGCCATTGTCCAATAAATTTTGGATTTCCTTGTTAACAAAATCGGCCGCCCCCATGGGGTACGGATACAGTTTTGCATAAATAGGTTCTTCATCCATTGTTCTTATTGTGGCTACTACTGAAGTGTTATATGGTAGTGCCTCATTGGGGTCTGCAAATGCCCTTTTTCTGCTTTTAAGCATTTTTATAAAGGCATCTTTGATCACAGGGGGTGCATCAGAGCAATCTACGTTAGTAAAATTGACATCAGCACAGGTATGGAAAGAAATTTCTTCGATTTCCGTACCCCATTTAAGACTCCCAGATTTTAAGCAAAGCGATGCCCCAGCCTGTGTTAACAGGTCGAGGCCGATTATCCCATCGAACGTTGATAGGTCCGATAGAATAAAGAATGTTGCTTTTATATTGAAAATTGAGACAAGGCATTTATGTGTTATTTGTGTTGCGCCATGGATTGAATGAATATTGAAAGGGGCTTCTACCGGGCGGACGCCTTTTAGCCCCTTGTAAGGTCTAATAAAATTTTTAGACGCGCCCGTATCTATGAGGAATTTCATGGAAGCCCCCGCTACTCTTCGTCTGAGGACGGGTAGCAGGGATTTTCCCCTAAAAAATTGATGGCATCCGAATCGTAATCTTCAATGGCATCGTCATCAACTTTTGCCGCTGCACTGGAGGCTGCGCTAGAATAATTTTTGTCGACCTGCTCGCCGCTTTGAGCGACATGATTAACTCTTTGTCTTTTAATAGGGCCTGAACGGCCGGACGTAGCCGGCCTCCCGTTTTGGTAAGCCTGTGCTTGGGTCGGTTGTACAATTCTAGAAACGGATGCGTCAACAACCATTGGCTCCGGAGTATTATTTTGCGGTGCAGAGTGCACTTGGGCCTTATGTGGTTTGCTAAAGTGCGGGTTTTTACCGGCACCAAACTGTTGATTAGGCTGCGGGAAGGGCTTGTCTTGTTGACGATCTTGTGGCTTTGGATTTTGCCGACGATCTTTGTCCTCCTGGCTTCTTGCAAACGTAGTTGCGAAAATATACCTTTCGTGGTTCGATTCCACTTCTTGTGCCAGGGCCAAGGCCGATGGCATGTCTTTCGGCTTTGCCGAGAAAAGCACATCCGTGAGGTTTCGCTGAGGCCTGAAATGAACACGCGTAAAGCGTCGTCGCGGAATTTGGCGCACAAAATTGTTGCCATTGACGTGTCATACGACATATTGACTTTATTTGTCAATAAGGTGAGTTTTTTCTCAACCTCATCGTAATACTGTAGAAGGGTCATGCTACCCTGTCTTAGGGTTCCTAGCTCTTGTTCAATGACATGCATTGGTCGCTTGTCACTGAACGTGAAGTCAAGACGACTTATTATCGCGTCGAAATTTAGTACCGTGCCGAATGAGGACAGCACGGCGTCGGCAGGGCCCCTAATCTTACTTCTAATGATGATAACCGCCTGGTAGTGGCGCGAGCTACCATCATACCGTCTAAAAATATGGTAAGCGGCCGTGGCCGCCTGTCGCCAGGAGACGTATGTTTCCTGTGCACCCGCAAATTCGGGCAAGCATTTTACAGCATCTAAAGGTTCGCTACATTGTATATTATCATCTATTTGAATAGCCGTGTATGTTTTTATTTCTGCTGCCGTTGCTGGTGAAGTATTTATTGCTGCCACCCTGCCAGCCAACTCCTCGATTTGTTGTCTTAACCCCTGCTCTCTTATGTGGTTCTGAACAGCCTGTTCTGTTAGGGCATTATTAACGGCTGCCTGTATAACGGACCTAAGTTGCTCGGGATCCATGACGTTTGTAGGAGGGACGGGGGGCTTGCGTCTTGGGGTTGGGGCGTGGACTTGCCCTATACTCTCGGACTCTGAGTCGCTTGAGTATTGTTTTCTGTTCCTATATTGGAGAAGCGGATCACTCATGGGAAGTCGAATTTAACTGCACAGAAATCCGTGCACGTAAGCAAAAGTGCTGCATGAACAAAGACAAAGTCGAAAGGCTTTGGGGGTCGTATTTCCTTTTAGTTTATCTGCTCTTGTCAAATTGTAAATTATAAAATTCTAAATACGGAAATTCTCCAAAAATTCACTTCGCACTCGTTTATTTATTTATTTGATTTTCCTCTTTTCTTTTGTTGTTACAAGAATTAAATGGGCAGAATTAAATGCTTGTTTTTCTTGAGACAGTGGTCCGAATTATATAGATAACTTTGACTGAAGACATACATATTTTGTGAATTTTTGCAGCTACGTTTTTCCAAGCTTTAGTTTTTTTCGGTGGGGTAATCTGTTACCACTAGTTGAGCGCCAGTAAGTTATTTATGGGTTTACTGCAGTTGGTACCTCGCTGCAGTCCCGTTGTTGATCGCCGGTTTGGTCGATTTACGTTGGTATGAGGATGGTGGTTCTGCGTAGCCCTTGTAGGTAGGTGGACGGTCGTCCGGTTCACGTTGATACGGGGATGGTGATTCCTTGTATCTCCTGTAGGTAGGTGGCCGGTTGGCCGGCGGTCAGCTTTCGTCCACTGAAGAGTTATGACGATTACGCTGGAAGGGTAACTGCCCTCCGTTCACTACTGGCCTAGAGACTCAGTCAGTGTTCAAATAATAAATTGTTTAACGGCGGTTGCCGGAGTTCGTTTTATGAGCGATGTGCTCTGTATTGGATTCAAATCAAAACTGAAACTTAAAGCTAACATAATTGAACTTCATAGCGGCCACTCCAATGGGCAGTGCTTGCCGGCTATGCACGAGCATCCGGCCAGACGCTGTGTCAGCAGTTTGGCCGGCGCGATGTTTACGTAAACTGCGGTCAACAACTTTGGTTTTGCTGGCCACAGTTAACTTACATATTTACAGAGGCTTCATACTTACATATTTTACTCTGAGCGAAAATACACATTTACAGTGCAGCCTCTTACATATGGTTATTTGACCAAAATACATATATGAATATTTGATTTCAGCTATTCTTGGGAGGAGGTGCAGAAAGAAACAGGTGGCTTATGCACAAAATCAATATTTGTTTTTTTTTTCTCGTCTGGGTAATTGAAAAATTCCAATTCCAGTTCCAACATTTCGGAAAAGTCAGAGTCCATAAAAACTCAAAAACTCAATTTTTTCAAGTAGCGTGCCCCATTCCAATCGTTCCACACACATACAATTCCGCATATTTGTTTTTTTTTTCTCGTCTGGTTAATTGAAAATTTCCAATTCCAACATTCCGGAAAAGCCCTAATCCATAAAAACTTCGCAATACTATTTTTTCAACTCGTTCCACACACCTACAAATCTGTTTTTTTCACATCCAAACTGACACAACTAAAAAATACCATTTTCAAGTAGCGTGATCCATTCCAATCGTTCCACACACCTACAATTCCGCATTTTTTTCATCCAAACTGACACAAACATAGTGTGGCGAGATCCACAGCTATTCGCGAGCGTTTTTTGGTCTTAGTATGCCCGGTGGAGACGATAAGAAAAAGGTATCTGCTTCCCCCTTGAGCAAAACCAAGTCCACGCTCTCGCCGCTGGCAACCAAAAGCTCCAAGAGCCCACCAAGCATCGTGGTGAAGCCGGCTACGCCAAAAACTCCAAGTTCATTAAGTCCAAACGCCAAACCCGCTACTTCCAGTTCAAGGGTGACTCGATCCATACAAAAGATGGCTTCAACTGCTTACGAGTTAGCTTTAAATAAGTTCATTGCGGTCTCAGATCGTCTAAGCGATCTCGAAAGCAGAACCAACACTCCTGGGAACGAAACTCCAAGCGTTTCCATGCTCCAAATCCGTCGGGAGCAAGTCCGAGTGTTATGGGACAAGGTGGAGAAAGAGTTCGACGTATGCTCAGAGTGCATTACGGCAGCAGGCGAGGATGCAGCTTCCACATTGCCCATTCTCAAGTCAAAGTATAACTACTGTTATACAGTGTATGAGAGATACGCCGCTCAGCTCACAGATATAATCCAACAGGGCACAGCTCCGCCAGCTCAAGCTCAAGCCCCTGCCCAGAACTATATCTCCTCTGGCTGTCGGCTGCCTCCGTGCGACACAGAGGTTTTCTCAGGCGATTACCTACGCTGGCCCACTTTCCGGGACCTTTTTACAGCGATATATATAAATAATCCAAGGCTCACGCCTGTGGAAAAGCTGTTCCACTTAAACGCTAAAACGAGCGGTGACGCGCATGCCATAATCGCAAATTCCCCTCTCACCAACGATGGCTTTCGCTCAGCTTGGGATAACCTAACTGAGCGGTTCGACAACAAGCGATTGCTAGTAAATAGCCAGCTTAAAATCCTCTTCAATCTCCAGTCGATTTCGCAAGAATCTGGGGCAGCTCTAAAGGAACTGCAAACTACGATTCAAGGCTGTCTGAACGCCTTGGAACTGTCCGGAATCCTGATTACAGATTGGGACTGCATTCTTGTCTATATGTGTTCGTCAAAGCTCCCCAAGCTTACACTTTCCTTATGGGAGCAGTCCTTGCACGATAAAGCCGCAATTCCAAAATGGGTTGACCTGAACACCTTTCTCACTGAGCGCCATCGAACCCTCGAGGCCATAGATGACGTACGACCTTCTGGGTCAAGTCATTCGCAGTCCAAAGCAACGAACGCTAGCGGGTATTTAAGCAGAATAAATTCTTATGAGACTAAGATAGTTCCGAAACCGAGACGTTGCGATCTGTGCTCAAGGGAAAGCCACCCTATACGCACTTGTCCACGTTTCCTCCAAATGACAGTAGACGAGCGGGCCGCCTATATCCGAAACAAGCAATTGTGCTTGAACTGCTTTGCCCGAGGGCACCAGCTTCGGGACTGCACAAGCGCCCACAGCTGCTTCACCTGCCGCAGTCGCCACCATACGCTGCTGCACCGAAGCAACCCTTTTGCCAGCCCTCCAAGTCGGCCTGATGTTCCCATGTCACGACCAGCAACTTCGACAGAAGGCTCAGCCGCTTCCGATGACCAGTCGGGAGTGCAAGTCTGTTTTGCGTCAGGTGCAAGATCGGTTCTGCTGGGGACAGCCATCATAAATATTTGCCACCTGGGTTCGAATTTCCAAGCTCGTGCCCTTATCGACTCAGGATCCGAAGCAACATTTGTGACAGAGCGTCTGTTCAATCTTTTCAAATTACCCTTCCAAGTCGTCCAAGCCCAAGTCTCAGGCTTAAATCAGACAGTGTCCGCCCTGTCCAAGAAGCTCTGTCATTTTACAATCAGATCTCCAAGTAGGCCCGCTCTGCAGTTAGAGACGTCAGCCTATGTCCTTCCTCAACTAGCAGGGAATCTGCCTTCCTACCCAATTCCGCAAGACTTTCTTCGAAATCTTCCCGATTTACCATAAGCGGATCCGAAGTTTTATGAGAGCGCACAGATAGATGTTCTGATAGGAGCCGACATTCTGCCTTCGGTTCTCCTAAATGGGGCAAAAACCAACATCTGTGGCTCCCTCCTTGGACAAGAAACAATTTTCGGGTGGGTGCTCACTGGGCCAGTATCCGCTTCCACCCAGAGTCAGATTGCCACCTTCTCTACGCAAATTTCCCAAGCGTACGACAATAGCTTAGATAAAATCCTCACCAAATTCTGGGAGGTGGAGGATCTACAAATAAAGTTGGTAAAGGAATCCGATTCCGTCTGCGAAGATAATTTTCTCCGAACGACCACGAGAGATGCGAACGGCAGATACGTCGTAACCCTACCTTTTCGCGACCCGGAACATCCAGGGTCAGGGCTAGGGTACTCCAGGTCGTTTGCGTTATCTCAATTTTTGAGAAACGAGCAACGCTTAAAAAGAGACATTCCGCTAAAGATACGATACAACTCAGTGATTCAAGAATATCTGGATATGAACCATATGAGAGAGGTCTTTCCTACCCACGATTTCGCCAGCTAATACCTTCCACATCATGCCGTACTTAAGCCTGAGAGCACTACTACAAAGCTGCGCGTAGTATTCAACGCATCCAGTCCTTCTGCGAATTGGGCCAGTTTAAATGATATCCTTCATGCTGGCCCAGTCTTACAGTCCGACCTTACCATTCAAATCCTAAAGTGGCGGTACTTTCAATACGTGTTTAGCGCCGATATTGAAAAGATGTATCGGCAGATCTGGGTAGATCCGAAGCACACGCCTTTCCAGCGGATATTGTTCCGTAATCCTGATGGGGACATCCGAGAGTTCGAGTTGAAAACGGTCACCTTTGGAGTCAATTGCGCTCCGTACCTGGCCATTCGCGTGCTTCAACAACTGGCAACTGACGTACAACACAGCCATCCTAAAGCGAGTGATGTCATTCGTCATTTTATGTATGTAGATGATATCCTAGCTGGCGCCGACTCTAAAGAAGACGCTCGGCTCTCGATTCAAGAGCTACAAAGTGCCCTCAACTCCGCTGGGTTTCCATTGAGAAAATGGACGTCCAATCATAAGGATATTTTGGCTCACATTCCGAGTGACCATCTCCTGCGCTCCGATTTTCTGGAGATCGATGCCGAAAGCACGGCAAAAACGCTCGGTGTCCGTTGGAAAGCCACATCTGATGAATATTTCTTTGTTCCGCCCGAATTATCCGATGAATCGTCCCTTACAGAACGCCAGGTTCTGTCACAAATTGCCAAATTGTTTGACCCTGCAGGGTGGCTCGCGCCCTTCGTAGTGCGTGCAAAAATCTTCATGCAGGAGATTTGGCTGCAGGACCTGGGGTGGGACGACGAACTTCCAAGTGATCTGTGTCTGAGATGGCAGAGCTTTCTACAAAGCTATTCTGCCTTAAATCGAATCCGCATTCCAAGGTGGGTCTCCTTCCGACCAGAATTCAGAGTCGAGCATCACGGTTTTTGTGACGCGTCTCAAACGGCATACGGTGCTGCGATCTATGTACGAGTGGAAGTGGGGCATACGACTATGGTGCACCTTCTCACTGCAAAGACGCGAGTTGCGCCGGTAAAAACGGTATCGCTTCCCAGATTAGAGCTTTGCGGGGCCTTGTTACTGGCTGAAATGGCAGCAAGTGTTCTTCCGAGTATGCCAATACTCACACCCGAACTCTTCTGCTGGACAGACTCCACCATTGTGCACGCATGGTTAAACAAGCCAGCCTGCCATTGGACTACTTTTGTTGCCAATAGGGTGACCAAGATTACCCAGTCTACAAAGGCCGAGAAGTGGTCGCATGTTCAATCCGAACACAATCCCGCAGACCTGGCCAGTAGAGGGGTAGCACTTCAGGAATTGGTCGACAATCCTCTTTGGTGGCATGGTCCCGCATGGTTGCAAAAGCCACGCAGCCAATGGCCAAGTCAGGGCGACAATTCCCCAGCGACCGAGCTAGAGAAACGTCCCCTTAAGTCCCACGTCGCAACTATTCCGTCTGAAGATTTCCTTGACCGTTTTTCCAAGTTCGACAAAGCACTGCGGGTTCTCGCTTATGTCAATCGTTTCATCCAGCGATGCAAAAAACAAGCAACACCCTCTGATAAGCACCTGCTAGCGGCGGAAATTTCCTCCGCGGAACGACTACTTATTCTGAATACTTAGCGCAGAGACTTCTCCCATGATTATCACTGCTTAAGTGAAAAGCGCTCTGTGCCTTCTTCAAGTTCTATCCTGAGCATGAACCCGTTCATAACGGCATCCAGTTATCCTTCCATATAGCTGCCCACTTTCTCGCCTACTTGTCCAGTTCACTCATCGCATAACCCTCCATGGCGGCAACCAGTTAATGGTACGCCTCATTCGGTCAAGATACTGGATACCAAACTAAAGAACTTAGTAAAGGCAATGGTAAACTCCTGCAAGGTATGCGTGAACTACAAGAAAAGGCTACAAACACAGTTGATGGGCACTTTGCCGAAAAACCGTGCGTCGTTCTCCCGACCATTTACGTACACGGGAATGGACTTCGCCGGCCCATTCGAAATTAAAAATTATACCGGAAGAGCGTGTCTCATAACAAAAGGATATGTGTTAGTGTTCGTTTGTTTTTCCACCAAGGCCATCCACTTAGAGCCTACCTCTGATCTCACGACCGAGAAGTTTCTCGCCGCTTTCGCTCGCTTCGTTTCCCGGAGAGGGTGTCCTCGACAAGTCCAGTCTGACAACGGAAAAACCTGCGTTGGCGCTGCCGCCTTGCTTTCTCGCGACTTCCTTCAGGCTGTAAAAGAGTCTGTGACAGATGCCTATGGTCATCAGCAGCTCACCTGGCAATTTATACCTCCGGGAGCCCCTCACATGGGAGGCCTATGGGAAGCTGGTGTTTAAAGCTTTAAAACACTGTTCTATAAGTCCACAGCCACTCGAAAATATACTTTCGAAGAGCTTTCGACGCTTCTGGCAAAAATTGAAGCTTGCCTAAATTCCAGGCCACTCTCCCCTATGTCCGAAGACCCTACCGAACTCTTGGCCCTGACACCAGGTCATTTTCTTGTTGGAGGACCTCTCCTGTCTACCGTGGAACCAGAAGTCAAAGGGGACACCAGGTCTATGATCAACCGCTGGCAGCATCTAAAGGCTCTCCATCAACAGTTTCGTATGCGATGGAAGGAAGAATACCTTAAAGAACTTCACAAGCGCAATAAGTGGCAGGCCCCCGCGAAGAATCTTCACGTCGGCGACATGGTTGTCATAAAGGACGAGAATTTGCCTTCCAACGAGTGGCGGCTCGGCAGAATGGACTCTGTCTTCCCAGGAGCCGATGGCAATGTCCGTGTAGTGGACATCCGCACGGCACGCGGGGTTGTCAAACGTCCAATCACCAAAGTCGTACTTCTGCCTGTGGAGCCTTCAAAACTTCCACAATAAATTGGCCCACATTTTTGTAGTCCTAAGTTGTTATCCACAATTCCTAATATGATTTCCCTTTATTCACCTTCATTCATCCATGATCTAGATCAGAAAAATGGCTCCACGAACACGCACCGAAGAACCCCTGGACGGCAGACGTACTCGAGGTATTAAATCCTACCGTTGCCGAGTCTGCAAGGAAGTCCATCCTCTACGGAAGTGTAGCAGGTTTCTGAAGCTGAGCGCTGAGAAGCGGTTTCGTGCAGTCTTGGTAAACAAGTATTGCTCGAACTGTCTTGCCCACGACCACTCGAAAGCTGACATGTCGCAGTGGAAAATGCAAGAAGTGCCAACGGAACCACCACACGCTGCTGCATATGCATGAGCGGTCTAATTCTGGGCAGCGTTCGCGCCGGCAAAATCCGCCAAATCGCCCGACGCCTACGTCAAGGCAGCGCTCAGCCTCCCCTACACCAGCTCCGTCGCTTTCATCGCTGCTACAACGTCACAGCGTCAACGTCCTTCCGACTGCTTCGGTGATGGTGAAGACCGGAAGCAAGACTTTCGAGACCGCAGCTTTAATCGACCCTTGCACACCAGTGAGCTGCATCGACGCTTCTCGGGCCGCCGCATTTCGGTTGCCAACGACCAGTGTTGGTGACGACAAGGTGTGCAACGCGACGATACAGTCCAAATGCGGGACGACCAAGATGGAGGTGGTGTTCAAAGTCGAGCCCAAGGTGGGCATTCGCACATCGACTCGGACACTCAACGACGCCGTCCGTACCAAATTTAAGGGCATACAGCTCGCGGATGAGCGGTTCTATCTTCCCGCCACAATTTCTGTCATTCTTGGGGCGGACGTGTACCCCAAGGTGATCCAGTCGGGGTTCCTGATGGTCGACGAAGGACTGCCGGTCGCCCAGAAGACGGTTTTTGGGTGGATCATTTCCGGCGTCCTGCCACCAACCTTAGAAGCCATCTTCTTTTGCAACGCTAGCGATTGCAAGGGGGCGGAATGTTCAGGCCACGAAGGAGCACCCGGTATTCCCGGCTTTCCGCTCTCCCCATCTGCTCTCCGCTCTCACCCAGCTTCCCTTTTCCCCACCACGAAGTCTCCATGAAGTCTCCACTGCGCTCTCAATAGCATTAGAATTAGTTAGAATAGTTAGTTCGATTTTCATAGTGAATAAAAGTGGTTGCGCCCACACCCCTACCAAACACCGAAACACCTACGACTCGTCATTCAACTACAGGACCTGTGCACCTTCCAGGATCCCCTAGAGGACTCGGCCATCCCCCTCTACGTTCATAATGTATTCCAAATAATCACTTTAACAACTTTTGTAATCATTATTATAAGCATTTTATTGTACTTACTGTATACATTTTAGAGCATACAAAGAAAACTTATTGTAAAATATGTAAAATGAAAGGAAGAAACACAAAAAAGTGCAAAAATTGCAAACGATCAAACCAAATTAAACCAAGAAGAAAATGTTATGTTATATCCAACCCTATCCACCCGAGGACAGGCCAAATCCAAGGAATGGGGACAATCCCCACATAACTCTATGCACATGTCCACACGCCCACACACACTTACAAACTTAGTACCCCAATCAGCCAATATCTAATTGCAAATGTACCCAAACCTTAGATAAAACATCCATAACGAATCAAATAACATTTTCAGTTCGTTCCCACACTTTCGGACCCTCAATGGAAAATTACCATGGGAACGAATCCCCAAGATTCTAGACTAAACAATCGTATTGAGTAGCTGGTGCATTATCAATCTACAATCCAAAGGGCAATTAGAAAATACACACAATTAAAGCCAACTCCACTCATGGAAAGCTCTAAAGCTCAAACCCGAGGTATGATCGTCAAAGAAGTTTAAGTTAAGAAGAGAGTTTAGTTTGAGACTTGTCTTAAGACAGTCGGTGTTCTTCCAAAATAAAAATATTTGTAGCCAGTTTAAAAATAAATCAAATAAAGTTTTTTTTTTTTATATTAATATATATTTATTCACCCATGCAGAAACAAAAAAAATGTATACATAAATATTTCCTCAGTCTAACTATAATTACATACATTTCATCTGAAAAAAAAAAACAAAAACAAAATGGGTAATTAGAGCAATATTTAACTTTTCAGAAATCAGTAGTTGTGATACCAAGCTGAGACGTAAAAGAAAATCTTTAAAATAAGTCTTGGTGGAATGCGAGGAACCACGACACAGTAATATATGAGTATCGTAATTTTTCCCATAAACACAGAGATATAATTATTTCAGAATTGACCCCTGGTTTGAGCTCCAAGTAGGTAGGATGACCACATCCGAAATGGTTGGGTGGTAGAAATTGAAATAAATAAAATTGTGAATAAGTATACATTTATATATGCATATTTGGGTTCGGTCAGCTTGAAAAGAAGTAATAAATTAAATCAAAAAGAAGAGTCTCCCGTAACATTTGGAATCGCAGCTATTAGCAACAGTAAGCAGATGGAATGATGTGCGGGTATGACATTACATTGCTCGCCTCATTAATTGACGGATACATTGAAGCTGAAATACAGAGGCAACTATATGGATGCTGCATGCTGGTAATAAGTTCACAGTCACACTTCCTGTTTAACGTTAAATTCGAACTATATTTTTTTTGTTTATTATATTGTGTTTATACCGCTAATATTAACTTTTAAAGGTTTTTAGTTGTTACCTTTAAACTGCCCAAACTGGCTATCTACAAATCTAATAAAATAACTTTTATTATAACTTGCACCAACGTGAAAAAGTTCCGCGTTACTGAATGCCAAGGAGGAGTTCGACCAAAAAAATACCGTTTAAGTCGTGCCAAAAATTAATTAAAATTAATGCAATCGTCGTAAAGTTAACTGGGAAAACTTTTAGTTACAGTGAAAAATTTACAGTGAAAAAACTTGGAAAAACTTCCAGTTAAGTGCAACAAAATCAAAATTACTTCGCAACCAATCAAGTCCAGTAAAGTAAAATCCTTTTAAAATTCGTAACTTGCAAAAAATCTGAACAATTTTTTCGAGTGAAATTATTGTAATTGTATCGTAACTTGAAAAAAACACTAACAATTTTTTCGAGTTAAATTTTTTTTTACAAAAAAAACAACTACACCTGCGAAAATTTAAGAACATTTGCCGGAGATATTACTGGATGGCAAATAACCTGCAACCGCATTCACCACAACCATTCGACAACGCAGGAAAACATTTAAAGAACTTTTAAAAAATATATATAATTAAATATCCGAACCATAAGTTAAATAAAAAAGCTTTATTTTATTTATTTTTAAATTGGTTACACATATTTTTATTTTGGAAGAACAATGACTGTCTTAAGATAAGGCTTAAACTAAACTCTCTTCTTAACTTAAATTTCTTTGACGATCATACCTCGGTTTTGAGCTTTAGAGCTCTCTATGAGTGGAGTTGGCTTTAATTGAGTGAGTTTTCTAATTGCCCTTTGGATTGTTGATTGATAATGCACCAGCTTCTCAATCCGATTATTTAGTCTAGAATTTTGAGGATTTGTTCGCATGGTAATTTTCCATTGAGGATCCGAAAGTGTGGGAACGAACTGATAATGTAATTTGATTCGTTTGGGTTCGGGTACATTTGCAATTAGATATCGGCTGATTGGGGTACTAGGGGTTTTTTTTATTAAGAAAAGCTTAAATATATACAGAAGTAATACAAAAGACAGAGGAGGAAGAAGTAGAAAAGTTCCGTTCCCGCGGGACCGCCGCAAAGCTACACTTCGCGGGACGGATGGCGGTCAGGTTGCCGCTCGTCGTTATTGCTAGTTGCGTCGACTCTGTTCTCGACGCCTTAAGTCCTTCAGGATGCCAGCAGCCAGATTAGCCTACCGCATCCCAATTCCTCTGGTTTTCCAGCATGCAATTTATTACGTTATCCACTGTCAGGAAACGCTCGGGTTTTAATTCAGCTTCGGCTCGGTTCCTCGCGTATAGGGGGCAGATGAAGAATGCGTGCTCCGCGTCTTCGATGCTTGCTGTGCCGCAGTGGTCGCAGCAGGGGTTCGGCTCGTGCTTGAACCTGTACAGGTATTCTTTATAGCATCCGAGCCCGGAGATCATCTGTGTGAGGTAGAAATCTACCTGCCGTGTCTTCTCTGCAGCCAGGGGATTAGGCTGGGGATTAACCTGTGCGTCCACCGTCCTATGTTCGCACTGTTCCACGTCCTTTACCAAGCCTCTATCGTGCTGCTGCGCTGGGTCCTACTTCCAGTACTTCCTGTCCTTCGTTCTGCCGGCTATCACCAGCGCGGCTTCCTCTGATACCGTGCAGAAGCTGCTTGTGATGCGCTGTGCGCAGCGTCTGTAGACAGCTTTGCACTGGCGACTATATTTTGCGGTCTTCATAGCTTCGGCCCATATGGGCGCGGCGTACAGGATGGTCGAGGTCACCACTGTGGCTTCTGCTGTGCTGCTTTGGTCCTCGGGTATTGGCCATCATCCTTGGGATGGTTGCAGTCGATCTGGATGCTAGGTGCTAGGTGGGTCTTGACCGATAACCTGTGATCGATCATTACCCCAAGGTACTTGATTGAGTCGCTTGATGCTATTAAAATTGAACCGACTTGAATTGTTGGCTTCTCAACAATCTTCCTGCTGCTTATGAGCACTGCCTCCGTTTTGTGCTCGGCAAGCGATAGCCCGTTGTCTGCGAGCTAGCTCAAAAGGATGTCTATGGAGAGGCTGCACCTTACCGTGGCGTCTTCGAGGGGTTTCGCTACTGTTACCAGCGCTATGTCGTCCGCAAAGCCCACTACGGTGCATCCTTCGGGTAGTGCCTGGCTTAGGATCCCGTCGTACATGGCGTTCCACAGAATCGGGCCCAGGACTGAGCCTTGAGGTAATCGTCCTGTCACCTGGTTCTCATGCTCTCCGACTGGGGTACTAAGGGTGTATGTGTGTGTGGGCGTGTGGACATGTGCATAGAATTATGTGGGATTTGTGATATGGGACTCCCCCATTTTTTGAATTTGGCCTATCCTCAGATGGTTAGGGTTGGATATAAAATTACTTTTTCTTCTATGTTAATTTGGTTTGGTAGATCGTTTACAATTTCTATCTTTTTTGTGTTTCTTCCTTTGATTTTACATATTTTACAATAAGTTTTCTTGGTACGCTCTTAAATTTATATAATAAGTACAATAAAATGCTTATAATAATGATTACAAAAGTTGTTAAAGTGATTATTTGGAATACATTATAATATTTTGTGTGTGATTCTATTATTTCCTTTGTTTGAATATAAGAAAATGGTTCTAACTTTGTTACATTATTATTTACGTAAACGCTCTGTGTGTTATCTAACATTGTATTTGAAAAAGTGAATTCATCTTATTGTACTGAACAATTAAGGATTTTAACATGGTTATTTCCAACTATAGAAATTTCTTTAATAATACAATTTTGATTTAATACTGTTTTAGGGATATTCAATATTTTGGAAATTTTTATATGTTTTGGTATATTTGAATACTGAATACTGAATATTTTCTTGCTTAATAATAAAAATACAAATACAATTTTTTCTGTTTCTTTGTTAAATACTTTATTGTCATATAAGAAATATTTGTCAAAAATATTTTCTATTAAAATATTATTATTTTCATCGGGATAAGGAATAATTTCAAAAACGGGAGATTTAACTATCTCTGAAGGAATATGGGAAAGAATCAAAATTTCATTTGTGTCTGATTTAAGCCGAGGTTTTTTCTCAAATAATCGTGTTTTAATAATTTTGGATTGAATAAACCAAATCTTTTCAGCTGCATCCCTAATTCAATATCTTCTACATATTCTGTAAAATGTTGTAAATTAAATATTAAAACGCTGACTTGTTGTTCCTTTTCTCCGTCTGACTTTAATTTATTGATTACCTTAATTTCATTATTTATGACATCGATAACCATGTTTAAATCGGTGTTCTTAAAATTAGTGTATACTAAATTATTAATTTATTTATTCCATTGATTTCTCTTTTAAGTTTTTCTACTTGATGTCGGATTTGTATTATGTCACTAAATTCATTACCTTTTTCCAAAAGTCTTTCGAAGGTTTGTTCAGTTTTTGTTATGCTTACACTTAATAATTACACTTACATAATTAATCGGGATATCTATTAATCGTGTTTTAAATACAGGATACCCGTTTTGTGCCCTAATGGGATTTATTTCGATACTCTGACCGATTGATATTGGAATTAAAGTTGTAAATATTATGGAGAAAATCATTGTTTTCATTGAGTTGTTGTTGAGTCCGTCCATTTTCTTCTGCTTGCCTGGAATTATAATCATATTTACTTTTATTAATTTTCTTCCTCTTTTTAAATTTCGATTTATAATGAATAATCTTTCTTCCCCTATTTGTTTCTTCAAAATGTTTTTCGTCTATTCATCTTAAGGTCTTCCTTAATAGACTAGAAATTTTGGACTTTATTAAAGGTGCTTGTCTATATTTTGTATTTATTTCATAATCATTAAGTTTTTCAATAAATTTTTCAATTTTTTTTTTATTTATACGTTTTATTTGTTTATTGAATCTTCTCTAGAAGAGACTTACAATAAGTATTCAAATCTTAACCTATACTGCATTAAATCTGTTAATTGGTTATTGGCCCTAAGTTGGGCAGGAGTGGACGGCCGTTGCGCTGTAACCGAGAGTGGTTACTGAGCCGCCTGAGCTGCCTTGCTAGTTGGTTTGGATGTATTGATAGTCTAGCTTCGTACTTCGCACCTTTACTCTACTGTATTCGTTGGATGATTTCTATGTTGCTACTGCTTGCGTTTCCCCAGAGTTCAGACGTGTACATCCAGGGTGGATTTAAACAAGAGTTTTAAGCAAGTAATTTGAGTTTCAGTGGCAGGGGTGAGCGGGAATTAATGAGCCAGTGGAAACTGTTGGCCATGAGTTTTAGGGAAATCTTCTTCGCTTCAATGTGCTTTTTGCAGGTAAGCCGCCTGTCTAAGTGGATGCCCAGGTATGTGACTTCGTCGACTCGAGGGATTTGTTTGTTATTTGGGGCCAGGTTGGGCAGGTTTCCCGATTGAGTGTAAACATAATATGTTTTCATTTTTGTTCGTTGACTTGTATGCGCCAATATGCCAGCTATTTTTCTACGGCCCACAGGTGGTTTTTTTAAATACGATGTTGCTGTTTCTGGACATTTTGAAAGACTGGTCATAGCTGTGTCATCAGCAAAGGTGGATAGAGTTGTCTGACAAGATCGGTCCGAGCACACTACCTTGGGGTACTCCAGCTTCGATATTGTGGTTGTCGTTAAGGTAAGATTCAAGTAATTTGCAGTATTCCCTGCGTTCAAACGCTGTGCGTATTTCAGCTGTTATGCGATTTACCTGTTCGGTAGTTCCAAAGCTTTTCCCTGTAGCTGAACTGATGTAGGGGGATGGCTCTGTCGTTAAAGGTGTGTTCTGAGGTGGCACAAAACCAGTTTTTCAAAAAGCTTTGATAGGCACGGAAGGAGGCTAATGGGCCTGTAGGACGAAGGTTGGGATTTGTCTTTGCCTGGTTTTGTTATCATTGTAATAACAGGCTTTTTCCATTGTATGCCTCATTTAAAAATTGAGTTGAATATGGTGGTTATGCTTTTGACTGCCCATAGAGGCAATTCAATTATTATTTTAGGCGAAATTAAATCATGGCCTGGGGCTTTTTTTGGATTCATCTGTTCTGCAATGGCTTTTATGATTGTGCTCGTTTCAAGAATTATTGTGGAGGAAGGACGGCTGGTGAGTTGATTGGTAAAGTGAATTGGTTTGTCGGCGGATGAGGTTGGAAGACATTTTTAAGAAAGAGGCGAATATTTTAGCCTTTTCCTCGTCACTACGGGCACACCCACCTGATGGTGATCGAATTGGAAAATCGGATTCTATTGGTGGTTGAATGTTTGGGTGCGCTCTCCAGAGTGGAAATCTGTTGCTGGTGGGCCAAAGTTGCGCTATATAGGCACGTTGAGTCTGATTCTTTTCAGTTAAAAAAGCTTTAGAAAACTTCCGACAAACTTCTTTAAAACTTTGTTTAGTGGCTGGGGAGCGGGATCCAGACCGCTGGTTATGTTGATTGGTAGGGATGTGGCCTGTATGTGATTGTAAGCCAAACGCTTCCAGAGGGTGATGCCTAATGCGCTGTTTAATAAGGATTCCGGTGCCTCCGTGAGCTTTCCCGTCTGGGTGGTTGCTCGCATAGAAGATGTAGCCAGTGAGATAGAAATGGTTTTTATTGGTTAGGTGCGTTTCTGAGAGGAGCATGATATCGATGTCCTGGGTGTTTAAGAACTGTAGAAGTTAAAGTCTGTGCTGCGAAGCACCGTTAGCGTTCCAAAAGCATATTCTTAAGGGATCTATTTAAGTTGACTTTGTTTGATTAGGAGTTCCATAAGGTTGTTCTAGTTTCGCACTAGTTCCTGGAGGGTACCTTGCATTGAAGCATGATGTTCGTGAGTGTACCTAAAGTAGCTTAGATGCTGTTTTGTATTTGTGGAATGTAAAAATTTGGCTGAGCAACCTGTTGGGCGGAGGTTGGTGGTTGGCGCCTCTGGTTGAGCCGACTCTTGATCTCTTTATAGACGGGGCATCCCCTATAATTAGCAGTGTGGTTTCCACTATAGTTGCTACATTTTCTCAGTACTGGGTCTTTTTTCTTACCCGTGCAAGCTTCTATAAAGTGCCCAAACTCCTGGCGGTTTGTACACTGTACCGGGCCGTTTCGTTTATGCGGCTCCTCTACGATTATCGAAGGATGGAGTAGGTATTGCAGTTTGTATATGCGGCGCATTGCGTTTTTCTTAAGATTAGTCGCGTCTATTTTGAGTTCAATCTTGAGAAGTGGCTGACGAATTTTTGCCCTATTGGTTATGTTCATTACGTTTTTAACGTCAAAACCATTTTCTTTAAGTTCTTCAGCTAAATCAACTGCCGGGACGGTTGACTCGATACCATTTATTACCCCTTGAAGTCCTTTGCTACTTTTGATTTAGTATGTGTAATAATTTACACGCTCACTGTCCAGGAAGTTTGTTTGTTGACAATATAAAAGTTTTTATTTGCCCAATTGTTTGCTTAAGTTTATTAACTAGATCTGAACAATCATCTTTTTCGATCTCGCCAAGTATGCCAAATTTGTTTTCAGAAATTGCCTTAGTGGTGTTGTTTGAAGTTTTCGTAAGTTTAGGCAAATTTGCTTTTTTAGCTTTTTGCGGACAGAGTTTCTTTTTATTTGTATATACCGATCGATCCCAGTCTGTACAAGCGTAGATTGTGAGAGCTCTGCAGCAGAAGCGAGTATTGCTCGCGATGCCAAAATCGGCCACACGTTGGTCGATTTTGAAGTTGTTGTTGTTGTAGTCGATGCGACAGTTGTTATTGAGTGCACCGTATTAGTGAGCGCACAAGCTGATGTAGTCGGTGCGTCTATAGGTGGAATGGGGGAAGGGCATTGCGAACTCCATGACTGCGTTGGAGCAGCGCAGCTTAAGGGTAAATAGTGCTGGCGAAAGAGACCGAGCTCTCTCAGTAGCGGGCGGCGACATTGCACTTGTTGTTGGTGTTGTACACGACTTTGACTCACTGGCTTGCTATTGGCACTTTTCAATAAAGTACCCGCAGGCATTGTTATTTAGTTTAATTTAATTAAATCTTTGAATTTGTTATTAGATTTGTTAGGGAAGCGAGCCCTTGTTGTTTGGCATTGCTGCCAGCGTCTTTTCGCTATTTATTGGTGTGTTTTTATTTTTATACAAGTTAGTTTCCCCGTTCTCTCGGCGGAGCGATCGGAAACACGTCTGAAGTGAATGAAGTTGATTTTTTATTTCTTTTTATTTTTTTTTTCTTGTGTGCTATAATCAGGAGTTCCTGCATACATAAATATGTTGGCTGGTATTTGATTTGTAGAATTATGTTTTGTTTAATGATTAATTAATTAATTCAAATTTGGTATGCCTATTTTTAATGTCTGGTTAACTTCCTATAATTCTCAATTTCTCATAAACCATTTTATGAAATCTTTCCACGTCTGATATACCTTTTTACTTGTTGTTATTTTACTCCTTCTGAATTTAACCAATTGTGTAAAACTACACACATAAATGCGGAATCTTGATCTGCTTTGATTTCCTGTGGTTTTCCCATTTCGTTAAATACCTTCATGGTAGCTCTTTTAGCCTGCTTGTGACTTCTACTAGGGTAGCAAATTTTGAATATACGTCGATACATGATAAAAAATGTTGCTCAGCAAGCATTAAAAAATCCATGACAAATTTCTGTCTTATATTTTGAATTTCTAAAGTAAGTTCAAATGTCAATTTAGTATGTTCCGTTTTAGCAATGTTAAAAGTTTCACATCTGTTTATTATATTCTGAATTAACTTTTGATAGTCGGTGAAATAATATTTTTCTGTAAACCATTTAGTAGTTTTTTCGGTTCCTGGATATAATAGTTCTTTATGTCGTTTTAATATGTTTTCTTTAAAGTCTGCATATGTCAGTATGTCTTCAATTCTTGCCGTACATCTTACTAATTTCGTCAAGTGATTTGCACATATAATTTCCACATAAACTTTTTCAAATATAAGGAAGTCTGAATTGTAATGGAAACATATTGCACTCTTTTTAGTACATAAGTATTCTTTAATTATTTATTTTGCTTAAGTTTCAGTCATTCTTTTATAAATAATTTAAATTTTTAATTTGTGAAAATAATGCGTTACTTCTGTTTTATCCTCATCTCCTTTAATTAACTCGATTTGTCGGGAAAAATAATTAAATGGTCTCTCAGTTATGGAAATTTAGTTCTGGTTATTTTCTTGAGCACTGTGGGCTGTTGCATTTGTACTACTGGCTGTTTCGTTTGGTATATTTTCCTCAACATAATCTGTAAACATAATTGCTTGCGTCCGTTGTTAGAGGAAATGTTTTATCAAAGTTTATTATTAAATTTGGTCTGAAGTAATTAAAATTTTCTTTTTTTCGAATGCTTCTATGTACGGTTTGTCTTTAGTTTTAATTATGGCACCTTTCTTTAATTAATATTTATAATATGTGCAAAGTCCGGTATGAATTTTCGATAAAATCCACACAATCCTAGAAATGATTTAATTTTTTTTGGAGTTGTTGGTATTGGGAAATTTATTATGGCACTTATCCTTTTTGGATTCGGTTTAATACCTGTAGTATTTACTATGTGGCCTAAAAATTATATTTCTTTTCTCATAAATTCACATTTGTCTAGTTGTAATTTTAGATTTGCATCACATAATTTTTTAAATTTCAATTCTTCCAATGAAGTGGATAATATTATAATATCATCTAGATATACCAAACAATCTTTATAGATGAAATCTTCTTATAAGTTGTTCATACATCTTTGAAAGGTGGCGGGGGCGTTTTAAAGGCATTCGTGTATATTTGTAATGAACGTGTTTTGTTGAGAATGCTGTTTTAGCTTTTGACTCTTGTTCCATTTGGATTTGATAAAATCCTTTGGCTAAATCGATGGTAGTGAAATATTGGCATTTTCTCAATTTGTCCAATATCTCATCCATCATCCATTATCGGAAATTTATCATTGATAGTGATCTCATTTAAATTTCTGTAATCTACTATTAATCTATACTTCATCTTGCCTGGTGCATCGTTTTTTTTTTGGAACTATCCAAATGGGTGAACAATAGGGAGATTTTGATTTACGAATTATTCCCCGTTCAATCATTTCATTAATTTTCTTATTAACTTCTTCATCAAAGGTTTGAGGATATATGTATGGCTTCCTATATACTGGGTCTTCATGTTTTGTTTGTATTGAATGTTTAAAAGTACTTGTAAAAGTCAAATTTTCACCTTCTTTGTACTGTATGTCATTATAATCAAACAAAACTTTCTTTAAACTTTTTCCTTCTTCTTCAGACAAATGTTCTAATCTGTATTAATTGCATTCTTTTAATTCATTATTAATGGCAAAATTAAATGATTGATCCTTTGATAAGGGCGGATTAAGGCATTCTAATGAGGTCTTATCCTCTTCATAATTCTCAGAAAATTATTGTAAATAAAAATGTTGTTTAACTGGGCAGATTTTGCATGGGTCCAATGCTATACTTTTATTTAATTCCATTGATCCATTTATTGTGAATACTTTTAATTTCTCATCATGTTCTTCATTATCTCCAAAATTTTCCGTCATTAAATTGATAGATGACCCTGTACCTATCATAGCTCTAATAAGTTTTCCTTTAATCATTACTCTGACATATGGGCAACACTTTTTGTATCCGAGGCAATTTAATGAAAATTTAAGTCTATTCTAAGTTTCTTTTTATTTGTACATACCAATCGATCACAGTCTGTACAAGCGTAGATTGTGAGAGCTCTGCAGCAGAAGCGAGTATTGCTCGCGATGCCAAAATCGGCCACACGTTGGTCGATTTTGAAGTTGTTGTTGTTGTAGTCGATACGGCAGTTGTTATTGAGTGCACCGTATTAGTGAGCGCACAAGCTGATGTAGTCGGTGCGTCTATAGGTGGAATGGGGGAAGGGCATTGCGAACTCCATGACTGCGTAGGAGTAGCGCAGCTTAAGGGTTAATAGTGCTGGCGAAAGAGACCGAGCTCTATCAGTAGCGGGCGGCGACATTGCACTTGTTGTTGTTGTTGTACACGACTTTGACTCACTGTCTTGCCGTTGGCGCTTTTCAATAACGTACCCGCAGGCATTGTTATTTAATTTATTTAAATCTTTTAATTTGTTATTAGATTTGTTGTTTGGCATTGCTGCCAGCGTCTTTTCGCTATTTATTGGTGTGTTTTTATTTTTAAATAAGTTAGTTTTCCCGTTCTCTCCGCGGAGCGATCGGAAACACGTTTGAAGTGAATGAAGTTGATTTTTTATTTCCATTTATTTTTTTGTGTGCTATAATCGGGAGTTCCTGCATACATAAATATGTTGGCTGGTATTTGATTTGTAGAATTATGTTTTGTTTTATGATTATGCCTATTTTCAATGTCTGGTTAACTTCCTATAATTCTCAATTTCTCATAAACCATTTTATGAAATCTTTCCACGTCTGATATACCTTTTTACTTGTTGTTATTTTACTCCTTCTGAATTTAACCAATTGTGTAAAGCTACACACATAAATGCGGAATCTTGATCTGCTTTGATTTCCTGTGGTTTTCCCATTTCGTTAAATACCTTCTACTAGGGTAGCAAATTTTGAATATACGTCGATACATGATCAAAAATGTTGCTCAGCAAGCATTAAAAAATCCATGACAAATTTCTCTCTTATATTTTGAATTTCTAAAGTAAGTTCAAATGTCAATTTAGTATGTTCCGTTTTAGCAATGTTAAAAGTTTCACATCTGTTTATTATATTCTGAATTAACTTTTGACAGTCGGTGAAATAATATTTTTCTGTAAACCATTTAGTAGTTTTTTCGGTTCCTGGATATAATAGTTCTTTATGTCGTTTTAATATGTTTTCTTTAAAGTCTGCATATGTCAGTATGTCTTCAATTCTTGCCGTACATCTTACTAATTTCGTCAAGTGATTTGCACATATAATTTCCACATAAGCTTTTTCAAATATAAGGAAGTCTGAATTGTAATGGAAATATATTGCACTCTTTTTAGTACATAAGTATTCTTTAATTATTTATTTTGCTTAAGTTTCAGTCATTCTTTTATAAATAATTTAAATTTTTAATTTGTGAAAATAATGCGTTACTTCTGTTTTATCCTCATCTCCTTTAATTAACTCGATTTGTCGAGAAAAATAATTAAATGGTCTCTCAGTTATGGAAATTTAGTTCTGGTTATTTTCTTGAGCACTGTGGGCTGTTGCATTTGTACTACTGGCTGTTTCGTTTGGTATATTTTCCTCAACATAATCTGTAAACATAATTGCTTGCGTCCGTTGTTAGAGGAAATGTTTTATCAAAGTTTATTATTAAATTTGGTCTGAAGTAATTAAAATTTTCTTTTTTTCGAATGCTTCTATGTACGGTTTGTCTTTAGTTTTAATTATGGCACCTTTCTTTAATAAATATTTATAATATGTGCAAAGTCCGGTATGAATTTTCGATAAAATCCACACAATCCTAGAAATGATTTAATTTTTTTTGGAGTTGTTGGTATTGGGAAATTTATTATGGCACTTATCCTTTTTGGATTCGGTTTAATACCTGTAGTATTTACTATGTGGCCTAAAAATGATATTTCTTTTCTCATAAATTCACATTTATCTAGTTGTAATTTTAGATTTGCATCACATAATTTTTTAAATTTCAATGATAAAATGTGTTCTTCCAATGAAGTGGATAATATTATAATATCATCTAGATATACCAAACAATCTTAATAGATGAAATCTTCTTATAAGTTGTTCATACATCTTTGAAAGGTGGCGGGGGCGTTTTAAAGGCATTCGTGTATATTTGTAATGAACGTGTTTTTTTGAGAATGCTGTTTTAGCTTTTGACTCTTGTTCCATTTGGATTTGATAAAATCTTTTGGCTAAACCGATGGTAGTGAAATATTGGCATTTTCTCAATTTGTCCAATATCTCATCCATCATCCATAATCAGAAATTTATCATTGATAGTGATCTCATCTATAATCATAATCTATACTTCATCTTGCCTTGGGCATCGCTTTTTTTTGGAACTATCGAAATGGGTGAACAATAGGGAGATTTTGATTTACGAATTATTCCCCGTTCAATCATTTCATTTATTTTCTTATTAACTTCTTCATCAAAGGTTTGAGGATATATGTATGGCTTCCTATATACTGGGTCTTCATGTTTTGTTTGTATTGAATGTTTAAAAGTACTTGTAAAAGTCAAATTATGTATGTATGTATGTCATTATAATCAAACAAAACTTTCTTTAAACTTTTTCCTTCTTCTTCAGACAAATGTTCTAATCTGTATTAATTGCATTCTTTTAATTCATTATTAATGGCAAAATTAAATGATTGATCCTTTGATAAGGGCGGATTAAGGCATTCTAATGAGGTCTTATCCTCTTCATAATTCTCAGAAAATTATTGTAAATAAAAATGTTGTTTAACTGGGCAGATTTTGCATGGGTCCAATGCTATACTTTTATTTAATTCCATTGATCCATTTATTGTGAATACTTTTAATTTCTCATCATGTTCTTCATTATCTCCAAAATTTTCCGTCATTAAATTGATAGATGACCCTGTACCTATCATAGCTCTAATAAGTTTTCCTTTAATCATTACTCTGACATATGGGCAACACTTTTTGTATCCGAGGCAATTTAATGAAAATTTAAGTCTATTCTAAGTTTCTTTTATTTGTACATACCAATCGATCACAGTCTGTACAAGCGTAGATTGTGAGATACGGCAGTTGTTATTGAGTGCACCGTATTAGTGAGCGCACAAGCTGATGTAGTCGGTGCGTCTATAGGTGGAATGGGGAAAGGGCATTGCGAACTCCATGACTGCGTAGGAGTAGCGCAGCTTAAGGGTTAATAGTGCTGGCGAAAGAGACCGAGCTCTATCAGTAGCGGGCGGCGACATTGCACTTGTTGTTGTTGTTGTACACGACTTTGACTCACTGGCTTGCCGTTGGCGCTTTTCAATAACGTACCCGCAGGCATTGTTATTTAATTTATTTAAATCTTTTAATTTGTTATTAGATTTGTTGTTTGGCATTGCTGCCAGCGTCTTTTCGCTATTTATTGGTGTGTTTTTATTTTTAAATAAGTTAGTTTTCCCGTTCTCTCCGCGGAGCGATCGGAAACACGTTTGAAGTGAATGAAGTTGATTTTTTATTTCCATTTATTTTTTTGTGTGCTATAATCGGGAGTTCCTGCATACATAAATATGTTGGCTGGTATTTGATTTGTAGAATTATGTTTTGTTTTATGATTATGCCTATTTTCAATGTCTGGTTAACTTCCTATAATTCTCAATTTCTCATAAACCATTTTATGAAATCTTTCCACGTCTGATATACCTTTTTACTTGTTGTTATTTTACTCCTTCTGAATTTAACCAATTGTGTAAAGCTACACACATAAATGCGGAATCTTGATCTGCTTTGATTTCCTGTGGTTTTCCCATTTCGTTAAATACCTTCTACTAGGGTAGCAAATTTTGAATATACGTCGATACATGATCAAAAATGTTGCTTAGCAAGCATTAAAAAATCCATGACAAATTTCTCTCTTATATTTTGAATTTCTAAAGTAAGTTCAATGTCAATTTAGTATGTTCCGTTTTAGCAATGTTAAAAGTTTCACATCTGTTTATTATATTCTGAATTAACTTTTGACAGTCGGTGAAATAATATTTTTCTGTAAACCATTTAGTAGTTTTTTCGGTTCCTGGATATAATAGTTCTTTATGTCGTTTTAATATGTTTTCTTTAAAGTCTGCATATGTCAGTATGTCTTCAATTCTTGCCGTACATCTTACTAATTTCGTCAAGTGATTTGCACATATAATTTCCACATAAGCTTTTTCAAATATAAGGAAGTCTGAATTGTAATGGAAATATATTGCACTCTTTTTAGTACATAAGTATTCTTTAATTATTTATTTTGCTTAAGTTTCAGTCATTCTTTTATAAATAATTTAAATTTTTAATTTGTGAAAATAATGCGTTACTTCTGTTTTATCCTCATCTCCTTTAATTAACTCGATTTGTCGAGAAAAATAATTAAATGGTCTCTCAGTTATGGAAATTTAGTTCTGGTTATTTTCTTGAGCACTGTGGGCTGTTGCATTTGTACTACTGGCTGTTTCGTTTGGTATATTTTCCTCAACATAATCTGTAAACATAATTGCTTGCGTCCGTTGTTAGAGGAAATGTTTTATCAAAGTTTATTATTAAATTTGGTCTGAAGTAATTAAAATTTTCTTTTTTTCGAATGCTTCTATGTACGGTTTGTCTTTAGTTTTAATTATGGCACCTTTCTTTAATAAATATTTATAATATGTGCAAAGTCCGGTATGAATTTTCGATAAAATCCACACAATCCTAGAAATGATTTAATTTTTTTTGGAGTTGTTGGTATTGGGAAATTTATTATAGCACTTATCCTTTTTGGATTCGGTTTAATACCTGTAGTATTTACTATGTGGCCTAAAAATTATATTTCTTTTCTCATAAATTCACATTTATCTAGTTGTAATTTTAGATTTGCATCACATAATTTTTTAAATTTCAATGATAAAATGTGTTCTTCCAATGAAGTGGATAATATTATAATATCATCTAGATATACAAAACAATCTTAATAGATGAAATCTTCTTATAAGTTGTTCATACATCTTTGAAAGGTGGCGGGGGCGTTTTAAAGGCATTCGTGTATATTTGTAATGAACGTGTTTTTTTGAGAATGCTGTTTTAGCTTTTGACTCTTGTTCCATTTGGATTTGATAAAATCTTTTGGCTAAACCGATGGTAGTGAAATATTGGCATTTTCTCAATTTGTCCAATATCTCATCCATCATCCATAATCAGAAATTTATCATTGATAGTGATCTCATCTATAATCATAATCTATACTTCATCTTGCCTTGTGCATCGCTTTTTTTTGGAACTATCGAAAAGGGTGAACAATAGGGAGATTTTGATTTACGAATTATTCCCCGTTCAATCATTTCATTTATTTTCTTATTAACTTCTTCATCAAAGGTTTGAGGATATATGTATGGCTTCCTATATACTGGGTCTTCATGTTTTGTTTGTATTGAATGTTTAAAAGTACTTGTAAAAGTCAAATTTTCACCTTCATTGTACTGTATGTCATTATAATCAAACAAAACTTTCTTTAAACTTTTTCCTTCTTCTTCAGACAAATGTTCTAATCTATATTAATTGCATTCTTTTAATTCATTATTAATGGCAAAATTAAATGATTGATCCTTTGATAAGGGCGGATTAAGGCATTCTAATGAGGTCTTATCCTCTTCAATCTCTTTTTTTCTGATGGTGGACTTAGGCATTTTACTGCGGTCTTGTCCTTTTCCATATAATTTTCACCATATTTTATGTAAAGTAATGTGTCTCCAAACGTCACTGTTTCTTCTTTATAGTTTATTTTCGCTTTACTTTCTTTTAAATAATCTCTACCTATTAAAATATCATAATTCTCAGAAAATTATTGTAAATAAAAATGTTGTTTAACTGGGCAGATTTTGCATGGGTCCAATGCTATACTTTTATTTAATTCCATTGATCCATTTATTGTGAACACTTTTAATTTCTCATCATGTTCTTCATTATCTCCAAAATTTTCCGTCATTAAATTGATAGATGTACCTATAATAGCTCTAATAAGTTTTCCTCTAATCATTACTCTGACATATGGGCAACACTTTCTGTATACGAGGCAATTTGATGAAAATTTACGTCTATTCTATTCTGTGCACTGTCATTCTCTCGTTGTCTCTTAACAGGTGTATTCGGAGAACTGTTGGTTGATGCCTGAAAATTAAAGGGTTTTTGGGCCCTAACTTGATCTAGGTTCCTGATAATGATAATTTCCCTGATTTTGAGGGTGTAACGCTTGTGGCAGGTAAATCGATGGGCAGTGCCATCTATGAGGCAAAAACCGAAAGTGTCGCCATCTAGCGGTCAGTTGGGTGCCGCGATTGGGGTAAGAATTTTCGGAGACGAAGAGGCAACAGAGTCAATTGTCATAATCCCGGAAAACGAAGAGTTATTCCATGGGGGCTAACTTAGCCTCCCGCCCAGAGCCACGAGCTGCTGGCTTTCTTTCCCTTTTCGGCAGCCATCGAGTGCGGTTTAGTTCAATTGTAAGTCTCGTATTTAATTAGGTGGTGAGAGTTTGCTTGAAAATTATATCTCTACAGTGGCCTTGTGTAAAGTGACGGGTAGAATTTCCGGATTAGATATAGCGCTAAATCCTGTTGACGGGTAAGAAAAAGAAATGGTTGCGAAGATTGCAGACCCAAAAGTGATTTTTGATTTAGGTTTGGCGCTTAGTATCCGATATTGGATCCGGCCGTTGCTGTAGAGGGAACAATTCATCAAGACACCCCAAAAGAAGAGCGAAGTCATCCGACGGGGGAGGGAAATTATCGCCGCATAAGGGGTCTCAAAGGCCTAAGAGTTCCCCGAGATAATTATTTGATCAGCCTAAGTCGCTGGGAGCGGAGCTAGGATAAAGAGAGGGCAAAAGAGTCAAAAAGAACTCGAGATGTAACACCTGCCCAAATTGCACATAATATTTATATTCCCTCTTCATCATCTTCGTTATCTCCCGTCTGCGAGCGAAACTTAGCGAGGCTCAGCTTGGTAGGCAGTTTTTCGGCGCGCTGATCTAGGTTAGACGTTTCGGTCCACGGTCGGACGAAAATTCCATTAAACTCGGCGGATAACATTATGGAATAATGGTTAAGTCGCCGTACGGAATGTAAGGCAGTTCAGAAAGCCAAAGATCGGTCGGAGTTTGCTGAAAGTGGATAGTTTATAAGCTATTTTATAAGTTTTTTTTCCTTTTTTTGTGGTCTAGGTTAGGTGAAATAAGCCTGTGAGAGTGAAAGAGTAAGAAAAAGAAGGAAAAGAAGAGGAAAGTGCAGTGATAGTTAGAAGGCCAGAAAGGCTTTAATAATAAATAGCTAGAAGCACGAATTGCTTTAGGCATAATTTATTTTAATTTTTTTTGGGTGGACAAACAAGCCAATGTGTTAAAAAAAGAAGGAAAGAACTGCAACAAAAAAAAGAAGAAAAAAATTTTGCTGTTGTTTTGCACAGTGGGCTTGCAGTGTATATATAAAGAAATTTAAATTTTCAGCCTAAGGTGCACTTACGGAAGCGCTTTCGTCGGTGGATCTCCGGAATGTTGGTGAGTCTGATATCTCGTTTTGTTAATATGTCTTTGTAAAATATATATATCAAGTAAATTACTTTGCGTCCCACCGTACAAAACCTAGCAGTTCGAATAATCCATAAAGGAGAAGGAAAAAAGAAAAAAAAGCAGCGGATTTACCATCTCTCTTGTCTCTCAAATTTTTGAGTGAGATGAATTTCGAAATAAGTAAAACAAACCACTCAATTTGAATTCGCCGGGCGCTCTTCACTGCAATTTTCTGCCATTTCCGTATTCTTGCTCTCGAATAATATTTTTTTTTGGTTTTATTTCGTATTACATCTTACTGCGAAGGTTAATTTAATAATTCAATTGTATTGCATGTATTTATGTTCTCATTTAATATCTTTTCAATATGTTCTCTAATTTTAAGAATTTTAATTAGGTTTTAAATACACTTTATAATGTTTAGCTAAATTATATTTTTTGTTTGCCTTCGACTAGGATGAGTCCCCGGTAGAACCCGAGTCGGTAGAAGGGGCCGTTCGATAATATGATGGGAAGTTTTCGGTAAGGAACGGCCAAGGCAGGGAGGGCAAATTTGGTTCCATTAGAACACCCGAGGAACTTTAGGAATTCCATGAGTAAAATAACTATCCCTCTTCGTGCTGGCGCGGATTCATATGATTTTTCCTACCCCATACCACTTGTCGCTGCACGCGAAAATTCGATAAAATTTTAGAATTTACTGGCTCGTGACGAAGGACAAGATCACCACCCCAAATAGCCGACAAGGAGCAGCTGGACCATCGCGCGTGCGTCCTTATCGTCATGCAACAACATCATAGCCACGTACTCGTTACAAGGGGGAATTTGATTTCTGTTTGGTGAACTTTGAGGATTTGTTGAATTTGTTATTATTTCTTGGGTAATTATTATTGTTGTTTCTTGGATAGCTATAAGAATGGGAATTATTTTGATGTGTATTTCCAGAATTCCTTCGACTATCATGGTGCCTGGGTTTATAATTATCAAAAGGGTCTGCATCCCAATGACCTAGGACCATTGCTGCTTCTTTTAAATTGGCAAGAGTTTTTATATCTTTTTTGGATAAGAAATTATACAATTTATCGGAAAGTTTCCTTTCGATACAATCCCTAATTGTTTTCTTAAAAGAGCTTGTGTAAATTAACCTGTCTGTTGGAATTGATTCTAATTCTAACTTATTGTGTACATTTGATGATCTGGTTTTAAGTTCATTTACAAACTTACTGATGCTTCTTTGATAAGGGGTGTCACGAACGTGTTGTATGATGTCCTCGTATGGCCTGTAGTCCTTGAAAGCGTTAATTAAGGCCACTTTTGCTGTTCCCCATGTATTGGATTTTTCCTTTTCGATGACTGCTGGCGCGGAATCGACGATGCTCCTCTCAATAGCTCCATAGATGATGTGGATTTGAGGAGCATCTTGAGTAGGGTAAAGTTGCAGTAAATACTCTTCTCTGGCAATGTAGCGACTTAATTCCTATGGATTTCCGTCGAAATAAGTAGCTTTTTAATTTGTCCGATTAGTTGATTCAGATGAATCTGAGACAACTGTGGTAGCCCTGGTGGATTTGACATGTTTAATGTTCTTTGTTTTTTTTTTTCAATATTGACACTTTTTGCTTTAAATTTGTAAGCGCGTATTGACCGAATTGGATTTTATTTCTTTTGTTTCTGCGTGCAAAAATTACACAGAGATCTCGATCTCGATATTTGCCTTTTTGTTTATTCACGGAAATTTCGCTGATCGGGATATACTAGTCGTATAGTAATATCCTTAAGTTAATCAGTACCGACGACTTTTGAAATGACTTCAAGATCCTCCCGTCTGCGCCAACTAAATTTCCGAACCATAAGTTTAATATAAAAAACTTTTTGTAATTTATTATTAATATGTAACTAATGCAGTTATTTCAGAAATTAGTTTTAATAAACTGAATGACCAAATGTATGCAGGAAGGAAAAGTATTGAAAGTAATGACGAAGAACTTTTAGAGAGCTATAGAAATCTGCAAGTAAATAAACCAACTAAAAGTAACGAAACCGCGGGGTACATAGGAAACAGCGCCAGTATGTCGATATATCCGAAGTCGTACGCGTCGCGGTTCAGGCTGCGATAAATACACAGAAATTCCTAGAATTAGAGGGACGAATAGGGTCTATATCTCTAACCAATACAGAAGTCAAAGCCTCCTTTAACACAATTCACATATGCCGACAAAACAACGCTGCGTGTAATCCAACAAGATTTAGACACTATTAGGCAGGGAGAGCTTTCTCTTAAAAAGAAGCTAACACTTCTTACTAATAATGTCACACGAGCCTTCTACTGCCGCCGTGTTGAACGAGAAATTTACGAACGATGCTCTCCATACTTTCGTCTCCGGGCTTGGAAAGTCCTTGAGACTCGCAGTATTCTCAGACCAACCGAAAGATATGCCTTCCGAACTAGCACTCGTACAAGAAGCGGTAGCGGGTAATGACAGGTGCGCCTACGCCGCCCATTCGTACAAATTCAGGGACCCTGATAGTTCTAAGCAACGACCGTTCGGTCATCGAAACCAACATCAGGTGTCCGAGCCCAAGGAAGTACACCCAACTTCCCGCTTAAAGTTACACGCGTGGAGCGAATTCTGGCCGTCTTTAACTGCGACATAGAAACAACCGTAGAAACAACCTTCTGCAAAATGTTTGAGAATTCAACATGCGCTTAACAGTTGATGGTGGTTTTGCTCACTGCGACACAAAATCCAGCCATCCTCAGCCTGTGGATGTGGTAACCGAAGACATGCTAATCATGAATGACGTTGCGGCAAATATAACAGTAGCCTTGAATGGTACCCCATACATCAATCACCATGGGGTTCTGAAGATGGCACCGGCCGTTCCAGCAATGGCTAAAATCAACATTACTGAGCACCACCATCTTCTCAGTCTACTGTTTCTGCACGAATTAAGCCAAAGCAACCTGCAGCGAATCAGCGATATGGCCCATGCAAGCGGTGAGTGTTCAGCTCACGAGGCGCAGCGTCGACCGAATTCGGCCAGCAACACAGTTGCGGGCCGTCAGAAGCGTCTGCATAAAAGTGCGGCATCAGCATCTTGGCCGAACGATGGATGAATTGTATTTTTGCATTTTAGTTTCTAAACAAAGCTCAAATTGCCTAAACAGGCTTTCTAAAAAACCTAATAAAATAACTTTAATTATAATTTCTACATTTAATCTTGGCTTTTTCATTCCGTTATCGTCAATTCCAATAAATGAGCAAAATTGTATTTTTTATATATAATTTTTCTTATGATGTATCGGACCAGGTCGTATTTTATCAAATGGTATTTTTTTTACCCAATTCCGTCTAATATATGTAATATTTTTACTATCGGTAGGTAGGTAGGGTGGGGGTGTCGGAGTGTGACATCTGAGCTTCAATTTTTCCAGCACATGCAAGGATTATAGTAACGTCCAAGTTGTCCTATTATTTGTTTACATTTTTATACCCTTGCAGAGGGTATTATAATTTCAGTCAGTAGTTTGCAACGCAGTGAAGGAGACATCTCCGACCCTATAAAGTATATATATTCTTGATCAGCATCACTAGGAGAGTCGATCTAGCCATGTCCGTCTGACCGTCCGTCTGTCCGTCTCTCAGTCTCTCAGTTTTAAAGCTATCTGCATGAAACTTTCCCAAAAGTCTTTGTCTTTGTCTTTGTATTGCAGGTAGTATATAAGTCGGAACGAGCCGGATCGGACGACTATAGCATATAGCTCCCATAGGAACAATCGAAAAAATAAATTTAAGAAAATTACAACTTTGCTGTTTTTTAAATTTTCTATTAGTTCTTCGACATATAGTAATAGTTAAATATTTCAGAATTACGGTTTAAATTTCATCAAAATTGGACGGCTATATCATATAGCTCCCATAGGAACAATCGGAAAAAAAATACAAAAAAAAATTATAACTTTGCTGTTTTTTAATTTTTCTATTAGTTCTTTGACATATAGAAATGGTTAAATATTTCAGAATTACGGTTTAAATTTCATCAAAATCGGACGACTATATCATATAGCTTCCATTAAAATAATAAAAATATATAAAATAACTATCTAATAATTGAGCTGCAAATCATCATAGCTTCAATGTTTTCAAACATATACGCCAGTAAATCATAATTATCAAAAAAATTTAATTCTTGCAATATCTGCAAAAGTATATGAACTTCGGCTTGCCGAAGTTTGCTTCCTTTCTTGTTTTTCTTTTGATTTCGTTAATCTGTTGGGCTGTTGTGCGGCCTGAGGGCTAGGAAGAAGACTACCATGAGAAGGACTGCCTAGCCGGTCTTGCCATATCCAGAAACCAGGTCCATTACAATAGACTGCGCCCAATCTAACGATAGGAGTGGATCCGCAGAACCGCTCAACCGCAAGGGTCGAGTAAGGATGTAAATCGCACGCAGGTTGTAGAAATAAATGACCAGCGAAGAGGATTTCTGCTCTGCGATCCAAATACGCCGGTGACTTGATGGCCCATGAAGGATCTGATGGTTGGTTCATATCAGCGCGGCGCCGGTGGATCTGGAAGCAAAGATATCACAAAATAAGTGTTACAATTTTTATGTTGAAATCGGTACCTATCTGACGAAAGGAATACTTGGGGTGCTTGGGGTACTTGGGGTACTTGGTACGGGTGGTACGGGTTATCAACGGATTCACATATTGTCCGAACGGGAAAAGTTCATGATGTAGAGGATCTGCTGCTAATGGCCCGTGGGGACTAAAAAAGTCTCCCCAAGCGCTGTACTTATGGCAGTTCTTCGCTTCTAGAACATTCATCAAGTAATGTAAGCGAAAGGAAAGCGTAGATATAAGAGTGGCGAGCGCACTTGACGCCTAGTCCTCTGCGGAAAATGGGATGAAAAAGCGCTACCCGAGAAGCTTGTGCTGGTAAATGTAGACACTGAAATCCGGGGCTGAAGTTGGCTCAGGGGGTCAGGGGGAATACCAATCGCAGGCGCATCACCAGCCCAGAAGGAAGAACAATGCCGCCACTCGCTACTTTTCGATACAAAGTCATATTCAGGGCAGAACGGGCCAATCCGGAGGGCTCCTAGAGTCAATGAGGGTCGAGCCTTTAGTCAACAAGCTGTAATGCAGTCAGAGAGGAGATTTGCGCGGTGGGAACGAGTTGAAAAGTGGGAGATGTAGATGATGGCGGAAGATTTGGTTTTCCGGAGGCAAGTTTCTTCAGAGGCAAAGTCGTTGTTCATGGAATGAGGTACTCGACTTTTTTCACCACCTGTTCAGAGGTCAGGCAGCCGAGTGGTATTGGAAATATATCTGTGAGTGACCACCAGAGGTCTGGGAGGATCTGAAGAAGAAAATAGAAATCTCGGTGGAGAGTTCGAGCGGCTACGCGCTCTCCGTGAACGGCGGCAAAGACCTGGAAAATCAATCGAAGATTATTTTGGAGCTATGAGGAGGCTATCCAGCGGACTTACCAAACCTATTTCGGTTGTGGGTTATATCGTTGAAGATGCGACTGCTCGAACCATCTGGTGTGGTTAAAGAAACTCCTCGTTTGTCAGTGTGATACTGGACTCTGACACCCAGAGATGGTTTCCGCGGTGGAGTTATCGGAGTCAAGGGCTTGATGTCTGAGAAAAGGTATATATAATTAAAAACTTGAACTATAATTTTAGTTTTTTAAATGGTAAAAGTGTGGGAACGTGCCGTTGGAATTTATCAGCAGCGCGACAATAAATTTTTGCAAATGTGTTTGTCATTTCATTGTATGTTATTTGAACTTTAAGTTTATGGAAATAATGTACTACCTTTATTTTATCTTCGTTGCCCTTTCCATTTTGATTTGTCGTGAGTAAAAGTTGAAAGGTCTTTCAGAAATTGTAATATGATTTTGATAATCTTCTTGTGCGCTGTGTATGGTTGCGCCTTCACATTTCATATTTTCCTCCATCTTAGTTCTGAATAATGCGTCGGCTACATAGTTTTCCTTTCCTGGTAAATATTTTATTTGATAAACTCATTCAATTTTATTTTCCATCTTTGTAACTTCATTATGGTTCTTTAATTTTGGTTTAACTAAACTAATGGTTTTTGATCGCTCAGTATTTCAAATTGCCTGCCGAAAAGGTATGGTCTAAAATATTTTGTTGCCCAGACGATTGCAAAGTGTTCTTTTTGGTTCTACAATGTTTGCAAAGTTTGGTATAAATTTCCTATAAAATCCGCACAATCCTAAAAATGATTTAATTTCTTTTGATGATTTTGGAATGGGGAAATTTGTTATGGCATTGATCTTCTTTGGATTTGTTTTTATTCCTGTAGTTCTCACTGTATGACCTAGGAATTCTGTTTTATTTCAAAATGTGTTCTTCCAATGAAGTGAAAAAAATTATTATGTCGTCAAGATAGACTAAACAATCCTTATAGATTAAATTCTGCATCCAGTCTTGGGATTGGGTATTTATCGTTGATAGTTATCTCATTAAGATTACGGTAATCTACTACCAATCTGTATTTTATTTTGCCGGATGCGTCATTCTTTTTTGGGACGATCTAAATGGGTGAACAGTAAGGAGTTTTAGATTTTATAATTATTCCCTGTTCAATCATTTCATTTACTTGTTTATTGACCTCATCATTAAAAGTTTGAGGGTACTTGTAAGGTTTGTCTATATACTGGGTCCTCATGTTTTGTTTGTAATGAATGTTTAATACTACTGCTGAAAGTCAAATTTTCATTTTCTTTGTACTGAATATCTTTAAAATCAAACAAAACTCTTTTTAAACTTTTCTTTTCTTCATCGTTTAAATGTTCTAATCTAAACTTCTCTTAGTTCATTGTTGATAGCGGATTGGTCCTCTGATAGAGGGGGATCGAGGCATTTTAATGCGGTTTTGTCCTCTTCAATCTCTCCATTTTATACTTTCTATCATTGGGGTTTACTGTTTCTTTATCGTAATCTCTTATAGCTTTACTTGCTGCTAGATATTTTCTACCTAACAAAATATCATAATTATCTGAAAAATTGTGCAAATAAAACTTCTGTTTGGATGGGCCAATTACTGTTGGTTTAACTGTCACACTGTTATTTAATTTAGCCGGTCCATTTATTGTATAAACTTTCAATGTACAGTTCCTTTTCATTATATTGATAGATGACCCTGTATCTATCATTCCTTTAAAGTATTTATTGTTAATAACCATTTTTATATAGGGGTATTGTCTTCTGAGTCCGAGGCAGTTTGATGAAAATTTACTTCTATCCTATTTTGACCGCTCTGGCTTTCCATTCGTCTTTTAACTGACGCGTTTAGGACATTATTTTAAGTTGATGGTTCGAAATTCAATGGATTTTGGGCCCTACCTTGAGTTAATGAATTTTAAACTTCATGATAACTAAGCTGCTTATTTGTGTTAGATTGATTTGAATGACGCTGAGCAGTTGTCGAATTGTTTGAGTTCGAATAATTGTTGTAATGTTAGCTTATTGACTGAAAATTGAATTTTGTTCTATTGTTATAATTATTTTTATGAAAATTTTCCGAATTCGTACGATAATTATTTTGGGAAAGGTTTCATATGGATTTGCATCTTAGTATCCCAATTCCATAGAAGCAATCTATAATTTTTTAATAGTTGTATACAATAGATGTATACAATCTATCAGGGAGTTTTATATCAATAGAATCCTTAATTGTTTTTTTCAGAAAATTTGAATAGTTAACTTTATCTTCGGGTTCGTTTCTAAAGCTCATTTGTCATAAATTGTACGTGAAATATCTTCTAGTTCAGTGATGAACTTACTGATGCTTCCTTTGTATTGTGTTTCGTACAGGCTTTTTATTAAGTCTTCATATGTCCTGTGAACCTTAAATGCCATGAATAGGACATCTTTCATCTCCTTCCAGTTGTTGGCTCCGGGTCTGGCGACGACATCTTGGGCTGCATCAACCCTCCAATCTCTCGATGGCTCTAACATTCTGAGTCGGGTATAGTTGTTGTAGATACTCGATTCTTGTTACAAAGCGGCTTAGATCTCCTGGGGATCCATTGAAGTACGGCAATTCTTTAATTTGGCCCAACATCTGACAATTGTGCAACTGCCATTTTAAATTTTTTGTTTTTCACAGAATAAATTTGACCAAATTGGATTTTTAGTTTTTGTTCACAATATATCCTCTTTTAAAAAAGGTAGTTTTTTGACCGAATTGGGTTTTTTTGGTTGGGCTGTGAAAACTGTAGCGATATATTTTTCACGTAGACTCTTTCGCGTATTTCCCTTTTGCAGATTTTGTATGTTAGGGATTTAACGGTGATCGGGATAAAACTAGTCGTACAGTTTTTACCCTTGTAAGTGATCAATACCCGTAAACTAGGACCCTTTTTTATGAAATCCTACCGACTGCGCCAGTTAAAAACTTGAAGTATAAGTTTATTAAAAAAAAAAAAATGTATTTTTTATTTTCTTAAACTTTAACTAGTTACAACATTTTTATTTTTGAGAACACCGACTAATTGATTTTAAGTCTTGAACTGAACTGATTCTTAAATCTAATTATCTTGTAGATCAAGTCTCGGTTTCCCAAAGCTTTCGAACTTCTAAATGAGTTATTTTTAATTGAGTGAACTTTCTTTTTCGATTAAGTGAGCTTTGATTTTATTTGAGTGAATTTATCAGCGGCGCGACAGTAAATGTTTAGTCTGGGGTTTAGCATTAGCAATGGAAATTTCCCAGAGCCTTCTGAGTTTAGAAAATGTTTACAATAACTGGGTTTCAAGTTTTGTTTCCTGTTGATAGGGGGACTCAAGAGTAAAAAGGATGTGTAGGTCTGTAGGTATATGCATATCGGGTGTGTATGTATGTGTAGATGTAGATATGTCACTATATCATTGTTGGTGTGTAGCATTGGATTCAAAAGGGTCATAGCGTCTTGTATTCCTCTGCTTGGAATACACTACAGTGGTCTGGCAGTCGAAAGGAGTATTTGATGTCCAGCTCAGGGGACTCAAATCGGACCCATCCGTATAAAAGTTGATACGTGAGGTTATAAAACTTTTTATAGTTTAGTGAAGTCTAAAAGGGATTGACATAGTCAGTTATGCTGGGTAAGTTATCAAAGGTTTGTAGGATGGAGGTTTGGCCCTTTGGTCCAGCTTGCCAGGCCATTGAAGCACGCAACCTCAATGCGGTGGCCCTGCGGTCCAGAGGTTCAAGGGCGCCACTGATGCAGAGTTCAGCGCATCTTTGAATTTTGTGTACAAAAGGACTGGTCTTACTACTGCTGTGTATAGCCCGTGTGCAATGGAAGGAGACAACCCCCATTTGCATCCTATTACATACTTGCAAGCGAACAGAGCTATGGCCGCCTTACGAGTGCGATGAACTATGTTTTCTGTCCAGAGAAGTTTCCTGTCCAGTATTAAGCTGAGGTAATTGGCTTTTTTTTAAAGGCTAGGCGAGTATGGTGTAGTTTGGGTGGGGTGAGTTCAGTTACTTTATACTTCCTGGTGAATAGAACCAGTTCTATTTTACCTTTTATAGCCTGGGATGGTCCCGTTATTCCTCACCTCTAGCTCGCGTGATCGTGTCCAAGGTCTACTGCCGCACCGTAAGTTCACGGTGCGTCCTCTTTTTGCAGGTTTGAAGTCCACCAATTCACCGTTCGAACTTGTTGCCCTTGCCGTGTGAGGGTCCAATGACGATCGCAGTACCGTTAGTTTACGGTGTCTCTGCTTTGTCCGGGTTCAAGATCCGCTGTTCACCGTTTGACCTTGTTGCCCTTGACTCCTCCGACATTTTCGTCTCCTTCGCTGTTGCTATGCAGCTCTCCTGCATCGGGATTTGTGGGGAGTTTTAAGACTCCGTAAATTTCCCCCATTCTTCGGAAATGCCCCTGATGTTTGTTTATTCAAATTCCCCGCCAAACTCGTACTCCTTGTGATCCCCAGACAGTTCTCCAAAAGATTTCAACCTTCCCTAAACTGTTCTCGTAAAACTCCCCCCAGACACGGCCCTGAAAGACCTTTAACTTTGCCATGGTTGTGCTGCGTTAGCCTGTTCACCCTGACAGAGTTGAACTTTCCCAAAACTGCATCTCGTACCCCAGACAGTTCCCGCGTGGAATTTCCCGCGCAGACAGTTCCCTGTGCTTGAAATCACTCTTTCGATTCCCGTCGTCTGGCCACTCTACTGACCACGTACCGATCGTATTTATCGATAAAGGGGCCCAGCATCGCCAACGTTGTTGCTGAATATTTAATACTATTTTGTATTACGAAACGCGAAACTTATGACTGCAGTAGATTCGAGATAATTTACTTGCAATAACTTATGAAAAACTTTTGCGAAATGCGACGACGAAAAGGGAGTGGTTACGATGAAGTTCCATTGATCACCAAATTTAATATTCCAATAATTTCTCTTAGAACCTAACTTATGCCAAGGTGGCGAGAGACGGGGCGAATTCGCAAGAGCGAACGGACGAAAGCTCTTTTGGCTCCCGCTCTCGCCCTACAAATAGTGACTTCAAATAAAAAGCGCCAAGTGCGCAAACCCCGCCCCCTCTGAAGGGACGACGTCCTTCAGCCCAGAACGGGCAACAGGGCCAGTCGGTGGACTGCTCGCCGATACTCCCCCTCCTGCGTCCTGACCTCCGCCACGTGAACCTTGTTATCGGCGCCGGAGTGCAAAGCTACCACTCGGCCTATCCTCCACTGCTGAGGCGGAAGGTTGTCTTCTGCGACGATAACGAGCGCTCCCACGACGATTTTGGGCTCCCCCTGGTGCCACTTGGATTGCTGCTGGAGGCTGGAGATGTACTCCCGGGACCATCGCTGCCAAAACCTGTGCCTGAGAGACGAGACACCTCGCCATCGTCGCAAGCAGGTCAGGCTGATCTGATCCGGGAGCGCCGCTGATGGTGGGGCCAGAGGAGGGCCGCCGATGAGCAGATGACCGGGGGTCAGGGCTTCGCCTTCGTTCGGGTCGCTGCTTAGAGCTCCGAGGGGCCTGGAGTTGTGCACGGGCTCCACGCTGGTGAGCAGAGTTCCGAGCTCCTCCGCGGTCAAGAGGTATTGGCCTAACGTCCGAGAGAACAGGTGCTTTGCAGACTTCACACCTGCCTCCCATAGTCCGCCGAAGTGCGGTGCTCTGGGCGGTATGAACGCAAACTTGTATCCTTTTTTTGATGCGAATGTTTCGATACCGCCCCCTGCTCATCCAGACGGGTGATGCCACCAGTTGGTGGCGTTGTCGCACAACACCTTCTCTGGAATCCCGTGACGACTCACGAACCTTTGAAATGCCAACAAGAACGCATCAGTGGTTAGGTCAGACACTTATTCTAAGTGGACCGCTTTGGACGCAAAACAGACAAACAAGGCCACGTACGACTTGTACTGTGGCTAACCACGGATACGATACGTTGTATCGTATATTGAACGGGCGGAGAGCTCGAAGTCTATCTGCTGGCAAGTTTCCCATAATTTGCGTCAAGAGTTTTGGCTTGCAGCGAAAGCAGCGCATGCACGACCGAACTGTTCGTCGGCAGACTTTTTGAGCATAAACTAGCCATATTTTCTCGCGCAGACGACTTACGAGAGCTCTTGGGCCAGCGTGACAATTCGAAACGTGCAGGTATGACACATAGGATCTGACGAACTGTGAGCTTTTAGACAGCAACAACGGGAATTTGGCCTCGTACGGGATAGGAGCATACAGTAACCGACCCCCAACTCGTAGCAATGTCGAGGAACACCAATCTAATTTATTTTCATGAAGAAAATAGTTTAGCTTTTGAATACTCGTTGGTACCGGATTATTTTTCCGAATTTTACTTATGTCGTCTCTGAATTCGTGAAATTGGATAACTTAGACAATTTTCTCAAAAGCGAAATCCAGTTCTCTTGGCGAAATACTTTTTTCAAAGGGCTTCGAAACTTTTCTGCACCTTTTAATAAAACGAAAAACCTGCACGAAGACTCTCAGAAGCTTCAGGTGCGACGAAAAGGACTCTATTTTCTGAAGCACATAATTTGGCTCTGGGTTGACTACGAGAGCTATTGCTGATTTGCGTAGCTCCATCGACATTACATCAGCTGGCAGTTCGAAATGTTTATTTACAGGCCAATTATTTTCTGAGTCTAGCAAGAACGAATGCCCACCGAACCAAATGGACGTTGTAAGCTCCTCTACGTCACATCCTCGGGACACTATGTCTGCTGGGTTGACTTTCGTGGGAACGTGTCTCCAAATTTATCCGACCACTCCTGAATTTCTGCAACCCAGGTTCGAAACAAAAACCGACAACGACGAGGGATGGGTTTTGATCCAGTGTAAAGTGATCTCGGAGGATCACAGGAAAACATTCTCAATGGGACAATTTAGCAATGGCCTGAACCGATTATAGAGATCTGCTAAAAGGTGAGCTGCACACAACTCAAGGCGAGGCAAAGTTTTCGTCTTGAGGGGAGCTACTTTCGATTTGGCGGTCAATAAAGACACTTTCAAACCTTAAGCAGTTTGAGTACGAACGTAGATGCACGCTCCATACGCTCGCATGGAAGCGTCATCGAAACCATGTGTTTGAATCGGGACTTGTGGATCTGTGTTGACGAATCGCGATACCTTTATTTTCGACAGCTGCAGAAGCGTCGCTTTAAACGTCTCCCACGATTTAAGCCACCGCATCGGTAGCGACTCGTCCCAATTTAATTTTCGAAGCCACAGTTCCTGCAACAACATCTTTGCCGTTGTGACTAAAGACAAGAGGCCAAGTGGGTAGAAAAGTCGAGCAGTCACCGACAAAATATTTCGCTTTGTCGCGCGAAGATCCAGGAAAAAGTCATCCAACCGAAATTGAAAGTAATCTTTAACCGGTAACCAAACCACGCCAAGGGTCTTAGTTACATCTGAGTCTGCCATAAGTGACATTAGAGCGCTAGCAGATGCCGATAGCTCTGGACAGTTTGAAAACCACTTTGCCAATTCAAAGCCTGCCTCTTGCAAGAGCATCAACGCATCCGGCGGCAGGCAACAAATCGTCAACATAAAAATCATTTTGAATTTAATTAATTTTGACATTGGGTCCTTTGACAATTGCTTTCTAGCGATAAAAATCTACGTTTCGCAACTTCGTATGACGACCAAGAGTATTTGGGTCAGATTTAAACGGCAAACGAACCGAAAATCTACCGGACGACAATCTTTGAGTATTTTTCTCAAGGTCTTGTTGACAGAGTTGTTGCTCAGGAGTATGGACTTTAGCCTTGGGCGGCAAGTCCTCCACAGTCCAATTGTCAATTGACTCCAACGCTTCCTACTGGCAGCTGAGATGAACCATTTTTTCAGCCTTTACATTATTTTCAGAGGCACATCTCCCTGACACTATCCAGCCGAGAACTATCTTTTGTAAGATGGGGAGTTCAGGCCCCTGCTATATCTGGTCAATAGATAAAAGTTCAAAGGAAGTATCAGCGCCGATAAGCATATCTCTTTTATGGGCTTGAAGAAGAATGGATCTGCCAACTGAATATTTTCAGGCACCCTCCACCCGCTGGTGTTCACCGCTTGATCCGGATGATAACCAGAAATATTTTTCATAATCCAAAAATCGGACGACAACTGGCTGTTCACTACTCGCGACTTCACAATCGTGTGTATTTTTATTTTGGCTTGGGCATTAGTTCCACCAATGCCTTGCAAGCTCATGCACACGTCCTCTCTTGTAATTTTGAGCCTCTGAGCGAGCTCATCGGTCACAAAATTTATTTGTGAACCAGAGTCGAGCAACGCTCGAGCTAATACAAACTCGCCACTTTTGGTTTGAACGCTCACAACAGCAGTTGCAAGAATGACTCGATCCGATGCATTCGCATGCAAAACATTCGAAGTGAATGGAGACTCCTGCATGAGCGTGGGCTGAGAAGGGGGTGGCAACGCGAGATTTGTGTTCGGGGAATATATGTGTAGCAAAGTGTGATGTGAGGAATTGCACACAGAAAGGATGAGGGTTCTCAAGGCTGTAGCTGAAGGCTGGGAAATTTTTTGCAAATTAAAAAGTGTCGATATGTTGTCAAAAAAATAAGACAATCATTATCGTACACCCGCTTCAGGCTAGCAAGGGCTTTAAGATAATTTTTCGCAGTGACTTGAAAGGCTGTTTCTAAAGCGTCTCCAGCTAAACAGGAAATTAAATGATTGAATTTTTCAATATCGTGTAAAGTGTCATCTTTGTCAACGAAAGTTTCGCTAAAAGTTGTAAGAGCAATGCTCGGTAGACGGTATTGAGGTGGGCGATTTGCTGGCGGAGCGGATTTCTCTATATTATTTTGTTTGCACTTATTTAAAATCGAAATCAGCAATGACTTTGTCATTACGGCCCTCTCTTCCAACTTTTCGCGGTATACATCTTTTGTATCTTTCACTTCTATTTGGTTTTGCAAAAGTGAAGCATTTTTAATGTGCGTATTTAGAATCTCTAATCGACACTCAAGCTCGACCGGATTTATAGATAATTTAGCTTCATTTAAATGGCGATAAGTTCGGTTAATACTTTTCATGCAAACATCTCCTTGGTCTTTAAGCTCTACGATATTTTTGGTTGCCATTGCGTTTATTTGTATTTATTTTGTTGGTATCGAAGAGGTGTTAAATATTTGTTTTTATTAAATTATTAATTTGTTAAATAATCTAATAAAAAAATCAACGAGTAATATACCGAACGCAAACAGTGTAGGGAGCTAAGTACCGAGAGAATTACAGCGAAAAATATATAAATTGGGTTTTTATATTTTTATATAAACCCTCTTACAGTAATATGCCGCACGCGCGCACAGTAGGGGAGCTATAGCTCAAGCTCAAGCGTACCGAAAAAAAGAACAAACGTTTAAGCAGACCGAAAATTGCACTGCTGCAGCGATCGAGAACGAAAACGACCAAAGATAACTCGAAATAGCGGCAGCGGTGTCGGTGTGCGTGTGTATGTGTACGCGGCTAGCGGCTCTTCCTATGCAAGTGCTAACGGAGAATGATACACTGACCGATAACTAAGGGCAACGAATTTATAAGCCTGATGCCGAAAGGCGCGCAAAAATTATGAAAAGCGTGGGAAAATTGGAAAAGCGCCGGAAAATTCGCAAAAGCGCGGGAAAATGTTTAGACAAACTGCGGCGAAAGTTTTTGCCGCTAATTTTTGAGAACTACACTTTTCATAATTTTCACTTTTTTCCAGTTGTTTATTTATACCCTAAATTGGTGCTCACTACGATGAAAATTGGGGGAATTAAGTTCGCACGACAAGTATTTTATTTGCTTGTTTATGGGCCAAAGCGATTCACATATAATTCGAAATATATTATGTTTATTGTAGAATTTTGGTTGTTAGTACATGCAAATTTTTATTTCTTGGTTAGAATGCTTACTATCTACCGATTTTTACACGAATGCAAAAAGTTGAAAGATGGGCCAAAACACAATTTACAAAACGCCACAGATTAACTTTCAACTTTTAGCACTCTATACCTGGATGGCCGACTTGATAATTTGTATTTCCTTTTTTACATCCATGTTCCAGCGGCAGCAGCAAATTAAACAACTAAATTTGCAGCGGCGGAAGAAACGTCTTGGGCAACACAAAGAACGGCAGAAAATTTCCAGCGTCGAAATTTTTGTGAATTTAATTTTTTGGCCGAACCGGCACGAATAAATTCCTTTTGTGTGTTTATTGGTAATTGTTGTAGTTTTTCACCGAAAAAAATTAATTTCGCTTAACAAACTTGGATTTTTTGTCGATTGCTTAATCGCCATCCCCTTATGTCGTCGCTTCGCGCAGTTGCCATTGGTTTTATTGGATATTTTCACTTGCACACAAACCTGGAACTCGTCGTCACTGGCACCTATCGCATCCAACTGGAACTTTCTTGAATAACCAATAAGTATTTATTTCGTCGCCAACTGTACTTATCAGTTGCTTATCTGGAGCAGCTTTAGAGACAGTAAAGGCCTTTCAAATTGGTCTCGATAATTACCCAAAGGCTCTTGAGCGCCTTAAGGAGCGCTATGATAACCCCACTCTGGTATTTTAGCAAATCATCCTTGTTCAACCTGCCAGTCGTTACCAAACCAAATAGTAGCCGCCCTATACATATAACTCCCTAAGGTTATTGGGCTCTGAATCCGAAATTGCTCAGGCTATGCTAATTTCAATTATAATGCAAAAAGTTGCTCCGCTCACCAAGCAGAAATGGAATGAGTCGTTAAGCTTTGCGAGCTTACTTAAATGGAATGAGTGTATAACACTAATTGATAGGCATTGTAAATACCTGGAAGCTTCCGACTAGACCGAAGCTAGTACGAAGGCGCACCAGGCAGTTAGTGTCGGTAAATATCGCTATCAGCAAGGACAATGATGCTAATCATAAAATATTTAGCTGCCCCCAATTCAAAACTCTGACAGCCCTACAGCGGTGTGAGGTAGCTAAACGACAATTGCTCTAAACTGCTTAGGCAAGGGACATCATCTATCCAAGTGCCAAGCGCCTCCGCCACCCTCTCCTCGGGGGTCTAACTGTACAGGACCCTTGCCGGACTGAGCTTCATCCAAGCTCAAGAAAAGGTCCTTAAAGCTTGGTGCCCGAACAGAGACGAAAAAGGACGACTATGAATCCTTCAGGAGAGTTGGAGTTGGCCCGCCGCGCCATCACCAGCGCGCCCTAGCAGTGTCCAGCAGCGTGACCCCCAGGTACGCCCAACGAGCGCCCAGCAGCGCACACCGCTCCGTCAGCAGCGGCTACCGCGTGGTCATCATCACTTATTTGCTGCACCGCTGCGCGCTGGTCAGCACCGCCCGTCGCGCCCAAGGCACCAATAGCCGGGTCACCCCACGCCTAACTGCTGTTCCGTTGGGAGAACAGCTGCCTACTGCTGCAACATGCATTACTAAGTAGTTATCACTACGGCCGCACCAACAACGTTTAGCGTTCAGTAGCCGCATCCCGCCGTGCCGCATGCCAAGAGCCTGCGGTGCAAGCAAAAGTATGCCAAGTGACTCAGGAAAAAAAGCGTCAGAGGACGCAGAATTGAAGCCGGTTCCGGTAGCCAACAGACTGGAAGAGAACAGGTTTTTCACCGCATCCGGTGGTGAATCCACGACCACAAAAATGGGGTTGTGTTTCTGCCGGAATGACGAACTGCAGGTTCTACTAAAAGAGTTTGGGCTTGACCTTAACGGTCATGTAGATCCTATCGGATAAGCAAACCAAAGCCCGGCTCTCCGAGAGCGCTTCGCCGCGCAGAAGGCAACACGGAGATACTACGCTCTCCGTAGCCAAGGAATAAAAAAAAAAGCCCAAGACGAGAGTTACCAGCCTCCAACCCAGCCCTAATTCCAATCAGTCCCGTGTCCGCTGCCGTCTTCGCCGAGAAACTTTAAAGATGGGGCGTACTGTTTGACGGACAGTCGGACCCCGTCATCTTAATGGAACGTATCGAGGTAAGTGGCACAGGGCCGTCATTGGGCCGCGCAGAAGACAGGTACCGAGCCTACCAGATCCAAACCGTGCCCTGGCGAAAGTTTTTGAAGATTTTCTTGCCTCTATGGTACTACCAGATCCTAGAGGACGCCATCCGGACCAGGCATCAACATGTTGGCAGCCCTTCAAAATCTATGTAGTGGAACTGTGCCTAATGATGCAAGATCGAAATACTCCTTCGACCAGGAGCTCGAAAGGATCTACGAGAATCTGCTGCCGGAGTACCAGCTTTTCATACAGCTACATAAATACATATTTGGCGAACACGTTCGAAATCGCTCGGGACCGCGACCACGCCCGACAAGCAGCCCTTTTTTCCAACCGCAAGCTGGAATTTCGGCAGGGAGAGCAATGGGAGACCCGCACCTCGATCACGAAACTTTACCGCTCCGACTGTGACGCAATATCGAAAGGAATGATCACCCAGGAAGAGAAAAACCCTATCGTCGTCGCTTGGGCCTGCAACCACTTTAGATGTTTTGCTGGGACTGTGGAAAACGCAGCTTCCGTACCATCGACTGCTGTCGCCGGACGGAAAACGGCCAGTGTCTTTCGCCAACGTCTGGAGCCAGCGGCGACCCACCCGGTGCTCCCCCATTACTAGATCCCCTAATCAGCCTGGCTGTGGGAGGATCGTCGCCAACGTTACCATCGAGGACATCCCTTCTCGGCGACAATCGACACAGGAGCCTCGAGAAGCTTCGTAAGCGAAGCGATCGGCTGGATCGACTGGACTCGGGAAGAAACACGAAAAAAGTCCGCATCCGCATCTCCCTGGCGGGCGTATTCCCAAAAGAAGTCAAGGCTCTCCAGGCAAGTCTGCTTGGAAAACCGACCTATCGGAATGAGCACTAGTTCATCCAACGACTTTCCCTGCGGCATCCGGGCGACTTTAATCTTCGGACAAGTTTGTTTGCAGCTAACTCCATCTACCACCCGAAAGGTAAAATCAGTTCCAGATACGAGGGCGACTCACCAGTCGACCCCCAGCAATCGCAAGGAACAGAGGGGGTCCCACTACGAGGAAACCACACACTTTCTGAGGGGTGAGCGGCAGCAGTGCCCCGCTAGTGCTCGTACGGAAGAATACTGGGGATAAGCGGATGTGCGTCGACTATCGACATCTCAACGCACATTATATACCCGACGCGTACAAACTCCCACGTGTCAACCACATCTTGGAGCGGCTACGGAACACCCGGGTCATCTCAACGCTAGATCTCAAGAATGGATATGGGCAGATCCCCATGTCGGAAGGGAGCCGAGAATACAGCGTTCACCATGCCCGGGCGTGGAATCTTCCACTGGAAAGTCATGCCTTTGGACTCCACTCTGCCCCAGCATCGTTCCAGCGAGCCCTTAAAAGCGTCATAGCGCCGGACTTGGACTTGGAACCTCACGCTTCGCCTATTTGGATGACATCATCTTCATGGGTGCGACGTGGGAGGATCATGCTAGGAATCCCAGGGAATTCTTCCGATGATTGCGGGAAGCAAAATTGCGGCTTAATCAGAGCAAGTGCAAGTCTTTCCAGAAAATGCTGGAGGAATGCCATGACCACGCTTCAGCTAGTCATCTTGGCATCCAGAAGCCTCTCAAACAGATTGCCCTGGCAGACTGGCAGACCTGGCAAACAGACTGGCCTGGTTTACATCGGGAGGTTATACGGTACGTCACCAGCTGCATGGCTTGTCAACAGTACAAGGTGAGTCAGCGCAAACCAGCGGGAAAGATGCTCACCCACCATCGCACTCGTCAGAGTTGACTTCGTTGGACCTCTCCCTCGGACCGACGAGGGAACATCTTGCTGATCGTATTTATAGATGTGTTTTCCAAATGGGTTGAGATCATTCCCCTGAATAAGGCCATTGCCACCCAACTGTAGTTTGGATTTCGGGAAAGGATACTATCCCGCTTTGGAACACCCAGGACTTTGGTCTGCGACAACGGCACGCAGTTCACCAGCCGCAGTTTCAAGACGTTCTGCCGCAATAACGGCATTAAACTGGAATACGCAGCTCCAAACTCCCCGCAACAGAACCCGACTGAACGCGCAAACCGCACCATCAAGACGATTATATCCCAGTACCTGCACCAGGACCACGGGACATGGGATCAGTTTCTACCTAAGATTTCGCTTGCTATCAACAGAAGCATCTCAGATAGCAGGGTTTTCAGCCCCGCCTACTTGGTGCAGGGTAGGGAACCCAGATTGCCAGGTGCCTTTTTTTTGATGTGGTCACGACCGGCCTACACTCAACGCCACTGGACCCCAGGAAGCCCCCCCCCAGATGGCTTCCCAAAAGCATGGTCTTCTACAAATTGCGACGACCCGAGTGGCGAGGTACTGAAGTTCTTTTCTCCGAATATCGTCAGGCTCCAAAATATGGAAAACAGAAAGAGGAGAGCACCGGGAATTGGCGACCTGTAGAAGTACCACCAGCACAGTAATCAACTAGAGGAACCAGCAGAAGCCGCAGGGGAGAACGTATCCTCAAAACAGAAACGAGCCAGTACTAAAATATCAACCCGCGCACAATTAACTAATACATCAGAACTAATTATTTCAATTTCGTCAATATAAGACTCGTCTGAACAATCAACAACACCCAACAAAAACAACTGAACAATTAAATGTCATAATATATATATATATTATATATATTATATATATATTGTTACGTCGGTGTATTAGTGCCCAGTCCAAAGGACTTGGGCCGAGGGAGTTGCGTCCTCGGTAGGCACACTGTGTGCCAGCTCAGCTCGCCGGACGGGGTGGGTTCTTTGGAAACCACTCCCTCCCCTAAATAACAAGAATAATTTTATCGTGCCTTAGGAAAAAGAAAGAGCTCGTTCAGTTCGTTTTGTCATTTGTCGCCAGCTCCCCCTTTTATAGACGTTTACCAAGCCATTATTGAGTTCTGCTTCATATTATAATTTATTGAAATGATTTTCATTTAGAAAAGTGCACATTTAGTAGACAAATGAAAGGTGAAAAATATTCTACGGTGTAATATTTGGATTTAAATTTAAAAACAATAATATGGATATTACATAACTCTATAATTAATGTATGAGGAATATATATATATATATATATATGTATGTATATATAAGTTAACACCGGCTAGCGCCCCCTTCCCTTCACCCCCTCTCGACATCCACGATACCCGACGACGACCCTTCTCATTCAACCCCTCGGCCACCCACATCGTACACATTTAAGTCGAGTGGCCACACAGCGACAACATTACGCTCAAGTGGTCACATGAAGACGACACCAACTCAAGTGGCTGCAATGACGCGGCCGCTGGGCCACAAGAGCTACAGCGGCAGCACCAGCAAAAGCGACAGCAGCAGCACCAGCAATAGCGACGGCGGCAGCAGCAGCTAAACAGCGGCAGAGATGCAACAGCAGCGATGCAGCGGCAGCGACGCGACGATGGAGACAGAACGACAGCGGCAGCGCGAGAACGACAGCGGCAGCGCCAGAACGTCAGCGGCAGAAGAGCAACGGCAGCAACAAGCAAGCGAAAGACTGTTGACCGCCCGCTAGCTGCCTCAGCTCAACAGCCGCCGCCCCTACCACTGCGCTAGATAAAATGCAGCGCTCACATCCGGACCAACCAAAACCGCTGCCGTCGGCTACGGTACTTCCGCGTCTGCCAACGGCATGCTGACGCCGGAGGACCGGAGTTGGTTAAGAGGCCAACCCACTAGTATTTAAGAGCTCACTTCTGTAACCACCGCAGTACCGTGCGGACTGAATATTAGATTATAAAAATAAACTTATAACGTAATCCGAAAGCAAAGTTGTTGCCTTCCTTAAGTACCAAAGAGGACGAGTGATCAATTGAGATGCAGCTGATAAACAACACGATAAGGTAGTATAGGGGAGCTTCGTACCCCCCCGGCCATGTCTGGCCTTAACTGGCGCCCGAGCAGATTCCACTTTCTCGCGAAAGTGGGACCCAAATTTTTGCGGGTACCCCCCGACAAAAAATCAAAGAGAATAAAAATGTGTTAAGAAAAAAAGGAAAAGAGAAGAAGGGTACCCCCCAGCAAGAAAACATAAAAGATTAAAAAGCTACGGGTACCCTGTGAATAATTATTAAATATAAAAATAAAAAAAAAAACCCAAAAGTGGGAAAAAAATTAAAATGAAACGAAAAACCCAAAAAAGGGTATAAAGTATTTAATACGGCGTTGTGTGTGTGAAGCGAGAAACCCAGAAAAAGGGTAAAAAATTATTTAATACAGCGTTGTGTATGTGAGAGTGCGCAAGAATGTGTGTAATACAACTACACGCCGCGGTGGGGATGCTGCCTTTCGCAGTTGGCATTCCCCACGAGCGCAAAAAAAGTTGTAATAAAATAATAAAACAATGAACCTGCCGCGGCGATAAATATTTAAAGCCCTCAATAATCAATGGAATTAAAATTTCGGACACTTACCTGCAGCTTCTTCAAACTTGCTGTCACCAAAATTTCAAGCTATACAAGATTCGTATAACGCAACGCTTAGTAAAAGATGTGACAGAAGAAGAAGAAATTTGTGAGATCATAGAAAAAGAGCACCATAGACCCCATAGAAGTTCGAGGGAAGTCCGTATTCAAATCCTGGAGAAATATTATTTTCCCAAGATGTCTAGTATCATTAGAACACAAATTTCTACTTGCACTACTTGCAAATTACACAAGTACGATAGACACCCAAATAAACCAACACTCCAACCTACGCCTATCCCCAATTACCCTTGCGAAATTCTTCACATAGACGTTTTTACACTAGAGAAAAAAATTTTTTTAAGCTGCATTGATAAATTTTCCAAATTCGCCAAACTTTTTCCACTGCAATCAAAGTCCGCAATCCATCTTCGAGAAACCCTTCTGGATGCACTACACTATTTCACGGCACCTAGAATGATAGTATCCTTTTATGCCCAACTGTTCTGAATTACCTGCGAACGCTAGGAATAGAACTTTATCACACCCCAACTCAAAAAAGTGAAGTAAACGGTCAGGTAGAGAGATTTCACTCCACTTTTATGGAAATTTATCGTTGCTTGAAGAACGATCATCCCAATTTTAAAAATACGGAACTTATTCCGATCGTGGTGGACAGGTACAACAACTCTGTCCACTCGTTAACAAATAAAAAACCCGTAGACATTTTTTTCAACCGCACTTCCAGGATAAATTACCAGGGATTATCCGACTTCAAACAACAAACCTTTGAGGATATTCGAGGCCTCATAGAACATAAACAAAGTTTAACCAACAACGCTCGTAATAAAAAAAGGACCGACCCGGTTTCCTACGAAGAGGGTGACACAGTATATGTCGCCAATAAACAAATAAAAACTAAGGAAAAAAAGCGGTTCAAGGCAGAAGAGGTTCAAGACGATAGAAGGGTCACTGTTAAGACAAGGTCGGGAAAAATTTTCCATAAGTCCCACTTGAGAAGTTAACATATGGGCAATAAAAACACTCATTTTTTACGCTCACTAATAGCACCCCCGCCGTTAGCAATGGGCTGGTAACAGGATATCCCTGAAATTTTACAACTTTTATATGTCACTTCAATAATAAAAGGGAAAAGTGTATTTAACGTTTTCACCAAAAATAACCACACCAAAATACCATCAAATGCTAACATAAAAAAAAACATATAAAAAGAAAAAAAAGAGAACAAAAGTAATCTAAACATATAAAATAAAGGAAACCAAACTAGAACACAAACAAATTTAGACATATAAAAATAAGAGAAACACAATAAAAACACAAAACCAATCTAGACCCATAAGAAAAACACAGGAAAATTTTTTTTACAACACTAACAGTCTTAACACAAAATTCACAACAAAAACAACTTAAACACAAAAAAACTAACAAACCTAAAAACAAAAAACACAAAAAAACCTAACAGAGAAACACACTGAACTAAAACAATATCAAACCTGAGCATATAAACTAAAATAAACTAAATTAAAAAACAAATAAGAGAACCTAAATTAAAGTAATGAAATTAAACAATATCGAATATAAAACTTTCAAATAATATAAACTTAGCTTAATACCAAAAAATTAAGACCAAAAATTTAGAAACAACACAAACAACACCTACACGAAATATCTAGACTAAGAACTATTAATCACCTAACTATAAGAATTTATTACCCCTTTTTTTTCGGCACTACAAGCGTGTCCGCGCTCTACGTAGCGACCGCACTTCATATTTTCAAATATGACGCACCAGTTGTCCCCTTACAACAGGGTACCGTCTGGCGAACCAACGGTGTTTTTAAGCTGGCCCATATTATCGATCTAGGCCGCATTAAGCAAGTCATCGACCAAACAACCAACGAAGCTACGATAATCACCGACCAACGGATCAATGCTTTCGTTTTCCACTACCTGCAACACGCATCAGAGGGCATCTCACGCATGGATGGCACACCAGCACGGAGGCCACGATCAATCGACTGGCTAGGATCAGCCTGGAAATGGGTAGCAGGGTCACCTGACAGGTCTGACTGGAACGCGATCTTAAAAACAGAAGACGACATAACCAGGAACAATAACCAGCAGATCCGGATAAATACCAAACTCTTTGACTCGACACACGAATCACTCCAAAGATTAAACGACGTCATCGGAAGAGTCACCGCAATAGACGGCGATTTCCATGTCACAACCGCCGTACTCCACAAGGCAATAATAATAGCGGACCAAGTCAGTGAAATACTAAGAGCCTGCCAACTGGCAAAGACTGACGTGGTCAACACGAATCTATTGGACCACGAGGAAATAGACGAAATTTTGACAGAGGTAGAAAGCCTTCCTTATCAGAACGTGGTCGAAGCCGTTGAATTCTCCCGACCAACAATCCTCACGAATGGAACTACATTATTGTATATCTTGGCAATGCCCAAGGTGGTGGACCAAAAATACCGATTGATGCTAATTTACCCAACGGTATCCGACGGCAAACAGGTTGTGCTGAAGTACAACAAACTGGCCATGAATAAGGTGGAAACATACGCCCTTCTTGGGAATTGCGTATCCATCGGCAATACAACAGTCTGCCGAGAAAAGGACCTATACAAACTGGAGGAGGATAGCTGTATTCCAAGACTTCTTAAAGGAGGTCAAGCTGCATGCGACTATCTTAGGACAAACCAACAAACGGTGGAACTCATCGATGACGGCACAATCTTCCTGACGAACTTCAATGGCACAATATATACTCCAACAAAAGAACAGCACCTGGAAGGTTCTTACGTCGTACAATTTGACAACGAAACGGTCACAATCGGTGACCGGAATTTCAGCAGTTATTCGTCAACGCACTTGATGGCAATGCCAGCGGTCTTGACCCAAATAACGACAGCGGGTCACGAACTATCACTGAAACGGTTACGGTTACGGAGACAATTTGTAGATAAATCGATACAGAGATCGCTTGCTGGATCAAACGAACCGTCTGGCTAGACGGCTTGCTACACCATTGAGTCGACGACGACTCCGCAGACGGCACCCACCGGACCTGTGGATTATTGGTCGTGATAGACACGGGCGCCTATTATAACAACACAAGATTACTAACAAGCTTTTACCTGCCCTGCACTTAATACCCGAATTTTAGAGATCTTTAAACACTCCCACGCATACACGAAAACAAGGACCATCCTTGTGTGAGTGTAAAATAAAACATTTGCCATTAGGCATGTTGTGCGATGGAGAAAAGGTTCGGGCTTACTGTGGTTCTGATATGGGTGTCTATCAGCCTTTCCAGGTATTGGGTCAACAAAGAAAATGTTTCTATTTAAAATTCTTTAATTAATTTTGATAAACTTGTTGAACCGTATTAAAATCTCCCGCGTTATATTTTATACATTTGTATTCTCTTGCATTCATTGTGTTCACCATACTCGCATTCTTTTGTGTACACCACGAGTTGGCCGCTGCGCAGGCACGACAATGGTCATTATTAAAATACGATCGCCTAGAGAAACTTACAAATCGTAATCCGAGATTTTATTAATCTAATTCGCTGAAATCGACCTTATCACACAGCCCAAATCTCACCCCGGCAAGAAAATGCTCTTGACCCTACATTTGGCGCACAACGTTGTGCTGTGTGATTAATTTCGCTTAACAAACTTGGATTTTTCGTCGATTGCTTAATCGCCATCCCCTTATGTCGTCGCTTCGCGCAGTTGCCATTGGTTTTATTGGATATTTTCACTTGCACACAAACCTGGAACTCGTCGTCACTGGCACCTATCGCATCCAACTGGAACTTTCTTGGATAACCAATAAGTATTTATTTCGTCGCCAACAGTACTTATCAGTTGCTTATCTGGAGCAGCTTTAGAGACAGTAAAGGCCTTTCAAATTGGTCTCGATAATTACCCAAAGGCTCTTGAGCGCCTTAAGGAGCGCTATGATAACCCCACTCTGGTATTTTAGCAAATCATCCTTGTTCAACCTGCCAGTCGTTACCAAACCAAATAGTAGCCGCCCTATACATATAACTCCCTAAGGTTATTGGGCTCTGAATCCGAAATTGCTCAGGCTATGCTAATTTCAATTATAATGCAAAAAGTTGCTCCGCTCACCAAGCAGAAATGGAATGAGTCGTTAAGCTTTGCGAGCTTACCCAAATGGAATGAGTGTATAACACTAATTGATAGGCATTGTAAATACCTGGAAGCTTCCGACCAGACCGAAGCTAGTACGAAGGCGCACCAGGCAGTTAGTGTCGGTAAATATCGCTATCAGCAAGGACAATGATGCTAATCATAAAATATTTAGCTGCCCCCAATTCAAAACTCTGACAGCCCTACAGCGGTGTGAGGTAGCTAAACGACAATTGCTCTAAACTGCTTAGGCAAGGGACATCATCTATCCAAGTGCCAAGCGCCTCCGCCACCCTCTCCTCGGGGGTCTAACTGTACAGGACCCTTGCCGGACTGAGCTTCATCCAAGCTCAAGAAAAGGTCCTTAAAGCTTGGTGCCCGAACAGAGACGAAAAAGGACGACTATGAATCCTTCAGGAGAGTTGGAGTTGGCCCGCCGCGCCATCACCAGCGCGCCCTAGCAGTGTCCAGCAGCGTGACCCCCAGGTACGCCCAACGAGCGCCCAGCAGCGCACACCGCTCCGTCAGCAGCGGCTACCGCGTGGTCATCATCACTTATTTGCTGCACCGCTGCGCGCTGGTCAGCACCGCCCGTCGCGCCCAAGGCACCAATAGCCGGGTCACCCCACGCCTAACTGCTGTTCCGTTGGGAGAACAGCTGCCTACTGCTGCAACATGCATTACTAAGTAGTTATCACTACGGCCGCACCAACAACGTTTAGCGTTCAGTAGCCGCATCCCGCCGTGCCGCATGCCAAGAGCCTGCGGTGCAAGCAAAAGTATGCCAAGTGACTCAGGAAAGAAAGCGTCAGAGGACGCAGAATTGAATCCGGTTCCGGTAGCCAACAGACTGGAAGAGAACAGGTTTTTCACCGCATCCGGTGGTGAATCCACGACCACAAAAATGGGGTTGTGTTTCTGCCGGAATGACGAACTGCAGGTTCTACTAAAAGAGTTTGGGCTTGACCTTAACGGTCAAGTAGATCCTATCGGATAAGCAAACCAAAGCCCGGCTCTCCGAGAGCGCTTTGCCGCGCAGAAGGCAACACGGAGATACTACGCTCCGCGCAGAAGACAGGTACCGAGCCTACCAGATCCAAACCGTGCCCTGGCGACAGTTTTTGAAGATTTTCTTGCCTCTATGGTACTACCAGATCCTAGAGGACGCCATCCGGACCAGGCATCAACATGTTGGCAGCCCTTCAAAATCTATGAAGTGGAACTGTGCCTTATGATGCAAGATCGAAATACTCCTTCGACCAGGAGCTCGAAAGGATCTACGAGAATCTGCTGCCGGAGTACCAGCTTTTCATACAGCTACATAAATACATATTGGCGACCACGTTCGAAACCGCTCGGGACCGCGACCACGCCCGACAAGCAGCCCTTTTTTCCAACCGCAAGCTGGAATTTCGGCAGGGAGAGCAATGGGAGACCCGCACCTCGATCACGAAACTTTACCGCTCCGACTGTGACGCAATATCGAAAGGAATGATCACCCAGGAAGAGAAAAACCCTATCGTCGTCGCTTGGGCCTGCAACCACTTTAGATGTTTTGCTGGGACTGTGGAAAACGCAGCTTCCGTACCATCGACTGCTGTCGCCGGACGGAAAACGGCCAGTGTCTTCGCCAACGTCTGGAGCCAGCGGCGACCCACCCGGTGCTCCCCCATTACTAGATCCCCTAATCAGCCTGGCTGTGGGAGGATCGTCGCCAACGTTACCATCGAGGACATCCCTTCTCGGCGACAATCGACACAGGAGCCTCGAGAAGCTTCGTAAGCGAAGCGATCGGCTGGATCGACTGGACTCGGGAAGAAACACGAAAAAAGTCCGCATCCGCATCTCCCTGGCGGGCGTATTCCCAAAAGAAGTCAAGGCTCTCCAGGCAAGTCTGCTTGGAAAACCGACCTATCGGAATGAGCACTAGTTCATCCAACGACTTTCCCTGCGGCATCCGGGCGACTTTAATCTTCGGACAAGTTTGTTTGCAGCTAACTCCATCTACCACCCGAAAGGTAAAATCAGTTCCAGATACGAGGGCGACTCACCAGTCGACCCCAGCAATCGCAAGGAACAGAGGGGGTCCCACTACGAGGAAACCACACACTTTCTGAGGGGTGAGCGGCAGCAGTGCCCCGCTAGTGCTCGTACGGAAGAATACTGGGGATAAGCGGATGTGCGTCGACTATCGACATCTCAACGCACATTATATACCCGACGCGTACAAACTCCCACGTGTCAACCACATCTTGGAGCGGCTACGGAACACCCGGGTCATCTCAACGCTAGATCTCAAGAATGGATATGGGCAGATCCCCATGTCGGAAGGGAGCCGAGAATACAGCGTTCACCATGCCCGGGCGTGGAATCTTCCACTGGAAAGTCATGCCTTTGGACTCCACTCTGCCCCAGCATCGTTCCAGCGAGCCCTTAAAAGCGTCATCGCGCCGGACTTGGACTTGGAACCTCACGCTTCGCCTATTTGGATGACATCATCTTCATGGGTGCGACGTGGGAGGTTCATGCTAGGAATCCCAGGGAATTCTTCCGATGATTGCGGGAAGCAAAATTGCGGCTTAATCAGAGCAAGTGCAAGTCTTTCCAGAAAATGCTGGAGGAATGCCATGACCACGCTTCAGCTAGTCATCTTGGCATCCAGAAGCCTCTCAAACAGATTGCCCTGGCAGACTGGCAGACCTGGCAAACAGACTGGCCTGGTTTACATCGGGAGGTTATACGGTACGTCACCAGCTGCATGGCTTGTCAACAGTACAAGGTGAGTCAGCGCAAACCAGCGGGAAAGATGCTCACCCACCATCGCACTCGTCAGAGTTGACTTCGTTGGACCTCTCCCTCGGACCGACGAGGGAACATCTTGCTGATCGTATTTATAGATGTGTTTTCCAAATGGGTTGAGATCATTCCCCTGAATAAGGCCATTGCCACCCAACTGTAGTTTGGATTTCGGGAAAGGATACTATCCCGCTTTGGAACACCCAGGACTTTGGTCTGCGACAACGGCACGCAGTTCACCAGCCGCAGTTTCAAGACGTTCTGCCGCAATAACGGCATTAAACTGGAATACGCAGCTCCAAACTCCCCGCAACAGAACCCGACTGAACGCGCAAACCGCACCATCAAGACGATTATATCCCAGTACCTGCACCAGGACCACGGGACATGGGATCAGTTTCTACCTAAGATTTCGCTTGCTATCAACAGAAGCATCTCAGATAGCAGGGTTTTCAGCCCCGCCTACTTGGTGCAGGGTAGGGAACCCAGATTGCCAGGTGCCTTTTTTTTGATGTGGTCACGACCGGCCTACACTCAACGCCACTGGACCCCAGGAAGCCCCCCCCCCAGATGGCTTCCCAAAAGCATGGTCTTCTACAAATTGCGACGACCCGAGTGGCGAGGTACTGAAGTTCTTTTCTCCGAATATCGTCAGGCTCCAAAATATGGAAAACAGAAAGAGGAGAGCACCGGGAATTGGCGACCTGTAGGAGTACCACCAGCACAGTAATCAACTAGAGGAACCAGCAGAAGCCGCAGGGGAGAACGTATCCTCAAAACAGAAACGAGCCAGTACTAAAATATCAACCCGCGCACAATTAACTAATACATCAGAACTAATTATTTCAATTTCGTCAATATAAGACTCGTCTGAACAATCAACAACACCCAACAAAAACAACTGAACAATTAAATGTCATAATATATATATATATTATATATATTATATATATATATTGTTACGTCGGTGTATTAGTGCCCAGTCCAAAGGACTTGGGCCGAGGGAGTTGCGTCCTCGGTAGGCAAACTGTGTGCCAGCTCAGCTCGCCGGACGGGGTGGGTTCTTTGGAAACCACTCCCTCCCCTAAATAACAAGAATAATTTTATCGTGCCTTAGGAAAAAGAAAGAGCTCGTTCAGTTCGTTTTGTCATTTGTCGCCAGCTCCCCCTTTTATAGACGTTTACCAAGCCATTATTGAGTTCTGCTTCATATTATAATTTATTGAAATGATTTTCATTTAGAAAAGTGCACATTTAGTAGACAAATGAAAGTGTAAATTTAGGTGAAAAATATTCTACGGTGTAATATTTGGATTTAAATTTAAAAACAATAATATGGATATTACATAACTCTATAATTAATGTATGAGGAATATATATATATATATATATATGTATGTATATATAAGTTAACACCGGCTAGCGCCCCCTTCCCTTCACCCCCTCTCGACATCCACGATACCCGACGACGACCCTTCTCATTCAACCCCTCGGCCACCCACATCGTACACATTTAAGTCGAGTGGCCACACAGCGACAACATTACGCTCAAGTGGTCACATGAAGACGACACCAACTCAAGTGGCTGCAATGACGCGGCCGCTGGGCCACAAGAGCTACAGCGGCAGCACCAGCAAAAGCGACAGCAGCAGCACCAGCAATAGCGACGGCGGCAGCAGCAGCTAAACAGCGGCAGAGATGCAACAGCAGCGATGCAGCGGCAGCGACGCGACGATGGAGACAGAACGACAGCGGCAGCGCGAGAACGACAGCGGCAGCGCCAGAACGTCAGCGGCAGAAGAGCAACGGCAGCAACAAGCAAGCGAAAGACTGTTGACCGCCCGCTAGCTGCCTCAGCTCAACAGCCGCCGCCCCTACCACTGCGCTAGATAAAATGCAGCGCTCACATCCGGACCAACCAAAACCGCTGCCGTCGGCTACGGTACTTCCGCTTCTGCCAACGGCATGCTGACGCCGGAGGACCGGAGTTGGTTAAGAGGCCAACCCACTAGTATTTAAGAGCTCACTTCTGTAACCACCGCAGTACCGTGCGGACTGAATATTAGATTATAAAAATAAACTTATAACGTAATCCGAAAGCAAAGTTGTTGCCTTCCTTAAGTACCAAAGAGGACGAGTGATCAATTGAGATGCAGCTGATAAACAACACGATAAGGTAGTATAGGGGAGCTTCGTACCCCCCGGCCATGTCTGGCCTTAACTGGCGCCCGAGCAGATTCCACTTTCTCGCGAAAGTGGGACCCAAATTTTTGCGGGTACCCCCCGACAAAAAATCAAAGAGAATAAAAATGTGTTAAGAAAAAAAGGAAAAGAGAAGAAGGGTACCCCCCAGCAAGAAAACATAAAAGATTAAAAAGCTACGGGTACCCTGTGAATAATTATTAAATATAAAAAATAAAAAAAAAAACCCAAAAGTGGGAAAAAAATTAAAATGAAACGAAAAACCCAAAAAAGGGTATAAAGTATTTAATACGGCGTTGTGTGTGTGAAGCGAGAAACCCAGAAAAAGGGTAAAAAATTATTTAATACAGCGTTGTGTATGTGAGAGTGCGCAAGAATGTGTGTAATACAACTACACGCCGCGGTGGGGATGCTGCCTTTCGCAGTTGGCATTCCCCACGAGCGCAAAAAAAGTTGTAATAAAATAATAAAACAATGAACCTGCCGCGGCGATAAATATTTAAAGCCCTCAATAATCAATGGAATTAAAATTTCGGACACTTACCTGCAGCTTCTTCAAACTTGCTGTCACCAAAATTTCAAGCTATACAAGATTCGTATAACGCAACGCTTAGTAAAAGATGTGACAGAAGAAGAAGAAATTTGTGAGATCATAGAAAAAGAGCACCATAGACCCCATAGAAGTTCGAGGGAAGTCCGTATTCAAATCCTGGAGAAATATTATTTTCCCAAGATGTCTAGTATCATTAGAACACAAATTTCTACTTGCACTACTTGCAAATTACACAAGTACGATAGACACCAAATAAACCAACACTCCAACCTACGCCTATCCCCAATTACCCTTGCGAAATTCTTCACATAGACGTTTTTACACTAGAGAAAAAAATTTTTTAAGCTGCATTGATAAATTTTCCAAATTCGCCAAACTTTTTCCACTGCAATCAAAGTCCGCAATCCATCTTCGAGAAACCCTTCTGGATGCACTACACTATTTCACGGCACCTAGAATGATAGTATCCTTTTATGCCCAACTGTTCTGAATTACCTGCGAACGCTAGGAATAGAACTTTATCACACCCCAACTCAAAAAAGTGAAGTAAACGGTCAGGTAGAGAGATTTCACTCCACTTTTATGGAAATTTATCGTTGCTTGAAGAACGATCATCCCAATTTTAAAAATACGGAACTTATTCCGATCGTGGTGGACAGGTACAACAACTCTGTCCACTCGGTAACAAATAAAAAACCCGTAGACATTTTTTTCAACCGCACTTCCAGGATAAATTACCAGGGATTATCCGACTTCAAACAACAAACCTTTGAGGATATTCGAGGCCTCATAGAACATAAACAAAGTTTAACCAACAACGCTCGTAATAAAAAAAGGACCGACCCGGTTTCCTACGAAGAGGGTGACACAGTATATGTCGCCAATAAACAAATAAAAACTAAGGAATAAAAGCGGTTCAAGGCAGAAGAGGTTCAAGACGATAGAAGGGTCACTGTTAAGACAAGGTCGGGAAAAATTTTCCATAAGTCCCACTTGAGAAGTTAACATATGGGCAATAAAAACACTCATTTTTTACGCTCACTAATAGCACCCCCGCCGTTAGCAATGGGCTGGTAACAGGATATCCCTGAAATTTTACAACTTTTAAATGTCACTTCAATAATAAAAGGGAAAAGTGTATTTAACGTTTTACAAGCTCAAAAATAATTACAAAATAACCACACCAAAATACCATCAAATGCTAACATAAAAAAAAACATATAAAAAGAAAAAAAAGAGAACAAAAGTAATCTAAACATATAAAATAAAGGAAACCAAACTAGAACACAAACAAATTTAGACATATAAAAATAAGAGAAACACAATAAAAACACAAAACCAATCTAGACCCATAAGAAAAACACAGGAACATTTTTTTTACAACACTAACAGTCTTAACACAAAATTCACAACAAAAACAACTTAAACAAAAAAAAACTAACAAACCTAAAAACAAAAAACACAAAAAAACCTAACAGAGAAACACATTGAACTAAAACAATATCAAACCTGAGCATATAAACTAAAATAAACTAAATTAAAAAACAAATAAGAGAACCTAAATTAAAGTAATGAAATTAAACAATATCGAATATAAAACTTTCCAAATAATATAAACTTAGCTTAATACCAAAAAATTAAGACCAAAAATTTAGAAACAACACAAACAACACCTACACGAAATATCTAGACTAAGAACTATTAATCACCTAACTATAAGAATTTATTACCCCTTTTTTTTTCGGCACTACAAGCGTGTCCGCGCTCTACGTAGCGACCGCACTTCATATTTTCAAATATGACGCACCAGTTGTCCCCTTACAACAGGGTACCGTCTGGCGAACCAACGGTGTTTTTAAGCTGGCCCATATTATCGATCTAGGCCGCATTAAGCAAGTCATCGACCAAACAACCAACGAAGCTACGATAATCACCGACCAACGGATCAATGCTTTGGTCTTCCACTACCTGCAACACGCATCAGAGGGCATCTCACGCATGGATGGCACACCAGCACGGAGGCCACGATCAATCGACTGGCTAGGATCAGCCTGGAAATGGGTAGCAGGGTCACCTGATAGGTCTGACTGGAACGCGATCTTAAAAACAGAAGACGACATAACCAGGAACAATAACCAGCAGATCCGGATAAATACCAAACTCTTTGACTCGACACACGAATCACTCCAAAGATTAAACGACGTCATCGGAAGAGTCAACGCAATAGACGGCGATTTCCATGTCACAACCGCCGTACTCCACAAGGCAATAATGATAGCGGACCAAGTCAGTGAAATACTAAGAGCCTGCCAACTGGCAGAGACTGACGTGGTCAACACGAATCTATTGGACCACGAGGAAATAGACGAAATTTTGACAGAGGTAGAAAGCCTTCCTTATCAGAACGTGGTCGAAGCCGTTGAATTCTCCCGACCAACAATCCCAAGGTGGTGGACCAAAAATACCGATTGATGCTAATTTACCCAACGGTATCCGACGGCAAACAGGTTGTGCTGAAGTACAACAAACTGGCCATGAATAAGGTGGAAACATACGCCCTTCTTGGGAATTGCGTATCCATCGGCAATACAACAGTCTGCCGAGAAAAGGACCTATACAAACTGGAGGAGGATAGCTGTATTCCAAGACTTCTTAAAGGAGGTCAAGCTGCATGCGACTATCTTAGGACAAACCAACAAACGGTGGAACTCATCGATGACGGCACAATCTTCCTGACGAACTTCAATGGCACAATATATACTCCAACAAAAGAACAGCACCTGGAAGGTTCTTACGTCGTACAATTTGACAACGAAACGGTCACAATCGGTGACCGGAATTTCAGCAGTTATTCGTCAACGCACTTGATGGCAATGCCAGCGGTCTTGACCCAAATAACGACAGCGGGTCACGAACTATCACTGAAACGGTTACGGTTACGGAGACAATTTGTAGATAAATCGATACAGAGATCGCTTGCTGGATCAAACGAACCGTCTGGCTAGACGGCTTGCTACACCATTGAGTCGACGACGACTCCGCAGACGGCACCCACCGGACCTGTGGATTATTGGTCGTGATAGACACGGGCGCCTATTATAACAACACAAGATTACTAACAAGCTTTTACCTGCCCTGCACTTAATACCCGAATTTTAGAGATCTTTAAACACTCCCACGCATACACGAAAACAAGGACCATCCTTGTGTGAGTGTAAAATAAAACATTTGCCATTAGGCATGTTGTGCGATGGAGAAAAGGTTCGGGCTTACTGTGGTTCTGATATGGGTGTCTATCAGCCTTTCCAGGTATTGGGTCAACAAAGAAAATGTTTCTATTTAAAATTCTTTAATTAATTTTGATAAACTTGTTGAACCGTATTAAAATCTCCCGCGTTATATTTTATACATTTGTATTCTCTTGCATTCATTGTGTTCACCATACTCGCATTCTTTTGTGTACACCACGAGTTGGCCGCTGCGCAGGCACGACAATGGTCATTATTAAAATACGATCGCCTAGAGAAACTTACAAATCGTAATCCGAGATTTTATTAATCTAATTCGCTGAAATCGACCTTATCACACAGCCCAAATCTCACCCCGGCAAGAAAATGCTCTTGACCCTACATTTGGCGCACAACGTTGTGCTGTGTGATTAATTTCGCTTAACAAACTTGGATTTTTCGTCGATTGCTTAATCGCCATCCCCTTATGTCGTCGCTTCGCGCAGTTGCCATTGGTTTTATTGGATATTTTCACTTGCACACAAACCTGGAACTCGTCGTCACTGGCACCTATCGCATCCAACTGGAACTTTCTTGGATAACCAATAAGTATTTATTTCGTCGCCAACAGTACTTATCAGTTGCTTATCTGGAGCAGCTTTAGAGACAGTAAAGGCCTTTCAAATTGGTCTCGATAATTACCCAAAGGCTCTTGAGCGCCTTAAGGAGCGCTATGATAACCCCACTCTGGTATTTTAGCAAATCATCCTTGTTCAACCTGCCAGTCGTTACCAAACCAAATAGTAGCCGCCCTATACATATAACTCCCTAAGGTTATTGGGCTCTGAATCCGAAATTGCTCAGGCTATGCTAATTTCAATTATAATGCAAAAAGTTGCTCCGCTCACCAAGCAGAAATGGAATGAGTCGTTAAGCTTTGCGAGCTTACCCAAATGGAATGAGTGTATAACACTAATTGATAGGCATTGTAAATACCTGGAAGCTTCCGACCAGACCGAAGCTAGTACGAAGGCGCACCAGGCAGTTAGTGTCGGTAAATATCGCTATCAGCAAGGACAATGATGCTAATCATAAAATATTTAGCTGCCCCCAATTCAAAACTCTGACAGCCCTACAGCGGTGTGAGGTAGCTAAACGACAATTGCTCTAAACTGCTTAGGCAAGGGACATCATCTATCCAAGTGCCAAGCGCCTCCGCCACCCTCTCCTCGGGGGTCTAACTGTACAGGACCCTTGCCGGACTGAGCTTCATCCAAGCTCAAGAAAAGGTCCTTAAAGCTTGGTGCCCGAACAGAGACGAAAAAGGACGACTATGAATCCTTCAGGAGAGTTGGAGTTGGCCCGCCGCGCCATCACCAGCGCGCCCTAGCAGTGTCCAGCAGCGTGACCCCCAGGTACGCCCAACGAGCGCCCAGCAGCGCACACCGCTCCGTCAGAAGCGGCTACCGCGTGGTCATCATCACTTATTTGCTGCACCGCTGCGCGCTGGTCAGCACCGCCCGTCGCGCCCAAGGCACCAATAGCCGGGTCACCCCACGCCTAACTGCTGTTCCGTTGGGAGAACAGCTGCCTACTGCTGCAACATGCATTACTAAGTAGTTATCACTACGGCCGCACCAACAACGTTTAGCGTTCAGTAGCCGCATCCCGCCGTGCCGCATGCCAAGAGCCTGCGGTGCAAGCAAAAGTATGCCAAGTGACTCAGGAAAAAAAGCGTCAGAGGACGCAGAATTGAATCCGGTTCCGGTAGCCAACAGACTGGAAGAGAACAGGTTTTTCACCGCATCCGGTGGTGAATCCACGACCACAAAAATGGGGTTGTGTTTCTGCCGGAATGACGAACTGCAGGTTCTACTAAAAGAGTTTGGGCTTGACCTTAACGGTCATGTAGATCCTATCGGATAAGCAAACCAAAGCCCGGCTCTCCGAGAGCGCTTCGCCGCGCAGAAGGCAACACGGAGATACTACGCTCTCCGTAGCCAAGGAATAAAAAAAAAAGCCCAAGACGAGAGTTTCCAGCCTCCAACCCAGCCCTAATTCCAATCAGTCCCGTGTCCGCTGCCGTCTTCGCCGAGAAACTTTAAAGATGGGGCGTACTGTTTGACGGACAGTCGGACCCCGTCATCTTAATGGAACGTATCGAGGTAAGTGGCACAGGGCCGTCATTGGGCCGCGCAGAAGACAGGTACCGAGCCTACCAGATCCAAACCGTGCCCTGGCGAAAGTTTTTGAAGATTTTCTTGCCTCTATGGTACTACCAGATCCTAGAGGACGCCATCCGGACCAGGCATCAACATGTTGGCAGCCCTTCAAAATCTATGTAGTGGAACTGTGCCTAATGATGCAAGATCGAAATACTCCTTCGACCAGGAGCTCGAAAGGATCTACGAGAATCTGCTGCCGGAGTACCAGCTTTTCATACAGCTACATAAATACATATTTGGCGAACACGTTCGAAATCGCTCGGGACCGCGACCACGCCCGACAAGCAGCCCTTTTTTCCAACCGCAAGCTGGAATTTCGGCAGGGAGAGCAATGGGAGACCCGCACCTCGATCACGAAACTTTACCGCTCCGACTGTGACGCAATATCGAAAGGAATGATCACCCAGGAAGAGAAAAACCCTATCGTCGTCGCTTGGGCCTGCAACCACTTTAGATGTTTTGCTGGGACTGTGGAAAACGCAGCTTCCGTACCATCGACTGCTGTCGCCGGACGGAAAACGGCCAGTGTCTTCGCCAACGTCTGGAGCCAGCGGCGACCCACCCGGTGCTCCCCCATTACTAGATCCCCTAATCAGCCTGGCTGTGGGAGGATCGTCGCCAACGTTACCATCGAGGACATCCCTTCTCGGCGACAATCGACACAGGAGCCTCGAGAAGCTTCGTAAGCGAAGCGATCGGCTGGATCGACTGGACTCGGGAAGAAACACGAAAAAAGTCCGCATCCGCATCTCCCTGGCGGGCGTATTCCCAAAAGAAGTCAAGGCTCTCCAGGCAAGTCTGCTTGGAAAACCGACCTATCGGAATGAGCACTAGTTCATCCAACGACTTTCCCTGCGGCATCCGGGCGACTTTAATCTTCGGACAAGTTTGTTTGCAGCTAACTCCATCTACCACCCGAAAGGTAAAATCAGTTCCAGATACGAGGGCGACTCACCAGTCGACCCCCAGCAATCGCAAGGAACAGAGGGGGTCCCACTACGAGGAAACCACACACTTTTTGAGGGGTGAGCGGCAGCAGTGCCCCGCTAGTGCTCGTACGGAAGAATACTGGGGATAAGCGGATGTGCGTCGACTATCGACATCTCAACGCACATTATATACCCGACGCGTACAAACTCCCACGTGTCAACCACATCTTGGAGCGGCTACGGAACACCCGGGTCATCTCAACGCTAGATCTCAAGAATGGATATGGGCAGATCCCCATGTCGGAAGGGAGCCGAGAATACAGCGTTCACCATGCCCGGGCGTGGAATCTTCCACTGGAAAGTCATGCCTTTGGACTCCACTCTGCCCCAGCATCGTTCCAGCGAGCCCTTAAAAGCGTCATCGCGCCGGACTTGGACTTGGAACCTCACGCTTCGCCTATTTGGATGACATCATCTTCATGGGTGCGACGTGGGAGGTTCATGCTAGGAATCCCAGGGAATTCTTCCGATGATTGCGGGAAGCAAAATTGCGGCTTAATCAGAGCAAGTGCAAGTCTTTCCAGAAAATGCTGGAGGAATGCCATGACCACGCTTCAGCTAGTCATCTTGGCATCCAGAAGCCTCTCAAACAGATTGCCCTGGCAGACTGGCAGACCTGGCAAACAGACTGGCCTGGTTTACATCGGGAGGTTATACGGTACGTCACCAGCTGCATGGCTTGTCAACAGTACAAGGTGAGTCAGCGCAAACCAGCGGGAAAGATGCTCACCCACCATCGCACTCGTCAGAGTTGACTTCGTTGGACCTCTCCCTCGGACCGACGAGGGAACATCTTGCTGATCGTATTTATAGATGTGTTTTCCAAATGGGTTGAGATCATTCCCCTGAATAAGGCCATTGCCACCCAACTGTAGTTTGGATTTCGGGAAAGGATACTATCCCGCTTTGGAACACCCAGGACTTTGGTCTGCGACAACGGCACGCAGTTCACCAGCCGCAGTTTCAAGACGTTCTGCCGCAATAACGGCATTAAACTGGAATACGCAGCTCCAAACTCCCCGCAACAGAACCCGACTGAACGCGCAAACCGCACCATCAAGACGATTATATCCCAGTACCTGCACCAGGACCACGGGACATGGGATCAGTTTCTACCTAAGATTTCGCTTGCTATCAACAGAAGCATCTCAGATAGCAGGGTTTTCAGCCCCGCCTACTTGGTGCAGGGTAGGGAACCCAGATTGCCAGGTGCCTTTTTTTTGATGTGGTCACGACCGGCCTACACTCAACGCCACTGGACCCCAGGAAGCCCCCCCCCAGATGGCTTCCCAAAAGCATGGTCTTCTACAAATTGCGACGACCCGAGTGGCGAGGTACTGAAGTTCTTTTCTCCGAATATCGTCAGGCTCCAAAATATGGAAAACAGAAAGAGGAGAGCACCGGGAATTGGCGACCTGTAGGAGTACCACCAGCACAGTAATCAACTAGAGGAACCAGCAGAAGCCGCAGGGGAGAACGTATCCTCAAAACAGAAACGAGCCAGTACTAAAATATCAACCCGCGCACAATTAACTAATACATCAGAACTAATTATTTCAATTTCGTCAATATAAGACTCGTCTGAACAATCAACAACACCCAACAAAAACAACTGAACAATTAAATGTCATAATATATATATATATATTATATATATTATATATATATATTGTTACGTCGGTGTATTAGTGCCCAGTCCAAAGGACTTGGGCCGAGGGAGTTGCGTCCTCGGTAGGCAAACTGTGTGCCAGCTCAGCTCGCCGGACGGGGTGGGTTCTTTGGAAACCACTCCCTCCCCTAAATAACAAGAATAATTTTATCGTGCCTTAGGAAAAAGAAAGAGCTCGTTCAGTTCGTTTTGTCATTTGTCGCCAGCTCCCCCTTTTATAGACGTTTACCAAGCCATTATTGAGTTCTGCTTCATATTATAATTTATTGAAATGATTTTCATTTAGAAAAGTGCACATTTAGTAGACAAATGAAAGTGTAAATTTAGGTGAAAAATATTCTACGGTGTAATATTTGGATTTAAATTTAAAAACAATAATATGTATATTACATAACTCTATAATTAATGTATGAGGAATATATATATATATATATATATGTATGTATATATAAGTTAACACCGGCTAGCGCCCCCTTCCCTTCACCCCCTCTCGACATCCACGATACCCGACGACGACCCTTCTCATTCAACCCCTCGGCCACCCACATCGTACACATTTAAGTCGAGTGGCCACACAGCGACAACATTACGCTCAAGTGGTCACATGAAGACGACACCAACTCAAGTGGCTGCAATGACGCGGCCGCTGGGCCACAAGAGCTACAGCGGCAGCACCAGCAAAAGCGACAGCAGCAGCACCAGCAATAGCGACGGCGGCAGCAGCAGCTAAACAGCGGCAGAGATGCAACAGCAGCGATGCAGCGGCAGCGACGCGACGATGGAGACAGAACGACAGCGGCAGCGCGAGAACGACAGCGGCAGCGCCAGAACGTCAGCGGCAGAAGAGCAACGGCAGCAACAAGCAAGCGAAAGACTGTTGACCGCCCGCTAGCTGCCTCAGCTCAACAGCCGCCGCCCCTACCACTGCGCTAGATAAAATGCAGCGCTCACATCCGGACCAACCAAAACCGCTGCCGTCGGCTACGGTACTTCCGCTTCTGCCAACGGCATGCTGACGCCGGAGGACCGGAGTTGGTTAAGAGGCCAACCCACTAGTATTTAAGAGCTCACTTCTGTAACCACCGCAGTACCGTGCGGACTGAATATTAGATTATAAAAATAAACTTATAACGTAATCCGAAAGCAAAGTTGTTGCCTTCCTTAAGTACCAAAGAGGACGAGTGATCAATTGAGATGCAGCTGATAAACAACACGATAAGGTAGTATAGGGGAGCTTCGTACCCCCCCGGCCATGTCTGGCCTTAACTGGCGCCCGAGCAGATTCCACTTTCTCGCGAAAGTGGGACCCAAATTTTTGCGGGTACCCCCCGACAAAAAATCAAAGAGAATAAAAATGTGTTAAGAAAAAAAGGAAAAGAGAAGAAGGGTACCCCCAGCAAGAAAACATAAAAGATTAAAAAGCTACGGGTACCCTGTGAATAATTATTAAATATAAAAAATAAAAAAAAAAACCCAAAAGTGGGAAAAAAATTAAAATGAAACGAAAAACCCAAAAAAGGGTATAAAGTATTTAATACGGCGTTGTGTGTGTGAAGCGAGAAACCCAGAAAAAGGGTAAAAAATTATTTAATACAGCGTTGTGTATGTGAGAGTGCGCAAGAATGTGTGTAATACAACTACACGCCGCGGTGGGGATGCTGCCTTTCGCAGTTGGCATTCCCCACGAGCGCAAAAAAAGTTGTAATAAAATAATAAAACAATGAACCTGCCGCGGCGATAAATATTTAAAGCCCTCAATAATCAATGGAATTAAAATTTCGGACACTTACCTGCAGCTTCTTCAAACTTGCTGTCACCAAAATTTCAAGCTATACAAGATTCGTATAACGCAACGCTTAGTAAAAGATGTGACAGAAGAAGAAGAAATTTGTGAGATCATAGAAAAAGAGCACCATAGACCCCATAGAAGTTCGAGGGAAGTCCGTATTCAAATCCTGGAGAAATATTATTTTCCCAAGATGTCTAGTATCATTAGAACACAAATTTCTACTTGCACTACTTGCAAATTACACAAGTACGATAGACACCCAAATAAACCAACACTCCAACCTACGCCTATCCCCAATTACCCTTGCGAAATTCTTCACATAGACGTTTTTACACTAGAGAAAAAAATTTTTTTAAGCTGCATTGATAAATTTTCCAAATTCGCCAAACTTTTTCCACTGCAATCAAAGTCCGCAATCCATCTTCGAGAACCCTTCTGGATGCACTACACTATTTCACGGCACCTAGAATGATAGTATCCTTTTATGCCCAACTGTTCTGAATTACCTGCGAACGCTAGGAATAGAACTTTATCACACCCCAACTCAAAAAAGTGAAGTAAACGGTCAGGTAGAGAGATTTCACTCCACTTTTATGGAAATTTATCGTTGCTTGAAGAACGATCATCCCAATTTTAAAAATACGGAACTTATTCCGATCGTGGTGGACAGGTACAACAACTCTGTCCACTCGGTAACAAATAAAAAACCCGTAGACATTTTTTTCAACCGCACTTCCAGGATAAATTACCAGGGATTATCCGACTTCAAACAACAAACCTTTGAGGATATTCGAGGCCTCATAGAACATAAACAAAGTTTAACCAACAACGCTCGTAATAAAAAAAGGACCGACCCGGTTTCCTACGAAGAGGGTGACACAGTATATGTCGCCAATAAACAAATAAAAACTAAGGAATAAAAGCGGTTCAAGGCAGAAGAGGTTCAAGACGATAGAAGGGTCACTGTTAAGACAAGGTCGGGAAAAATTTTCCATAAGTCCCACTTGAGAAGTTAACATATGGGCAATAAAAACACTCATTTTTTACGCTCACTAATAGCACCCCCGCCGTTAGCAATGGGCTGGTAACAGGATATCCCTGAAATTTTACAACTTTTAAATGTCACTTCAATAATAAAAGGGAAAAGTGTATTTAACGTTTTACAAGCTCAAAAATAATTACAAAATAACCACACCAAAATACCATCAAATGCTAACATAAAAAAAAACATATAAAAAGAAAAAAAAGAGAACAAAAGTAATCTAAACATATAAAATAAAGGAAACCAAACTAGAACACAAACAAATTTAGACATATAAAAATAAGAGAAACACAATAAAAACACAAAACCAATCTAGACCCATAAGAAAAACACAGGAACATTTTTTTTACAACACTAACAGTCTTAACACAAAATTCACAACAAAAACAACTTAAACAAAAAAAAACTAACAAACCTAAAAACAAAAAACACAAAAAAACCTAACAGAGAAACACATTGAACTAAAACAATATCAAACCTGAGCATATAAACTAAAATAAACTAAATTAAAAAACAAATAAGAGAACCTAAATTAAAGTAATGAAATTAAACAATATCGAATATAAAACTTTCCAAATAATATAAACTTAGCTTAATACCAAAAATTAAGACCAAAAATTTAGAAACAACACAAACAACACCTACACGAAATATCTAGACTAAGAACTATTAATCACCTAACTATAAGAATTTATTACCCCTTTTTTTTTCGGCACTACAAGCGTGTCCGCGCTCTACGTAGCGACCGCACTTCATATTTTCAAATATGACGCACCAGTTGTCCCCTTACAACAGGGTACCGTCTGGCGAACCAACGGTGTTTTTAAGCTGGCCCATATTATCGATCTAGGCCGCATTAAGCAAGTCATCGACCAAACAACCAACGAAGCTACGATAATCACCGACCAACGGATCAATGCTTTGGTCTTCCACTACCTGCAACACGCATCAGAGGGCATCTCACGCATGGATGGCACACCAGCACGGAGGCCACGATCAATCGACTGGCTAGGATCAGCCTGGAAATGGGTAGCAGGGTCACCTGATAGGTCTGACTGGAACGCGATCTTAAAAACAGAAGACGACATAACCAGGAACAATAACCAGCAGATCCGGATAAATACCAAACTCTTTGACTCGACACACGAATCACTCCAAAGATTAAACGACGTCATCGGAAGAGTCAACGCAATAGACGGCGATTTCCATGTCACAACCGCCGTACTCCACAAGGCAATAATGATAGCGGACCAAGTCAGTGAAATACTAAGAGCCTGCCAACTGGCAGAGACTGACGTGGTCAACACGAATCTATTGGACCACGAGGAAATAGACGAAATTTTGACAGAGGTAGAAAGCCTTCCTTATCAGAACGTGGTCGAAGCCGTTGAATTCTCCCGACCAACAATCCCAAGGTGGTGGACCAAAAATACCGATTGATGCTAATTTACCCAACGGTATCCGACGGCAAACAGGTTGTGCTGAAGTACAACAAACTGGCCATGAATAAGGTGGAAACATACGCCCTTCTTGGGAATTGCGTATCCATCGGCAATACAACAGTCTGCCGAGAAAAGGACCTATACAAACTGGAGGAGGATAGCTGTATTCCAAGACTTCTTAAAGGAGGTCAAGCTGCATGCGACTATCTTAGGACAAACCAACAAACGGTGGAACTCATCGATGACGGCACAATCTTCCTGACGAACTTCAATGGCACAATATCCACTCCAACAAAAGAACACCACCTGGAAGGTTCTTACGTCGTACAATTTGACAACGAAACGGTCACAATCGGTGACCGGAATTTCAGCAGTTATTCGTCAACGCACTTGATGGCAATGCCAGCGGTCTTGACCCAAATAACGACAACGGGTTACGAACTATCACTGAAATACGTGCATGACTTCAGCATGGAGAACCTGAAAAAATTATCAACTATGTCTAATAAAATTTTAATATCCTTCTCCGCAGAAATAATTATAACAGTATCCATCATAATAGCAATCTACCTTGTTTGGAGGAAGATAACATCAACCAAAGGGATCCCAAGGCTGCGAGACCCACCTGCGAACCTCGAACCGACAAAGGCTTAAGGATCTGTGGGACACAGATCTTGTGGTGGGGAGGAGTTAACACCGGCTAGCGCCCCCTTCCCTTCACCCCCTCTCGACATCCACGATACCCGACGACGACCCTTCTCATTCAACCCCTCGGCCACCCACATCGTACACATTCAAGTCGAGTGGCCACACAGCGACAACATTACGCTCAAGTGGTCACATGAAGACGACACCAACTCAAGTGGCTGCAATGACCCGGCCGCTGGGCCACAAGAGCTACAGCGGCAGCACCAGCAATAGCGACAGCAGCAGCACCAGCAATAGCGACGGCGGCAGCAGCAGCTAAACAGCGGCAGAGATGCAACAGCAGCGATGCAGCGGCAGCGACGCGACGATGGAGACAGAACGACAGCGGCAGCGCGAGAACGACAGCGGCAGCGCCAGAACGTCAGCGGCAGAAGAGCAACGGCAGCAACAAGCAAGCGAAAGACTGTTGACCGCCCGCTAGCTGCCTCAGCTCAACAGCCGCCGCCCCTACCACTGCGCTAGATAAAATGCAGCGCTCACATCCGGACCAACCAAAACCGCTGCCGTCGGCTACGGTACTTCCGCGTCTGCCAACGGCATGCTGACGCCGGAGGACCGGAGTTGGTTAAGAGGCCAACCCACTAGTATTTAAGAGCTCACTTCTGTAACCACCGCAGTACCGTGCGGACTGAATATTAGATTATAAAAATAAACTTATAACGTAATCCGAAAGCAAAGTTGTTGCCTTCCTTAAGTACCAAAGAGGACGAGTGATAAAATGAGATGCAGCTGATAAACAACACGATAAGGTAGTATAGGGAGCTTCGTACCCCCCGGCCATGTCTGGCCTTAACTTATATATATGTTTAAAATTGCACATAGATCTAGGTACATATGCCTATGTATATATATATATATATATATATATAAACATATATTCATATATATATTTTATAAAAGTTCACTTGACAGTAAGGCGAACGCAACTCACTTACCCCTTTTTATTTCCATCGACGAGAGCTCTCATTGTGGTATTCTGGGCTTGGCAAATTAATTATACACATATTGATAAATATATATAAATTAGTGCAAATTCACCTAATAATATTAATAAATTGTTGAATTAATTTATATAAAAAACATAAGTTTTTATTGACATTTCTTAGAATTGAGCAATGTTGTTCATTTTTCACAAACAAAAAAAAAGGTCTTCGCTTATTGTGATACGAATTGCGAGGAAGGGAAGAGTGAAAAACGGCACTCGCGATGATTGACGGTAGCACTTCTAGCAGTGGTTTCTCGGGGTGGTTCCAATTACATATAAATACTTTGGTCTTTTGCTTGTATTTAATTGTTCATTTATTATTGATGAGTGTTGTTGATTGTTCAGACCAGTTTTATAGTGCCGAAATTGAAATAATTAGTTGTAAAGTAATTGTTATTTTTGCACGGGTTGATATGTTAGTGCTGGCTCCTTTCTGGCCAATTGACGGTGACAGCAACGATTTTCTCCAGTTCGTGTCCGAGGTCCCGACGAATCTGCGCAGATCACTTGTACATCCGGAGGAGATTCAGAATCAACATAAAGATCAAGAGTCCAGTAATGAGGCACAAAACATTGTAGACTTTAGTGATGTCGTCCTTGTGATCTACAATTTCGACGTTGTTTAACACGTTCGCCGTATTGTCGGATGCCTTTGAGGTTGTAGATCGTTGCTGGTTACTGTTTTGGCCAATTTCGGTGTTTCGCCACCTGCACTCCACAGTGTCTTCTGTACCTGATTATTTTATTTATTATTTATTTATTTATTAACACGCTCGAGGGATCGACTACCCTGATTCAGCATGGAATGCACTCGCAAAAAAAACTACGAGGAGCGATTGTAATTATGTTGTTATTTCCCTAACGTGTGAACACGACCCATACCCTGGATTCTCACGCTCTATTGTCTGACTTAGCCGGGCTATTTTTATCATTAGTTTGCCCTCAGAATAAAAAGAAAAAGGTCAGGTGAAAACGAATGTTTATATATATATATATATATTTATATATATAATTAAATATTCGTGCTATAAGTTTTACATAAAAAAAAACTTTATTTATCAACTAGTACAATTATTATTATTTGGAAGAACACGTCCTAATTGTTTTAGGTCTCAATCTGAACTCGCTTCTTAACTTAAACTTCTTTGACGATCATACCTCGGTTTTGAGCTTTAGAACTTTCTAAGAGTGGAGTTGGCGTTAATTAAGTGAGTTTTCTAATTGCCCTTTGGATTGTTGATTGATAATGCACCAGCCACTCAATCCAATTGTTTAGTCTAGAATCTTGGGGTTTTGCTCGCATGGTAATTTTCCATTGGGATCCGAAAGTGTGGGAACGAACTGATAACGTAATTTGATTCGTTCTGGATGTTTAGTCTAAGGCTTGGGTACATTTGCAATTGGATATCGGCTGATTCGTTTTGGATGTTTAGTCTAAGGGTTGGGTACATTTGCAATTAGATATCGGCTGATTATGGATATGTCACTCCCCCATACTTTGAATTTGGCCTGTCCTCAGGTAGAAAGGGTTGGATATAACATTATATTTTCTTCTATCTTAACTGAGTTTGGTAGATCGTTTACAATTTCTGTACTTTTTGGTGTTTCTTCCTTTGGTTTTACGTATTTTACAATTAATTTTCTTGGTATGTTCTTAAACTTATAGAATAGATACAATAATATGCTTATGATTGTAATTACAAAAGTAGTTATTATTTGAAATACATTATTATATTTTGTATGTGCTTTTATAATTTCTTTTGTTTGGATATATGACAGCGGCTCTTATTTTGTTACATTATTGTTTATATAAATACTTTGTGTATATTCCAAATTGGTATTTGAAAGTATGAATTCATCGAGCTGTACGGAACAATTAAGAATTTTAATAAAATTATTACCAAATATAGAAATTGCTTTATTAATGCAATTTTGATTTTAAAATGTTTTAGGGATATTCCATGTCAGTAAAATATTTGGTTCAACATAGTTAATTTGGAAATTTTTATGTGTTTTGGTATATTTACAGCTTGTGTATTCTTGTTTGATTATTCCATTTATACATTCATCGAATACTACTTTTCCTGTTTCTTTATTAAATACTTTTTCTTCATGAAGGTAATACTTATCAAATATATTTTCTGTTAGAATGGTATTATTATCATCTTGATACGGAATTATTTCAAAAATTGGTGCTTTTATGATTTCTGTAGGAATGTGGGAAATTATCAAAATTTCATTTGTGTCTGTTTTTAGCCAAGTGGAAGTTTTAATTTTCAACAATTTCTCAGAACTTATTCTTGTTAAATCATCATGTTTTAAAAATTTTTGGATTAAATATACCAAGTCTCGTCAACTGCATTCCCAACCCAATATCCTCTATGTATTCCGTAAAATGTTGTAAGTTAAATATTAAAACACTAGCTTTTTGCTCCCTTTCATCATCTTCTTTTAACTTATTAATAACTTCAATGCCATTATTTATTACATCAATAATCATATTTAAATCCGTGTTTTGTATGCTATTTTCTGATAGGTTACTTATTTTCTGCTCTAACTCTTCCTTATCATCTTGATCTAATGTTCCGAATAAATATTTGTAAGTTGTGCCAATAATATTAAATAATCCTCGTTTGTTACGTTTGGCTAGTTTAATTCCATTTATTTCTTTTTTGAGTTTTGCTGCTAAATAACGAATTTGTAAAATGTCGTTAAATTCATTTGCTTCTTTTAAAAGACTTTCAAATATTTGCTCAGTTTTGGTTATGTTTATGCTTAGGTAATGATATTCAAAATTGGTTGGAATATCTATTGACCCGGTTTTGAATACAAGGTATCCATTTTGGGCTTTAATCGGATTTATCTCAATGTTTTGTCCCATTGCCATTTTAGTTATAGTCAATAAAATTATCGAGAGAGTGATAATCTTAAACAGATTGTTGTGCACTTTGGTTTCCTTCTGCTTCCCTGGAATTATCGTATTTACTTTTATTAATTTTATTTTTCTTTTTAAACTTTGATTTATAATGAGTTATCTTTCTACCTCTATTAGTTTCTTCAAAATGTTTATCGTCTATTTTCCTCAAACTTCCTGTTTTTTTAAATGGGTTTGTAGTTTTCGACTTTACTAATGGTGATTGTCTAAATCTTGTATCTATTTCAAAATCATGTCGTTTCTCATTTAGCCTGTCAATCTTTTTCGTTTTTCTTTCTTGTGTATTATATTCGGGACTTCCTGCATACATGAATATGTCAGCTGGTATTCTATTCGTCGCATTATGTTTAGTTTTGTGATTATAAATGTAAATAATCAATTCGAACTTAGTATACTTGTTTTCTATGTCTGTTTCGTTTCGAAAGATAAATTCGTGTTCCTATGTTCTGTTTTTGCGATGTTACAGATTTCACATTCATTAATTATGTTTTGTATTAATTTTTGATAGTCAGGGAAATAATATTCGTCTCTAAACCAATTAGCTGTTTTTTCAATTCCCGCATGTAATAAGTCTTTATGTCTTTTTAATATTTTTTCTTTGAATTCTGCATAAGTGAGGATATCTTCTAACTTTTTGGTGCATCTTACTACTTTTGTTAAATGATTTGGATTGATTATTTCTAGATATGCTTGTTGGAATATGAGAAAATCTGAATCATCATGAAAGTATAATGCACTCTTTTTTGTACACAAATATTCCTTGATGATATTTTTTGCGAAAGTGTTTGACATGTTTATGTAAGTTATTTTGATTTTTAGTTTATGAAAATAATTTGTATATCTCTAATTTCTTCATTTCCCTTAATAAATTCGATCTGTCGACAATAATAGTTGATTGGTCTTTCTGTGATTGCAATGTAATTCTGATTATCTTCATTTGCGCTATGCACCGTTGCATCTATGCTATTTGCAGCTTCTCCTAAAAAATTTTCTTCGGGAATGTCTTCGAACATATTTTTTTCTATTTTAACCCTTGATAGTGCGTCGGCAACATAATTTTCTTTTCCTGGTAAATATTTTATCTGATAATCGAATTCATTTAATTTATTCTTCCATCTTTGTAGTTTCATATTTGGTTCTTTGATATTGTTTAACCAAACTAAAGGTTAATGATCACTTAAGATTTCAAAAGGTCTGCCGTAAAGATATGATCTGAAATATTTCGTGGCCCATACAATTGCTAAAAGTTCCTTTTCTATTGTTGAATAATTAATTTCATGTTCATTTAATGTTCGGCTAGCATAACATATTGGTGTATGGTTTTGTGATAGAACTGCTCCTATAGCTATGTTGCTAGCGTCTGTAGTTAAAGAAAATGTTTTATCAAAGTCGGGATAAATTAATATGGGGTCAGAGGTGATTAAAACTTTCATTTTTTCAAATGCGTCAATGTATGATTTTTCTTTAATGTTTATTGTGGCACCTTTTTTCGATTTCATTGTCATGGGTTTAACTACGTTTGCAAAGTTTGGTATAAATTTCCTATAGAATCCACATAGTCTTAAAAATGATTTTATTTCTTTTGGCGTTTTTGGTATAGGAAAATTTATAATTGCACTAATCTTTTTGGGATTTGGTTTTATGCCTGTTGTGGTGACTACATGACCTAGAAATTCTGTTTCCTTTCTCAAAAACTCGCATTTATCTAGTTGTAATTTTAAATTTGCATTTCGAAGTCTTCCAAATACTTTTCTCAATGATAAAATATGTTCTTCCAATGAAGTGGAAAAAATTATTATATCATCTAAATAAACTAAACAATACCTATAAATTAAGTCTTCTAGTAAACTGTTCATACATCTTTAAAAGGTGGCGGGTGCGTTTTTAAGTCCGAATGGCATACGTGTATATTCGTAATGACCATTCTTTGTGGAGAATGCTGTTTTGGCAATTGATTCAGGGTTTATTTGAATTTGATGGAATCCTTTAGCTAAATCAATTGCAGTGAAATATTGACATCTTCCCAATTTATCTAATATTTCATCCATTCTGGGTATTGGAAATTTGTCATTAATTGTTATTTCATTTAAACTTCTGTAGTCTATTGCTACTCTGAACTTTGGTTTCCCTGAAGCGTCAGCTTTCTTAGGGACCATCCCAATGGGTGAACAGTAAGGAGATATCGATTTTCGAATTATTCCTTGATCTATCATTTCGTTCATTTCTTTGTTGACTTCATCATCGAATGATTGAGGGTACTTATAAGGTTTCTTATAAATAGGGTCTTCATGTTTGGTTTGGATAGAATGTTTGATCGTACTTGTGAAAGTCAGATTTTCACTTTCTTTGTACTGAATGTCATTATATTCAAATAAGACTTTTTTCAAACATTCTATTTCCTCTTCGTTTAAATGCTCTAATCTAAATTCATTGCATTCCCGAAGTTCGTTTTCAATGGCGAAAGTAAAAGATTGATCCTCAGATGAGGGTGGATTGAGGCATTTTACTGCGGTCTCATCCTCTTCAATCTTTTCCTTCTTTGGTGATTTGAGATTAAGGCGTTTTACGGCGGTCTTATCTGTTTCACCTTTCTTTTCTGATGATATAGGATTAAGGCATTTTATTGCGGTCTTATCCTTTTTATCATCGTCACCATACATGACTGTTAATTTATCTTCACCTAAAGTTACTGTTCCATCTTCAAATTTAATTTTAGCTTTACAACCTTTAAGATAATCCCTTCCCATTAGAACATCATAATTGTCTGAAAATTTATGTAAATAGAATTTTTGTTCTACTGGGCAAACTTTACTTGGTTTTATCATAACGCTTTTATTTAATTGCATCGATCCGTTTATAGTATAAACTTTTAAATTTTCATCGTTGACTTCGAGGTTCCCAAAATTTTCCCTCATTATATTAATGGATGAACCCGTGTCAACCATGGCTTTAAGAATTTTGCCCTTTATGATTACTCTAACATAAGGGTAGTATTTTCGGGTTCCGAGGCTGTTTGCTGAAAATTTACATCCATTCTATTTGGTGTACTCTCACTTTCTCTTTGTCTTTTTATCGGAGCATTTGGAGAATGGTTTGATGTTGAAGCTTGGTAATTTAATGAATTTTGGGCTAGAGAATTTCTAAATTCTTGTTGAATGCGATTTTGGTTTGACGAAGACTGAGCTTTGGTTGAATTTGAATTTGTATTTGAATTTGAATTTGAGTTTGAATTGAAATGATTATAATTGTTACTGTGTCTTGGGTAGAAATTGGCATTGTGTTTTTGATAGTAGTAATTTTGGTGAGAATTTTCGGAATTCCTACGACTATCATGACGCACAGGTCTATAGCTTTCAAAAGGATCCGCATCCCAATGTCCTAACACCATTGCTGTTTCTTTCAAATTATTAATGGTGGAAATATCCCTTTTTGATAAAGCATTATATAATCTGTCGGGAAGTTTCCTTTCTATGCAATTTCTAATAGTAATATTCAAAGCTGCAGTGTAAATTGTTTTGTCTGTGGGGTCTGTTTCTAATTCTAACTTATTAATTATATTTGCAGATTTTTTCTTTAGTTCGTCTACGAACTTACTGATGCTTCCTTTGTAGGTCGTCTGATGGATGATAGCTACGAGGTCTTCATAAGGTCTGTGATCCTTGAATGCTCGGATTAGGGCCGCTTTTGTGGACAACCAATTCATAGTTTTTTCTCCGGAAATGACGGCTTTGGCGGTGTCCACGATGGTCCGTTTGATGGCTCCATAAATTATGTGAACTTGTCGGGCATCCTGAGTTGGATATAGCTGTAGTAGGTATTCGACACGCCCAATGTAACCACCTAGGTCGGCGGGATTGCCATCAAAGTAGGGCAACTCTTTAATTTGACCAATTAGTTGGCTCAAATGGATCTCCGATAATTGGATTGGGTTCGCCATTCTGGTTTTGTTAAAGTTTCAATATTTCACTTTAAATTATTTATTTAAGCGAGATTGACCGAATTGGATTTTATGTTTTTAGGAAGGTTTTTAATATTTCACTTTAAATTTTAGTTGTATTGACCGAATTGGATTTTTTCACTGGTTTACGCGACGATTTCCACGTAGAGTCTTTTGCGGATTTCACTTGTGTTTTTAAACGATTTCTGATTTATTCGTACTGGTCAGGATATACTAGTTGTGTAGTATAATCCCTAAGACTAGTTTAAACCGACGTTTTAACTTTTTCACTTGAAATCCTACCGACTGCGCCAATTAAATATTCGTGCTATAAATTTTACATAAAAAAAAACTTTATTTAATTTTATTTATCAACTAGTACAATTATTATTATTTGGAAGAACACGTCCTAATTGTTTTAGGTCTCAAACTGAACTCGCTTCTTAACTTAAACTTCTTTGACGATCTTACCTCGGTTTTGAGCTTTAGAGCTTTCTAAGAGTGGAGTTGGCGTTAATTGAGTGAGTTTTCTAATTGCCCTTTGGATTGTTGATTGATAATGCACCAGCCACTCAATCCAATTGTTTAGTCTAGAATCTTGGGGTTTTGCTCGCATGGTAATTTTCCACTGGGATCCGAAAGTGTGGGAACGAACTGATAACGTAATTTGATTCGTTCTGGATGTTTAGTCTAAGGCTTGGGTACATTTGCAATTAAATATCGGCTGATTCGTTTTGGATGTTTAGTCTAAGGCTTGGGTACATTTGCAATTAGATATCGGCTGATTTGGGCACTAAGGGTGTATGTGTGTGCAGGCGTGTGGACATGTGCATAAGAGTTATATGGGATTATGGATATGTCACTATATATATATATATATATATATATATATATATATATATATTTTATTGATAAGCGCCGTCTTGCCGGGGTCGGCCCGTTGTCGTCTTGATCTTCTGTATGATGACGGTGATCTGGAGGCCTCATATTCTTCTTCCGATTAATTTATGATCCCGTTAACGAGCCGCAGGCGCGACCTTTGTCCTTCAACCATTTTTCGACACGTATTCCTGCTCTCTTTAGCTCGGCTAGTGTAGATATGCTTGACGCCAACAAAAAGGCTCCCATTTGAGAATTTAGGTTATCCTTCAATATCTCCACAAGGTTGGATTCTGGAATCTTATTTCTTAGTTTAAACTGCAAATTGTGCATTGCAGAAATATAATCCTCCAAACTCTCGTTATATCCCTGTCGTCGTTCCATTAACTCTTTTATGGTGACATAGTCGTTCTCAGATGTCGAAAAGGCTTTGGTCATTGCCCGGGTTAAAGAGTGGTACCAAATTAATGGTCGTCTGCTTTGTCTCTGCTTTGCCAATATTCTCGGAATACCTGTTCATCGGTATACCCATACAGTGCTTTCATGCGATCTACTCGGAAGAGAAAACTTTCTATTGACATCCCTCGGCTAGTCCCATCAAATTTAAGATTTCACTTGTCCAATCTAACGTTACGGTTCTCTGTTGGTCGGTGCTCAGTGCCTGATATTTCCCATCCACTGTTGCTGTTTCGTCTGCCAGAGTCATTCTGATTATGCTGGTCCAGAGAATTAAGTCCTCGGGGCCGTGTGGACCCCGGAACTCCTATTTCGGTGTTATGTTGACTCTCATAGCGGCTTGAAGGTGCAGGCCGAGTAGTGCTGTTTTGTGCGGGCGTGTCTCCGGTTGTTTGTGAATTACCTGATTGTGATTCACTTATTTCTGCTATTTTTGTTAGAAGATTAATTTTTTGGGTACTTAATTCCGTAATTTGGGTTGCGACTATAGCCCTTAACTCTTTGCCTTGCTTGATCAGCGCATACATCCGAATGCCGCTGATCGTGCCCCTGTATTATGTAACACGCTGGACCATCCTTGTGGCGGCCCGAAGTAGTAATTTTCACCCCCTGCAGCTCCCGATGACTCCTCCATGGTGGAACTGTGGTAATCTGCCAGGCTTCCAAATTTATCTAGCTTGCTGCCAAAGCAGACCGACTGTTGTCTTTCCTGTGCCTGTTGATCGCTAGCTGTCACGGTTTGCCTTGTTCTCCAGGCCTGTCTTGCGGCTAAGGTTGAAGCCCTTGCAGTTTTACCTGCCATTTACTGACCTATCCTCTTATATCAAGGTTTTGGCCCGTGCCGAAATAATTAATTATCAATCAACCTTGATAGTGACACACGTCTGCCACACGTTTCTTGTTAATCCAGAAAAATATACAATTAAAAATATTTGAGGTAAATCTTCAAATTAACAATTTAAATGACGACGATAAAGACACTTGAGCCAAGACGCTACTCAAAAAGACTGGACAATTATATGTGTTGTGACGACCCACCGTCACAAATATATAAAATTAAACTTTCACATTAAAGCTTAACAAGAAGGAAAGCAAACTTCGGCAAGCCGAAGTTCATATACCCTTGCAGCTATTGCATTAATTAAATACTTTTGAAAACATTTAAATTATGATTTACTTGAGTATGTGCTAAAAAAAAACATTGAAACTATGATTATTTGCAGCTCAATTATTAGATAGTTATTTTATATATTTTTATTATTTCTATGGGAGCTATATGCTATAGACGTCCGATTTTGATAAAATTTATACCATAATTCTGAAATAATTAAACATTGCTATATGTCGAAGAACTAAACAAAAAATTAAAAAACAGAAAAGTTATAATTTTTTTCATTTATTTTTCCGATTGTTCCTATGGGAGCTATATGCTATAGTCGTCCGATTTTGATGAAATTGAAACCGTAATTCTGAAATATTAAACCATTACTATATCTCGAAGAACTAAACAAAAAATTAAAAAACAGCAAAGTTATAATTTTTTTTCATTTATTTTTTCCGATTGTTCCTATGGGAGCTATATGCTATAGTCGTCCGATTTTGATGAAATTTAAACCGTAAATCGGAAATATTTTACCATTACTATATGTCGAAGAACTAAACAAAAAATTAAAAAACAGCAAAGTTATAATTTTTTTTCATTTATTTTTCCGATTGTTCCTATGGGAGCTATATGCTATAGTCGTCCGATCCGGCTCGTTCCGACTTATATACTACCTGCAATAGAAAGACAACTTTTGGGAAAGTTTCATGCAGATAGCTTTAAAACTGAGAGACTAGTTTGCATATAAACGGACGGACAGACGGACAGACGGACATGGCTAGATCGACTCTCCTAGTGATGCTGATCAAGAATATATATACTTTATAGGGTCGGAAACGTCTCCTTCACTGCGTTGCAAACTTCTGACTGAAATTATAATACCCTCTGCAAGGGTATAAAAAGAACATTCCAAATACTGGCATTTTATTATTCAAACGCGCGCCCAAAGCCAACAGCAGCCGGTCACATTTATTCGACGAAGTTATCGATTGCCGATACTCATCGCCCAATAAACCCGATTACCCAAAGCGGTATTATCATCATCGTCCGATCTGGTCACACTAAGCAGCGCCTATATAAGCGGAGACACAGCCCCAGACCAGTCACTTGCGTTCCGACGATTCTCGAGGAAACATCAACTAGGAGGAATACCCGGGTAAGTGTTCTGGTAGTTAGTCTTGGTAGTGGTGGTGGAAACATCAACTAGGAGGAATACCCGGGTAAGTGTTCTGGTAGTTAGTCTTGGTAGTGGTGGTCGATCCGTAAGAGTTCGGTTTGAATTCGGCTCTACGACCTTCCGAGGATCACCGACGCCCGGTGTGGCTTGGGAATACGCACACAGGCCCGGTCGTGATCGCTGAGCCCGGCACGGTTTTCGTAACTCCGGCCCATCTCAGTGAGTTCCTACCAGAAGTCACGTTTCCGGCTTCCGACCCGGAAACGATACGGAATAAAACGGCAGATCGAAACTAACGATGCCCCACAACCCACTAGAAAATCCAAGTAGTTCGTTCCTCTAAAACGACCCAGAGCACTACGAACCCGACGTACTCGAACGACGAGACACGACGACACCTAGCAGTGCACAATCGACCCTTCCGAAGCGCCGACACCAAGCAGTGCTCCCAGCCACCGCACAAGGTAGACACCAAGCAGTTCATCCAGCTACCGTGTATTACCGACAACAAGCAGTAGACTCAGTCATCACACAGCGGCAACGACAAGCAATTCATCGAATCACTGCGCAGTGTCATAGCAAGCAGTGCAACAGACGGCCCTTCCGTAGCGCCGATTCCGCATACAAAGCAGAGCGATACTCAACGAGCTGCGATATACTCGGCCCTTCCGCAGCGTCGATATCAACAAGCAGTACCACATTCGGCCCTTCAGCGGCGTCGACGCCACTTATCAAGCAGGATCACGCTCGATATAATTATAGTTAGAAAACGTAGTCTTAATCAATCCTACCATTAAAATATAACCATACTCTGTAGCGTTCGATTTGTGTTATTCTTTGGGGAAAGAAAGGTAAACCGATCAAAAGAGGAAATAAATTTCTGTCTCGAACCCTGGCCACGGCGAGCTATACCGCCTCCCAAAACAGGGTCGTTACAGTGTGTGTTCGTTCACTTTTTATGCTTCTTGATTATTTTTGCATACAACAGCAGTTTTGTCTAACAATTATATTATGAACAATATACAAAAATTTTTAAACGGGGTTCGCTGGCACTGGAAGTTATTTATGGGTCAATAACCGTTCGAAATTAAGCCCCCAAGAAATTATAAAAAAGGTCCTAAATAAATTAATTCTATTGCAACTGGTATCCACCAGAGACACCAGTTCCATTCATGTCCTCCTGGCCTCTTTCCAGGACTACAGCCTCCACCGGAGTGCTGATTCCCCGTAGAAGGATCTGTCCGAAACCCCCTCCCTCCCAGTCGTCGGAAACAGGTAGACTTGCTCACAGACAGACGAATAGAGCTTTATTCCAGACAGACGAAAAAATTGCCTCCCTGTTTCCTCTTTTTCTGGACTCGAACCTCTAGACCTGGTTCATGCCTAGTAAAAACGGATAGCGTATGCCAGAGAGATAGATTCAGTCTTCCCGCCCTTGTATTGGTGGAATCCGTACAGACTCGAACCTCTCGAGCGACCTGGTCCTTGCCTGATTCAAGCGGAAAGCGTCGGCCAGAGAAAACCAAAAAAAAAAAAAATAAATAAAGTTTGTTTAAAGTTATTATAAAAGGACAATAAAATTTTCAATTAAAACGCATTACATTTTTCTATTAATAATAACAAACACAAATGATTTTACTAGATATTGAAAAGAGTCATAAAGTCGCACGGCTATTCTGAGAGAAAGTTCCGATTGGGCGGCCTTCTCGATTCTGACTGTCGCTGAAGTTGGGGACTTTATATGTACAAAAAAAAATTAAATATGCCTGCTAAGAGGAATTTTAAGTGTCGACAAAAATTACTTTTGATCTTTGTTCAGCAGAATTGAAAATTATGTCTGGCATTTAATTTTTCATACACGTAAAAAAGTCCTAGTTCTAAGGATGCGAGGAATCCTCTGTTGGGCGCCAATTATGTTCCGTCGGTGTATTAGTGCCCAGTCCAAAGGAATTGGGTCGAGGGAGTTGCGTCCTGGGTAGGCACACCCGGTGCCGGCTCAGCTCGCCGGACGGGGTGGGTTCTTTGGAAACCACTCCCTTCCCTACATAACAAGAATAATTTTATCGTGCCTTAGGAAAAAGAAAGAGCTCGTTCAGTTCGTTTTGTCATTTGTCGCCAGCTCCCCCTTTTATATATATATATATATATATATATATATTGTTACGGGAGCGGGGTAAGAAATAAAAAACAAAAAAATAATAAATAAAATAACCAGGTACAGAAGACACTGTGGAGTGCAGGTGGCGAAACACCGAAATTGGCCAATACAGTAACCAGCAACGAATTGGTCAGAGTAAGCAATTCACAAGAAGATACAGCAGGCAATGGGTGTGAGCAGCAATTAAAACGAAAATTAACAGAATCTACATACATACATACATAAGCATCATAGATTACATTTAAAGTCATGTAGTATCCATATTATTATTTTTATAACTTAACTCCAAATATTATTCTTGAATTTATGTTCATTCTTAGCAGTTTTATTGCTCGTTAATACAAATGCTATATACACAGCCTAGAATATTTCTCAGTTTAATTAATTTGGCACCTAATTTTACACTTTTATTTTTCAATTAAATGTGCACCTTTTTATATTAAAAATCTTTTCAATAAATTATAATGTGAAGCAGAACTCAATAATGTCTTGGTAACCGTCTAAAAAAGAAGGAACTGGCGCAAATGGAAAAACTCGGGTCAAGAACAATGACGTAACTTGCGACTGACGACATTTCCAATAGGGGATCGCATTGCAGTGGCCGGCGGCGATCCATCGGCATACGGAACGTATGAAGGGGCAGGGTAAAACAGCCTTGACGCTTCGGTCAAGCACTCTAGCTAGCTAGTTGAGAAGCTTGTAAGCAGCGACGACAAATGACACAGGCACAATAAATTTATTCTTCATATGTAGGGAGCGGAGTGATTTCCAAAGAACCCACCCCGTCCGGCGAGCTGAGCTGGTAGCCAGCTTACCTACACAGGACGCAACTCCCTCGGCCCAAGTCCTTTGGACTGCGCACTAATACCCTACGTAACAGAATTGGCGCCCAACCTAGGATTCTTCGCATACTTAGAACTTGCCCATTTTTAACATCTGAACATTTTTTGTTGTTTTTTTTTTTTTGTTCTATGTATTTAAGGTTACGATTTCGAAATCGGAATACCGGATGTAGGGCATTTCTGAAAAATTACATGCTAGACATTATTTTAAATTTTTCTAAACAAAGATCAAAAATAGTTTGTGACGACACCTAAAGTTCCTCTTCGCAGTTATATTTAATTAAATTTGTTTCTTGTACAGGGTTGCCCATATTCGACGGACCCATGTTTTTTTTTTAAAATCAAAGAAAAAAATACAAATTTGGCGGTTGGCAATCTTAATCATTTATTTTGTTCCAAGTAGATTTGTTTACATCAATTTTTGAATATGATATCTTTCAAATGGCCGCCTCTGGCGTTGATGGCGTATTGTGCCCTTTTTGAAGCGTTTTCCATCGTTTTCGCCAACATTTCGACCGGAATAGCGGCTATTTCTTCACGAATGTTGTCCTTGAGCTCTTCTGGGGTCCTTGGCTTGTTAACGTAAACCTTTGACTTCAAATATCCCCACAAGAAGAAGTCAGGCGGCGTCAAATCGGGCGAACGCGGTGGCTTTTTTTTGCTTATTTACGGTCCCATTCAATGTGAAATAGGATTCATCGGACATGATAATTTTGTTCCAAAATTGATCGTCATCTTCGGCCATTTCGATGACTCTCGCGTGGCGTGTATTGTTCCATGGTAAAAATCTGCTTGGACTGACGCTTCAAACGCGGTATGTCATTAAGCGATCTGGCATCTCTGGCATAAAGTCCCCAACTTCAGCGACAGTCAGAATTGAGAAGGCCACTCAATCGAAATTTTGTCTCAGAATAGCCGCGTGACTTTATGACTCTTTTCAATATCTAGTAAAATCAATTGTCTTTGTTTTATTTCTAGAAAATTTTAATGCGTTTTAATTGAACATTTTATAGTCCTTATTTAATATTATCAAACCAAGTGCAAGACTATCCGTGTGAACCAGTCAAGAACCAGATTGCTCGAGAGGTTCGAGTCTTGACGGATTCCACAAATACAAGGGCGGGAGGACTGAATCTATCTCTCTGGCCGACGCTATCCGTTTTTACTCGGCATGAACCAGGTTGCTCGAGAGGATCGAGTCCAGAGAGAGAGAGAGAGGAAAAAGGGAGGCAATTTCTTTCGTTCGTCTGGAATAAAGCTCTATTCGTCTGTCTGTGAGCAAGTATACCTGTTTCCGACGACTGGGAGGGAGGGGGTTTCGGACAGTTCCTTTTACGGGGAATCAGCACTCCGGTGGAGGCTGTAGTCCTGGGAAGAGGTCAGAAGGACATGAATGGAACTGGTGTCTCCGGTGGAGACCAGTTGAAGGGACCTTTTTATAACTTCTTAGGAGCTTAATCTTGGACGGTTTCTTGACCCATGAATAACTTTCAAAGCCAGCGAACCCGTTTAAAATTTCTTTATTTTTGTCATAATATAATTGTAAAATAAAACTACTGTTGTATGCAAAAAGAATCTAGCAGCATAATAAGTGAGCGAACACACACATATATTTGTCCAGTCTTATTGAGTCGCGTCTTGGCTCAAGTGTCTTTATCGTCGCCATTCACATTGGTAATTTGAAGATTTACCTCAATAATTATTAGTTTTTATATTTTTCTGATTTAACAAGAAAAGTGTGGCAGGCGTGTGCCACTATCAAGGCTGATTGGTATTTAATTACTTTGACACGGGCCAAAACATTGAAATAAGACGATAGGTCAGAAAATGGCAGGGAAAAAGAAAAAGGTAGCTGTAACAGTTCCGCCGACCAGAACTGCAAAGGTTTCAACCTTAGCCGCAGGAAAGGCCTGGAGAGCAATGCAAACCGTGACAGATAGAGATCAACAGATACAAAAAAAACAAAAGTCGGTCAGCTTTGGCAGCAAGCTAGATAATTAAGGAAGCCTGGCAGATTACCACAGTTCCACCATCGAGGTGTCGTCAGGTGTCAATGAGAGTCAGCTTAATACCGAAACAGGAGTTCCGGGGTCAGCACCGCCGCAGGGATTTAATTCTCTGGACCAGCATAATCTGAATGACTCTGGCAGACGAAACAGCAAGAGTGCATAAGAAATATCATGCCCTGAGTACCGAGTAGAGGCTTTTCAGAACAACCGGCCAGTGAAGGGTGCTGGAATGGCACCAAAACTTGGACAAGAAAACCTTCCCGGATTCAATGGGAACAGAACCCGGAGGATAATGCACGTCCCCATTTCACACATACCCTTGCTATACGTGGAATAAACCGTCGGATTTTTATCGTCACCGTAAAATTGTAGACGGAATAGGGTGCCAAGCCCGGATCCTTGAAAAACAGTGGTAAAAACGATTTTTATCACTCCACTCACTCTTTTTTTTTAGGGAGAGGTATAATCGGAGAGTCGGGGACGACCGGTCGGAAAAACGACACCCCAAAACAATAAAAGAGGCGACCGCGAGCCATGCACATATATCGTCTCATAAGACATGGCATCACCGTAAGGCAGAGCACGAGGAAGCTTGCGCACGTATCTTTAATACGGAGGAATAAGCCGAAAGGGGAACTTAAAAGGAAATTAGTTGCGTCTATCATCAGCCTGAAAAATGACAACCGCCTTTTTGCCAAGAGAAAAGTAGACGGCGAAGGGATAAAAGCCATATAGGATACAGTGGAAAGTGTCAACTGAATTGGCAAAGGAGCGGATCTGTTTATACAAACGTTCAAGCCGCCAGTGGGATGGGAAGGCGACACAGAGAATTGGAATTTTTAATAGTGCCCGCTCTACAGCAAGACTTTTATTTTGGAATAGAATTCTAGGAGGAATTTAAATTGCCTTTACCGGGGAAACGCCTATTAGAGATTGCGGAATTGGATAATTTACCTATCAAGCAGAGGCATTACGTCTTCGTGTATCTTGATGATTTACTGGTTTGTTCTCCACTTTTTAAAGAACAATTGGAAATGTTGCGGCAGGTCAGTGATTGCTTGGGGAGAGCAAAATTATCAATTAATGTGGAAAAAGTAAGTTCCGCTACAGCCAAGCTAAATACCTGGGACATGTAAAACGTGTGGGTTGCATACAACCCGATCCATCAAAAATGAAGGCTATTCAGTGTAATGCTTCGACGACCGAAATCGGAAAGGTATTGTTCCAGACAGATGAAGGGTGAAGAGAATCCAATCGCATACATGTCCTCGAAGCTGGACAAAGCCCAAAGGAACTACAGCATCACTGAACTTGAATGTTTCTCGGCAATATTGAGCATCAGAAAGTTCCGCCCATACGTAGAAGGGATGCCATTCAAGGCCATAACAGATCATGCTAGTTTAAAGTGGCTTATGGGCCAGAAAGATTTATCTGGCAGACTAGCAAGGTGGAGTTTGAAATTACAGGCTTTTGATTTTGAAATCAAACATCGAAAGGGGTCACAAAATGTGGTTCCAGATGCGCTTTCAAGGGTACATATGGATGAGGTAACAGCGGGACTTAGGGATGCGGCAGAGGTAAACATCGACTTACAATAAGCAGCTTTTCAGTAAAAAGAGTACAAAAAATTAGTTCAAGCTGTTGAATAACACGCAGAAAAGACTCCTGATACCCAAACGTCAGAAGGATTCGTGTATAAGAGGTTAGGGTTCCCAACAGGCGAAATAATTAACGAGGACCGTGCTTGGAAGCTGTGGGTTCCAGAGGAACTTCGCCAAGACCTAGTGCATGAGGCACACCATTCTCGAGTGGCAGGTCACGGCGGTATACACAAAACTTTGGCTCGACTGAGGCAGTAATATTACTGGCCCGCAATGACGGTTGATGTACAAACAACTGTTAAGAATTGTGAAATCTGCAGGGTCAGCAAAACGACGAACAGCCAAGCTAAATATCTGGGATATGTAGTAGGTGGGGTTGCATAAAAACCGATTCATCCGCTAAGCAGATGCGGAGATTTTTGCGAATGTCAGGCTGGTACCGTCGTTTTATACAAAACTACGCACAAGCTGCAGCTGCGCTTCATGAAAGTCTCAAAAAGGATTGAGTCAGGAAATACGAGCTCGATAAAGAAGGCATTAAAGCCTTTGAGGCACTGAAGACCAGCCTGGTATCAGCACCTGTATTAACAAAACCGGATTTTTCAAAACCTTTCACGATTCAGTGCGATGCTTCGACGACCGAAGTCGGAAAGGTATTGTTCCAGACAGATGAAGGGTGAAGAGCATCCAATCGCATACATGTCCTCGAAGCTGGACAAAGCCCAAAGGAACTACAGCATCACTGAACTTGAATCTTACTCGGCAATATTGAGCATCAGAAAGTTCCGCCCATACGTTGAAGGTATGCCAATCAAGGTCATAACAGATCATGCTAGTTTAAAGTGGTTCATGGGCCAGAAAGATTTATCTGGCAGGCTAGCAAGGTGGAGTTTGAAATTACAGGCCTTTGATTTTGAAATCGAACACCGAAAAGGGTCACAAAATGTGATTTCAGATGCGCTTTTAAGGGTACCTATGGATGAGGTAACATCGGGACGTAGGGAAAAATACAATGAATTAGTTCAAGCTATTGAAAAAAACGCAGAAAAGACCCCTGATACCCAGACGTCCGAAGGATATGTGTCTTAGTGGATTCCGAACAGCTCCTGAGGATCTTCGGCAAGATCTAGTTCATTAGGCACACCATTCACGAGTTGCAGGTCACGGCGGTGTAAAAAAACTTTGCCTTGACTAAGGCAGTTCTATGACTGGCCCGCAATGACGGTTGATATACAAAAAACCGTTAGGAATCGTAAAACTTGCAGAGTCAGCAAAGCAACGAACAAATCCAACAGACCGCTAATCGAAAAACAACTAGTAACTTAACGGCCAGGGCAAAGACTTTACATTGATTTCATGGGACCTTATCCCCGGACCAAATCCGAAAACACCGTGATCTTTGTGTGTTTGGACCATTTCACCAAATTCGTCTGGCTAAAGGCAATGCGAAAAGCAACCGCAAAAGCCGTGGTAACCTTTCTCGAATGAAACATCTTTCTTCAATTTGGAGTCCCTGAATGCATTCACTCCGATAACGGCAAGCAATTTGTGTCGTCAACATTTGCCGAATTAATCACCCAATATGGAATCCGGCACGTTAGAACGGGCTTTTATTCACCCCAAGCGAATACAGCAGAACGAGTAAACCGATCCGTGCTACAAATGCTCAGGGCAGCTACTGACAAAGACCAGCGGCATTGGGACACACACCTGAGTCGAATCGCGTGTACACTAGTATTTAAACAAGCTCGGGCCACGAAAAAGCTAAAAGGACGTATAATACCCGCAGTAAGGAAATTGAATTTGCAGTAGGTCAGGTTGCATACCGAAAAAACTACAAGCAGAGTAGCCGAATAGAAGGGTATAATGCAAAGCTAGGGCCCAATCGGGTACGATGTCTCATACTTGGACGCAAAGGAGGGTCGCTGTACGAATTAGGAAATTTAGTTGGAAAAAGTATTGGAGTATATTAAGCCAAAGACCAACGACCTAGTACGTCTGAGGGACGACACGCAGCGGGACCTGCGGATATGGGAGGAAGGATTACCGCGAGGCACAGCTAGAGACGCTCCACTTCGAAATGATGATTGAATACATCCAAGCAAAGAACCAGCGGCGAGAAAGCCAATTTACAATTCGCCGGCAACAGAAAAGGCAAAGACTACCATGATCATAGAGAAGAAGAAGACGACAACGGGCCGACGGCGTTTATCAATATAAAAAAATTTTCATATAGATTAAAAAAAAAAACAAAAAAAAGTATATATATATATAAACATACGTTTTCACATGACCTTCTTCTTTATTCTAAGAGAAAACTAATGATAGCAATAGCCCGGCTATCTCAGACAATAGAGCAAGAGATTCCTAAATCCCAGGGTATGGGTCGAGGCTACACGTAAGGGCAATAACAACATAATTACAATCGCTCATCGTAGTTATGATCGCGCAGTCACAGTCCAAGATAATTGACAGAATCGATACAGAATCAACGGCGGAACCGCGTTAAGTCCACTACCGGCGAAAACAGTAACCGCGGAGGACCTATCCGAGTGATCTAATTGGAACCTGATGGAAACCCACTATTTATATATCATAAGATCCACAACCTCGAAGGCAGCCGACAATACGGCCAACTACTTCGAAATTGTAAATCACAAGGAGGACATCACTAAAGTCTACAATGTTTGGTGCTTTACTACTGGACTCTTCATTCTTACTTTGCTTCTGAGTTTCCTCCGGATGTACAAGCGATCTGTGCAGATTCGTCGGGACCACGGACACGAACTGGATAAAATCGTAGCTGTCACAACCAATTGGCCAGAAAGAAGCCAGCACTAAACTATCAACCCGTGCACAACTAACTTATACTTCATAACTAATTATTTCAATTTTGTCAATATAAGACTCGTGTGAACAATCAACAACACCCAACAATAATAAATAACAATTAAATGCAAGCAAAAGACCAACGTTTTTGTATGTTATTGGAACCACCACTGCTAGAAGCGCCACCGTCAAACATCGCGAGTGCCGTTTTCACTCTTCTCTTCCCGCAGAAGGAGACATCTCCGACCCTATAAAGTATATATATTCTTGATCAGCATCACTAGGAGAGTCGATCTAGCCACGTCCGTCTGTTCGTCCGTCTGTCCGTCCGTCTGTCTGTCCGTTTCTACGCAAACTAGTCTCTCAGTTTTAAAGCTATCTGCGTGAAACTTTCACAGTTGTCTTTCTATTGCGGGTAGAATATAAGTCGGAACGAGCCGGATCGGACTACTATAGCATAACTTTGCTGTTTTTATTTTAGTTTTTCGACATATAGTAATGGTTAATTATTTCAGAACTACGGTTTAAATATCATTAAAATCGGACGACTATATCATATAGCTCCCAAGAAAATAATAAAAATATTAAAATATTTTTTTTAATGTATTTTTTTTTTTTGTAATTTTTTTTAAAAATTCTTTTTGACAAATTAATAATATGACAGTTCAGTAATACGTTTTTAATTTTATTAAAATCGATATCATAAGCTGTCATAGGAAATATCAAATAATTAAGCTGCAAATCATCATAGCTTCAACATACACGCAAGAAAATCATAATATTAACGTTTTCAAGAATATTTAGTTTTTGCAATAGCTTCAAGGGTTTACGAACTTCGGCTTGCCGAAGTTTGCTTCCTTTCTTGTTTTGTATAAATTAATTCAACAATTTATCAACAGTGTTAAGTGAATTTTCACTGATATATCTTCGGCAAGACCTAGTTCATTAGGCACACCATTCACGAGTTGCAGGTCACGGCGGTGTTTAAAAACTTTGCCTCGACTAAGGCAGTTCTATGACTGGCCCGCAATGACGGTTGATATACAAAAAACCGTTAGGAATCGTAAAACTTGCAGAGTCAGCAAAGCAACGAACAAATCCAACAGACCGCTAATCGAAAAACAACTAGTAACTTAACGGCCAGGGCAAAGACTTTACATTGATTTCATGGGACCTTATCCCGGGACCAAATCCGAAAATCTTTGTGTGTTTGGACCACTTCACCACATTCGTCTGGCTAAAGGCAATGCGAAAAGCAACCGCAAAAGCCGTGGTAACCTTCTTGAATGAAACATCTTTCATCAATTTGGAGTCCCAGAATGCATTCACTCCGATAACGGCAAGCAATTTGTGTCGTCAACATTTGCCGAATTAATCACCCAATATGGAATCCGACACGTTAGAACGGGCTTTTATTCACCACAAGCGAATACAGCAGAACGAGTAAACCGATCCGTGCTACAAATGCTCAGGGCAGCTACTGACAAAGACCAGCGGCATTGGGACACACACCTGAGTCGAATCGCGTGTACACTAGTATTTAAACAAGCTCGGGCCACGAAAAAGCTAAAAGGACGTATAATACCCGCAGTAAGAAAAATGAATTTGCAGTAGGTCAGGTTGCATACCGAAAAAACTACAAGCAGAGTAGCCGAATAGAAGGGTATAATGCAAAGCTAGGGCCCAATCGGGTACGATGTCTCATACTTGGACGCAAAGGAGGGTCGCTGTACGAATTAGGAAATTTAGTTGGAAAAAGTATTGGAGTATATCAAGCCAAAGACCAACGACCTAGTACGTCTGAGGGACGACACGCAGCGGGACCTGCGGATATGGGAGGAGGATTACCGCGAGGCACAGCTAGAGACGCTCCACTTCGAAGTGATGTTTGAATACATCCAAGCAAAGAACCAGCGGCGAGAAAGCCAATTTACAATTCGCCGGCAACAGAAAAGGCAAAGACTACCATGATCATACAGAAGAAGAAGACGACAACGGGCCGACGGCGTTTATCAATATAAAAAAAATTTTCATATAGATTCAAAAAAAAAAAACAAAAAAAAGTATATATATATAAACATAAGGGAAAATTAATGATAGCAATAGCCCGGCTATCTCAGACAATAGAGCAAGAGATTCCTAAATCCCAGGGTATGGGTCGAGGCTACACGTAAGGGCAATAACAACATAATTACAATCGCTCATCGTAGTTATGATCGCGCAGTCACAGTCCAAGATAATTGATAGAATCGAGACAGAATCGACTGCGGAACCGCGTTAAGTCCACTACCGGCGAAAACAGTAAACGCGGAGGACCTATCCGAGTGATCTAATTTGGAACCTGATGGAAACCCACTCTTTATATATCATAAGATCCAAAACCTCGAAGGCAGCCGACAATACGGCCAACAACTTCGAAATTGTAAATCACAAGAAGGACATCACTAAAGTCTACAATGTTTGGTGCTTTACTAATGGGCTCTTCATTCTTACTTTGCTTCTGAGTTTCCTCCGGATGTACAAGCGATCTGTGCAGATTCGACGGGACCACGGACACGAACTGGATAAAATCGTAGCTGTCACTACCAATTGGCCAGAAAGGAGCCAGCACTAAACTATCAACCCGTGCACAACTAACTTATACTTCATAACTAATTATTTCAATTTTGTCAATATAAGACTCGTGAGATCAATCAACATCACCCAACAATAATAAATGAACAATTAAATGCAAGCAAAAGACCAAAGTTTTTGTATGTTATTAGAACCTCCACTGCTAGAAGCGCCACCGTCAAACATCGCGAGTGCCGTTTTCACTCTTCTCTTCCCGCAATAAAGCGAATACTATTACCATAGGAACAATCGGAAAAATAAATAAAAAAAATTATAACTTTGCTGTTTTTTTTTTTGTTTTTCGACATATAGTAATGGTTAATTATTTCAGAACTACGGTTTAAATATTATTAAAATCGGACGACTATATCATATAGCTCCCATAGAAATAATAAAAATATTAAAATTTTTTTTTTAATGTATTTTTTTTATTTTGTAATTTTTTTTAGAAATTCTTTTTGACAAATTAATAATATGACAGTTCAGAATTACGCTTTTAATTTTATTAAAATCGATATCATAAGCTGTCATAGGAAATATCAAATAATTAAGCTGCAAATCATCATAGCTTTAACATACACGCAAGAAAATCATAATATTAACGTTTTCAAGAATATTTAGTTTTTGCAATAGCTTCAAGGGTTTACGAACTTCGGCTTGCCGAAGTTTGCTTCCTTTCTTGTTTTGTATAAATTAATTCAACAATTTATCAACAGTGTTAAGTGAATTTTCACTGATATATCTTCGGCAAGACCTAGTTCATTAGGCACACCATTCACGAGTTGCAGGTCACGGCGGTGTTTAAAAACTTTGCCTCGACTAAGGCAGTTCTATGACTGGCCCGCAATGACGGTTGATATACAAAAAACCGTTAGGAATCGTAAAACTTGCAGAGTCAGCAAAGCAACGAACAAATCCAACAGACCGCTAATCGAAAAACAACTAGTAACTTAACGGCCAGGGCAAAGACTTTACATTGATTTCATGGGACCTTATCCCGGGACCAAATCCGAAAATCTTTGTGTGTTTGGACCACTTCACCACATTCGTCTGGCTAAAGGCAATGCGAAAAGCAACCGCAAAAGCCGTGGTAACCTTCTTGAATGAAACATCTTTCATCAATTTGGAGTCCCAGAATGCATTCACTCCGATAACGGCAAGCAATTTGTGTCGTCAACATTTGCCGAATTAATCACCCAATATGGAATCCGACACGTTAGAACGGGCTTTTATTCACCACAAGCGAATACAGCAGAACGAGTAAACCGATCCGTGCTACAAATGCTCAGGGCAGCTACTGACAAAGACCAGCGGCATTGGGACACACACCTGAGTCGAATCGCGTGTACACTAGTATTTAAACAAGCTCGGGCCACGAAAAAGCTAAAAGGACGTATAATACCCGCAGTAAGAAAAATGAATTTGCAGTAGGTCAGGTTGCATACCGAAAAAACTACAAGCAGAGTAGCCGAATAGAAGGGTATAATGCAAAGCTAGGGCCCAATCGGGTACGATGTCTCATACTTGGACGCAAAGGAGGGTCGCTGTACGAATTAGGAAATTTAGTTGGAAAAAGTATTGGAGTATATCAAGCCAAAGACCAACGACCTAGTACGTCTGAGGGACGACACGCAGCGGGACCTGCGGATATGGGAGGAGGATTACCGCGAGGCACAGCTAGAGACGCTCCACTTCGAAGTGATGTTTGAATACATCCAAGCAAAGAACCAGCGGCGAGAAAGCCAATTTACAATTCGCCGGCAACAGAAAAGGCAAAGACTACCATGATCATACAGAAGAAGAAGACGACAACGGGCCGACGGCGTTTATCAATATAAAAAAAATTTTCATATAGATTCAAAAAAAAAAACAAAAAAAAGTATATATATATAAACATAAGGGAAAATTAATGATAGCAATAGCCCGGCTATCTCAGACAATAGAGCAAGAGATTCCTAAATCCCAGGGTATGGGTCGAGGCTACACGTAAGGGCAATAACAACATAATTACAATCGCTCATCGTAGTTATGATCGCGCAGTCACAGTCCAAGATAATTGATAGAATCGAGACAGAATCGACTGCGGAACCGCGTTAAGTCCACTACCGGCGAAAACAGTAAACGCGGAGGACCTATCCGAGTGATCTAATTTGGAACCTGATGGAAACCCACTCTTTATATATCATAAGATCCAAAACCTCGAAGGCAGCCGACAATACGGCCAACAACTTCGAAATTGTAAATCACAAGAAGGACATCACTAAAGTCTACAATGTTTGGTGCTTTACTAATGGGCTCTTCATTCTTACTTTGCTTCTGAGTTTCCTCCGGATGTACAAGCGATCTGTGCAGATTCGACGGGACCACGGACACGAACTGGATAAAATCGTAGCTGTCACTACCAATTGGCCAGAAAGGAGCCAGCACTAAACTATCAACCCGTGCACAACTAACTTATACTTCATAACTAATTATTTCAATTTTGTCAATATAAGACTCGTGAGATCAATCAACATCACCCAACAATAATAAATGAACAATTAAATGCAAGCAAAAGACCAAAGTTTTTGTATGTTATTAGAACCTCCACTGCTAGAAGCGCCACCGTCAAACATCGCGAGTGCCGTTTTCACTCTTCTCTTCCCGCAATAAAGCGAATACTATTACCATAGGAACAATCGGAAAAATAAATAAAAAAAATTATAACTTTGCTGTTTTTTTTTTTGTTTTTCGACATATAGTAATGGTTAATTATTTCAGAACTACGGTTTAAATATTATTAAAATCGGACGACTATATTATATAGCTCCCATAGAAATAATAAAAATATTAAAATTTTTTTTTAATGTATTTTTTTTATTTTGTAATTTTTTTTAGAAATTCTTTTTGACAAATTAATAATATGACAGTTCAGAATTACGCTTTTAATTTTATTAAAATCGATATCATAAGCTGTCATAGGAAATATCAAATAATTAAGCTGCAAATCATCATAGCTTTAACATACACGCAAGAAAATCATAATATTAACGTTTTCAAGAATATTTAGTTTTTGCAATAGCTTCAAGGGTTTACGAACTTCGGCTTGCCGAAGTTTGCTTCCTTTCTTGTTTTGTATAAATTAATTCAACAATTTATCAACAGTGTTAAGTGAATTTTCACTGATATATCTTCGGCAAGACCTAGTTCATTAGGCACACCATTCACGAGTTGCAGGTCACGGCGGTGTTTAAAAACTTTGCCTCGACTAAGGCAGTTCTATGACTGGCCCGCAATGACGGTTGATATACAAAAAACCGTTAGGAATCGTAAAACTTGCAGAGTCAGCAAAGCAACGAACAAATCCAACAGACCGCTAATCGAAAAACAACTAGTAACTTAACGGCCAGGGCAAAGACTTTACATTGATTTCATGGGACCTTATCCCGGGACCAAATCCGAAAATCTTTGTGTGTTTGGACCACTTCACCACATTCGTCTGGCTAAAGGCAATGCGAAAAGCAACCGCAAAAGCCGTGGTAACCTTCTTGAATGAAACATCTTTCATCAATTTGGAGTCCCAGAATGCATTCACTCCGATAACGGCAAGCAATTTGTGTCGTCAACATTTGCCGAATTAATCACCCAATATGGAATCCGACACGTTAGAACGGGCTTTTATTCACCACAAGCGAATACAGCAGAACGAGTAAACCGATCCGTGCTACAAATGCTCAGGGCAGCTACTGACAAAGACCAGCGGCATTGGGACACACACCTGAGTCGAATCGCGTGTACACTAGTATTTAAACAAGCTCGGGCCACGAAAAAGCTAAAAGGACGTATAATACCCGCAGTAAGAAAAATGAATTTGCAGTAGGTCAGGTTGCATACCGAAAAAACTACAAGCAGAGTAGCCGAATAGAAGGGTATAATGCAAAGCTAGGGCCCAATCGGGTACGATGTCTCATACTTGGACGCAAAGGAGGGTCGCTGTACGAATTAGGAAATTTAGTTGGAAAAAGTATTGGAGTATATCAAGCCAAAGACCAACGACCTAGTACGTCTGAGGGACGACACGCAGCGGGACCTGCGGATATGGGAGGAGGATTACCGCGAGGCACAGCTAGAGACGCTCCACTTCGAAGTGATGTTTGAATACATCCAAGCAAAGAACCAGCGGCGAGAAAGCCAATTTACAATTCGCCGGCAACAGAAAAGGCAAAGACTACCATGATCATACAGAAGAAGAAGACGACAACGGGCCGACGGCGTTTATCAATATAAAAAAAATTTTCATATAGATTAAAAAAAAAAACAAAAAAAAGTATATATATATAAACATAAGGGAAAATTAATGATAGCAATAGCCCGGCTATCTCAGACAATAGAGCAAGAGATTCCTAAATCCCAGGGTATGGGTCGAGGCTACACGTAAGGGCAATAACAACATAATTACAATCGCTCATCGTAGTTATGATCGCGCAGTCACAGTCCAAGATAATTGATAGAATCGAGACAGAATCGACTGCGGAACCGCGTTAAGTCCACTACCGGCGAAAACAGTAAACGCGGAGGACCTATCCGAGTGATCTAATTTGGAACCTGATGGAAACCCACTCTTTATATATCATAAGATCCAAAACCTCGAAGGCAGCCGACAATACGGCCAACAACTTCGAAATTGTAAATCACAAGAAGGACATCACTAAAGTCTACAATGTTTGGTGCTTTACTAATGGGCTCTTCATTCTTACTTTGCTTCTGAGTTTCCTCCGGATGTACAAGCGATCTGTGCAGATTCGACGGGACCACGGACACGAACTGGATAAAATCGTAGCTGTCACTACCAATTGGCCAGAAAGGAGCCAGCACTAAACTATCAACCCGTGCACAACTAACTTATACTTCATAACTAATTATTTCAATTTTGTCAATATAAGACTCGTGAGATCAATCAACATCACCCAACAATAATAAATGAACAATTAAATGCAAGCAAAAGACCAAAGTTTTTGTATGTTATTAGAACCTCCACTGCTAGAAGCGCCACCGTCAAACATCGCGAGTGCCGTTTTCACTCTTCTCTTCCCGCAATAAAGCGAATACTATTACCATAGGAACAATCGGAAAAATAAATAAAAAAAATTATAACTTTGCTGTTTTTTTTTTTTGTTTTTCGACATATAGTAATGGTTAATTATTTCAGAACTACGGTTTAAATATTATTAAAATCGGACGACTATATCATATAGCTCCCATAGAAATAATAAAAATATTAAAATTTTTTTTTAATGTATTTTTTTTATTTTGTAATTTTTTTTAGAAATTCTTTTTGACAAATTAATAATATGACAGTTCAGAATTACGCTTTTAATTTTATTAAAATCGATATCATAAGCTGTCATAGGAAATATCAAATAATTAAGCTGCAAATCATCATAGCTTCAACATACACGCAAGAAAATCATAATATTAACGTTTTCAAGAATATTTAGTTTTTGCAATAGCTTCAAGGGTTTATGAACTTCAGCTTGCCGAAGCTTGCTTCCTTTCTTGTTTTGTATAAATTAATTCAACAATTTATCAACAGTGTTAAGTGAATTTTCACTGATATATATATATTAATGCATATGTGTATAATTAATTTTCCGAACCCAGAATACCACAATGAGGGCTCTCGTCGATGGAAAATAAAAAGGGTAATTGCGTTGCGTTCGACTTACTTTCAAGCGCCCTTTCATAAAATATATATACACATATATATATATATATATGTGCGTATATACCTATGGCCGGCAGCGACCCATAGGCATAAGGAACGTATAGGGGGCAGGGTAAAGCTGTCTCACGCAGCCGATCGAAATTCGGTCAAACGCTCTAGGTAGCTACTTGAGAAGCTTGTGGGCAGCGACGACAAATGACAAAACGAACTTAGCGAGTTCTATCTTTTGCCGGCGAGCTGAGCCGGCATCCAGCGTGCCTACATAGGACGCAACTCCCTCGGCCCAAGTCCTTTCGACAGGGCACTAATACATTGTCGTATCAAACAATAACTTTGTAATCTGCGCAAACCCGCAATTCACCACAAGGTTTCAGTATGGGAACAAGCGGGGCTCCCCAATCTGAACTATCTACTTTCTCAAGCATGCCCTGGTCTGTTCACTTTCTTATCATTTTCTTTACTTTGGACTACCACATGAAAGGTCAGGGTCTCGGTTTGTGAAATATAGGTTTAGCTTCTTTAGAAACTCAAAGTTTAACTGGTTTTCCTCCGAAAAAACTGAAGAAAACTCGTTTTGTATTTTATCAATCACTGCTCTTTATGACATTGATTTGAAACAACTCCAAATTAAATGCTCGTAAAAAGGATCTTCCATGTAGAGGCATGTTTTTATATTCAGTCACAACAAAAATAGAATTTGCACAGGTATCTTTGAACTTTATTTGTGCAACGAACTCACCCAGAATCCTTATCGGGTCACAATTTTAATTTACATATGGTGTTTTGCACGATTTTAACTTGGACGTTTTCATTTTTCGAAATAGATCTACAGGGATCAGGTTACAAAATGCATCAGTGTCACAAGCAGCTCAAATTTAATTTTATCCACTTCAACAGTAAGTGTGTACGCTTCCTCTGAGCCTTTACCTACAATACTGAAAATGCTATTATTAAAATGTCGTTATGACTACTCAGGTGGTTTGAAGCACAGGCAAAGTTTATATTTTTGCTTTTCGTTACTTGCATACAGTTGCAAGATGTCCAATTTTGCCATAGTTATGGCACGTACGGTCTTTGTATTTGCACTCGTGCTCCATTGTGCTCGCCTTGGTCGCCAGCTTAGTCTCGTACATTAAAGCCTTTTTGTTGTATGTTTTTTTTGTTGGTAATTCTGGGCTGCAGAGACTGTGAATTTCACAATAGGCTTTCGAGCCAACTGGAGTTGTTTAACATAATTCCCATTTCTGAGAAATGCACCTTGAGGTGCCGCGTGGGGCAAGTTCTTCAATGCAGTACACCGACAAAGTGGAGACATTTTCCTACAAGCTACAACCCGGCTGACTGCGCAACGCATGGCCTCACACGCCAAGAAATTGCAGTTCATCCGTTATGGTGGACAGGACCTGCATGGCTTCAATAACCGGAATTACATTAGCCGACCGGTACCCTGGCAGTCCAAAACGTCGACGTTCCTAGCTGTGAGGAAAATACGTCTTAGGATCGTGTTGCAGTCTATGAAGAAGCTTGAAGAACAGCAGCCATTTTTCAAGCCGTACTCATCATACAACAAATCATTATTAGTATTAGCTTATGTGTTACGATTTATAAACAACATAACGACATATAATACGCATTATCCCATTAGAAAAATACACCTACGAAATAATAGTGCTGAATAACAAGAAATCATTACCAACTGCTAGTAAGCTGTGTTAACTATCCCAATTTTTGGAAAACTAGATTCTACGCGCCGGGCCTGACTGCGAAACTACTGCAATGCATCTTGAAATGGAGCAAAGATATCCGATGATAATACCTCAAAATCTTCCTTTTACGGAATAACTTATGCGAAATGCACATCTGATCTCTTTACATGGCGGCACCAAGCTCTCTGTGGCTACGATAAGACAACAATTTTGGATTGTGAACGGGAAAGAATTTGTTAAACATGTTTTTCTCAAATGCATACGCTGCTTTAGAGATCTTCTAAAACCAAGCACATAAGTGATGGCAGACCCTCCTCTTCACAGGGTGAATCCAGCGTGCCGAGCCATTATTCCAACAGGAAATGACTATACCGGAGCAAAAGTACTACCTGCCTCCCGATTCCGAGGAAACACAACTTATAAAGCATATATTTTACGGGATTGTCAACAGAACATTTTTTAATGGCCTTAAATCGCTTCATCTCGAGTCGTGGATACTGCCAGCATATGTACAGCGATTGCGGCACACATTTTATTGAAGCTGATGCAGCACTTTAAATCTGGAATCACCATTTTCTACAACAACTTTCAAAAGAAGTAGTCCCCTTGCTAGCACTTCGTCAGATACTGTGTCATTTCAACCCACCACATAGCCCCAACTTTTGAGGCTTGTAAGAAGCCAATGTGAAAGCAGTTAAAACTCAGTTATTTCGATCCTCTTCAGGACAAAAAAGGATCTGCGAGCTATTTGCAACCAACTTAATACAGATAGAAGCCTACCTGAATTCCTGACTGAATGCAGAACCAGACGATCTGTCGGTACTAACACCGGCACATTTCTTGATTGGTGACTCGCTATTGGCATGCCCTGACGTACCCACTAAGGATGCGCCGCTTACTATGCAATTTCTCCAAGGACAAAAAATGTTGCGACAATTTTCGATTCGTTGGAGTAATGATTGGCTGTCGCACCTTCAAGCTCGTCCCAAATGGAAAAAGAAGAGACCAATTTACATTTTCATTTTAAAGGATGATCGATTACCACCCAGCGACGCTTACTACGCAATTTCTCCACGGAAAAAAAATTTTCCGTTCAGGACAATTTGCAAGCAAATGACATTGTCATTTTAAAAGATGATTTAATTGCCGCAAAGCGACTTGGAAAAATTATTAAGGTTAATCCTGGAGAAGACAATTCTTTTGGGTGATTGTAATGCCCAGATATATCTTTGTCCTCTCCTACTGACTCACTTGTTGGTACAGCTTTGTCGGATCATGACTTGGATGGACTTTTGGATCTATCATTACAACATTCCCATTTTTGTTTCTCAAACTAAAACGAAATGCATCCGTAAATGTGACTACATAAGCTAAACTACTTGATTTCCAAATACAACTGGACAAACTTATACAATTGCATGGATATGGACAAATAAACGTTTTTAATGAATGCGTTCCTGAAAGTCTTCCTTCAAGACAACATACCTCCGTGGTATACACAAGACTTTCAAAGACTTTCAAACCTATAAACAAACACTTACAAATAGTACAAAAGGACGGGCTTTTTGAAATATATGGTTGCTCGATCGGATTTCAATGTTCTTAACAGTCAATGCTATCCTGTGTATTTGAACCCGTGTAAATCCGAATTTTTATCAAGCAAGAAGTCCAAACAACTACCTCTAGATTAGGACTCTCTTTTCGCCCTTCTGTTGATGTGCGTCCAGTAGACGAGGATGAGGTTCGTGATCATATTAGGCTTCTAGTTTCCACTAAGTCTCCTGGCATCGACGCGATTGCCGGAAAGGCAGCAAAGGGTCTGCCTAGTTCAGTCATTACGCAGATGACATTGGTCACTTTCCAGCCCCTAAAAAACGTGCTTTAATCAAAATGGTACCAAAAAAAGGAAAACACCCGTGCTCCACAGATTCCTATCGGCCGATTAGTCTCCTATCCAAGAGCTGCGTTTGATGAAGGCCTTCCAGACTACCAGTTTGGCTTTCGTAGTCGCCATTGTGCTGTTGAGCAGAGTAGTAAATCATGTTCTGGGTGCAATGGAAGATCGCAAATGCTACTAAGCTGTCTTTCTTGATGTTCGAAAGGGCTTTGGCACGAAGGTCTCTTTACAAACTAATGCCACTTTTGCCTGCGGGTTTATGGAAGCTAATCGTGCCAATCTTGGATAAAATTCGTGCTGGCGTCCGGCAAGGAAGCGTCATTGGGCCAGTCCTGTATACAGTTTATATGTCGGTTCTTCCAAACCCAGTTGCACGCGGTACACTCCTGGCCTGCGATTTTTAGCAGTTCGTAATACCCCAGCGTCTGCCTCCAAGCGTGTCCAGTCATTCTTAAATGAATTCGAAGGTAGGGTTTCTTGGTGGAACATTTCACTGAACGTCGACAAAACGCAGCACGACAAATTTACTCTTCGCCCTGGCCGTTGGCGAGCCTCTACTTTAATGGGAATAGGCTTAAGAATGAAGACAATGTGTAACTTGGTGTAACATTGGACCGTCGCCCTTGTTGGAAAGGACAAATTGACCGCGTAAGTGGCTCAGCTAGATCAAAACTGGACAAAATGGACTAGCTTTTTCGACCAGGTAGCGGTCTTACCCTTCAGGCGAAGTTGCGACTCTTCAAGGCCATTGTCCTGCCGACGTTTAATTTTGGAATGACTTTGCTGAAGCACAGCCTGTGATTCAACTCTTAAAAGGGTACAAACGTGCATATCAAGGGCGCTTAAGAGGATACTGGGTGTGAAATAGCACCATTATGTCGAAAATCATGTTTCAGGATACGGGAGTGCCGACGGTTACGGAGACAATTTGAAGCTTTTCAAATCGTTACAGAGATCGCTTGCTGGATCACACGAACCGTCTGGCTAGACGGCTTGCTACACTATAGAGTCGGCGACGTCTCCGCAGACGGTACCCATCGGACCTGTGGATTATTAGGCGTAATAGACACGGGCGCCTCTTATAACAACACAAGAATATTGACAAGCTTTTACCTGCCCTTGACTTGATACCCGAATTTTTGGGATCTTTGAACACTCCTACTTATACACGAAATCAAGGACCATCCTTGTGTGGCGTGTAAAATAAAATAATTGCCAAAAAGTCAATGCTGTTCTATGTATTTGAACTGGTGTAAAACCAATTTTTTTAAATAATTCATCAGTACTATTAAACTCAATTGAGGCGTCTTCTGACTCTGAAATTGTTGATTTACTTGCCAAGTTCTTCCAAACTACCTATAGTGAAGGTTCTTTTCTAAATTCAGTCAAATTGTATTTTCTCCGGTAATAACAGAAAGACTTGGTCCAAAGAACTAATGAGATGGTTGTGAGGGCGACAGCTGAAGGCGACCAAACGAGTCGCAGGTTGCGGATAGCCAACGGCCTTACAAGGTCGGCTGTCAATAGCAGTAGGCGAAATCAAACGAATTCCGACAGTCAGAAACCGCTGTAATTAACAGCCCCGGGCAGCCAGCGGGGCTGACTACCAGCAATACCGTCGATGCGAGTTGCTTTACAAAATACCTTTTTTCTTATTACACACAACCTACCACCATCCTTACCCACACTGCATCTCACCCGGCCGCCAGTACTTCTGCTAAGTGCGCGTCGGTGTCAACATCCGCAGTAGATATAGCCAAGACCGTCGCGCCACCTGCCATGCAAAATACCTTCACTTATGCGGAGAAGGGGACTGCCGCGCTGACACTCCGATCCAATAAAATTGGAAAATTGGCAACCCCTCAGCCGATTGGTTGAAGAAGGTGGAATGGGCAAAGAAGGTGCTCCCGAACGGCCGAAAAATAATATCGCACAGCCAAAGAGTCAGCGATCTTTAGATTTGCCTGGACCTGCGGCGAATAGATCGAAAGTCCAACCAGCCTTATCTTTTGCGGACATTACGCCAGACAGAGTCGTACTTGGAGTTGAAGACCAGGGAAACCCCGGCCGGATTCCAAGGAACAAGTGGAACGAAGTGGAGGGCCAGCTGGCCGTCAATTGTACGGCACTGTTTCGGGACTTCCCACAAACTTGCTATTCTGCAGGTTATGGCCTGCGACAGTCAGAGATCAGCTGACCTCCACAAGTAGGCGCCAGGGCACCTTGGAGAGGGGAAAAAACGTCGCACATGACTGGTGTGACGAAAACAGTCGACCCCAGAGCGATTAAGACCCCAGAGGACATCCTCTTCATGCTGCATAGGTGCAACCCCCGTCTTCCCACGCACGACTGGAAAATCGTAGAAGTGGAGCCGCATAAAGCGCCGATCAGCCAGGTCATAGTCGTGCTGAACAAGGAGTCAGTTTCCCCAATAGAGGCTGCTCACGGGGAGTTCAACTTCGACTTCAGCGCGATCCGGATCAAGATCAACAGAGGGGACTCGATTTCGAAAGGAGACCCGATCGGCAACCTAGCCGAGCTAGTCTTTGCCTACGAGATCGAGGCACCCGGCGAGGATGAACCGCAGGCCGGATATTCGTCTGACGCTTCGCTACGCGGAGGGATGCAAGCGACGACGCCGGCAAATGAAAACAATGAGGACCTTAACGGAAGCGAGGAAGCCGGCCTCACGGTAGAAGGAAGCTGCGCAGATGTCGCTAAGACTTCTGCACGTGAACCTCCATTACTGTACGGCGGCGTCTGCTGCACTTTTGCTTCGCTTGGCTGACAGCGGAGCAGACATAGTCCTGGTACAGGAACCTTGGGAGGTAGGAGCCAAGGTTTCTGGATTAGGCACTACGAAATACAAGTTAATACTTGGCACAAAAGGTGGTAAAATTCGCACCTGCATTTTTGCCAAAACGCACTTTAGCATTTTTCTGCTTCATAATCTTGGCAATGGAGACAACACCGTGGCTGGAACTACCAGCAGCCACGATCAGGCTAACATCGGCCTACATGGCCTTTGAAAAGGAAGAGCTGGTCAGGGGACTGGTCGAAGAGAGCGAGGCGCTCAAAACAGGCCTACAGTCAGTGAAGAAGCCCTTCAAGCAACAACAGGGGTGAGTAGACCTTTTGCTAGAATATAGAGGAAACAACTGAGGCCGCCAGGCTCAGGAAAATACTCTCCAAAACATCCTTAGCTCTGGGATTACTACGCTCATGGACTGGCTCGAGCGAGGAGACTCTAAGCTTACTTCTGAACACCCACTTCCCGGGAAATATACCGGCAGAACATCTCCCAGAAAATTATACCGGATCAGGCATCAATTTGGACACGCTTCAATCCACACGCAACATAAAATGGGCCATAAACAGCTCCAAAGCTTTAAAATCACCAGAAACTGATATTCCACCCGCACAGATACAACATGCAGGACAGGTGGCCATAAATTGGCTAGGAAAAATTTTCCGAAATTTTCTGGCGATCGTCACTACCGTCAACATGGAGAGAATCGAAAGAGTCTTCAAACCCAAAGCGGGGAAAGAGTCGCACACATCAAATAAGGCTTTTCAGACCGATAAGTCTGACCTCCTTCCTTCTAGAAAGTTTGAAGCGGTTGATTGAAATACACATAAGAACAATCATCGGCAGCACAGCATGCATACTCAAAATACTAATAATAACAATAATAATAATAATAATAATAATAATAATAATAATAATAATAATAATAATAATAATAATAATAATATAATAATAATAATAATAATAATAATAATAATAATAATAATAATAATATAATAATAATAATAATAATAATAATAATAATAATAATAATAATAATAATAATAATAATAATAATAATAATAATAATAATATAATAATAATATAATAATAATAATAATAATAATAAAATTAATAATAATATTTTTTTTTTTAATTTTGATCAATGTCAATAATTATTGCAATTATGATTGGTATCTACTAAACCCATTTTGGGCGTTTTTTCAAATGTTTAATAATTTATGCCAATTATATATGGTGTTTTTCTCGATTTATTATTAATGTGCCATATATATTGGCTCATAAGAAAAAATGATTAAATTTTTTTTTTTTTTTAACTTTTAATTTAATTTTTTTTTAATTTTGTTTACAAATTTTAGGAATTCGTAATTTTGTATTTTGTTTTTTTTTTTTTTTAAATGTTTAACCTAATTTTTCGTATGGTTTTACGTGCCATACTTCTAACTGGGCAGAATGGGTTCCACTCAGTTTTACAAAAATTATATTATATTATTAAAAAAATATGCATCGCAAAAAAAATAAAATATTCTCCGCGTCAGCTGGTCGTCGCCGGCTTGGCTTTGCTGACGCTCCTTCGAAGGCGCAAGTGGCGTATTGCCCCTCGCGCTGTTGTTTTGGCTGCTTCCGATAAAGTATCTTCTGGTGTTCTCCGCGTCAGCTGGTCGTCACCGGTTTGGTTACGCTGACGTTCCTTCTAAAGCGCAAGGGGTGTGGTGCCTCTCGCGCTTTTTAAGTTCTCTGCTGCTGCTGTCCCGAGCCTGTGAGCACAGGTGTGGCCGGTACCGGTCTTCGCACAGGTCGTGGGCTTCATGCAGGCTTATTTGCACGCCGGGTTTTATAATGGTCCCGGGCAATCGTTGGGGCAGGATTTCTCTTTCCTCGGTAAGGGTTTTAGAGAAGGTGGTTTCATTATTTTAATTTCATTGATTACTTGAATATTTGCTGAGTGAGCTTGCGGTGTTGGGTGTTTATTTTTATTTTCTTTAAGCTCAGGAGTTGCCTTCCCATGTGTTTTAGATATCGTTGAATATAATTGCAACTTAATATGTGCAATTTCTTTGCTCAACTCACAATACTCTAATCACTCAGCTTCTCTTCTTTCTGCTTTGCCAGTGTTCCAGGTTGTTGTTCTTCCATATATCCTTGTTAGATCCAGGTCCTCCAGGACCTTGTCACGGTCGCCATAAAGTATCCTCTTTATTCACAAATAAAACATCAAATTTAAGTAAAATTGTTTCTTTATTTTGTAGGAGCAGCAATGGTGCCGCTCCAACGTTTATATGTTTTCTGTTCTTACAATATTCTTTTTATTCTAAGTTAGGCTAAGTCTGGTCGCTGCGCTGCCTACAGAGGCTATGCCCTCTTAAATGGGAGCGCGAGGTATATGCACAAGTGTTCCGTTTTTGTTACAATTATGCTGACGCTAGCACTTTCGGTGTGTAGTTCAAGGTATAGCGATCGGTTCATATATCGGGCACTTGGGTTTATGGCCGGGACATTTTGATTATGTAAACATTTCAACAAAGTGTTACAGTGTGTACCCTTTAAGTACTCTTGGTACAGTCGGTTTGCTATATGTGTGTATCCACAATATTTTCCGGTCCTGGTGCTTTCTTATTTCTCATGCTACCTTAGTGAGTTCCTCCTTGCCAAATAACTCGAAGAGTTCCTCCGTTGTCTGGAGCGGTCTGTACGCTGGTCTTATCGGGTGAGTCGGAAAAGAGTTTTGACAATTCCATCCACATGCCCTTCTTCTATGTCTGGATGCGTGCCCCTTAGCCTGAGCTTTTTTATAACGAGTTTTTACCAAAAGCCCCACGGATCACCGTTAACGTCGTTACAAAGTGACTTCCATTTATCCCGTTTGCTGGATCGAATGGCGATGTTTCAGTTCTTCTTTGCTATTATGTACTCCTCCTCCTGTGTCGCAAAGTTTCCTCTTCCTCTTGCTCATGTGAGATGACGCCTGCAGCGATGACTCGTTTCTCTCAAGACATTTATCTCTTCCGTCCACCAGTAAGCTTCTGCCGCTTGCCTGCGGGGATTTACCGCCTTTGGACATGGTGCCGTGCTGTCTTGACATTCCATCTGCGGCTATTTTTAACTAGATTTTTCCCTTTATGAGAACTGTTTTCTCCGACGATATACGAGATATATTCGTGTTCACTTCCGTTAAAGATATCTAAGACTTTCCAATCCGATATCTTGTGTGCAAAATTCTTTGATTCCTGTGTATTATGCACATATATCGATCCGCACCCACTGTACCAAGAGTACTAAAATGGAACAAACTGTAACACTTTGTTCCAGTGTTTACATAATTCAAAGTCCCGGTCATAAACCCAAGTGGCCGAAATACGAACCGATCGCTATGCCTTGGTCCGCACACAGAAAGTGCAAGTGTCAGCATAACTGTATCACGAGCGGACTTCATGTATGTGCATATACCTCCGCGCTCCAGCCTATATATTTAAGAATATATAACCGTCTCTCCGCTGCCTCTGTTGGCAGCGTAGCTACGAGACTCAGAGCTCTTTAGCTTCTAAGTAAATTTGTAAAACACAAATAATAATAAATTTGAAAAACCGAAACGGAGGACCGATGAAAAATAAAAACAACAACCACAGTGAGTAGACGTGGTGTGGTTAAAAGAATTAAAGCCAGAAGGGCTGAATTACTGAAGCTACTAAATAGCGGAAGTAAAATTAACTGGAACAACTCGGTAAAATTACACGCCAAAGTTATATATATAAAACACCTAATAATCGAAAGAAAAAAGTCAAACAAAATTAAAAAAAAATACCTCCGCCGCAGAAACTAGAGATCCCAGCACTAAAGGAAAAGTGCCCAAACGACTGCGAGGGACCACTGACCTCGCCCCATTGCGAGTACACCTGTGCAGCCAGCACCGGTGCCCCATCGTAGAAGACCAACCTGTGCGGCCAGCACCGGTGCCCCATCGTAGAAGTGCAGCCAGCACCGGCAACGTCTTACCACTTAAGTAAGACCAAGGAAAAGTGAACCGACAGCTCTTTCCAGAGCGCATTTTTTTTCACCGTGCACTGCGTTGCACTATTTTTTTATTGCACTGCGATGCATATTTTTTTTTATAGAATATAAAAATTAATGCAAAAATTGAGCGACATTAAAGTTGCCCAATAAGCGTGTGGCCTGAAAACCATGCAAAAACAAGGCAGGTTTCTATGTAAAAAAAATCTTTTTCTTATTTATGAATTCTATTTCCCAATTCCATAAAAAAAACTACTGCAATCTCTTACCTTATGAACCAATATAAATGGCAAATTAACTTCACACTAAACGTAAACCCTTATATGCACAATTTTGAAAAAAAAACCCAAAAATGGGTATAGAGGATGTAAAAGAAGGGACTCTACCGCTTACGTAATCAATAAAATTGATTATTTTAAATTAAAAAAATATCGATACCGATTTAACAAACATCTTATTATCAATAATTGTTTTCATTCTGAGCGGATTAATTTTGTATAAAGCCTATATGTACCACAACAAGTGCATGTCAAAAAGGGATGCAAACAGAAGCCAGGCTAACGATCTGGATAAGATATAAATTAATAAACCGCAAACAATAGTTATAAAAATATGTTTAAAAAAAAAATATACAAATTAAATACAAAAATGTATATGTTGACAGTGACATATTAAAGAAAGAACTAAATGTTATAAAAAAAAATGTTTACCTTATTTTGAATTATTATTATTGAAAATAAAATAAAAATAATTAAAACTAAAAATGAATACACGGGATTGCATTATAATTACTATCGATAAGGAACCAAATTTTGAGAATAGAGTATTAGCCATAGTTAGAAACGGAGCAGAGCCTCTATTGATTTCAGATTTCGAATATGAATATATAAATAGGTACAATCTAGATTTTTCTCCATTAATACATTGCTCAAATACACAAAAATCCATAGTATTGATTACCATTCCTGGTGTACAAGTAAGATCAGTCATAAACGATAATGAAATACTTGGAAGAAATCTTTTAATGATGGTTTCAAAGATATAATTCTTATTCCATTAAATAATGGAATGAAATGAGTTATAAAAGGAGTTAAATAACTTAAAAAGTGATTTTGACAAATCTTATAAGTCATTATCAAGAAACCGGCCAGTACAGCAAATTACATCCTGAAATTTTGTAAACCACTTCAACACAGTGCGTATACTAATACATGACCAGAGAGACCGGCTAGACAAAGCCCATTGGTCTCAAGTATCTAGGTTCTTGATGAAATGGCGATCGAACTTAATTCTTATAAAACAAAGGTACAATTTAACTACTTCTGTACCAACTATATTAAATACTCCATTGACAGTAGAAACTAGAGACGATCCAGTATTAACAGATTCGCCAGCATTTGAGCCGGCTGAGACAGATGACCCCGTCTCTACAGGTCCCGAAATAGAGGAAAAAATATTAATAACCTCACCATTCCCGCCGTCCTTTCAATCTGAATTATCAGATCAGGACTTAACAGACTCCGCTACAAACGATAGACTTATAGAAGAAAAACCGACCACAATGGCTGATGAATCCATGGCCCAAAGGGCATACATATGAGAAATATGAAATGCCATCCCCGAGTTCAACGGGCAAAGGCTACACCTTCAAAGATTCATAACAGCTCTGAAGGTAATTAACCTGACAAAAGGCAAATTCGAAGTTTTGGCTGTAGAAGTCATTAAATCCAAAATAATAGGATCGACATTATACAGAGTTAAAAACAAAACAACGATAGATGCCATAATCAAAAAACTGCAAGACACTATAGTCGGCGAAACATCCGACGTAGTTAAAGCCAAAATGGCAACAACAAGCCAGAAAGGCAAAACAGCAGAAAAGTTTACAAAAGAAATAGACAACCTACGAAAGCTCCTTGAAGCTTCGTACATTAATGAAGGCCTATCGGCCGAACACGTTGACAAATTCAGCACAAAGGAAGTCATCACCACAATGGTTAAAAATTGTGAGCATGGCCGCCTTAAAACAATATTGAAAGCAGGCAATTTTGCAACTATGAACGAAGCAGTCACCAAGTACATACAATGCAGTACTAAATGACGGGCAATGCCAATTTAATAAAACAACGGATATTACCAAAACAACGGCTATAACCAAAACAACGGTTACAAACGAAATAATAATAACCAAAATAACAATTATTATAGAAACAACCGCGGTGGAAACATATCGTAAATTTACAATTCGCTATTCCTTGTGATGGAATACTAGCAATCGATTTTATTAAAGGATACAACTGTCAACTAGACTTCAAGCCGTCTGAAGACTGGCTTATAAATAGACCAAATAACCTCAATTAATCGATTTATGTTCCAATAACATACAGTTCTGGCAACAACTCCTTAATTCGGCCAGCAAGATCCCAAGTCGTCCGAAAAACTGAAACAAATTCAGAAGAAGACCGTGTATTAATTCCGAAACAAGAAATCTAGCATGGTATTTATATTGCAAATACAAAAATGCATACTTAAGACTATTAAACACAACATATACAGATCAGGTAGTTTACATTAACAATATTCAAAATGAACCACTTTCAAACTACGATGTAGTACAAACAGACTTAAAAAACGAGAAAAGATTGTATTAACTCAGCTTTAAAAAAACATCCCGCCACAATTCAATAAACAAGTATCAAAACTATGCACTCAGTATAGCGATGTGTTCGGACTAGAAACCGAATCGATCACTACCAATAATTTTTATAAACAAAAACAGAGATTAAATGATGATAAACCCGTATACATAACAAATTATAGAAATCCTCATAGTCAACAAGACGAGATTAAAAAACAATTTAAGAAACTCATTAATGACAAAATAGTGGAACCCTCTGTATCACCTTATAACAGCCCACTTCTATTAGTACCCAAAAAATCACTTCCAAATTCGAGAAAAAAAATGGCGACAAGTAATTGACTACCGGCAGATAAATTTCCACTCCCTAGAATTGATGATATTTTAGATCAACTAGGAAGAGCATAATATTTCTCATGCCTTGACTTAGTTTCCGGTAGGTTCCACTGTGGGAACTGTGGAGAGAAGCCACAGAACATTTAATGAGTTTATCAGATCATACATCTTAGTGACAAAACAGATTGGGATGTGTGGCTACGATACTTCGTTTATTGTTTTAATACGACCCCCTCTATGGCACATGACTGTTGTCCATAAGAGTTAGTTTTTGGTAAAACTTCAAATTTGCCAAAACATTTTAATAGTATAGATAACATAAAACCTCTTTATAATGTAGAAGACTATGCTAAGGAATCAAAATTCAGATTAGAACAAGCATTTAAAAGAGCTAAATTAATGTTAGAATCACATACGCAAAAGCAAAAAATTAATTACGACAAAAATACTTTAGATTTTGAGTTAAAAATAGGAGATCAGGTTTTATTGAAAAATGAAACAGAACACAAACTAGATTTTAAATATACAGGTCCTTATAAGGTAGAACAAATAGGAGATAGAGATAACATAACAATATCAAAAAAAAAAAAAAAAAATAGTACACAAAGATAGATTAAAAATTTTTATTTCATAATCAATTTAGTTCTTTTATAAATAAATCAATAGTTCTTTTATAAATATATCACGTGTGGCCATATGTAATATAAGAACAACAACTATAAAATAAAAAAAATAAAAAAATTAAAATAAAATTACAACCAAAAAAAAAAAATTAAAATAAAAAACAAAAGCAATAAAATTTATTTTTAATAATATCACTTCTTAAATTTTATAAAATCCATAATAATTCATTATATTACGTTATTTTTCAAAAGGAGGGAGATGTATATCGAGCACCCACTGTACCAAGAGTACTAAAATGAAACACACTGTAACACTTTGTTGCAGTGTTTACATAATTCAAAGTCCCTGTCATAAACCCAAGTGGCCGAAATACGAACCGATCGCTATGCCTTGGCCTGCACACAGAAAGTGCAAGTGTCAGCATAACTGTATCACGAGCGGACTTCATGTATGTGCATATATCTCCGCGCACCAGCCTAAGTGAGCATAGCTAAGAATATATAATAATATATAACCGTCTCTCCGCTGCCTTTGTTGGCAGTGCAGATATGAGACTCAGAGCTCTTTAGCTTCTAAGTAAATTTGTAAAACACAAGAAACTCCTGGGAGCTGGAAGCGGCAACTACAGCCGCTCCAGGTAAATAAACCTAAAATCATTTAAACTTTCATTAAATGTAATGTTTACAAGTAACCTAAATAAAAACAATACACCAGCGTTATATCTGGAATTTTACCTTCGTGACCTATCCGCTGAAATGTCGGTGTTGTACCTACAGTTGCCACTACCAATCCGGATCTGCTGTTGGTCGAAGACATTCCCCATTCCTGTGCCTTTGAGTTTTTCCTGGAGGTGCCTAGCTATATTTTCAATGTCGTCGATTTTGTTCCTAAAAAATTCTAAGCTATTCTTGGGAGTCAGGTAGCAGCTAACAATGCTGAACTCCTTCAGCTGGGCGTATACGTAGCAGCTACCTTTTCCATCGCCCGGGCGGTTTATATCGCTTGATGCTGAAATCCAAATGGCTGCAGATTTATCTTCATTTTCTAGCCAGATGCCGTCTTGTATCTCCAGCTTGCTTTAAGAGTGCCCTAATGGTCTCACAGAGTTTATCCGTCTTGCTTCCTCTTGTAAGCTCTTGTAAGAAGCATATCCCCTGATTTAGTTTTCCTGACCGAGCGAATGGCAATGTCGTCCTCGTCAGGTTTCATATTTTTTTTGAACTCCCTCAGTACCTCGGCGTAGCTTTTGCCTTCTGCAGACTTGACCAAACTCACTTAATTCTGAGACTCCGTTTTTGACTTCCATGTTGATGTTTCGCTGTTTTAACATGGCATGTTTCATCTATCGCAGCACAGCCTTACATTTCTCGACTGCTGCCCTTCCAGAATTCTCGTCTTATATATACGCTCTTGTCTCGGGGAGCCTTCCGCAGGTCTGACCTCTTGGAATAAGGCAGGAGTTTGCTGTTCTTCTTGAGGTTTTGACAAGAATAAGGGCTCTGGGTTTCGGGGTCCTCGGCCTGCACCATTTTGCCCGTTCCCCCTGCATGATGTTAAGCTGGATTTTTTTCAACTGCACCTGTACCATCGGTTCAGCGGTAATATGATTCAAACGTATCAAAAGACGTAAAGACTCGCCAATAATAATAATAAATAATAATAATAACAATAACAATAATAACAATAATAATAATAATAATAATAATAATAATAATAATAATAATAATAATAATAATAATAATAATAATAATAATAATAATAATAATAATAATAATAATAATAATATAATAATAATAATAATAATAATAATAATAATAATAATAATAATAATAATAATAATAATAATAATAATAATAATAATAATAATAATAATAAAAATAATATTTCGAAGCGGAGCCCCATGCGCTAATAGCGCATCTGCTCATACTAACCTCTACGGTTCGCCAGTTTGGTTTGTCCACTGTTGTCCAAAATCAAAAAGGCGACCCGCAGAGCACCTCTCATGGTCTGCGTCCAAACTGCCCTTCATACATACCTTTCGTCCAGGTCCCTTTTCTTTGAGCGAAGATGTCTCCTATGAAGGTCGCTACCAGTTCTCCTCGCTTTTAAACATCTTGGGAACAACATTTTCCGGCCTAATCGGTCCGATTGTGTTTTTGTGCGAAATTTCCACAGAGGAATACTGTGTGTTCTGCACTGTCACATTCAGCGTCTGCATACACGCAGCTGGTTTTTATGCTTTTGCCCAACTCATGTAGAAACGAGCTCAAATAGCCATGACCCGAGAGCACTTGGGTTACGTAGTAGTCTACCTCCCCGTGCAGCCACTGAACCCAGTCTTTGAGATCGGGTATGAGTCTCGCGGTCCATCTTTCGCAGCACTCGTGCTCCCATCTTTCTTGCCAAAGGTCGAGAGTCTCCCACTTGCAGTCTAAGATATCTTGTCTTGTCTCTCCTCCCGCTTGTCTGAGGACGTACAGTTTTTTTCAGTTGGTTTTCAGATTGTCAGCCCAGACTACACATCCATAAAAAATAATGGAGTTATTAATATTCATCAACAGCTTTCGTCTGCATGACATTGGTCGAGACGAAACGTTTTCCATAAGTCTGCTTAGTAAGCCTGTCGTAATTGCAGACTTGGCTCTCGTGTAGCCAAGGTGTGACTCAAAAGTAAGTTTTGAATACAGCCTGACTCCGAGGTACTTGATCGATTTCTGCGTTCGTATGAATGTGCCAATCGGATTTAAGTCAATCTCCAGGGGTATACGCTTTCGTGTGGCGAGCATAAACTCAGTTTTTTCTGTGGCCAGCTGTAAGCCATGATAGTGTATCCAGTCGATTACACAGAAAATTACTTGGTTAAGTTTGCGTTGGACTTGCTCCATTGTAACGAACGGATTTTCTTGCTTTATCCGCTCGCTACGAATGTCGTGCGGCTAGCTCAGAAGATGTAAGTGTTCGTCCCACCAAAATTATACAAACGTGACCGCCCTATTAATCAGTGAAAATGCTCAGAAAGATTGGGAATATACAAGGATCTTTTATTCGCCGACTTGACCCTCGGCCGGGGTTTTGTAATGACAATGTGGAAATATGCTCCGCCGTCGGTTCCTTCAAACGTCAAACGTCTTGCGGGGTTGTGATTGCTGCGAAGTGGAGTCTCCCTCGCCAATTCGCTCGCGATGCCTTCTGTTGCCTTTGGCTCGGCGGTGTTACAGGGCTTAGGGATGCGTCACCGTTCCCAGACTAGGGTGAACAGACACTGTGCTCTCAATGCGTACGCCTTTCGCAGCCGCAGCCTCCTGTCCCTTGCTCTGTCCCGGCCGGTCGCACCGGACGGCGGCTCAGTTTATACCTGACGGTTCAGGCGTAAGCCGGAAGCCGCCAACGCAGTCCCTGGGTCATACGCCAGGTTCTAGACGACCGCTTTCACCCTACCCTCTCTGCCGCAGACTTTAGAATCCTGGGTGTCCTCGTTGTTTTTGCTCTGCCTCCGGATGTCTCTACTGGTTCTGATCCTTGTTGGCGTTCTGGGACTCTAGCGGTGACACTAGCTGAACAAACGCGCATCCTTCCGGGCTAGTCGCACCAGGACCTTCTACAATTCCTGCAGGACGATCTGGCATACGCCGGAGTTCTTCAATGCAGTCCTTGTAGGCAGGCAGCTAGTTGTAGACCAATTTCCTTCTGAGATGGTGGGATGCCAAGCTCAAATCGCGACATAAGTTGTGACAACGCGCCTGGACTTAGCCGTGTGATGCCGTACCTGTGTCTCAATTGCCTCCTGGTCCAAAGTCCACGGTTTTGCCGTTCGACCTTTCGCCCTCTGCGCACGGCACCAATATCAGGGTCCGAAGTCCGGCACCGTCCCGTTCTGCCCATGGCCCTTCGCTGCTCCGCTTGTATTGCTTTCCCTCTCGGACTATCCCTATCCTTGTCTGGTGCTCAGGGCACCACTCTCTCTCGCAGCACTACAGTTACTACGGGCGAATTCGCCGCGTAACTGGTAACTGGTAGGCCACTGCTTGCATGCGCTTACTCTGCTTGCTTTCTAACTTGTAGGGAGTTATTCAAGTCCTCACATTTTCCCCTTTCTTCGGGAACGAGAAAGATACTCACTGTTCTGTCTGCCTTGGTATACTGCACATTCTGACATCCATCCCTCGACGTGTCTTCTCCTCGTACTTGTTCCCTTTAACTTGTATCCTTCTAGTCGACTCGTTCTTCTAGATGGTTCCCACGACGCTCACAGCTCCTTCTTGAGTTCCACAGCGCTGATCCTCCTTCCAGATTTTAAGTCTCCCGCCCCAGACTTTTCCCCATAGACTTCTGAATTCACGCCCAAGACGTTTCCCCATAGACTTTTAAATTATCGCCCCAGACGTTTTCCTCGTTGACTATCTCGATTTCGGTGCTTTGTCTTCTGCTTTGGATGGTCACTCTACACCGTGCCGATCGGTCTCCCGCTGCTATCGATATTCTCCAGCAACAACTCTCCGTTGTATGGTCACCCTCCGCTTAATTATTGTCTTTCTTTCAAAGCTTGGCCCAGGATTGCAGAGTTGACCTTTCCTGCCCTTGGGGTCGGGGTCAATGACCCTGCTAGGTTTATCACTCTCTTGCGGCGTTCTGTATTTAGTTGGCAAGTGTATATGTATGTATATCTCTCATTTCAGATTGTCGACTCAGCTGTAGTACAATTTATGTGTGTGTGTGTTTTTTTTTAATAATGGCCGCTAATGTGTGTGCACGTCATTTTCTTGTTTTCCCGACTTGGCATGTTGCCCCTTTCTGTACGATATTTCAAAACCATATTGCAACAGCTACAGGGCCCACCTCGCTATCCTTCCTGAGGTTCGATGCTGTTCAACCATTAAAGCGCCATAGTATCCGATTGCCAGGCATTCTTTTTCGCTGGTTGAATACTAATTTTCCGCGGCATTCAGGGTCCGTCTGCAGCACGAATGGTTTATCGAAATCTGGGCATGCCAGCTTAAGATCGGCCACTAGCCTTGCCTTCACCTCCTCCAATGCCTGCTGGTGATCTGTAGTCAATGTCCATTTCGTGCCTTTCCGCAATAGATCATTTAATGGTTTCACTATTTAAGCAAAGTCGGGCACGAATCGCCTGTACCAAGATGCTACGCCCAAGTATTGGCGCAGTTCCCGGATGGTTGTGGGTGGTTTCAGCTCGGCTATGGCTGCTACTTGTTCGGGATCCGTGCCGATTCCTTGATTTGTCCAAGGTAAAGCAGCTTCTAATGAAATTACATTTTTCGGGAATTATCCTGAGGTTTGCCTGCTTTAGGCGTCGGACAACCATGACAACCGGGGAGCTGTACGTACTTCTCGAGTGTTCTATGCATCCCTTCTCCAGCGACTTTCGCATTAATTTCCCCTTGAGCCTTTGGATTTTTCGGGTAGTATCTCTGTTTGATTGGTTTGTCATCCTTCATGGTGATTCGCTGCACGGCTATGTTGGATGTTCCACAGCGCTGATCCTCCTTCCAGATTTTAAGTCTCCCGCCCCAGACTTTTCCCCATAGACTTTTGAATTCCCGCCCAAGACGTTTCCCCATAGACTTTTGAATTCCCGCCCCAGACGTTTCCATCTACCATCTACCTTGCCGCAAATCCAGCAGAAAAGTAGCCGCTGGTTTCGGCATCCTCGTTCCCGTGTTCCGTGTCCGTGCTCGCCCACCGTCTGCAGGCTTCGTGGGGGTTAACGACGTGCGTCTGTGGGCTCTCGGTACTGCGTTGGGTGGTCTCTGAATAGTAGTAGGTGGCCTCCATAACGTGTTATGGTGATTATAGTTGTTCGGAGTCCATTGTCGTGATCCGTCGGTGGGCGCTTGGTGTCCTCCGTCTTCTTCGCATCTTCTACACGTCACTTGTTGTGGTTCTGTTGATTTGTTTCGCGGGAATTTGTTTTCTTGTATAAACGCTTCTCGCTCTTTCTCGAGTTCCTCATACTCATCAGCCAGCACCGTTAGAGACTCTAGATCGTCTATCTTGTACGTTCTCAGGGAAATCCTCAGATCAAGAGTGCAGGATTCCTTTTTCAGCTCGAGTGTTTCCTTTGGGGAAATCAATCATATAGTCCTTGAATGACTCTCTGAAACTCTGTTTCCTTTGCTTGACCTGATCTGCGAGCTTTGAGAAGTATCCCCTCGGCAGGAAATAAGTTTGGAAACTTTCGTTGAGCTCTCCCCATGTCCTCCAGTGTTTGTTGTTTGAAATAAACCACTTTAAGGCCATGCCTTGCAGCAATTCTGGCATGGCTCGGGGAATGAGGTTCAGGTTCAAACCGTATGTGTTTGCTGACCATTCTACTTTTTCCAGAAACTCCAGCGGTTTTTCCGTGCCGTCAAACTTGAAAGACCATTCCCTTTGTCGTAGAATTCCTCCAGCTCAGCCCGAATTTCCGCCATTTCTGGGTCATTTTGTGTTTTTGTGACATATTCTGAAAGGGATTTCCGCATGTCCTCCGACCTGCCCTCCAGGATGATGCCAAGCTTGGCTGCCACCTCTTTTTTTGAGGAGATAGATCTATCCATACCCCATTTCTGTTTGATGCTGAATTTTACTGTCAGCACAATCACGTTTTGGGCGCCAGATGTAACGAACTGATTTTCTTGCTTTATCCGCTCGCTACGAATGTCGTGCGGCTAGCTCAGAAGATGTAAGTGTTCGTCCCACCAAATTTATATAAGCGTGACCGCCCTATTGATCAGTGAAAACGCGCAGTAAGATTGGGTATATACAAGGATCTTTTATTCGCCGACTTGACCCTCGTCCAGGGTTTTGTAGTGACAATATGGAAATATGCTCCGCCGTCGGCTCCTTCTCGAACGTCTCGCGGGGCTGTGATTGCTGCGAAGTGGTGTCTCCCTCGCCAATTCGCTCGCGATGCCTTCTGTCGCTTTTGGCTTGGCGGTGTTACAGGGCTTAGGGATGCGTCACCGTTCCCAGACTAGGGTGAACAGACACTGTGCTCTCAATGCGTACGCCTTTCGCAGCCGCAGCCTCCTGTCCCTTGCTCTGTCCCGGCCGGTCGCACCGGACGGCTGCTCAGTTTCTACCTGACGGTTCAGGCGTACGCCGGAAGCCGCCAACGCAGTCCCTGGGTCAAACGCCAGGTTATAGACGAACGCTTCCACCCTACCCTCTCTGCCGCAGACTTTAGAATCCGACGTATTTATATTCGTCATCCTGGGAGTCCTCGTTGTCCTTGCTCTGGCTCCGAATGTCTCGACTGGCTCCGATCCCTGTTCGCGTTCTGGGACTCTAGCGGTGAACTACTGTGCTCTCAACGCATACGCCTTTCGAGGCACTAGCTGAACAAACGCGCGTCCTTCCGGGCTAGTCGCACCAGGACCTTGTACAATCCCTGCAGGACGATCAGGCATACGCCGGAGTTCGCCAACGAAGTCCTTGTAGGCAGGCAGCTAGTTGTAGACCACTTTCATTCTGAGCCCACGGTCCTTCGTCGAAGGACTCTATTTGTTCAACTCTATCGCGACAGAAGTTGTGACAAAGCGCCTGGACTTAGCCGTGTGATGCCGTAAGGACCTTAGATACCTGTGTCTCAATTCGGAGACTTTAGCTCTAAGTCCCAAACGTCTCGACGTAGCGATTTTGTTTCCTTAATGACTCCGCACGGCTGTACTTGGTTCGTCACGTTGTTTCTTTGGTTACTGGTTACCTTGATGACTGTTACTTGTTGACTTGGTAGAAAACGACTGATCCAGCTTCCTGCACTCGGCCTGCTTATATAGGCCTCTATTTACCGCTAGTTATCGACGTCTCCTTGCCTTCTTGTCCAAAGTCCACGGTTTTACCGTTCGACCTTTCGCCCTCTGCGCACGGCACCAATATCAGGGTCCGACGTCCGGCGCCGTCCCGTTACTTCCTTCTGCCCACGGCCCTTCGCTGCTCTGCTTGTATTGCTATCCCTCTCGGACTCTCCCTATCCTTGTCTGGTGCTCAGGGCACCACTCTCTCTCGCTGCACTACTACGGGCGAATTCGCCCGTAACTGGTAACTGGTAGGCCACTGCTTGCATGCGCTTACTCTGCCTGCATTCTAAATTTTGGGGAGTTATTCAACTCCTCACACAATCTTGCGTGCTGTGATCACTGCGACTATATCACCCGCGTATCCTACCAAAATTGCACACAGACATTTCTGTGTTAAGGATATCGTCGTAACTAATATTCCACAGTTCCGGCCCTTAAATAGAACCTTGAGCTGCCCCGACGTGATGTTCATTTGTTTTTCTCATGCGTTTATCTGGTATATTAATTTTCTGTTCTCTAGATAGCTGTGTATTATCCGCATTAGATATACGGGTATATAAAAACGGCTATTTAGCGCTTCGATAATGTCCAGCAATCTTACACTATTAAACGCGTTTCTAACGTCCAGTTTCACCAGAAGCATGATAGGTCTGAGGCCATGATTGCCACTTTGGCTGGCCAGTGCTGCGTCAACAACTTCTCGGATAGCTATTATTGTGGACCTCCCTGGCCGAAAGCCGTACTGTCTGTGAGAGAGACCACCGGCTTCTTCGACAGCCGCAGATAGATCAGCTTTTTCATTAGCTTACCAGTCGTATATAAATTAAGTCTTCCGCCTAACTTCGTTGTCGAGTGACGATCCGTGGACGGTGATAACTTCTTCTCTTCGTTGAGGTGTTGATGCATCCAATAATTGATTACTGGAACACTGTGATTATGTTGTGGGAAACCTTCCCAGTTGCCCGTTTTGGACGTGGTCAACTATGATTGATAACACAATTAATGTTTTATATTCTTCTTTTACGGCGATGCCGGAGCTTTAATCATTTATTCGTCTTATGGTGTTGCGATCGAGATTGAGACTGAAGGCTACAGAAATATTCAAGACTAAGTTAGCCCTGCGAAGTCAATGCATCACGCCATTTGCTCGAGTCGGCGTGCCGACTCAGCATTCTTGCGCAAGCAACACGGTGTCCGTTTATAGTTGCTGCGCGCAGAACTCTTGGTAGCGAGTCAGCATTGTTTACAATAATATTACTTTGTTGCTGAGGGCAAACAGAATGCTTAAGGCTGTGTGTTAAGTTTTGTTGTATTTGTTGCTGAGGGCAACCAAATTACTTATGATTGTGTATGAATAACAATGTATGACGGAAAAGAGTGTATCTTATGTGCTTAGTTCTTAACTTATATCATGCAGAGTGGTCGATAAGCTGAGGGAATTGTGGGGTTTCCTTTCCTTTGCTTATCAAGAGCAACCTCTGTATTTTCCCCGGCTCCATTATGCAGGCACTTGTTGTACATGCTTAAGAGCATGTCTGGTCTACTTTCTGCTATGACCTTAAGAGCTTCAGTCGGGATATTGTCCGGTCCTGGTGCTGTTCTATTTTCAAGCTGCGTGTACGAATTCAAATGAATTCAGAATGCTGAAATATATTTTTTGCGTGCCGCAAGTACAATATCAGTGGCAATAGTCGCCGCAGCAAGTACAATACCAATTGGGCTGTGGAGAAGTAAATACGTCAAGAGATCTTTTCGTACTCATTTTATTGAGCATAACTTGGGGCTTATATACATGTTCTTGGGTCAAAAGGGTGTTTACCCAATTGTTTCTATTCTATATAAAAATTGTCAGTTACATGGTTTATCCTAATAAAACAATACAATTTAGATAAAGACATCGAAGGTAAAATAGTTTCAAATATTCTGCATGCAGATAGTGTGAAAACGTGACCGATGGTGGGTTTTCTTTTATGATGGGTCAGAATTGACACACATGTGGACACAGGCATACGTGGTCCTGTGTTGATTTAGGTAGGCCGATATCACTAATGACCCTTGTCTATTTAACCCATAAATATCCAGCTGCGAACAATTTTCTTCTTGGCGAAAATCGTACATTCTCCCGGCCGTTGAACGGATTGTTCAACAGTCATTAATGTTGATGGTAAACGGCTGAGTTATAAATGTGGCCGCACTCGTAGGTATACTAGGTCCTTGTTGAAGTGGTAGAGGAGACGTAGATTTATGCCATCTTTTGACCAGATAAATAATGGTGATGTTCATTAAAAAAATAAATCTAATATAAATTGCGATTTGATGATGCTCAATATTGGATAAATTGTGTGGTAGCTTAAAGCTATTTTGTGGAAACAGTTCCATTTTTCTTTGAAGAAGCTCATTGAAATGTAGTTTCTGAGTGTCAATTACAACCGTCATATTTGAATTTGACGGCAAACTTTCAGTTAAATCGCCATCTCCGAATCGAGCATATGATGCCTGTAGTATAGTTTCTGTTGAATCTTGAGTCGTTATCGTCAACAATGTATTTCGAATTGTGCACCCAGGACTTGCAGTCAAACAGCCGGAGCCTTGTAGTTATATGTTAGATGTCCCATGTAAGCACACAGCAGAAAGCTTTAAATTTTCGTTTGTTGCAAATATTCATTGATTCTTGGCCATTCCAGACCAAAGAAAGGATTTTCTTGTGCTAACTATTTTACAGGATGAATCCGTTTTATTATGAAATATGGTAGATGGTAGATCTTTTGGTTGTGCAGGGACCACAACCGCGCTCAATGACTTTTTAAGGCCGGAGCAAATCAGCGCCTTCTTGGTCGTGAAGCATTACGATTTTGTTGGTAACGAGCGTGAGTTTCTTTTCAACGTCATCGTGGTATTGCATGAGAGACATCTCGCCCTGCGAAACTAACTCCAAACTCTGTCTCAACAAACGCAAGGATGTTTTATCCGAGTATGTGCAATCTAGCCTAGCTATTATTGCATCGAAATTTAGGACAGTGTTGTGAGACACTAGTAAGGCTCCGGCTGGGCCTCTGATTTTGTTCCTAATAATCGCTACCGCTTGGTAGTGTGCAGTGCTCTTTGGAAAGCTCTTAAATAACTCGTACGCGTAAATGGCTGCTTGCCTCCACGCTACATATTCGTCCTGCACAGCAGTGAAATCCGGCACGGATTTAATAATGTCTAAGGGGATATCGCATTTGATTTTTGGATCGACGGATATTTTCTCGTATGTCGTGATTTGCGGCGTTTCCACCTGCAAACTCTGTACTTGTGTAGTCAAAGCGTTTATTTGTGCTGTGAATTGCTCTTGTTGTAGCGTTAAAGCTTGCCTGACGGCACCCTCAATGAGAGCCTGAACCTGGGCTAGCTCCATTTCTTCGGTTACAGCGGTGTCTGTAGGAGTAGTATCTACTGAGCAATTGACTTCCCCCTCCCAACTATCGTCACTATTATATTCTACTTTTATTTCCCTATAATTCAAACTCATTGGCTTATGGTTGGCACTTTTCAAAACTTAGGCCGATCGTGAAAGGTCGGCATGTAAAACTGTTGGCAATAATAGAAAATAGAGTATCTTGGGGTATGCAATATTTATTATAAAATTTGTTAAGGGATTCATGTTTTATTATGAAATAATTTCATCTCACAACTAATTTTTGACGAAAACATTGTTTTCTTGTTGAAACAAATAAAATCCCTTTTAGCTCTTTCTTGACATAACGTTAAGTCTGCTTCAGACATTTCAACAAATTCATCACGATGACTGTTGATTGCAAGAAACTGAGATTTTATTTCAATCGGAATGGAATTGGAGTCAATTTGTAGATGTCCAGAACTTGCGACGATATTAAAGGAAAATTTACTTTAATAATGACATGATGCTTTACAATAGTTCCTTCACCCTTCATTAGCTGGTATACCATAAGAATGTTATCTGGGTGAACTAGGAGCATTTGTCCAGGTCTCAAGTGACTATGTATTTGTTCCATTTGCTCCTTTAGTTGCCGTGGTGATATTAGCATTGGGCTAATTGTATTATGACGAATATATGTTAATACATTTATTATTTCTGCTTGTACCCGTTGAAGATTTGATGCCAGAATAGGAAGTTGAGTTGACAGTGTTGTATACCACGAGAGTTTATTCAAAACACTCTTGGTACTTTCTGTGTCGGAGATATAATTTTCAATCAGTTTTAATAGTTTTGAGTTGGAAATCTCATCCATTTTTATGACATTAATTGTTGAATCAATCAATGATGTCTGATTTCTTAATAAATTCAATAGGTGTTTTTCGTTGCCTTTAACCCTTGTTATTGTCTTGGCCATATCGTTAGCATATGTTGAATCTAATGCGCCAAACAGACTACTTGCTATATTTCCAACGATATCCAGTGGTGCTCTTTGTTTACGCGATTTTGCTAGTAGGATATTTTCAGCCTGCAGATCTTCTTCTTAATGCTTGCCTTAAATTGTAATAAAAAATTATAGACCAATCCGTTGTGGAAAATTTCCAACCTGTTCAAAGAAGATTTCTGGCCTTGAGACAAATTTTGTAACATTAATTGACTGTGCCATAGGTAATGATAACAAAAGAAGCATTACTATCAATGGCATTGCCATTGATGACAGTCCTGAAGATTTTTTTTCTTTTTGGTGTGTTTTCTTCAACAATTCTGTCCTCAGGGCTCTCTAATATTGGATGCTTACTTACCGGTTCTTCCTCTGCGAATAATGGAGCTATGTGCTGAATGTCCCTCTTGAAGAACCTTTTTGCGCCTTTGACTTCCACTACTCTGCCGAAATTGTGGAACACCTTGACAATTCTTCCCATTGGCCATTGCAGTACTGGTGTGTTATCTTCTTTTATTAACACCAGCTCTCCTTCCATAATTTTTGCTGATGATCGTCTCCACTTTTGCTTTTGCCGCAGTTGTTGTAGTTAATCAGTTTACCATTGCTTCCAAAAGGCGTGCTTAAGTTTTGATACAGCTCGCCATCGTTGTCCCAATGTCTGTGGTTGCTGAGAAGTTTCGCTGTCAGCCTGGGCGGTGAGTGGTTCTCCATTAAGAAAATTACCAGGAGTGATTGCTGTCAAATCATTTGGATCAGTTGACATGGGAACCAAAGGTCGAGGTTTTAAAATTGCTTTAATCTCGACTATAACAGTGTTTAACTCCTCATAAGTTACATTAGATGTGATGACATTTTTTAACAGCAAATGCTTAGCCGATTTTCAGCAGCTTCCCACAATTCTCCAAAATGCGGTTCTCTTGGTGGAATAAACTTAAAATTGACTCCTTTGTCAATACATATATTTAAGTATATTTAGTATATTATTATATATAAGTATATTATGTATATTAAGTATATTTAAGTATATTTAAGTATATTTAAGTATATTTAAGTATATTTAAGTATATTTAAGTATATTTAAGTATATTTAAGTATATTTAAGTATATTTAAGTATATTTAAGTATATTTAAGTATATTTAAGTATATTTAAGTATATTTAAGTATATTTAAGTATATTTAAGTATATTAAGTATATTTAAGTATATTTAAGTATATTTAAGTATATTTAAGTATATTTAAGTATATTTAAGTATATTTAAGTATATTAAGTATATTTAAGTATATTTAAGTATATTTAAGTATATTTAAGTATATTTAAGTATATTTAAGTATATTTAAGTATATTTAAGTAAGTCCACAATAATCAACTCCAGAGTTTAAAAATGGTCGTGCTTGCGTTACTCTTAATGGTGGTAAATTTCCCATTATTTGCTCCAAAAATTTTGGCTTGGCTCTCGTACACTTTACGCAGTTGAGAACAACACTTCGGGCGATTGTTTTTGTTCTTATAGCCTGATATCTCTGGCGTGAAATAGCCTGGACACCACAATGCATATTGTCCTTATGCATTTTTTTAAAAAATAATTTGACGATTTGGTCGCCATATGGAAGTAATATTGGGTGCTTGGCATCAAATGACAATTCAGCTGCTTCCAATCTACGTTCAACTCTGATGAGATTATCTTGCTCTAAAAATGGTGTGAGCGTGCTTAAACTGCTGCCTTTTTCGACTTCACGACAGTTATTCAGTTCCAATAATTGCAGTAATTGTATTTATTGGGGCCAAACGCGATTTTGCGCACAGCAATCGTACAGTCACCCTTTTGTCTATGTGAACTGCTCGAATATAAACGGCTGCTGCATATGCATTTTCTGAAGCATCAACAAAGGTGTGGATCTCCTTTGAAATCGGTTTTTTCCTTCAATGAAATTTTAATGGCATTTAACGCTTCTAAACTGTCACGGAATTGGAATATTTTGCTTGTTGTAGCAATTTGTTTTTTGCCACAAAGTTTGTCTATCTTGGGATTCCAGAGGTTTCCAAGAGTTTTAAAGCTGCAATCTTCATATGTGGTATCTTCCAATTGCACATTAGGGATTATGTCATCTATATTTAACCCCTGTAGAAGTTGGTTGCTGTTTGCGCACCATTTTCTAAATTTAAATCCTGAACTGACTAATATTTTGTCAAGCTCAGTTCGGGTGAGTGAGGCTTCCTGGATTGTATCTGCTCCAGTAATGCAGTCATCCACATAAGAATCATTTTTAAGAGCAAACGATCCCAGGACTTACTGCTTCAACTGCTTTGTTGCTAAGTATTCTAAACATCTTGTGGCTAAATAAGGTGGTGATTAAGTGCCATATGTGACCGTCTTCAGTCGATAAAATCTCAATTTCTCTGAAGAGTCGTTTCTCCATAAGATTATCTGATAGTGCTGGTCATTTGGGTTTATCCAATTCTACCTATACATTTTCTCAATTTCAGCGGTAAACACATATTTGTGTAATCTAAACCATAATAAATCATTCAATGACTTGCCAGAAGATGACACTGCTGATGCGTCAAATACAACCCGTAACTTAGTTGTCTGACTATCTGGCTTTAACACACAATGGTGTGGAATAAAATAGTGTGATTTTGGCAGATTCACGAAAGGAACTTCTTTCATATGTCCAAGCAGTTCGTATTCCTTCATGAACTCTATGTATCCTAGCTTGATTGCTTGATCTTTCTGCAACCGTTTCTCTAGGGATAAGAACCGTCGCGTGGCAATGTCACGACTCTCCCCCAGCGCTAATGCATGCTCCAAAAACGGCAGTTGGACAATAATCTTGAGTCCTTTGCGCGCGGAATGTTCTCGAGAACGTGGAATTCACATTGTTTTTCAACCGGCGAATAATATTTTTTAAATGGTTAAAAGTTGTCAAGGTCCCAGAACTTAATTAGCTGCTCATCCACTTTTTCTTCTTCTGTGAGAACCGCACATACTGATGATGTTGATCGTTGATCCGTATTCCTTCCAGCTATAATCCAGCCAAGTTTGGTATTGTGTAATCTCGGCAGTCCTTTTTTAAGACATAAATGTTCAGACTGCATTATATTAAAATAATACTCAGCGCCAAGAAGAATATCTATTTTTTCTGGTTTTCCAAATTGAGGATCAGCCAACGTTATACTATTTGGAATTTTTCAATTTTTCGTTGATATTGGAATTGTTGGTTGATCGCTAACTATGTGTGGCATTACCATCTTTTCTAGTCTTGAAGTAAAGTCCCCATTTTTAGACTTTATTTCAACATTAACTCTAGAATTTGATGTGCGTGCCTTTCCACCTATTCCATTTATTTTTAGCCTTGAGCTGGTGGTCTTTAATGATAATTGCTGAATCGCTCTTTCAGAGATAGCATTAATCTGTGATCCAGAGTCAAGAAGAGCTCTGAATTCCGCCATTTGTCCATTATTTTCTTAGACTATTATTCGTGCCGTGGCTAAGAGTATATAGCCGGCTTTCTTTCCACTCACCGCACTAATGGAATCCAAAGTATTCGACATTATTTTTAAGTGCAGAAGTGTGTGTTTTGTTTTTTATTACACTTAAAAAAAGCTCTTTTTGTGCATACTTTTGGTGCGGGATTTGGACTTAGACATTTTACGCATAACTTTTTTTTTGAGCCCAGTTAAGGCGTTCAGCTGGAGTTTTCTTTAAGAAATCATTACATTTAAAAATGCTATGATTAGGTTTCTTACAGAATAAACAACTGCCCCTGCTGCACATGTAATCGGTTTTTTGGGCTTCTCTGAAGAAACGGCCTCTAGTGTGAGGAAATTGCTTGGTCTAGCAATTTTTGTAGTAACGTGTTACATAAAACTCTTTTATTGCTAAAACGCTCTTTTAACATATTCCATATGTTTTTCTGTTAGAGACAAGTACCGAATTAAGCGTTCGCCTCTCCCGTAAGGTTTGTTTTCAAATACCACATTTTTTGTATAGTGGGTAATGAAGATTCATGAATCGTTTTCTTAAATAAATCATTAAATTGTTGCCATTGTAAATAATATCCATCAATTTTTGGAATTAATACCTTTGGCAGAAATAATCCTGCGGTCGTATAGGAACTTGCTTCAGATTCCTGCCTTTTTTCTACGCCATATGAAATTTGAAATAATATGATGGCATCTTTAGCCATCAAATATCGTGAATCATCCCAACTCCTTAGTATTTTTGAATTTTTTGTGGATTTGGACATGAATTCTTATAATTTTATTCCAGTTTTGTGAAATGATTGTTTGAAAATTTTGGCACGTTTCGACAGCTATCTTACTCATGATGCGCTCCAGAGTACTTTTTGTTCACGGAACAAAATCATCCTCCGTAGATGTAATGGACTCAGTTTCCATTTGCAATGCGGATAAGTTTGTGGAAAATATATTTTGATAATCACTCACAAAATTTTTTATTTCAATGAAATAATTATTATTAAAATACCCGTGATCAATATTTTCGCCTTTGAGGGTATTTTTGATTTTTTCATCTCTGGAAGCGAAATTAATCCAGAGGCCTGCCAGATTTGCCAATCTCTCTGTGTAATAGGCAGGATTAGACTTCCTGCTCTCAGAATCTTTTTTAAAATTTCTAATTATGCTTTGCATGCGCTCGCCCAGCGCTTGCTGTTCATTCAATAAGGAGCGAATGCTGATGACGCCATTTTACTTTTATAAAATAAATTTTGTTAATGATGTGCCTCGACTCACACCGTGGTTTATAAAATAATTGTAAAACTGGTCAGTTATTCAAGTCTTTAGTTTTTTTTTTTGTTAGCAAAGTTTGGTTCGCCTGGTTGACCAAAACTTGTCCTTGGTTGTGTGTTTTGATTTCCAAGCTAATCGTACAAAAATCGCAGAAATTACTTGGTCTCCTTGTTGATCTTGAAAATTTGCTTATAAACTGTCTATCGCCAAGTTGATCGCAGTAAAAAAAAAAAGTTCGCGAAGAGAACATCTTTTTTATGGTCGGTCGCCTAGTAGACCAGATAATCACTACCCAGATTGTTGCTGTGATCAAACAATGATTGGGAATGCGTGTTTTAATTGGAGTCTCAACTTAAACAATTTTTGCGGTTTAAAGTCGGTGGTCTCCAAATGTTATTGCTGGTGGCTTGAACTTATAGTGTGATCAAACAATGATCGAGAATGCAAGTTTAAAATTGACGTATCAATTTAAACAATTTTTTTCGGTTCAATAGTCGGGGGTCACCAAATGTACGAATTCAAATGAATTCAGAATGAATATATAGGTCTATTCTAGATTACAATTATCAGTTACATGGTTTATCCTAATAAAACAATACAATTTAGATAAAGACATCGTAGGTAAAATAACGTCGTAGTAAAAATAGTCTCCAATATTCTGCATGCAGATGGTGTAAAAACGTGAACGATCGTGGGTTTTCTTTTATGATGGGTCAGAATTGACATACATGTGGACACAGGCATATGTGGTCCTGTGTTGATTTAGGTAGGCCGATATCACTAATGACCCTTGTCTATTTAACCCATAAATATCAATCCAGCTGCGAACAATTTTCTTCTTGGCGAAAATCGTACACTGCCTATTGCCCTAGTGAGTTCCTCCTTGCTAAATAGCTCGAAGGGTTCCTCCGTCCGCAGCGGTCTGTATGCTGGTCCTACCGGGTTCCCCGCTCACCCGAGAGTTTTAACAATACTATCCACACGCCCTTTTTCTATGTCTGGCTGCGTGCCGCTTAGACTGAGCTTTTTCATAACGAGTTTGTTCCCCAAGCCCCACGGATCATTGTCAACGTCGTTGCAAAGTGACTTCCATTTATCACGTTTGCTGGATCGAATAGCGGTGTTTATGTTCTTCTTTACTATTTTGTATTCCTCCTCCTGTGTCGCAAAGTTTTCTCTTTTTCCTGCTCTTTTCCAGTATACTTCTGCCTCTTGTCTGCGGAGATTCCCCGCTTTTGGCATAGCGGCGTCACAGGCTTTTCGTATAGCGGACATGGTGCCGTTGACCACTCACTCCACGCTTCCTATCTCATGAGATTCTATCAGTCTTCTGTCAAGTTCCCAAATTAGTATGGTCTTATTCATGCGCTTGACATTCCATCTGCGGCTATTTTTAACTAGATTTTTCCCTTGATGAGAACTGTTTACGACGAATTACGAGATATATTCGTGGTCACTTTCGTTAAAGATATCTAAGACTTTCCAGTCCGATATCTTGTGTGCAAAATTCTCGGATACCAGCGTTATATCTGGAATTGTACCTTCGTGGCATATCCGCTAAAATGTCGGTGTTGTACATACATTTGCCACTACCAGTCCGGCTCCCGCTGACATATTAAGAACTTTTCGGCCTCTGCTGTTGGTCGAAGACATTCCCCATTCCTGTGCCTTTGAATTAATGTCCCCAGCTACTATGAGTTTTCCCTGGAGCTGCCAAACTATATTTTCAATATCGTCGATTTTGTTCCTAAAAACTTCTATGCTATTATTGGGAGTCAGGTAGCAGCTAACAATGCTGAACTCCTTCAGCTGTGCGTATACGTATCAGCTACCATTTCCATCGCCCAGGCGGTTTATATCGCTTGATGCTGGAATCCAAATGGCTGCAGTTTTATCTTCATTTTCTAGCCAGAAGCCATCTTGTTTTGCTCTGTACTGTTCACTTATTATTACCAGATCCACATTATGTTCAAGTACTATTTGGGACAGTAGGTCTTCAGCAGTTCGGCTTCTGTGTAGGTTAGCTTGTAGAAATTTCATACTCGGGTCTTGCGGGCACTGACTGCGCAGTTACTTGTCCCATGGAAATGATTCAGATCCGTGAGACGTTCGTATGCACAGAAGCAGCAATTCGGCGTCCTTGGGCAGTCTTTCATTTTGTGGCCGGATTCTCCACACCTGATGCACAGGTCCCTTCTTTCTGATCCAGTGCAGTCCCTTTGGAGATAGCCTTCCCGCACCGTTTTACTCGGCATCGAGTCCACCCTATTCTGATTCGTGGCTCCTTTAGTATTTCAGCTGCCACTTCTAACGCGCGTTTTTGCTCAGAGGGATTTACGCCGGTCAGTCTCACCTGGAATTCTTGATTTTGCTCGCCTATTATTGCCCTGATTGCAGCAGCGACTTCCTCCTCGCTTGTAAGGCTGTCTAGATCTCGAATCTCCAGCTTGCACTTTGGTTTCATGGCTCTCACTGAAGCACTGTCTTTAAGAGTGCCCTGAATGGTCTCACAGAGTTTATTCGTCTTGCTTCCTCTTGTAAGCTCGAGAAGCTTATCCCCTGATTTGGTTTTCCTGACCGAGCGAATGGCAATGTCGTTCTCGTCAGGTTTCATATATTTTCTTAACTCCCTCAGTACCTCGGCGTAGCTTTTGCCTTCTGCGGGCTTGACCAATATTGCCTCAGGCCTTGATCGCACTCGCTCCTTGGGCTTTCCTTCGTTCTTCTCTGGCTGGCCATCTTTCTGTACGTTCCGCCTCTCTGTTTGAGATGTTTTGTTAACGTCCTTGACTTTCTCTATTTCGAGAGTCACCCAACTTTTCCTGTAATTCCCGACGCTATCCTGGAGGTCGTTTAATTCTGAGACTCCGTCTTTGACTTCCATACTGATGTTTCGCTGTCTTAACATGGCATGTTTCATCTTTCGCAGCACAGCTCTACATTTCTCGATGGCTTCTTGTCTTGTATATACGCTCTTGTCTCAGAGAGCCTACCGGACGTCTGATCTCTTGGAATAAGGCAGGAGTGTGCTGTTCCTCTTCAGGTTTTGACAAGAGTAAGGGCGCTGGGTGGCCTACACCATTTTGCCCGTTCTTCCTGCTCCTGTCACGCATTGATTTGGCGACCTCGTGATTTTCCTGCACTTCTGGAATGCTTCTTTCTATCCTCCTAGTATATCTCTCTCTTCTACTAGTGGTTCATTATTGTTATTGTTATTATTCATGCTTCATGGGTCCAAACTTTAAGTCGCTATCTCCTCACATATGTACGGTCTTCCCTATGGATCCCTAAGCAAGCAGTGGTTTTCATGCGAGGGTTGACGCAGGTCCTTATGGGTACCTGCGTTCAGAGCCAGGACGGTTGTTAAGCAGGATTTCTTTCAACTGCGTATCATCGGTTCAGCGATGATGTGATTCAAACGTATTTAAAGACTCACCAAGTTTTAGTAAGACGGAGGTAACTTCAGCAATACCCCAGCAGTCATTTCACCAGGGTTTGAATGCCAAGGTCATCAGCGGGGGACCTTCATTATTGTCTGCCGATCCCGAAAAGACACTTGTGTAGCTGGGCTGACGGGGGGAAATGCCTTCCGCATCTCACACTACCGTCGTAGATGTGGTATGTTGGGCTCACACCCACTAAAACCCCCTTCTCATCAGGCCGTTTATCCACTTTCGCATTACTTCGAAGTGGGGCCTCATGCGCGAATAAGGCATCTGCTCATACTAAGCTCTACGGTTCGCCAGTTTGGTTTGTCCACTGGAGTCCAAAATCAAAAAGGTATACATACCTTTCGCCAAGGTCCCTTTTCTTTGAGCGTCTGCGTACTGGCTTCTGTGCTTTTTCCCAACTTACGTAGAAACGAGCTGAAGTAGCCATGACCCGAGAGCGATTGGGTCACGTCGTAGTCTACCTCCCCGTGCCGCCTCTGAACCCAGTCTTCAAAGTCGGGTTGAGTGTCGCGGTCATTCCTGCGCAGCCCTCGCGTTCCCATCTTTCTTGCCAATAGTCGAGAGTCTCCCTTTTGCAGTTTAAGATAACTTCTCTTGTCGCTCCTCCCACTTGTCTGAGGTCGTACACTTTTTTTCGTTCTTTGGCCAACAGGTCAATCGGAACTACTCCTCTTAAGACCAGTGCTGCGATGGTGTGACTCAAAAGTAAGTTTTGAGTCCAGCCTGACGCTGAGGGAGTTGTGGGGTCTCCCTTTCCTTTGCTTATCAAGACCAACCTCTGTATTTTCCACGGCTCGGGGAAAATTCCATTCTGCAGGCACTTTCTGCTATGACCTTAAGAGCTTCAGTCGGGATATTGTCCGGTCCTGGTGCTTTCCTAGTTTTCATGCTACCTATTGGCCTATTGAGTTCCTTCTTGCTAAATAGCTCGAAGGGTTCCTCCGTTGTCTGCAGCGGTCTGTATGCTGGTCTTAGCGGGTAAGCGGGGAATAGAGTTTAGACAATGCTGTCCATATGCCCTTCTTCTATGTCTGACTGCGTGCCCCTTAGCCTAAGCTTTTTCATAGCGAGTTTGTACCCCAAGCCCAACGGATCATCGTTAACGTCTTTAAAAAGTGTCTTCTCTGCTATTTTGTACTCCTCCTCTGTTATCGCAAAGTTGCCTCTTCTTCTTGCTCGTGTGAGATGACTCCTGTAGCGAAGACTCGTTTCTCTCAAGACATTTATCTCTTCCGTCCACCAGTATACTTGCATGTTTATTGTTCTTCGCCTTTCTTATCTCCCTATATTTGTCGCGTTATCTATTTAGCTGAGCTAAGCCGAAAACATGTACAAATATTTGAAGTCGAGCTTTCGGCAAGTCAGTAATACAAAAGCGCTGCAACTCAGAGCACAGCTAATAAAATCACGAAATAATTTCCATTGAACTTATTTTAATTTCTATTTCTAAACCAAAGGGTGGCATTTTGGTTGTTTTCCCCATAAACATTTTGGTGACCCAGACGTGATATTCGTTTAATCGCAGTCTGCATCTCTGTTTTTCATATTGTTTAATATCGTTTAAACAATAACTTATTTTCGTTGTCGTTTGCTGCATCTCAGTCACAAACACACGAACACTTTAAGTGCACGCCGTTTGTTTTTTTTTCGAGCATTTTCGCGCTGTGAAAGAAGCAAACTGTTTTGGGCTGCGATTCAGCCTCGAAATGATGCTCCCAGTGACATTGAGCTTACCGACCCAAAGTGCGTTCCGATAAGTAAAGATACGCGATTTGAATTTTCCGCAGTCTTAATGGACTTAAAGGCGAAACTAAATCGGGCCTTAGCAGCTCTGCGCAAACTGCATTCTACATCATTTGAAATTATAAACAATGCGGATCTTTCTTTCAGATTTAGGAAGCCACGATTGCCAAATCTAGAGATTGCTCGTTTTTAATAATCGCACTCAGAATGGCCGGACTTTTTTGCAACTTTTACCACGGTCATTGGAAAAAAATTACAATATTTGATGTCCTCTTTAGGCGGCGTGGCTTTGGAAACCATATGATCGCTCGAGCCCTCAAATGAAAATTATAAAAATGCTTTAAATTACTTACTTATTAATCGATTTGATAATAAAGTTGTACACTTTCAGGCACACGCTTATGCAATATTCGGTTTAAAAGGTGTTGAGAAGGGATCAGCTAAGGGTCTTCGGGAGCTCAGCGATTGGATGAATTCGCATCTTCGAGCAATCCGTACCCTGGCCACTACACAACAAATTCTGGATGGATTTCTCATTCATACCGTAACGCACAAGCTGGATCAAAGGACCCGTGAAAAATGCAAAGAAGATTTGTCAATCTCTGAGCTATCTACCTGGGCTGCTACGGAGTCCTTCTTGGAGAAGAGGTGCAGGATAATGGAAAACTTAGACCAGGGCGTGGTAATTCAAACCATCAGGTGGGAAAAAGCATGCATAGAAATAATCCAAGTGTACTGATTACGTCTGCTACTAACTCAAAATATCCAATTTGCCTATTTTGCGATGCTAGAGATCATTATTTGCCAAAATGCTCCCGATTTTTAAGCTTGAGTCCCAATCTTGGATATAGAGAAGCAAATCAAACCACTAGTGTCATGCTAATCTCCATTATCAAAACCTAATCACCATTTAACGCACTCTCCACCACAAACCTTAATTACAATGCCAATAAATTATGAACTGCTTCCAACTGCTATAATCTACGTAAAAAATAAAGTTGGCTCAGCTTCTCAGTTAAACTTTATAACTTTCGCGCCTAGCTAGCCAACTTAATTTAAAACTTAGATAGGGGAATCTATCGTCCGTCATTCGCAGCTGTTGTAACCCATAGTATCACTGATTACCAGCCAAATTTCAATATAAATACTACAGGATGGAGGATGCCACAAAACATTTCGCTAGCTGACCGTCATTTTAACCAATCACAACGAATTGATCTTTTAATTTGCGCTGGTCTGTTATTTTAAATAAAGGGAAAATTCATTTGGATGGAGGGATGTCAGGTATGCTAAATCGCAAATCTGTCTTGGCTGCCATTGTCAAAGATCCTGCTGATCATTCAGATAATGACACTTGCTGCCGTAGTAAAGCGATTTTGGGAGATTGCACACTTCAGTTCAGCAAAACCATCGATGCTGGCCGAGGACTTACGATGCGAACAGCATTTCAAAGAAAATTACATTAGGCTGGAGAATGGTCAATATTCTGTTCGCCTTTTATCCACTTTAGGGTTCGAATTTTTAGGTGACTCATACTGTCTGGACCGTCGTCGTTTCAAAAGTTTGGAATCAAAACTAAATAATTCTGTTCAGAAGCTTGAAAACACTACCACTAAACTTCGTGAAATCTTTGATGGTTCTGCTAAAACTACATCTGGGATAGCAATACGAGAATATACAAGTTGCTTCTAGCAGGACCAACAATTCAGCAAAAAATCTTTAATATTTTGCTTCGGCTTAGATTTTTTAAAGTAGCTTTTTGTGGAAACATCTGCAAGATGTACCGCTGCGTTCGTGTTTGGACCCTGATGACTTTTTGCAATGTATCATTTGGCGAGAGAACTCCACAGGACAATTTGAGTGTTTATAAGCTAAACACGGTAACTTATGAAACCAAGCCGGCTGCCTTCTTGGCTATAAGAGCCATGCATCAGCTCTCTTATGATGAAGAGGAATTATTTCCAGTTGCAGCAAAAATCGTTCGTAGAGATTTCTATGTGGACGATCTAACCTCTGGTGGCGATTTAGTTGAAGATGTGAAAGAAATTCATCGTCAGGTAAAGAAGCCACTGGCGCACGGCCACTTTCCAATCCGAAAATTGTGTTCAAATGAAGCAAGCGCTCTCGAAGGAGAGTCTGATCGCGATAAAGAGCAACTGATTCAATTCCACCGCCAATCGGCTATCGCCAAAGCTTTGGGGTTGGTCTGGGATCCATCTTCGGATAATCTTCTCTATAACTTTTCACAAATTTTATCAAGTCAACGAGCAACAAAACGGATTGTGTTGTAAACAATCGCGAAATTCTATAATCCGTTTGGTTTAATAGCACCCATTGTTACAAAATCCAATTTTATTTTGCAAACGCTAACATGGATTGGGATGACACACTGCCAGACCCCCTTAACAATACCAAGATTAGAACTTTCAGCAGCGTGTTATTTTTGAGCGAACCGCACACGGCTTCGATAACTTCTTCCTGCTTACCGAATGGGATTGATTGGAAGTTCATACCCCCGCGTGCCCCACATTTCGGTGGTCTATGGGAGGCGGCTGTAAAATCGGCAAAATTTCACTTCTACCGAGTTGTCGGTGCAGCCATCTTAGCCCTTGATGAATTAAGAACTCTTGCATATGAAATTTCTGCCATTCTTAACTCCCGTCCGCTTTGTCCAATTTCAGAAAATGCTGACAATTTTGAGATGCTAACGCCAGCGCATTTCCTCAAAGGTTCCAGCTACACAAGGTTTCCTGAGCCTGACGTTACTCATCTTCGCGAGGGAGGACAACCTTCCACCGATGAAATGGCAGCTTGGGTGCATCCATGAAGTCATACCCGGAAAGGACGGCGTCGTCAGAGTAGCTGTGGTCCGGACAGCTACAGGTCTTACCAAAAGGGCCGTCACCAAACTAGCCGCTCTGCCCATCGAATCCCATTTGGTTGGAACCGTGCCTCTTCCAACGGGGGGAGAATGTTTAGAGCAGATAGGTGTGCGCTGCAAACGCAGGGCTGTTATGCAGCTTTGTTCTTCGTTTCTCTTATCTCGCTACATTTGTCGCGTTATCTATTCAGCTGAGCTACAGCGAAAATATGTACACAAATTTGAAGTCAAGCTTTTGGCAAGTCAGTTATACAAAATCGCTGCAACTCCGAGCACAGCTAATAAAATCAAGAAATAATTTCAATTGAACCTATCGTGCGTTTAATTTATATTTCTAAACTAAAGGGTGGCATTTTGGTTGTTTACCCCATAAACATGATGATTATGATTATGATTAAGAAGTACCGTTTTAGCGGGGCGACAGCGTTAGGATTTCGTGCGTGTGAAACCGAAACTCGCTGCGCTATTACAATGTCGGAAAGTAATAACAACGTTGCAACATCAGAAGTGGGATCTGGCTCGCTGCCTAATGAATCAGATGGACCATGACGATTTTTAATGGAAATGCAAAATAAAAATTTGATCGAGCTTATTAAAGCTGTACAATCATCGACACCTGAAACAACAAATAAAAAAACAATTGTGCTACCAAAATTCAACGCGGATCTTGATGGCGCTGACGCATCGGCGTGGTGTTCTACAGTTAATATAATTTTGGCAGAAAATACCGTAAAAGGTGCATCATTGGAAGGTAGTGCGTCGCAGTGGCTTGCACGAACATGTTATCCTAACATAACTTGGGACGAATTTAAAGAACTTTTTATGCAGCGTTTTGGCAGTGTAGAAACGCCAGCGGCTATGTTTCTGTCAATGTTAACTAATTGTCCGACCGATGGTGAATGTCTCTCCAATTATGCTAGCCGTATGATGACGACACTTCTCACAAAATGGCGTGACATGAATGTGGAAGAAATTGCAGTTTCGGTGACGCTTGCCAAGATGGCTCACGTTGGTAACAGATTGCAGCGCCTAACCTTTACTTCAAATATGCGCACCAGAAGTAAATTGCAAACCGAGCTTAAAGCATTAACGTTCAACAAAAGAAAGAAAACGTTGCAAGAGGAAATATCTTCAACTGACATAAAGCGTCCAAAAGTTTCAACAACCAAGTGTGTGAAAGTGTGGAAAATTAGGGCATAAAATGATGGAATGTCGAGGTAAACAGCAGCAAAAGCATCCTTCGTCTCACGGAACATTCTGGAACAATAGCGACAGGAGCGCACTTGCATACATTTATTGATTCACTTCAACCATCCATCTTAACGTTGACGAGATCAGCGTCTGAACCGTTCGGCTTCTAAGGAGCATTCAACAGGTTCACATAGCGGTAGAGTATGAGGTTCCTAGCCAGGGCAAACCTTGTCCTCCGAAGAGCAAGCTGATTTCTCTGAGGCCAATACTTAGCTCCGAGGGTTTAGTTCGTGTTGGTGGAAGGCTTCAAAATGCGAGCTTGGACTACGAGGCTAAGCATTCGATATTGTTACCTAAGGATCATCCGGTCACCAGGGCGATTATCGTCTATTAGGCGTTGCTCGCTGAATTTTCCTCTGGAAAAGATGGAGCCGAGAGTATTTGTCCCTGTTGCAAGAACGAAGCAAATGGCGGATCAAAACATCCAACATCCAAATCGGTCGTGTTGTATTGCTTCAGGAGTACAACCTTCCACAGATGAAATGGCAGCTTGAGTGCATCCATGAAGTCATACCCGGAAAGGACGGCGTCGCCAGAGTAGCTGTGGTCCGGACAGCTACAGGTCTTACCAAAAGGGCCCTCAACAAACTAGCCGCTCTGCCCAAATGCTCACGCAGGGTTGTTTTACAGCTTTGCATGTTTATTGGTCTTCGCCATTCTTATCTCGCTACATTTGTTGCGTTATCTGTTCAACTGAGCTACAGCGAAAACATGTACAAAAATTTGATGTCGAGCTTTCGGCAAGTCAGTAATAAAAAATCTCTCGCAACTCCGAGCACAGCTAATAAAATCAAGAAATAATCTCAATTGAACCTATCGTTCGTTTAATTTCTATTTTTAAACTTAAGGGTGGCATTTTGGTTGTTGTTCCCATAAACACCAGCATTATATTTGGAATTGTACCTTCGAGACCTATCCGCTGAAATGACGGTGTTGTACCTACATTTGCCACTACCAGTCCGGCTCCCGCTGACATATTAAGAACTTTTCGGCCTCTGCTGTTGGTCGAAGATATTCCCAATTCCTGTGCCTTTGAATTAAAGTCCCCAGCTAATACGAGTTTTCCCTGGAGCTGCCGAACTATATTTTCAATAAAAAACTTATATGCTATTATTGGGAGTCAAGTAGCAGCTAATAATGCTGAACTTCCTTAATGGTGCGTATACGTAGCAGCGACCTTTTCCATCGCCCAGGCGGTTTATATCGCTTGATGCTGGAATCCAAATGGCTGCAGTTTTATCTTCATTTTCTACCCCGCTGCCATCTTGTTTTGCTCTGTATTGTTCGCTGATTATTACCAGATCCACATTATGTTCAAATACTATTTGGGACAGTAGGTCGTCCGCAGTTCGGCTTCGGTGTAGGTCAGCTTGTAGAATTTTCATACTCGGGTCTTGCGGGCACTGACTGCGCAGTTACTCGTCCCAGGGAAATGATTCAGATCCGTGAGATGTTCATATGCAGCATTTCGGCATACTTGTGCAGTTGTTCATTTTGTGGCCGGATTCTCCACACCTGATGCACAGGTTCCTTCCGTCTGGTCCACTGCAGTCCCTTTGGAGATGGCCTTCTCCAAAGCATCTAAAACAGCGTGTGACTTCTACGCACCGTTCTACTCGTCATCGAGTCCACCCTATTCTGCTTCGTGGCTCCTTTAGTATTTTAGCTACCATTTCTGTTGGCAATATGACGAATGCGCGTATTTGCTCAGAGCGTTTTCCACCGGTCAGTCTCACCGGGAATTCTTGATTTTGCTCGCCTGTTATTGCCCTGATTGCAGCAGTAACTTCCTCCTCACTTGTAAGGCTGTCTAGATCTCGAGTGTCCAGCTTGTACTTTGGCTCATGGCTCTCACTGTAGCACTGTCTTTAAGAGTGTCCTTAATGGTCTCACAGAGTTAATCCGTCTTGCTTCCTCTTGTAAGCTCAAGAAGCATATACCCTGATTTGATTTTCCTGACCGAGCGAATTGGAATGTCGTTCTCGTCAGGTCTCATTTTTTTCTTAACTCCCTCAGTACCGCGGCGTGGCTTTTGCCTTCTGCAGGCTTGACCAACACTGCTTCAGGCCTGGATCGTATTCGCTCCTTGGGCTTTCCTCCGTTCTCCGTGCGTTCCGTCTCTCTGTTTGATACGTTTTGGATTTTTCCTTCCTAGTAACAGTTTTGAAGCCGTCCTTGTCTTTACTTTTCGCCTTTTTGGATGACCATTGCCCGGCCGGGCTAGAGGCACCCCGCTTTCTACGGGACGTTACTGGTGTGTCAGTTTCTTTCCTCCTTTTCTTGGCTTCAGTTGCCATGTAAACATCCTTGACTTTCTCTGCTTCGAGAGTCACCCAACTATTCCTGTAACTCCCGACGCTATCCAGGAGGTCGCTCAATTCAGACACTGCGTCTTTGACTTCCATACTGATGTTTCTACTTTTCTCGATGGCTTCCTCTTCCAGTGTTCTCGCCTTATATATACTCTTTTCTCGGCGAATTTACACCTGGTCTGACCTCTTTGAATAAGGCAGGAGTTTGCTGTTCCTCATGAGGTTTTAAGGGCGCTGGGGGTCGGGTGCCTCGGCCTGCACCATTTTTCCCGTTCCTGCTGCTCCTGTCACGCATTGATCTGGCGACCTTGTGACATTCCTGCTCTTCTGGAATGCTTCTTTCTCTCCTTCTAGTATTTCTCTAGTAGTTCATTAATAATAATACCAATAATACCAATAATAATAATAATAATAATAATAATAATAATAATAATAATAATAATAATAATAATAATAATAATAATAATAATAATAATAATAATAATAATATGTTACGTCGGTGTATTAGTGCCCAGTCCAAAGGACTTGGGCCGAGAGCATTAAATAATAAACAAACAATAATCAACCTTGATAGTGGCACACGCCTGCCACACTTTTTTTTTTTTGTTTAATCAGAAAAATATAAAAATTTAAAATAATTGAGGTAAATCTTCAAATTACGACGATAAAGACACTTGAACCAAGACACGACTCAAAAAGACTGGACAAATGAAAAGAATACATAAATTTTTAAATCGGGTTCGCTGGCATTGGACGTTGTTTATGGGTTAAGAAATCGTTCGAAATTAAGCCCCCAAGAAGTTATAAAAACAAAGGTCCCTAAATAAGTGAGTTTTATGATAGGATTCAACTGGTCTTCACCGGAGATACCAGTTCCATTCATGTCTTTCTGACCTCTTCCCAGGACTACAGCCTCCACCAGAGTGCTGATTCCCCGTAGAAGGAACTGTCCGAAACCCCCTCCGGCGCAGTCGTCCGAAACAGGTAGACTTGCTCACAGACAGACGAATAGAGCCTTATTTCAGACAGACGAAAGAAATTGCCTCCCTGTTTCCTCTTTCTCTGGACTCGAAATCTTAATAAAACAAAGACAAATGATTTTACTAGATATTAAAATGAGTCATAAAGTCACACGGCCTATTCTGAGACAAGGTTCCGACTGCGAGGCCGCTCAATTCAGACTGTCGCTGAAGTTGTGGGACTTTATATGTGCAAAAAAAATTAAATTTAATATACCTGCGAAGAGGAATTTTAGGTGGGGACACCAACTATTTTTGATCTTTGTTCCGAAAAATTGAAAATTATGACTGGCAAGTAATTTTTCAGATATGCCCTACATCCGGTATTCCGATTTTGAAATCGTAACCTTTAATACGTAAAACAAAAAATCTTCAGATGTTAAAAGTCCTAGTTCTAAGGATGCGAAGAATCCTGCGTTGGGCGCCAATTCTGTTACGTCAGTGTATTAGTGCCCAGTCCAAAGGACTTGGGCCGAGGTAGTTGCGTCCTGGGTAGGCACGCTGGGTGCCGGCTCAGCTCGCCGGATGGGGTGGGTTCTTTGGAAACCACCCAGTCGGAAAAAACACGCTTCCAGGATGCGTTCTTTTACGCTTCCTTTGCATGCGAAAAACGCATTCCAGATCCCTGAAAGCTCCCTTTCCTTTTTGTTCGAGACCGGACAAAAAGCAAGCCTTCTTTTAGAACCGATGTAAGAACGAGTCTTAATGCGTTCCATTGGAAGGTAGTTTTAACTTCGGAAACGCTCGGGTTTCCCTTCCATTTGTACTTTACGAAGGAAGCATTCTACAGCGCACTGTTAGAATGAACTTAGAAACGTTCCTCGGGAACCTTCCTTGATAGCTTCCAAGCAAGCATTGTGTAACACATCTACAGAATTAATATTGATTCCTTCCACAAGAACACATTTAGAATGATTCAAAAACATGCCCTCTAAAAGTCTTACCCAAGAATGCAAATATTATCGTTCCCAAAAAAGCTATTGGGAACCGTTTCTTTTTAATTTTTTTTAATATTACTCCTGACCGTTTTCGTCCTCTCTCATCTTTTTGCCCATACTTTTAGTCTTATAAGTTTTATTTTTGGCCCTAGTGAAGGCCAGTCGAAGGTCTTTAATATGGTCTGTGAAGCGGTAACCGTCTCTTCTTTGTGACTCTGAAAATATAATAATGAGAAAATATAATATAAAATATAATAATGAGAAAATATAATATAAATATAATAATGAGAAGGAAATATGTAATTTTATTAAAATACGATTGTAAGTTTGTAAAACTTACCGAATAATGTTTCATTTAAATGAATGTAGGACGCAAAACCTTCCCTTTCCCTAGTACCGTCATAATTATATAAATATATAAAATTATATATATATAAATTACCTTTTGTTTTGAAATAGTTTTTCTGGAATTAAACGAAAATAATATTTAAAACGCATTAATTAAATTAAAACTCAAGTCTTATTGCAGTGTACGCTCAAAAAAATAATTCTTTTTATTTGTTTGATTAACAGCCACACACAGTTTTAGGAACAATTCGTTTACATTTGTTTTGACCGTACACTGTTTTTAAGACTGTTAATAAGTGTTTATAAATTTAATATTTTTTTGGCACAGGTACACATCACTTATTTTTTTAATTAATCCATTGTTTGGTTCATGTTATTTCATTAACAGTATTGGAACTCCTATTTAGTTTGTTTATATCAACATACTTACTTGAAAATTAAAACCGCAAAGAATATATTAATTTCACAAATCACAGAGGCACCAGCTATTTCAAATGAAAATCAAAATGCAAGTGGCGAGAAATGCACTTGTCGTTTGCTTTTTAGAGTACCGTTTTGTTCGGTTGCTCCTTGTGAATACAGTGGCGGAGAAACTATAGCGCCGGCAATGTAAAATAATAATTCAAAACAAAATCACGCTTTGAAAAGAAATCATGTAATCGTGTATATATTATTACCTAAAATTAAAATATATAAAAAACTGATTCAATTTAATAATTTTCTAATACAATAAAAAATATATTAAATATTATTATTAATAAAATTAAATATTATATTTTTACAGAATTAATTTTAGGAAAAGTTTAACAAGTCATATACCACCAACATAACAAAGCGTTTGGATATTGTTTATAAAGATAAAAAGTGATTTTTACGTGATTTACGCCGCTGCTGTTCATTAAGAAAAATAGATTAAATTGGTTTCCCATTTTTTTGTCCATTCCGAAACAAGACTTCTTTTTGCGTTCTTTCGTAAGCGAGGTTTTCGGTGAAAAACACGATATCAAAAATATCGGACGATCGGCATCGTTCGGGTTTCAGCTTTTTGTTTACATTGCAAAAGAAGGCTTTTTTATGCATTATAGTAGAAGGGACGATTTCACAAAAACTCATTAGAATGCATAAACAATGCTTCCTTATAGCTTCTTACATTCTTTTTCACTTGCAAAGCATGCATGAAAGAAGCTTTTTTATTGGAATGCGTTCTCTAATTTCCGACTGGGCACTCCTTCCCCTACATAACGAAAATAAATTTATCGTGCCTTAGGAAAAAGATAGAGATCGTTCAGTTCGTTTTGTCATTTGTCGTCGCTGCCCACAAGCTTCTCAAGTAGCTAGTACGAGTGCTTGACCAAATTTCGATCGGCAGCGTGTGACTGTTTTACCCTGCCCCTTCATACCTCCCGTATGCCGATGGATCGCCGCCGGCCACTGCATGAGATCCGCTATTGTCAATGTCGGCAGTCGAAAGTTACGTCATTGTTCTTGACCCGAGTTTTTCTATTTGCGCCAGCTCCCCCTTTAATAGACGTTTACCAAGACATTATTGAGTTCAGCTTCATATAATAATTTATTGAAAAGATTTTTCATTTAAAAGGTGCGCATTTAATTGACAAATAAAAGAGTAAATTAGGGTGCCAAATTAATTAAATTGGGAAGTATTTTACGCGTTGTGTATAATATTTGTATTAACGTAAAATAAAACTGTTGAGAATGAATACATTTTTAAAAATAATATTTTGAGTTAATTTATAAAAATAATAATATGGATCTTAGAGGACTTTAAATTTAATGTAAGAGAATTAGATATATATCTAAATGTTTAAGTTGCACATAGATATATATATATATGCTATATATATATATATATATATATATATACTTATACTTAAGTATAAAGCAAAAGTATATATATATATACATATATATATATATATATATACTTTTGCTTTATACTTATATATATATATACTTTTGCTTTATACTTAAGTCGAACGCAACTCACTTACTCCTTTTTATTCACAAACAGAAGAAACAGAAACAGAAGAAAAAAGAAGTTATTCGCTTTATTGCGATACGAATTGCGAGGAAGAGAATAGTGAAAACGGCACTCGCGATGGTTGACTTCCAGCTGCGGTTTCTTCTGGTGGTTCTAATTACAAATAGAAACTTTGGTTTTTTGTTTGCATTTAATTGTTTGTTTATTATTGATGGGTGTTGTTGATTGTTTTGCCGAAATTGATATAATCATAATGAAGTAATTGTTATTTTTGCACGGGTTGATATGTTAGTGCTGGCTCCTTTCTGGCCAATTGGCGGTGGCAGCTATAATTTTCTCCAGCTCGTGTCCGTGGTCCGACGACTCTGCACAGATCGCTTGTACACCCGGAGGAAGTTCAGAACCAACATAAGGATCAAGAGTCCAGTAATGAGGCACAAAACATTGTAGACTTTTTTATGTCCTTCTTGTGGTCTACAATTTCGACGTTGTTCACCACGTTTGCCGTGTTGTCGGATGCCTTCGAGGTTGTAGATCCCATGATATATAAGTTATATTTTATCGGGTTCCAAATTCGATCACTCGGATAGGTCCTCCGCGATTATTGTTTTTGCCAGTAGAGGACTTAACGCGGTTCCGTAGTCGTTTCTGTCTCGACTCCCGATTCTTAATTATCTTGGACTATGACTGCCCGATTCGCAATTATCTTGGACTGACTCTTTTTGAACCTAAGGTGGGGGCTCTTTTATACCGGTGGTATTGCTTCCGGGTCATCTAAGTGTTCCCACTTAGGTACAGCATTCATCCCTTTTTCTGGCTCAATGGCCCACTTCTGGATTTTGCTAGGTTTCATATTAATTGCTGCGTACACCTATTGCCTGCTGTATGCTTTTATGAATTGCTTACTCTGACCAATTCGTTGCTGGTTACTGTATTGGGCCATTTCGGTGTTCCGCCACCTGCACTTCACGGTGTCTTCTTTCTCTGGTTATTGTATCTTCTTCTTGTTTTATTTCTTACCCCGCTTCCGTAACAAATAAATAATAATAATAATAATAATAATAATAATAATAATAATAATAATAATAATAATATAATAATAATAATAATAATAATAATAATAATAATAATAATAATAATAATAATAATAATAATAATAATAATAATAATAATAATAATAATAATAATAATAATAATAATAATAATAATAATAATAATAATAATAATAATAATAATAATAATAATAATAATAATAATAATTATAATAATAATAATAATAATAATTATAATAATAATAATAATAGCGGCGGTTCGATTGAGAGGCACTCGACAATGGAAATTCAACTCCAATCAAATACATATGGTCATGCCAAAACTCTCGAGCAAGCCAAATCAATCCCAAACAAAACGGACCTTTGAAAACCAAAAGAATTTGGCAACCCCCTTTGAAATCTTGCTCCCAAGAAGAGACCACGGTCAGCCGGGGCCTACAGAAGCAGTTAGCATCTACACTGACGGCTCAAAACTAGATCAACACTTTGGCGTTGGAAATCAATCAGACTTCTGATCACTGCATCGTCTTCCAAGCGGAAGTATACATATATTAGGGTGTCCCTAATATGAAGACATTTTTTTTTAATTTTAATATACATAATCTCATATTTATTTTAATAATGCTAAAAGGTTTTCGAATACAACATGTTACCTTTCTAGCACGATTGCAGCCCGTGCCGACCGATCTACAAAGTTTATAAAAAACCTTATTTTGGTTTAATATTTCGGTCAGCTACGTTATTACGATAAGTGAAAAGTGAAAGTAGAAATGAACTTGCATAGACAGTAGTATTTATTTGAATATATCGCTCTCGCCATCCACCGAGCCTGATGCATAGCTCCTGGGGGTTTGAGCTTTAATTTATTTTGCGTGTCTCCTCCAAAAAATACTACGCATAATTCAACCAACTCGCGGTTATCGTCTCTTATAAAACCTGTGCTTAGTTGCGACTTATAAAATATAAACAAAGACGAAATTTTTGTTTCGGAAACATTTGCATTTATGAAATCATAAATTATAGATAGTTATCAAATTATCTCGTAACTTTTTAAAGAGTGGAATATCAAGGTATTTGCTTGATCTTGGTTTCAAAAGCTGCTTTCAGGACCAACTAATAAACATGATGTCGACAAGCGAAAATCAAAATTTCTCTTTCTAAGGTCTGTTCCAAAATAGCACAAGCTCCATTGAAACGACCAGTATTCGATTCAGTGTTGTCGCAGAAGATTATTTGTACCCTATGGTCCAGGTTCCAGTCAAACAAAGTAGTTGAGATTGCTTTGGCCTAATCTTTTCCAGAAGAACTATCAAGTTTTGGTACTACAAGAAGCTCTTCTCTACCATCAAATGAAGCAATGATTGGCAAGCGTTCTTCTTTTCAACTTCGAACATTCAATCCGTGAAATAGTTTTCCATCCCAATGAATTGTGACGATGTCAGGTATATTGTTTCGAAATTCAGTTTTAATTGCTTCTGCCTTTGATTCTCTAGTCTCAGTACGAATTCGCTGAATCGATGATTTGTTAATAGGAAAATCCTCGCTGCTCATATATACTCAACTGGCATCGATCTAAAGCTGCGGCAAGTTTAGGTGTAATGAGATTCTTTCTACCTCTTTTTATACTTTTTTCAGAGCAAACAACGTCTAGCTAATCGAGTTCAGGATTTATAAGTTCTTCGACCGGTTCTTCCGAACACTGTTAGTTGCTTGGTATAGAAGTAGAAGCAACAGCCAATAGCTCTCTTTGCTTTACATGCCTATCCCCTTCCTTCAATCGTCAACGCCTAGCTCTTTCTTCTTTCCCCGTCAATTTTTTGTCTACACCAGCTAAATATCCTGGTCGACCTGGTTCTTTGTTTATTCAAAAATAGTTTGTCTTCCTCTTGTTTTATTATTTTCAAGGCATCAGCATGTGCAATATCAAATACGTTATCTAGGCTTATTTTAAAGTTCTTTTCTCGATCCTAGAAAGCGGCTAGAGTTTTTTTTACAATTTTTTTGCAGCTCTCTCCAATCATAGTATAAATCAATACGTTTTTTCACGCAGTTAGGCAATGTCCCTGTGGGAATTCTTGAATTTTCCCCAAAATAATCAAACAGTCCCTAGTCACAGGGAATCACTGGTCCATGTAAATAACACCAACTATCAAAGAAGATGGATTAACATCCACAGCTCACTCAATATTAAACTGTCGCAGATCTCTGCACGAGATGGCTCCACACTATAACATCATGGCTGAATGTAAGATACTGCCGCATTTCTCGCCAAACATGGCTCATTATAGACTCAAAAAAATCGTCGAAATTACTAAGACTATGTCTGGCAGCCACCCTAACCTAACCTAACAGAAAATTTTCTTCTAAGGGATTTTGAGACCGCAACACCAACATATTCTCAAGGGCTTTCTGGGTGCGTGCGTAAGATTTGTGCCTCAACTATTTGTGAACCGATTTTTAAACTGTTTCAATTGTCTACCTCAACATCAGTTTTTCCAACTATCTGGAAAGATTATTTTGTTATTCCACTCCATTAAAAGGGAGGATAGTCGGATATCCAAAATTATTGAGGTATTTCTAAATTGTCTGTCATACCTAAAGCATTACTTCGTTATTACTTCTCATTTGCAACATTTGTGTTCCTCGCTAATATCACCTTATCAACATGGTTTTCCTAAGCGAAGGTCAACTACCACTAACCTACTTGTATTGCAATCTATTGTAGTTAAAGGATATAATAATAAAATGCAGATTGGTGTTAAATATACAGATTTAAGTAAGGTTTTGGATTCTGTTAACCATTCTCTTCTTTTATTTAAATTAGATCAGCTCGGGTTTTCGAATAATCTTTTAACTTGGATTTCAAAGTTAAGTTGGAAGAACTCAGAAGGTTATTTTTAGAACCGAAGTTTGCAATATGAATAACGTAACATCTGGAGTGGCTCAGGGTAGTCATTTGGGCCCTTTGCTATTTACTTTATTTATCCATGATCTTCCTCATGTCATAACACATTCTCGAGTATTAATAAATGCTGATGATGTTAAACTTAGTTTGTCCTATAATCATTTGCAATCGGGTTTCGGTTTACAGTCTGATATTGCTTGGTTTCAGAGATGGTGTCAATCTAAATCTGAATTACCTTAAATGTAAGGTAATGACTTTTTATAGGGGTACGCCTTCATTTATAAGCCATTCTCTTCATAATATGCCACTGGACCGTATATATTCGGCCAACGATTAAGGAGTTCTTCTTGACCCAAAACTAAAATTCGAATGTCACATAAAGACTACTGTTAACAAGGCTATGAGTGTTCTTGGGTTTATTAAGCGATGTTCGAAAGAATTTGACGATCCTTATACAACTAAATTATTATTTAATTTCCTTCCGTCCTTATTTAGAATATAGCGCTCCCGTTTGGAGTCCAAAATATTGAGTACACATTGATCGTATTGAGCCGGTACAAAAAAATGTATTCTTTTCGCTCTTCGTGGTTTGAACTGGGATCAAAACATAAGGTTGTCGTTAATACAAACTAGTATTAAATTTTCATGGTGACCCCGAAGTGATCGCAGTAGAGTTCGCAATTTGTTTACCAATTTTTTTCTGCGAAAAACTAGAACAATTACCAACAAACACACACAAGCAAATTATTCGTGTCGGTTCGGCTAAAAAAATAACAAGTTTAATAATTCGAAATAAGTTTCGTCGTTGGAACTTTTCTGCCGTTTCTTTGGCTGTTGCTCAAGCCGTTACTTAGTCGTCGCCTTTTTGTTAATTGTGTTTTGGCCCAACTTTCAATTTTTTGCATTCGCGTAAAAATAAGTAGGTAGTGAGCATTCTAACCAAGAAATACAAATTTGCATGTACTAACAATCAAAATTGTGCAATAATAATAATACATTTCGAATTATATGTGAATCGCTTTGGCCCATAAACACGCAAATTAAAATACTCGTCGTCGACCCAATTAGTGCAAACTTAATTCTCGAAATTTTCGTCGTAGGGTACAAATAAAAAATCGTTTACTCGTTTTATCGGTACGCTTAAGCTTGAGCGTTAGCTCCCCTGCAGTGCGTGCATGCGGCATATGACTGTCGCAGGGTTTATATACAAAAATATAAAAACCCTATTTAGATATTTTTTGCTGTACTTCTTTCGACACTTAGCTCCCCTACACTGCGTGAGATGTTTTTTTCCTTTAGATTATTTAACAAATAAAAAATATTAATAAAAATAAATATTTAGCACCTCTTCGATACCAACAAAAATAAATACAAATAAACTCAATGGCAAGCAAGGATATCGAAGAGCTTAAACACCAACGAGATATGTGCATGAAAAGTATTAACCGAACATATCGCCATTTAAAAGAAGCTAAATTATCTGTGAATCCGGTTGAGCTTGAGTGTCGATAAGAGATTCTGAAAACGCAAATTGTATATTATTCACTTTTTCAAAAGCAAATAGAAGTGAAAGATACAAAAGATGTATACCGCGAAGAGTTGGAAGAGAAGGCCGTATTGACAAAGTCATTGCTGATTTCGATTTTAAATAAAAGCAAGCAAATTAATATCGAAAAATCCGCTCCGCCAGCAAATCGCCCGCCTCAATTCCGCCTGCCGAGCGTCGCTCTTTGCTCTACGAATTTAAAAATTTTATAAGCCAAAAACGAAACTTTATACAATATTGAAAAATGCAATCATTCAATTTCGTGTTTAGCTAGAGACGCTTTAGGAACAGTTAGGGTCTTTCAAGTCACTGCGAAAATGATTCCAAAGCCCTTGCTGGCCTGAAGCGGGTGTACGATTGTCTTGTTTTTTTTGACAGCCTTAAAAAAAATGGGAAGAACAGTTAGATTATAATTCGCTTCCACATTGGAGCGAATGTGAGGCGGCCCTCATCAGGCGATACCAACATATGGTAGCGGAAGAGGCTTCCAAGTCCAAAACTGTTCAGCAGACCCAATCTAACCCTAAGACGAATGGAAATAAGATTTTTTCGTTTTTCGCTGCCAGAAACGACTCTGTTCAATGCGTGTATTGCAACTCAGCTGAACATCAGACTGAAAACTGCGTTTCCTTCGCAGCCTTACAGTTCAGCAAAGATTCGATTTCGCTAAAAGAGCACCCTTACGCATTAACTGCTTAAGAAAGAGTCACACGGTCAAAAAATGCAAATCAAACAGATTTTGAGTGTGCAATTCCTCACATCACACGTTGCTACACATATATTCCCCAAACACAAATCTCGCGGGGTGCCAACCCCTACTCAGCCCACGCTCATGCAGGAGACTCCATCCACTTCGCATGTTTTGCATGCGACTGCATCGGATTGAGTCATTCTTGCAACTGCTGTTGTGAGTGTTCAAACCAAAAGTGGCGAGTTTGTATTAGCTCGAGCGTTGCTTGACTCTGGTTCACAAATAAACTTTGTGGCCGATGAGCTCGCTCAGAAACTTAAAATCACAAGAGAGGACGTGTGAATTAGCTTGCGAGGTATTGGTGGAACTAATGCCCAAGACACAAAAAAAATACACACGATTGTGAAGTCGCGAGAAGGGCGACTTTTTGGGTAATGAGAAATATTTCTGGTTATTATCCGGATCAAGCGGTAAAAACCAGCGGGTTGAGGGTGCCTGAAAACATTCATTTGGCAGATCCATTCTTCTTCAAGCCCCAAAAAATAGATATTCTTATCGCCGCAAATACGCTCCTTGAACTTGTATCTATTGGCCAGATAAAGCAGGGGCCGGAACTCCCCCCCTTTACAAAAGACAGTTCTCGGCCGGATAGTGTCAGGGAGATGTGCCGCTAAAAATAAAGTAAAGATTGAAAAATAGTACATCTCAGCTGCCTTTTTGTCGCTAGAAAGGAAATTGTCAAAGGACCCTTCGCTGAAGAAGATGTATCTTATACTCCGAATACTCCGCACTATTTCATTCCGCACCAATGCGTTCTACGGCCACAAAATACTTCAACTAAGTTGAGAGTAAATTTCGATGCATCGTGCCGTACTTCCACGCAGGTAGCGTTGAATGACATCTTGATGTAACCTGAAAATCTTTAGGTTAAACACCGTTACATATGGAACTTCGCCAGCACCCTTTTTATCGATTCGGTGTTTAATGCGGCTAGGAGAGATGGCGCAAACATCTCATCTAAAGCCGCAAAGGTTATTCAGAATGAATTTTATGTTGACGATTTGTTGACTGGCGGCAGAGGCGTTGAGGACCTGCATCGAGACGAAGTTTTTCAAGTCTTACAAGATGCAGGTTTTGAATTGGCAAAGTGGTTTTCAAACTGCCCAGAGTTATCCGCATCTGATAGCGCGGTAATGCCACTTATAGCAGACTCAAAGATGTTGTTGCAGGAACTGTGGCTTCGAAAATTAGATTGGGACGAGTCGCTACCGATGCAGTTGTTTACATCAAAGCGACGCTTCTGCAGCTGCCGAAAATTAAGGTACCACGATTCGTCAACACAGATCTACAAGTCCCAATTCAAATAAATGTTTTAACTTCCATGCGAGCATATGAAGCATGCATCTACGTTCGTACTCAAACTGCTGAAGGTTTGAAAGTTTCTTTATTGACCGCCAAATAGAAAGTAACTCTCCTCAAGACGAAAACTTTGCCTCGCCTTGAGCTGTGTGCAGCTCACCTTTTAGCAGATCTCTATAATCGGTTCAAGCCATTGCTAAATTGTCCCATTGAGAATGTTTTCCTGTGATCCTCCGAGATCACTTTACACTGGATCAAAACCCATCCCTCGTCAGTTGTCGGTTTTTGTTTCGAACCGGGTTGCAGAAATTCAGGAGTGGTCGGAGAAAGCAATTTGGAGACACGTTCCCACGAAAGTCAACCCAGCAGACATAGTGTCCCGAGGATGTGACGAGAGGAGCTTACAACGTCCATTTGGTTCGGTGAGCCTTCGTTCTTGCTAGACTGAGAAAATATTTGCCTGTAAATAAACATTTCGAATTGCCGGCTGATGTAATGTCGATGGAGCTACGCAAATCGGCAGTAGCTCTCGTAGTCAGCCCAGAGCCAAATTATTTGCTTCAGAAAATTGAGTCCTCTTCATCGCACCTGAAGCTTCTGAGAGTGTTCGTGTGGGTTTTTCGTTTTATTCAAAGGTGCAGAAGGTGTCGAAGCCCTTTGAAAAAAGTATTTCGCCACGAGAACTGGATTTCGCTTTTGAGAAAATTGTCGAAGCTATCAAATTTCACGAATTCAGGGACGACATAAGTAAAATTCGGAAAAATAAACCGGTAGCAACGAATATTCAAAGTTTAACCCTTTTCTTCAGAAAATAAATTAGATTGGTGCTCCTCGACATTGCTACGAGTTGGGGGTCGGTTATTGAATGCTCATATCCCGTACAAATCCAAATTCCCGTTTTTGGTGTCTAAAAGCTCACAGTTCGTCAGATCCTATATGTCATACCTGCACGTTACGAATTGTCACGCTGGCCCACGATCTCTCGTAAGTCGTCTGCGCAAGAAAATATGGCTAGTTTATGCTCAAGAAGTCTGCCGACGAACAGTTCGTCGTTGTGGCGTTGATTTTCGTGGTCCCTTCAGCACAACGTATCATATCCGTGGTAAGCCACCGTACAAGTCGTACGTGGCCTTGTTCGTCTGTTTTGCGTCCAAAGCGGTCCACTTAGAATTAGTGTCTGACCTAACCACCGATCCGTTCTTGTTGGCATTTCAAAGATTCGTGAGTCGTCGCGGGATTCCGGAGAAGGTGTGGTGCATCAACGCCACCAACTTCGTCGGCGCAGATCGACTTATGGCGGAGTTCCGAGCCCGTCTGGAGGAGCAGGGGGCGGTATAGAAACATTCGCATTAAAAAAAGGATGCGAGTTTGCGTTCATACCGCCCAGAGCACCGGACTTTGGCGGACTATGGGAGGCAGGTGTGAAGACTGTAAAGCACCTGTTCCTTTGGACGGTAGGCCAAGACCTCTTGAAACTCTCCTCACTCTAAGCAGCGACCCAAACGATGACGAAGCCCTGACCCCCGGTCATCATCATCGGCGGCCCTCTTCTGCCCCACCATCAGCGGCGCTCCCGGACCAGATCAGCCTGACCTGCTTGCGACGGTGGCGAGGTGTCTTGTCTCTCAGGCACAAATTTTGGCAGCGATGGTCCCGGAAGTACATGTCCAGCCTCCAGCACCGGTCCAAGTGGCACCAGGGGGAGCCCAACATCGTCGTTGGAGCGCTCGTCGTTGTCGCCGTCGTTCCGCCCCAGCAGTGGAGGATAGGCCGATAGCAAGGTTGGTTAGGACACAGGAGGAGGAGTATCGGCGAGCAGTCCACCGACTGGCTCTGTTGCCCGTTCTGGGCTGAAGGACGTCGCCCCTTCACTTGTTGTAGGGCGAGAGCGGGAGCCAATAAAGCTTTCGTCCGTTCGCTCTTGCGAATTCGCCACGTCTCTCGCCACCTTAGCATAAGTTAGGTTCTAAAAGAAATAATTGGAACATTAAATATAGTGATCATTTGAACTCCATCGAAACCACTCCCTTTCGTCTTCGCATTTTCGCTAACTTTTACACAAGTTATTATCGCAAATAAGTTAGCCGAATCCCACTGCAGTCACACAAGTTTCGCGTTCGATAATACAAACTAGTATTACTCCATAGAATTGGTAAGCCGCTTAACTATTAATGTGCCTTTTAAACCACCTGCAACTACAATGTGCATCAAATTTAAGCCTGCATTAGCTCTATCCTGTTTCTTAAAAACTTCAATTTTAACCTTGATCTTATAATTTTATTTTTTTTTTATAAATGGGTCTATATTATGTTGTTTGTGTTTTTCTCGCTTTTATCCTTAAAGACCCGCGCATAAAAAGCTCGCTATGCATTAACGTTCAACAATATATATTCTTAATCAGCATTACTAGGAGAGTCAATTTAGCAATGTCCGTGTGTCCGTCCAGCAGCCAATTTCTACGCATGAAAATAAACTTTATGAAAATAAACTTTATGAAAATAACTTTATGAAAATAAACTTTATGAAAATAAACTTTATAAAAATAAGCTTTAGCAAATTAAAACAGTAATTGATCTCGCGTCCCTTCCTCTTGGCCAACGTCTTGGTACCATTCTCGTTTGATTAACATTGTATGGCAAGAATTCACTTATCTGAAAGGCAGCTTTCTCTTCAGAATACCAAACTTGGTTGGGTCGTTGCCAATTCGAACAAAAAATTGCCACATTACCATGCCCTTCCCAACAAAAAATTGCCACATTACCATGCCCTTCCCAATAAAAATCCTGAAAGTAAAGTCAGCCACTTAGCAAGATTTCAAAACAGCGTTTTACCGTTAAGCCACGTGTATTATACAAAGTTTTATTCATCAAACTAGAGGAATTTTTCCTATGATGTTAAGCAATTGTATTGCACTGAAACCAATAGTGAATTTTAGGTTAGTTTTTGTGTTAACCTAGCTTACCTGCTACGTGGCATAAAGGAAATGTATTCCTGCAGCGATCCTCAGAGGGATACGCGACCATTTAGCGTAGTCCGCTTGAAGATGCAAGCCTACAATTACCACAAATACAGTGTCCGGAGATATCGTGAGCATCAGCATACCCTGAACCTCGCTTTGGCTAGAACATAGCTAGAAAAGACAGAGAACCACGTCGAGTCCGACGAGCCTAGCACAGCGCATCGCCGAAGGTGCAAGAACTATGTTTCCAGAATACCTGAGAGTGACCCAAACACTACATAGTAAATAAATACTACCAGGCCAGAGTTAACATTTCTCACGGAATTTGCTCTTAAATTCATTCCAAATAACTTTCATATTTTTAAGAAGAGAATTCACTTTTCTTAGATAACGTCTGGAAGTGAAAAGTCCAATTAGGGAGACAACTCTACCATGGTAGGGATGTTTTAGCACATCATATGACAAACCTTTATTATACTGTTAGCCAAGACGAAAACCGTACTAAAATCAGTTATCCGAAGGCGTTATGAATGCATTAGAATAAGATAACTATAATGTAACAAACCGTTTAACTAGGGTACCATTTGAATACGCATAAGAGCTACTAACACCCGTGTAACCCTTACCTACCCTTAAGCACCCATATTAAGTTCCCCTACAAATAAATTTCACTCACAGTCAAGCCTCTCCCCTTTTATTACATGGCGATCCTGCCTAACCTGGTAAAAAAGCAAAGAGAAAAGCAATGCCACCAAACGGTTCGAAGCCACAATAGAAGAAAACAAGGTTAAGCATCCAGAAGTCTTTGCTGCAAGATGACAGCAGCATCTGACCAAAAAGGAGAGGTGGACAGCTCGCCCACAGTCGGCGAAAGGGAGCAGCACTAGTGGCAAAGACAAACACCACTCCACCTTCACCTTGGAGCAAAAGCCTCCTTACAGAAGGAAAGACGGAAGCAGAGGCAGCGAAGCAGTGGCAGTGAACAACAGCAGAGCAGCAGAGGCAGCATCAGCAGCAGCAGAGGACTGGTAGCAGCAGCATTTTATATCAAATAAATGAGTGCTTTAAAATGCACCTTAGTGGCAAAAATGGTTGATCGCCGCCATTACAAAGAAAACTAAATTTTAAAGTCAACACTTTTACATTTTAACTCTTAGAAAAATTATTGCAGAATGAAAAATTATATTGACTGAAAATGATTGAAGAATAAAAAAATAAAACAAAAATAATAAAAGAGAAAGCGTCGGTAAAGTACAGGGTTGCCCATATTCGACGGACCCATGTTTTTTTTTTTAAATCAAAGAAAAAAATAAAAATTTGGCGGTTGGCAATCTTAATCATTTAATTTGTTCCAAGTAGATTTGTTTACATCAATTTTTGAATATGATATCTTTCAAATGGCCGCCTCTGGCGTTGATGGCGTATTGTGCCCTTTTTGCAGCATTTTCCATCGTTTTCGCCAACATTTCGGCCGGAATAGCGGCTATTTCTTCACGAATGTTGTCCTTGAGCTCTTCTAGGGTCCTTGGCTTGTTAACGTAAACCTTTGACTTCAAATATCCCCACAAGAAGAAGACAGGCGGCGTCAAATCGGGCGAACGCGGTGGCTTTTTTTGCTTATTTACGGTCCCATTCAATGTGAAATGGGCTTCATCGGACATGATAATTTTGTTCCAAAATTGATCGTCATCTTCGGCCATTTCGATGACTCTCGCGTGGCGTGTATTGTTCCATGGTAAAAATCTGCTTGGACTGACGCTTCAAACGCGGTATGTCATTAAGCGATCTGGCATCTCTGTCAAAAGTTATGGCGTCGTCAGATGGGTCCGTCGAATATGGGCAACCCTGTAATTACAAGCGCCCAGATCATATTCAAGATACTTATGAGTCAGACGATTCGCACTTCTCCTTGATTCCATTTTGAACTGAGTCCTGTAGGTTTCGACCATTTTTAAGAGTATTTATTCCGTCCATTGCGGCCACTGTGAAAGGTCACCCAACTTAAGTCTCTCACCATAAGTCTCCACCAGTGTATATCATTCAACGACCCATTGCTTTTGCCCCTGCAGCAAATAATTGGCTTGGTTGCATGTCAGTCTATGTTCGGACATGCTTACAACCTTTTGAATATACCTGAAGTGCATATCAGCTGTTACTGCAATGAAGAGCTTGTACTTGCTACTCATTGGAACGTCTTTTTTACCCAACAGCGATTTCCATGTGCAATTTATGGCCTGGTTTGCGTCTCTGAGTTTCTCCTGTAAATGGTGGTTAAAGCGCCCATTGTGATTAATCCAGACTCTCAAATATTTATAGGACTTCACAATTTCAAGCACAGTGGGTCCTTATCTCTATTTTTCAAATTGTGCTAGCCTTCACCAGTGGTTCTTCTTGTCGGCATCAGTACTAACAGCTTTCGTAATGCACTCTTTGAGAAAACCTTCAATTTCGTCAGGTGTTTTTAACTCCGAAAAATCTATTGTTGCCAAGTTTCGGTCCAACTTTGCATTTTGTATTTGTATTTGTATTTATTATAAAATTTCATCCTAATGCTACAAGTTTGGAACTTATAAGTTAATGCGCTAGTCACTACGAGTTTGCAAATATTTAATTGTTACATTATACTTAAAACTAATTTTCATAAAAACTAACCTTCTATTTTTACTTTAATTTAATAATAATTATCTTGAATAATTTTATCTTGAATTGCGTGGCACTGCTAATATTTTTAAGATGGTTGGGGAGCTGATTCCATGATCGAATAGCATTAATTAAAAATTGTCTTTCGGATGTCAATGATCTAGGTCTTATGCAAGTAAGATTGTTTGCTCTTCTAGAGGATGTAAATTGAAGTTTTTCGAAAAGATACAATGGTTCTTTTTGGAAAATAGTTTTTTGCAGAAAAATTAAGTTCCGCATCTTTATCCATTCATTTAGCGAGATATCGAATATTTTCAGCGAAAATTCGGTTACGTGATCTGTATGTGGTTGGTTGAATATATACCTGGCTATGCAATTAAATAGAACTTTAATTTTGTTCTTACTGGTAGTGTCACAGTTTGAAAAGACTTCTACTCCATAAAATAGCGCTGGAACAATGCAGGTTTTAGCTATAAGTAAACGTATATGGGTGGGCAGGCAATTTTTAGTTACGGATAATGTCCTTATTATGCCATATGTTTTCCCTACAGACTTTTTAATATGATCATTCCAGGTCTTGAATGTAAAACCTAAGTTTACAGCTGTATCAACGTACTCAAGTGGCGTGCTATTCATACTCAGTGGCTGCAAATTGTTAAAAATTATCTTTCTTTTACTTATGACAAGACATTTTGATTTTGATGGGTTGATCCCAAGTCCATTGTTGCCGGCCCACTCATTTACACGTTCAAGTTCTCTGTTACAAACATCTATACATTCATTTATTCTGTTTAAAGGACGACTCACATACATTTGGACATCATCAGCATACAAGTGTACATTACATTCAGATAACGCATTGGGAAGGTCATTAACATATAAGGTAAACAATAAGGGACCAAGCACAGACCCTTGGGGTACACCACGATTAACATTTTCATATGAGGACGAAACGCTAGACAGTACAACAGATTGACGACGATTTTGTAGGTACGAAGACACAAGTTTGACAGAAGTTTTAGAAAACATAAACATATTACGTAGTTTTGCACAAAGGACATTATGGTTTACTGTATCGAAGGCCTTACTATAGTCCAGTAAAACTAAGAGTGTAACATTGTCGTCTGCAATTTTTATAATAGCTGAGGTACAGCTTCTGTTTTTCCTAAAACCAGACTGATTATTAGTAAGCATTGCATTGTCGGACATAAATTTATTAATTTGATCAGCCATGAGATTCTCAAATACCTTTGATAGGTATGGTAAAATGGAGATGGGTCTGTACTCATTATTTGATTTAGGAATCGGAATTATTTTTGCCGCTTTCCAACAGTCCGGATAAGTAGATTTTGTCAGTACAGTATTAAAGGTATAGGTTATGTATGGCAGGATTTTTGGCAGCAGAATTTTTAGGAATTTAGGGTTTATGTTGTCAGACCCAGTGGCGTCACTCTTAATTCTTAGTATACTTTGTAGGACATCACACTGATTAACACACAAAAACCTAAATCTAATATCACTGACAGTTTCAGATACAAATCGTGGGTTCAGATATTTATTTTCAGTGATTTCAGGTACTTTGCAGCTTAAGAACTTTTTATTAAGTTCATTTACATTAATGTCTTGTTCAAGTCTTGGTTTAAATTTGCATATTCCCAGGTTTTTAATTATTTTCCATGTCTGAGCAGTGGAAGATGCGTTGTTGAATTTATGGGAATAGAAATTTGCCTTGGCGGTGTCAGTAAGTTTGGTCACTTTTTTTCTCCATGACTTGAACACTGCGTAAGCTTGAGGTGTCCTGTACCTTCTCCACTTATTGTACGCCCCGTCACGCTGTAATATTGCGTCTTTGATGTTTCTTTCGAACCATGGTTTTTCAGAAAAACGAATAACTTTGCTACGAACAGGTACGACACAGTTATATAAATAACAAATATTGTTTTGTAAAAGGTTAACTTGTTCGTCTACTTCGGAAAGGGAATATATGTCATTCCAATTGCACAAATTAAAGGTGGAGTCCAAAAGGTCATAGTTGATATTTCTAAAGTCCCTAAAAACTATTGGATGGTCAAGGTATTGTAGGTCAAGTGCGTAAGTCAAGTATATGAGGTCATGTTTTGAGAACGATGGGACAATAAGTTGGTCATATGTAGCTACTTTGTCTGTATTAGACACAAAAAATAAGTCTAAAAGCGAGTTGCGGGTTTTGGTAAAATGCGTAGGGGACAAAAAGTTAACCAACTTCATCCCCAGCGATTTCATGTCCTCTGCAAGGTGGGAATCCCTTAAAATATCGCTATTAAAATCGCCTGTTATAATGACGTCTGAATAATTAATTGACACGTCAGGAATGATGTTTAAAAATTGTTCATAGTCAATCTGGCAGTTAGGTCGGTATACACACCCAATTAGTAGCTTATCAGCATATCTTTGGCATCTAATTTCTATAAATAAGTATTCAATTGCACTACTGGTTGAGTGTTTACATATAAACGTGGAACATAACTTTTTACTAACATATATTGCAACCCCACCCCCATGACTATCACGATCAGAGCGATGCAAATTATAACCATCACATTCAACTAAAACATCACATAAATTAGGAACAAACCAAGTTTCAGAAACACATATAACATCTACACTCGAATTGATAAAGAGGTATCTAAATTCTTCCATTTTTCGTGTGAGACTTTGAGCATTTATATGACACACATTAAGACCAGCTCTCTTCTCTCCGAGAACCCTTAACATCGCATGGCTATTTGATCGATTTAGATTTATGTTTATGTTATTGTTGTTGCTGTCACCCATTTTAAATTATTTAATTGTAATATTAGCTGCGCTCGCAGTATATAAATATTTATGACATAAAGACACACCACACCAAGAAACAAAATAAAATTAATGCGATTGATACTAATCCTAAATAAATATAATAAAACTACTGATAATTTCAGAACAATGGTATATAAATATAAGCGCCTCTTAGGTGCGAAATAAATTATCATTTAATGTCCCAGAACTAGCAGCTTCCAGCGCAGCTAATTCCTCGGGGGTGCAAATCTCCATTTGAGCCAGTTCGCCCAGGCTTTGCACGCAAATGGCCTCCCCTCCCTCTCTCTCCTTTACGAAGATATCTCCACGGCGAGAGAAAACAGCTGTTAGGCGCTTCAGCCTCTTGAGATGCATCGCCCGCTTGAAAATTTCATATTTTGTTTTGGTCAGCTGTTCGTTTATATATATAAACGCTGGCGAGTCTAGGCCGATGAGCTTTAAGCTCAATTGCGTTTTGTTTTCTTTTCGGTATGCCCCGATCGCACGCAGCAGTGTCGCCTTATCGTGCACGTGTTCCATTTTAATAATTATAATTGGATCCACTACTGTCGATTTTCGCGGTCGCGTTCGAAAAATCGTACGTACTTTAGGCGGCGGGGTCAGTTTGAGAGAGAAGCACAGTGCGTGAAAAAGTGCTTTCACATTTTCCCCCTGGACTTGTAGGACCCCATGCCAACGCAAGTCACAGGCGACTTCAGACGCCGCCTGTGCGTTGCAGGAGGCCACCCACTTTGCCTCCAACTCGTCAACGCGCTGATCCTGGCAGTTTTTAGACAGTTTCGCCTCCAGCTCCTGGACCCGCTGCCTCAGCATCCCCATCTCTCTCATCTCGCTCTCCAATTGAGTGACTCTCCGTGTGAGTTTGTTGCAGTCAGCTGCTATTAACTTAAATTTTTCTTCCAGAGTGCCGGTTATACGTGCCTCGCCATCACGGATCTCCCCTGCAAGACTTTCCTTTAGCTCGGAAAATCTGAGGTCGATCGTGTGAAGCAGTTGAGCATCGGAGTCACGGGCTCCCTTCAGATCGGAGTGTGTTTCCTTCCTAAGACGCTTTGCTGCTGAAGACATTATTGTGTTGGTGCCGAGAGGGTTGAGTGTTTTGATGTGTTGAGTGTTTTGATGTGCTGAGTGTTTTGTCTCTGTGCTCTTGTGTTTTGCTATGCACTGTTTCTTTATTGGATTGTTGTTGCACTTAATTGTGGATTTATTAAGAAGCGATTTACTGCTTAAAACCGATTTATTCCGGGCAACAAGAACTTTAACGTGTTGTACTCTTATTAATGATGCTGCCGTAAGCAGTTTTTAATTTTTTAAGCCGAGTTTAAGGTGTTTGTCGGTGTTTAAAGCGGAGCTTCACAAAAGTGCGTCTATTTCTCTCTCACGGTTTGTACATGCACTGTACATTTCAATATCCCTATTTTTTCAATTCAAGCTTGGTAGGAGCCCAAGCGGCTCTGTGGCTAAAGGTGATGTGTGGATAACAATATTGTCGCCTCTAGCGGGAGATGATCAGAAAATATTTGACCGCTCACTTTAAAGTCCTTGATGGTTTCTATCCATTTACCGCGTCCCAAAGACAGGTCGATGCCGTAACGTGATTCTCCTCTCATAAAAGTATAGTCGCCCAAAGGATGGCTTGGCGACAGTTTTTTGTAAAGGTTCTTACTTATCAAAAAGCTTTCTTTTCAACAACAAAAACAACAAACTCAAAATTAATAAAAATTAAATTATGAAAAGTGCTTTGACTTTTTTTATTACCAGAGGCAAATTTAAGCCCCTCGCACCATATAATGGCTACTCCACATAATATTGTTGTCTCGCTTGCACTTACTATGCTTACTCGCACTCGTTGTTATGATTGTAGAGGAACCAGATTTTTGACGACGAGTACCTTTAATTATTGTATTATGGTCCGGATCGCGGATCGGATTCCCGAGCTGATCTTCGGCCCTTCCGGAGCCAACCTACGGTCTATTGAGTCAACCGAAGGAAGGCGGAGCTCATCTCGGAACCTAGCAGACCCATAGTGGCCCCTACTCGTCTCGTAACTATAATCGTTTCGTAACCTCGCAGACCCATAGTGGCCTCTACTCGTCTCTCAACCTAGAAGACCCCTCGTGGCCTCTAAACCATCTCCAACCTAGGCTAAGGTGCAGTCACTGTAGCATACATAAAGGGGAGTAAACCTACGCATCTCGGAACCTACTTTCCGGCGCATATCAGAACCTACATTCTGTGGCCATATCGCTCCTCTCTTCCCCACAGGTTACACGACGACACAGAAAGACGTTCCTCGCCGCCCGCCCACAGCTCGAGATGCCGAGAGACCCTGGCACTGAACCCACCGCCACCGCAAGCTCCGTGTCCAGAAAGCGCACTCATCAAATCATCCAAAACCTCTGCAGTTTACCTAATGAATAAACCTTAACAAGATCGATTGTACTGATGCTCTTACGTGTTATACTCTGGGACCGGGTTGGACTGTCTTTCAGCAACTACAACTGACATAAATAAATGTTGGAACGAACTACTGGATCCCGCTGAACTACCTCAGCCACAGCAGACTCGTTACAAAGGGTAAAACGACACATCTTAATTTCGCAATAATACAACTGCTCTAAGCAAAAAAACGCTCTTTCCCACTTCTCGACCTGATTAATTATTGCTTCTTATCAATAAAGGTGCAAAGTAGCTTCCATGATAACAATTAAGACCAATCGAACTCGCAGTTCCATTTTTTCGATGTTCTGTCATCTAGTTTCCTCAGAGCCTAATGACTCCAGAATTTCGGAGTCGCTTCCAAGAAATCTAAGCGCACCCAACTGCGAATAACCGGCATCGGCTCAGTTGCCGGCCACTGCCAAAAAGTTTTCTGGATTTCTGAACTTTGAAACATAATTTTCGACGGCTTTGCCTCTTCTTTTGGCAGGGGTGCTGCTGCAATGTCAGATGCTGAAATCATGTCTGGCAAAGATGTCTTTCAATTTCAAGCCATCTCTGGAAATACCTGTTGTAAAAGCAATATTGACCCCCGTGTAAGTAAGCATTTGGGGACCACCGGTCAATAAAGACGAAGCTGTCGAAAAAGTCGTCAAACAAGCCTCTAGGAATGCCAAGGAGATTTCCTTTGATGCCAATAGGTGCCTCGCTGACATCTCGGAAAATTTAACCTATGAAAATCAAGAGTTTGATGATCCTTTTGAACATGTCAGTTGCTCATCGTCATCTTTGCATGTGACAAAAAATGAATCTTTTCCGGCTATGAACCCTTTTACTCCCAATTATATTAGTAAGAATGCTGCTGATAAAGAGCGTCTGACCCAGGTAAATAACCTCAAGAAAAGAAGAAATCTGAACGTAAGCGGTGGAAGTATGAATAAGACTTCGCTAATAAAGCCTGTTAGCTATCAAAAACGTCCTCAAGTAGTAGTAGGAAAGAACAATAGCTTTGCTATTCTGTCTGATGGTTACGATGATACAATGACTATTGATCCAATCACCATGTCTGAGCTTGGCTAGGGTTTATCCGAGCCTGTCCAACTTAACTTTCTTGCGGTATCACCAAGCAATGCTTCTTCTCAAGCTAAAACTATAAAAACTATAACTATAATCCCCTCCCCCTCCCTTTCGCCACAAAATGACTGGTACCAGATTCCGATGTCAAGAACTTGGGCATTCTAAAAATGTTTGCTCACTTTTGCCAAAGTGTGGCAGATGTGCTGGTGACCATGGGACGGGGGACAAGGATAAGTGTCTGACAACGAAAGAAGAGCAGTTTATGTGCGTTAACTGTGGCTCTAACCACAGTGCTTCTTCCCGCCGATGTCCTGCCTATTTAGAGGCGATAGAGAAACGTAGGCCCAATACCTCTCTGGATCGCAGCCCGATTCAAAAGCTTGTCCTTAAACCTGCTTTGCCCCCGGCTCATAATGCTTGGTTATCTCGCGACCTTATGTATCCTCAAGTCAGCCCTTGCCAGTCCGTGATTTGCCCCAAAATGTATTGCCCCCACTAAGCCCGCAAAACCTTGAAACTACTCAACTACCTGCCCAGGACAGGCTTCTGGAATTTATTGATAAGTTAAGAAAAGCAGCAAGTTAAGGAAGCTACGCTTTGATCAAATGATGTCGATGATGACGGTGAGTCTTAAGCACGCCACCCCACTGGGGTCGACGCATTGCGATGACTAATTATTGGCTAAATATCGTAATTTGGAACGCCAACGGCTTAGTTGGCAAATCTCTGAAAGTGGAGCATCTTCTCCAGGATCGCAACATTGACATTCTATTTATTTCGAAAATTTGTGTATTCCGCAAGCCACCCTGATGATCGGCATCGTTATCGTTAATTCCTTCCTCGACTATTATCTGAGCGCCACAATATCAGAGCCTCATTTGCAAACAGTTGCAATGTATGTATGGGTCACTGGGTTTGGCAGAATTTCGTTCGGTGCTGTCAACTGCCGTCCTGGCCACCATCATGTTTGGTCAGCTTATGAATATCTGCGCCGGTTTGGCTCTGTGGGTAATAGCTTCCTTATTGGAGGGGATTGGAATGCCAATCACAGTTTCTGGGGATGCAGGCGTTCGTGCACACGGGGAAAAACTCGGTTGTTTCTAAGTCAAGTATGCAGATTCTGGCCACTGGCGGACCTACGCATTTTCCATAGATGAATAACATCCTTCCGACGGCTATTGAGTTTGCGGTGTACAGAGGCATCCCGTGTAGCCACCTTGCTATCTCGGAGTGTTCCGGTCTTTCCTCTGATGATGTTCCCCTTTTGATATATTTCTGCGTTGCTGCCTAAAGCATATAGCTCCCATAGGGACAATCGGAAAATTAAATAAAAAAAATTTTAACTGCTGTTTTTCAATTTTTTTTTTAGTTCTTCGATATATAGTAATGGTTAATTATTTCAGAATTACCGTTTAAATTTCATCAAAATCGGACGACTATATCATATAACTCCCATGAAAACAATAAAAATATATACATTTTTTTTTAAATGTAACTTTTCTAATTTGTAATTTTTTAAAAAAAATTTTTTATCTTATTAATAATTGACCGTTCAGGACTACGCTTTTAATTTTATTAAAACAGTAACACGATATCATATAGCTGCCATAGAAACTATCGAATTATTAAGCTGCAAATCATCATAGCTTCAATGTTTTTGAACATATACGCAAGTAAATCACAATTTTAATGTTTTCAAGAATATTTCGTTTTTGCAATAGCTGCAATGGTATGTAAACTTCGGCTTGCCGAAGTTTGCTTCCTTTCTTGTTTACTTTGTGAAGGGGCCTTACGTATCAAAAATTTTTGTTTGAAATAAAGTCAAAGACTTCCAATATTACTTGTATTACCAAGATTTTAACAATTATAAACTTTTACCTTTACTTTAGTATTATTTTTATTTTAACAACCTAACGTTTGGAAAAACTTTAGAAAAAAGCAAATTCGGCAATTCGATAAAATATTTTTTAAAATAAGAACATTCAGGTTTTTATGCTTAAAGGTGTCTGCATAAAACTTTCCCAAAATTTGTCTTTCTATTGCAATAAGTATATAAGTCGAAACGTTAATGTGGTGTTTTTGTTTGATTTACTTCTTAACCAGTTGTGCTCTATTATTGCTTCATAATTTGTTTAAATACTTTTTGGGTTTGGGGTAAGAATGTGTAAGCAAAAAGAGTTTTTAACCGAGATACACTCGCTTGGGCAAAGATACTAAAACTACTTGTTAGCATTTAAGCCCTAACACAAATATAATTGTATTACAAACCAAGAATTCCGGGTTGGGGTTTCCATAATAAAATGAATCTAAATTTCAATATCAAACAAAGCAGACGTTTATTTAAAACAAAAAATTACATTAATTGGAAACCAAATACATCCCTAAGGGGAACCGATTTTTAACTGGCGCAGCCGGTCACCTCAGCTGGAAGAAGAAGTAAACACGGATTACTGATTACCCAGAAGTGCTAGAAGTGTTCCCGATCCTCTACCATCGACATGGCAAGGTGGAAGGCTACTGTTTCAGAACTTAAAAAAGTCCTGCTGTTTTTCAATTTTTTTTTTAGTTCTTCGATATATAGTAATGGTTAATTATTTCAGAATTACCGTTTAAATTTAAATATATACATTTTTTTTAAATGTAACTTTTCTAATTTGTAATTTTTAAAAAAATCTTTTTATCTTATTAATAATTGACCGTTCAGGACTACGCTTTTAATTTTATTAAAACAGTAACACGATATCATGTAGCTGCCATAGAAACTATCGAATTATTAAGCTGCAAATCATCATAGCTTCAATGTTTTTGAACATATACGCAAGTAAATCACAATTTTAATGTTTTCAAGAATATTTCGTTTTTGCAATAGCTGCAATGGTATGTAAACTTCGGCTTGCCGAAGTTTGCTTCCTTTCTTGTTTACTTTGTGAAGGGGCCTTACGTATCAAAAATTTTTTTTTGAAATAAAGTCAAAGACTTCCAATATTACTTGTATTACCAAGATTTTAACAATTATAAACTTTTACCTTTACTTTAGTATTATTTTTATTTTAACAACCTAACGTTTGGAAAAACTTTAGAAAAAAGCAAATTCGGCAATTCGATAAAATATTTTTTAAAATAAGAATATTCAGATTTTTATGCTTAAAGGTGTCTGCATAAAACTTTCCCAAAATTTGTCTTTCTATTGCAATAAGTATATAAGTCGAAACGTTAATGTGGTGTTTTTGTTTGATTTACTTCTTAACCAGTTGTGCTCTATTATTGCTTCATAATTTGTTTAAATACTTTTTGGGTTTGGGGTAAGAATGTGTAAGCAAAAAGAGTTTTTAACCGAGATACACTCGCTTGGGCAAAGATACTAAAACTACTTGTTAGCATTTAAGCCCTAACACAAATATAATTGTATTACAAACCAAGAATTCCGGGTTGGGGTTTCCATAATAAAATGAATCTAAATTTCAATATCAAACAAAGCAGACGTTTATTTAAAACAAAAAATTACATTAATTGGAAACCAAATACATCCCTAAGGGGAACCGATTTTTAACTGGCGCAGCCGGTCACCTCAGCTGGAAGAAGAAGTAAACACGGATTACTGATTACCCAGAAGTGCCAGAAGTGTTCCAGATCCTCTACCATCGACATGGCAAGGTGGAAGGCTGCTGTTTCAGAACTTAAAAAAGTTCTTCGTTTGGCCAAGTCTGAATTATTTATGGACAAGCTCAGTGCCATTGACCCGAACCAGAATCACGGGTTTGCGCTGTGGAAACGCACACGCAACCTAAAAAGACAGCCGCTTCAGAGATTCTTACTCAAACGTAACTATGGCACTTAACCCCACAGCCATTCCGAGATTGCTGAAGTATTTGCAGTTGATTTGGAAAATCGCTTCACTCTATTTGACTTTGCAACAAGCCAAGAAGTCCAAGCAACTAACTCTAGATTAGGACTCTCTTTTGACCCTTCTGTTGATGTGCGTCCAGTGGACGAGGTTGAGGCTCGTGATCGTATTAGGCGACTACGTTCCACTAAGGCTTCTGGCACGGACGCGATTGACGGAAAGGTAGCAAAAGCTCTGCCTAGCTCGGTCATTACGATGCTCTGCCAACTCTTAAATGCCTCCCTAAGCTTTGCTCATTTTCCAGCCCCTTGGAAACGTGTCACAATGGTACCAAAAAAAGGAAAAGACTCGTGCTCCTCAGATTCGTACCGGCCGGTTGGTCTCCTATTCACTTTTTCCAAGATTTTTGAACGGATCATGCTCGCTTGGCTCTTAGCAATAGCTGCGTTTGATGAAGCCCTTTCAGATCACCAGTTTGGCTTTCGTAGTCGCCATTGTGTGTTTAGCAAGTACACTGAGTAGTAAATCATGTACTGGGTGCTTTGGAAGATCGCAAATACTACACAGCTGTCTTTCTGGATGTTCGACAGGCCTTTGACAGGGTTTGACACGAAAATATCCATTACAAACTAATGCCACGTTGCCTGAGGGATTATGGAAGCTAATCGTGTCATTCTTGGATAAAAGGGAATCGACATCCGTGGACATCGTTCTGGACCACGCACAATTCGAGCTGGGGTCTCGCAAGGAAGCGTCCTTGGGCCATTCCTGTATACAGTTTATACGTCGGATCTTTCAAACCCAATTGCACTCGGTACACTCCTGGCCACCTATGCTGATGACACTGCATTTCTTGCAGTTGGTAGTACCCCAACGTCTGCCTCCCGGAGTGTCCAGACTGTCTTAAATGAATTCGAGTGATGGGCTTCTCGGTGGAACATTGCACTGAACGTCGACAAAACGCAGAACGCAACGTTTGATCTCCGCCCTGGCCGTTCGCGTAGCCTCTACCTTGATATAGACTTAAGAATAAAGGTGAGCTGCCTTTGTGTAACATTGGACCGTCGCCTTTGTTGAAAAGGAAAAATTGACCGCGTTTTTGGTTCAGCTTAATCAAAAATGGACAGAATGGACTGGCTTTTTCGACCAGGTAGCGGTCTAACCCTTCAGGCTAAGTTCATCTCTTAAAAGGGTACAAACGTGCATATCAAAGGCGCTTAGGAGGATACTGGGTGTGAAATGGCACCATTATGTCGAAAATCATGTGTTGTTTCAAGACACGGGAGTGCCGACTGTAACGGAGACAATTTGTAGCTTATCAATTCGATACAGAGATCGCTTGCTGGATCACACGAATCGCCTGGCAGACGGCACACAGCGGACCTGTGGATTATTGGTCGTGATAGAGACGGGCGCCAATTATAACAACACAAGAATATTGACAAGCTTTTACCTGCCCTGCACTTAATACCCGAATTTTTGGGATCTTTGAACACTCCTTCGCATACACGAAAACAAGGACCATCCTTGTGTGGCGTGTAAAATAAAATAATTGCCAAAAAATATATATGTAAAATTTACTCTTCAGCCGTGAATTACAACCACAAAAAGTTCACCCCTGGTGCTCTTTGCATGTGAGTTCGCAAAACCACGTATAAACCGCTAAGAGTGTATGAATGCTAATGCTAAAAAAATCGACTATTTGGTAAATATAGGTATCCCTCATATCCTGTATTCGGGCGAATCGAGAAGCGATTTTTCCGTCGGATCCGTTCATTGTTTTTGAACACTTCCTGGTAAACCACAGCGTCTATCCTAGAGTCTTCATAAAATTGTTGGTATTTAATTCGGTCAATAGTCTGCCTAATACCTTTCTGAGTGGTCTGAATGTTGACTTTGCTAGGGACTTCGGCCAGTCTAAGCTTTCAATCTCTTTACAGATGGCTTCTTGCCATCATCGTGAGCAAATATGTTTCGCCATGCGCCGCCTGAACTCCTAGAACGCCTGCCCGCCTGCCCACCTGCCCTGCAAGTTTAATTGATATTGGAAATAACGCCACTTCAAGTTCTGAATGCTTAAATCAGATTGTAGGACTGGGCCAGCATGAAGAACATCATTCACGCTTGTCCCATTTTCTGAAGGTCTAGAAGCGTTAAATACTGTGCTGGGCCCTTCGGCATCTTGCGACAGCGTTGAATGAATCTCAGCACGGTACCACCACTAACCATACAACATATAGACTGTTCATTTCATACAACACATTTGGACACAAAAAAACGGATCGCGGGAGGTCCCCCGTGCTCACAGCAGCAGGCCCATTCACTTCGTGTGCGTTCGGGTTTTTTGCTCTCTCATTCTTATTCTCATTTTTATGCTCGCGCACTTATTGCACGAGTTCAGTCGTTTAGTCGCAGAGAGGCGCTTTTTGAAGAAGGCTGCCCTGCGCTTGAATTCGTCTTTGTATGTATGCGTGATCATGCACTCTCATACACGGGAGCATGTGTGCGTTTATTTCATTTCGGCGCATCATGAATATTTTGTCTTTTGCCACTTTTCAAACTTGGTACCCTAAGAATATGGGCGTATTTACTATTGGGTTATAATATAAATATGAATAATATATGTTATAATTTTATTTTTAATATTTCAGCATACATTTTATTTTTGTTTACAAATTCAAATCAGTGGTAGCAGTAAAATGTTTTACATATATGTATGTATTTGAATTTATAGAAATCAGTCCACTGAGATGGGAACAGGGCATATCGCAGTCGTGTCACTTGAAACACCGACTGCTTTCAGTGGTTGAGAAAACTTCAAACTAAATCAGTTCTTGTCGATGTTTTGCGAGCGGTTGGTGCCAGCATACCCTACCGACGATTGCTTTTAAGGGGAGCGGGCTTTTAGGACACTTGTTTTAAATGTTATGTTTATATAAAAATTCAAATTTTTTTAATGATAATAATTTGTTTTAATGATAATAATTTTAGATTTTAATTGTACCAATATCTTGGATTATAACGAATTGTTTAAAGACAATTAATATATATATTTGTTCCATTTACCTTTACAAAAATGTAAAAAGTATTTTATTAATTATTACTTATTAAAGACAATTAAAATAACACTGCGATCATTAAAAAATAAATCAACCAAAAATCACTAAACATAACATTTAAAACAAGTGTCATGAATCAAGTCAACTTCGGTCGCGTGTAGACGTGTTTTCTTAACGCTCCGGAAAAACAATAAGCCACTAAGTCGAAAACGTTCGAAAAAATTTATAAACGCGAGGTTTTGCGATTCGCGATGCTAATTCGCATATCGTAAACTAAAGTTTTAGTTAATTAATTAATAAATATTACGCTCTATCAATAAATGAGTAAGAACGTGGATCAGCGCACTCAACGCCAAAAACAACAAGACGAAGCCCGTAAAAAAATTCAGAGAGAGCAAGACAAACGTCGTCTCTCTTTGGCCAGAAACAATGCTTATTTCTCGTTCACGAGTAATACTCTAGAACCGAAAGTTTACTGACCGCCGAAAACCAGAGAGCTAGTTCTTGCTCTCCCGCCCTGCTTTTCACCGCACAAACACCATGGAGTGAGCAATGCAAAACTCCAACCGAGCTTCTGCCACCTAGTGCAACAAAAACAGCAACTACTACGTCAACTACAACGGTCTCTGTCGCCAACAATACAATAACGACTCCACTCTCTTCTTCTGCAGCGGATAAAGCAACAACACAACCAAGTGCAAAAATCGGGTCAAACGGCAAAAACAAAGCTACGGTAGAAAAAATTACAATTCCGCAAAGCGGGTTCGGCCATGCAGACAGGCATGGATCGCTATATTAATATTTCCAAGCGCAAGCTAACCCCCCCAAAAAAATCTGACGGCAATATGCCCAAAATAAACCGTACCAACAAAGGCCCTGAAAATCTCGGGCCATTAAATGAAAATAGATTTTCCATTCTGGCGGAGCCTGAAACAGAGTACGAAGAATTAGCCCCAAAGAAACTTAAGCCCCCACCTATCTATATTCGGGAGAAGATCTCCAACGTCCTAGTCAATAAAATAGTTGAGCTTGTCGGGAAGGATAACTTTCATGTTATTCCGCTTATGAAAGGGAATATAAGCGAAACCAAACTTCAAACCAAAACCAAAACCAAAGATGATTTCCGAGCAGTGTCGAAGTACCTAAACAATGCCAAAAAGAATTACTACACGTACCAGCTAAAAAGTTAGCAAGGGCTTACAAGTTGTCCTCAAGGGAATAGAACCCGATGTGACCCCCTCTGAAATTATAGAGGCTTTAAAAGAAAACGGTTTTTGCGCCAAAAATGTTATAAACATTATTATTTTCAAGGTCGAGCTGGAGCCAGACAGCAGAACTTTGAACAAAAACGCAGTGCACCCGATCTACAAGTTGCAGTACCTTCTGCACCGTAGGATCACAGTAGAAGAGCCGCACAAACGGAACGGGCCAGTGCAATGTACAAACTGCCAGGAATACGGACACACCAGGGCTTACTGCACCCTCAGGTCAGTTTGTGTAGCTTGTGGAAACTGCCACGGCTCCGAACCCTGCCCTGCCAACAAGGGAGACTCTCTCACTAAAAAGTGTGTAAACTGCCAAGGAAACCACACAGCAAACTACAGAAGGCTGTCCAGTCTACAAGGAGATGAAAAGTCGGATGCAAAGAGCGACAACGGCACGCCAGATCATTTACATGAAATCACAAACGACACCCGAAGTTTTCTTTGCAAAAGCAGCCAGGTCATCATTTGGCCCTTCAATTACCACCAACAGCATTTCCTACGCCAGTGCTCTAAGATCAGGCACAGCTCACATAGAGCCGAAAACTGATAACATACAGCAGGCCATGGGACAGCCACAAAGTGACATGGAAACTATGATGATAACTTTGCAACAAAATATGATGGAATTTATGTCCTTCATGAAAACCACCATGCAAACTCTAATGCAAAACCAAAATATCTTGTTACAAATGCTTGCAGCTCAGCAGTCCAAATAAATTATGCCTAGCCTCCGAATAACTCTGTGGAACGCCAACGGTGTTTCACGGCATATACTTGAAATAACTCAATTTCTGAACGAAAATCACATCGACGTTATGTTGCTGGCAGAAACGCATCTCACCAGCAAATATAACTTTCAAATACGAGGATACACGTTCTACGGCACCGATCATCCAGATGGTAAAGCACATGGCGGAGCCGGCATCTTTGTAAGAGACCGTATCAAACACCACTTTCACCAACGGTTTGCAAAAAATTATCTGCAAGCTACATCGATAAAATTACAGTTGGGCACCAGCAACCTTGCCATTGCCGCTGTCTACTGCCCACCCCGCTTTACAGTCCCAGAAGACCAATTCATGGATTTCTACAATTCACTTGGAGAGCGATTCATAGCAGCAGGTGATTACAACGCCAAGCACACACACTGGGGATCCCGCCTTGTTACCCCCAAAGGAAGGCAACTATATAATGCACTCATTAAAACATGCAACAAACTGGACTACGTTTCACCAGGCAGTCCTACATACTGGCCAACAGATCCGAGAAAACTACCTGATTTAATTGATTTTGCTGTGACAAAAAATATTTCTCGCAATCTAATATCTGCAAAATCGCTTTTGGATCTATCATCGGACCACTCACCAGTGCTAATAACTCTTCTTCAAAGCCCGGAATTAATCGAGCACCCTTGCAGGCTGACGTCGCATCGAACCAACTGGCTGAAGTTCAAAAAGTACGTAAGTAAGGGATGGGCACACACACCAACACAAAACTAACCTTAAAATCGAACAGCTTGTTTTGAGGCGTGCTTGGCAAACCAGCAGATCGCCATCCTCAAAACATAGTCTTAAGGAAGCTGGTCGCAGACTTACCAGGGCTCTAAGGCACGAAGAAGAAAAAGCACAACGCCAGTACATTGAGAAACTTTCACCCACCAGCACCAAGCATCCCCTGTGGAGGGCCCACCAAAATCTAAGTGCGCCGGCAGAAACATTAATTTCCGTAAGAGACTCTTCAGGCAGCTGGGCCAGAAGCGACAAAGACAGAGCCTGTACATTTGCTTTACACCTTCGAAATGTTTTTCAGCCAAACCCTGCAAATAATTCATTCACACTACCGTCGCCGTCAATTCGAGGTGGAACTGAGACGGCGCCAATTCTGTTCCAAACAAACGAAGTTGCAAAAGTCATCAGCGAGCAATTAAAAACAAAAAAGGCCCCAGGCGGTGATCTAATAACTCCTTAGATGCTAATTGAACTCCCAAACTGTGCTGTTGAGGTAATTTGTAAACTATTTAACGGTATTACACTACTTGGCTACTTCCCAAAAAAATGGAAAAAGTCGGTAATCATAATGATCCCAAAGCCAGGAAGAGATCACACAATACCAGCCTCATATAGACCGATAAGTTTACTCTCGTATCCCATATTCGAAAGAGCACAACATTGTTCCGGCGCATCAATTTGGCTTTCGAGAAAGCCATGGAACAATAGAGCAAGTTAACAGATTAACAACAGAAATACGAACTGCATTCGAGTCTCGGGAATACTGCAGTGCGGTATTCCTTGACGTTGCGCAGGCTTTCGTCCGAGTCTGGCTCGATGGCCTTATGCATAAAATCAGAGCGTTACTACCGGAAAACACTCACAGGATACTTGAATCGTACCTTTACAACAGAGCCTTCGCCGTGAGATGCAACACTACAATATCCGACGATTACACGATAGAGGCTGGAGTTCCTCAAGGTAGCGCCCTTGGTCCAACTCTATTTCTACTTTACACCGCAGATATTCCCACGAACGAGCGGCTAACTACTTCTACATTCGCAGACGACAATGCGATCTTAAGGCGGTCCAAATGCCCAATTCAGGCAACAGCACAACTAGCTGATCATCTCGTGGTAGTGGAGAGGTGGTTATCAGACTGGCGTATAAAAATAAATGCGCAAAAGTGTAAACACATAACGTTTACTCTTAACAGACAAACGTGTACCCCGCTAACTCTGAATAACACGCCACTTCCACAAGCTGACGATGTAACGTACCTTGGCGTCCACCTTGACAGAAGACTTACATGGCGGAGACATATCGAAGCTAAGAAAATTAATCTAAAACTAAAATCCAATAACCTCCATTGGCTCATAAACGCTCGCTCCCCCCTCTGCTTGGACTTCAAGGGTCTGCTCTACAATTCAACGCTTAAGCCAGTCTGGACTTACGGCTCCCAATTGTGGGGAAACGCGAGCAGCAGTAACATCGACATTATCCAGCGAGCCCAATCAAAAATCCTGAGAACTATCACTGAGGCACCTTGGTATGTTCGGAACGACAACATCCACAAAGATCTTGGCATTCTACCCGTAAAAGATGAAATTTCAAAACAAAAGGCGTCCTACCACACCAAGCTAACTTCTCATCCAAACCAGCTCGCCAGGGGCCTAGCCAGGGTTTCCAACCGGACCCGATTGCAACGAAATGACCTTCCAGCTCAGCAATAGTTATTAGAGCCCTTACATCCCGCGTCAGTCAACTTGACTGTCAGATATAGCTTTTTAATTTAAGATTTTATTTACTTATTGTTAGTCTCAATTCAGAGAAGATTCAATAAATAAAATGCATATGTAGAAAAAAAAAAAAAAAAAGTGTCCTAAAAGTCCGCTCCCCTTAAAAGCAATCGTCGGTAGGGTATGCAGGCACCAACCGCTCGCAAAACATCGACAAGAACTGATTTAGTTTGAAGTTTTCTTAACCACTGAAGAGCAGTCGGTGTTTCAAGTGTCACGACTGCGATATGCCCTGTTCCAATCTCAGTGGACTGATTTCTATAAATTCTGCGCTTGAATTCGTCTTTGTATGTATGCGTGATCATGCACTCTCATACACGGGAGCATGTGTGCGTTTATTTCATTTCGGCGCATCATGAATATTTTGTCTTTTGCCACTTTTCAAACTTGGTACCCTAAGAATATGGGCGTATTTACTATTGGGTTATAATATAAATATGAATAATATATGTTATAATTTTATTTTTAATATTTCAGCATACATTTTATTTTTGTTTACAAATTCAAATCAGTGGTAGCAGTAAAATGTTTTACATATATGTATGTATTTGAATTTATAGAAATCAGTCCACTGAGATGGGAACAGGGCATATCGCAGTCGTGTCACTTGAAACACCGACTGCTTTCAGTGGTTGAGAAAACTTCAAACTAAATCAGTTCTTGTCGATGTTTTGCGAGCGGTTGGTGCCAGCATACCCTACCGACGATTGCTTTTAAGGGGAGCGGGCTTTTAGGACACTTGTTTTAAATGTTATGTTTATATAAAAATTCAAATTTTTTTAATGATAATAATTTGTTTTAATGATAATAATTTTAGATTTTAATTGTACCAATATCTTGGATTATAACGAATTGTTTAAAGACAATTAATATATATATTTGTTCCATTTACCTTTACAAAAATGTAAAAAGTATTTTATTAATTATTACTTATTAAAGACAATTAAAATAACACTGCGATCATTAAAAAATAAATCAACCAAAAATCACTAAACATAACATTTAAAACAAGTGTCATGAATCAAGTCAACTTCGGTCGCGTGTAGACGTGTTTTCTTAACGCTCCGGAAAAACAATAAGCCACTAAGTCGAAAACGTTCGAAAAAATTTATAAACGCGAGGTTTTGCGATTCGCGATGCTAATTCGCATATCGTAAACTAAAGTTTTAGTTAATTAATTAATAAATATTACGCTCTATCAATAAATGAGTAAGAACGTGGATCAGCGCACTCAACGCCAAAAACAACAAGACGAAGCCCGTAAAAAAATTCAGAGAGAGCAAGACAAACGTCGTCTCTCTTTGGCCAGAAACAATGCTTATTTCTCGTTCACGAGTAATACTCTAGAACCGAAAGTTTACTGACCGCCGAAAACCAGAGAGCTAGTTCTTGCTCTCCCGCCCTGCTTTTCACCGCACAAACACCATGGAGTGAGCAATGCAAAACTCCAACCGAGCTTCTGCCACCTAGTGCAACAAAAACAGCAACTACTACGTCAACTACAACGGTCTCTGTCGCCAACAATACAATAACGACTCCACTCTCTTCTTCTGCAGCGGATAAAGCAACAACACAACCAAGTGCAAAAATCGGGTCAAACGGCAAAAACAAAGCTACGGTAGAAAAAATTACAATTCCGCAAAGCGGGTTCGGCCATGCAGACAGGCATGGAGCGCTATATTAATATTTCCAAGCGCAAGCTAACCCCCCCCAAAAAATCTGACGGCAATATGCCCAAAATAAACCGTACCAACAAAGGCCCTGAAAATCTCGGGCCATTAAATGAAAATAGATTTTCCATTCTGGCGGAGCCTGAAACAGAGTACGAAGAATTAGCCCCAAAGAAACTTAAGCCCCCACCTATCTATATTCGGGAGAAGATCTCCAACGTCCTAGTCAATAAAATAGTTGAGCTTGTCGGGAAGGATAACTTTCATGTTATTCCGCTTATGAAAGGGAATATAAGCGAAACCAAACTTCAAACCAAAACCAAAACCAAAGATGATTTCCGAGCAGTGTCGAAGTACCTAAACAATGCCAAAAAGAATTACTACACGTACCAGCTAAAAAGTTGCAAGGGCTTACAAGTTGTCCTCAAGGGAATAGAACCCGATGTGACCCCCTCTGAAATTATAGAGGCTTTAAAATAAAACGGTTTTTGCGCCAAAAATGTTATAAACATTATTATTTTCAAGGTCGAGCTGGAGCCAGACAGCAGAACTTTGAACAAAAACGCAGTGCACCCGATCTACAAGTTGCAGTACCTTCTGCACCGTAGGATCACAGTAGAAGAGCCGCACAAACGGAACGGGCCAGTGCAATGTACAAACTGCCAGGAATACGGACACACCAGGGCTTACTGCACCCTCAGGTCAGTTTGTGTAGCTTGTGGAAACTGCCACGGCTCCGAACCCTGCCCTGCCAACAAGGGAGACTCTCTCACTAAAAAGTGTGTAAACTGCCAAGGAAACCACACAGCAAACTACAGAGGCTGTCCAGTCTACAAGGAGATAAAAAGTCGGATGCAAAGAGCGACAACGGCACGCCAGATCATTTACATGAAATCACAAACGACACCCGAAGTTTTCTTTGCAAAAGCAGCCAGGTCATCATTTGGCCCTTCAATTACCACCAACAGCATTTCCTACGCCAGTGCTCTAAGATCAGGCACAGCTCACATAGAGCCGAAAACTGATAACATACAGCAGGCCATGGGACAGCCACAAAGTGACATGGAAACTATGATGATAACTTTGCAACAAAATATGATGGAATTTATGTCCTTCATGAAAACCACCATGCAAACTCTAATGCAAAACCAAAATATCTTGTTACAAATGCTTGCAGCTCAGCAGTCCAAATAAATTATGCCTAGCCTCCGAATAACTCTGTGGAACGCCAACGGTGTTTCACGGCATATACTTGAAATAACTCAATTTCTGAACGAAAATCACATCGACGTTATGTTGCTGGCAGAAACGCATCTCACCAGCAAATATAACTTTCAAATACGAGGATACACGTTCTACGGCACCGATCATCCAGATGGTAAAGCACATGGCGGAGCCGGCATCTTTGTAAGAGACCGTATCAAACACCACCTTCACCAACGGTTTGCAAAAAATTATCTGCAAGCTACATCGATAAAATTACAGTTGGGCACCAGCAACCTTGCCATTGCCGCTGTCTACTGCCCACCCCGCTTTACAGTCCCAGAAGACCAATTCATGGATTTCTACAATTCACTTGGAGAGCGATTCATAGCAGCAGGTGATTACAACGCCAAGCACACACACTGGGGATCCCGCCTTGTTACCCCCAAAGGAAGGCAACTATATAATGCACTCATTAAAACATGCAACAAACTGGACTACGTTTCACCAGGCAGTCCTACATACTGGCCAACAGATCCGAGAAAACTACCTGATTTAATTGATTTTGCTGTGACAAAAAATATTTCTCGCAATCTAATATCTGCAAAATCGCTTTTGGATCTATCATCGGACCACTCACCAGTGCTAATAACTCTTCTTCAAAGCCCGGAATTAATCGAGCACCCTTGCAGGCTGACGTCGCATCGAACCAACTGGCTGAAGTTCAAAAAGTACGTAAGTAAGGGATGGGCACACACACCAACACAAAACTAACCTTAAAATCGAACAGCTTGTTTTGAGGCGTGCTTGGCAAACCAGCAGATCGCCATCCTCAAAACATAGTCTTAAGGAAGCTGGTCGCAGACTTACCAGGGCTCTAAGGCACGAAGAAGAAAAAGCACAACGCCAGTACATTGAGAAACTTTCACCCACCAGCACCAAGCATCCCCTGTGGAGGGCCCACCAAAATCTAAGTGCGCCGGCAGAAACATTAATTTCCGTAAGAGACTCTTCAGGCAGCTGGGCCAGAAGCGACAAAGACAGAGCCTGTACATTTGCTTTACACCTTCGAAATGTTTTTCAGCCAAACCCTGCAAATAATTCATTCACACTACCGTCGCCGTCAATTCGAGGTGGAACTGAGACGGCGCCAATTCTGTTCCAAACAAACGAAGTTGCAAAAGTCATCAGCGAGCAATTAAAAACAAAAAAGGCCCCAGGCGGTGATCTAATAACTCCTTAGATGCTAATTGAACTCCCAAACTGTGCTGTTGAGGTAATTTGTAAACTATTTAACGGTATTACACTACTTGGCTACTTCCCAAAAAAATGGAAAAAGTCGGTAATCATAATGATCCCAAAGCCAGGAAGAGATCACACAATACCAGCCTCATATAGACCGATAAGTTTACTCTCGTATCCCATATTCGAAAGAGCACAACATTGTTCCGGCGCATCAATTTGGCTTTCGAGAAAGCCATGGAACAATAGAGCAAGTTAACAGATTAACAACAGAAATACGAACTGCATTCGAGTCTCGGGAATACTGCAGTGCGGTATTCCTTGACGTTGCGCAGGCTTTCGTCCGAGTCTGGCTCGATGGCCTTATGCATAAAATCAGAGCGTTACTACCGGAAAACACTCACAGGATACTTGAATCGTACCTTTACAACAGAGCCTTCGCCGTGAGATGCAACACTACAATATCCGACGATTACACGATAGAGGCTGGAGTTCCTCAAGGTAGCGCCCTTGGTCCAACTCTATTTCTACTTTACACCGCAGATATTCCCACGAACGAGCGGCTAACTACTTCTACATTCGCAGACGACAATGCGATCTTAAGGCGGTCCAAATGCCCAATTCAGGCAACAGCACAACTAGCTGATCATCTCGTGGTAGTGGAGAGGTGGTTATCAGACTGGCGTATAAAAATAAATGCGCAAAAGTGTAAACACATAACGTTTACTCTTAACAGACAAACGTGTACCCCGCTAACTCTGAATAACACGCCACTTCCACAAGCTGACGATGTAACGTACCTTGGCGTCCACCTTGACAGAAGACTTACATGGCGGAGACATATCGAAGCTAAGAAAATTAATCTAAAACTAAAATCCAATAACCTCCATTGGCTCATAAACGCTCGCTCCCCCCTCTGCTTGGACTTCAAGGGTCTGCTCTACAATTCAACGCTTAAGCCAGTCTGGACTTACGGCTCCCAATTGTGGGGAAACGCGAGCAGCAGTAACATCGACATTATCCAGCGAGCCCAATCAAAAATCCTGAGAACTATCACTGAGGCACCTTGGTATGTTCGGAACGACAACATCCACAAAGATCTTGGCATTCTACCCGTAAAAGATGAAATTTCAAAACAAAAGGCGTCCTACCACACCAAGCTAACTTCTCATCCAAACCAGCTCGCCAGGGGCCTAGCCAGGGTTTCCAACCGGACCCGATTGCAACGAAATGACCTTCCAGCTCAGCAATAGTTATTAGAGCCCTTACATCCCGCGTCAGTCAACTTGACTGTCAGATATAGCTTTTTAATTTAAGATTTTATTTACTTATTGTTAGTCTCAATTCAGAGAAGATTCAATAAATAAAATGCATATGTAGAAAAAAAAAAAAAAAAAGTGTCCTAAAAGTCCGCTCCCCTTAAAAGCAATCGTCGGTAGGGTATGCAGGCACCAACCGCTCGCAAAACATCGACAAGAACTGATTTAGTTTGAAGTTTTCTTAACCACTGAAGAGCAGTCGGTGTTTCAAGTGTCACGACTGCGATATGCCCTGTTCCAATCTCAGTGGACTGATTTCTATAAATTCGAGTACATACATATATGTAAAACATTTTACTGCTACCACTGATTTGAATTTGTAAACAAAAATAAAATGTATGCTGAAATACTAAAATAATATATTATAACATATAATATTCAATTAAATGTTTGCAACTCCGATTAAATAAAAAAATATAATTTTATTTTATTCAACTGATGGTTTACAGAGTTTTAAACTTATTAGTGAAGAACACCGACCTATTACTTTGAGGTCTCAAACTGAACTTAACTTGCTGATCTGATTTTGTTGATGATCAAGCCTCGGTCTCGAGCTTTTCGGGATTTGAGTGAGTTGTGAAATTGTTCTGAGAACTTTCAGTTTCTTTTGAGTGAAACTTTAATTACTCTTGGATTCAAGTGTCTTGACTCTTGGATACAAGTGCGCTCTTAGATTTTATGACTTTGAAATGTCTTTGGATTGAAATAGGAGTTTATGTGTTTTTGAAATAGGAGTTTATGTGTCTGCGAGCCGAACTTTGATTATCTTTGAACGTGTGAACGTGACCATTGGGGTGAGTTGTTTAGTCTACATTTTTGGGTGATAACATTGGGGACTTTCCGTTGGCCTTCGATTTTAGGCTCTTGTTACAAGGGTGAATAATTCTAGGGTAGTGTAGGGTATATTGTGGATACATAAAGTAATGGGTATATTCAGAGTATGATGGGACTGTGTATGTGTTGCTTAAATATATGCAGAGTCTCATAGGAATATGGACATGTCACTCCCCCAACCTTTGAATTTGGCCTGTCCTCAGGGCGATAACGTAGGGTATAACATAATATTTTCTGTTACAATATTGTCTTCATTAATTTTTACATTCTTATTTTCTATGATTGGTTGTTCTTCACGTTTAGAATATTTTACAATAAGTTTCTTAGGAATATTTTTAAATTTGTAAATTAAATATAATGTCAAACTTATTATAGTTATTACAAATGTGGTTAAACATATTACTTGAAATGTATTGTAATATTTTATATGTGATTCGACTATTTCTTTTGTTTGAATATATGACAATGGTTCGATTTTTGTGATATTGTTGTTAACATAAATTGATTGTGTATAGTCTGCTATGTTGTTGGATATTATAAACTCATCTAGCTGAATAGTACAATTTTTTATTTTAACAATATTATTACCAACGATCGAAACTTCTGTGCTTATACAATTTTGATTTATAATTGATTTTTGTATATTCCATGTTAACAAAATATTTGGTTCGATATAATTTATTTGGAAATTTTTATGGGTTTTTACATATTTGCATTTTGTCGGTTCTTGTTTTAGAATTCAATTATGCATTTGTCGAAAATAATTTGACCTGTATTTTCATTGAATACTTTATCATCATAAATGTAATATTTATCAAATGTGTTTTCTGTTAAGATATTATCAAATTCATCTGGATATGGAATAATTTCATATACAGGAGTTTGCGTTATTTCTTTAGGAATTTGGGAAATTATCAGGATTTCGTTCGTGTCTGTTTTAAGCCAAGTTGATGTTTTTACTTTTAACAACTTTTCTGAATTAACCTGTTTCAAATAATCATGTTTTAATAATTTTGGGTTAAATATACCTAACCTAGTTAGTTGCATTCCTAATTCTATGTCCTCTATGTATTCTGTAAATTGTTGAAGATTAAAAATCAGAACTGCAGCTTGTTCCTGCTTATTTTTAGATTCTTCAAATTTGTTTATTAAGTCAAGTCCGTTATTGACAACGTCAATAATCATATTTAAATCATGATTCTGGATGGAGTTGTCTGCTAGATTATTGATTTTCATTTCGAGTTCTTCTTTATCGTCTTCATCAAGTGTGCCAAACAAATATTTATAGACTGAACCTACCACGTTTAAAAGCCCGCGTTTACTTCTTCTGACTATTCTTAACCCATTCATTTCTCTTTTTAATTTTTCAACTAAATATTGGATTTGAACAATGTGTTGGAATTCTTTAGCTTCTTCCAATAGGTTGTCGAATGTTATTTCGGTCCTTGTTAGATTTATACTTAAATGGTGGTATTCAAATTCGTTGGGATTTCCATTGATCCGGTTTTAAATATCAGATATCCGTTTTTTGCGTTTATTGGACTTATTTCTATACTTTGTGCCGTGGTTGTACTTATAAGCGAGATTAATATCAGGGATAATATTGGGATGACTTGGTTATGTTTCATCTTCATCAGTTTGTCTGGAATTATCATATTTGCTCTTATTAATCTTCTTTTGCTTTTTGAATTTTGACTTATAATGTGTGATTTTCCTGCCTCTATTTGTTTCTTCAAAGTGTTTGTTGTCAACCTGTCTTATTAAACCTGTTTTCTTGAAAGGATTGGTAATTTTAGTTTTAACTAATGGTGCCTGTCTATATTTCGTATTAACTTCAAAATCATGTCTATTTTCATTTAGTTTGTCTATTTTATTGATTTTGTTTTGTTGAGTGTTAATATCTGGTGTTCCTGCGTATAAGAAAATATCTGCGGGAGTTCTATTAGTTGTATTGTGTTTTGTTTTATGATTGTAAACGTATAAGATTACTTCGAATTTTGTACATCGGTCTTCTATATTGTTTTCGTTACTAATAATTCTTAATTTTTCATTTACTGTCTTATGAAACCTTTCTATGTCAGATACACCATTTTTGCTGGTTGTTACTGATATATCTACTCCTTCAGATTTTAACCAATTCTGCAAAGCTATACACATAAAAGCTGAGTCTTTGTCTGCTTTGATTTCTTGTGGCTTTCCCATATCGTTAAATACCTTCATTATGGCTCTTTTTGCTTCTAGCCAATCTCTACTTTTCACTTCAATTAAAGTAGCGAATTTCGAATAAATGTCGATACAAGATAAAATTGTTGGTTACCGACCATATAGAAATCAATTACATATCTTTCTCTTGCGTTAAGTATTTCTGGAGTTATTTCAAATGATAGTTTTGTACTTCTGTGTTCTGTTTTTGCAATGTTGCAGATTTCACATTCATTAGTTATATTTTGTATTAACTTCTGGCTATCTGGATAGTAATGTTCTTCTTTAAACCAATTGATAGTTTTTTCGATTCCTGGGTGTAAAAGTTCTTTATGCATTTTAATATTATACTTTTGAATTCGGCATAAGTTAGAATATCTTTTAATATAAGCGTGCATTTTACCAGTTTTGTTAAATTGTTGGGACTTATTATTTGTACGAATGCTCTTTGGAATGTTAAGAAATCTTCATCGTTATGGAAATAAATTGCGCTCTTCTTAGTGCATACATATTCTTTAATGATGTTTTTAGCAAAGTCATCTGTCATTTCTTTGTAAGTTATTTTGATTTTTAATTTGTGAAAATAATGCTTTACCTCAGTTTCATCGCTATCTCCTTTCTCTAATTCTATTTGTCTAGAGAAATAATTGAATGGTCGTTCGGTGATGGATATATAGTTAAGATTATCTTCAGAAGCGCTGTGTATAGTTGCATCTACACTATTGGCAACTTCGCCAAGCATTAGTTCTTCTATTTTAGTACGCGATAATGCATCTGCTACATAATTTTCTTTTCCGGGAAGATACTTAATTTTATAATCAAATTCGTTTAATTTAATTTTCCATCTTTGAAGTTTCATATTTGGTTCTTTAATATTATTAAGCCAGACAAGGGGTTTATGATCACTAAGTATTTCAAAAGATCTCCCAAATAAGTATGATCTGAAATATTTTGTCGCCCAAACTATAGCTAGAAGTTCTTTCTCTATAGTGGCATAGTTTATTTCGTGCTCATTCAATGTCCTACTAGCATAACAGACGGGTTTATGATTTTGAGATAAGACTGCACCGATGGCAATATTACTAGCATCAGTAGTTAAGGAAAAAGTTTTATTAAAATCAGGGTAGATTAAAATCGGATCTGATGTAATAAGTACCTTTAACCTTTCAAATGCTGCTATGTAATCTTTATCTTCTGTGTCTATTGTTGCTCCTTTTTCAATTTAATGGTCATGGGTTTAACTATGTTGGCGAAGTTTGGAATGAACTTGCGATAGAATCCACATAATCCTAAAATTGATTTAATTTGTTTTGGGGTCTTTGGTAGTGGAAAATTTGTGATAGCATTAGTTTTATTTGGATTGGGTTTGATACCATTAGTAGTAACAACATGGCCTAGGAATTCTGTTTCTTTTTTCATGAATTCACATTTATCCAATTGTAATTTTAAGTTTGCATCCCTAAGTTTCCAAAAACTTTCTTTAGAGATAAGATGTGTTCTTCCAATGAAGTGGAAAAAATTATTATATCGTCTAAATAAACTAAACAATCTTTGTAGATTAAGTCTTCCAAAGGTTGTTCATACATCTTTGAAAAGTTGCGGGGGCATTCTTAAGGCCGAATGGCATTCGAGTGTACTCGTAATGACCATGTTTCGTAGAAAATGCAGTTTTTGCGATTGATTTGCTGTCCATTTGGATTTGATGAAATCCTTTAGCTAAATCTATGGTTGTGAAATATTGGCATTTTCCTAACTTGTCAAGGATCTCGTCCATTCTAGGAATTGGAAATTATCATTGATAGTGATTTCATTTAAATTCCTATAATCTACAACCAACCTAAATTTCTTCTTGCCAGATGCGTCTGCCTTTTTTGGAACGACCCAAATAGGTGAACAGTAAGGAGATTTCGACTTACGAATTATTCCCTGCTCTATCATTTCTTTGATTTGCCTATTTACTTCCTCATCAACGCTCTGGGGGTATTTATATGGCTTACGATAAACTGGATCTTCATGCTGAGTTTGGATTGTATGTTTAATTGTACTTGTGAAAGTCAAATTTTCGCCTTCTCTGTACTGAATGTCACCATATTCAAATAGAACTTTCTTTAAACTTTCAATCTCTTCGCTATTCAGATGTTCGAGCCTAAATTCATTGTTTTCGCATAAATCATTGTGAATCGCGAAATTTACCGATTGATCTTCTGTAGAAGGTAGATTAAGGCACTCCTGTGCGGTCTTATCTTCTTCCATATCTTCGTCGTTGTATCGGAAATTATATGTTTTTGGGCCTAGTTTAATTGTTTTGTTTTCATAATCAATTTTTGCTTTAGCGGCTTCTAGGTAATTTCGACCTAACAGGATATCATAATTGTCGGAAAATTTGTGTAAATAAAATTTCTGTTCTGATGGACATGTTACGCTTGGTTTTACTATGATACTTTTATGTATTTTTACCGGGCCTCTAATTGTATACACTTTTAGATCTTCTTTCGTCTCTTCTAATTTAGCAAAATTTTTATTCATTATATTGATTGATGATCCTGTGTCTATCATTCCCTTATAAAATTTATTGTGAAAAGCAATTTTTACATATGGATTGTGTCTTCGGTCTCCGAGGCAGTTTGATGAAAATTTACATCCATCCTATTTTGACCACTTTGACTTTCTCTTTGTCTTTTTACAGGGGCACCACTAAATCTATTGGTATTAGCTTGATCATTTGAATTTTGATGGTTATTTGGATTCTGTAATCTGGCTTGATTCAAACTGTTTCTAAATGTTTGGTAATTGCCTTGCAAATGTGGGGGAATGGGACGTTGTTGATATTGATTTTGGTTATTCTGAGAAGTTGTTGCATTAGAATTAGAATTTGAATTTGAATTGTAGTACGAACTTAAATTTCTTTGATTATCGTAATATCTTTGATTATTACTCTGATATTTTCCTTTATTCCTATGATTTTTATTGTTGTTTCTATTTTGTGTATATTCTTCTTCTGGATTTGCATCATAAAATCCTAATTCCATAGAAGCTTGCTTTAATTTTGGAATACTGGTTATATCTTTTCTTGCTAATGACATATACATGCGATCGGGAAGTTTTCGATCAATGGTAATATGAACTGTTCTATCCAACATTCTTGTATAGTTTATTTTATCTGATGGATCAGATTCTAATTCTAATTTATCAAACACATTTCTATATTGTTTTTCTAATTCGCTTATAAACTTACTAAGACTCCCTTTGAATTGTGTTTCCGCCAGCTTCTTGATGATTGTTTCGTAAGGCCTATGATCTTTGAAGGCGGTGATTAAGGCTGTCTTCATTGTTACCCAGTTGTTGGCTCCAGATTGTGCGACGGTTTCGGCTGCTGTGTCGACTATCACTCTTCGGATAGCTCCAAAAATGACGTGTGCCTGCCTTGGTTCTTGGGTGGGGTACAATTGTAACAAGTACTCGACTTCGTTGATGAATCCTGAGAGTTTTCCTGGTGTTCCGTCGAAGTATTGTAACTCCTTGATCTGACCCAGTAACTGGTTCAGATGGATCTCTGATAATTGTTGGACTGCCATCTTGTCTTGAGTTTTTTATTTGGGCTTCTTAAAATGTTTATAACTGTGCGAATTGGATTTTTGGATATTTTATGACTACTCGTAGGTTTTATGTCACATAGATTTTGTTTTCAGAATGTTTCTTATTTCTGACCGAACTGGATTTTTTTAGATGTCTTATGACCACTCATAGGTTTTACGTCACGTAGATTCTTTTGCGGATCTTTTTAAGTGCACTTTGTTCAATTCGCTGATCAAGATAACTAGTTGTGTAGTATATCTTTTTGTTGATCAGTACCGTATTTAAAAGGACTTTTATTTTAGATCCTACCGGCTGCGCCAATTAAATGTTTGCAACTCCGATTAAATAAAAAAATATAATTTTATTTTATTCAACTGATGGTTTACAGAGTTTTAAACTTATTAGTGAAGAACACCGACCTATTACTTTGAGGTCTCAAACTGAACTTAACTTGCTGATCTGATTTTGTTGATGATCAAGCCTCGGTCTCGAGCTTTTCGGGATTTGAGTGAGTTGTGAAATTGTTCTGAGAACTTTCAGTTTCTTTTGAGTGAAACTTTAATTACTCTTGGATTCAAGTGTCTTGACTCTTGGATACAAGTGCGCTCTTAGATTTTATGACTTTGAAATGTCTTTGGATTGAAATAGGAGTTTATGTGTTTTTGAAATAGGAGTTTATGTGTCTGCGAGCCGAACTTTGATTATCTTTGAACGTGTGAACGTGACCATTGGGGTGAGTTGTTTAGTCTACATTTTTGGGTGATAACATTGGGGACTTTCCGTTGGCCTTCGATTTTAGGCTCTTGTTACAAGGGTGAATAATTCTAGGGTAGTGTAGGGTATATTGTGGATACATAAAGTAATGGGTATATTCAGAGTATGATGGGACTGTGTATGTGTTGCTTAAATATATGCAGAGTCTCATAGGAATATGGACATGTCACTATTCATATTTTTATCATAACCCAATAGTAAATACGCCCATATTCTTAGTGTACCAAGTTTGAAAAGTGGCAAAAGACAAAATATTCTTGATGCGCCGAAATGAAATAAACGCACACATGCTCCCGTGTATGAGAATGCATGATCACGCATACATACAAAGATGAATTCAAGCGCAGGGCAGCCTTCTTCAAAAAGCGCCTCTCTGCGACTGAACGACTGAACTCTTGCAATGAGCGCGCGAGCATAAAAATGAAATAAGAATGAGAGAGCAAAAAACCAAAGCGCACACGAAGTGCAGGGGCCTGCTGCTGTGAGCACGGGGGGCATCCCGCTTTCCGTCTTTTTGTGTCCAAAATCGTTGTATGAAATGACCATTTGTAACGACCCTGTTTTGGGAGGCTGTATAGCTCGCCGAGGCCAGGGTTCGAGACAGAAATTTATTTCCTCTTTTGATCGGTTTACCTCCCTTTCCCCAAAGAATAACACAAATCGAACGCTTCAGAGTATGGTTATATTTTAATAGTACGATTGATTAAGACTACGTTTTCTAACTATAACTATATCGAGCGTGATCCTGCTTGATAAGTGGCGTCGACGCCGCTGAAGGGCCGAATGTGGTACTGCTTGTTGATATCGACGCTGCGGAAGGGCCGAGTATATCGCAGCTCGTTGAGTACCGCACTGCTTTGTGTGCGGGATCGGCGCTACGGAAGGACCGTATGTTGCACTGCTTGCTACTGATACTGCGCAGTGCTTCGATGAACTGCTTGGCGTTGCCGATGTGTGATGGCTGAGTATACTGCTTGTTGTCGACACTACACGGTAGCTGGATGCACTGCTTGGTGTCTATGTTGTACTCTGGCTGGGTTCACTGCTTGGTGTCGGCGCTTCGGGAGGGTCGAATGTGCACTGCTTGGTGCCGTCGTTCGAGTACGTCGGGTTCGTAGTGCTCTGGGTCGTTTAAGAGGAACGAACTACTTGGATTTTCTAGTGGGATGTGGGGCATCGTTAGTTTCGAGCTGCCGGGCATCGTTAGTTTCGATCTGCCGTTTTATTCCGTATCGTTCCCGGGTCGGAAGCCGGAAACGTGACTTCTGGTAGGAACTCACTGAGATGGGCCGGAGTTACGAAACCGTGCCGGGCTCAGCGATCACGACCGGGCCTGTGTGCGTATTCCTAAGCCACACCGGGCGTCGGTGAACCTCGCAAGGTCGTAGAGCCGAATTCAAACCGAACTCTTACGGATCCACCACCACTACCAAGACTAACTACCAGAACACTTACCCGGGTATTCCTCCTAGTTGATGTTTCCACCACCACTACCAAGACTAACTACCAGAACACTTACCCGGGTATTCCTCCTAGTTGATGTTTCCTCGAGAATCGTCGGAACGCAAGTGACTGGTCTGGGGCTGTGTCTCCGCTTATATAGGCGCTGCTTAGTGTGACCAGATCGGACGATGATGATAATACCGCTTTGGGTAATCGGGTTTATTGGGCGATGAGTATCGGCAATCTATAACTTCGTCGAATAAATGTGACCGGGTGCTGTTGGCTTTGGGCGCGCGTTTGAATAATAAAATGCCAGTATTGGGAATGTTCTTTTTAAGCTTTAATGTGAAAGTTGAATTATATATATTTGTGACGGTGGGTCGGTGGGTGCAAACCCAATAGCTGCCTTTGACAATGGGTGTTGTCGTTCCCATACGAGATCTCCGACTTTGGGTCTCCAGTCTCTTTTCCGTAGGTTGTATAATGTGCTATGTTCCGATGTGCTAGTTTGGTCGATTCTATCATGCGTTGCAACCTTGCCTCTATAGTTTCCTTAACCATTCCGTATCCAGGTGTGGTTTCGTTATACAGGGTCCCAGGTAGTCGTATTGCCCGTCGTATAGTAGGTACGCCGGGCTGTATCCTGTTGATTCTTACCTGCTGCTATTGATGGCCATTGCTATTTCGGGTAGCCAGTCGTCCCACCGTGTGTGTTTGGATCCGGAGAATTGAGCTATCATAGTTTTTAGTGTCCTATTTGCCCTCTCGGCTGGGTTCTCTTGCGGGGTGTATGGCGCTTTTAACTGGTGGACGATTCCGCATTTCTGTAACTGTGCCTTAAACTTATTACTCGTAAACTGTACCCCGTTGTCCGAGATGAGTTTTTTCGGTGTACCATATCGTGTGAGGATCTGTTCCCGTAAAACTTTTAATACACTTTCTGTTGTTGCTTTGCTGACGGCTGCTAGCTCCACCCACTTGGAGAACTTGTCGAACGTCACTAGAAGCATATTATTGCCGTGACTAGACCTCGGTTATGGACCAACGAAGTCTATGCAGAGTATTTCCCAGGGTGCTTTTGCTATTTCTGTTAGCATTTTCTCTGCTGCCTGCTGCTGTGAGGTCTTGTACCGTTGGCATGTTTCACAGCGACGTACGTACTGTTGTATGTCTCTGTGCATCCCTTGCCAGTAGTACGAAGCCATTACCCGATGCTTCGTTTCTCTAACCCCTAGGTGGCCTGCTGTAGCTTCGCTGTGGTTTTCTCCTAGCACTCGTTCTCTTTGGTTCTTTGCCACACATAGCTTCCACGGTTGTGTATCCTTGTCTGCGGCCCATGACGGTAGATGTCTGTATAGTTTTCCTTCTATCAATGCGTAATCTGGCCATGTTTCTGGTTTTTTTTCTATTGCAAGGAGTTTCTGTTTTATCCACTCGTCCTCCTCTACTTCGGCTCCGTGTATTTCTTCCTAGAGCATTCGGAATAATGCGTCTGCCACGACGTTAAGCTGGCCTTTGCGATAGCGTACCTCGAATGAGTAGGGCTGCATTGCCAATGCCCATCTGGTAATCCGTCCTGAAGGGCTTAAGCCACTTAAGTGCTTGGTGGTCCGTGATAACTTCCGACCGGTAGCTTCCGACTGGCATTAGAAATAACGTGTTCTCCGTTTTCGTACTCTTGGGTCAGTAGTGCTCCTAGTCCGTAATCACTGGCGTCCGTCTGAAGAACAAAGGTTTTTCCAAAGTCCGGGCAAGCCAGGACCGGTGCTTCGGTTAGTGCTTTCTTTAGGTTTTCGGTCGCCTCTTCTGTCTCCTCGGTCCATTTGAACTTTGTCCCCTTCTTGACCAGGTTGTACAGCGGTTGCGCTAGTTCAGTGAAGTTCGGGACGAATCTTCTGTACCAGGAGGCCACCCCTAGGAAGCTGTGTACTTGCTTCGTTGTCTGTGGGCTTGGCATGTATACCTCTTGCGCTGATTACGAGTCCTAGGTATTTCAGTTCTTCCTTAAAGAAGTGGCATTTCTCTGTGTTGATCCTTAGATTTGCCTTGCGGAGTCGCCTCATTACCTCCTGTAGCTTCTCCAGGTGTTCCCGTTTCGTGGTCCGATTACCACTATGTCATCCAGGTATGCGAACGCGAATAGTTCCGTCTCTGGTCCGATGACTGAGTCTAGCGCTCTTTGGAACGTCGCTGGTGCTGTGTGTAATCCGAAGGGCATTACTTTCCAGTGAAACAGTCCGCGTCCTGGTACCGTAAAGGCAGTGTACTGTTTACTGTCTTCGTCCATCGGTATCTGCCAGTAGCCACTTTTCAGATCCAGTGTGCTTATGTATTCTGCCTCGCGGAGTTGGTTGAGAATGTGATCCATTCGTGGTACTGGGTATGCGTCTCGCTCAAAGTGCTCGTTCAGTTGCCTATAGTCTATGCAAAGCCTCCATTCCTTGTTTTTCTTCTCCACGATTACCACTGGCGAACTGTAGGCGGAGTGTGAGGGTTCTATGAGGTTCTGTGCTATGAGTTCGACGACTTGTTTTTTATTATTGGCTGCATTGATGGGTTTCGAGGGTAGTACCTCTGTTTAATTGGGCGGTCGTGCTTCATGAAGATTTTGTGGCTCGCAATGTGACTTACTCCTTTGATTTGGCTCATCATCTCTAACTCCCTTTTAAGGGTCTCTTGGATCTGTGCGTCTGTTAAATACCCTGTTTCCAGTGATCCGATACCGTGTCTCTTGTGTTTCTTGCTTCCTGCGTTGGTTCCTCTTCTTCTTTTTAATTCTCGCTGTGATGCCTCCGCATTCTAGTGTAGCGTTGCATTGTTCTAAGAAGTCTATTCCCAAGAGTAGATCTCCGATGACCTCGTCGAGGACTAATAGTGTTTTTGTGTTTGTTTGTGTCCCGAGTTGTATTGGTACTTCTAGTGCCTCTGTGACCGTTCTGTTTGTTCCGTCTGCCATTCTTATGGCTTCAATTACTTGTTTTCTTTTTCCATGTCTAGCTATACTGCTGGCTAGTTTTGGCCGATTCAACTCCGTGTGGCTCCTGTGTCAATTGCACCGCAAATTCTTGTGCTGCCTATGATGACTTGTGCTAGTCGACGTCGACCGTTGAATTTTATTGATGTTGCGGGTGTGGTGTGTGCCCTGGGTGCCCGCTCTGATCCCATGGTCGTCTTCCGTTTCCCGTCGTTTCATTCCTGCGGCAGCAATGAATTGTTCGTATTTCATCCTGTCCGCATACCCAGCAAAACAGTCTTGGTTGGTTATTGCATCCGCGTGCTATGTGTCCCACTGCTTTGCACCGCGAGCATCTATTGTTCATGTCCCGAGATCTTATGACGCCTCTGTTAAGTATTAGTTGTGTTTCTTGGGGTCTCCACTGGTTCCTTGATGGTCTCCAGTAACTTCCTGGTGGTTGGTGACCCTAGCGAGTTTCCGGTGTTTGTTGCTTTGTCTGCTGTGCTGTGTGCCCATGTGGTTGTAGTGCCTCGAATTCCTCGGCTAGTCGGAGGTATTCCGCTAGGGTTTGGCATTCTCCACGTTTAGCATATCGCTTGAACTCCACTCGACTGTTTCGGTACACCCACTCCAGTTTTTTTTCTTCTGTGAGCGTAGTGAATCGCATGATTTTCCTGAGTTCTAGCGCATATTCCTTCGCTGGCTCGTTCTCGCCCAGGTGTCTATGTGTAATAATCTAGGAATTCTTTCCGAAAGGTGCTCCAATCCAAGGCACAGCCTCTGAGAAGTATTACCATTGCTCCTGCTGCATGATCTAGATCTATGCCGTATGCCTCTGCTAATTCCTCTGTTCTACTAGTGAACTCTTCCGGGTTTCTAGTTCCGTCGTATTCTTCTCCCTAACTTCGTATTACTCCCATCGTAACCACATTATTTCCTTCTGTCCTTGTGGGCTTAGGTCCAGGTTTTCCTTCGACAAACTCCGTCGGGTTCGGCATTTGCAGGTATTTATGTTTTTCCTCGATCTGTTCCTCTGTGTCGGTTGTCCCACTAATGCCTTTCGGTTGGTTTCCTGTTCCGTTAGGTGCTGGTGATGGGCTTCTTGCGTGTTTCTGAGCCAGTTCTAAAATGCGGTTTATAGTTTCCTCGCCGTGGTTGCCGTTCTTTATAAAATCTCACATTTGTCTTCGCATGTCCTCGCTTAATTGGCATTGCTTATCCAGCCTCGAGTTAACTTGTCTGCCATTGTATTATTTTGTGTTGTGTTGAGGAAGAGGGTAAACGATCTTTGGCGTTTCTATTTGAGGATACTGTATTTTTGTGTTCAATTTGCTCGGGCGCCACTGTAACGACCCTGTTTTGGGAGGCGGTATAGCTCGCCGTGGCCAGGGTTCAAGACAGAAATTTATTTCCTCTTTTGATCGGTTTACCTTTCTTTCCCCAAAGAATAACACAAATCGAACGCTACAGAGTATGGTTATATTTTAATGGTAGGATTGATTAAGACTACGTTTTCTAACTATAATTATATCGAGCGTGATCCTGCTTGATAAGTGGCGTCGACGCCGCTGAAGGGCCGAATGTGGTACTGCTTGTTGATATCGACGCTGCGGAAGGGCCGAGTATATCGCAGCTCGTTGAGTATCGCTCTGCTTTGTATGCGGGATCGGCGCTACGGAAGGGCCGTCTGTTGCACTGCTTGCTATGACACTGCGCAGTGATTCGATGAACTGCTTGTTGTTGCCGCTGTGTGATGACTGAGTCTACTGCTTGTTGTCGGTAATACACGGTAGCTGGATGAACTGCTTGGTGTCTACCTTGTGCGGTGGCTGGGAGCACTGCTTGGTGTCGGCGCTTCGGAAGGGTCGATTGTGCACTGCTTGGTGTCGTCGTGTCTAGTCGTTCGAGTACGTCGGGTTCGTAGTGCTCTGGGTCGTTTTAAAGGAACGAACTACTTGGATTTTCTAGTGGGTTGTGGGGCATCGTTAGTTTCGATCTGCCGTTTTATTCCGTATCGTTTCCGGGTCGGAAGCCGGAAACGTGACTTCTGGTAGGAACTCACTGAGATGGGCCGGAGTTACTAAAACCGTGCCGGGCTCAGCGATCACGACCGGGCCTGTGTGCGTATTCCCAAGCCACACCGGGCGTCGGTGATCCTCGCAAGGTCGTAGAGCCGAATTCAAACCGAACTCTTACGGATCCACCACCACTACCAAGACTAACTACCAGAACACTTACCCGGGTATTCCTCCTAGTTGATGTTTCCTCGAGAATCGTCGGAACGCAAGTGACTGGTCTGGGGCTGTGTCTCCGCTTATATAGGCGCTGCTTAGTGTGACCAGATCGGACGATGATGATAATCCCGCTTTGGGTAATCGGGTTTATTGGGCGATGATTATCGGCAATCGATAACTTCGTCGAATAGGTGTGACCGGGTGCTGTTGGCTTTGGGCGCGCGTTTGAATAATAAAAGGCCAGTATATGGAATGTTCTTTTAAGCTTTAATGTGAAAGTTGAATTTTATATATTTGTGACGGTGGGTCGTCACACTGTATGGTTGTATGGTGTTGTATGGTTAGTGACGGTACTCTATGACAGTGACTAGAGTCGCACGCCACTGTTTTAGCCACTTACCTTTGGCTGTTGTAACCAATCCGGTCCTTCCCACCAGAGTTGGCTATCAACCAGATCCCGCAGCAAAAAGCCTCGAATAGCTAGATCCGCAGAATTGGGCGCCAAATGCTCAGCTTTCGTCACCTCTATAATCATGGACACTCAGTTTGCTACAAACGTGGTCCAGTGGCATTCCGTTTTGTTCAATCATGGAATCAGTCCAGCAGAAAATATCGGATTTGGAAATGGGCATATTGGGAAGGATAGCTGTGACCATGTCTGGCAAAAGTAATGCCCCACACAGCTCTAGCCGTGTAAGGGATACCGTTTTAACAGGGGCGACTCGGGTTTTGGCAGTGCAGATGTTTCATAATATTATGACCTACTTCAACCCGTAGGTATGCTACGGCCCCATATGCCTTCTGCGAAGCGTCACAAAACCGATCTCGGAATACGGATCTTATTTAACTCAGAATATCTGCGCAAAAATTCTTGCCACTTATTTCTGTTGGGAGGTTTTTTATCCCAGCCCAACTCTTGCAACCAAATTTGTTGTATTAAGATTTTCGAGAAGACAATAATCGGCTTTGCAATTTGGGAAAGAACCTCTCTCTGCGTGTAAGTGGATTCAATCGAAACTAGTGGTGGAACAAAATATAATTCGTCCAAGCTGTCCAGTTTCTCAAAGGGAACCCGGCGCGGTTAAGAGCGTGGTATAGCTCATTGATAGCTAGTCGAGCCTCTTGGATGGAATTGACTCCTGCCACAACGTCGTCTACGTAAATATAATGCCAAATAATAAGGTTTGCTTTAGGGAAGTCCGTTTCTAAGTCGTCTACCAATTGTTGGAGTACTCGTAGTGCCAGAAACGGTGCACAGTGGACACCAAAGGTGATGGTTTTTAGCTAAAAATCGATTTCTTCCCCTTCTTTATACCGCAATAAAAATCTTTGGAAAGGCTTATTCTTGGGACCGACCCAGATTTGACGTACTTTGTAATGTCTACACTGAATACGTATTGGAATTAAAGCCACTTCAAGACCTGAGTGGTAAAATCAGATTGTAGGACTGAACCAGCATGAAGAATATCATTCATGCTTGTGCCATTTGCTGAAGGGCTAGAAGCAGTGAATACCACGCGAAGTTTGGTGGTGGTACTGGGTTTGATCACAGCGTGGGGTGGAAGAAAATAGCTTGGAGAATCGTTAGACGAGGCAACCTTTATTCAAACGGTTTTCGTTTCTAAAAAACTGAGCTAGTGCAATGGATCGTAAGTGCCCCAATTTGGATCCGAAATTTTTGGGTTCGCGAAATGGTAAGGTTATCATGTATTTCCCGCTTGCGTCTCTAGTGGGGGTTTGGACAAAATTGCTCTCACAATAGGAATCGGATTCCTTTACCATCTATGTTGGTATCTGCTCCACCTCCCAAAACTTGGTGAGAAGTTTTTCTAAGACCTTGTCACTAGTTTCGGCTATCTGGGTCGTGAAAGCTGCTACTCGATTTTGGCTTGATGTGCTAGACACTAGTTTCCTGACCTAGGGGAAAGCTGCCGCTCAGCATCACGGACGGTAAAATGTGGGCTCCGATCAGAACGTCTATCTGAGCACTCTGCAAAAATGTTGGATTTGCTGAATTGAATAAGACGGCAGCTTCCCGGCAAATTCAGGAAAAACGTAGCGAACCGTTTCTAGCTGAAGGCCCGAGTTATTAGGGGCTCGAATTGAAAAATGGCAGAGCCTGGTCGCCTGAGCGGAAACGGTCTGTTTTAAGCCAGAAACTTGGGCTTACCATGCTGATTTTCTAAAACATTGCCGACCAACTGTACCGCTGGATTTTGTGAACTGGCAGAAGAACTAGAACTTTTCCCACGGGAATTGGGGTTGTCTTTATGCACCAGTATATGATGCCGATCTCGTTACGTAAAACAGCTGTGAGTGCTGGTACAGTCACGTAGCTGAGGACCTCTAGCAAAACAATGTCGGACTTGGATAAAGGGACTGCTCCCATAAGAGAAAGGTAAAGTTTGGCAATCTACTGGCGCACCGGAATACCAGGAGTCAGTCTCGGAGGCAATTTTGGAATGAGCCAGGGCTGTTTAACATCCTTGAAGTGTGCTCTGTAGGTCTTTCAGAGCCTGGCCAGATTCGGAATTTACAAAACCCAAATTAAAAAGAAGTGTTGGCTGTTGATCAGCAGTCTATTATTTTTGAAACGGTTTCGGAGCGCATCCCATGCTGAATCGAATCGAGAAGGACTTGGCTACAATTGCCCTCGCCTCGCCGCTAGTTTTAGCGTTGAGATGAAAGAGTTTTTAGATCGGTGTCAGCCTAGGATTGTTAATTTTATATAACTTCACGCCCCCAGCAAGAATAGTGTCTGAATTCGTATTCGTACTGTACCCTGTTCCCTAATGCCTTGATTTGGTCACGGCGAACCTGACACATGTGGACTGTAGGATCTGAAGCCCCTGAAACGTTTCAAAGGTTTCAAAGTTCGGAGATTGCCTTGGTCTCCAGGACGGGAGGTTTAATCGTCCCACGAGCTTCGTGGGTATCTACTACCCGAACTTAACTATCGGATCCTGAAAAAAAAAACAAATACTACTCTGCATGGCCTCCAATCGATTGATGGCAAATTGTTTTCTTTGACGACCACCAAATCATCGACCTGGATACCTCTGGAAGGATTCCGCCACTTATTGCGCTTGTGAAGTTGACTGATGCTGGGCCTTTAAATGTTGCCATCTATTTATAATCGACTGCGGAAAGCAATTAATTGTGTTTGTAATATTATTTTGTCCCCTATGGGCATGCTAGGATAAGGATCTGGGAATGGACACTATTTTCCGCAGATATAAAAACGTTTGTACATTGTTTTTGGATCAACGGAGTTCCACGGCTTATCACACGCCGAACGGAGCGATATATGAAAATAGATTAAAATCCCGGGGAAAAAGTAGGACCTAAGAGCGGCAGAGAGAATTAAGAGTCAGATTTAGATGTTATATTTACATCATTATATTATATTTATTTGTTATATTATTGTCAGAATATAATACTCTTAAAGGATATTGCCAGTCATAATTAAATCTACAATGATTTAATTTTAGGGAAATATAATTTCTAGTTACTCTACTTGGCACTGTGATGTTAAGACGACCAACCCAATCGAGAATATTATTTTACGACTGATTTCAATGCGGTCAATAAATATTCCATATTGCGGGCTCTAGACGGGAAAACCGTACTCCAAAATCGGACGAACTTGCGAAATATATTATGTCTTGTTGACATTGGGAACCTAAAATTCCTTTAAAACCTTTTAATAAAAAACAAGAGAGAACGCAATTGTCGAGTCTCCTGACAATTAGATACCCGTAACTCAGCCAACAAAATTCAAATTAAGTATTTAGCTACAAAACAATCAAAGTTTAGGTGCCGCCATCTGTCGAACAGCATAGACAACACAAGAAGCTATGTGCGTGAAGCTAACATGTCTAACATGTCTCAGAGCGACGTGACAGACGTGATAAGTGTTTTACGATTTGTGGATGTTAGAGTGGGCGTTTTGAAATAAACTTGCGCTGCTTAGGAAACACTAGAATCTGCATGCCAAATCCCAAATCTCTAGCTTCTATAGTTTTCGTAATCTCGACTTTTATACAAACGGACAGACGGAAAGACGGACACCCAGACGGATATGGCTAAATTGGTTTTGATGTTGATCCCGCTACTTTTCAACGAGCTTACCGTTACTTTTTCATACTCAACGTGTTTTTGATTGGCACGATAAAATGTCACCCCCTTACACTTTGTGAATTAACCCGACACCAGTTTTGATTTGATTTAGATCGGAATGTAAGTATGTATGTATGAATGTTATACTGCTGACATAATTTAACATCATCTGCGTACATAAGTACGCGAGAATGATTTATAACTAAGGGGAGATCTTTAATAAAGTAAAAAGCGGATTGAGATGGCTGCCTTGTGGGTTGCCAGAGATACCAATGAGAAGATTAAATTTAAAATTTTTAAAGAAGAGCAATTGAGTCCTGCCACTCAGATAACTTAAAATCTGTCTGAGTAATAACCATGCTCGAATATGAATAAATAATGGTTGGCTATACCGTTGAAACCGTTGTCGTTGTTGGACGTGCTTTTCATCGCTCCGCCAAATTTGTTTACGAACTGTTTGTTGGTGATTCTTTATCGATCCGAAACAACTGGATCGTTTTAAATAAGGAAGTTGAGTTTTTAGTTTGCAAACAACATCAGTGAAATGATTCCCAATTCGTGTTGCTCTTGAATGTTGCGTGTCACCGCTCACTAATGCATCTTTGTGAAAAAAAGCTTCTAGCTGCGCTCTTCGCTTCTTGTTTTGATCGGTTCCTCGCCGCAAATATATTTATTATACCGGTTTTTTTAATTTTATATAAACAACTTTTGTGATCTGTTCATGTTGTGCTGCTTCTTGCGCTTATAATAAAAAACAAAAAAGGAAGAAAACTTCGTCAAGCCGAAGTTTATATACCCTTGCGGCTATTGGAAAAATTAAATATTCTTGAAAACATTAAAATTATCATTTATTTGCGTATATGTTTAAAAGCATTGAACATATGATGATTTGCAGCTTAATTATTCGATAGTTCCTATAGCTGCTATATGATATCGTCTTCCGATTTTAATAAAATTAAAAGCGTAATTCTAAACTGTCAAATTGTTAATAAGTCAAAAAGAAATTAAAAAAAAAAATTACAAAATAGAAAAGTTACATTTGAAAAAAAAAATTTTTTTAATATATTTTTATTGATTCTATGGGAGCTATATGATATAGTCGACCGATTTTGATGAAATTTAAACCATTATTCTGAATTAGAAAAAAAATTATAAAACAACAAAGTTATGTTTTTTTTTCGATTGTTCCTATGGGAGCTATATGATAAAGTCGTCCGATTTTGATGAAATTTAAACCGTAATTCTGAAATATTTAACCATTACTATATGTCAAAAAACTTAAAAAAAATTAAAAAAAACCAAAGTTATGTTTTTTTTTTCGGTTGTTCCTATGGGAGCTATATGCTATAGTCGTCCGATCCGGCTCGTTCTGCAATAGAAATACAACTTTTGGGAAAGTTTCATGCAGATAGTTTTAAAACTGAGGGACTAGTTTGCGTATAAAGGGACGGACAGACGGACAGACGGACATGGCTGGATCGACTCTCCTAGTGATGCTGATCAAGAATATAAGTTAGCATGGAACCCAAAGGTGTTGCAAGACCGGATGCAATTCTCAAAATCAGCGGTCTATAAGAATGAAATACAAAACCAGAGTCGCTGAGTGGTAGGGGAATGGACCGGGCACGAGGCGCTAAGTCAGCGGTCCCACGCTAGTCCCGCTGACCAAGGCGGATGAGTAATGCAGCGGGCTGTGCAGCCGATGCGAAGTACAAGGCTAGCGCTCTGCCCATAGCGCTGCCGTCAATTCTGCTCGTCGCTGCCAAAGCCGGGCCTTCTGCCCGGCTTTCTTGGAGAACATTTAAGTTAGCATTAATTAGTTCTTAACAGACTCGAAAGGAATCCAAGCGGATTCCGGGATAAATTAAATACATAAACGGGAGTGATTCCAATAAATAAAGATTATAAATTCTAACGAAATATAGTCTTGTCCTTACTGGCGCCCAAACAAGTAAATCGCAAACCCGTAAAAATAAATAAATTATACAAAAAAAAGGTGTTGCAATCCGAAGCCTGTGCGGGAATAACTCAAAAATTGCAATTCATAAAAGCTGACTTCTTGGTCCTCAAGAACTAGTGAAATGGTTCGAAGGGAGGCTTAGCTGAGGCCACCAGGCGGGTCGCAGGTTGCGGATAGCGAACGACCTTCTGGGAAAGTTAGTTGCGAATAAGCGTAAGCAAATAAGCAACCCCGGACAAACAGCGGGTATACCGATGGAGGTATACCGACAAGACGCTTGTTTGGCCGTCTTAACACCGTAGCCTTACACACCCCCTCCCTCACAACTACCTACCTCCATCCTATCCCCCACATCTCACCTCGGTGCCGGACTAAGGTGTCATTCGACCCGTGCCGATAGTCAGCCTGGCTGGGGGCCCGAGTTAACAAATAGCCCAGTCGCAAACGGAGGGTTCAGGCAAGTGGCGACCGTCTGTCCTAAGTACGCCTTACCCGGGTACGGCGGATCTCTGCCCGGGCGGACCACATACTTCTCCGCAACTCGTGGGACCCCATGAAGAAAAATAAAACAATAAAAATCCCGCAGGATATCCCTGCAACCGGTGTCGCAAGACACTTCGAGGAAAGATCCCTCGAAGGCGACAGACCCCAGGCGGCAGCGCACCCGCCTAGGACTACACCAGCAGCCCAGACATTCCCAGCCAGGGAGCGTTGGGTGCCAGCTGGAGCTACCCTGCCAGCACGCCCACCTCTCGCATCTGATAGGCCAACCTCTATCAGACAGCTGAAGAAGCAGGACGCCCTTCCAGCCCTGGGACAGCCCGGAGGACTGGACGACCCCAACAGGCGTGGCCTGCCAGGGTCAAAGGTAAAGTGGTACCTGAGGTACCTCATGCAGGGCATGACACCGGAGGAGGCCTTGAAGAAGGCAAAGGAGCCGAGGGAGCAGCCGGCATTGGGGACAGCACCGGCTGGCAAACGGCTGAACACCAGCCGCACACCACCAACGGACACCCCCAAAAGGTCTAGGCACGGCCCAGGGGCTAGTGAGAAGTCCTCACGGGTCCCTGAGCAAGAGGGGCCTAGTACATCAGCAGCAGCGGCAGAAAAGGCAAAAGTGCAGGCCAGGAAGATACCTTCCCAGCCCCACCAAAACCAGAAGCCGACAACCGCTGGAGGAAGACCCTCTAGCTCGGCACCACCGGTCCATCGGACCCCGTCCGACTTACGCGGAGGCTGCCAAGAAAGCCACCCTCATCAGGGTGGCTATACTCCCGGAGGGTTTCCCGGCGGCCAGCCTGACCGCAGAGGAACTATACGGGCTCCAGGAGTCGGTCATGGACGAGATGCTAACGTCAGCGTGGAGCGGTCCCGTCGTGTTCAGGGGAATCCACTTCAGGGTGGGTTACCTGATTATCGACTGCCTGGATGAAGGCTCAGCTGATTGGCTCAAGATTGCCGTACCTCAGCTGCGGACGTGGAAGGGAGTACCCCTAGAAACCCGCACGGGAGCAGACATCCCGGCAGCGTACAACGCCACGTTGTTCTGCCCGAGGAGCTCCGACCGGACCAATGAGGAAATATTGGCCTTCATTGGTTTCCAAAACCGGGTCGAGACGGACGCCTGGAAGGTCATCTCCAGGAAGAACGACGGAGCTGGTGCACTCCTGGTCGGAGGGAGGGACCAGACCGGAAGGGATGAGATAGTGGAGCGTGACCACAAACTTAACTTCCGGTTTGGCCACGTCACCGTGAGCGGTCTGAAAAAGACCAAGAGAGCTCCGGAAGAGACGCCCAATGACGGCACATGCAAGGCTGTCGAGGATACCCTCGAACCACTGAATGTGGGGCCGAAGCTACAGAGTGGTGAGCAGGATGAACAATCCATCAGCAGCATGGACATTGGGGACGACCAAGGGGATGGACACCCTATGTCATCCCAAGAGCTGGCCCAGGAGCTCCTCCTGGACGAAAGCTGCGAAGAAGCCGAGGTTACCGTGATAGACGGTGGTGGAGAGACTTGCTCTCTCTCTTCACCAGACCTCACGGAGCATCAAACCTCGGAGTGATGGCTGCAACAAGCAGCACTCGGCTAGCCCAGGTAAACATCCATCGGGCCAAAGCAGCATCTGCTGTCTTGGCGAGAATGTTCACCTCCCAACACCTCGGGCTAGCCCTTGTACAGGAGCCATGGTGGCACCATGGCATAAAAGGCCTGTACACGAAGGACACTAAGGTAATATGCGATCCAGGAGGATCACCTCCCAGATCATGCATCGTTATAAGGAAAGATATCAATTATAGTATCTTTTCAGAGTTCATGAGCAGAGACTGCGTCGCCGTAACCATCAACGGCACAGAAGCTGCACCGAAGCTAGCAGTGGCCTCCGCCTACTTTGCCGGGGAGGAGGCCTGTCCACCGCCAGGAATACCCGGGCTAGTTGACCACTGCCGGACGAACAAGATCCCCCTCATCATAGGATGTGATGCCAACGCACATCACGTGATCTGGGGTAGCACGGATGTCAACAACAGAGGTGAGCAATTACTAGAATTTATTTTAAACAATAACCTAGAGATCTGTAATGTCGGCGCCAGGCCGGCATTTGTTACTTGGGTACGAGAAGAGGTGCTAGACATAACTCTAGTAACCAATTCTTTTAAACCCCACATTAAGAACTGGCATGTGTCACCAGAAGAATCAATGTCCGACCACAGGACAATTTTGTTTGAAGTAGCCTTCAAAACAAAAAGATGTAACCCTAAAAGAAACCCCAGAAAAACAAACTGGGACAAATTCAGGTCAACTCTAGAGCTCAATCTTTCCAACGAACCGTCAGGATACCCTAGACATCCCTTGGAATTAGACAGAGCGGTAGACAACCTGGGCCACAAGATAGTAAATGCCTTTGAAGACAGTTGTCCTCTAGGCAGACAGAGGCGGGAAACAGACGCACCATGGTGGAATGCTAGTCTTGAACGACTACGAGTAACCACTCGGAAGCTCTTCAACAAACCAAAAACTGATAGAAACTGGGAACTATACAGGCAAAGCCTGACGCTCTACAACAAAGAGATCAGGAAGGCCAAACGGAAAAACTATAGGAACTTCTGTGAGGCAATAAGTAACGTCAACGAGGGCGCGAGACTGCAAAAAGCAATGGCTAAAAGTGCAGCGGATAGTAATTTAGCCCTGAGGAAAGGGAATAACACCTTCACCTCCACGGATCGGGAGAAATTAGAATTGCTATTTGACACGCATTTCCCGGGGAATACTCCCACTATGGGAAACGCAAGGCGTGATCAACATAGAACCCCTAGGACAGTAGCCAGTGACTGGGCAGCAGCCAAATCTATAGTTACGCCCGAAAAACTCAAGTGGGCTATTGGAACCTTCCAACCATTTAAATCACCGGGATTAGACATGATCTCTCCAGCTTTCTTACAGCAGGGGCAGGAACTACTCCTAACCCGCCTAAGAAGACTAATGGTGAGCAGCCTAGCCCTTGGGTATATCCCAAGTGCATGGTGCAGCGCTAGGGTGGTCTTCATCCCCAAGATCGGGAAAAAAGACATCACCAGCCCAAAGTCCTTCAGACCTATCAGCTTAACTTCGCTTTGTCTTAAAACGCTGGAAAAACTGGTAGACTACAACATCAGAAGAACAGCTCTCAGAGACTGTCCGCTGCAAAACACACAGCATGCATATAGAGCAGGCCGTTCAACAGACACTGCACTTTATCAACTATGTCGCACCCTAGAAGGGGCAATTGACAGCAAAGAAATAGCTATCTGTGCCTTTCTAGACATAGAGGGAGCCTTCGACAACACATCACATGATGCAGTTCGAGCTGCCCTGTCCAGAAGGAACATAGACACTACTACGAGCAAATGGATTAGCAACCTACTTGAATCCAGGCAAGCAACATGTACACTGGGTTCGGAAAGAGTGACAATTGCTACCAGCAAAGGCTGCCCGCAAGGAGGAGTACTGTCCCCTCTGCTATGGAGTCTGCTAGTAGATGACCTTCTCAGCAAACTTGCTGGAAAAGGAATTCAATGTCAGGGATACGCCGATGACATCGTGATAATCGCCAGAGGCAAATTTGAAGCGACACTCTGCAACATCGTCCAACTCGGACTAAGGACAACGCTGCACTGGTGCAGGGAGGTTGGACTCAACTTAAATCCTGCTAAGACAGTCATCGTTCCTTTCACAAGGAAGTACAAACTACAGAGAATGAGACAAATCTCACTGCTAGGAACTCCTATAGAAACTAGCCGAGAGGTTAAATATCTAGGAATCACTTTAGATAGTAAACTGACTTTCGCTTCCCATGTCCAAAAGACATTGGAAAAGTGTTACAGAGCACTCTATACCTGTCGGAAAATTGCTGGGAAATCCTGGGGAATCAGGCCTCAGATAATACGATGGCTATACTTAATGATCGTGAGACCAATCCTCACTTACGGAGCACTTGCATGGGGCAAACGAGCTAAGCTCATCAGCATGCAAAACCAGCTAGGAAAACTACAAAGACTTGCCTGCGTATGCATGACAGGGGCAATGAGGACCTGTCCTACAACTGCCTTAGAAGTTTTGATGGAGCTAACACCACTCCACTATGTGATTGATATCCAACGCAAAGCTACACTCCTGAGAATAAGCACTGAGGGCACAGGTAGTGGTTGCATTCTAAATAACAGGGATGCGACTAATCTGTTAGGTGAGGTGCCCCTAATACTCCACCCTAGGGATGAAATGACAGCCGAACTAATCTTCGAGCAGAACTTCACAGCACACCTAGGCAATAAGAAAGATTGGACCACACTGTCTGAAGTGCACCCGATGGCTAAACACACCATTGCATGGTACACAGATGGATCCCTGACACAACAAGGCATTGGACGTTGTGCGGAGCTCAACATACAGCGTGGATACTAGGAAAAGGACATATCGATCCTTTCGGACAGCCGAGCAGCAATTACTGCTTTACATAGCAATAAAATCACCTCGAAGCTAGTCCTAGAGGTGAAGAGTAAGCTAAATATACTGGGCAGCCGAAACAGGCTGGCCCTCAGATGGATTCCGGGACATAAGGATATATCCGGAAATGAACTTGCCGATAAAATGGCAAAACTAGGAGCCGAACAGCCCCTGGTAGGCCCAGAGCCCTACTGTGGCATAGGGAGGCACACTATAAAAGAATACCTTAGGAAAGTGGAAGGCGCCATGAGACAAGAACACTGGCCTAAGGCAAGCCAAAACTCAAATAAATAACTATAACAAGAAGAGGTTCAAGGAACTTATTCAACTGGGGAAAAATTCACTTAGGATCGGGCACTGTAGACTGAAAAGTCACCTAGGTAAGAAGGGAATAACCAGCAGTAGAACTTGCAGATTCTGCGACATAGAGGACGAAACCTCTAGACACATCATTGCAGACTGTCCGGCGTTAGCAAGTATAAGATGTAAAATCTTAGGAACCAGAACTCTTACACCTGAGCTCCTAGGAAGAATCAACCCACTAAAACCCACAATAGATCTTACAGGTCGCGGTACACTGGACACCCCGATATTAATAATAATAATAAAAGCTGCCTTTTTTGTGTAGAAAAAAAAGATTAAACAAAAAAAGTTAAACAACAACAAATTCTGTAACCCGTAAAAATAAAAAAATTATACAAAAATTTTTTTTAACTCAATTAGAAACCTGTCCCGGAATAACTCAAAAATTGCAATTAATAAAAGCTCATTTTTTTTGTGTGGAAAAAAAGATTAACCAAAAAAGTTAAGCAACAACAAATTCTGAAGACTAACTGCAAGCCGCAGACCTCTTAGAAAAAATAAACCTGTGAAAATACTCAATCAGAAACTTGTGCGGGAATAAATAAAAAATTGCAATTAATAAAAGCTCACTTTTTTTGTGTGGAAAAAAAAATCAAACAAAAAAAGTTAAACAACAAATTCTGTAACCCGTAAAAATAAAAATTTTTTAAAAATAAATTTTTGTAAAAAACTCAATCAGTAACCTGTGCGGGAATAACTCAAAAATTGCAATTAATAAAAGCTCAATTTTTTATTGGAAAAAAAAGATTAAGCAAAAAAGTTAAACAACAACAAATTCCGGAGACTAACTGCAAGCCGCAGACCTCCAAGTAAAAATAAATCTGTGAAAAAACTCAATCAGAAACCTGTGCGGGAAAAATCAAAAATTGCAATTAATAAAAGCTCACTTTTTTTGTTGCAAAAAAAAGATTAAGCAAAAAAGTTAAACAACAACATATTCCGGAGACTAACTGCAAATCTCCAAGAAAAATAAATCTGTGAAAAAAACTCAATCAGAAACCTGTGCGAGAATAACTCAGAAATTGTGATTATTGAAAGCTAACCTTATTTATTATAAACGAAAAATCTATTTTTTTTTGTGTGAACAAAAGGCTTAAACAAAAGCTTCTAAACAACTAAAAATTCTGGAAACTAGCTGCAAGACGCAGTCGTCGAAATAATAAATCTTTAAAGAAAAAAACAACTCAATCAGAAATCTCAACCAATAACTTGTGCAACTATAATTAAAATATTGCAGTTAACAAACAAAATTTATTAAACAACAACCTTCTTGAGAATAGATGTAGGGGAGGGCCCTCGCTATTTACATCATCTTTAAGGAAACAGAACCTGGTGGATGGGCAAATCGTACCTTAAAAAGGAAAATTAGAATCTTTCACGGAAATCATGTAAGTGAACTTTTCGTGAAACCATTTAAATTATTCGGACTTTCCTTGAGAGTTAAAAATTTTATAAAAATATTCAGATTACTTTAAAAAAAGTTATCACATTGAGAATACAAAAATTTAGCTTATCAATCAAGTACAAGAATAAATACTTTCTATTAGTCTTATCTGTGAATTTTACAAACTACAATTTTTTTTGTGTGCGCAAAAATCTATGTCAAGTTCTGAGAAAAAACCCATATTCTCGCGGTGGAGAGATAGGAAATCAGATCCAAATAGCAGCGAGGAAGAGGGACTTGCATTAAAAACAGAAACCGGAGAACATAAGATATTAAAAGAATTAGATGAGGAGCTATTAAAAGCCTACAAGAAGTTTACTGTCACAAAAGATACAGAGTCAGAAGAGCATAAAATGTCGACCGATCAATGGAAACAGATGTTTGAGGCAGCTGTACAGCCAGCACTTAATCAACAAGCTCAGTTATTCGAAGCAAAGATAAAGAACTCTCTGAACAGATAAAGGGGTTAAAAGTCACGCCACCCACAGTAGAAGTATATGAACAAATCTCTATAATAGAAGGAATAAAATGCGATGAACCTTTAGACATCGTAAAATCTTTTCCGGAATTTGACGGAAAGCAGGAACAATATATTTCGTGGCGACAATCAGCCACAGTGGCATATGAAGGTAGTTCAAAACACTATCAAGCAGTAGCTATTATAAGGCACAAAATAAGAGGATCGGCTGATGCCGTCCCAACCTTCTTTTGAATTTTCAGGCTATCATAGCCAGATTAGACTTTACCTATGCGGATAAGACGCCCACACAGGTGATTCAACAAGAACTTAATGGAAGTTGATCCCTCCTCACGGTCCCGGCAAACGACAAATTCCTGCAAAGGATATAAGAAAAATGTCCGGAGTAACAGACAAAAGGTAAATACCACAACTAAGGAACAGGAATACACCGAAGACTATGAGATACAGGCTCAAGACAATATAGAGTAACTCGAGGATGATTTACTCCCAACCGAAGACTGTAATTTTTTAGAGGGGAGTCCCTGCTTCCGTATATAAGTCGAAGGATAGCGGGGAAAATGATTCGACTTCTTGTAGATACAGGTGCATCGAAAAACTACATAAAACCTTTGCCTTTATGGTCTCATCCCTTCATGGCTCCACTAAAATGGAAAAAAAATGTAAAATAAACCTATTTAACGAAAATTCGTACTTTTTTATTTTTGAAAACCTTAAAGTAAATGCTCGAATTGACCTTAGTACCGGTACGATTGAACATAATTCAGGATAATTTTATCACTTTAAATGACGATGATGTCCCCAATGCATTCTAAATAACAGGGATGCGACTAATCTGTTAATGAGGTGCCCCTAATACTCCACCCTAGGGATGAAATGACAGCCGAACTAATCTTCGAGCAGAACTTCACAGCACACCTAGGCAATAAGAAAGATTGGACCACACTGTCTGAAGTGCACCCGATGGCTAAACACACCATTGCATGGTACACAGATGGATCCCTGACACAACAAGGCACGGGCATTGGAGTGGTAGGGCCTCGCATAAAATACCACGAATCCCTTGGCCAATACACCAGCATATTCCAGGCTGAGGTATGTGCCATTGGACGTTGTGCGGAGCTCAACATACAGCGTGGATACTAGGAAAAGGACATATCGATCCTTTCGGACAGCCGAGCAGCAATTACTGCTTTACATAGCAATAAAATCACCTCGAAGCTAGTCCTAGAGGTGAAGAGTAAGCTAAATATACTGGGCAGCCGAAACAGGCTGGCCCTCAGATGGATTCCGGGACATAAGGATATATCCGGAAATGAACTTGCCGATAAAATGGCAAAACTAGGAGCCGAACAGCCCCTGGTAGGCCCAGAGCCCTACTGTGGCATAGGGAGGCACACTATAAAAGAATACCTTAGGAAAGTGGAAGGCGCCATGAGACAAGAACACTGGAGAAATACCCCAGGCCTAAGGCAAGCCAAAACTCAAATAAATAACTATAACAAGAAGAGGTTCAAGGAACTTATTCAACTGGGGAAAAATTCACTTAGGATCGGGCACTGTAGACTGAAAAGTCACCTAGGTAAGAAGGGAATAACCAGCAGTAGAACTTGCAGTTCTGCGACATAGAGGACGAAACCTCTAGACACATCATTGCAGACTGTCCGGCGTTAGCAAGTATAAGATGTAAAATCTTAGGAACCAGAACTCTTACACCTGAGCTCCTAGGAAGAATCAACCCACTAAAACCCACAATAGATCTTACAGGTCGCGGTACACTGGACACCCCGATATTAATAATAATAATAAAAGCTGACTTTTTTGTGTAGAAAAAAAAGATTAAACAAAAAAAGTTAAACAACAACAAATTCTGTAACCCGTAAAAATAAAAAAATTATACAAAAATTTTTTTTAACTCAATTAGAAACCTGTCCCGGAATAACTCAAAAATTGCAATTAATAAAAGCTCATTTTTTTTGTGTGGAAAAAAAGATTAACCAAAAAAGTTAAGCAACAACAAATGGGACTAACTGCAAGCCGCAGACCTCTTAGAAAAAATAAACCTGTGAAAATACTCAATCAGAAACTTGTGCGGGAATAAATAAAAAATTGCAATTAATAAAAGCTCACTTTTTTTGTGTGGAAAAAAAAATCAAACAAAAAAAGTTAAACAACAACATATTCCGGAGACTAACTGCAAATCTCCAAGAAAAAATAAATCTGTGAAAAAAACTCAATCAGAAACCTGTGCGAGAATAACTCAGAAATTGTGATTATTGAAAGCTAACCTTATTTATTATAAACGAAAAATCTATTTTTTTTGTGTGAACAAAAGGCTTAAACAAAAGCTTCTAAACAACTAAAAATTCTGGAAACTAGCTGCAAGACGCAGTCGTCGAAATAATAAATCTTTAAAGAAAAAAACAACTCAATCAGAAATCTCAACCAATAACTTGTGCAACTATAATTAAAATATTGCAGTTAACAAACAAAATTTATTAAACAACAACCTTCTTGAGAATAGATGTAGGGGAGGGCCCTCGCTATTTACATCATCTTTAAGGAAACAGAACCTGGTGGATGGGCAAATCGTACCTTAAAAAGGAAAATTAGAATCTTTCACGGAAATCATGTAAGTGAACTTTTCGTGAAACCATTTAAATTATTCGGACTTTCCTTGAGAGTTAAAAATTTTATAAAAATATTCAGATTACTTTAAAAAAAGTTATCACATTGAGAATACAAAAATTTAGCTTATCAATCAAGTACAAGAATAAATACTTTCTATTAGTCTTATCTGTGAATTTTACAAACTACAATTTTTTTTGTGTGCGCAAAAATCTATGTCAAGTTCTGAGAAAAAACCCATATTCTCGCGGTGGAGAGATAGGAAATCAGATCCAAATAACAGCGAGGAAGAGGGACTTGCATTAAAAACAGAAACCGGAGAACATAAGATATTAAAAGAATTAGATGAGGAGCTATTAAAAGCCTACAAGAAGTTTACTGTCACAAAAGATACAGAGTCAGAAGAGCATAAAATGTCGACCGATCAATGGAAACAGATGTTTGAGGCAGCTGTACAGCCAGCACTTAATCAACAAGCTCAGTTATTCGAAGCAAAGATAAAAGAACTCTATGAACAGATAAAGGGGTTAAAAGTCACGCCACCCACAGTAGAAGTATATGAACAAATCTCTATAATAGAAGGAATAAAATGCGATGATTTACTCCCAACCGAAGACTGTAATTTTTTAGAGGGGAGTCCCTGCTTCCGTATATAAGTCGAAGGATAGCGGGGAAAATGATTCGACTTCTTGTAGATACAGGTGCATCGAACTACATAAAACCTTTGCCTTTATGGTCTCATCCCTTCATGGCTGCACTAAAATGGAAAAAAAAATGTAAAATAAACCTATTTAACGAAAATTCGTACTTTTTTATTTTTGAAAACCTTAAAGTAAATGCTCGAATTGACCTTAGTACCGGTACGATTGAACATAATTCAGGATAATTTTATCACTTTAAATGACGATGATGTCCCCAATGCGGTTAGAAAAGAACTTAATTTAATGATCACTAAGAGGGCTGGTGCATTCGCAGACTCAAATCAAGCCCTACCATATAATATAAACACGATTGCAACTATCCGCTCTGACCCGTGTTTTCTAAGCTAAACCCTTACCCAATGGGCGTATCTGAATTTGTCAATGCAGAGGTTAAACAACTTCTAGCAGACGGTACCATCAGAAAATCATGATCGCCTTACAGCTATCCCGTGTTGATAAAAAAGGCCACGATGAAAGTGGCAACAAAAAAAAACCTCGTTATCGATTTTAGGAAACTAAATAAAAAAACGATTGACGATAAATACCCTATCACTAGTATTTCTACTATACTGGCAAATATGGGAAAGACCAGTTTTTTACAACATTGGACCTCAAATCAGGTTTTCACCAAATCGAGTTGGCAGAGATAGATAGGGAGAAAACCGCCTTCTCTGGTAATAACGGAAAATATGAGTTCTGTAGATTACCTTTTGGACTCAAGAATGCACCCAGCATTTTCCAAAGGGCAATCGACGATGTTCTACGGGATCAAATATCAAAGACATGCTACGTGTACGTCGATGATGTCAACATCTTCTCTAAAACTAAAGAAGATCATATTAGGGACAAAAACTGGGTTCTTAAAAGCTTACATGAAGCTGGCATGGGGTATGAGGAACTTACAACTTCCCCAGATAAAGTAAAGGCAATCAAAGCCTTCCAAGCACCTACTTCACTATATAGCTTAATATCATTTTTGGGTCTCTGCAGCTATTATAGATGTTTTATAAAAGGCTTTGCCACAATCGCAAGACCGCTAACGGAGATCTTAAAAGGCGAAAATGGTAAAGTCAGCGCAATTCAATCAAGAGAAATCGAAATTAAGTTATCACCCAAACAATTAGAATCATTTGAAAATCTTAAACAAATTCGAGCGTCAGAAGACGTGGTTCTAGCATACCCCGATTTTAGCAAACCTTTTGACCTAACAACGTACGCTTCCGCGAACGGCTGGATCTCCAGAACAATCAGGGACACCGAAATGCATTTCGCCACTAATGAGCGTGAACTCTATATATGGGGTAAGAAAATTAAACATTCATACTGACCATCAACCTCTGACGTATGCAGTATACGAAAAAATACGAAAGCCCTTATAAAACGCTGGAAAACTTTTATTGACGACCATAACGCAAACATTTTCTATAAACCAGGCAAACAAAATGTTGTAGCCGATGCTCTCTCACGACAAAACGCGAATCCCCTACAGAACAAGGGATCTTCATAGCGAAGATTTACTCACGTACACTATAGAATCTAGATAAACCAGTAAATTGTTTCCGTAATCAGATAACCATTGAAGAAGCAGACTTCCCATCTAGGAGAACCTTGATTCTATTTAAAGAAAAAACCCGACATATTCGATTTTCCGACCGTGAAACTCTTCTAGCAACACTATTAGACATAGTAAAAGCGATGTCGTAAATGCCATTCATTGCGAACAGCCAATTCTTGCTTTTATTCAGCATAAACTAATAAAGGAATTTCCCTCGACGACATTTAAACATTGCAAATTCCTAGTAACAGATATTTCTGACCAATCAGAACAAAAGGAAATAGTAATTTTAGAACATAATAAAGCCCATCGAGCAGCTCAAGAAAACGTTAAACAGATTCTGAGAGACTATTTTTTCTCAAAAATGCTTCGGCTAGCAACAGAGATTACATTTAATTGTAAAATTTGCTCTATGGCAAAGTACAGCCGTCACCCTACAAGGCAAACAGTCGGCCAAACGCCGATACCATTTTATCCAGGAGAAATTCTCCATATAGAAATATTTTCAACAGAAGAAAAACTCTTTCTCACATGCATTGATAAATTTTCTAAGTTCGCTATTGTACATCCGATCGCATCCAGAGCTATCGTGGATGTAAAATCCCCAATTTTAAATATTGTCAATTTTTTCCAAACACACAAACAATTTACTGCGACAATGAAAGGTCATTAAACTCCGGGACTATTAAGTCGATAATATTAAATAATTTTAATATTAACATTGCAAATGCACCCCCCTTGTACAGCACCTCGACACCAATGAGGTTATCTAACTAGCCACAACTAAATACAATAGAACTATCCACTCAGATACTAATAAAACGCCAATAGAAATAATACACTCTAGATCTTCAGAGTTCGAAACCGAGATTAGTACAAAAATTCAACAGGCCCAGGAAAAAAGCTTAGACCAAATAAACAAAAACAGGGCTTACAAAAGTAAGTTATCATGTCGGCGACAAGGTTTTCTTGAAATCAAATAAACGCCTGGGGAATAAAGTATCGCCCCTATGCTCGGAGGAAGTAATTGAAGCAGACCTTGGGACGACAGTTCTTATTAAAGGGAGGGTGGTCCATAAGCACAATTTAAAATAACGATTCTTCTAGACCTTATTTTAGATTTGGGAGGAATTTCGGACACTCCACTTATATTACTTCATATGAACTTTACGCACTCGAAACAAAGACTGCAATTGACGCTTTTACACAGGACCATATGAGACGAATATTGACTGTGGACGTTGGACGGATAGCTTCATTGGTGGGTACTTTAAGAGTTCATCATAGGAATGCACGCAGCATTAACATGTTAGGATCAGCCCAAAAGGCAATTGCAGGTAACCCAAACTTCGAGGACTGGGAACAGGTCAAATTTATACAGAATCAATTAATTGAATCACAGACTAATCAGGTAGAAATAAATTCAAGAGTACAAACTCGTTTAAACGAATTAAGCAAAGCAATAAACGCAATTTAACAAATCAGACGAAATAGACAAAAGCCACCTTTTCGAAATAATCTTGGCCAAAATTAGAATTATAATAAATGATCTGGAAAATTTAATATTCTCAATAACATTGGCAAAGGTAAATTTAACAAACCCAGCAATTCTGGATGAAATTGATATCTAAGAAATTAATCACGAAAGGCTCACAAATTTTAGCATTACTGATCTTTTAGAAGTATCCCAGATAAAAGCATTTCAAAATAATGATATAATACACTTCCTCATAAAATACCCCAAACCTAATTTAGTATGTAAGAAAATTTCTATATACCCAATACAACATAGCAATAGGATTCTAGACTTTGGGGAGGACAACTTAGTCGCTGATTATGGTAGAAAGTCGTTTGCCAACCACCAGTGTGACGCTTCAATTGGAACAACGTTCTGCAGAAAAATCTGATTCCTCACATGCGCCCAAGAATTAGTTTCCGGAACCGTCGCCAAGTGCAGCACCATTCCAGACCACCTCACCAATAACAACAATCGACGACGGAATACTAATTATTAACGATGCTGCTGCGAAACTTCAACACGACGACAACCCTAAAAACCTTCCTAGTGCACATTTCTAGGGAGCCTTCGACGACTACGTTATGGTAAACAAGACCTTCTTTAAAAACCACTATGGCATACTGAAGATGTAACCTGCAGTATCGATGGTAACCCACGTTAATATCACGGGCCACAAAGAACAGCTAAGCCTGCCGTTCCTTCACGAGCTAAGCCTGAACAATTTTCAACACATCGAGCTTCTTAAAGAAGAAATTCTAACGAAGCCACTTTAACTAGCGGTATTACTTTGGTGATCATTCTGGTGTGCCTCTTCGTGCTCGTCGCTGCCGACGTCGGGCCTTCTGCCCATTTAAGTTAGCATTAATTGGTTCTTAACAGACTCGAAAGGAATCCAAACGGATTCCCGGATAAATTTAATAATAATAAACGGGATTAATTCCATAAATAAAATAATAGTTATCCAAACGGATTTCTAATTAATGTCAATCAACGAACGGGAGTAATTAATAATAAAGATTATAAATTCTAACGAAATATAGTCTTGTCTTTACTTATATACTTTATAGGGTCGGAAATGTTTCTTTCACTGCGTTGCAAACTTCTGACTGAAATTATAATACCCTCTGCATGGGTATAAAAATACTTCCCGTCAAACTTTGATTTGTTGATGAATTTGGCGCATCCTAGCTGTGTTGAGTTAGGGCGCACGAGTGGCATGAACTCGTTTATAAACAATTTAATTGTTCTGGAATCTGCTGCTCTTATACAGCTAAGCCCTATAAACCCTACAACGACAAAAACTGGTGGATTTCACTCAAGCCTTTTTCCTCCAACGTAATCAATCCTTATTTATCTGAAGTGGATTGGACCCTTATGGATTCATTGTAGAAGCTTACTCGCTTCGTTTTTTGACATTTATGTGCCTTTAATTTCCTCACATGACGTATCTCATAACCCTCCTTAATTCACTCCTACCTAAAAAATTTCTAGTCCAGACTTTATAAAAGTTAAGACGTAAGTATACCATTCCAGATACTTAAATGCGCTTCCTGATTTCTCACGATTCCCAATGCTACAAGAGTTACCTAAATGTTGTCTTTATCTTGACCTTTATTTGATATGTTTGCCAAATTTTGCTAGTCTACCTATTTATTAGTTGCTACGATAATACCCCACCCTATCATTACTCACTTCCGCACGCCGTTGAAGCGATGGTCCATAAGGTTTTGCAGGTCCAAAAATTTCCCAGTTAGTCCGCCGTTGAAATTTAACGGACTTTGACGGACTAATTTATGTGATAGTTAGCCGGTGTTTTTGAAATATTTGAAACATCGGCTTCCACAAAGCACATTAACCTTCCACCTTTCATTTTCAGCTGATCTGAACAGCTGTTGCTCGTCAAAACGTAAACAACGTTGACCTGCTGACTTTGTTTACGTTTTGACGAGCAACAGCTGTTCAGATCAGCTGAAATCGGAAGGTTGAAAGTGGAAGTGCTGTGTGGAAATCGGAGTTTCACGTTTGTTGAAAATTCCAACCTTTTCCAACGGATGGACTGTGTGGAAAGAGGGCATAACCGTATATTTATGACCATTATCAGCGAATGTGATTTTTTTCATAATCTTCAAAAAATCAAGTCTTCCTTCTTTCTGGTTGTAAAATATTGTTTTCAGCTATATATCCATCGTTCATTTTTGCCAGAAGTTTGAAAGAAATCTTTACTAATTCCCCTTCATAAAAAGGGTGGTAAATCTAAAATTAAACATACCGTGCGATTGCAAAACTTAGTGCCATTCCCAAATTACAGCACCAATGCAGCACAATAATGTCCTCCACTCACGTAAGACGTAAAACTCTGTTTGTATTTAATAGATGCTGATTTCCTCGTACTCCTCCAAACGGACTTAAGCAATCTGCATTTATGGTGCATCCATAATTTGCTATTCCTTAATACTCCTAAGTGTAGCTTCATTACTTTAATTAATTCCTATATTAAAGAATATAAGGAATAATATTAATATAAATTAAAAATTTGTAAAACATGTGAACTCAAATTACAATCGCAAAACAACACAACAAAAAGCTCGAAGACGAAGAAAGAGACACTTAAAAGAGCACTGTTACACGAACGAAAAAAACGCTCAAAAACTGAGAGACCGCGTAGTCCTTTTCAAAGTTATGCAGCGGCTAGCAAAAACTACAAGCTGAAATTTGCACCAAATAATCTGTATATATTGGTTCAAATTTCAATATAAGTTTTATCATCATCTTCACAACTAAAAGTCAAAGTAAAATTTTAGCTTACATACTAATTTTATAAAAAATTAGACGTATATTACATTAAATATGAAAAATTAACACAACATTCTAATATCAATATAATTAAATATAATAGTAAGTACATTTATTTAAATTATTTAATACTTCCATTTTTTGATTAATATTTTTGACGGACTTTGACGGACTAATTTATGCGATAGTTAGCCGATGTTTCTGCGGTGCAACTCTCTTTTCACGCAGTCCATCCCTGAAAAACCGTTGGGATTTTTGAAAAAAGTGAAACTACTGTTTCCACAGAGCACATCCACCTTCACCCTTCCGATTGCAGCTGGTCTTAACAGGTGTAGTTCATCAAAACATTAAAAAAGTTGGTTGACCTGTTTATTTTGTTTACGTTTTGACGAGCCACACCTGTTCAGATCAGCTGAAATCGGAAGGTTGATGTGCTCTGTGAATATCGGAGATTCACATTTGTTGAAAATTCCAAACGTTTCCAACGGATGGACTGTGTGGAAAGAAGGCATTAACTACGCTAAATATCAGGAACTTTTTGAATTACTCTTAAAATTGATACGCATGTTCTGTTTCGCGTTTTGTGTTCACTATATAATGAATTTTATTTTTTGGGGTTTTGTGAATGTTTAATAAACTTTAATATAACAAATATATTATCATATATAAAAACACTCCTAAGTCGGACGGAGGTGGGAACGAGGCTTATATTAGCAGATATTTGCTAGTTTGAAGATAAATAAATAAAAAATCACAAAAACCCCAAACTAATTTAAAGGTGTAGAATTGTTTTTCACATTTAATATATATTTAATTTTTATTTTTATTTTTTTGGCTTGCCCTTAGGCTATTTGCTTAATTTATTTATTATTATTGTTTCAATTTATTCTTTTAGTGTAATGGCCAATGGTGTTTGTACATAAAATTTGATAATAATAACACAATTTTTTATGCCAAATATGTATCGGAATGAGTGGAGTGAACCATTTACATTATGAATTTATCCTCAGTTCCCCAGTGGAATTGGCTGCTTAAGCTTTGTGTTTGCCCAATCACAGAGCCCATCCAAGCGGTAGGGACTTTTGGTGGATATTGGACTGGTATTCTGTTCTGGTGTTCAGAGCCACCATAACTCTATCAAACTGCCTTCCAGGTACTTTTTATAGCTTTTATTTTATTTTAATTAGTGGTAACGCGGTTATCTAAACTTTGATATAATGGCTTACTTCTACCCTGTATTCAAATTGCTTTCTGGTGGAGAGATGGCCTCAGAGGCCCCCACTCCTCTTTCAAAGATGGCCGACATGTCTATTCAGATTCATTCGCTCCAAGACTTTAGAGTTTCACCGAAAAAACATCAGCTAAATATCCGAAAAAAAAGTCAACAGGTCAACCATCTTCGTTTATGTTTTGAGGAGCTACAGCTGTCTTGGTCAGCTGAAATCGGAAGGTGGATGTGCTCTTTTAAACCGGAGTTTCACATATGTTGAAAATTCCAACCCGGGACCGGTATAGTCACCATAATGTTTGATGTTTCAAGCATAGCTTGCAAATAACTGTCAACCGTTTTTCGCTTTACGGTCTATGCACTAACACAACCGAAAAAAACGTGTACATTGGCTTTTGCTCTGAGCAGAACACTTCTCCCTTTGTTTTGATTTTCGGTTGGCTGTTGTCAGTTGAGTTGTTCTTGTTATGCTTATTTAAAAATTTATAAGAAGCGAGTTGATTGAACGCTCACATATTGAGAGTTAGCAGAAGAGCACATTAACGAAAGGCTCAGCGTGAACGTGAACGGTCTTTTAGTTTTCAGAGGACTCTCACTAGGCTTTTTCACAATGCTGCCCTATCGGTGATCAAAAGGATGTGAAATATAACTACAACTTAGATATGCTTATATTTATTGGGGTTTAATACCTGTTATAACAATCATTTATTTGCTCGCTTTAAATATAATAAAGCGCGGAAAATGTTCTTCTATTGAACTCCTGGGTCGCCGGTGTAGCCAGCACAACCTGCTCGAGTACACTCTAATGTGGCAATAGCAGCTTTATGTCGCAAAAAAGCTGCAATATATTCGCATTTAGTGGCAATCGAGTAAGCGTCAAAGTTCTCTATGTCACCATAGATTCGGGCAAGTTATTTAGAAGCAGGCTCTTTATTGGTCTCGGTCACAAGCTGATGACATGTACCCTCACAAACGCAAAAGACTTTTATTTTCATCACTCGCTACAAAACGGTCAACAAGTAAACAGGACGAACAGAAAACAAATCGGTTTTTGGTTGAGCACAGACCAATTGGCTTAAGAAACAGTTTGAACGGCTTATCTCTGACTCTTTGCACAATCGGTTCGTAAATGACAGTTATTTTATTCAAAAAACGGTAAACTGTTATATGCGAGCTCTGGCTTAACGTTTTTCTTTAAGTCCGTTTACGAACATTTAGCGAGATTACAGTCTCGCTACAGTATCATATTATGTCCGTATTTTACGATTGTTTCGTTTGATGGCCTAGTCCGACAGAGCACCATTCACCATATCTCTCAAAGATTGTCCGTATGTTTTCCCGTGCCAAAAATTTCCCGGTTATTCATTGACGTTCCTAGCCGATATTTAACCAATGTTTTTTCGGTGTGACTCTTGGCGAGAAAGAATTGAAATTGGTATGGCGGCCATATTTGTTTCTGTGAACCAGAGGCGTAGTCGAAAACGAAGACAGGATTGGGACGTTAACGCTACCCCAGTCAGCAATTTATATATAGAGTTAATATAAGAAATTTTTTAAAAGTTAGGAAATCCATTCAACAACTAATCCATAGCATTCAAATAAAATAAGAGCAGGAAACAGTACTTCTAAAAGTGTTAGTCAGAGTAAAAGAACCTCTCAAAAAATTCTGCATACGTCCATTTAAAGGTTGATTGTAGCTCTGTGGGAACACCAGTCCACCATACATAAAAATCCCAACCGTTTCTCTAAGATGGGCTCTGTGGGGCTGGGCTATTACATCTTATCTATATAAAAAAAAATGCTGCCGTTGGTGCGTTAAGCTCCCAAGCGCCCACTTCTCTTTCGATTACGCCCCTGGTTCACAAAAGCAATTGGCCGACATATCAATTCAAGTTCATTCGTCCTACGACTTTAGAGGTGCACCGACAAAAAACATAGGAACTTTAATTCACCATCTAGGAACGGAAAACCTTACAGACCATCTCTCAAAGAGCGACTTTTTTTGGGGCAATGTACAATAAGGTGAGGGTGTGGGAGTTCGAATAGGTAGAGCCGAAGTTCCTGCGGTACGGCCCTGAAGCATTGATTCGCGAGAGCCTTAGCTCCACCTATCATTGCGCTGCTCTTCATCGCCTTTTCTCGCTCCTCAAGCGTTCCATAATACCATCATGCCTCTGGACACGCTCTTCAAGAAAGCGGTCTCGAATCTCCCGCATTCGAAAACTGCATGTTCTGCATATATTTCAGTGCCGCTACCGCACCATGTGCAGTCACCGCTACTGTCGTGGGCGAACCTATGCAGGTATTCTCTAAAACAGTCATTGAGACTTCCACGAAACCGGCTCTACGTATTTGCTCGTGCCTCTTCTTTTCCGTGGTAGTGCCGTTCTGACTATGAAGAATTCCATAGATCGCAGCCTGTTTCGCGGCCATGAGCTCCAGGGGTGAGGTCCCAGCGATGACATAAGCTACCTGGTCCGACAGCGTTCAAAACGCACTCCAAATGCGCAGGGCGGCTACTCTATGGTTGGCTTTCAGAATTCGGCTGTAGCTTCGCGTCGCTATGGCCTGCTCCCAGACCGAGACGGCATTGGGCATGGTTGCCCTCGTGATACTCATCAAGGGCAGCCTGCTCCATTGCTTCGGCCCACTGCGGCTCATCATTATTCGCGTTAGGGTGCGGCTTGTGATAGCAGCCTTCGTGCTGGCGTATTCCTGGCTCGATTTTCCAAAGCTCCTCCCTGGCAGAGCGAGGAGAAGGACTCCGTCGTACATCACGTTCCATTGCAGGGGTGCCAATACGGAACCTTGCGGAACTCCACCAGTGATTCCGACTCTGTCCAGACCCTCTGGGGCATCAAACTGCAGGATCCTGTCGCTAAAATAGCTCCTTATCATCTGTAAAAGATAAGGTGGGACCCCGAAACTCGACAAGCCCTCAAGGATGCAGCTCCATCTTGCCCTGTTGAAGGCGTGTCTGATGTTGAGGGTAACGATGAGGCAGTACTCCTTTGCACCACCCTTCCATCTAGTGTCGGTTATAAGCAGCCTTTGCAACTTGGACTACCTTCGAGATGGCATCGACCGTCGATTTGGCCTTCGTAAAACCGAACTGACCGTGATGGGAAGAGGTCCCCTGCTGTCGTTATGGCTCTTTAAGCGAGTGCTTATAAGCTGCTCCAGAACTTTACCGGCGCCGTCTATAAGGCAGATTGGCCTATAGGACGACGGGTCACCTGGCGGCTTCCCAGGTTTCGGCAGAAGCACGAGTTGTTGGTTTTTCCATCTCGCCCGGAAGTAGCACTTCCGTAGACAGCTGCTGTAGATCCTAGCAAACTACTACGGGTGAAGAGTTAGGGCTAGCTTTAACACCCGATTCGGGACGCCGTCAGGTCCGGGGGCCTTGCCAGGCTTTGACTTCCTTAAAGCCATCCAGTAAGAACAGTCTCTCCGTCTGCGGTAGTTCGTTTATCCTGGGGAACAGGTGATCGATGATGATCCGCATTTTTCCGCTACAATGGGAACAAGTCTGTTCCCGGCTAGTTTTTTAAACACGGTTTTGTAGGCTTTACCCCATGGGTCGTAGTCAGCAGAGTCGCACATTTCCAGAAAACACCTTCTCTCACTGTCCCAAATAGCCCTCTTAGGTAGTTTTCGGCAGGCCTGGTAAGTGTTCCGTCTGTCCTCGAGGGCCGGGGTGCCGCGCGAGCGTTGGTAAAGGCGTCGTGCCTTGACGCACTCACTTATGGCCTTGGCTATAGAACCGTTCCACCAGAAGGTTCCTTCCTGGTGACGGCTGTGGTTCCTCCTACTAGCCAGTCAGTCGCAAGCGGCTTAAACTTGATGCATAACCGTGGCCTTTTGAGGTCTGGCTCGCTTTATCTTCACTTTGGCAGCGTGATTCCGGCTTTGTCCGTTTCGCCGAGACAGTTCTTTCATCATGGCGAACGGGTTCTTCATCGCCTGGTTGAGGCTCCCAACTTTCTGGTCGTTGACTTTCCCAAGAATGTCATCCAGAATTTCTCCCAATTCCGTTACATCGCGATGTGGTGTTTTGGCCTTCTTAGAGGGATGGGTCCGTTTAGTCGGGCTTGGCGAATCCCTGGCCCTCTTCGGTGTGAAAGACTCGTCTCCTGCCCCCTCCGAGGAGTTGGGATGTAGCCCCCGGTGGGGTCCTGAAGCTTAGACGACCGATGGCAGGGACTTTGCTCGCTGTCTCCTACACTTGTCGCATCTAGAATGCCGCGGGCGCAGCAGCTTTGGTTGCAATGAGGGTTGGAGCCTCCAAATGGAGGCTTGCCACATGGAGAAACTAAGTTATTACTCGACATTCCAATTTTTTGAGTTTTTACCCTAATGTCGAGTTTGCGTTTTCTTTCCGCCAGTTGAAACTAGAGCTGCCGACCGCTCCGGTTAAAACGCAGACCAAACTGTTGACCACTATGACACAGACGCGATGCGATATTAGGGCTTCAGACGCAGCCTACACCGCCCGGTTAGTATGGCCATCCCGCCATACCGCTGAAGCGGTGGGGGTTGGCTAGGCCTGTTCCGCGGCCTTTTGCACCTGAATGCCCATACTTTCTATATTCAGGCGTAGCTGCGCTGCTATGTAGGAATTTTCCATTCAAATTTGAATGCGGAATATTTGCTTCAAAGTTCAAGCTCGGGACAGTTGTTCGTTAATAAACGGGCGCCCTTTGGCGGACCGCAGGGTGGCAATTTTCCGATCAGCTGGGTGATCGCCGGCAACTTCTTAACCAACAGCTGTTGGAAAAATCGGGATGCACGCTTCGCTTTTGTTTTGCTTACATTTTTAGGACATTTGTTTTGAATATTATGTTTAATGATCTTTAGTTGATTTATTTTGTTATGACTCGCAGTGAAATTTTAATTGTCTTTAACGGTAGATTTTTCTTTAAAATTTTTTTAGTTCTTAGTTTTTTAGTCTTGGTATTATTTTCAGTTTGCTATGGTTTTTTTTGCAGATATAGAGCAGAAAGGAAGAAAGGTATTAGGAGAAAAATGGACAATGGGAATGGAAGTCTCAAAAGAAAAATGTTGTTAAAAAAATATCACGCGATTTTTGTTTAAAAAATTTTAATTTTGCCTGCATACTTATGTTGCAAATCGACAACATTCATTACGATAATATTTCGATAACATTCACATGTGGTAATGTATCAATGAACGCTAAGTTAGTTTACTCATTATTGTCTAGGTAATGTTGCTAGACATTTTAATATGGGTTTTTCAAAAAGACCTTGAACATTTCTTTAGATGTGTCTTATAAAGGTCATATTTTGTAAGATATTGCAAAAAAACAACTTAAATAAAAGTTTTTAACGTTATTTTCCAAGAAATCGGTCTTACCGCAAATTTTGACCTATTTATTCGTAATTAGGACCCGAAAATTTGAAAATGATCGGGACTTGGGGCTTTTCGGTAGTACAGCCAAAAAATTTAACTTTTTAACGAGAATGCGTGCATTTTTGCCAGTGCTGCCAACTATTGATTAAAAATAAAAACAGTTTTTGACGGGATGAATGGAACCAAAAAGAGTGGAAAATGTTTGAAAAATACATAAAAAAAGCTGAAAGATTTTTGAGAAAAATTAAAAAAAAAATACCAAATACTGTTTAAAATAAAGCTCAAAATAACGTCATAAATTGTTTTTTTTTTCTAAAAGGTATTCATGACTTGGTCAAGTTTTTCTGGACTTTCTTCGTTTTCATTAACAAAGTTTGTTCCGATCATGCTATAATGTTAAAGCCCTTTATAGTTGAAGCAGCATTTTCCCAGTCTTCGAAAGCCGTGTCTGTTTATTTATAGCCTAATTACACTCACGCACGTCTACTATCGATACCGGAATAGACGCAATGAAGCAGAATAGCCTCATACACTTGACAGACGTGCTTCATTGCGTCTGAAGAGCTGTTCTTTGTTTTGCCTAGTCAAGGAAAATCCTCCTGCCCTTGCTTACCGGCTATTTCAGTTGTTGTTTTCGATCGTTAGTGGTTATAGTTCCCCACTATAGTATATCTATATGCCAAATATCGAGTAAATATCTATAAAACATCGAGTAAACATCGGTAAAAATAGAATGATGCACTTTGACGCGTTTAGCAAGATTTGAATAGCTGCAAATTGTCTGCGTAACCGTCGGCACTCCGTGTCCTGAAACAACACATGATTTTCGACATAATGGTGCCATATCACACCAGTACAAATTGGGCGTAGTCCAGAACGATGTCCACGGATGTTGACAGCAAGCTGCTTGTTATCCAGAATGACACGATTAGTTTCCATAATCCCTAGATTCCATTTCGAACTCGTCGTTTGAGGTGCTGTGTAAGGGGTGTGCAATCGCAATGCTTATGTCAATATTATTGTATAAAATTGATTTGAGAGACTTGGAGTTTAATGATCTTTCACTGTCTGAATAAAATTTGTGTGTGGTTAGGAGAGGTTAAAATATTTCAAATAGCGGATTTTACATCTACAAAACATCTTGATGCGATTCGTTGCAAAATATCAGTTTTAGAAAATTAATCAATACAAGTAAAAAAAAGTTTTCTATCTGTTGAAGAATTTCTCCTGAATTGTATATTGTTGAACGTTGAAACACTATAAACGGTAAAAAAAAGGGGTCCAACGAAACCAAGCACGAATTAGTTACGCGCGTGACCTTTAAAGCATGGTGGGCAATTCATAAAGTTGGTGAGGAACACACAAATAACTTAATATATAAACATTTATAAGAAAATAAAATATGCAAATATGTTAAAATTTTTTTCAGAACAAATATTTATATATATATACACCTATATATATATAGGTGTATATTGTAACCTCTCCTAACCACACACAAATTTTATTCAGACAGTGAAAGATCATTAAACTCCAAGTCTCTCAAATCAATTTTATACAATAATATTGACATAAGCATTGCGATTGCACACCCCTTACACAGCACCTCAAACGACGAGTTCGAAATGGAATCTAGGGATTATGGAAACTAATCGTGTCATTCTGGATAACAAGCAGCTTGCTGTCAACATCCGTGGACATCGTTCTGGACTACGCCCAATTTGTACTGGTGTGATATGGCACCATTATGTCGAAAATCATGTGTTGTTTCAGGACACGGAGTGCCGACGGTTACGCAGACAATTTGCAGCTATTCAAATCTTGCTAAACGCGTCAAAGTGCATCATTCTATTTTTACCGATGTTTACTCGATGTTTTATAGATATTTACTCGATATTTGGCATATAGATATACTATAGTGGGGAACTATAACCACTAACGATCGAAAACAACAACTGAAATAGCCGGTAAGCAAGGGCAGGAGGATTTTCCTTGACTAGTCAAAACAAAGAACAGCTCTTCAGACGCAATGAAGCACGTCTGTCAAGTGTATGAGGCTATTCTGCTTCATTGCGTCTATTCCGGTATCGATAGTAGACGTGCGTGAGTGTAATTAGGCTATAAATAAACAGACACGGCTTTCGAAGACTGGGAAAATGCTGCTTCAACTATAAAGGGCTTTAACATTATAGCATGATCGGAACAAACTTTGTTAATGAAAACGAAGAAAGTCCAGAAAAACTTGACCAAGTCATGAATACCTTTTAGAAAAAAAAAAACAATTTATGACGTTATTTTGAGCTTTATTTTAAACAGTATTTGGTATTTTTTTTTTAATTTTTCTCAAAAATCTTTCAGCTTTTTTTATGTATTTTTCAAACATTTTCCACTCTTTTTGGTTCCATTCATCCCGTCAAAAACTGTTTTTATTTTTAATCAATAGTTGGCAGCACTGGCAAAAATGCACGCATTCTCGTTAAAAAGTTAAATTTTTTGGCTGTACTACCGAAAAGCCCCAAGTCCCGATCATTTTCAAATTTTCGGGTCCTAATTACGAATAAATAGGTCAAAATTTGCGGTAAGACCGATTTCTTGGAAAATAACGTTAAAAACTTTTATTTAAGTTGTTTTTTTGCAATATCTTACAAAATATGACCTTTATAAGACACATCTAAAGAAATGTTCAAGGTCTTTTTGAAAAACCCATATTAAAATGTCTAGCAACATTACCTAGACAGGAATGAGTAAACTATCTTAGCGTTCATTGATACATTACCACATGTGAATGTTATCGAAATATTATCGTAATGAATGTTGTCGATTTGCAACATAAGTATGCAGGCAAAATTAAAATTTTTTAAACAAAAATCGCGTGATATTTTTTTAACAACATTTTTCTTTTGAGACTTCCATTCCCATTGTCCATTTTTCTCCTAATACCTTTCTTCCTTTCTGCTCTATATCTGCAAAAAAAAACCATAGCAAACTGAAAATAATACCAAGACTAAAAAACTAAGAACTAAAAAAATTTTAAAGAAAAATCTACCGTTAAAGACAATTAAAATTTCACTGCGAGTCATAACAAAATAAATCAACTAAAGATCATTAAACATAATATTCAAAACAAATGTCCTAAAAATGTAAGCAAAACAAAAGCGAAGCGTGCATCCCGATTTTTCCAACAGCTGTTGGTTAAGAAGTTGCCGGCGATCACCCAGCTGATCGGAAAATTGCCACCCTGCGGTCCGCCAAAGGGCGCCCGTTTATTAACGAACAACTGTCCCGAGCTTGAACTTTGAAGCAAATATTCCGCATTCAAATTTGAATGGAAAATTCCTACATAGCAGCGCAGCTACGCCTGAATATAGAAAGTATGGGCATTCAGGTGCAAAAGGCCGCGGAACAGGCCTAGCCAACCCCCACCGCTTCAGCGGAGTACCAAAAGCGGAGCTCTGGCCACCGACTCGAGCCGGTATATGTTCCATCGCGTGAAAATCGGAGGAAATCTTAGGTCACTGCGGGATGGCCATACTAACCGGGCGGTGTAGGCTGCGTCTGAAGCCCTAATATCGCATCGCGTCTGTGTCATAGTGGTCAACAGTTTGGTCTGCGTTTTAACCGGAGCGGTCGGCAGCTCTAGTTTCAACTGGCGGAAAGAAAACGCAAACTCGACATTAGGGTAAAAACTCAAAAAATTGGAATGTCGAGTAATAACTTAGTTTCTCCATGTGGCAAGCCTCCATTTGGAGGCTCCAACCCTCATTGCAACCAAAGCTGCTGCGCCCGCGGCATTCTAGATGCGACAAGTGTAGGAGACAGCGAGCAAAGTCCCTGCCATCGGTCGTCTAAGCTTCAGGACCCCACCGGGGGCTACATCCCAACTCCTCGGAGGGGGCAGGAGACGAGTCTTTCACACCGAAGAGGGCCAGGGATTCGCCAAGCCCGACTAAACGGACCCATCCCTCTAAGAAGGCCAAAACACCACATCGCGATGTAACGGAATTGGGAGAAATTCTGGATGACATTCTTGGGAAAGTCAACGACCAGAAAGTTGGGAGCCTCAACCAGGCGATGAAGAACCCGTTCGCCATGATGAAAGAACTGTCTCAGCGAAACGGACAAAGCCGGAATCACGCTGCCAAAGTGAAGATAAAGCGAGCCAGACCTCAAAAGGCCACGGTTATGCATCAAGTTTAAGCCGCTTGCGACTGACTGGCTAGTAGGAGGAACCACAGCCGTCACCAGGAAGGAACCTTCTGGTGGAACGGTTCTATAGCCAAGGCCATAAGTGAGTGCGTCAAGGCACGACGCCTTTACCAACGCTCGCGCGGCACCCCGGCCCTCGAGGACAGACGGAACACTTACCAGGCCTGCCGAAAACTACCTAAGAGGGCTATTTGGGACAGTGAGAGAAGGTGTTTTCTGGAAATGTGCGACTCTGCTGACTACGACCCATGGGGTAAAGCCTACAAAACCGTGTTTAAAAAACTAGCCGGGAACAGACTTGTTCCCATTGTAGCGGAAAAATGCGGATCATCATCGATCACCTGTTCCCCAGGATAAACGAACTACCGCAGACGGAGAGACTGTTCTTACTGGATGGCTTTAAGGAAGTCAAAGCCTGGCAAGGCCCCCGGACCTGACGGCGTCCCGAATCGGGTGTTAAAGCTAGCCCTAACTCTTCACCCGTAGTAGTTTGCTAGGATCTACAGCAGCTGTCTACGGAAGTGCTACTTCCGGGCGAGATGGAAAAACCAACAACTCGTGCTTCTGCCGAAACCTGGGAAGCCGCCAGGTGACCCGTCGTCCTATAGGCCAATCTGCCTTATAGACGGCGCCGGTAAAGTTCTGGAGCAGCTTATAAGCACTCGCTTAAAGAGCCATAACGACAGCAGGGGACCTCTTCCCATCGCGGTCAGTTCGGTTTTACGAAGGCCAAATCGACGGTCGATGCCATCTCGAAGGTAGTCCAAGTTGCAAAGGCTGCTATAACCGACACTAGATGGAAGGGTGGTGCAAAGGAGTACTGCCTCATCGTTACCCTCAACATCAGACACGCCTTCAACAGGGCAAGATGGAGCTGCATCCTTGAGGGCTTGTCGAGTTTCGGGGTCCCACCTTATCTTTTACAGATGATAAGGAGCTATTTTAGCGACAGGATCCTGCAGTTTGATGCCCCAGAGGGTCTGGACAGAGTCGGAATCACTGGTGGAGTTCCGCAAGGTTCCGTATTGGCACCCCTGCAATGGAACGTGATGTACGACGGAGTCCTTCTCCTCGCTCTGCCAGGGAGGAGCTTTGGAAAATCGAGCCAGGAATACGCCAGCACGAAGGCTGCTATCACAAGCCGCACCCTAACGCGAATAATGATGAGCCGCAGTGGGCCGAAGCAATGGAGCAGGCTGCCCTTGATGAGTATCACGAGGGCAACCATGCCCAATGCCGTCTCGGTCTGGGAGCAGGCCATAGCGACGCGAAGCTACAGCCGAATTCTGAAAGCCAACCATAGAGTAGCCGCCCTGCGCACTTGGAGTGCGTTTTGAACGCTGTCGGACCAGGTAGCTTATGTCATCGCTGGGACCTCACCCCTGGAGCTCATGGCCGCGAAACAGGCTGCGATCTATGGAATTCTTCATAGTCAGAACGGCACTACCACGGAAAAGAAGAGGCACGAGCAAATACGTAGAGCCGGTTTCGTGGAAGTCTCAATGACTGTTTTAGAGAATACCTGCATAGGTTCGCCCACGACAGTAGCGGTGACTGCACATGGTGCGGTAGCGGCACAGAAATATATGCAGAACATGCAGTTTTCGAATGCGGGAGATTCGAGACCGCTTTCTTGAAGAGCGTGTCCAGATATATATATATACATATATAATATTATTATAATTATTACAAAGAACGGTTGGTCCATGAAATCGAAAGAATTTGATGATCCTTATGCCCTCTTTCCACACAGTCCATCCGTTGGAAACGGTTGGAATTTGCAACAAATGTGAAACTCCGAATTCCACAGAGCGCATCACCCTTCCACCTTCCTGTTTCAGCTGATCTGAACTGCTGTGACTCGCCAAAACGTAAACAAAGTCAACATGTCAACTATATTTGTTTATGTTTTGATGAGCTACATCTGTCAGGATCAGCTGAAATCAGAAGGTGGAAGGTTAACGTGCTCTGTGGAAAATGGACTGCGTGGAAAGAGGGTTGCACCGCAAAACATCGGCTAACTATCGCATAAATTAGTCCGTCAAGGTAAGTCAATTTTTAGCGACGGTCTGACTGGGAAGTTCTTGGAACGGCAAAACCTTGGGGACCATCCCTACAACGGATGGTGGATGGATCTCTGTCCAAATACCCAATTACACAAATTAATTTTTATTTATTTACTAAAAATTAAGCGGCTTACCAATTCTTAAAGTCAATAACGCCTCATACAAGTTTGTGCGTAAAAATAGTGCCAACCAAGATATTACGATACAAGAGTAGGTAATCTAAGCAATGGTAATCAACTAGAGTAGGAAAGCAACTTGAAGTTTTGATCCCACTTCAAACCACGAAGGGCAAGGAAGAAGACAATTTTTGTACCGACCAATACGATCGATGTATACTTGATATTTGGGTATCCAAACGGGAGCGCAATATTCTAAATAAGGACTGAAAAGGAAAGTAACTAATAATTTTTCTGTGTAAGTATACTCAAATTCTATCGACTATTGCTTAATAAACCCAAGAACACTCGTATACTATATATTTGGTCCAGTGGCATTATATGAAGAGAATAGCGTATAGGAAATGGCGTAGCCCTATAAAAAGTCATTACTTTATATTTAAAGCCAATCAGATTTAAGGGGTTAGATCGAAACCATCTCTAAAACCAATCAATATCAGACTGTTAATCGAAAAACGAAGTTTGACATCATCAGCATAAATTAGTGCTCGAGAGTGCTCGAGAGTGTGTTATGACAGGAGGAACTAAATAGCAAAGGGCCCAATTGTCTACCCTGAGGCACTCCAGATGTTACGTAAAACAGCGTTCTTAAGAATAACGCTCTGTATTCATTCATTTATATAATTCCAAGTTAATATATTATTTGGAAAACCAAACTGATACGATTCAAATAAAAAAAGAGAATGGTTAACAGAATGAAAAGACCTTCCAAAATCTGTGTCTCGTTATGGACGGCAGTTCATGTAGTGACGATTTACACCAAAAGCCGAATAATTGAAAATCTGCTGTGTTTGTCCTATGGTAACGAGTAGTACACCAATCTAAAGGTATCGCTAAAAGAAAATGTATTGCATTCCATGACTTAAGGAATATTATTTGGTTCAGAAGAAAAAGGGGTTAATTTTTAAGACATGGCAGATAGTACTCGATAGTACTAGTACTCAGATCGACGATAACCGTTCGCCGCCTATGGGAGAGAGCGAGTGGCGAATACTTTTCGACGGTCCTTTTTTGCACGCCGGAACTCAGATCGACGGAAAAAAATACTAGAAATGTGCAGAGCGTTGCCAGACAAACTCTCGATTAACGTTTCTCAGGCCCTGGCGAAAATAATAAAAAATGTAATCTTTTTATCTGGGGTCGTTTAAATTCAACATCTTCAATTTTGCTTTCCCAAATAAATTTGCTTGTCAACAAGCCCAGTTGATTGACAGTATGACCGAAGCACACGCACTCGGGTGAACTCTGAAAACTTCGGTCTCACTAGAGGAAAAAGTTTTTTCGCTGTCTAAACTGTTCGCCGATTTGAGTACAAGGCTTATTACCGCTTACTTTTATGAACTTTTTGTGCGAAACGTGTTTCGATGAGCTCATTTCCATCGCCTTCGGTTATTTCGGTTCTCAACACTATTTGTGAAAAGTTAACAGCACTGACACCAGAAGCACTGGCTAAGAATCGGCATACAAACATTTGAAAATTTGTATTTGTGGACGCCAGCGCCATTAGCTGAGGGACACCAGCGGTCCAAAATTTAATCGCCTTTAAACGCCTTTGTCAAGACGGGAAATGCAGTCAACTGACTTTAGTTGGGACCAAAATACTGGAAGTTCAATTATGTTAAAGGAAAATCCGAAAATGGTATAAAATTCACTTCCGAATGAAAACTCCATAATTTTTGTGCTGTTATTTTTATAAGAACTTTTGGTAGCCTGAATACCAAGCCTTAAAATGTGTTAACTCTTGATACATTCCGGCTAGATAAACAACAAAATTATACAATTCTTTATCAAAGAAGAATTATACTTTCACAGCTTATACTTTTTTTTATTTTTCACCGTTGCCTTCCTAGATTTTTTTATATTTTAAAACCGCCATTTTTCTACTAATAAACAATACCAAAAATTAAATGACATATATACAAATATTATCAACACAAAATTAATAAAAAACGGTGGTGTGGCAGGCACAATAAGAATGTTAAAATGAAAATTGTATCGAGCTTTCTTAAATGTTCGACTTTTAATAATTTCAAGGAAACTTAATCTTGTTAAATAGACTAAAGTAAATATAAAGTATATGCATATAAGTCTCGTTATGAGGTGTAAACGTGAATTTTATTATTAACCCTAATAGAATACCTAATTGAATACTTGGTGATTTTATGAAACAACTTCTGAATAGTCCAACTTTTTTAACGATAATAAAATACGTTAAACGCAGGTGCAGTTTTTTCACTCTTACATATTTTAATAATTTATCCTCGTTTCCATTATTGAAAGTTTTCAACGTTTTAATCCTAACGAATATTTGTAGGTTGGGGTGCTTTAAGTTCTAGATCAAAATCCAAGCTCTATAAAAACAACATGACAGTGTACTTTGTATTATACAACAAACAAAGAAGCAAACTTACATACATATATGCCTTTACAGCAACTATAAAAGCTACGAAGCTACAGTGGCTCACAGCCTCTTTGAACCAAGCAACCTCCAATTACATAAAAAAAAACTGAACCTAATCAAACTGAAACCTATTAAAATAATATAAATCAGGGGTGCCCAAAACTGCCTTATGGCAGTTAAAAAAAACAAAAAATTTCATTTGACTGGGTCATCAAAAAAAAAAAAAATCAACGTAAAGTTGGTGCCTTGTTTCGTTCTTATGAGTAACGAATTGGACCGCAAGGAATAAACGAAAAATTGTTAGTGTATAGCAAAATGTGCTCAGCAAGCTTACCTATGTGCCGACCCTCACATCTCCATAAGCATGTGCATTTACAAAAACAATTGTGTTCCATGTGCATAGGCGTGAGCACCCCTGATTTAAATGCAGGATAATTCCTTTTTATACCCTTGCCGAGGGGATTTCAATTTCAGTCAGAAGTTTGCAACGCAGTAAAGGAGACATTTCCGACCCTATAAAGTAAATATATTCGAGATCAGCATCACTAGAAGAGTCGATCTAAAAATGTCCAACTGACCGTCAGACATTTTTTAAGCTATCTGCGTAATTCTTTTCCAAAAGTTGTCTTCCTATAGCAGTAGTTAATAAGTCAAACCAAGGCGGATCGGAGGACTATAGCATAGGAACAATAGAAAAATAATTGAAAACAAATTATAACTTTTCTGTTTATACCCTTGCAGAGTGTATTATAATTTCAGTCAGAAGTTTGCAACGCAGTGAAGGAGACGTTTCCGACCCTATAAAGTATATATATTCTTGATCAGCATCACTAGTAGAGTCGATCTAGCCATGTCCGTCTGTCCGTCTGTCCGTCTGTCCGTCCGTCTGTCCGTCCGTTTATATGCAAACTAGTCTCTCAGTTTTAAAGCTATCTGCATGAAACTTTCCCAAAAGTTGTCTTTCTATTGCAGGTAGTATATAAGTCGGAACGAGCCGGATCGGACGACTATAGCATATAGCTCCCATAGGAACAATCGGAAAAATAAATAAAAAAAAAACTGCTGTTTTTTAATGGTTAATCGTTAAATATTGCAGAATTACGGTTTAAATTTCATCAAAATCGTACGACTATAACATAAAGCTCCCATAGAAACAATAAAAATATTAAAACAATTTTTTTTTTAAATTTAACTTTTTTAGTTTGTAATTTTTTTTTTTAGAAATTCTTTTTGATTAATTAATAATTTAACAGTTCGAAATTACGCTTTTAATTTTATTTAAATCGGAAAACGATATCATTTAGCTGCTATAGGAACTATCAAATAATTGAGCTGCAAATCATCATAGCTTCAAGTCAATCTTAATTTTAATATTTTCAAGAATATTTAATTTTTGCAATAGCTGCAAGGGTATATGAACATCGGCTTGCCGAAGTTTGCTTCCTTTGTTGAAAAATTATTTTGAACATGTAAATGGTTTAAAACTTCAGAAGTACGCTTCCAGTTTTATTTAAATCGGAAAACGGTTATGTAAAGGTGTAATAAAAACGATCGAATAATTGAGCTAAAAATGGTAGTAGCTTTAATTTTTTAAACATACATGCATATAAATCAAAATTTAGATGTTTTAAAGAATATATAATTTTTGTAAAAGCTGCAAGAGTATATAGACTTCGGCTTGCCGATGTTTGTTTCTTTTCTTGTTAGTTATTTAAATATTTTTTCAGGATTTTATAAATACTTTTTAAGTTGAAACAAACAATCCATGTAACAACTTTGACAAATCTAATGAGTATGTAGTGCATATTTGATAACAGTTTTGATTACTTATTGAATTGATCCCAATAATTTTTTTGAGTGGTCGTGCCTCCATTTTTAAGTAAACTTCGTCTGCGTAAGAAATACTATAATCGGCATCCCAAATGTCTAGCTTTTATAGTTTTCGAGATCTCGACCTTCATACAGATCAGGAAACGCTTCTACCAGTACGAGTAACGGGTTTAAAAAGGATTGGGGTACACCCACAAACAAAAAAATGTTGGTGGAATCAATTTAAAAAGTTATCAAAACTGGAAAAGTTTCTTTGTTTGGTAAATTGTCAGCTTGATGGGGTGGCGGAGTACTATTTGCCGTGGAGGAACTCAAAACTATTGAACTTATCAGTATAAAGTTAAAGTGTTCTTGTAGTTTTGTCTAAGTAAAGACAAGACTATTTTTTTTCGATGATTATTAGAAATTTATATAAAAAATTATTCCAGATTATAAATATTGGATTATATTTTCACCCGCAATCCGTTAAGCAGTCAGTTTATTTAACTAATTAAGTGTTAATATCCAGAAGGACGGTAAAATGCGGGTTTTCCAGAACATTTTGTGATATACTTTTTTTTTTTGAAAGTGGTTAATTCATAAATAATTTCTTTATTTTTTTTTTTAAATCTCTATAAGGGTTGAAATTATGTCAACCAGGGCGCACCTTTTTTTTTAAACACCACCACACCGACCTGTATCTAAACGAATTTTGTTTTGTTTTTTCTTGTTATTCTTTTTATACCCTTGCAGAGGGTATTATAATTTCAGTCAGAAGTTTGCAACGCAGTGAAGGAGACGTTTCCGACCCTATAAAGTATATATATTCTTGATCAGCATCACTAGTAGAGTCGATCTAGCCATGTCCGTCTGTCCGTCTGTCCGTCCGTCTGTCCGTCCGTTTATATGCAAACTAGTCTCTCAGTTTTAAAGCTATCTGCATGAAACTTTCCCAAAAGTTGTCTTTCTATTGCAGGTAGTATATAAGTCGGAACGAGCCGGATCGGACGACTATAGCATATAGCTCCCATAGGAACAATCGGAAAAATAAATGAAAAAAATTATAACTTTGCTTTTTTAATTTTTTGTTTAGTTCTTCGACATATAGTAATGGTAAAATATTTCCGATTTACCTTTTAAATTTCATCAAAATCGGACGACTATAGCATATAGCTCCCATAGAAATAATAAAAATATATAAAATAACTATCTAATAATTGAGCTGCAAATCATCATAGTTTCAATGTTTTTTTTTAGCACATACTCAAGTAAATCATAATTTAAATGTTTTCAAAAGTATTTAATTAATGCAATAGCTGCAAGGGTATATGAACTTCGGCTTGCCGAAGTTTGCTTTCCTTCTTGTTTATATTCTCAAAATGTTAACAATTTTTTTCTGAATTTTTTTAATTGAAAAATCAAAAAACTTGGGCTCTATACCAGAATGCCCCCTTAAGTGAAGGCCGTCCTCGGACTTCCCCAGCGTAGATTTTAGAAAAACTGATAACTTGTTCTGACGGAAACGAACGTAACGGCGACGAAGATGTGGCACACCGTAACGGTTACTAATGTAATACCGCTGCTCAAAAGTGGCTCTGTTAAATTTTTTTTTTTAAGACGGTCAATGTGTTGGAGATTTTACAGGCTAAGCTCGTAAGGGAGAGGCAGGTTGAGTTGTTCTTTGTGGCTCGTGATATTCACCAGACACTACATGTTTTTTCTTCATAGTTATTTTGAAAATAAGTCTCGTTCACGAGAACATGGCTGTCGAAGGTTACCAAATAGTAGGGCCTAAATTATTGCGTCTAGCCACAGACGCAGAGATGCAATGAAGCAATCCAAGTGTAACTAAGCCCTTAGTTAAGTGTCCAAGATACCCAATTTCGTCCAGATTGTGCCGTTCGTTTGAATTAAAGAAAACTTTGTCGCCGACTTAATAACTTTTAAAAATTCTTTTTTTGTTTATTTGATCTAGGGTTTTTTCTTGGCCTTTCGAATTCTGTAGATCTCGAGTGTATTGCATCTATAGGCGATTTATTAGTTAGTACCTGGATCATTTTGTTGCATCTACTTGTTGATAGTAGGATAACATCCATTATGTCATGCATTTGTTTTTCAATTTTTAAGGTGTGTAAGGGGTGTGCATTCGCAATGCTTATGTCAAACTTATTTGAGAGTCTCGGAGTTTAATTAACTTTTACTACCACAATAAAATGTGTGTGCTTAGGAAAAGTTTACAATATTTTATAGCTGGATTCCATTGGCGAATTAAAACGCATTTAGCCTAGTGTGCATTTATTAACACAGGGAATCCTAGAAGGCTAAATGCATCAGTATAAATAAATGCGATTAAAAATCATTCGCCCCGAACATTTTTAGAAAAAATACCGGAAAATGCTAATTTTTAGCGATTTTTTCTATGAGCAAGGTTGGCGCAATTTTTGATTTCTTTCGAACATAAAACTATTTTTTATAAAATTTACTGAATACAAGAGCGCAAGCTGAAAATTCTGCTCGCAGTACCACAATAAATAACTGCTGGATCTCTGGCAGGAAATAACTCCCACACAGACTGGGATCCTTGCCCTTTATAGAAACTGTGTTGGTCTCTTTTGCAAACCCGTCAAACAACACCATCAGCTTCTCTTCCTTGTTGTCCCAACTGGCAAATGCCTCGGTCGCATTATGGATGTCCTGCTGAGCATTGAAGAGTTGAGTAAACTCACACATATTCATTATTTTTAATTATTTTCCTTTGGATTTGCCAAACAAACAAACAGATCGGAGAAGCATTAGCTAAATGCTAATGCGCAAATGGAAAAAGTTTGCTAATGCGGAAAATATCGAATTTAGAAAATTAATCAATACATCTAAAAATGAGTTTTCTGTCTGTTGAAAATAATTTCACGAGCTAGTTACGCGCGTGACCTTTAAAGCATGGTGGGCAATTAATAGAGTTCGTGAAGGAAACACAAATAACTTAATATATTATATATACATTAATAAAAATAAAATTTGCAAATATGTTAAAATTTTATTTTCAGAACATATATATAGAATATATTAGAATATATACATATATACATATAAATATATAATTAAATTTATTATAAAGAACACGAAAGGGTTTATGCAGCCAGAAATTGATGTACACATTGGCAAGATAAGAGGATGGTAATTGCGGTTTGTGTAAGCAATCGAAAGAATTTTATGATCCACACAACTAAATAATTTTTTATTTATTAAAAAAAGACGCCTCATACAATGTGTGCTTATATTTTATTTTTTTTAAAGACAATTAAAATTACACTGCAAATCATTAAAAAATAAATCAACAAAAGATCACTAAACATAACATTTAAAACAAGTGTCCTAAAAGCCCGCTTCCCTTAAAAGCAATCGTCGGTAGGGTATGCAGGCACCAACCGCTCGCAAAACATCGACAAAAGCTGATTTAGTTTGAAGTTTTCTCAACCATTGCAGAGCAAAAATCCCGAATGCTCACGAAGTGCAGGGGCCTGCTGCTGAGAGCCCGGGGGGCCTACCGCTTTCAAATTTTTGTGACCAAATTCGTTGTATGAAATGATTAGTGAAAATGGTTAGTGGTTATAGGCAATGGCGTAGCCCTATAAAAATAGATTACGTTATAATTAAAGCAAATCAGATTTAACGAAGTAGATTGACACCATCTCTAAAAACAATCAATATCAGACTGCTATCCGAAACGAAGTTTGACATCGTCAGCAAACATTAGTGCTCGAGAGTGTGTTATGACAGAAGGAAGGTCGTTGATCAAAAAAATTGTTGAAATACGCGTCGAGTGACACCTAATTTACTTTTTGAAAGTCTAGCTTATAAAATGGGAAAAGGCTAGAATTAGTTTAACTTTGCACGGCCATAATCTGTAAACTCAAAAAGCTACAGATAAGTGATGTCGTTAAAAAGGTATTGTTAAATGCTAATCACGCTTTCTTTACAGAATTGGTCTACATACAATACTTTTAGAATGATTTTTGTTTTTTTTTATGTTTTTTTTACATTTTTTTTTGCAATTTATTTAAAAACGGATTTAACGATTTGGAATTATTTTTTTACGTATATAGCCCTTGAGATTCCTCAAATTTTAGTATATAATAAGTTTCCGAATGTAATTAAGCGACAAAAACAGCCACTTTTTTCAGTTCAGAGCAGCTAACTAATTTAAAAATGAAAAGACGCTGGAAGCAATGCCTAATCGCAACGGCACTATTCTCTTGCAAATCGAATAATCCGGAGAGAACTTATATAATAACATTTAACCTAATGCTGACACTGAAACCAATAAAAAGTGCACTCGGTATGCCATGAGCAAAAGGCGCGAAAAACAGCAACAGCAGCAGGACGAGCGCCGACTCTACGTTGCCCGAAATATCGCTTATTTTTCGTTCATATCAACGGAGAGAAAAAGCAACGCAATGTCGTTGACCGCGGCCAAAGTAGCCCGCTCTCTGTCCCCCCGACTTTAATACCCAAGCAGCGCTGCCGCTGCTCTGTCATGGAGCTCGCAATGCACATCTCCCCTCCTACTAATCGATGCACTGACTACGTCAGCATTTGCAGTCACTAGTACGGAGCCCTTAGTAACTACCGTTGCATCAATTACAACAATAACTACTTCAACGTCAGTGTAAAGGACTCCCCTGAAAGAATGCTCCTGGAACGCCAATTGCGTATCCCATCACAAATTTGAACTTCAGTTCTCAACGGAGAATTTAAATTTCACGTCCAGGTAAGCGAGTCTAACTAGATTTCCACCCAAATACAAAATCTATTGCGATAAAGCTGTTACATTTTTCCCAGTGTGGCAGAAAGAAAGCTGACTTTACAACATGACGGGTAACCGGGGGTTCGACCAAGCACATTTACGTAAGACCATGGAATTTCACAAAGCACAAGCGAAGTGAATTGCTCATAAAGGTCAATACCCTAGTTTCACAAGTCTAGAAGACTTTTGTACCCAAATGGCCTGAATTCGACTTCACACCGGAGTATTTGATCTGGATGCATTGAAGAGAACAGATTTGGGGCTGAACGGGCATTTCATAGGAACGAAATTCACCTCTTACCACTCTTGGCACTCAGAAACCTTTATAAGGGGACTGCAGATCAAGGAAAAAATGAAAAGAACAACTGTGAACCGCCGAAATATCCGAGTGACATCGCGCTGTAAAAGTGATAGCGATCTTATGGACTTGTAAAGGACCAGGACCTTGCGAAAATCTAAAGGCTTATTCGAGTGGATACCTAAAATTGGTTAATTCGTCTTCGATCTTTGGGTCAAGGATATTTTTGTCCTTGAGTGTTAAATTCAACAACAACTGCAGCAACAACGATTGCAGGAAAATAAAACACATGAATGAATTTCAAATATATTAAAAATAATACATTAAAATAAAGATTGCATGGCTCGCGCTGATTTAGGCACATTAAATATTGTTTTCTGGTTATGTTGGAGAGGTAAGAAGCCACGACGACGCTTACGCCGGCAGAAGGTGATTGAGCATCGGACGCTTCTTCCTCGGCTCATGTCCATTGGACTGGGCACTAATAGGCCTACGTAACAGAAATGGCGCCCAACTTCTTTTCCTTGAAGCATCAAAATGCAGTATCTGAATTGAAAGAGATTATAAATCAGAATATATACGCATTATATTTTTCCTGTCCTTTAAATAATATTTAACAATTAAATTATGTGCAGACTTTCTTTTTGTTTAACATAATACAAATTTAGCTACTCTTTTTGGTCGACCCTGCCGGTTGCACTACGCCCAGTCTCTTGTGAGGCTCGAGTCCAGAAAGAGTAGGGTCACAGACATTTGGCGAAGGTACAGTAACCGGACATAATTTTCGAATACATTTTAGTCATTATATTTTAGTTTGCCGGTTGGGGTAACGGTTACGTCACTCGATTGGAGATCCAGGACTGAAAGATGGGTGAGGGAACTGACGGAAGCCGTGCAGCCGACGCTGTCGGATGCTTTAGGTTATGCCCAGTCTCTTGTGAGGCTCTATCCTGTATGGAATCCACAACTACATACTTAGGCGGGTGGACGATCTAAGTTCCTCTGGACGACGCTGCCGGTTGCACTAGTCTATGCCCGGTTTCCTGTGAAGCTCAAGTCCAGAGAAATGGGAAAAATGTTGAGGATCCCAGGCCGGACATCGATGTCGAATACATTATGGTCATTATATTATAATTTATCGCTCATAGAAATAATCGACAGCAAGACTGGACCACTACCAAGCCAGTTTTATAGGTATATAGGTAGCCAGCCTGACTTCCGACGACGGGTGGGAATTGGTTCGGACAGATCCGTGCTAGGAGTAGCCTGTTCCAGTTAGGAACCGCAGTCAATAGGCTCTCTGAACAGTAAAACAGGAGCGGTTAGTTAAGCGGAACTACATGCGCAAAACATTAACTTACACTCCCATAGGGATTAATTTTTTTGTATGGGGACTTAAGTATCGGCCGAATTCCTGACTGAAAAGCACCCTACCGTAATTCAGCACCTCTTAAATTGTATTCATATAGCAACGAAACTCGATTACCACTTATAAATCAAAATATATACATAATTAAATTTCCGAACCATAAGTTTAATATATAAAAAAACTTTATTTAATTTATTTTTAAACTGGTTACAAATATTTTTATTTTGGAAGAACACCGACTGTCTTAAGACAAGTCTCAAACTAAACTCTCTTCTTAACTTAAATTTCTTTGACGATCATACCTCGGGTTTGAGCTTTAGAGCTTTCCATGAGTGGAGTTGGCTTTAATTGAGTGAATTTTCAAATTGCCCTTTGGATTGTTGATTGATAATGCACCAGCTACTCAATACGATTGTTTAGTCTAGAATCTTGGGGATTCGTTCGCATGGTAATTTTCCATTGAGGGTCCGAAAGTGTGGGAACGGACTGATAACGTAATTTGTTTCTTTCTGGATGTTTAGTCTAAGGCTTGGGTACATTTGCAATTAGATGTTGGCTGATTGGGGTACTAAGGGTGTAAGTGTGTGTGGGCGTGTGGACATGTGCATAGAGTTATTTGGGATTATGGATATGTCACTCCCCCATTCTTTGAATTTGGCCTGACCTCAGGTGGATAGGGTTGGATAGAAACATTACATTTTCTTCTTTGTTAATTTGGTTTAATAGATCGTTTACAATTTCTGTACTTTTTTGTGTTTCTTCCTTTCATTTTACATATTTTACAATAAGTTTTCTTGGTAAGCTCTTAAATTTATATAATAAGTACAATAAAATGCCTGTAATAATGATTACAAAAGTTGTTAAAGTGATTATTTGGAATACATTATAATATTTTGAGTGTGATTCTTGTATTTCCTTTGTTTGAATAAAAGATAATGGTTCTAATTTTGTTACATTATTATTTACGTAAACGCTCTGTGTGTAATTTAACATTGTATTTGAAATAGTGAATTTACCTTATTTTACTGAACAATTAAGGATTTTAACAAGGTTATTTCCAACTATAAAAATTTCTTTATTAATACAATTTTGATTTAATAATGTTTTAGGGATATTCCATGTCAATAAAATATTTTCTTTCTTAATTATTCCATTTATACATTCGTCAAATACAATTTTTTCTGTTTCTTTTTTAAATACTTTTTTGGCATATAAGAAATATTTGTCGAATATATTTTCTATTAAAATATTCTATACATCGGGATAAGGAATAATTTCAAAAACGGGAGATTTAACTATTATTTGTGTCTGTTTTAAGCCAAGTGGAGGTTTTGATTTTCAACAATTTCTCAGGGTTCACGTTCTTTAAATAATCATGTTTTAATAATTTTGGATTGAATAAACCTAATCTTGTCAGCTGCATCCCTAATTCAATATCTTCTACATATTCTGTAAAATGTTGTAGATTAAATATTAAAACGCTGACTTGTTCCCTTTCCATTTCCATTATTTATGACATCAATAACCATGTTTAAATATAGTGTCTACTAAATTATTAATTTTTTCTTCCATCTCATCTTTATCATCTTGGTCTAATGTTCCGAATAGGTATTTATAAACTGATTCTATGATATTGAATAAACCTCTCTTACTTTGTTTTGCTAAAGTAATTCCATTGATTTCTCTTTTAAGTATTTCTACTAGATATCGGATTTGTATTATGTCACAAAATTCATTAGCTTTTTTCAAAAGACTTTCGAAGGTTTGTTCAGTTTTTTTTATGTTTACTCTTAGAAAATGATATTCATAATTAATCGGGATATCTATTGATCCTGTTTTAAATACAAGATATCCGTTTTGGGCCTTAATGGAATTTATTTCGATGCTCTGACTGATTAATATTGGAATTATAGTTGTTAATATTATGGAGAAAATCATTGTTTTCATTGAGTTGTTGTTGAGTCCGTTCATTTTCTTCCGCTTGCCTGGAGTTATCATAATATTTACTTTTATTAATTTTCTTCTTATTTTTAAATTTCGATTTATAATGAATAATCTTTCTTCCCCTATTTGTCCTTCAAAATGTTTTTTGTCTATTCATCTTAAGGTTCTGTCTTCTTAAATGGACTGGTAGTTTTGGACTTTGCTTAAGGTGCTTGTATATATTTCATAATCATTACGTTTTTCATTTAAGTTTTCAATTCTATTTATTTTATTTTCTTGTGTGTTATAATCAGGAGTTCCTGCATACATAAATATGTGTGCTGGTATTTGATTTGTAGTATTATGTTTTGTTTTATGATTATAAATGTACAAAATTAGTTCAAACTTGGTATGCCTATTTTCAATGTCTGGTTAATTCTCAATTTCTCTTTAACCATTTTATGAAACCATTCCACGTCTGATATACCGTTTTTACTTGTTGTTATTTGAATTTGTACTCCTTCTGAATTTAACCAATTGTGTAAAGCTACACACATAAATGCTGAATCTTTATCTGCTTTGATTTCCTGTAGTTTTCCCATTTCGTTATGTTTTTATTTTATTATTTATTTTTTATTTTTCGTTTGCTTTTTGTAATATAAGGATGTCTGAATTGTAATGGAAATATATTGCACTCATTTTAGTACATAAGTATTCTTTAATTATTTATTTTGCTAAAGTTTCAGTCACTTCTTTGTAAATAATTTGAATTTTTAATTTGTGAAAATTACGTGTTACTTCTGTTTTATTCTCATCTCCTTTAATTAACTCGATTTGACGGGAAAAATAAATAAATGGTCTTCTCTCTGGTTATCTTTTTGAGCACTGTGGGCTGTTTCATTTGTACTACTGGCTGTTTCTTCTGCAATGTTTTCCTCGTCTGTAAACATATTTTCTTTTATTTTGGTCCTGGATAACGCGTCCGCTACATAATTCTCTTCTTGGCAAATATTTAATATGATTTTGTGACAATACTGCTTATATAGCCATGTCGCTTGCGTCCGTTGTTAGAGAAAATGGTTTATCAAAGTCGGGATAAATTAAAATTTGGTCTGAAGTAATTAAAATTTTCATTTTTTCGAATGCTTCTATGTAGGGTTGGTCCTTAGCATTAATTATGTCAATTTTCTTTAATAGCATTGGCTATGGTTTTACGATATCTGCTAAAACAGGTATGAACTGTTGATAAAATCCACAAAATCCTAGAAATGAATTCATTTCTTTTGGTGTTTTTGGTATTGGGAAATTTATTATGTCACTTATCTTTTTTGGATTCGGTTTAATACCTGTAGTAAATACTATGTGGCCTAAAAATTCTGTTTCTTTTTTCATAAATTCACATTGGCATCACGTTATTTTTTAAATACATTTTTCAATGATAAAACATGTTCTTCCAATAAAGTGGAGAAAATTATAATAACATCTATATATACCAAACAATCTTTATAGATTAAATCTTCAAATAAGTGGTTCATACATTTTTGAAAGGTGGCAACTCGTTTTAATTGCCAAATGGCATTCGTGTATATTCGTAATGACCGTGTTTTGTTGAGAATGCTGTTTAAGCTATTGACTTTTGTTCCATTTGGATTTGATGAAATCTATTGGCTAACTCTATGGTAGTGAAATTTTGGCATCTTCCCAATTTGTCCATTCTGGGTATCGGAATGTTATCATTGATAGTGGTCTCATTTAAATTTCTGTAATCTTCTACTAATCTATACTTCATCTTGCCTGACGCATCTTTTTTGGAACTATCCAAATGGGTGAACAATAGGAAGATTTTGATTTACGAATTAGTCCCTGTTCAATCATTTTATTTATTTGCTTATTAACTTCTTCATCAAAGGTTTGAGGATATTTGTATGGTTTCCTATCTATTGCGTCTTCATGTTTTGTTTATATTGAATGTACTATACTTGTAAAAGTAAAAAATTCACTTTGTACTGTATGTCATTATATTCAAACAAAACTTTCTTTAAACTTTCTCTTTCTTCTTCGTTCAAATGTTCTAATCTGTATTCATTGCATTCTTTCAATTCGTTATTAATGGCAAAATTAAATGATTGATTTTTTGATTAAGGATTAAGGCATTCTAATGCGGTCTTATCCTCTTCACTTTTTTTTTAACTGATGGTGGACTAAGGCATTTTACTGCGGTCTTGTCCTTTTTATAACATTTTCACCTAATTTTATGTAAATTAATGTGTCTCCTAACATCACTGTTGTTTCTTCTTCATAGTTTATTTTCGCTTTACTTTCTTTTAAATAATCTCTACTATTGAAATGTCATAATTCTCAGAAAATGTATGTAAATAAAACTTTTGTTTAACTGTGCGGTTTTTTTCATGGACCCAATGTTATACTTTTATTTATTTCCATTGATCCATTTATTATGAATACTTTTAATTTCTCAATTTATTCTTCATTATTTCCAAAATTTTTCGTCATTAAATTGATAGATAACCCTGTATCTATCTTAGCTCTAAGAAGTTTTCCTTTAATCATTACTCTGACGTATGGGCTTCACTTTCTGAATCTGAAAATTTACGTCCATTCTATTCTGTGCACTGTCATTTTCTCGTTGCCTCTTAACAGGTGTATTCGGAGAATTTTTGGTTGATGGCTGGAAATTTAAATGGTTTTGGGCCCTACCTTGATCTAGGTTCCTGATAATGAGGGGGAATTTGATTTCTGTTTGGTGAACTTTGAGGATTTGTTGAATTTGTTATTATTTCTTGGATAATTATTATTGTTGTTTCTTGGATAGCTATAAAAATGGGAATTAAAGGGTCTGCATCCAAATGACCTAGGACCATTGCTGCTTCTTTTAAATGACAAGTGTTTTTATATCTTTTTTGGATAAGGAATTATAAAATTTATCGGAAAATTTCCTTTCGATACAATCCCTAATTGTTTTCTTTAAAGAACTTGTGTAAATTAACTTGTCTGTTGAATCTGATTTTAATTCTATTAATTATATACACAATAAACTTTTGAAGATCTGGTTTTAAGTTCATTTACGAACTTACTGATGCTTCTTTGATAAGGGTTGTCACGAACGTGTTGTTAATGTCCTCGTATGGCCTGTGATCCTAGAAAGCTTTAATTAGGGCAACTTTTGCAGATTCCCATCTTTTGGATTTCTCCTCTTCGATAACTGCTTGCGCGGATGATGTGGATTTGACGAGCATCTTGAGCAGGGTAAAGTTGCAGTAAATACTCTGGCAATGTAGCGACTTAATTCCGATGGATTTCCGTCGAAATAGGGTAGGCTGTTACTATTCCATTGACTTCAATGTTGGGGCACCGGTGCTCACACAGGTTTATTCATAAAATTATGATTTCAGGGGTCCGCGGTAGTCGTTGGGTCATCTCCTCTTCAGTTGGGGAAACTTCTTCTTTTATTTTTTTTTGGTAGGAGGTTAAATAGTTTTTTTTTCCAATGTGGTCTTAATTTCTTTTGAGTGAGTAGACGTGTTGGGATTTTTTTTTTATTTCTATCAAAAACGAATTCAGATTGTAGTTTTTTAGCCGTAAATCATGCGGGTGCCGGAATTTTTACCTAGAGTAACCATTTCGGATGCACTACTCTTTTATTTGACTTTTAGTTTTTTGCACTCCACTGCGTTTCTTTCCCAACACAACACTCAGATCTTATTTTTGTTGTTGTTACTGTCGTTCTTGGTCGATATAAAAAACCTCCAGGCTTACGGTCGCCAAATAAAAAGGTCACGGTCGCCATATAAAATGGATTTTAGTCCATCCCAAATGATGTTTAGACCATCAGCATCAAGAATCTTTTATTTAATGTTCTTTAATTCTATTAAATTGGCGCATATAAGCTATGCAGAGACGCCGGCAGAGCGGTGTTCGACGCTTAGGTATAGAGGGTATATATAAGTAAGACTGACGGAGGGTCGCCGCGGGAGAGAGGGGTACGATGTTCATTTGGAGACAGAGCGGTCGCGCATGGCAATTATGCTGACTCTGCAATATCCAGACCAAGTGCACTCACTCAAGAGCGGTCATATTACCAAGCGCTTTGGGAACTGCTTGTGTCGTATGTATGTAAGTATTGTGGTCAAGTGCTACAATGTGTTTGTACTTATATTAATGCATAATACCGAGTACAGTGTGCATTCGATATGTGAACTTACTACAAATCACCTTTCTTTCCTTAATGTCGATTGAATTCCAATTGGGCGATCTATTCTTCAATATTTTGAATAGACAATAGACTCTTTGGTGACGACTTCAAACTCCTCGCTTTCGCAAATATACGTTTCTTTGATTCTATTACATGCTTGTTTAGTATTTTATCATTGCTTATTGATACGAATTTAGGAATAATTAATAAAATGTTTTACTTTTTGGGTAACGGAATAACATGATATAATTGGTTTGATTTTGATCAATAAGGAACTGCTCAATTTTATTAAGTCCTGTTTCTAATAAAATAAATTTCGGAAAAAATGGAAGTTGTTCTATTAGAATGCTTTCTGCTATGTTAGTTAAATGCTCTGCCAACATGTCAATATTATAGCTTTTTCTGTTTAAATGCTGCAGCATGTGAATTTCATTATGCTCTGGAGTCAATTCTCTAAATAAATTATACATTATCTTGTAGTTTTTTATGATTAATTGTATATATCTTTGCTCTTTATTTATATGTATCGTTATATTCCTGGACCTGGTAAGGGTTTCTTGAAAAAATGTCTCTGTTCAGCTGACTCCTCTTTAAGAATCTTTGTGCCATTTCTAAGCTCCATGTTTCCTGATACTGTTTTTATGACGTTTTCCTTTCTATTCCATTAAAAATTTCTCTCTTTATTTCTTGTACCTGGTCTAATTGTCTCTAATCTTATTCTTACTTGCTGTAATTTTTCTATTATTATTTTAACTGCTTCTCCCGAAAATCTCACATTCTCTACATCGGTTAGTGTCTTTTCCATCTGATCTATGTTGAACTCATTATTTTTAAGATTATTGACATGATTAAATACCTTTGACCCTACAACAACTCTCGCTTTTCCCAAATTCAACTTTGCGATCGCTCCCTTCTTCTAAATCTTCGAATGTCCAAAGTCTGTCCGTGGGTCGAAATGTACCTTTAATTTATAAAGCATTAATTATTGTTTTCGAATTTTTTTTCTTAGTTTAAACTTGTGTATTTTTTGTTTCCTCCTTGTCCTACAAGTAACTCCCATATCTTGCTCAATTTAATGCGTAGTGTTTTCTTTTCTACAAACAATGTCTGCTTTCTGAAACTCCAGTGGTTCTTCCCTTTCTTTGTTCAATCTATCCGTTCTCATTTTCTTTGCCTCATCTAGCTGCTACCGAACTCTTTAATAAAACTCCACTCGATACTCATTAAGCTTTTTCAAGTATTCGTGTCCTGTATCAAAGGTGATTTCTTTCTCAGAAATGTGCGTCTTTCCCGAAAAGAGTTCAAATGGTCTTAATTTGGTAGTGGCATGAATAGAACCGGCATACATTAGAAACACCTCGTCCCAAAAACTGCTCATGGTCACATTCTAATTTTAAATCTTTCATAGTCAGTGTCGAATTTAATCTTTCTACCGTTGAATTGCTAGAAGATTGTTGAAAAGACGTTACATGTATTTCGATTTCATACTGCCTGCAAAAATCCTTAAAAAATTGATGCGTACTTAGCACCTTGGTCGCAAATTAGCTTCTTAGTAACATATGGTGTTTACGAATATTTTCATACCATATCTAGTTGTAAACCTAGAGAATTTGTCTATAATTGTCATGACATAGTTTTTGTTAATTATATATTAATCAGTATGTACAATATCCAATGGATTCATATCTGACATGCATTTGTTTATGACCTGAGCAACCCTGTTTTTCATATAAGGAAAATAGATTACACGTCTTTCCTTTCTCTCCCCATCAATGTCTGTTATTTCTTGCATAATCGTTAAGCACTTTGTACAACCCACTCTTCTTAAAATATGCATCAAGTGATTCTTGAATTTCCTTAAAAATTCCGTCAGGGGCGTTAATCGCACACATTCTATGTGGCTTAAATAGTTCTTTAATAATTCTTGCAATTTGTTCTTTTTTGAAATTTGGTTCAGTTATCACTCTTCTAGTTTTGTTTCCTAAGGGTGATATTACCATCTTATTTGATTTCGGCCCGATCTCAAATATTAGTTAAATATATTGAAATCATTTTACGGCTCTTCTCCCACTTGAATTATTTCTTTACAACCTACACCCGTATGGGCAGCATTTGCACACGTAGCTTGGTTAGAATCCAAATCCATATTGTTAATTTGTAGTGCTACTCTACTGAGAACGTTGGCTACTACATTTTGCGAACCCTTCTTATAAATCATTTCATAATCAAATTCCAATAGTTGCAGATTCTACCTCACTAACTTGGAATTGGGCTCTGGGCAATCTGTGACTATTGTGAATTTGTAACCGAACAAGTATGACCTGAAGTGTTTTGTTCCCCAAAGTATAGCCAACATTTCTTTCTCTTCCCTAAATGGTGTCAGCATTTTCGTTTTGTACAAAGGTATCTCTGTTATATGGTACTACTGACAATGGTGCTTCCAAGGATAGTTTTCTTTTACTGTCCGTAAAGTTAACCACCTCTAGTTCTACCTATCCTCTTATTGCATGGTAGACCCCACCAGTAATCTGCACTCCTACTTCTTCCAGCACCGTTGCGTTTATCAAAAATGCACCGTTATTCACCGAAACAGGTAGCATTATAATTGTTTTTGATGCCTCTTCTAAGTAAGTCGGTAACTAACCCTCTCAACTGGTCCGGAATAAATTCTCTAGAGCAAACCTATCATCTATTCTTCTATGGGTATATCCTATTCAATAATCCGTAAAAACAAGAATGAAAATTATATAAGTAAAATTCAAAAGGCAAAAATCCTCTTCATCTATGATGTTACTAAGCTCCCTCTCTAATGTATTAATTTGTCCCTTCCTTGAATGTCCAGAATGCCATTCTTTTGCATTCCTCGAACCTGACGTGGAGCATTCTGCTACTTTTTGCTTCGGCCTAATTGCTCGTCTGTTGAGGCTAGAACTACTCCCAGTCGTCTGGTCATCATGACGCCTATTTCCACCTGTTTCGTCCCTACTCCTGTACTCTTTTGTCCGCAAAGTGGGTGATTAATAACTGTTTGATCTCGTCCCAGTTTGGATACGATTTAGATTTCACTAGGACATCATCTGCCTTTATCTGAATATTGTTTCTTATTTGCCTCAGTACTAGAAGCCCCATGAGAGTTTGGTCTGCTCCCCTAATCATCAAGAAAATCTCCTCTGCGTTTAATATGAATTCGTTAAGCTTCTCTGCACTTCCTTTGTAAACATGTATGACCTTATGACGTCCAAAAGCTTTATTCTTCCTAGCATATCGATCTCGGTTACTGGGCTACTAACTCGGCCTCCGTCCTTGCTACTCTATTCTTATATCTTGCCGTACTTGAAGTTGTAGCCTCTACCTGTAGGTGCTCCGTAATTGTCGGCAAGCCTGTGGCCCTTTAAGACTTTGCTTCTAGTTAATGGCCTCAGTGACTCCTAAACCTTGTTTAACTTGGACATCTATTTCTCCGTTTTCTTCTTAAAATGATATAATGGGTGTTAATTAATAATAGTGTGAAATTCCTTAAAATGCTCTTATTTTTTCCTACTCAGTGTATGTGTGTAGTGTAATTTGTTATTTTTGCTAACACATTATTAACAAGTTTTTGAATAGCTCTGGAAGTGTATTGTGTTCAAGTTAAATAATTTTTGCTTTTTTATTCTGCGTTATGCAGTGGCGTCAAAATCAAAAATCATACCGTTCTTTTCTCTATTCTGACCACCCTTGACCACCCTTCTGCTAGCTTTGTAATCTTCTCTAATATTTTCTTTTCTTGACTTTCTTTAGCACATTTTTTTTTGTTGGCATACAAGGATGGTCCGTTACACAAGGATTGTCCTTGTTTTCGTGTATGCTTAGGAGTAATCAAAGATCCCAAATATTGGGGTATTAAGTGCAGGGCAGGTAAAAGCTTGTCAGTATTTTTGGGTTGTTATAAGAGGCGCTCGTGTCTATCACGGCCAATAATCCGCTGGTCCGCTGCTTGCCGTCCGCGGATACGTCGTTGACCCAATGGTGTAGCAAGACGTCTAGCCAGACGGTTCGTGTGATCTAGCACTCGGCACTCCCGTGTCCTGAAACACACTTTTTCGACATAATGGTGCCAGTTCTCACCCAGTATCCTCCTGAGAGCCTTTGATATGCACGATTGTTCCCTTTTAAGAGATGAATCACAGGCTGTGCCCCAGCAAGTTGTTCTCCAATTTAACGTCGGGAGGACAATGTTCTTGAATATTTGCAGCTTAGCCTGAAGGGTTAGTCCGCTACGTGGTCGAAGAAGCCAGTCCATTTTGTCCAGTTTTGATCTAGCTAAGTCACACATGCGGTCAATTTGCCCTTTCCAACAAAGGAGACGGCTCAATGTTACACCAATGTAGGTCACCTTGTCTTCATGCTTAAGCCTATTCCCATCAAGGTAGAGGCTACGCGAACGGCTAGGGCGAAGAGCAAATGTGGCGTGCTGCGTTTTGTCGAGGCTCAGTGCGATGTTCCACCGATAAACCCAACACTCGAATTCATTTAAGAATGTCTGGACACGCTGGGAGGCAGACGATGGGGTACTAGTATCTGCAAGAAATGCAGTGTCATATGCATAGGTGGTCAGGAGCGTACTGCGTGCAACTGGGCTATGAAGTTCCGACATATAAACTGTATACGGGACCGAACCAAGGACGCTTCCTTGCGGGACCCCAGCACAAATTGGACGTTGTCCAGAACGTCTTCAGATATCTTTAAAATGGCAGTTGTACAACTTCTGTGCTTTTTAAAACCTGATTGCTTGCAACTAAGAAGATTATTGTTCTCCAGGTGAGTTTGCATCTGCAGGGCAACTAATTGCTCAAAAGACTTTGCAAGGAAAGGCAAGATGGAAATGGGTCTAAATTCATTTTTTGATTTCGGGACGGGCAAAATTTTAGCAATTTTCCAGCAATCAGGAAACATTGACTTAGTAATAACTGCATTAAAAATATGGGTAATATAACAAATTAGTTTTGGAAGCAACATTTTTATAAATTTGGGACTAACATTATCTAGACCTTCTGCATTTGATTTAACTTTAAGTATACATCCAAGGACATCACATGAACGTACACACATAAAGCTAAAAATAATATCACAGGATGTTGTTGAGTTCAGGTACAAATTATGTGTAGGAATGACGGAAGGAACCTCTGAAAATTTCTTATTAAGGGCGTCTACATCAAGGTCCGATTTAGTCATAGCATTTTGTTTTCCCATGCCTAGGCTTCTCAAATCCTTCCAAACTTGACCAGGAGTCTCTGCATTGGCAAATTTATCATTATAAAATCAACGTTTCGAGGAACAGATCGAGTTTGTGACTAAGTTTCGCAGTTGTTTAAAAATGATGTGCAGGCTTTCAGTTTTTTACCTTTTCCAGCGTTTGTAGGCATTATCCCGCAGGCGAATTTGTTTTTTAATTTTAAAATTAAACCATGGCTGTACGGCAGGTTTTTGTGTTTATGTTCTTAATGGAACACAGTGTTCAAATAACCCGCGAATTTTGGATTTAACTAAGAGAAGTTGATCCTGTGGCGAAGTCAAGTCATAAATATTTGTCCAGTCATAATTGTCAAATTCAGTTAATTGGTTGTTGAGATTAATTGATTTATAGTCCCTATTGTTAAAAAATCGTGTTGAATTGTCAGAAATAAAATCCTATGTCATAAATATCAAGTCATGTTTAGAGAACGCTGGCACACACAACTGGTCATAGAGAAGAATTTATGACGGTTCACTAACAAAGAAAACATCTAACAAAAAGCTACAGGTACTTGTGAAATGTGTAGGTAGTTGGCAGTTTACCAAGTTTAGGCCAAGAGAGTTAAAGTCATTTTGTACACTTTGTTCTCTGATCATGTTGCTGTTAAGATCTTCAGCCAGGATTACGTTTTCGTACGCCACAGATATGTCTGATACGGACTCTAAGAGATCAGTATTTTCGGTCGATCGTTGGGGTCTATAAATACAACAGATAAACATTTGTGACTTGAAACTAGGATCTACGACTTCCACAAACAAATATTCAACTCTACCTTCGATAGGGTTTGATTTAATAAGCTTCGTTGTTGTTTACAAAAATCGCCACACCACCTGCGTGTTTTAATCTGTCAGACCTATGCAACACGTAGCCATTACATTCATTTTTAGAATGCCCAAGTTCTTGACATCGGAAACTAGTACCAGTCATCTTGTGGCGAAAGGGAGGTGGACGGGGATTATAGTTATAGTTTTTATAATTTTAGCTTGAGAAGAGGCATTGCTTGGTGATACCGCAAGAAAGTTAAGTTGGACAGGCTCGGATAAACCATAGCCAAGCTCAGACATGGTGATTGGATCAATAGTCATTGTATCATCGTAATCATCAGACAGAATAGCAAAGCTATTGTTCTTCCCTACTACATCTTATTCATACTTCCACCGCTTACGTCCAGATTTTTTCTTTTCGTGAGGTTATTTACCTGTGTCAGACGCTCCTTAATCCAATTGGGAGTAGAAGGATTCATAGCCGGAAAAGATTTATTGTTTGTCACATTCAAATGAAGATTAGCAGGTGCCAGGTTCAAAAGGATTATCAAAGTCTTGAGCTTCATTGGTTAAATTGTCCGAGTTGTCAGCGAGGCACCTATCAAAGGAAATCGCCTTGGAATTCCTAGAGGCTTGGTTGACGACTTTTTTGACAACTTTGTCTTTATTGACCGGCTGCGCCAGTTAAAAATCGGTTCCCCTTAGGGATGTATTTGGTTTCCAATTAATGTAATTTTTTGTTTTAAATAAACGACTGCCTTGTTTGATATTGAAATTTAGATTCATTTTATTATGGCATGTTGGTTCACTTGAAACCCCAACCCGGAATTCTTGGTTTTTATTACAATTATATTTGTGTTAGTGCTTAAATGCTAAAAAGTAGTTTTTGCATCTTTGTTCGAGCGAGTGTTCGTCGTACATCCTGTCTATTGCTGACAATGCAATTTGGCCAGAACGTTTTGTGGGACGATGAACGGCTAGCTGCCGGTAAAATTGTCTGTGCAAAATTAAGAAAAGAAATATGCCAAAAACTTGGAAATATTCAATAACTTTTCATTAAAACTAAGGGATAATCACCTCTGGAGTTGTGGATTTTGGTCACAGTGTTTTTGCAAATGGACAAGCATATGTTGCGGTATCTCGGTTAAAAACTCTTTTTGGCTTACACATTCTTACCCCAAACCCGAAAAAGTATTTAAACAAATTATGAAGCAATAATAGAGCACAACAGAATAAGAAGTAAATCAAACAAAAACACCACTTGACGAGTTAAAATTAACGTTTCGACTTCTATACTTATTGCAATAGAAAGACAAATTTTGGGAAAGTTTAATGCAGACACCTTTAAGCATAAAAATCTGAATATTCTTATTTTAAAAAATATTTTATATTTGGAAAAGCTGAGAGGGTATATAAACATCGAATTGCCGAATTTGCTTTTTTTTCTTTAAAGTTTTTTCAAACGTTAGGTTGTTAAAATAAAAATAGTACTAAAGTAAAGGTAAAAGTTTATAATTGTTAAAGTCTTGGTAATACAAGTAATATTGGGAGTCTTTGACTATATTTCAAACAAAAATTTTTGATACGTAAGGCCCCTTCACAAAGTAAACAAGAAAGGAAGCAAACTTCGGCTTGCCGAAGTTTACACAATAATTATACTTTATAAATGTTCCCATTCGGCACGCTAAAATGGAAAATGCCATTGTAGGAAAAATTCATGGCTGAAGCGGTCTGAAAGAATTCAAAAAATACCATAGTGCAGAAATTGATAGATTATCAAAAGAGTTAGCACATTAAAAAGAAACAGATATAGAATTGAAGGTATTAAATGTGCATCACGTTCTTTAAATATATGTATGTTAATCACTGTAATTCTAATTATGTAATACATACAGCATATAAATGTAGCATAAACAGGCAATTGCAAGCCATAACATTTGAAGTCCGTTTACAAAATGCGTAATTGTTAAATAAATGAAATTTTTGTATATTATTTAATTTTGTATTTAGTATGTCAATTTTAAATCTAAACTCCTAATCTTGCTGGCCCTTGACACAATGTTCAAGCATGAACACGTAGCACTTGAGTCAACCAAAATATATATATGTACACATAACATGTAAAATGACCTTCTTGGAGCAGTCATAGAATGTCTTTAAACAAGACAGGCCGTGGGTTGCTAGAAATAAGATAATAATCCAATCTATAAGTATTATGAGCTCTGTGCAAATTAAATTCGTTAATCGAAGATGATTTAAAAAAATGTATAAACATTTTTTTATTTTTAATACTCGGCGGATAAACCTTTATTCTTAAAACTCAATTAATACAAGACATTTTTAATACTACAGAACCGTTCGCGGTCTCGATCAAAATAAGACTGACTCTTCATTTCTTAATCTGATCCAATGCACCTCGGCCATGAGCTTTTCTTTTTGAACTTATGTTAAGATTAACAGCTTAAAATGTAACTGTTGAATCTCATTGCTGACCGATGCAATTTAGTGTGAACTTGAAACGCAAAAGGCGCAGTTGATTGGACTTCGAACGGAAGCTGATTTTTACTTTAATTTTGATTTGTTTAACTTAGCTGGGGAACCAAGATCGGACCTCAAAGCCAAACACAAAGACAAAGGCAAATGCAGAGTTTGAAAATATTGTTTATAATAGCCATAAGCGGTTTCAATTAGAAGATCAGATTTAAATCCTTCGAAATATATATATATATATAATATGGTAATTCTTAATAGTTGAATACCCATGAACTTTTGTATACGGATAACTCATTTTAATTTTTAAAAATTCTCTTGTTATACCCTTGCAGAGGGTATTATAGTTTCAGTCAGAAGTTTTCAACGCAGTGACGGAGACGTTTCCGACCCTATAAAGTATATATATTCTTGATCTGCATCACTAGGAGAGTCGATCTAGCCATGTCCGTCGGTCCATTCGTCTGTCCGTTCGTCTGTCGGAAATTACAAAAGCTAGAGATTTGGCATGCAGTTTTTTCTAGTTTTTTTCTACGCAGCGCAAGGTTATGTCAAAACGGAGCCAAGCCCACTCTAACTCTCACAAATCGAAAAACACTTAATACGTCTGTCCCGTTGCTCTGAGACATGTTAGACCTTAGCTGTTGTACTCTGTGTGCGTGTTTTGGTCATGTCTATCGATAGTCACAACATTTTTAGAAGCTATTAATTCTTCTGCCGCCGTTCTGCCGCAGCTCGGCCAATGCTCGGCGCTGCTTTGCCGGTAATCGCTGATGTGTAGAAACAGAACGAATTTCTGTTAGCGGGGGGTGCTGCAGGTTCTTAGCTTTTGCTGTTGGCTCGACAGATGGCGCGATCTAAACTCCGATTGTTTTGTGGGGCAATATTTAGATAGAAATTTGTTAGCTAAAAAACGGGGATCTAATAGTCGGGGTTCTTTCTTGATTTTTTTGTTATTATTTTTTATACTTCAACTAATTGCGTACCCTTTGTGAAAATGGTGAAAACATTTGGCACGATTTTTTCTCAACTAAGGTGGCTGCGCCAAAATAATGTACTTTACCGCCGTTTTTTGAAGAAGAAGAGTCAAAACAAAATACGTGATAAAAATGTAAGTTCAATAATTAAGTACACAAATCTTTTTGACTTAATTTTTCGAACTTTTTATATATAATAGGGGTCAATACCATCAATACCATATTGGCCAAAACAATACCATGGGAGACTGAGGGCTGTGCCGGTCAATCTTAATGCCTTGCAAATATAAGTATCATGTTTATTTTGAGGAAATATTGTTTTTACGGCGTGAAAAGACCGGAAGCAGGCCGTCAATCGGAAAGCGTGGGTATCCAGGCCAACTGGAAATCATCGAAGAGGAAATGGCCCTCCTCGTAAACATTTACGAGGCAGTAGACGTGTCGTTAGCGCCAAAACATTTGGCATTGTACGGGATGATGACTTTGCGGAGAAAAACTGACAGCAACGAAACCTGAAAATCGATGGTACGTTAATTTGTTATTTTTTGGCAAAAAATTAATAAAACGCTTACATTCTTACTTTTAGAGTTAAATGAACCTGAGTCCAAAAAGAAAGAGATCTGATTTAGATACGATAACCACCAGTTTATATAAGTACAAAGCTCTCAACGAAAACCATTTAACTGCAATGGTATCGAAGGAGACAATAAAAAAGCAAAAGATTATGTAGGAGCGAAAAAAATCAAATTTAATTCTTAAAAAATTAGTTAATTAGTTAATTAATATACAATACATAAAATACATATACTTGACAAACCTACATGTATTACATTATTTTTATTAGTATTATTATTATTGTTTATGTTATTTAAAATTTGTTTTAAACTTTAATATTTCATGACAGTTGTCTCAAAATTTAAAATCGGTGTAAAACTGACGAACTTGCAGCGGTTGAAGCGACTTGATAAGCGCGGTTTTACTTTGATTTTCCCACGAATGCCAATTCCGAAGTCAGTGAACCGTGAACAGTGAATTTTACAGTACTTAAACTAAAAAAAATTATATTATTTCAAACGCTGTCGATTTATATTTTTTAGATGACCTTTCCAATGCTTATTAACAAAAAAAATGTAAAACACACGATTTCTCTCTGAGCACGTTTCGCTCGCGGGTTTCGGTCCGAGCGTTCGACCCAACAGAACCAAAAAAATCGTTCTTCAGTTACAACTCCGTTATTTTTTTTGTCGGAAACTTTGAAATCGTTGACTGTTATTTGCGAGCTCTGCCCTGTAAAAACACATTTTGTGCGAAGGAGCGACAAGGACTAGCTGCCACGGATGAAATATTTGTTTTAGATACTTTTAATTACAATTAAGAACGTGTATATAAAATAAAATGTACAACATTGTCCACATTTAAAAAGCAAAACCACGAAAGTACCAAACAAGCAGTTTTAATTTCATGGAATTCATGCTATAATACCTCTTTCCGTTTAAAAAAATCGGCCGTCAATGCATTCCATCACTTCAGGGATCCCATATTTTTGATAGAAATGTAGCTTGCATTTTTTAAGCGTTTCCTTGGTTTGTTTGAACTGGAAGCATTTCCCAGAGATTTTTTCCCTGACATGGACAGAGCCTTATCCTTCCCAATCGCCCTTTGAAATAAACCAACTCTTAGAAATCGTATTTGTAAGAAAAACGGTTAACAATAGTGTAGGGGAATAATAAGAAAAAAAACAGCCGTATCGTCCCTTTTTGAAAACGGGCTTTGCCTCTGCCTGCGCTTCAAGGTATTTTAAACAGTTTAAAAACGAGGAAGGTTGCCAGAGTTGCCGTGTAAAATTTTCGCGCAAGACATTGAGTTATTTGCTCTTTATGCTAAATCTATGAAATTGTCTACCTTAACCCTTTTGGAAATCGCTAGATTTTGATTTTGATGGGTTGACCCCAAGTCCATTGTTGTCGGTACACTCATTTACGCGAGCAAGTTCTCTGTTACAAACAGACACTCATTTAATCTGTTTAAGGGACGACTCTCGTACATTTGGACATCAGCAATTGGGGGTGATGTTCTTGCTCAGAAAATCAAGGGGGCCAAATTAATTATTACTAATTTCGATTTGCGTGCAACCACAAGCACAGTGTTCTCGTACACTCCTACACTTTACTCGGTCTGCAACCGCATCTTCACCTCTGCTGTTATCGAGGCTCGCTTTGCCCGCCATTGGCCGTCCCCCTTCCTTTTCCTCCTGGAACTGCCCCTCCACTCAATAGTTTGTTGGTTCTTTTCCCTCTCATTTCTTTTTTTTTTTAGAGGTTAATTGAAAGTCATGGTTATTCTTCTGCCTTTTTGATTTTCTTAGTCTTTTCCCTTTTATTTTTATAACTCTAAATTGATGTTCTTTTTTTTTTTCTAATAATTTTTCTTGAAGCTCAGCCTGCACTACGTATCTTTTTTTGTTCCGTTTTTTTAAGCAATTAAATAACTTGCAAATTTCAGCACACCATAGATGAACGGGCGGTCGCTCCTGCTGAGATGCTGCAAAAGAACAGACCCACTTTTAACTGGGCTTACAAAAAATCCTTGGGGCAGGCAGGTCTGGGTCACTCGAAGGCGAATTTAGATCTCATCGGCATGCAAACACACAAAAAAACTCAAACCATTCTTACATTTATAAAAAGTTAAAGAAAAGCTAATCTGACTCTTTTTATAACCTTGGAGAAGGTATTATAATTTCAGTTAGCAGTTTGCAACGCATTGAAGGAGATATTTCCGACCCCATAAAGTATATATATTCTTGATCAGCATGACTGGGAGAGTCGATCCAGCCATGTCCGTCTGTCGGTCCGTCCGTTATTACGCAAAAAAGTCTTTCAGTTTTAAATTTATCTGAATGAAACTTTCCCAAAAGTTGTCTTTCTATTGCTGGTAGTACATAAGTCGGAACGAGCCGGATCGGACGACTATAGCAAATAGCTCCCATGGGAACTATCGGAAAAAATTTTTTAAAAATTAAAACTTCGCTGTTTTTTTAATTTTTTTTTTAATTCTTCGACGTAGGGTAATGGTTAAATATTTCAGAATTACGGTTTAAATTTCATCAAAATCGGACGACTATAACATAAAATTCCCATGGAAATTTTTTTTTTAATGTAACTTTTCTATTTTGTAATTTTTTTAAAATTCTATTTTGAATTATTTATAATTTGACAGTTCAGAATTACGCTTTTAATTTTATTAAAATCGGAAAACGATATCATATAGCAGCCATAAGAACTACCAAATAATTGATCTGCAAATCATCATAGCTTCAATGTTTTTAAACATATACGCAAGTAAATCACAATTTTAATGTTTTCAAAAATATTTAATTCTTGCAATAGCTGCAAGGGTATATGAACTTCGGCATGCCCAAGTTTGCTTCCTTTCTTGTTTAATTTTTTTTTAGTTCTTCGACATATAGCAATGGTTAAATGTTTCAGAATTACGGTTTAAATTTCATTTAAATCGAACGACTATAGCATATAGCTCCCGGAAAAATAAATGAAAAAAATTATAGCTTTGCTGTTTTAAAATTTTTTTTTTTATTTTTTCGACATATAGAAATAGTTAAATATTTCAGAATTACGGTTTAAATTTCAAAAGCAAGCCTATCCAATATATATTGTGACATTATCATGTCAGGTGATTTAAACAGCAATATTCTGAACGAATTACATTTAAGGGACGATATGGAAATTCCGTAATATCAACCCATTACACCAGTACGGTGAACACTTTGTTTGATGTTGTTTTTGTATGACCATATCGCCGAATTTATCAAAACATGACCCTATCTTCATGACATAAAACATTCAAATTGACCGCACCGAGCAAACTTTTATATAGAGACTTTAGAAATATTGATTATGATATGCTGAGCTACGATTTCTGTCACTGCGATTGGAACATTTTGATTTCACTTTGATTGAATCTCAGTTAAACCTTCTAAACGCTAATATTGACTATCTTTGCAATACCTTATTCGTACCTTATTCATGGTTCAACATTGATATTAAGAGAGCCATAGCTAAAAGAGACAGCGTATGCACAGTGAAGACGGTATAAGACTGTTTATCTATAGGAACTGTTTAAGACTGAAAGAGCGCGTGTAATTAAGCTGATATATGATATATGTTTGTAATAATTACCTTTTGAGTGTTAGCAATTGAGCTTAGAACAATGGTCTGAGCCTGAACCCTTCAAAATCAAAATCAAAAAACATACAAAAATTTTATTTACCGAAGTTACGATTAAAAGACACTGATTTAAAATATGTTGAAAGGGCTAGCAATTTAGGAATTTATTTCAATAAGATAATAAGTGGAAATAATATAGCAACCGGACGAACATATGGATTGTAACGACAACTACACACAACACAGTCTTTTCTTTCAACAGATATTAGACATTTAATTTCTAAAACTATTGTGATACCTACCTTTTTTTACGGTCTCGATATGTTTTCAAACTGTGACGCAATAAGCCAGCAAAAAATAAGAACGCGCAAAGAGTCAAGATTCTTAATGTTCTTACATAAAATAATAGTAACAAAGCAACCTAAGTATTTGTTTGACCTTATCAGATATTCTTGCTCGCAACGAACCAACAATAATGTTAGTATTCGTACAAGACTTACAAGCTCTGACAGACAGTTTTTCGTTTATTCTGTTAAACTTTAAAACCAACTACTAAACCAACTTAAACAATTCAAAAACAAACTTAAAACTTATCTTTGCACACTCACATAAAAACATAACACATAAAACATAAAAGCACTTTCGAAAAGAAAAAACTTTTAAATTATTGTTTTTAAAACAGTAAGATTTAAATCATGTTTATATTAAGCTTCAGCATAATAACAAATAATATTACATAAATTGAAAAGGAACGATGGTATAATTGTTTGACATTACAACCTTCTTGCAATAGAAAAACAACTTTTGAAAAAGTTTCGTGCATAAAGCTTTAAAGCTGAGAGACTAGTTTGCGTAAAAACGGACGGACGGAAGGACAGGAGGACGGACATGGCTAGATCGACTTTCCTAGTGACGCTGATCATGAATGCATATACTTAATAGGGTCGGAAATGTCTCCTTCATTGCGTTGAAAACTTCTGAATGAAATTATAATACCTTCTGCAAGAGTATAAAAAGACGGAACAAAGACGTCACTTTCCTGACGTTATCCTTAAGCAAGCAGATCCAGGTCAAGATTTAGAACGGTATCAGTGGGGTCGTGCGAAGCTCCCAGAGCTAAGAGTTCAGCGCTCCTTTGAATGCTTTGTAGTTTGACTAGGTTCCTGGTCAATGCTCCCATACAAAAGACTTGGCTGTGTACACTATTGCTGTGTAGAGCCAGTGCACAATAAACGGGAAAACCCCCACCCACCCCAATTGCTTTCTTGCAAGGGAACAGGTAAAGTCAACCAACTAAACACTTAGAAAACAATTTTTTTTTAAAATATAATATTAAAAAAATGTATTTAAAAAATGGTTTTCGTTTTTTTATGCCCTTGCAGAGGGTATTATAATTTCAGTCATAAGTTTGCAACGCATTGAAGGAGACGTTTTCGACCCTATAAAGTATATGTTGCAGCATTGATATTATTTTCCGACATTGTAACAGCGCAGCGAGTTTCGGTTTCACACGCACGAAATCCTGAACGCAACTACTCGCGTCATCCCTTCTTCTTTCTGTGCTTACCACCGAACCACACTCGGCGACAGCGACACAACGCTGTCGCCCCGCTAAAACGGTACTTCTTAAGCGACAACACGCATACAACCAAACAAAGCACCGTTAGAGGCTGATGCAATATTACTTTACTGATAAAATTGGTCTTCTGGAATTTTCTAGAGACTGTATACCCATACACCCAACCAACATCCACGCACTCTTAGTGTGCGCCGACACGGCCATCCTGACCATTACACGACCTCGTGCAATTTTACCAAAAATGCTTTGTTACCATTCAACACCTTATAAAAGTTTATTCAAATATAACTTTTAATTTTTCATCTAAATCTATTATTTCCATTACAAATAACATCTTCCTATTGATACAGCTCATTTTTACATTATCATTAACCATTCAGGTTTCTCAAAATATTATCTAATGCGCCGCACGCCATGATCAAAACAATTGTTTTGCACTTGTGCTTACATTATTATAACAGATTTTATTATTAACTATTAAAAACAACTGTACAGTCTCTTTCAACAGTTTATCTTTACATTATTTCAGTACTGTATCTTTCAACAGTTTAATTTTACATTATTCAGTACTGTCTCTTTCAACAGTGGCCTTTTCAACTACTTTATTACTGTCTCTTCAACAGTTTCTGATTCAACTCTTTCTCTTTATTACTGTCTCTTTCAACAGTTTATTTTTACATTATTTCAGTACTGTCTCTTTCAACAGTGTCTTCTTCAACTATTACATTTCAACAGTTTCTGATTCAACTTTTTTATTACTGTCTCTTTCAACAGTTTCTGTTTCAAGTACATTTAAATCCTTATTACAACTTTCAAATTCAACTGGTATTTGAGCATTTGGCATTTTTCTTATGTCATCATGAGCATATTTATATTTTCTATTATTTGTCAAAGACCTGAGCATATACCTATCCCCCTCTAATAGTTCAGTTATTTAAAACGGCCCCCTAAACTTAGGACTTAACTTTGTTTGATGCCTCTCTTCATTTTTTAACAATACGAAATCTCCAACCTTGCATCCAACAATTTTATCCTTGTTTTTATCAAATTGCTCCTTGTTATATGTTGCTGCAGCTGAAATATTTTGACCTGCGCGTGTTCTTACTTCTGCCAAGTCGACCTCTTCTACCATATCGCAGGGTGGAAGCAATCCCAACGGGCGAGCAACTTTGCCGATAAACAATTCCAAGGGGCTTGCTTTTGTCACTCGACTAACCGTACAGTTTAAGGCTAATTTAACTTCTCCTAATGCATCTTGCCAAGATCGATTGCTAGTTTCAACGGCCGTTAATAAATTCTTTAAGGTGCTCATAATGCGTTCAACTCGACCATTAGCCCTACTTGCACCTGTCGCAATCAAATGTAATTAATTTTTTGTTGTGAACAAAACTCACTAAATCTAGTACTGGCAAAACATCTGCCCTGATCCGCTATTATGCGATTTGGTACTCCAAACAGAGAAATAGCGGACGTGACAGCATTTATGCAATTTTCAGCATCAATTTTAAGCGTATGGGTTAAATAAACAAATTTAGTGAAAGCGTCCACCTGAACAATGATATATTCCTTCTGATCAGACTTGCCACTCAACATTCCAGTTATGTCAATGTGAATTGGGTGCCAAGGTGTATTTACTTTTGGTATTGGATGAAGACTTACTTGAACTTTACCCGAAGAATTTGACATTTTACATGTAATGCAGTTATCAACAAACTTCCGAATATATTTGGACATATTATCGAACCAGTAATAGTCATAGGCCTTATCTAAAGTCTTCTCCCATCCCAAATGCATGATGGACTCATGAATTTGATTTATTACGGACCATCTAAATGGTCGAGGAACAATTGATAAGGTTCGAGTTCTACCATTTCGCTGAATTTTTCGATAAAGTATTCCTGCTCTCAATTCGTAAGTTTTAGCAATGTCCTCAGCAAGTGAATTTTCTTTCAATTTATTTACAATATTAACTATTTCAGAATCTTGACGCTGTTCGGCCAAAAGCCAATTGTCAGATATTTCCGCCAAATATACTTGTTTTTCTAGAGTTTTGCAGGTCAATTCTGCTGAAGGCGGATTTCTTGAAAAGTAGTCAAGAAGTCGTTTGCCTCCTTTATATTGTATGTCAAATGTAAAGGACTGTAAATACGCCCACCATCTTTGTACCCTGGGACATAGATCCTTTTTAGTTCTTGATGCTTTAAGTGAGTTACAATCAGTGAAGACAACCAAATTTTTACCCAATAGATAATGGCGAAAATGTTTTATAGACAAAACAACAGCAAGAGTTTCTAGCTCATAAGAATGATATCGTGATTCAGCCGGAGAAGCAGCCCTACTAAAATATTCAATGACATGAGACTTGTTATTGATTTTGTGTAACAAGATGGCACCGTATTCCCGAGAACTTGCATCAGTATGCAACTCGATCGGATGGTTCGGATCAAAAATTACTAAAACTGGCTTTTGTGTTAGGATAGAAATTACTTTTTGTCTAATTTCTTCATGTTCCGATCTCCAAACAAAATCATTCTTCTCCGAAGGCAAAAATATAACGGTTTCATAAAACAGGAAAATCCTTGCATAAATTGCCTGAAGTAAGACGCTAATCCAATAAATTGGCGTAAAGCAGAGACTGTCTTAGGAGGTGGCAAGGTAGTTAACGCTGTAACTTTAAGCGAATTCGGGCGGATTTCACCTGCACTCACTTCATACCCCAGATATTGAACTGTTGACTTGAGAAAAGAACATTTTTTACATTGAATGAGAATCCAGCCTCCGTGAGACAATAAGAGTAATTTGCAACCTTTCCAAAGCCTCACTTTTTGTTGCAGCAGCCACCATTACGTCATCCATATAAACGACAACAAACGTATTTGCAAAGTCTCCAAGAGCTTGCATGACTGTGCGTTGAAATACTGAAGGTGCGTTTCTGAGCCCAAAAGGCATTGCCAAAAATTCATATTGCCCGTCTGGTGTGACAAATGCTGTACACTCTACCGATTCTTTGTGCATGGGAACTTGATAATACCCACTTGCCATGTCTAAACATGTAAAATATTTTGCTCCATAAAGTCTGGCTATCTGATCTGATCTGATATAAGTGACAAGGGATATCTATCTGCGACTGTATTAGAATTAAATTCACGGTAATCAACACACAAACGTCTTTTTTGTTAACCAACATTATGGGACTGGCGTAAGCTGAGCAACTTGGTTTTATGATTTTACGTTGTAATAATTCCTTAATCTTGTCTCGTACCAATTCTCTTTCATTTGGACTAAGCCTATATAGTCTTCTTTGAACAATTTTTCTTGGGTCTACTAATTTAATTTTCATTTCACCCGAACTAACTCTAGACGACGGAATTCCATTAATAAAAGCTTTTGAATATTTTTCCAATATATCTTGTAATTTATCTCTACCTTCTCCCACAAGATCGGTATTTAATTCACAAAATTTCTCATCATTTGAACAATAATTTACAGTTTTTGATCTAACAATTTCAAATTTTCCTGGTGATATTATAACATTAAAACCAGGATACAGTACTTCTCGACCAATAATAATATCATTCTTCAAATACTCATTGTCCAAAACATGAAACAAAACTTCAATACAGTGTTGGTTAATTCTTACGTTGCTAAGTATTTGTAATGTGCTACATATGCCACCAATACCAATACCCTTCAACATCACTACATTGTTAATTCTTTTACACTTCTGCTTTATCAATGAGCATTCCGATCCAGAATCGAAAGTTGTTATGAACGTCTCGCCTTGATGAACCATCTCTCCTTTGGGCTCAACCACTTCGCATAGCTCCACTCTTTTCATCTGGTGTGTATCCTTGTGTTTATCCATCTTGAACTTATTGCAATGTGTTGAAATATGGCCAAGTTCACCACACTTAAAGCAGGTTACGTTCACTTTTTTATGGTGAGCAAGTGCGCTCCTGTCGCTATTGTTCCAGAATGTTCGTGAGACGAAGGATGATTTTGCTGCTGTTTAGCTCGACATTCCATCATTTTGTGGCCCAATTTTCCACAAAAATGGCACTTGATTGTTGTCAGTTGAAGATATTTCCTCTTGCAAAGTTTTCTTTCTTTTGTTGAACGTGAATGCTTTAAGCTCGGTTTGCAACTCACTTCTGGTGAGCATATTTGAAGTAAAGGTTCATCATACGGCTAGCATAATTGGAGAGACATTCGCCATCGGTCGGAGAATTAGCTAACATTGACAGAAACATAGCCGCTGGCGTTTCTACACTGCCAAAACGCTGCATGAAGAGTTCTTTAAATTCGTCCCATGTTATGTCAGGATAACATGTTTGTGCAAGCCACTGCGACGCACTACCTTCCAACGATGCACTCAAGGCCATCACCAACACGCTGCCTTTTACGGTATTTTCTATCAAAATTTGATTAACTGTAGAACACCACGCCATCAAGATCCGCGTTGAATTTTGGTAGCACAATTGTTTTTTTATTTGTTGTTTCAGGTGTCCATGATTGTACAGCTTTAATAAGCTCGATCAAATTTTTATTTTGCATTTCCATTAAAATTCGCCATAGTCCATTCATTAGGCAGCGAGCCAGATCCCATTTTTGATGTTGCAGCATTGATATTATTTTCCGACATTGTAATAGCGCAGCGAGTTTCGGTTTCACACGTACGAAATCCTGAACGCAACTACTGGCGTCATCCCTTCTTCTTTCTGTGCTTACCACCGAACCACACTCGGCGACAGCGACACAACGCTGTCGCCTCGCTAAAACGGTACTTCTTAAGCGACAACACGCATACAACCAAACAAAGCACCGTTAGAGGCTGATGCAATATTACTTTACTGATGAAATTAGTCTTCTGGAATTTTTTAGAGACTGTATACCCATACACTCAACCAACATCCACACACTCTAAGTGTGCGCCGACATATATATATTCTTGATCAGCATCACTAGGAGAGTCGATCTAGCCATGTCCGTCTGTCCTTCCGTCTGACCATCCGTTTCTACGCAAAGTAGTCCCTTAGTTTTAAAGCTATCTGCAAAAGTTGTCTTTCTATAGCAGGTAGTATATAAGTCAGAACGAGCCGGATCGGACGACTATAGCATATAGCTATAGGAACAATAAAAAAAAAAATAAAACTTTGCGGATTTTTAATTTTTTTTTTTAGCTCTTCGACATAAAGTAATGGTTAAATGTTTCAGAATTACGGTTTAAATCGAACGACTATAGCATATAGCTCCCATAGGAACAACCGGAAAAATAAATGAAAAAAATTATAGCTTTGCTGTTTAAAATTTTTTTTTTTTATTTCTTCGACATATAGTAATAGTTAAATATTTCAGAATTACGGTTTAAGTTTCAAAAGCAAGCCTATCCCATATATATAGTGACATTATCATGTCAGATGATTTAAACAGCAATATTCTGGACGAATTAAATTTAAAAGACGATATGGAATCTCTAGGAGTACAAATTGTTAATTCCGTAATGTCAACCCATTACACCAGTACGGTGAACACTTTGTTTGATGTTGGTTTTGTATGACCATATCGCCGAATTTTTCAAAACATGACCTTATCTTAATGACTTACAACGTTCAAATTGACCGCACCGAGCAAACTTTTATATAGAGACCTTAGAAATATTGATTATGATATGCTCAGCTACGATTTCTGTCACTGCGATTGGAAAATTTTGATTTCACTTTGATTGAATCTCAGTTAAACCTTCTAAACGCTAATATTGACTATCTTTGCAATACCTTATTCGTACCTTATTCATGGTTCAACATTGATATTAAGAGAGCCATAGCTAAAAGAGACAGCGTATGCACAGTGAAGACGGTATAAGACTGTTTATCTATAGGAACTGTTTAAGACTGAAAGAGCGCGTGTAATTAAGCTGATATATGATATATGTTTGTAATAATTACCTTTTTAGTGTTAGCAATTGAGCTTAGAACAATGGTCTGAGCCTGAACCCTTCAAAATCAAAATCAAAAAACATACAAAAAATGTATTTACCGAAGTTACGATTAAAAGACACTGATTTAAAATATGTTGAAAGGGCTAGCAATTTAGGAATTTATTTCAATAAGATAATAAGTGGAAATAATATAGCAACCGGACGAACATATGGATTGTAAAGACAACTACACACAACACAGTCTTTTCTTTCAACAGATATTAGACATTTAATTTCTAAAACTATTGTGATACCTACCTTTTTTTACGGTCTCGATATGTTTTCAAACTGTGACGCAATAAGCCAGCAAAAAAAAAGAATAAGAAACGAACGGTTATAGAAAGCGCAAAGAGTCAAGATTCTAAATGTTCTTACATAAAATAATAGTAACAAAGCAACCTGAGTATTTGTTTGACCTTATCAGATATTCTTGCTCGCAACGAACCAACAATAATGTTAGTATTCGTACAAGACTTACAAGCTCTGACAGACAGTTTTTCGTTTATTCTGTTAAACTTTGAAACCAACTACTAAACCAACTTAAACAATTCAAAAACAAACTTAAAACTTATCTTTGCACACTCACATAAAACATAACACATAAAACATAAAAGCACTTTCGAAAAGAAAAAACTTTTAAATTATTGTTTTTAAAACAGTAAGATTTAAATCATGTTTATATTAAGCTTCAGCATAATAACAAATAATATTACATAAATTGAAAAGGAACGATGGTATAATTGTTTGACATTACAACCTTCTTGCAATAGAAAAACAACTTTTGAAAAAGTTTCGTGCATAAAGCTTTAAAGCTGAGAGACTAGTTTGCGTAAAAACGGACGGACGGAAGGACAGGAGGACGGACATGGCTAGATCGACTTTCCTAGTGACGCTGATCATGAATGCATATACTTAATAGGGTCGGAAATGTCTCCTTCATTGCGTTGAAAACTTCTGAATGAAATTATAATACCTTCTGCAAGAGTATAAAAAGACGGAACAAAGACGTCATTATCCTGATTTATTAAGAGCAACTTTAATAAATGTCGTGCAATTAGAACTGCAAATGGCATCATCTGTTGCTCTATTCTCTATTTCTATTCACTAACCGAATCTGATGTTTGAAAATAGTTTGCCATCTGTTCTTGGTTGTCAAAAATTGGCCCAAAACTGTGAAGATCTAGTTTATATTCACCGACTGTTATTTGTTATTATTCTTATAATTTGTTAATGTTCCTACATATTTTTGTTTTTTAATGAGCTTTCTTTAATGATTATATAAAATTTAATTTCGCTCCTGATTTTTCTTTGGGAGGTTGTTCCGTGAACGGAATTTCATCATGACATGAAACAGGAGTCAGGTAATGATAAAATTAATTTGCGTATCAAGTCACCAATATTTTATAAAAGTATCATCCACGAATCTATCAATAAGGGTGATACAAGGTCGAAAACTCTAATCCCAATTTCACTGGCACAAATGTTCACATTCTGCCCAATCACCCGTTGGTTCTGCTAAACATGCAGCATTTGCGCGAAGTCTCAATGCGGTTGCCGCAGAATGTCCTTAAGCAAGCAGATCCAGGTCAAGATTTAGAACGGTATCAGTGGGGTCGTGCGAAGCTCCCAGAGCTAAGAGTTCAGCGCTCCTTTGAATGTTATGTAGTTTGACTAGGTTCCTGGTCAATGCTCCCATACAGAAGACTTGGCTGTGTACACTATTGCTGTGTAGAGCCAGTGCACAATAAAACGGGAAAACCCCCACCCACCCCAATTGCTTTCTTGCAAGGGAACAGGTAAAGTCAACCAACTAAACGCTTAGAAAACAATTTTTTTTTAAATATAATATTAAAAAAATGTATTTAAAAAATGGTTTTCGTTTTTTTATGCCCTTGCAGAGGGTATTATAATTTCAGTCATAAGTTTGCAACGCATTGAAGGAGACGTTTTCGACCCTATAAAGTATATGTTGCAGCATTGATATTATTTTCCGACATTGTAATAGCGCAGCGAGTTTCGGTTTCACACGCACGAAATCCTGAACGCAACTACTGGCGTCATCCCTTCTTCTTTCTGTGCTTACCACCGAACCACACTCGGCGACAGCGACACAACGCTGTCGCCCCGCTAAAACGGTACTTCTTAAGCGACAACACGCATACAACCAAACAAAGCACCGTTAGAGGCTGATGCAATATTACTTTACTGATAAAATTGGTCTTCTGGAATTTTCTAGAGTCTGTATACCCATACACCCAACCAACATCCACACACTCTTAGTGTGCGCCGACACGGCCATCCTGACCATTACACGACCTCGTGCAATTTTACCAAAAATGCTTTGTTACCATTCAACACCTTATAAAAGTTTATTCAAATATAACTTTTAATTTTTCATCTAAATCTATTATTTCCATTACAAATAACATCTTCCTATTGATACAGCTCATTTTTACATTATCATTAACCATTCAGGTTTCTCAAAATATTATCTAATGCGCCGCACGCCATGATCAAAACAATTGTTTTGCACTTGTGCTTACATTATTATAACAGATTTTATTATTGACTCTTAAAAACAACTGTACAGTCTCTTTCAACAGTTTATCTTTACATTATTTCAGTACTGTATCTTTCAACAGTTTATTTTACATTATTCAGTACTGTCTCTTTCAACAGTGGCCTTTTCAACTACTTTATTACTGTCTCTTTCAACAGTTTCTGATTCAACTCTTTCTCTTTATTACTGTCTCTTTCAACAGTTTATTTTTACATTATTTCAGTACTGTCTCTTTCAACAGTGTCTTCTTCAACTATTACATTTCAACAGTTTCTGATTCAACTTTTTTACTACTGTCTCTTTCAACAGTTTCTATTTCAAGTACATTTAAATCCTTATTACAACTTTCAAATTCAACTGGTATTTGAGCATTTGGCATTTTTCTTATGTCATCATGAGCATATTTATATTTTCTATTATTTGTCAAAGACCTGAGCATATACCTATCCCTCTCTAATAGTTCAGTTATTTGAAACGGCCCCCTAAACTTAGGACTTAACTTTGTTTGATGCCTCTCTTCATTTTTTAACAATACGAAATCTCCAACCTTGCATCCAACAATTTTATCCTTGTTTTTATCAAATTGCTCCTTGTTATATGTTGCTGCAGCTGAAATATTTTGACCTGCGCGTGTTCTTACTTCTGCCAAGTCGACCTCTTCTACCATATCGCAGGGTGGAAGCAATCCCAACGGGCGAGCAACTTTGCCGATAAACAATTCCAAGGGGCTTGCTTTTGTCACTCGACTAACCGTACAGTTTAAGGCTAATTGAACTTCTCCTAATGCATCTTGCCAAGATCGATTGCTAGTTTCAACGGCCGTTAATAAATTCTTTAAGGTGCTCATAATGCGTTCAACTCGACCATTAGCCCTACTTGCACCTGTCGCAATCAAATGTAAATTAATTTTTTGTTGTGAACAAAACTCACTAAATCTAGTACTGGCGAAACATCTGCCCTGATCCGCTATTATGCGATTTGGTACTCCAAACAGAGAAATAGCGGACGTGACAGCATTTATGCAATTTTCAGCATCAATTTTAAGCGTATGGGTTAAATAAACAAATTTAGTGAAAGCGTCCACCTGAACAATGATATATTCCTTCTGATCAGACTTGCCACTCAACATTCCAGTTATGTCAATGTGAATTGGGTGCCAAGGTGTATTTACTTTTGGTATTGGATGAAGACTTACTTGAACTTTACCCGAAGAATTTGACATTTTACATGTAATGCAGTTATCAACAAACTTCCGAATATATTTGGACATATTATCGAACCAGTAATAGTCATAGGCCTTATCTAAAGTCTTCTCCCATCCCAAATGCATGATGGACTCATGAATTTGATTTATTACGGACCATCTAAATGGTCGAGGAACAATTGATAAGGTTCGAGTTCTACCATTTCGCTGAATTTTTCGATAAAGTATTCCTGCTCTCAATTCGTAAGTTTTAGTAATGTCCTCAGCAAGTGAATTTTCTTTCAATTTATATACAATATTAACTATTTCAGAATCTTGACGAAGTTCGGCCAAAAGCCAATTGTCAATATTTCCGCCAAATTTACTCGTTTTTCTAGAGTTTTGCAAGTCAATTCTGCTGAAGGCGGATTTCTTGGAAAGTAGTCAAGAAGTCGTTTGCCTTCTTTATATTGTATGTCAAATGTAAAGGACTGTAAATACGCCCACCATCTTTGTACCCTGGGACATAGATCCTTTTTAGTTCTTGATGCTTTAAGTGAGTTACAATCAGTGAAGACAACCAAATTTCTACCCAATAGATAAAGGCGAAAATGTTTTATAGACAAAACAACAGCAAGAGTTTCTAGCTCATAAGAATGATATCGTGATTCAGCCGGAGAAGCAGCCCTACTAAAATATTCAATGACATGAGACTTGTTATTGATTTTGTGTAACAAGATGGCACCGTATTCCCGAGAACTTGCATCAGTATGCAACTCGATCGGATGGTTCGGATCAAAAATTAGTAAAACTGGCTTTTGTGTTAGGATAGAAATTACTTTTTGTCTAATTTCTTCATGTTCCGATCTCCAAACAAAATCATTCTTCTCCGAAGTCAAAAAATATAACGGTTTCATAAAACAGGAAAATCCTTGCATAAATTGCCTGAAGTATGACGCTTATCCAATAAATTGGCGTAAAGCAGAGACTGTCTTAGGAGGTGGCAAGGTAGTTAACGCTGTAACTTTAAGCGAATTCGGGCGGATTTCACCTGCACTCACTTCATACCCCAGATATTGAACTGTTGACTTGAGAAAGAACATTTTTTACATTGAATGAGAATCCAGCCTCCGTGAGACAATTAAGAGTAATTTGCAACCTTTCCAAAGCCTCACTTTTTGTTGCAGCAGCCACCATTACGTCATCCATATAAACGACAACAAACGTATTTGCAAAGTCTCCAAGAGCTTGCATGACTGTGCGTTGAAATACTGAAGGTGCGTTTCTGAGCCCAAAAGGCATTGCCAAAAATTCATATTGCCCGTCTGGTGTGACAAATGCTGTACACTCTACCGATTCTTTGTGCATGGGAACTTGATAATACCCACTTGCCATGTCTAAACATGTAAAATATTTTGCTCCATAAAGTCTGGCTATCTGATCTGATATAAGTGACAAGGGATATCTATCTGCGACTGTATTAGAATTAAAGTCACGGTAATCAACACACAAACGTCTTTTTTGTTAACCAACATTATGGGACTGGCGTAAGGTGAGCAACTTGGTTTTATGATTTTACGTTGTAATAATTCCTTAATCTTGTCTCGTACCAATTCTCTTTCATTTGGACTAAGCCTATATAGTCTTCTTTGAACAATTTTTCTTGGGTCTACTAATTAATTTTCATTTCACCCGAACTAACTCTAGACGACGGAATTCCATTAATAAAAGCTTTTGAATATTTTTCCAATATATCTTGTAATTTTCTCTACCTTCTCCCACAAGATCGGTATTTAATTCACAAAATTTCTCATCATTTGAACGAATAATTTACAGTTTTTGATCTAACAATTTCAAATTTTCCTGGTGATATTATAACATTAAAACCAGGATACAGTACTTCTCGACCAATAATAATATCATTCTTCAAATACTCATTGTCCAAAACATGAAACAAAACTTCAATACAGTGTTGGTTAATTCTTACGTTGCTAAGTATTTGTAATGTGCTACATATGCCACCAATACCAATACCCTTCAACATCACTACATTGTTAATTCTTTTACCAACTAATTTGACACTTATCTTCTGCTTTATCAATGAGCATTCCGATCCAGAATCGAAAGTTGTTATGAACGTCTCGCCTTGATGAACCATCTCTCCTTTGGGCTCAACCACTTCGCATAGCTCCACTCTTTTCATCTGGTGTGTATCCTTGTGTTTATCCATCTTGAACTTATTGCAATGTGTTGAAATATGGCCAAGTTCACCACACTTAAAGCAGGTTACGTTCACTTTTTTATGGTGAGCAAGTGCGCTCCTGTCGCTATTGTTCCAGAATGTTCCGTGAGACGAAGGATGATTTTGCTGCTGTTTAGCTCGACATTCCATCATTTTGTGGCCCAATTTTCCACAAAAATGGCACTTGATTGTTGTCAGTTGAAGATATTTCCTCTTGCAAAGTTTTCTTTCTTTTGTTGAACGTGAATGCTTTAAGCTCGGTTTGCAACTCACTTCTGGTGAGCATATTTGAAGTAAAGGTTCATCATACGGCTAGCATAATTGGAGAGACATTCGCCATCGGTCGGAGAATTAGCTAACATTGACAGAAACATAGCCGCTGGCGTTTCTACACTGCCAAAACGCTGCATGAAGAGTTCTTTAAATTCGTCCCATGTTATGTCAGGATAACATGTTTGTGCAAGCCACTGCGACGCACTACCTTCCAACGATGCACTCAAGGCCATCACCAACACGCTGCCTTTTACGGTATTTTCTATCAAAATTTTATTAACTGTAGAACACCACGCCATCAAGATCCGCGTTGAATTTTGGTAGCACAATTGTTTTTTTATTTGTTGTTTCAGGTGTCCATGATTGTACAGCTTTAATAAGCTCGATCAAATTTTTATTTTGCATTTCCATTAAAATTCGCCATAGTCCATTCATTAGGCAGCGAGCCAGATCCCATTTTTGATGTTGCAGCATTGATATTATTTTCCGACATTGTAATAGCGCAGCGAGTTTCGGTTTCACACGTACGAAATCCTGAACGCAACTACTGGCGTCATCCCTTCTTCTTTCTGTGCTTACCACCGAACCACACTCGGCGACAGCGACACAACGCTGTCGCCTCGCTAAAACGGTACTTCTTAAGCGACAACACGCATACAACCAAACAAAGCACCGTTAGAGGCTGATGCAATATTACTTTACTGATGAAATTAGTCTTCTGGAATTTTTTAGAGACTGTATACCCATACACTCAACCAACATCCACACACTCTAAGTGTGCGCCGACATATATATATTCTTGATCAGCATCACTAGGAGAGTCGATCTAGCCATGTCCGTCTGTCCTTCCGTCTGACCATCCGTTTCTACGCAAAGTAGTCCCTTAGTTTTAAAGCTATCTGCAAAAGTTGTCTTTCTATAGCAGGTAGTATATAAGTCAGAACGAGCCGGATCGGACGACTATAGCATATAGCTATAGGAACAATAAAAAAAAAAATAAAACTTTGCGGATTTTTTAATTTTTTTTTTTAGCTCTTCGACATAAGTAATGGTTAAATGTTTCAGAATTACGGTTTAAATCGAACGACTATAGCATATAGCTCCCATAGGAACAACCGGAAAAATAAATGAAAAAAATTATAGCTTTGCTGTTTAAAATTTTTTTTTTTTATTTCTTCGACATATAGTAATAGTAAATATTTCAGAATTACGGTTTAAGTTTCAAAAGCAAGCCTATCCCATATATATAGTGACATTATCATGTCAGATGATTTAAACAGCATATTCTGGACGAATTAAATTTAAAAGACGATATGGAATCTCTAGGAGTACAAATTGTTAATTCCGTAATGTCAACCCATTACACCAGTACGGTGAACACTTTGTTTGATGTTGGTTTTGTATGACCATATCGCCGAATTTTTCAAAACATGACCTTATCTTAATGACTTACAACGTTCAAATTGACCGCACCGAGCAAACTTTTATATAGAGACCTTAGAAATATTGATTATGATATGCTCAGCTACGATTTCTGTCACTGCGATTGGAAAATTTTGATTTCACTTTGATTGAATCTCAGTTAAACCTTCTAAACGCTAATATTGACTATCTTTGCAATACCTTATTCGTACCTTATTCATGGTTCAACATTGATATTAAGAGAGCCATAGCTAAAAGAGACAGCGTATGCACAGTGAAGACGGTATAAGACTGTTTATCTATAGGAACTGTTTAAGACTGAAAGAGCGCGTGTAATTAAGCTGATATATGATATATGTTTGTAATAATTACCTTTTTAGTGTTAGCAATTGAGCTTAGAACAATGGTCTGAGCCTGAACCCTTCAAAATCAAATCAAAAAACATACAAAAAATGTATTTACCGAAGTTACGATTAAAGACACTGATTTAAAATATGTTGAAAGGGCTAGCAATTTAGGAATTTATTTCAATAAGATAATAAGTGGAAATAATATAGCAACCGGACGAACATATGGATTGTAAAGACAACTACACACAACACAGTCTTTCTTTCAACAGATATTAGACATTTAATTTCTAAAACTATTGTGATACCTACCTTTTTTTACGGTCTCGATATGTTTTCAAACTGTGACGCAATAAGCCAGCAAAAAAAAGAATAAGAAACGAACGGTTATAGAAAGCGCAAAGAGTCAAGATTCTAATGTTCTTACATAAATAATAGTAACAAAGCAACCTGAGTATTTGTTTGACCTTATCAGATATTCTTGCTCGCAACGAACCAACAATAATGTTAGTATTCGTACAAGACTTACAAGCTCTGACAGACAGTTTTTCGTTTATTCTGTTAAACTTTGAAACCAACTACTAAACCAACTTAAACAATTCAAAAACAAACTTAAAACTTATCTTTGCACACTCACATAAAAACATAACACATAAAACATAAAAGCACTTTCGAAAAGAAAAAACTTTTCAAATTATGTTTTTAAAACAGTAAGATTTAAATCATGTTTATATTAAGCTTCAGCATAATAACAAATAATATTACATAAATTGAAAAGGAACGATGGTATAATTGTTTGACATTACAACCTTCTTGCAATAGAAAAACAACTTTTGAAAAAGTTTCGTGCATAAAGCTTTAAACTGAGAGACTAGTTTGCGTAAAAACGGACGGACGGGAGGACAGGAGGACGGACATGGCTAGATCGACTTTCCTAGTGACGCTGATCATGAATGCATATACTTAATAGGGTCGGAATGTCTCCTTCATTGCGTTGAAAACTTCTGAATGAAATTATAATACCTTCTGCAAGAGTATAAAAGACGGAACAAGACGTCATTATCCTGATTTATTAAGAGCAACTTTAATAAATGTCGTGCAATTAGAACTGCAAATGGCATCATCTGTTGCTCTATTCTCTATTTCTATTCACTAACCGAATCTGATGTTTGAAAATAGTTTGCCATCTGTTCTTGGTTGTCAAAAATTGGCCCAAACTGTGAAGATCTAGTTTATATTCACCGACTGTTATTTGTTATTATTCTTATAATTTGTTAATGTTCCTACATATTTTTGTTTTTTAATGAGCTTTCTTTAATGATTATATAAAATTTAATTTCGCTCCTGATTTTTCTTTGGGAGGTTGTTCCGTGAACGGAATTTCATCATGACATGAAACAGGAGTCAGGTAATGATAAACTAATTTGCGTTTCAAGTCACCAATATTATATAAAAGTATCTATCATCCACGAATCTATCAATAAGGGTGATACAAGGTCGAAAACTCTAATCCCAATTTCACTGGCACAAATGTTCACATTCTGGCCAATCACCCGTTGGTTCTGCTAAACATGCAGCATTTGCGCGAAGTCTCAATGCGGTTGCCGCAGAATGTCCTTAAGCAAGCAGCTCCAGGTCAAGATTTAGAACGGTATCAGTGGGGTCGTGCGAAGCTCCCAGAGCTAAGAGTTCAGCGCTCCTTTAAATGTTATGTAGTTTGACTAGGTTCCTGGTCAATTCTCCCTATACAGAAGACTTGGCTGTGTACACTATTGCTGTGTAGAGCCAGTGCACAATAGAACGGGAAACCCCCACCCACCCCAATTGCTTTCTTGCAAGGGAACAGGTAAAGTCAACCAACTAAACGCTTAGAAAACAATTTTTTTTTAAATATAATATTAAAAAAATGTATTTAAAAAATGGTTTTCGTTTTTTTATGCCCTTGCAGAGGGTATTATAATTTCAGTCATAAGTTTGCAACGCATTGAAGGAGACGTTTTCGACCCTATAAAGTATATGTTGCAGCATTGATATTATTTTTCCGACATTGTAATAGCGCAGCGAGTTTCGGTTTCACACGCACGAAATCCTGAACGCAACTACTGGCGTCATCCCTTCTTCTTTCTGTGCTTACCACCGAACCACACTCGGCGACAGCGACACAACGCTGTCGCCCCGCTAAAACGGTACTTCTTAAGCGACAACACGCATACAACCAAACAAAGCACCGTTAGAGGCTGATGCAATATTACTTTACTGATAAAATTGGTCTTCTGGAATTTTCTAGAGTCTGTATACCCATACACTTAACCAACATCACACACTCTTAGTGTGCGCCGACACGGCCATCCTGACCATTACACGACCTCGTGCAATTTTACCAAAAATGCTTTGTTACCATTCAACACCTTATAAAAGTTTATTCAAATATAACTTTTAATTTTTCATCTAAATCTATTATTTCCATTACAAATAACATCTTCCTATTGATACAGCTCATTTTTACATTATCATTAACCATTCAGGTTTCTCAAAATATTATCTAATGCGCCGCACGCCATGATCAAAACAATTGTTTTGCACTTGTGCTTACATTATTATAACAGATTTTATTATTGACTCTTAAAAACAACTGTACAGTCTCTTTCAACAGTTTATCTTTACATTATTTCAGTACTGTATCTTTCAACAGTTTATTTTTACATTATTCAGTACTGTCTCTTTCAACAGTGGCCTTTTCAACTACTTTATTACTGTCTCTTTCAACAGTTTCTGATTCAACTCTTTCTCTTTATTACTGTCTCTTTCAACAGTTTATTTTTACATTATTTCAGTACTGTCTCTTTCAACAGTGTCTTCTTCAACTATTACATTTCAACAGTTTCTGATTCAACTTTTTACTACTGTCTCTTTCAACAGTTTCTATTTCAAGTACATTAAATCCTTATTACAACTTTCAAATTCAACTGTATTTGAGCATTTGGCATTTTTCTTATGTCATCATGAGCATATTTATATTTTCTATTATTTGTCAAAGACCTGAGCATATACCTATCCCTCTCTAATAGTTCAGTTATTTGAAACGGCCCCCTAAACTTATGACTTAACTTTGTTTGATGCCTCTCTTCATTTTTAACAATACGAAATCTCCAACCTTGCATCCAACAATTTTATCCTTGTTTTTATCAAATGCTCCTTGTTATATGTTGCTGCAGCTGAAATATTTTGACCTGCGCGTGTTCTTACTTCTGCCAAGTCGACCTCTTCTACCATATCGCAGGGTGGAAGCAATCCCAACGGGCGAGCAACTTTGCCGATAAACAATTCCAAGGGGCTTGCTTTTGTCACTCGACTAACCGTACAGTTTAAGGCTAATTGAACTTCTCCTAATGCATCTTGCCAAGATCGATTGCTAGTTTCAACGGCCGTTAATAATTCTTTAAGGTGCTCATAATGCGTTCAACTCGACCATTAGCCCTACTTGCACCTGTCGCAATCAAATGTAAATTAATTTTTTGTTGTGAACAAAACTCACTAAATCTAGTACTGGCGAACATCTGCCCTGATCCGCTATTATGCGATTTGGTACTCCAAACAGAGAAATAGCGGACGTGACAGCATTTATGCAATTTTCAGCATCAATTTTAAGCGTATGGGTTAAATAAACAAATTTAGTGAAAGCGTCCACCTGAACAATGATATATTCCTTCTGATCAGACTTGCCACTCAACATTCCAGTTATGTCAATGTGAATTGGGTGCCAAGGTGTATTTACTTTTGGTATTGGATGAAGACTTACTTGAACTTTACCCGAAGAATTTGACATTTTACATGTAATGCAGTTATCAACAAACTTCCGAATATATTTGGACATATTATCGAACCAGTAATAGTCATAGGCCTTATCTAAAGTCTTCTCCCATCCCAAATGCATGATGGACTCATGAATTTGATCTATTACGGACCATCTAAATGGTCGAGGAACAATTGATAAGGTTCGAGTTCTAACCATTTCGCTGAATTTTTCGATAAAGTATTCCTGCTCTCAATTCGTAAGTTTTAGTAATGTCCTCAGCAAGTGAATTTTCTTTCAATTATATACAATATTAACTATTTCAGAATCTTGACGAAGTTCGGTCAAAAGCCAATTGTCAGATATTTCCGCCAAATTTACTCGTTTTTCTAGAGTTTTGCAAGTCAATTCTGCTGAAGGCGGATTTCTTGGAAAGTAGTCAAGAAGTCGTTTGCCTTCTTATATTGTATGTCAAATGTAAAGGACTGTAAATACGCCCACCATCTTTGTACCCTGGGACATAGATCCTTTTTAGTTCTTGATGCTTTAAGTGAGTTACAATCAGTGAAGACAACCAAATTTCTACCCAATAGATAAAGGCGAAAATGTTTTATAGACAAAACAACAGCAAGAGTTTCTAGCTCATAAGAATGATATCGTGATTCAGCCGGAGAAGCAGCCCTACTAAAATATTCAATGACATGAGACTTGTTATTGATTTTGTGTAACAAGATGGCACCGTATTCCCGAGAACTTGCATCAGTATGCAACTCGATCGGATGGTTCGGATCAAAAATTAGTAAAACTGGCTTTTGTGTTAGGATAGAAATTACTTTTTGTCTAATTTCTTCATGTTCCGATCTCCAAACAAAATCATTCTTCTCCGAAGTCAAAAAATATAACGGTTTCATAAAACAGGAAAATCCTTGCATAAATTGCCTGAAGTATGACGCTTATCCAATAAATTGGCGTAAAGCAGAGACTGTCTTAGGAGGTGGCAAGGTAGTTAACGCTGTAACTTTAAGCGAATTCGGGCGGATTTCACCTGCACTCACTTCATACCCCAGATATTGAACTGTTGACTTGAGAAAAGAACATTTTTTACATTGAATGAGAATCCAGCCTCCGTGAGACAATTAAGAGTAATTTGCAACCTTTCCAAAGCCTCACTTTTTGTTGCAGCAGCCACCAATACGTCATCCATATAACGACAACAAATGTATTTGCAAAGTCTCCAAGAGCTTGCATGACTGTGCGTTGAAATACTGAAGGTGCGTTTCTGAGCCCAAAAGGCATTGCCAAAAATTCATATTGCCCGTCTGGTGTGACAAATGCTGTACACTCTACCGATTCTTTGTGCATGGGAACTTGATAATACCACTTGCCATGTCTAAACATGTAAAATATTTTGCTCCATAAAGTCTGGCTATCTGATCTGATATAAGTGACAAGGGATATCTATCTGCGACTGTATTAGAATTAAATTCACGGTAATCAACACACAAACGTCTTTTTTGTTAACCAACATTATGGGACTGGCGTAAGGTGAGCAACTTGGTTTTATGATTTTACGTTGTAATAATTCCTTAATCTTGTCTCGTACCAATTCTCTTTCATTTGGACTAAGCCTATATAGTCTTCTTTGAACAATTTTTCTTGGGTCTACTAATTTAATTTTCATTTCACCCGAACTAACTCTAGACGACGGAATTCCATTAATAAAAGCTTTTGAATATTTTTCCAATATATCTTGTAATTTATCTCTACCTTCTCCCACAAGATCGGTATTTAATTCACAAAATTTCTCATCATTTGAACAATAATTTACAGTTTTTGATCTAACAATTTCAAATTTTCCTGGTGATATTATAACATTAAAACCAGGATACAGTACTTCTCGACCAATAATAATATCATTCTTCAAATACTCATTGTCCAAAACATGAAACAAAACTTCAATACAGTGTTGGTTAATTCTTACGTTGCTAAGTATTTGTAATGTGCTACATATGCCACCAATACCAATACCCTTCAACATCACTACATTGTTAATTCTTTTACACTTCTGCTTTATCAATGAGCATTCCGATCCAGAATCGAAAGTTGTTATGAACGTCTCGCCTTGATGAACCATCTCTCCTTTGGGCTCAACCACTTCGCATAGCTCCACTCTTTTCATCTGGTGTGTATCCTTGTGTTTATCCATCTTGAACTTATTGCAATGTGTTGAAATATGGCCAAGTTCACCACACTTAAAGCAGGTTACGTTCACTTTTTTATGGTGAGCAAGTGCGCTCCTGTCGCTATTGTTCCAGAATGTTCCGTGAGACGAAGGATGATTTTGCTGCTGTTTAGCTCTTGATTGGCACTTGATTGTTGTCAGTTGAAGATATTTCCTCTTGCAAAGTTTTCTTTCTTTGTTGAACGTGAATGCTTTAAGCTCGGTTTGCAACTCACTTCTGGTGAGCATATTTGAAGTAAAGGTTCATCATACGGCTAGCATAATTGGAGAGACATTCGCCATCGGTCGGAGAATTAGCTAAAATTGACAGAAACATAGCCGCTGGCGTTTCTACACTGCCAAAACGCTGCATGAAGAGTTCTTTAAATTCGTCCCATGTTATGTCAGGATAACATGTTTGTGCAAGCCACTGCGACGCACTACCTTCCAACGATGCACTCAAGGCCATCACCAACGCGCTGCCTTTTACGGTATTTTCTATCAAGATCAAGCGTTGAATTTTGGTAGCACAATTGTTTTTTTATTTGTTGTTTCAGGTGTCCATGATTGTACAGCTTTAATAAGCTCGATCAAATTTTTATTTTGCATTTCCATTAAAATTCGCCATAGTCCATTCATTAGGCAGCGAGCCAGATCCCATTTTTGATGTTGCAGCATTGATATTATTTTCCGACATTGTAATAGCGCAGCGAGTTTCGGTTTCACACGTACGAAATCCTGAACGCAACTACTGGCGTCATCCCTTCTTCTTTCTGTGCTTACCACCGAACCACACTCGGCGACAGCGACACAACGCTGTCGCCTCGCTAAAACGGTACTTCTTAAGCGACAACACGCATACAACCAAACAAAGCACCGTTAGAGGCTGATGCAATATTACTTTACTGATGAAATTAGTCTTCTGGAATTTTCTAGAGACTGTATACCCATACACTCAACCAACATCCACACACTCTAAGTGTGCGCCGACATATATATATTCTTGATCAGCATCACTAGGAGAGTCGATCTAGCCATGTCCGTCTGTCCTTCCGTCTGACCATCCGTTTCTACGCAAAGTAGTCCCTTAGTTTTAAAGCTATCTGCAAAAGTTGTCTTTCTATAGCAGGTAGTATATAAGTCAGAACGAGCCGGATCGGACGACTATAGCATATAGCTATAGGAACAATAAAAAAAAAAAATAAAACTTTGCGGTTTTTTAATTTTTTTTTTTAGCTCTTCGACATATAGTAATGGTTAAATGTTTCAGAATTACGGTTTAAATTTCATCTAAATCGAACGACTATAGCATATAGCTCCCATAGGAACAACCGGAAAAATAAATGAAAAAAATTATAGCTTTGCTGTTTAAAATTTTTTTTTTTATTTCTTCGACATATAGTAATAGTTAAATATTTCAGAATTACGGTTTAAGTTTCAAAAGCAAGCCTATCCCATATATATAGTGACATTATCATGTCAGATGATTTAAACAGCAATATTCTGGACGAATTAAATTTAAAAGACGATATGGAATCTCTAGGAGTACAAATTGTTAATTCCGTAATGTCAACCCATTACACCAGTACGGTGAACACTTTGTTTGATGTTGTTTTTGTATGACCATATCGCCGAATTTTTCAAAACATGACCTTATCTTAATGACTTACAACGTTCAAATTGACCGCACCGAGCAAACTTTTATATAGAGACCTTAGAAATATTGATTATGATATGCTCAGCTACGATTTCTGTCACTGCGATTGGAAAATTTTGATTTCACTTTGTTTGAATCTCAGTTAAACCTTCTAAGCGCGAATATTGACTATCTTTGCAATACCTTATTCGTACCTTATTCATGGTTCAACATTGATATTAAGAGAGCCATAGCTAAAAGAGACAGCGTATGCACAGTGAAGACGGTATAAGACTGTTTATCTATAGGAACTGTTTAAGACTGAAAGAGCGCGTGTAATTAGCTGATATATGATATATGTTTGTAATAATTACCTTTTGAGTGTTAGCAATTGAGCTTAGAACAATGGTCTGAGCCTGAACCCTTCAAAATCAAAATCAAAAAACATACAAAAAATTTATTTACCGAAGTTACGATTAAAAGACACTGATTTAAAATATGTTGAAAGGGCTAGCATTTAGGAATTTATTTCAATAAGATAATAAGTGGAAATAATATAGCAACCGGACGAACATATGGATTGTAACGACAACTACACACAACACAGTCTTTTCTTTCAACAGATATTAGACATTTAATTTCTAAAACTATTGTGATACCAACCTTTTTTACGGTCTCGATATGTTTTCAAACTGTGACGCAATAAGCCAGCAAAAATAAGAATAAGAAACGAACGGTTATAGAAAGCGCAAAGAGTCAAGATTCTTAATGTTCTTACATAAAATAATAGTAACAAAGCAACCTGAGTATTTGTTTGACCTTATCAGATATTCTTGCTCGCAACGAACCAACAATAATGTTAGTATTCGTACAAGACTACAAGCTCTGACAGACAGTTTTTCGTTTATTCTGTTAAACTTTGAAACCAACTACTAACCAACTTAAACAATTCAAAAACAAACTTAAAACTTATCTTTGCACACTCATATAAAAACATAACACATAAAACATAAAAGCACTTTCGAAAAGAAAAAACTTTTAAATTATTATTTTTAAAACAGTAAGATTTAAATCATGTTTATATTAAGCTTCAGCATAATAACAAATAATATTACATAAATTGAAAAGGAACGATGGTATAAGTGTTTGACATTACAACCTTCTTGCAACAGAAAAACAACTTTTGAAAAAGTTTCGTGCATAAAGCTTTAAAACTGAGAGACTAGTTTGCGTAAAAAACGGAACGGACGGGAGGACAGGAGGACGGACATGGCTGAAAACTTCTGAATGAAATTATAATACCTTCTGCAAGAGTATAAAAAGACGGAACAAGACGTCATTATCCTGATTTATTAAGAGCAACTTTAATAAATGTCGTGCAATTAGAACTGCAAATGGCATCATCTGTTGCTCTATTCTCTATTTCTATTCACTAACCGAATCTGATGTTTGAAAATAGTTTGCCATCTGTTCTTGGTTGTCAAAAATTGGCCCAAAACTGTGAAGATCTAGTTTATATTCACCGACTGTTATTTGTTATTATCTTATAATTTGTTAATGTTCCTACATATTTTTGTTTTTTAATGAGCTTTCTTTAATGATTATATAAAATTTAATTTCGCTCCTGATTTTTCTTTGGGAGGTTGTTCCGTGAACGGAATTTCATCATGACATGAAACAGGAGTCAGGTAATGATAAAATTAATTTGCGTATCAAGTCACCAATATTTTATAAAAGTATCTATCATCCACGAATCTATCAATAAGGGTGATACAAGGTCGAAAACTCTAATCCCAATTTCACTGGCACAAATGTTCACATTCTGCCCAATCACCCGTTGGTTCTGCTAAACATGCAGCATTTGCGCGAAGTCTCAATGCGGTTGCCGCAGAATGTCCTTAAGCAAGCAGATCCAGGTCAAGATTTAGAACGGTATCAGTGGGGTCGTGCGAAGCTCCCAGAGCTAAGAGTTCAGCGCTCCTTTGAATGTTATGTAGTTTGACTAGGTTCGTGGTCAATGCTCCCATACAGAAGACTTGGCTGTGTACACTATTGCTGTGTAGAGCCAGTGCACAATAGAACGGGAAAACCACCACCCACCCCAATTGCTTTCTTGCAAGGGAACAGGTAAAGTCAACCAACTAAACGCTTAGAAAACAATAAATATAATATTAAAAAAATGTATTTAAAAATGGTTTTCGTTTTTTTATGCCCTTGCAGAGGTATTATAATTTCAGTCATAAGTTTGCAACGCATTGAAGGAGACGTTTTCGACCCTATAAAGTATATGTTGCAGCATTGATATTATTTTCCGACATTGTAATAGCGCAGCGAGTTTCGGTTTCACACGCACGAAATCCTGAACGCAACTACTGGCGTCATCCCTTCTTCTTTCTGTGCTTACCACCGAACCACACTCGGCGACAGCGACACAACGCTGTCGCCCCGCTAAAACGGTACTTCTTAAGCGACAACACGCATACAACCAAACAAAGCACCGTTAGAGGCTGATGCAATATTACTTTACTGATAAAATTGGTCTTCTGGAATTTTCTAGAGACTGTATACCCATACACCCAACCAACATCCACACACTCTTAGTGTGCGCCGACACGGCCATCCTGACCATTACACGACCTCGTGCAATTTTACCAAAAATGCTTTGTTACCATTCAACACCTTATAAAAGTTTATTCAAATATAACTTTTAATTTTCATCTAAATCTATTATTTCCATTACAAATAACATCTTCCTATTGATACAGCTCATTTTTACAATATCATTAACCATTCAGGTTTCTCAAAATATTATCTAATGCGCCGCACGCCATGATCAAAACAATTGTTTTGCACTTGTGCTTACATTATTATAACAGATTTTATTATTGACTCTTAAAAACAACTGTACAGTCTCTTTCAACAGTTTATCTTTACATTATTTCAGTACTGTATCTTTCAACAGTTTATTTTTACATTATTCAGTACTGTCTCTTTCAACAGTGGCCTTTTCAACTACTTTATTACTGTCTCTTTCAACAGTTTCTGATTCAACTATTTCTCTTTATTACTGTCTCTTTCAACAGTTTATTTTTACATTATTTCAGTACTGTCTCTTTCAACAGTGTCTTCTTCAACTATTACATTTCAACAGTTTCTGATTCAACTTTTTTACTACTGTCTCTTTCAACAGTTTCTATTTCAAGTACATTTAAATCCTTATTACAACTTTCAAATTCAACTGGTATTTGAGCATTTGGCATTTTTCTTATGTCATCATGAGCATATTTATATTTTCTATTATTTGTCAAAGACCTGAGCATATACCTATCCCTCTCTAATAGTTCAGTTATTTGAAACGGCCCCCTAAACTTAGGACTTAACTTTGTTTGATGCCTCTCTTCATTTTTTAACAATACGAAATCTCCAACCTTGCATCCAACAATTTTATCCTTGTTTTTATCAAATGGCTCCTTGTTATATGTTGCTGCAGCTGAAATATTTTGACCTGCGCGTGTTCTTACTTCTGCCAAGTCGACCTCTTCTACCATATCGCAGGGTGGAAGCAATCCCAACGGGCGAGCAACTTTGCCGATAAACAATTCCAAGGGGCTTGCTTTTGTCACTCGACTAACCGTACAGTTTAAGGCTAATTGAACTTCTCCTAATGCATCTTGCTAAGATCGATTGCTAGTTTCAACGGCCGTTAATTAAGGTGCTCATAATGCGTTCAACTCGACCATTAGCCCTACTTGCACCTGTCGCAATCAAATGTAAATTAATTTTTTGTTGTGAACAAAACTCACTAAATCTAGTACTGGCGAAACATCTGCCCTGATCCGCTATTATGCGATTTGGTACTCCAAACAGAGAAATAGCGGACGTGACAGCATTTATGCAATTTTCAGCATCAATTTTAAGCGTATGGGTTAAATAAACAAATTTAGTGAAAGCGTCCACCTGAACAATGATATATTCCTTCTGATCAGACTTGCCACTCAACATTCCAGTTATGTCAATGTGAATTGGGTGCCAAGGTGTATTTACTTTTGGTATTGGATGAAGACTTACTTGAACTTTACCCGAAGAATTTGACATTTTACATGTAATGCAGTTATCAACAAACTTCCGAATATATTTGGACATATTATCGAACCAGTAATAGTCATAGGCCTTATCTAAAGTCTTCTCCCATCCCAAATGCATGATGGACTCATGAATTTGATTTATTACGGACCATCTAAATGGTCGAGGAACAATTGATAAGGTTCGAGTTCTACCATTTCGCTGAATTTTTCGATAAAGTATTCCTGCTCTCAATTCGTAAGTTTTAGTAATGTCCTCAGCAAGTGAATTTTCTTTCAATTTATATACAATATTAACTATTTCAGAATCTTGACGAAGTTCGGCCAAAAGCCAATTGTCAGATATTTCCGCCAAATTTACTCGTTTTTCTAGAGTTTTGCAAGTCAATTCTGCTGAAGGCGGATTTCTTGGAAAGTAGTCAAGAAGTCGTTTGCCTTCTTTATATTGTATGTCAAATGTAAAGGACTGTAAATACGCCCACCATCTTTGTACCCTGGGACATAGATCCTTTTAGTTCTTGATGCTTTAAGTGAGTTACAATCAGTGAAGACAACCAAATTTCTACCCAATAGATAAAGGCGAAAATGTTTATAGACAAAACAACAGCAAGAGTTTCTAGCTCATAAGAATGATATCGTGATTCAGCCGGAGAAGCAGCCCTACTAAAATATTCAATGACATGAGACTTGTTATTGATTTTGTGTAACAAGATGGCACCGTATTCCCGAGAACTTGCATCAGTATGCAACTCGATCGGATGGTTCGGATCAAAAATTAGTAAAACTGGCTTTTGTGTTAGGATAGAAATTACTTTTTGTCTAATTTCTTCATGTTCCGATCTCCAAACAAAATCATTCTTCTCCGAAGTCAAAAAATATAACGGTTTCATAAAACAGGAAAATCCTTGCATAAATTGCCTGAAGTATGACGCTTATCCAATAAATTGGCGTAAAGCAGAGACTTTCTTAGGAGGTGGCAAGGTAGTTAACGCTGTAACTTTAAGCGAATTCGGGCGGATTTCACCTGCACTCACTTCATACCCCAGATATTGAACTGTTGACTTGAGAAAAGAACATTTTTTACATTGAATGAGAATCCAGCCTCCGTGAGACAATTAAGAGTAATTTGCAACCTTTCCAAAGCCTCACTTTTTGTTGCAGCAGCCACCATTACGTCATCCATATAAACGACAACAAACGTATTTGCAAAGTCTCCAAGAGCTTGCATGACTGTGCGTTGAAATACTGAAGGTGCGTTTCTGAGCCCAAAAGGCATTGCCAAAAATTCATATTGCCCGTCTGGTGTGACAAATGCTGTACACTCTACCGATTCTTTGTGCATGGGAACTTGATAATACCCACTTGCCATGTCTAAACATGTAAAATATTTTGCTCCATAAAGTCTGGCTATCTGATCTGATATAAGTGACAAGGGATATCTATCTGCGACTGTATTAGAATTAAAGTCACGGTAATCAACACACAAACGTCTTTTTTGTTAACCAACATTATGGGACTGGCGTAAGGTGAGCAACTTGGTTTTATGATTTTACGTTGTAATAATTCCTTAATCTTGTCTCGTACCAATTCTCTTTCATTTGGACTAAGCCTATATAGTCTTCTTTAAACAATTTTTCTTGGGTCTACTAATTTAATTTTCATTTCACCCGAACTAACTCTAGACGACGGAATTCCATTAATAAAAGCTTTTGAATATTTTTCCAATATATCTTGTAATTTTTCTCTACCTTCTCCCACAAGATCGGTATTTAATTCACAAAATTTCTCATCATTTGAACATAATTTACAGTTTTTGATCTAACAATTTCAAATTTTCCTGGTGATATTATAACATTAAAACCAGGATACAGTACTTCTCGACCAATAATAATATCATTCTTCAAATACTCATTGTCCAAAACATGAAACAAAACTTCAATACAGTGTTGGTTAATTCTTACGTTGCTAAGTATTTGTAATGTGCTACATATGCCACCAATACCAATACCCTTCAACATCACTACATTGTTGATTCTTTTACCAACTAATTTGACACTTATCTTCTGCTTTATCAATGAGCATTCCGATCCAGAATAGAAAGTTGTTATGAACGTCTCGCCTTGATGAACCATCTCTCCTTTGGGCTCAACCACTTCGCATAGCTCCACTCTTTTCATCTGGTGTGTATCCTTGTGTTTATCCATCTTGAACTTATTGCAATGTGTTGAAATATGGCCAAGTTCACCACACTTAAAGCAGGTTACGTTCACTTTTTTATGGTGAGCAAGTGCGCTCCTGTCGCTATTGTTCCAGAATGTTCCGTGAGACGAAGGATGATTTTGCTGCTGTTTAGCTCGACATTCCATCATTTTGTGGCCCAATTTTCCACAAAAATGGCACTTGATTGTTGTCAGTTGAAGATATTTCCTCTTGCAAAGTTTTCTTTCTTTTGTTGAACGTGAATGCTTTAAGCTCGGTTTGCAACTCACTTCTGGTGAGCATATTTGAAGTAAAGGTTAGGCGCTGCAATCTGTTATCAACATGACCCATCTTGGCAAGCGTCACCGAAACCGGAATTTCCTCCACATTCATGTAACGCCATTTTGTGAGAAGTGTCGTCATCATACGGCTAGCATAATTGGAGAGACATTCGCCATCGGTCGGAGAATTAGCTAACATTGACAGAAACATAGCCGCTGGCGTTTCTACACTGCCAAAACGCTGCATGAAGAGTTCTTTAAATTCGTCCCATGTTATGTCAGGATAACATGTTTGTGCAAGCCACTGCGACGCACGTCCTTCCAACGATGCACTCAAGGCCATCACCAACGCGCTGCCTTTTACGGTATTTTCTGTCAAAATTTGATTAACTGTAGAACACCACGCCATCAAGATCCGCGTTGAATTTTGGTAGCACAATTGTTTTTTTATTTGTTGTTTCAGGTGTCGATGATTGTACAGCTTTAATAAGCTCGATCAAATTTTTATTTTGCATTTCCATTAAAATTCGCCATGGTCCATCTGATTCATTAGGCAGCGAGCCAGATCCCACTTTTGATGTTGCAGCATTGATATTATTTCCGACATTGTAATAGCGCAGCGAGTTTCGGTTTCACACGTACGAAATCCTGAACGCAACTACTGGCGTCATCCCTTCTTCTTTCTGTGCTTACCACCGAACCACACTCGGCGACAGCGACACAACGCTGTCGCCCCGCTAAAACGGTACTTCTTAAGCGACAACACGCATACAACCAAACAAAGCACCGTTAGAGGCTGATGCAATATTACTTTACTGATGAAATTAGTCTTCTGGAATTTTCTAGAGACTGTATACCCATACACTCAACCAACATCCACACACTCTTAGTGTGCGCCGACATATATATATTCTTGATCAGCATCACTAGGAGAGTCGATCTAGCCATGTCCGTCTGTCCTTTCGTCTGACCATCCGTTTTCTACGCAAAGTAGTCCCTTAGTTTTAAAGCTATCTGCAAAAGTTGTCTTTCTATAGCAGGTAGTATATAAGTCGGAACGAGCCGGATCGGACGACTATAGCATATAGCTATAGGAACAATAAAAAAAAATAAAACTTTGCGGTTTTTTAATTTTTTTTTTAGCTCTTCGACATATAGTAATGGTTAAATGTTTCAGAATTACGGTTTAAATTTCATCTAAATCGAACGACTATAGCATATAGCTCCCATAGGAACAACCGGAAAAATAAATGAAAAAAATTATAGCTTTGCTGTTTAAAATTTTTTTTTTTATTTCTTCGACATATAGTAATAGTTAAATATTTCAGAATTACGGTTTAAGTTTCAAAAGCAAGCCTATCCCATATATATAGTGACATTATCATGTCAGGTGATTTAAACAGCAATATTCTGGACGAATTAAATTTAAGGGACGATATGGAATCTCTAGGAGTACAAATTGTTAATTCCGTAATGTCAACCCATTACACCAGTACGGTGAACACTTTGTTTGATGTTGTTTTTGTATGACCATATCGCCGAATTTTTCAAAACATGACCTTATCTTAATGACTTACAACGTTCAAATTGACCGCACCGAGCCAACTTTTATATAGAGACCTTAGAAATATTGATTATGATATGCTCAGCTACGATTTCTGTCACTGCGATTGGAAAATTTTGATTTCACTTTGATTGAATCTCAGTTAAACCTTCTAAACGCTAGTATTGACTATCTTTGCAATACCTTATTCGTACCTTATTCATGGTTCAACATTGATATTAAGAGAGCCATAGCTAAAAGAGACAGCGTATGCACAGTGAAGACGGTATAAGACTGTTTATCTATAGGAACTGTTTAAGACTGAAAGAGCGCGTGTAATTAAGCTGATATATGATATATGTTTGTAATAATTACCTTTTGAGTGTTAGCAATTGAGCTTAGAACAATGGTCTGAGCCTGAACCCTTCAAAATCAAAATCAAAAAACATACAAAAAATTTATTTACCGAAGTTACGGTTAAAAGACACTGATTTAAATATGTTGAAAGGGCTAGCAATTTAGGAATTTATTTCAATAAGATAATAAGTGGAAATAATATAGCAACCGGACGAACATATGGATTGTAACGACAACTACACACAACACAGTCTTTTCTTTCAACAGATATTAGACATTTAATTTCTAAAACTATTGTGATACCTACCTTTTTTTACGGTCTCGATATGTTTTCAAACTGTGACGCAATAAGCCAGCAAAAAAAAGAATAAGAAACGAACGGTTATAGAAAGCGCAAAGAGTCAAGATTCTTAATGTTCTTACATAAAATAATAGTAACAAAGCAACCTGAGTATTTGTTTGACCTTATCAGATATTCTTGCTCGCAACGAACCAACAATAATGTTAGTATTCGTACAAGACTTACAAGCTCTGACAGACAGTTTTTCGTTTATTCTGTTAAACTTTGAAACCAACTACTAAACCAACTTAAACAATTCAAAAACAAACTTAAAACTTATCTTTGCACACTCACATAAAAACATAACACATAAAACATAAAAGCACTTTCGAAAAGAAAAACTTTTAAATTATTATTTTATTAGATGCACACAGGCTGTCGCCGCGATCGGACGTGTTGTCGGACCGTGCTTAGTTTGTGCAAGCTTTCAAAAAGTGATAATTGGAAAAGTGCAAATCGAAAATAATCAAATTCCGCAAAGACCCTCGGGCACAAATAGGTAGATTGGTTTCTAACCAACCTACTACAACGCGAAAAGACGCTTCTTGCGATGTAATCGCAAACACACATATTAATTAATGAATTAATTAATATACGCAGACTATAATTAAAGTGAAGACAATGAGTCAAAACGATATCCGCATGCAACGTCAGCGCGAGCAAGACGAGAGACGGCTCTCATCGATCAGAAATAATGCATATTTCTCGTTTACTGCAACCGAAAATTATGCAAACCCAGTCAATACGCGGTCAATCACCCCCAGTTCGACTGACCTCTTGAACGTAACGAGCGAGAGAGCGCGCTCTTATTCTCCCGCGCTACCATCGATGTCTCTAAAGCCAAAAAGTGCCGAGTGTACTCCAATGCATGTATGCACTGACCTACGCTTATCAACAATAAGTAGCACAGCAGTGTCTTTAACCACTGCAACGGTAACAACAACAACAACAACAACACAACAACAGCAGCAACGGTATCGACCAACCGTTTATTATCATCATCAGCAACTTCGCCATCGATAAACAAACCCGTAGCCAACACAAAAACGGCGTTCGCTGCGCTGCCCGAAAAATACACAATAAGCAACGAAAATAAAAGGCCGGCTGTGCAGACTGGTATGGATCGCTACATCCAAATCAAAAGAAAGCTGAGCCCCCTAAATTCTAAGCGAAAAATAACCCGTGCCAATTATAATTCAGCTGAGACTGAAACGCCCATTAATACAAACAGATTTAAAATTTTGGAAGACGCTACTGACGAAGAGGTTGACGAAGCTACCGAAGCTGAGAAGAAGAAACCGAAGCCCCCCCCCCAATATACATCCGGGAGAAAAGCTGCAATGAACTTGTTAACAAAATAATTGAGCTTATTGGAAAAGATAACTTCCATATAATTCCCCTTGTGAAGGGCAGCATACACGAAACAAAAGTTCAAACGAAGAACGAAGACAATTACCGAGTGTTGTCTAAATATCTTAATGACAAGAAAAAGAACTTCTACACGTACCAACTTAAAAGCAGCAAGGGTCTGCAAGTTGTACTTAAAGGAATTGAATCCTATGTAACACCTGAAGAAGTAAAAAATGCACTACAAGACAAAGGCTTTAACACTAAGACAGTCTTCAATATCTTGAACAGGGATAGGAACCGCAACCACTCTTCAAGATAGAGCTCGAACCGGAAACTAAGCCCCTTAATAGAAACGAAGTGCACCCCATATACAAACTTCAGTTCCTTCTCCACCGTAGAATCACAGTAGAGCAGCCACATAAGCGCAATGGGCCGGTACAATGTACGAACTGCCAAGAATATGGCCATACAAAGTCATACTGCACACTACGCCCAGTGTGTGTAGTTTGTGGAGACCTTCATGACTCAGCAATCTGCCCAGCGAGCAAAAACGACTCCAATGTAAAAAAGTGCGGCAACTGTGGCGGCAATCATACAGCCAACTACAGAGGTTGCCCAATATACAAGGAGCTAAAAAGTCGCATTCACCAACGAGGAACCACTGCCCGCTCCCACAACGCACAGCTCACAGCATCAAAATCAAACCCTGAAGTCTTCTTTTCAACTGCACCCAGCTCCTCACTAGGACCCGTAACCCCCAAAAAAATGTGACATTTGCAAGCGCTCTAAAATTAGGACTGGCTCCTCCTGTATCTAAAACTTCATTTCCACAAGCAGCATGTCTAGAACACAACATGACTCAACAGCGTCAACCAACGGAGCAGACACAAAGCAACTTTGAAGCAATGATAGCTAGCCTGCAACAAAGCCTAATGGTGTTTATGTCGTTTATGCGCACAACTATGCAAGATCTCTCACAACAATCAAAATAATGACGTCCCTACGAATTTCTACGTGGAACGCTAACGGCGTCTCACAGCACAAACTTGAGTTAACTCAATTTCTACTCGACAATCACATCGATGTAATGCTACTTTCAGAAACACACCTTACAAACAGATACAATTTTCAAATAAGAGGCTACTCATTCTATGGAAGAAATCATCCGGACGGTAAAGCACATGGTGGGACTGGCATTCTAATCAGAAGTCGTATTAAGCACCACTATTATAACAAAACTGCTAAAAACTATCTACAGGCCACATCTATAAGCATACAACTGATTACCGGCAACCAACTAACTCTAGCCGCCGTATACTGCCCCCCTCGTTTCAATATAACCGAATATGAGTTTTTGCAGTTCTTCAACACATTAGGTGACCATTTTATAGCAGCAGGAGACTACAATGCCAAACACACACACTGGGGATCTCGCCTCGTGACTCCAAAAGGGAAGCAGCTTTACAATGAAATCATAAAATCCAACAACAAGCTTGACTATGTCTCTTCTGGTAGACCAACATACTGGCCGACAGACCCAAAGAAACTACCCGATCTTATTGACTTCGCGATAACCAAAAATATTCCCAAAAATCTTATAAGCGCCGAATGCCTTTCGGATCTTTCATCTGATCACTCGCCGGTCTTATTTCATCTTCTCCAACAACCAGGAACATTAGAACACCAGTTTAACCTGACCTCACAAAAAACCACTGGCTCAAGTTTAGAAAATATATTAGCTCACATATTGAGCTATGTCCTCGCCTCAACGACGAAGCTGACATAGACAGCTTTGTAACTACACTGGAGTCCGTACTCGTCACTGCGGCTCAAGTTTCCACACCCCAAATCTCAAATATTCAATGCAAGCAAAAGAAGACAAATCTACAAATCGAACAGCTTGTCCTAGAAAAGCGGCGCTTACGTCGGGAGTGGCAATTCTATAGATCGCCATCTGCTAGGCAGAACTTGAAATACGCCTCACGGCAACTAACTAAAGCTCTAAAACAAGAAGAATCATATGCCCAGCGCCGTTATATAGAGCAACTGTCATCAACTTGCTCAAAACACTCACTATGGAGAGCCCACCCATCTCTTAGCTCACTGAAAGAAACCGTGATGCCTATTAGAAACCCCTCAGGCGGCTGGGCGCGCAGCGATAAAGATAGAGCCAGCACATTCGCCGACCACCTTAAAAATGTCTTTCAACCAAATCCTGCCACCAATGCATTCACTCTGACGACTTTTGCATATGACACCCAGCTTCACCATGAGCCAATCGAGTTTCGCCCATTGGAAATCGTTAGCATCATCAAAAACCATATGAACCCGAGAAAATCTCCAGGCTGCGACCTCATTACCCCTAAAATGATCACGGAGCTTTCATATTGTGCCGTTCGCACCATTAAACATCTCTTTAATGCCATCGCTAAACATGGCCACTTTCCAAAAAGATGGAAAAAGTCAATTATTATAATGATTTCGAAGCCAGGAAAAGACCCCACAATCCCCACATCGCACAGACCTATAAGCCTACTATCATGCTTATCTAAACTCTTTGAAAAATGCATATTGACTCGGATAAACACATATCTACGAATCCAGAATGGAATTCCATCACACCAATTCGGATTTCGAGAAAAACACGGAACGATTGAGCAGGTCAACCGAATAACATCAGAAATTCGAAACGCGTTCGAAAAACGTGAGTACTGCACCGCCATATTTCTGGACGTCTCTCAAGCGTTTGACAGAGTTTGGCTAGAAGGCCTAATGTACAAGATCAAGACAGTGCTTCCCAGCAACACTCACAAACTTTTAGAGTCTTATCTACACGACAGAAAATTTGCTGTGAGATGTAACACTGCCATATCTGACGATTTTTCTATTTTGGCTGGAGTCCCCCAAGGTAGCGTGCTCGGGCCAACATTATATGTCCTCTACACAGCAGACATCCCGACAAGCAGTCGACTGACAACATCTACTTTTGCTGATGATACAGCTATACTCAGCCGTTCAAAATGTCCAATACAAGCAACTGCGCAACTAGCTCTTCACTTGGCCGACGTTGAAAAATGGCTATCTGATTGGAGAATTAAAGTAAATGAACAAAAATGCAAGCACGTTACTTTCACCCTGAATAGGCAAAACTGCCCACCCCTCACATTAAATAACACCCTGCTTCCGCAATCAAACGAAGTAACGTATCTAGGAGTACATCTCGACAGAAGACTCACATGGCGCCGGCATATTGAAGCCAAAAGAACACACTTAAAGTTGAAAGCCAGTAGCCTACACTGGCTCATCAACGCTCGATCTTCCCTTAGCTTAGACTACAAAGTCCTGCTGTACAACTCAGTACTAAAGCCTATATGGACGTACGGCTCCCAGTTATGGGGGAATGCTAGCAATAGCAACATCGACATAATCCAGAGGGCTCAATCAAAAATCCTGAGAACGATCACCGGGGCACCGTGGTACGTTTGCAACGAAAACATACATCGTGACTTGAACATCCCAGTTATCGCAGAACAAAAGGATAAGTACCTCACCAAGCTGTCTTTGCACCCCAACCACCTTGCAAGAGGTCTAACAAGGTTGTGCAACCAATCCCGTCTTCGTCGCAATGACTTACCTACCCAGCGACCAACTTGAGGGACGCGCAACCAAAATTACAGTCCACTGTTAGTTAATGTTTAACTCTTAAGATTCGAAAACTTATTGTTAGTCTCAAAGCTAAGAGAAGATTTAATAAATAAAGCAAAGTTAATAAAAAAAAAAAAATTATTATTTTGAAAACAGTAAGATTTAAATCATGTTTATATTAAGCTTCAGCATAATAACAAATAATATTACATAAATTGAAAAGGAACGATGGTATAATTTTTTGACATTACAACCTTCTTGCAACAGAAAAACAACTTTGAAAAAGTTTCGTGCATAAAGCTTTAAAACTGAGAGACTAGTTTGCGTAAAAACGGACGGACGGGAGGACAGGAGGACGGACATGGCTAGATCGACTTTCCTAGTGACGCTGATCATGAATGCATATACTTAATAGGGTCGGAAATGTCTCCTTCACTGCGTTGAAAACTTCTGAATGAAATTATAATACCTTCTGCAAGAGTATAAAAAGACGGAACAAAGACGTCATTATCCTGACGTTATCCTTAAGCAAGCAGATCCAGGTCAAGATTTAGAACGGTATCAGTGGGGTCGTGCGAAGCTCCCAGAGCTAAGAGTTCAGCGCTCCTTTGAATGTTATGTAGTTTGACTAGGTTCCTGGTCAATGCTCCCATACAGAAGACTTGGCTGTGTACACTATTGCTGTGTAGAGCCAGTGCACAATAGAACGGGAAAACCACCACCCACCCCAATTGCTTTCTTGCAAGGGAACAGGTAAAGTCAACCAACTAAACGCTTAGAAAACAATTTTTTTTTTAAATATAATATTAAAAAAATGTATTTAAAAAATGGTTTTCGTTTTTTTATGCCCTTGCAGAGGGTATTATAATTTCAGTCATAAGTTTGCAACGCATTGAAGGAGACGTTTTCGACCCTATAAAGTATATGTTGCAGCATTGATATTATTTTCCGACATTGTAATAGCGCAGCGAGTTTCGGTTTCACACGCACGAAATCCTGAACGCAACTACTGGCGTCATCCCTTCTTCTTTCTGTGCTTACCACCGAACCACACTCGGCGACAGCGACACAACGCTGTCGCCCCGCTAAAACGGTACTTCTTAAGCGACAACACGCATACAACCAAACAAAGCACCGTTAGAGGCTGATGCAATATTACTTTACTGATAAAATTGGTCTTCTGGAATTTTCTAGAGACTGTATACCCATACACCCAACCAACATCCACGCACTCTTAGTGTGCGCCGACACGGCCATCCTGACCATTACACGACCTCGTGCAATTTTACCAAAAATGCTTTGTTACCATTCAACACCTTATAAAAGTTTATTCAAATATAACTTTTAATTTTTCATCTAAATCTATTATTTCCATTACAAATAACATCTTCCTATTGATACAGCTCATTTTTACATTATCATTAACCATTCAGGTTTCTCAAAATATTATCTAATGCGCCGCACGCCATGATCAAAACAATTGTTTTGCACTTGTGCTTACATTATTATAACAGATTTTATTATTGACTCTTAAAAACAACTGTACAGTCTCTTTCAACAGTTTATCTTTACATTATTTCAGTACTGTATCTTTCAACAGTTTATTTTTACATTATTCAGTACTGTCTCTTTCAACAGTGGCCTTTTCAACTACTTTATTACTGTCTCTTTCAACAGTTTCTGATTCAACTCTTTCTCTTTATTACTGTCTCTTTCAACAGTTTATTTTTACATTATTTCAGTACTGTCTCTTTCAACAGTGTCTTCTTCAACTATTACATTTCAACAGTTTCTGATTCAACTTTTTTACTACTGTCTCTTTCAACAGTTTCTATTTCAAGTACATTTAAATCCTTATTACAACTTTCAAATTCAACTGGTATTTGAGCATTTGGCATTTTTCTTATGTCATCATGAGCATATTTATATTTTCTATTATTTGTCAAAGACCTGAGCATATACCTATCCCTCTCTAATAGTTCAGTTATTTGAAACGGCCCCCTAAACTTAGGACTTAACTTTGTTTGATGCCTCTCTTCATTTTTTAACAATACGAAATCTCCAACCTTGCATCCAACAATTTTATCCTTGTTTTTATCAAATTGCTCCTTGTTATATGTTGCTGCAGCTGAAATATTTTGACCTGCGCGTGTTCTTACTTCTGCCAAGTCGACCTCTTCTACCATATCGCAGGGTGGAAGCAATCCCAACGGGCGAGCAACTTTGCCGATAAACAATTCCAAGGGGCTTGCTTTTGTCACTCGACTAACCGTACAGTTTAAGGCTAATTAACTTCTCCTAATGCATCTTGCCAAGATCGATTGCTAGTTTCAACGGCCGTTAATAAATTCTTTAAGGTGCTCATAATGCGTTCAACTCGACCATTAGCCCTACTTGCACCTGTCGCAATCAAATGTAAATTAATTTTTTGTTGTGAACAAAACTCACTAAATCTAGTACTGGCGAAACATCTGCCCTGATCCGCTATTATGCGATTTGGTACTCCAAACAGAGAAATAGCGGACGTGACAGCATTTATGCAATTTTCAGCATCAATTTTAAGCGTATGGGTTAAATAAACAAATTTAGTGAAAGCGTCCACCTGAACAATGATATATTCCTTCTGATCAGACTTGCCACTCAACATTCCAGTTATGTCAATGTGAATTGGGTGCCAAGGTGTATTTACTTTTGGTATTGGATGAAGACTTACTTGAACTTTACCCGAAGAATTTGACATTTTACATGTAATGCAGTTATCAACAAACTTCCGAATATATTTGGACATATTATCGAACCAGTAATAGTCATAGGCCTTATCTAAAGTCTTCTCCCATCCCAAATGCATGATGGACTCATGAATTTGATTTATTACGGACCATCTAAATGGTCGAGGGACAATTGATAAGGTTCGAGTTCTACCATTTCGCTGAATTTTTCGATAAAGTATTCCTGCTCTCAATTCGTAAGTTTTAGTAATGTCCTCAGCAAGTGAATTTTCTTTCAATTTATTTACAATATTAACTATTTCAGAATCTTGACGAAGTTCGGCCAAAAGCCAATTGTCAGATATTTCCGCCAAACTTACTCGTTTTTCTAGAGTTTTGCAAGTCAATTCTGCTGAAGGCGGATTTCTTGGAAAGTAGTCAAGAAGTCGTTTGCCTTCTTTATATTGTATGTCAAATGTAAAGGACTGTAAATACGCCCACCATCTTTGTACCCTGGGACATAGATCCTTTTTAGTTCTTGATGCTTTAAGTGAGTTACAATCAGTGAAGACAACCAAATTTCTACCCAATAGATAAAGGCGAAAATGTTTTATAGACAAAACAACAGCAAGAGTTTCTAGCTCATAAGAATGATATCGTGATTCAGCCGGAGAAGCAGCCCTACTAAAATATTCAATGACATGAGACTTGTTATTGATTTTGTGTAACAAGATGGCACCGTATTCCCGAGAACTTGCATCAGTATGCAACTCGATCGGATGGTTCGGATCAAAAATTAGTAAAACTGGCTTTTGTGTTAGGATAGAAATTACTTTTGTCTAATTTCTTCATGTTCCGATCTCCAAACAAAATTATTCTTCTCCGAAGTCAAAAAATATAACGGTTTCATAAAACAGGAAAATCCTTGCATAAATTGCCTGAAGTATGACGCTTATCCAATAAATTGGCGTAAAGCAGAGACTGTCTTAGGAGGTGGCAAGGTAGTTAACGCTGTAACTTTAAGCGAATTCGGGCGGATTTCACCTGCACTCACTTCATACCCCAGATATTGAACTGTTACTTGAGAAAAGAACATTTTTTACATTGAATGAGAATCCAGCCTCCGTGAGACAATTAAGAGTATTTTGCAACCTTTCCAAAGCCTCACTTTTTGTTGCAGCAGCCACCATTACGTCATCCATATAAACGACAACAAACGTATTTGCAAAGTCTCCAAGAGCTTGCAGGACTGTGCGTTGAAATACTGAAGGTGCGTTTCTGAGCCCAAAAGGCATTGCCAAAAATTCATATTGCCCGTCTGGTGTGACAAATGCTGTACACTCTACCGATTCTTTGTGCATGGGAACTTGATAATACCCACTTGCCATGTCTAAACATGTAAAATATTTTGCTCCATAAAGTCTGGCTATCTGATCTGATATAAGTGACAAGGGATATCTATCTGCGACTGTATTAGAATTAAATTCACGGTAATCAACACACAAACGTCTTTTTTGTTAACCAACATTATGGGACTGGCGTAAGGTGAGCAACTTGGTTTTATGATTTTACGTTGTAATAATTCCTTAATCTTGTCTCGTACCAATTCTCTTTCATTTGGACTAAGCCTATATGGTCTTCTTTGAACAATTTTTCTTGGGTCTACTAATTTAATTTTCATTTCACCCGAACTAACTCTAGACGACGGAATTCCATTAATAAAAGCTTTTGAATATTTTTCCAATATATCTTGTAATTTATCTCTACCTTCTCCCACAAGATCGGTATTTAATTCACAAAATTTCTCATCATTTGAACAATAATTTACAGTTTTTGATCTAACAATTTCAAATTTTCCTGGTGATATTATAACATTAAATCCAGGATACAGTACTTCTTGACCAATAATAATATCATTCTTCAAATACTCATTGTCCAAAACATGAAACAAAACTTCAATACAGTGTTGGTTAATTCTTACGTTGCTAAGTATTTGTAATGTGCTACATATGCCACCAATACCAATACCCTTCAACATCACTACATTGTTAATTCTTTTACCAACTAATTTGACACTTATCTTCTGCTTTATCAATGAGCATTCCGATCCAGAATCGAAAGTTGTTATGAACGTCTCGCCTTGATGAACCATCTCTCCTTTGGGCTCAACCACTTCGCATAGCTCCACTCTTTTCATCTGGTGTGTATCCTTGTGTTTATCCATCTTGAACTTATTGCAATGTGTTGAAATATGGCCAAGTTCACCACACTTAAAGCAGGTTACGTTCACTTTTTATGGTGAGCAAGTGCGCTCCTGTCGCTATTGTTCCAGAATGTTCCGTGAGACGAAGGATGATTTTGCTGCTGTTTAGCTCGACATTCCATCATTTTGTGGCCCAATTTTCCACAAAAATGGCACTTGATTGTTGTCAGTTGAAGATAATTCCTCTTGCAAAGTTTTTTTTCTTTTGTTGAACGTGAATGCTTTAAGCTCGGTTTGCAACTCACTTCTGGTGAGCATATTTGAAGTAAAGGTTAGGCGCTGCAATCTGTTATCAACATGACCCATCTTGGCAAGCGTCACCGAAACCGGAATTTCCTCCACATTCATGTAACGCCATTTTGTGAGAAGTGTCGTCATCATACGGCTAGCATAATTGGAGAGACATTCGCCATCGGTCGGAGAATTAGCTAACATTGACAGAAACATAGCCGCTGGCGTTTCTACACTGCCAAAACGCTGCATGAAGAGTTCTTTAAATTCGTCCCATGTTATGTCAGGATAACATGTTTGTGCAAGCCACTGCGACGCACGTCCTTCCAACGATGCACTCAAGGCCATCACCAACGCGCTGCCTTTTACGGTATTTTCTGTCAAAATTTGATTAACTGTAGAACACCACGCCATCAAGATCCGCGTTGAATTTTGGTAGCACAATTGTTTTTTTATTTGTTGTTTCAGGTGTCGATGATTGTACAGCTTTAATAAGCTCGATCAAATTTTTATTTTGCATTTCCATTAAAATTCGCCATGGTCCATCTGATTCATTAGGCAGCGAGCCAGATCCCACTTTTGATGTTGCAGCATTGATATTATTTTCCGACATTGTAATAGCGCAGCGAGTTTCGGTTTCACACGTACGAAATCCTGAACGAAACTACTGGCGTCATCCCTTCTTCTTTCTGTGCTTACCACCGAACCACACTCGGCGACAGCGACACAACGCTGTCGCCCCGCTAAAACGGTACTTCTTAAGCGACAACACGCATACAACCAAACAAAGCACCGTTAGAGGCTGATGCAATATTACTTTACTGATGAAATTAGTCTTCTGGAATTTTCTAGAGACTGTATACCCATACACTCAACCAACATCCACACACTCTTAGTGTGCGCCGACATATATATATTCTTGATCAGCATCACTAGGAGAGTCGATCTAGCCATGTCCGTCTGTCCTTTCGTCTGACCATCCGTTTCTACGCAAAGTAGTCCCTTAGTTTTAAAGCTATCTGCAAAAGTTGTCTTTCTATAGCAGGTAGTATATAAGTCGGAACGAGCCGGATCGGACGACTATAGCATATAGCTATAGGAACAATAAAAAAAAAATAAAACTTTGCGGTTTTTTAATTTTTTTTTTAGCTCTTCGACATATAGTAATGGTTAAATGTTTCAGAATTACGGTTTAAATTTCATCTAAATCGAACGACTATAGCATATAGCTCCCATAGGAACAACCGGAAAAATAAATGAAAAAAATTATAGCTTTGCTGTTTAAAATTTTTTTTTTTTATTTCTTCGACATATAGTAATAGTTAAATATTTCAGAATTACGGTTTAAGTTTCAAAAGCAAGCCTATCCCATATATAGTGACATTATCATGTCAGGTGATTTAAACAGCAATATTCTGGACGAATTAAATTTAAGGGACGATATGGAATCTCTAGGAGTACAAATTGTTAATTCCGTAATGTCAACCCATTACACCAGTACGGTGAACACTTTGTTTGATGTTGTTTTTGTATGACCATATCGCCGAATTTTTCAAAACATGACCTTATCTTAATGACTTACAACGTTCAAATTGACCGCACCGAGCAAACTTTTATATAGAGACCTTAGAAATATTGATTATGATATGCTCAGCTACGATTTCTGTCACTGCGATTGGAAAATTTTGATTTCACTTTGATTGAATCTCAGTTAAACCTTCTAAACGCTAGTATTGACTATCTTTGCAATACCTTATTCGTACCTTATTCATGGTTCAACATTGATATTAAGAGAGCCATAGCTAAAAGAGACAGCGTATGCACAGTGAAGACGGTATAAGACTGTTTATCTATAGGAACTGTTTAAGACTGAAAGAGCGCGTGTAATTAAGCTGATATATGATATATGTTTGTAATAATTACCTTTTGAGTGTTAGCAATTGAGCTTAGAACAATGGTCTGAGCCTGAACCCTTCAAAATCAAAATCAAAAAACATACAAAAAATTTATTTACCGAAGTTACGGTTAAAAGACACTGATTTAAAATATGTTGAAAGGGCTAGCAATTTAGGAATTTATTTCAATAAGATAATAAGTGGAAATAATATAGCAACCGGACGAACATATGGATTGTAACGACAACTACACACAACACAGTCTTTTCTTTCAACAGATATTAGACATTTAATTTCTAAAACTATTGTGATACCTACCTTTTTTTACGGTCTCGATATGTTTTCAAACTGTGACGCAATAAGCCAGCAAAAAAAAAGAATAAGAAACGAACGGTTATAGAAAGCGCAAAGAGTCAAGATTCTTAATGTTCTTACATAAAATAATAGTAACAAAGCAACCTGAGTATTTGTTTGACCTTATCAGATATTCTTGCTCGCAACGAACCAACAATAATGTTAGTATTCGTACAAGACTTACAAGCTCTGACAGACAGTTTTTCGTTTATTCTGTTAAACTTTGAAACCAACTACTAAACCAACTTAAACAATTCAAAAACAAACTTAAAACTTATCTTTGCACACTCACATAAAAACATAACACATAAAACATAAAAGCACTTTCGAAAAGAAAAACTTTTAAATTATTATTTTATTTAGATGCACACAGGCTGTCGCCGCGATCGGACGTGTTGTCGGACCGTGCTTAGTTTGTGCAAGCTTTCAAAAAGTGATAATTGGAAAAGTGCAAATCGAAAATAATCAAATTCCGCAAAGACCCTCGGGCACAAATAGGTAGATTGGTTTCTAACCAACCTACTACAACGCGAAAAGACGCTTCTTGCGATGTAATCGCAAACACACATATTAATTAATTAATTAATTAATATACGCAGACTATAATTAAAGTGAAGACAATGAGTCAAAACGATATCCGCATGCAACGTCAGCGCGAGCAAGACGAGAGACGGCTCTCATCGATCAGAAATAATGCATATTTCTCGTTTACTGCAACCGAAAATTATGCAAACCCAGTCAATACGCGGTCAATCACCCCCAGTTCGACTGACCTCTTGAACGTAACGAGCGAGAGAGCGCGCTCTTGTTCTCCCGCGCTATCCATCGATGTCTCTAAAGCCAAAAAGTGCCGAGTGTACTCCAATGCATGTATGCACTGACCTACGCTTATCAACAATAAGTAGCACAGCAGTGTCTTTAACCACTGCAACGGTAACAACAACAACAACAACAACAACAACAGCAGCAACGGTATCGACCAACCGTTTATTATCATCATCAGCAACTTCGCCATCGATAAACAAACCCGTAGCCAACACAAAAACGGCGTTCGCTGCGCTGCCCGAAAAATACACAATAAGCAACGAAAATAAAAGGCCGGCTGTGCAGACTGGTATGGATCGCTACATCCAAATCAAAAGAAAGCTGAGCCCCCTAAATTCTAAGCGAAAAATAACCCGTGCCAATTATAATTCAGCTGAGACTGAAACGCCCATTAATACAAACAGATTTAAAATTTTGGAAGACGCTACTGACGAAGAGGTTGACGAAGCTACCGAAGCTGAGAAGAAGAAACCGAAGCCCCCCCCAATATACATCCGGGAGAAAAGCTGCAATGAACTTGTTAACAAAATAATTGAGCTTATTGGAAAAGATAACTTCCATATAATTCCCCTTGTGAAGGGCAGCATACACGAAACAAAAGTTCAAACGAAGAACGAAGACAATTACCGAGTGTTGTCTAAATATCTTAATGACAAGAAAAAGAACTTCTACACGTACCAACTTAAAAGCAGCAAGGGTCTGCAAGTTGTACTTAAAGGAATTGAATCCGATGTAACACCTGAAGAAGTAAAAAATGCACTACAAGACAAAGGCTTTAACACTAAGACAGTCTTCAATATCTTGAACAGGGATAGGAAACCGCAACCACTCTTCAAGATAGAGCTCGAACCGGAAACTAAGCCCCTTAATAGAAACGAAGTGCACCCCATATACAAACTTCAGTTCCTTCTCCACCGTAGAATCACAGTAGAGCAACCACATAAGCGCAATGGGCCGGTACAATGTACGAACTGCCAAGAATATGGCCATACAAAGTCATACTGCACACTACGCCCAGTGTGTGTAGTTTGTGGAGACCTTCATGACTCAGCAATCTGCCCAGCGAGCAAAAACGACTCCAATGTAAAAAAGTGCGGCAACTGTGGCGGCAATCATACAGCCAACTACAGAGGTTGCCCAATATACAAGGAGCTAAAAAGTCGCATTCATCAACGAGGAACCACTGCCCGCTCCCACAACGCACAGCTCACAGCATCAAAATCAAACCCTGAAGTCTTCTTTTACAACTGCACCCAGCTCCTCACTAGGACCCGTAACCCCCAAAAAAATGTGACATTTGCAAGCGCTCTAAAATTAGGACTGGCTCCTCCTGTATCTAAAACTTCATTTCCACAAGCAGCATGTCTAGAACACAACATGACTCAACAACGTCAACCAACGGAGCAGACACAAAGCAACTTTGAAGCAATGATAGCTAGCCTGCAACAAAGCCTAATGGTGTTTATGTCGTTTATGCGCACAACTATGCAAGATCTCTCACAACAATCAAAATAATGACGTCCCTACGAATTTCTACGTGGAACGCTAACGGCGTCTCACAGCACAAACTTGAGTTAACTCAATTTCTACTCGACAATCACATCGATGTAATGCTACTTTCAGAAACACACCTTACAAACAGATACAATTTTCAAATAAGAGGCTACTCATTCTATGGAAGAAATCATCCGGACGGTAAAGCACATGGTGGGACTGGCATTCTAATCAGAAGTCGTATTAAGCACCACTATTATAACAAAACTGCTAAAAACTATCTACAGGCCACATCTATAAGCATACAACTGATTACCGGCAACCAACTAACTCTAGCCGCCGTATACTGCCCCCCTCGTTTCAATATAACCGAATATGAGTTTTTGCAGTTCTTCAACACATTAGGTGACCATTTTATAGCAGCAGGAGACTACAATGCCAAACACACACACTGGGGATCTCGCCTCGTGACTCCAAAAGGGAAGCAGCTTTACAATGAAATCATAAAATCCAACAACAAGCTTGACTATGTCTCTTCTGGTAGACCAACATACTGGCCGACAGACCCAAAGAAACTACCCGATCTTATTGACTTCGCGATAACCAAAAATATTCCCAAAAATCTTATAAGCGCCGAATGCCTTTCGGATCTTTCATCTGATCACTCGCCGGTCTTATTTCATCTTCTCCAACAACCAGGAACATTAGAACACCAGTTTAACCTGACCTCACAAAAAACCAACTGGCTCAAGTTTAGAAAATATATTAGCTCACATATTGAGCTATGTCCTCGCCTCAACGACGAAGCTGACATAGACAGCTTTGTAACTACACTGGAGTCCGTACTCGTCACTGCGGCTCAAGTTCCACACCCCAAATCTCAAATATTCAATGCAAGCAAAAGAAGACAAATCTACAAATCGAACAGCTTGTCCTAGAAAAGCGGCGCTTACGTCGGGAGTGGCAATTCTATAGATCGCCATCTGCTAGGCAGAACTTGAAATACGCCTCACGGCAACTAACTAAAGCTCTAAAACAAGAAGAATCATATGCCCAGCGCCGTTATATAGAGCAACTGTCATCAACTTGCTCAAAACACTCACTATGGAGAGCCCACCCATCTCTTAGCTCACCGAAAGAAACCGTGATGCCTATTAGAAACCCCTCAGGCGGCTGGGCGCGCAGCGATAAAGATAGAGCCAGCACATTCGCCGACCACCTTAAAAATGTCTTTCAACCAAATCCTGCCACCAATGCATTCACTCTGACGACTTTTGCATATGACACCCAGCTTCACCATGAGCCAATCGAGTTTCGCCCATTGGAAATCGTTAGCATCATCAAAAACCATATGAACCCGAGAAAATCTCCAGGCTGCGACCTCATTACCCCTAAAATGATCACGGAGCTTTCATATTGTGCCGTTCGCACCATTAACATCTCTTTAATGCCATCGCTAAACATGGCCACTTTCCAAAAAGATGGAAAAAGTCAATTATTATAATGATTTCGAAGCCAGGAAAAGACCCCACAATCCCCACATCGCACAGACCTATAAGCCTACTATCATGCTTATCTAAACTCTTTGAAAAATGCATATTGACTCGGATAAACACATATCTACGAATCCAGAATGGAATTCCATCACACCAATTCGGATTTCGAGAAAAACACGGAACGATTGAGCAGGTCAACCGAATAACATCAGAAATTCGAAAACGCGTTCGAAAAACGTGAGTACTGCACCGCCATATTTCTGGACGTCTCTCAAGCGTTTGACAGAGTTTGGCTAGAAGGCCTAATGTACAAGATCAAGACAGTGCTTCCCAGCAACACTCACAAACTTTTAGAGTCTTATCTACACGACAGAAAATTTGCTGTGAGATGTAACACTGCCATATCTGACGATTTTTCTATTTTGGCTGGAGTCCCCCAAGGTAGCGTGCTCGGGCCAACATTATATGTCCTCTACACAGCAGACATCCCGACAAGCAGTCGACTGACAACATCTACTTTTGCTGATGATACAGCTATACTCAGCCGTTCAAAATGTCCAATACAAGCAACTGCGCAACTAGCTCTTCACTTGGCCGACGTTGAAAAATGGCTATCTGATTGGAGAATTAAAGTAAATGAACAAAAATGCAAGCACGTTACTTTCACCCTGAATAGGCAAAACTGCCCACCCCTCACATTAAATAACACCCTGCTTCCGCAATCAAACGAAGTAACGTATCTAGGAGTACATCTCGACAGAAGACTCACATGGCGCCGGCATATTGAAGCCAAAAGAACACACTTAAAGTTGAAAGCCAGTAGCCTACACTGGCTCATCAACGCTCGATCTTCCCTTAGCTTAGACTACAAAGTCCTGCTGTACAACTCAGTACTAAAGCCTATATGGACGTACGGCTCCCAGTTATGGGGGAATGCTAGCAATAGCAACATCGACATAATCCAGAGGGCTCAATCAAAAATCCTGAGAACGATCACCGGGGCACCGTGGTACGTTCGCAACGAAAACATACATCGTGACTTGAACATCCCAGTTATCGCAGAACAAAAGGATAAGTACCTCACCAAGCTGTCTTTGCACCCCAACCACCTTGCAAGAGGTCTAACAAGGTTGTGCAACCAATCCCGTCTTCGTCGCAATGACTTACCTACCCAGCGACCAACTTGAGGGACGCGCAACCAAAATTACAGTCCACTGTTAGTTAATGTTTAACTCTTAAGATTCGAAAACTTATTGTTAGTCTCAAAGCTAAGAGAAGATTTAATAAATAAAGCAAAGTTAATAAAAAAAAAAAAAAATTATTATTTTTAAAACAGTAAGATTTAAATCATGTTTATATTAAGCTTCAGCATAATAACAAATAATATTACATAAATTGAAAAGGAACGATGGTATAATTGTTTGACATTACAACCTTCTTGCAACAGAAAAACAACTTTTGAAAAAGTTTCGTGCATAAAGCTTTAAAACTGAGAGACTAGTTTGCGTAAAAACGGACGGACGGGAGGACAGGAGGACGTACATGGCTAGATCGACTTTCCTAGTGACGCTGATCATGAATGCATATACTTAATAGGGTCGGAAATGTCTCCTTCACTGCGTTGAAAACTTCTGAATGAAATTATAATACCTTCTGCAAGAGTATAAAAAGACGGAACAAAGACGTCATTATCCTGACGTTATCCTTAAGCAAGCAGATCCAGGTCAAGATTTAGAACGGTATCAGTGGGGTCGTGCGAAGCTCCCAGAGCTAAGAGTTCAGCGCTCCTTTAAATGTTATGTAGTTTGACTAGGTTCCTGGTCAATGCTCCAAAACAAAAGACTTGGCTGTGTACACTATTGCTGTGTAGAGCCAGTGCACAATAGAACGGGAAAACCCCCACCCACCCCAATTGCTTTCTTGCAAGGGAACAGGTAAAGTCAACCAACTTAACACTTAGAAAACAATTTTTTTTTAAATATAATATTAAAAAAATGTATTTAAAAAATGGTTTTCGTTTTTTTATGCCCTTGCAGAGGGTATTATAATTTCAGTCATAAGTTTGCAACGCATTGAAGGAGACGTTTTCGACCCTATAAAGTATATGTTGCAGCATTGATACTATTTTCCGACATTGTAATAGCGCAGCGAGTTTCGGTTTCACACGCACGAAATCCTGAACGCAACTACTGGCGTCATCCCTTCTTCTTTCTGTGCTTACCACCGAACCACACTCGGCGACAGCGACACAACGCTGTCGCCCCGCTAAAACGGTACTTCTTAAGCGACAACACGCATACAACCAAACAAAGCACCGTTAGAGGCTGATGCAATATTACTTTACTGATAAAATTGGTCTTCTGGAATTTTCTAGAGACTGTATACCCATACACCCAACCAACATCCACACACTCTTAGTGTGCGCCGACACGGCCACCCTGACCATTACACGACCTCGTGCAATTTTACCAAAAATGCTTTGTTACCATTCAACACCTTATAAAAGTTTATTCAAATATAACTTTTAATTTTTCATCTAAATCTATTATTTCCATTACAAATAACATCTTCCTATTGATACAGCTCATTTTTACATTATCATTAACGATTCAGGTTTCTCAAAATATTATCTAATGCGCCGCACGCCATGATCAAAACAATTGTTTTGCACTTGTGCTTACATTATTATAACAGATTTTATTATTAACTTTTAAAAACAACTGTACAGTCTCTTTCAACAGTTTATCATTACATTATTTCAGTACTGTATCTTTCAACAGTTTATTTTTACATTATTCAGTACTGTCTCTTTCAACAGTGGCCTTTTCAACTACTTTATTACTGTCTCTTTCAACAGTTTCTGATTCAACTCTTTCTCTTTATTACTGTCTCTTTCAACAGTTTATTTTTACATTATTTCAGTACTGTCTCTTTCAACAGTGTCTTCTTCAACTATTACATTTCAACAGTTTCTGATTCAACTTTTTTATTACTGTCTCTTTCAACAGTTTCTGTTTCAAGAACATTTAAATCCTTATTACAACTTTCAAATTCAACTGGTATTTGAGCATTTGGCATTTTTCTTATGTCATCATGAGCATATTTATATTTTCTATTATTTGTCAAAGACCTGAGCATATACCTATCCCCTCTAATAGTTCAGTTATTTGAAACGGCCCCCTAAACTTAGGACTTAACTTTGTTTGATGCCTCTCTTCATTTTTTAACAATACGAAATCTCCAACCTTGCATCCAACAATTTTATCCTTGTTTTTATCAAATTGCTCCTTGTTATATGTTGCTGCAGCTGAAATATTTGACCTGCGCGTGTTCTTACTTCTGCCAAGTCGACCTCTTCTACCATATCGCAGGGTGGAAGCAATCCCAACGGGCGAGCAACTTTGCCGATAAACAATTCCAAGGGGCTTGCTTTTGTCACTCGACTAACCGTACAGTTTAAGGCTAATTGAACTTCTCCTAATGCATCTTGCCAAGATCGATTGCTAGTTTCAACGGCTGTTAATAAATTCTTTAAGGTGCTCATAATGCGTTCAACTCGACCATTAGCCTTACTTGCACCTGTCGCAATCAAATGTAAATTAATTTTTTGTTGTGAACAAAACTCACTAAATCTAGTACTGGCGAAACATCTGCCCTGATCCGCTATTATGCGATTTGGTACTCCAAACAGAGAAATAGCGGACGTGACAGCATTTATGCAATTTTCAGCATCAATTTTAAGCGTATGGGTTAAATAAACAAATTTAGTGAAAGCGTCCACCAGAATGATATATTCCTTCTGATCAGACTTGCCACTCAACATTCCAGTTATGTCAATGTGAATTGGGTCCCAAGGTGTATTTACTTTTGGTATTGGATGAAGACTTACTTGAACTTTACCCGAAGAATTTGACATTTCAAATGTAATGCAGTTATCAACAAACTTCCGAATATATTTGGACATATTATCGAACCAGTAATAGTCATAGGCCTTATCTAAAGTCTTCTCCCATCCCAAATGCATGAATTTGATTTATTACGGACCATCTAAATGGTCGAGGAACAATTGATAAGGTTCGAGTTCTACCATTTCGCTGAATTTTTCGATAAAGTATTCCTGCTCTCAATTCGTAAGTTTTAGCAATGTCCTCAGCAAGTGAATTTTCTTTCAATTTATTTACAATATTAACTATTTCAGAATCTTGACGCTGTTCGGCCAAAAGCCAATTGTCAGATATTTCCGACAAATTTACTCGTTTTCTAGAGTTTTGCAAGTCAATTCTGCTGAAGGCGGATTTCTTGAAAAGTAGTCAAGAAGTCGTTTGCCTTCTTTATATTGTATGTCAAATGTAAAGGACTGTAAATACGCCCACCATCTTTGTACCCTGGGACATAGATCCTTTTTAGTTCTTGATGCTTTAAGTGAGTTACAATCAGTGAAGACAACCAAATTTCTACCCAATAGATAAAGGCGAAAATGTTTTATAGACAAAACAACAGCAAGAGTTTCTAGCTCATAAGAATGATATCGTGATTCAGCCGGAGAAGCAGCCCTACTAAAATATTCAATGACATGAGACTTGTTATTGATTTTGTGTAACAAGATGGCACCGTATCCCCGAGAACTTGCATCAGTATGCAACTCGATCGGATGGTTCGGATCAAAAATTACTAAAACTGGCTTTTGTGTTAGGATAGAAATTACTTTTTGTCTAATTTCTTCATGTTCCGATCTCCAAACAAAATCATTCTTCTCCGAAGTCAAAAAATATAACGGTTTCATAAAACAGGAAAATCCTTGCATAAATTGCCTGAAGTATGACGCTTATCCAATAATTGGCGTAAAGCAGAGACTTTCTTAGGAGGTGGCAAGGTAGTTAACGCTGTAACTTTAAGCGAATTCGGGCGGATTTCACCTGCACTCACTTCATACCCCAGATATTGAACTGTTGACTTGAGAAAAGAACATTTTTTACATTGAATGAGAAATCCAGCCTCCGTGAGACAATTAAGAGTAATTTGCAACCTTTCCAAAGCCTCACTTTTTGTTGCAGCAGCCACCATTACGTCATCCATATAAACGACAACAAACGTATTTGCAAAGTCTCCAAGAGCTTGCATGACTGTGCGTTGAAATACTGAAGGTGCGTTTCTGAGCCCAAAAGGCATTGCCAAAAATTCATATTGCCCGTCTGGTGTGACAAATGCTGTACACTCTACCGATTCTTTGTGCATGGGAACTTGATAATACCCACTTGCCATGTCTAAACATGTAAAATATTTTGCTCCATAAAGTCTGGCTATCTGATCTGATATAAGTGACAAGGGATATCTATCTGCGACTGTATTAGAATTAAATTCACGGTAATCAACACACAAACGTATTTTTTGTTAACCAACATTATGGGACTGGCGTAAGGTGAGCAACTTGGTTTTATGATTTTACGTTGTAATAATTCCTTAATCTTGTCTCGTACCAATTCTCTTTCATTTGGACTAAGCCTATATGGTCTTCTTTGAACAATTTTTCTTGGGTCTACTATTATTATTAATTTTCATTTCACCCGAACTAACTCTAGACGACGGAATTCCATTAATAAAAGCTTTTGAATATTTTTCCAATATATCTTGTAATTTATCTCTACCTTCTCCCACAAGATCGGTATTTAATTCACAAAATTTCTCATCATTTGAAACAATAATTTACAGTTTTTGATCTAACAATTTCAAATTTTCCTGGTGATATTATAACATTAAATCCAGGATACAGTACTTCTTGACCAATAATAATATCATTCTTCAAATACTCATTGTCCAAAACATGAAACAAAACTTCAATACAGTGTTGGTTAATTCTTACGTTGCTAAGTATTTGTAATGTGCTACATATGCCACCAATACCAATACCCTTCAACATCACTACATTGTTAATTTACCAACTAATTTGACACTTATCTTCTGCTTTATCAATGAGCATTCCGATCCAGAATCGAAAGTTGTTATGAACGTCTCGCCTTGATGAACCATCTCTCCTTTGGGCTCAACCACTTCGCATAGCTCCACTCTTTTCATCTGGTGTGTATCCTTGTGTTTATCCATCTTGAACTTATTGCAATGTGTTGAAATATGGCCAAGTCACCACACTTAAAGCAGGTTACGTTCACTTTTTTATGGTGAGCAAGTGCACTCCTGTCGCTATTGTTCCTGAATGTTCCGTGAGACGAAGGATGATTTTGCTGCTGTTTAGCTCGACATTCCATCATTTTGTGGCCCAATTTTCCACAAAAATGGCACTTGATTGTTGTCAGGTTGAAGATATTTCCTCTTGCAAAGTTTTTTTTCTTTGTTGAACGTGAATGCTTTAAGCTCGGTTTGCAACTCACTTCTGGTGAGCATATTTGAAGTAAAGGTTAGGCGCTGCAATCTGTTATCAACATGACCCATCTTGGCAAGCGTCACCGAAACCGGAATTTCCTCCACATTCATGTAACGCCATTTTGTGAGAAGTGTCGTCATCATACGGCTAGCATAATTGGAGAGACATCGCCATCGGTCGGAGAATTAGCTAACATTGACAGAAACATAGCCGCTGGCGTTTCTACACTGCCAAAACGCTGCATGAAGAGTTCTTTAAATTCGTCCCATGTTATGTCAGGATAACATGTTTGTGCAAGCCACTGCGACGCACGTCCTTCCAACGATGCACTCAAGGCCATCACCAACGCGCTGCCTTTTACGGTATTTTCTGTCAAAATTTGATTAACTGTAGAACACCACGCCATCAAGATCCGCGTTGAATTTTGGTAGCACAATTGTTTTTTTATTTGTTGTTTCAGGTGTCGATGATTGTACAGCTTTAATAAGCTCGATCAAATTTTTATTTTGCATTTCCAGATAAAATTCGCCATGGTCCATCTGATTCATTAGGCAGCGAGCCAGATCCCACTTTTGATGTTGCAGCAATTGATATTATTTTCCGACATTGTAATAGCGCAGCGAGTTTCGGTTTCACACGTACGAATCCTGAACGCAACTACTGGCGTCCATCCCTTCTTCTTCTGTGCTTACCACCGAACCACACTCGGCGACAGCGACACAACGCTGTCGCCCCGCTAAAACGGTACTTCTTAAGCGACAACACGCATACAACCAAACAAAGCACCGTTAGAGGCTGATGCAATATTACTTTACTGATGAAATTAGTCTTCTGGAATTTTCTAGAGACTGTATACCCATACACTCAACCAACATCCACACACTCTTAGTGTGCGCCGACATATATATTCTTGATCAGCATCACTAGGAGAGTCGATCTAGCCATGTCCGTCTGTCCTTTCGTCTGACCATCCGTTTCTACGCAAAGTAGTCCCTTAGTTTTAAAGCTATCTGCAAAAGTTGTCTTTCTATAGCAGGTATATAAGTCGGAACGAGCCGGATCGGACGACTATAGCATAGCTATAGGAACAATAAAAAAAAATAAAACTTTGCGGTTTTTTAATTTTTTTTTTAGCTCTTCGACATATAGTAATGGTTAAATGTTTCAGAATTACGGTTTAAATTTCATCTAAATCGAACGACTATAGCATATAGCTCCCATAGGAACAACCGGAAAAATAAATGAAAAAAATTATAGCTTTGCTGTTTAAAATTTTTTTTTTTATTTCTTCGACATATAGTAATAGTTAAATATTTCAGAATTACGGTTTAAGTTTCAAAAGCAAGCCTATCCCATATATATAGTGACATTATCATGTCAGGTGAATTTAAACAGCAATATTCTGGACGAATTAAATTTAAGGGACGATATGGAATCTCTAGGAGTACAAATTGTTAATTCCGTAATGTCAACCCATTACACCAGTACGGTGAACACTTTGTTTGATGTTGTTTTTGTATGACCATATCGCCGAATTTTTCAAAACATGACCTTATCTTAATGACTTACAACGTTCAAATTGACCGCACCGAGCAAACTTTTATATAGAGACCTTAGAAATAGTGATTATGATAGGCTCAGCTAACGATTTCTGTCACTGCGATTGGAAAAATTTTGATTTCACTTTGATTGAATCTCAGTTAAACCTTCTGAAACGCTAGTATTGAACTATCTTTGCAATACCTTAATTACGTACCTTATTCATGGTTCAACATTGATATTAAGAGAGCCATAGCTAAACAGAGGACAGCGTATGCACAGGAAGACGGTATAAGACTGTTTACTATAGGAACTGTTTAAGACTGAAAGAGCGCGTGTAAGTAAGCTGATTATGAATATATTGTTTGTAATAATTACCTTTTGAGTGTTAGCAATTGAGCTTAGAACAATGGTCTGAGCCTGAACCCTTCAAAAATCAAAATCAAAAAAAACATACAAAAAAATTTATTTACCGAAGTTACGGTTAAAACGACACTGATTTAAATAATGTTGAAAGGGCTAGCAATTTAGGAATTTATTTCAATAAGATAATAAGTGGAAATAATATAGCAACCGGACGAACATATGGATTGTAACGACAACTACACACAACACAGTCTTTTCTTTCAACAGATATTAGACATTTAATTTCTAAAACTATTGTGATACCTACCTTTTTTTACGGTCTCGATATGTTTCAACTGTGACGCAATAAGCCAGCAAAAAAAAAGAATAAGAAACGAACGGTTATAGAAAGCGCAAAGAGTCAAGATTCTTAATGTTCTTACATAAAATAATAGTAACAAAGCAACCTGAGTATTTGTTTGACCTTATCAGATATTCTTGCTCTGCAACGAACCAACAATAATGTTAGTATTCGTACAAGACTTACAAGCTCTGACAGACAGTTTTTCGTTTATTCTGTTAAACTTTGAAACCAACTACTAAACCAACTTAAACAATTCAAAAACAAACTTAAAACTTATCTTTTGCACACTCACATAAAAACATTACACATAAAACATAAAAGCACTTTCGAAAAGAAAAAACTTTTAAATTATTATTTTATTTAGATGCACACAGGCTGTTCGCCGCGATCGGACGTGTTGTCGGACCGTGCTTAGTTTGTGCAAGCTTTCAAAAAGTGATAATTGGAAAAGTGCAAATCGAAAATAATCAAATTCCGCAAAGACCCTCGGGCACAAATAGGTAGATTGGTTTCTAACCAACCTACTACAACGCGAAAAGACGCTTCTTGCGATGTAATCGCAAACACACATATTAATTAATTAATTAATTAATATACGCAGACTATAATTAAAGTGAAGACAATGAGTCAAAACGATATCCGCATGCAACGTCAGCGCGAGCAAGACGAGAGACGGCTCTCATCGATCAGAAATAATGCATATTTCTCGTTTACTGCAACCGAAAATTATGCAAACCCAGTCAATACGCGGTCAATCACCCCCAGTTCGACTGACCTCTTGAACGTAACGAGCGAGAGAGCGCGCTCTTGTCTCCCGCGCTACCATCGATGTCTCTAAAGCCAAAAAGTGCCGAGTGTACTCCAATGCATGTATGCACTGACCTACCGCTTATCAACAATAAGTAGCACAGCAGTGTCTTTAACCACTGCAACGGTAACAACAACAACAACAACAACAACAACACAACAGCAGCAACGGTATCGACCAACCGTTTATTATCATCATCAGCAACTTCGCCATCGATAAACAAACCCGTAGCCAACACAAAAACGGCGTTCGCTGCGCTGCCCGAAAAAATACACAATAAGCAACGAAAATAAAAGGCCGGCTGTGCAGACTGGTATGGATCGGCTACATCCAAATCAAAAGAAAGCTGAGCCCCCTAAATTCTAAGCGAAAAATAACCCGTGCCAATTATAATTCAGCTGAGACTGAAACGCCCATTAATACAAACAGATTTAAAATTTTGGAAGACGCTACTGACGAAGAGGTTGACGAAGCTACCGAAGCTGAGAAGAAGAAACCGAAGCCCCCCCCAAATATACATCCGGGAGAAAAGCTGCAATGAACTTGTTAACAAAATAATTGAGCTTATTGGAAAAGATAACTTCCATATAATTCCCTTGTGAAGGGCAGCATACACGAAACAAAGTTCAAACGAAGAACGAAGACAATTACCGAGTGTTGTCTAAATATCTTAATGACAAGAAAAAGACTTCTACACGTACCAACTTAAAAGCAGCAAGGGTCTGCAAGTTGTACTTAAAGGATTGAATCCGATGTAACACCTGAAGAAGTAAAAAATGCACTACAAGACAAAGGCTTTAACACTAAGACAGTCTTCAATATCTTGAACAGGGATAGGAAACCGCAACCACTCTTCAAGATAGAGCTCGAACCGGAAACTAAGCCCCTTAATAGAAACGAAGTGCACCCCATATACAAACTTCAGTTCCTTCTCCACCGTAGAATCACAGTAGAGCAACCACATAAGCGCAATGGGCCGGTACAATGTACGAACTGCCAAGAATATGGCCATACAAAGTCATACTGCACACTACGCCCAGTGTGTGTAGTTTGTGGAGACCTTCATGACTCAGCATCTGCCCAGCGAGCAAAAACGACTCCAATGTAAAAAAGTGCGGCAACTGTGGCGGCAATCATACAGCCAACTACAGAGGTTGCCCAATATACAAGGAGCTAAAAAGTCGCATTCATCAACGAGGAACCACTGCCCGCTCCCACAACGCACAGCTCACAGCATCAAAATCAAACCCTGAAGTCTTCTTTTCAACTGCACCCAGCTCCTCACTAGGACCCGTAACCCCCAAAAAAATGTGACATTTGCAAGCGCTCTAAAATTAGGACTGGCTCCTCCTGTATCTAAAACTTCATTTCCACAAGCAGCATGTCTAGAACACAACATGACTCAACAACGTCAACCACGGAGCAGACACAAAGCAACTTTGAAGCAATGATAGCTAGCCTGCAACAAAGCCTAATGGTGTTTATGTCGTTTATGCGCACAACTATGCAAGATCTCTCACAACAATCAAAATAATGACGTCCCTACGAATTTCTACGTGGAACGCTAACGGCGTCTCACAGCACAAACTTGAGTTAACTCAATTTCTACTCGACAATCACATCGATGTAATGCTACTTTCAGAAACACACCTTACAAACAGATACATTTTCAAATAAGAGGCTACTCATTCTATGGAAGAAATCATCCGGACGGTAAAGCACATGGTGGGACTGGCATTCTAATCAGAAGTCGTATTAAGCACCACTATTATAACAAAACTGCTAAAAACTATCTACAGGCCACATCTATAAGCATACAACTGATTACCGGCAACCAACTAACTCTAGCCGCCGTATACTGCCCCCCTCGTTTCAATATAACCGAATATGAGTTTTTGCAGTTCTTCAACACATTAGGTGACCATTTATAGCAGCAGGAGACTACAATGCCAAACACACACACTGGGGATCTCGCCTCGTGACTCCAAAAGGGAAGCAGCTTTACAATGAAATCATAAAATCCAACAACAAGCTTGACTATGTCTCTTCTGGTAGACCAACATACTGGCCGACAGACCCAAAGAAACTACCCGATCTTATTGACTTCGCGATAACCAAAAATATTCCCAAAAATCTTATAAGCGCCGAATGCCTTTCGGATCTTTCATCTGATCACTCGCCGGTCTTATTTCATCTTCTCCAACAACCAGGAACATTAGAACACCAGTTTAACCTGACCTCACAAAAAACCAACTGGCTCAAGTTTAGAAAATATATTAGCTCACATATTAAGCTATGTCCTCGCCTCAACGACGAAGCTGACATAGACAGCTTTGTAACTACACTGGAGTCCGTACTCGTCACTGCGGCTCAAGTTCCCACACCCCAAATCTCAAATATTCAATGCAAGCAAAAGAAGACAAATCTACAAATCGAACAGCTTGTCCTAGAAAAGCGGCGCTTACGTCGGGAGTGGCAATTCTATAGATCGCCATCTGCTAGGCAGAACTTGAAATACGCCTCACGGCAACTAACTAAAGCTCTAAAACAAGAAGAATCATATGCCCAGCGCCGTTATATAGAGCAACTGTCATCAACTTGCTCAAAACACTCACTATGGAGAGCCCACCCATCTCTTAGCTCACCGAAAGAAACCGTGATGCCTATTAGAAACCCCTCAGGCGGCTGGGCGCGCAGCGATAAAGATAGAGCCAGCACATTCGCCGACCACCTTAAAAATGTCTTTCAACCAAATCCTGCCACCAATGCATTCACTCTGACGACTTTTGCATATGACACCCAGCTTCACCATGAGCCAATCGAGTTTCGCCCATTGGAAATCGTTAGCATCATCAAAAACCATTTGAACCCGAGAAAATCTCCAGGCTGCGACCTCATTACCCCTAAAATGATCACGGAGCTTTCATATTGTGCCGTTCGCACCATTACACATCTCTTTAATGCCATCGCTAAACATGGCCACTTTCCAAAAAGATGGAAAAAGTCAATTATTATAATGATTTCGAAGCCAGGAAAAGACCCCACAATCCCCACATCGCACAGACCTATAAGCCTACTATCATGCTTATCTAAACTCTTTGAAAAATGCATATTGACTCGGATAAACACATATCTACGAATCCAGAATGGAATTCCATCACACCAATTCGGATTTCGAGAAAAACACGGAACGATTGAGCAGGTCAACCGAATAACATCAGAAATTCAAAACGCGTTCGAAAAACGTGAGTACTGCACCGCCATATTTCTGGACGTCTCTCAAGCGTTTGACAGAGTTTGGCTAGAAGGCCTAATGTACAAGATCAAGACAGTGCTTCCCAGCAACACTCACAAACTTTTAGAGTCTTATCTACACGACAGAAAATTTGCTGTGAGATGTAACACTGCCATATCTGACGATTTTTCTATTTTGGCTGGAGTCCCCCAAGGTAGCGTGCTCGGGCCAACATTATATGTCCTCTACACAGCAGACATCCCGACAAGCAGTCGACTGACAACATCTACTTTTGCTGATGATACAGCTATACTCAGCCGTTCAAAATGTCCAATACAAGCAACTGCGCAACTAGCTCTTCACTTGGCCGACGTTGAAAAATGGCTATCTGATTGGAGAATTAAAGTAAATGAACAAAAATGCAAGCACGTTACTTTCACCCTGAATAGGCAAAACTGCCCACCCCTCACATTAAATAACACCCTGCTTCCGCAATCAAACGAAGTAACGTATCTAGGAGTACATCTCGACAGAAGACTCACATGGCGCCGGCATATTGAAGCCAAAAGAACACACTTAAAGTTGAAAGCCAGTAGCCTACACTGGCTCATCAACGCTCGATCTTCCCTTAGCTTAGACTACAAAGTCCTGCTGTACAACTCAGTACTAAAGCCTATATGGACGTACGGCTCCCAGTTATGGGGGAATGCTAGCAATAGCAACATCGACATAATCCAGAGGGCTCAATCAAAAATCCTGAGAACGATCACCGGGGCACCGTGGTACGTTCGCAACGAAAACATACATCGTGACTTGAACATCCCAGTTATCGCAGAACAAAAGGATAAGTACCTCACCAAGCTGTCTTTGCACCCCAACCACCTTGCAAGAGGTCTAACAAGGTTGTGCAACCAATCCCGTCTTCGTCGCAATGACTTACCTACCCAGCGACCAACTTGAGGGACGCGCAACCAAAATTACAGTCCACTGTTAGTTAATGTTTAACTCTTAAGATTCGAAAACTTATTGTTAGTCTCAAAGCTAAGAGAAGATTTAATAAATAAAGCAAAGTTAATAAAAAAAAAAAAAAAAATTATTATTTTTAAAACAGTAAGATTTAAATCATGTTTATATTAAGCTTCAGCATAATAACAAATAATATTACATAAATTGAAAAGGAACGATGGTATAATTGTTTGACATTACAACCTTCTTGCAACAGAAAAACAACTTTTGAAAAAGTTTCGTGCATAAAGCTTTAAAACTGAGAGACTAGTTTGCGTAAAAACGGACGGACGGGAGGACAGGAGGACGTACATGGCTAGATCCACTTTCCTAGTGACGCTGATCATGAATGCATATACTTAATAGGGTCGGAAATGTCTCCTTCACTGCGTTGAAAACTTCTGAATGAAATTATAATACCTTCTGCAAGAGTATAAAAAGACGGAACAAAGACGTCATTATCCTGACGTTATCCTTAAGCAAGCAGATCCAGGTCAAGATTTAGAACGGTATCAGTGGGGTCGTGCGAAGCTCCCAGAGCTAAGAGTTCAGCGCTCCTTTAAATGTTATGTAGTTTGACTAGGTTCCTGGTCAATGCTCCAAAACAAAAGACTTGGCTGTGTACACTATTGCTGTGTAGAGCCAGTGCACAATAGAACGGGAAAACCCCCACCCACCCCAATTGCTTTCTTGCAAGGGAACAGGTAAAGTCAACCAACTTAACACTTAGAAAACAATTTTTTTTTAAATATAATATTAAAAAAATGTATTTAAAAAATGGTTTTCGTTTTTTTATGCCCTTGCAGAGGGTATTATAATTTCAGTCATAAGTTTGCAACGCATTGAAGGAGACGTTTTCGACCCTATAAAGTATATGTTGCAGCATTGATACTATTTTCCGACATTGTAATAGCGCAGCTTACCACCGAACCACACTCGGCGACAGCGACACAACGCTGTCGCCCCGCTAAAACGGTACTTCTTAAGCGACAACACGCATACAACCAAACAAAGCACCGTTAGAGGCTGATGCAATATTACTTTACTGATAAAATTGGTCTTCTGGAATTTTCTAGAGACTGTATACCCATACACCCAACCAACATCCACACACTCTTAGTGTGCGCCGACACGGCCATCCTGACCATTACACGACCTCGTGCAATTTAACCAAAAATGCTTTGTTACCATTCAACACCTTATAAAAGTTTATTCAAATATAACTTTTAATTTTTCATCTAAATCTATTATTTCCATTACAAATAACATCTTCCTATTGATACAGCTCATTTTTACATTATCATTAACGATTCAGGTTTCTCAAAATATTATCTAATGCGCCGCACGCCATGATCAAAACAATTGTTTTGCACTTGTGCTTACATTATTATAACAGATTTTATTATTAACTTTTAAAAACAACTGTACAGTCTCTTTCAACAGTTTATCATTACATTATTTCAGTACTGTATCTTTCAACAGTTTATTTTTACATTATTCAGTACTGTCTCTTTCAACAGTGGCCTTTTCAACTACTTTATTACTGTCTCTTTCAACAGTTTCTGATTCAACTCTTTCTCTTTATTACTGTCTCTTTCAACAGTTTATTTTTACATTATTTCAGTACTGTCTCTTTCAACAGTGTCTTCTTCAACTATTACATTTCAACAGTTTCTGATTCAACTTTTTTATTACTGTCTCTTTCAACAGTTTCTGTTTCAAGAACATTTAAATCCTTATTACAACTTTCAAATTCAACTGGTATTTGAGCATTTGGCATTTTTCTTATGTCATCATGAGCATATTTATATTTTCTATTATTTGTCAAAGACCTGAGCATATACCTATCCCCCTCTAATAGTTCAGTTATTTGAAACGGCCCCCTAAACTTAGGACTTAACTTTGTTTGATGCCTCTCTTCATTTTTTAACAATACGAAATCTCCAACCTTGCATCCAACAATTTTATCCTTGTTTTTATCAAATTGCTCCTTGTTATATGTTGCTGCAGCTGAAATATTTTGACCTGCGCGTGTTCTTACTTCTGCCAAGTCGACCTCTTCTACCATATCGCAGGGTGGAAGCAATCCCAACGGGCGAGCAACTTTGCCGATAAACAATTCCAAGGGGCTTGCTTTTGTCACTCGACTAACCGTACAGTTTAAGGCTAATTGAACTTCTCCTAATGCATCTTGCCAAGATCGATTGCTAGTTTCAACGGCTGTTAATAAATTCTTTAAGGTGCTCATAATGCGTTCAACTCGACCATTAGCCCTACTTGCACCTGTCGCAATCAAATGTAAATTAATTTTTTGTTGTGAACAAAACTCACTAAATCTAGTACTGGCGAAACATCTGCCCTGATCCGCTATTATGCGATTTGGTACTCCAAACAGAGAAATAGCGGACGTGACAGCATTTATGCAATTTTCAGCATCAATTTTAAGCGTATGGGTTAAATAAACAAATTTAGTGAAAGCGTCCACCAGAATGATATATTCCTTCTGATCAGACTTGCCACTCAACATTCCAGTTATGTCAATGTGAATTGGGTCCCAAGGTGTATTTACTTTTGGTATTGGATGAAGACTTACTTGAACTTTACCCGAAGAATTTGACATTTCAAATGTAATGCAGTTATCAACAAACTTCCGAATATATTTGGACATATTATCGAACCAGTAATAGTCATAGGCCTTATCTAAAGTCTTCTCCCATCCCAAATGCATGAATTTGATTTATTACGGACCATCTAAATGGTCGAGGAACAATTGATAAGGTTCGAGTTCTACCATTTCGCTGAATTTTTCGATAAAGTATTCCTGCTCTCAATTCGTAAGTTTTAGCAATGTCCTCAGCAAGTGAATTTTCTTTCAATTTATTTACAATATTAACTATTTCAGAATCTTGACGCTGTTCGGCCAAAAGCCAATTGTCAGATATTTCCGACAAATTTACTCGTTTTTCTAGAGTTTTGCAAGTCAATTCTGCTGAAGGCGGATTTCTTGAAAAGTAGTCAAGAAGTCGTTTGCCTTCTTTATATTGTATGTCAAATGTAAAGGACTGTAAATACGCCCACCATCTTTGTACCCTGGGACATAGATCCTTTTTAGTTCTTGATGCTTTAAGTGAGTTACAATCAGTGAAGACAACCAAATTTCTACCCAATAGATAAAGGCGAAAATGTTTTATAGACAAAACAACAGCAAGAGTTTCTAGCTCATAAGAATGATATCGTGATTCAGCCGGAGAAGCAGCCCTACTAAAATATTCAATGACATGAGACTTGTTATTGATTTTGTGTAACAAGATGGCACCGTATCCCCGAGAACTTGCATCAGTATGCAACTCGATCGGATGGTTCGGATCAAAAATTACTAAAACTGGCTTTTGTGTTAGGATAGAAATTACTTTTTGTCTAATTTCTTCATGTTCCGATCTCCAAACAAAATCATTCTTCTCCGAAGTCAAAAAATATAACGGTTTCATAAAACAGGAAAATCCTTGCATAAATTGCCTGAAGTATGACGCTTATCCAATAAATTGGCGTAAAGCAGAGACTTTCTTAGGAGGTGGCAAGGTAGTTAACGCTGTAACTTTAAGCGAATTCGGGCGGATTTCACCTGCACTCACTTCATACCCCAGATATTGAACTGTTGACTTGAGAAAAGAACATTTTTTACATTGAATGAGAATCCAGCCTCCGTGAGACAATTAAGAGTAATTGCTGCAACCTTTCCAAAGCCTCACTTTTTGTTGCAGCAGCCACCATTACGTCATCCATATAAACGACAACAAACGTATTTGCAAAGTCTCCAAGAGCTTGCATGACTGTGCGTTGAAATACTGAAGGTGCGTTTCTGAGCCCAAAAGGCATTGCCAAAAATTCATATTGCCCGTCTGGTGTGACAAATGCTGTACACTCTACCGATTCTTTGTGCATGGGAACTTGATAATACCCACTTGCCATGTCTAAACATGTAAAATATTTTGCTCCATAAAGTCTGGCTATCTGATCTGATATAAGTGACAAGGGATATCTATCTGCGACTGTATTAGAATTAAATTCACGGTAATCAACACACAAACGTATTTTTTGTTAACCAACATTATGGGACTGGCGTAAGGTGAGCAACTTGGTTTTATGATTTTACGTTGTAATAATTCCTTAATCTTGTCTCGTACCAATTCTCTTTCATTTGGACTAAGCCTATATGGTCTTCTTTGAACAATTTTTCTTGGGTCTACTAATTTAATTTTCATTTCACCCGAACTAACTCTAGACGACGGAATTCCATTAATAAAAGCTTTTGAATATTTTTCCAATATATCTTGTAATTTATCTCTACCTTCTCCCACAAGATCGGTATTTAATTCACAAAATTTCTCATCATTTGAACAATAATTTACAGTTTTTGATCTAACAATTTCAAATTTTCCTGGTGATATTATAACATTAAATCCAGGATACAGTACTTCTTGACCAATAATAATATCATTCTTCAAATACTCATTGTCCAAAACATGAAACAAAACTTCAATACAGTGTTGGTTAATTCTTACGTTGCTAAGTATTTGTAATGTGCTACATATGCCACCAATACCAATACCCTTCAACATCACTACATTGTTAATTTACCAACTAATTTGACACTTATCTTCTGCTTTATCAATGAGCATTCCGATCCAGAATCGAAAGTTGTTATGAACGTCTCGCCTTGATGAACCATCTCTCCTTTGGGCTCAACCACTTCGCATAGCTCCACTCTTTTCATCTGGTGTGTATCCTTGTGTTTATCCATCTTGAACTTATTGCAATGTGTTGAAATATGGCCAAGTTCACCACACTTAAAGCAGGTTACGTTCACTTTTTTATGGTGAGCAAGTGCACTCCTGTCGCTATTGTTCCAGAATGTTCCGTGAGACGAAGGATGATTTTGCTGCTGTTTAGCTCGACATTCCATCATTTTGTGGCCCAATTTTCCACAAAAATGGCACTTGATTGTTGTCAGTTGAAGATAATTCCTCTTGCAAAGTTTTTTTTCTTTTGTTGAACGTGAATGCTTTAAGCTCGGTTTGCAACTCACTTCTGGTGAGCATATTTGAAGTAAAGGTTAGGCGCTGCAATCTGTTATCAACATGACCCATCTTGGCAAGCGTCACCGAAACCGGAATTTCCTCCACATTCATGTAACGCCATTTTGTGAGAAGTGTCGTCATCATACGGCTAGCATAATTGGAGAGACATTCGCCATCGGTCGGAGAATTAGCTAACATTGACAGAAACATAGCCGCTGGCGTTTCTACACTGCCAAAACGCTGCATGAAGAGTTCTTTAAATTCGTCCCATGTTATGTCAGGATAACATGTTTGTGCAAGCACAATTGTTTTTTATTTGTTGTTTCAGGTGTCGATGATTGTACAGCTTTAATAAGCTCGATCAAATTTTTATTTTGCATTTCCATTAAAATTCGCCATGGTCCATCTGATTCATTAGGGCAGCGAGCCAGATCCCACTTTTGATGTTGCAGCATTGATATTATTTTCCGACATTGTAATAGCGCAGCGAGTTTCGGTTTCACACGTACGAAATCCTGAACGCAACTACTGGCGTCATCCCTTCTTCTTTCTGTGCTTACCACCGAACCACACTCGGCGACAGCGACACAACGCTGTCGCCCCGCTAAAACGGTACTTCTTAAGCGACAACACGCATACAACCAAACAAAGCACCGTTAGAGGCTGATGCAATATTACTTTACTGATGAAATTAGTCATCTGGAATTTTCTAGAGACTGTATACCCATACACTCAACCAACATCCACACACTCTTAGTGTGCGCCGACATATATATATTCTTGATCAGCATCACTAGGAGAGTCGATCTAGCCATGTCCGTCTGTCCTTTCGTCTGACCATCCGTTTCTACGCAAAGTAGTCCCTTAGTTTTAAAGCTATCTGCAAAAGTTGTCTTTCTATAGCAGGTAGTATATAAGTCGGAACGAGCCGGATCGGACGACTATAGCATATAGCTATAGGAACAATAAAAAAAAAATAAAACTTTGCGGTTTTTTAATTTTTTTTTTAGCTCTTCGACATATAGTAATGGTTAAATGTTTCAGAATTACGGTTTAAATTTCATCTAAATCGAACGACTATAGCATATAGCTCCCATAGGAACAACCGGAAAAATAAATGAAAAAAATTATAGCTTTGCTGTTTAAAATTTTTTTTTTTTATTTCTTCGACATATAGTAATAGTTAAATATTTCAGAATTACGGTTTAAGTTTCAAAAGCAAGCCTATCCCATATATATAGTGACATTATCATGTCAGGTGATTTAAACAGCAATACTCTGGACGAATTAAATTTAAGGGACGATATGGAATCTCTAGGAGTACAAATTGTTAATTCCGTAATGTCAACCCATTACACCAGTACGGTGAACACTTTGTTTGATGTTGTTTTTGTATGACCATATCGCCGAATTTTTCAAAACATGACCTTATCTTAATGACTTACAACGTTCAAATTGACCGCACCGAGCAAACTTTTATATAGAGACCTTAGAAATATTGATTATGATATGCTCAGCTACGATTTCTGTCACTGCGATTGGAAAATTTTGATTTCACTTTGTTTGAATCTCAGTTAAACCTTCTAAGCGCGAATATTGACTATCTTTGCAATACCTTATTCGTACCTTATTCATGGTTCAACATTGATATTAAGAGAGCCATAGCTAAAAGAGACAGCGTATGCACAGTGAAGACGGTATAAGACTGTTTATCTATAGGAACTGTTTAAGACTGAAAGAGCGCGTGTAATTAGCTGATATATGATATATGTTTGTAATAATTACCTTTTGAGTGTTAGCAATTGAGCTTAGAACAATGGTCTGAGCCTGAACCCTTCAAAATCAAAATCAAAAAACATACAAAAAATTTATTTACCGAAGTTACGATTAAAAGACACTGATTTAAAATATGTTGAAAGGGCTAGCATTTATGAATTTATTTCAATAAGATAATAAGTGGATATAATTTAGCAACCGGACGAACATATGGATTGTAACGACAACTACACACAACACAGTCTTTTCTTTCAACAGATATTAGACATTTAATTTCTAAAACTATTGTGATACCTACTTTTTTTACGGTCTCGATATGTTTTCAAACTGTGACGCAATAAGCCAGCAAAAAAAAAAGAATAAGAAACGAACGGTTAGAAAGAGCAAAAAATCAAGAGTCTTAATGTTCTTGCATAAAATACTAGTAACAAAGTAACCTGAGTGTTTGTTTGACCTTATCAGATATTCTTGCTCGCTACGAACCACAATATTGTTAGTATTCGTACAAGACTTACAAGCTCTGACAGACAGTTTTTCGTTTATTCTGTTAAACTTTGAAACCATCTACTAAACCAACTTAAACAATTCAAAAACAAACTTAAAACTTATCTTTGCACACTCACAAAAAAAACATAACACATAAAACATAAAAGCACATTCGAAAAGAAAAAACTTTTAAATTATTATTTTTAAAACAGTAAGATTTAAATCATGTTAATATTAAGCGTCAGAATAATAACAAATAATATTACATAAATTGAAAAGGAACGATGGTATAATTGTTTGACATTACAACCTTCTTGCAACAGAAAGACAACTTTTGAAAAAGTTTCGTGCATAAAGCTTTAAAACTGAGAGACTAGTTTGCGTAAAAACGGACGGACGGGAGGACAGGTGGACGGACATGGCTAGATCGACTTTCCTAGTGATGCTGATCATGAATGCATATACTTAATAGGGTCGGAAATGTCTCCTTCACTGCGTTGCAAACTTCTGAATGAAATTATAATACCTTCTGCAAGAGTATAAAAAGACGGAACAAAGACGTCATTATCCTGATTTATTAAGAGCAACTTTAATAATTGTCGTGCAATTAGAACTGCAAATATGTTGCTCTGTGAAGATCTAGTTTATATTTCCCGACTGTTATTTGTTATTATTCATATTTTCCTTTTTTAATGAGCTTTCTTTAATGGTTTTATAAAATTTAATATCGCTCCTGATTTTTCTTTGGGAGATTGTTCCTTGAACGGAATTTCAGTTTGACATGTAACAGGAGTCAGGTAATGATAAACTTAATTTGCGTTTCAAGTCACCAATATTTTATAAAAGTATCTATCATTCACGAATTTATCAATAAAAGGTGATACAAGGTCGAAAACTCTAATCCCAATTTCACTGGCACAAATGTTCACATTCTGCCCAATCACCCGTTGGTTCTGCTAAACATGCAGCACCTGCGCGAAGTTTCAATGCGGTTGCCGCAGAATGTCCTTTAGCAAGCAGATCCAGGTCAAGATTTAGAACGGTGTCAGTGGGGTCGTGCGAAGCGCCCAGAGCTAAAAGTTCAGCGCTCCTTTGAATGTTATGTAGTTTGACTAGGTTGCTGGTCAATGCTCCCATACAGAAGAATTGGCTGTGTACACTATTGCTGTGCAGAGCCAGTGCAAAATAGAACGGTAAAACCCCCACCCACCCCAATTGCTTTATTGCAAGGGAACAGGTAAAGTCAACCAACTAAACGCTGAGAAAATTTTTTTTTTTTTTAATATAATAAGAAAATGTGTTTAAGAAATGGTTTTTGTTTTTTTATACCCTTGCAGAGGGTATTATAATTTCAGTCATAAGTTTGCAACGCATTGAAGGAAACGTTTCCGACCCTTTAAACTATATATATTCTTGATCATCATCACTAGGAGTGTCGATCTAGCCATGTCCGTCTGTCCGTCTGCATAAGTTGTCTTTCTATTGCAGTCGGAACGAGCCGGATCGGGCGACTATAGCATATAGCTATAAGAACAATAAAAAAAAATAAATAAATAAATAAAACTTTGCTGATTTTTAATTTTTTTTATTTTTTCGACATATAGTAATAGTTAAATATTTCAGAATTACGGCTTAAATTTCAAAAGCAAGCCTATCCCATATATACATTATCATGTCAGGTGATTTAAACAGCAATATTCTGGACGAATTAAATTTTAGAGACGATATGGAATCTCTAGGAGTACAAATTGTAGATGTCAACCCATTACACCAGTACGGTGAACAATTTGTTTCATGTTGTTTTTGTATGACCATATCGCCGAATTTTTCAAAACATGACCTTATCTTAATGACTTACAACGTTCAAATTGACCGCACCGAGCAAACTTTATATAGACTTTAGAAATATTGATTATGATATGCTGAGCTACGATTTCTGTCACTGCGATTGGAACAATTTGATTTCACTTTGATTGAATCTCAGTTAAACCTTCTAGACGCTAATATTGACTATCTTTGCAATACCTTATTCGTACCTTATTCATGGTTCAACATTGATATTAAGAGAGCCATAGCTAAAAGAGACAGCGTATGCACAGTGAAGACGGTATAAGACTGTTTATCTATAGGAACTGTTTAAGACTGAAAGAGCGCGTGTAATTAAGCTGATATATGATATATGTTTGTAATAATTACCTTTTGAGTGTTGGCAATTGAGCTTAGAACAATGGTCTGAGCCTGAACCCTTCAAAATCAAAATCAAAAAACATACAAAAAATTTATTTACCGAAGTTACGATTAAAAGACACTGATTTAAAATATGTTGAAAGGGCTAGCAATTTAGGAATTTATTTCAATAAGATACTTTCGTGGAAATAATATAGCAACCGGACGAACATATGGATTGTAACGACAACTATACACAACACAGTCTTTTCTTTCAACAGATATTAAACTTTTAATTTCTAAAACTATTGTGATACCTACCTTTTTTTACGGTCTCGATATGTTTTCAAACTGTGACGCAATAAGCCAGCAAAAAAAAAAAACAAACACAACACATAAAACATAAAAGCACTTTCGAAAAGAAAAAACTTTTAAATTATTATTTTTAAAACAGTAGGATTTAAATCATGTTAATATTAAGTTATTTTTAGATGTTTGTATAATCAATGTAATTAAGTCTGATTTTCTTGTAACTGGCGCATTAATGTTAAAGTGTTATACTTGTACCGTCAGCATAATAATAAATAATATTACATAAATTGAAAAGGAACGATGGTATAATTGTTTGACATTACAACCTTCTTGCAACAGAAAGACAACTTTTGAAAAAGTTTCGTGCATAAAGCTTTAAAACTGAGAGACTAGTTTGCGTAGAAACGGACGGACGGGAGGACAGGTGGACGGACATGGCTAGATCGACTTTCCTAGTGATGCTGATCATGAATGCATATACTTAATAGGGTCGGAAATGTCTCCTTCACTGCGTTGCAAACTTCTGAATGAAATTATATTACCTTCTGCAAGAGTATAAAAAGACGGAACAAAGACGTCATTATCCTGATTTATTAAGAGCAACTTTAATAATTGTCGTGCAATTAGAACTGCAAATATGTTGCTCTGTGAAGATCTAGTTTATATTTCCCGACTGTTATTTGTTATTATTCATATTTTCCTTTTTTAATGAGCTTTCTTTAATGGTTTTATAAAATTTAATATCGCTCCTGATTTTTCTTTGGGAGATTGTTCCTTGAACGGAATTTCAGTTTGACATGTAACAGGAGTCAGGTAATGATAAACTTAATTTGCGTTTCAAGTCACCAATATTTTATAAAAGTATCTATCATCCACGAATCTATCAATAAGAATGATACATGGTCGAAAACTCTAATCCCAATTTCACTGGCACAAATGTTCACATTCTGCACAATCACCCGTTGGTTCTGCTAAACATGCAGCACCTGCGCGAAGTCTCAATGCGGTTGCTGGAGAATGTCCTTTAGCAAGCAGATCCAGGTCAAGATCTAAAACGGTATCAGTGGGGTCGTGCGAAGCGCCCAGAGCTAAGAGTTCAGCGCTCCGTTGAATGTTATGTAATTTGACTAGGTTGTTCGTCAATGCTCCCATACAGAAGAATTGGCTGTGTACACTATTGCTGTGTAGAGCCAGTGCACAATAGAACGGGAAAACCCCCACCCACCCCAATTGCTTTCTTGCAAGGGAACAAAGTTAAATCCGCTTTACGTGTGCGGTCTATGTTTTCTGTCCAGATAAGTTTTCTGTCCAGTATTAGGTCAATGGACCACTAGTCCACACCCGGATACTGTTGACTGCGCTGTTTTGATTACTACGTCGTCCACATGTGCGACTTTTAAGCCCCCTCTCTCTGGGAGTAGTAGTAGTTGGTTGAGATGTATGACCCATAGTAGAGGGAAAAAGACTCTTCCTTGAGGGGTTTCTGTGCAGACGAATCTTGTAGCATGATCCGATCCCATAGTTGAGTTGATTACATTGAGTGAATGATTCTTACCAGGGGTGCTTTAACTTTTAAGGTCGTGAGTGCTTATAAATACGACCGTCGATCTTCGCTTCCAAATGTGAACTCATTTAATGAATTTAAAACGGGAACGCGGAAGAGTATTTCTCAGCGTTCGGAGAGTATCATAGGGAGTTGTTGTACAAGTTTCAAAGTAGAGCTTTCGCTCTTATAAATCAGAGCTTAGATTCTAACATTTTAGTAATATGCTTATACAGACAAAAATAAAGGTAAAAGCTAACAATGTAGTGAGATTAACAAACGAATGTGACTCAACAATTTGATGAAGGGCTTATCGAGTTTTCATTGCTTCAAATCAACTGACAACTGCGACGCTGCTGAGTCTCGTCAACCTCCTATTTCTCTTCCTGAAGATTGTCAATTTTTAATTGTTATTTCCATTCTAATAAATCCACAGCTAAGATTGTGTTTCTATAACAGATTTGTCTTGTCTAATGGATTTTCCTGTTGCTATAGCTCTTGCGTATTTCTATAATGTCCTCTACACTTTATTTGATAAACATGTGCCCATTTCTAATGCTAGGACTTCTTATAGCTCTCGGTGGTTTACTTGTCAGCTTAGTTATCTAAAAAAATAATCAAGAGAGAACGCTGTAGTCAAGTTTTAAACCGTAAAGTATTCCCCGTATAAAACAATCGAAGTTTAGGTGGCGCCATCTGTCAAACTGCATCGAACAGTATAAGCTAAGAGTGTGCAGCACCACCTCCCCCGACGTTCTGTCGTTCTCTATCCCCCTCATCTGCTACAACCAGCAGAGCAGCGGCCGATCAGTGGCTGAGCAGCAGCAGAGGCGCGGCTGAGCGGCGGCAGAGGACTTCTTCGCCGTCATAACTTCTAAAGCAATAGCTCGATTTTAAAAATTTTTGTGTCTATTGATACCACCTACTTTGTAGAATGTCTCATAGTGCCCTTACATACCTTAACGATTTGTGGGCGTTAGAGTGGGCTTGGCTCCATTTTAAAACAAACTTGCGCTGCCCAGTAGACAAGTCCCAAATCTCCGGCTTTTGTAGTTTCCGAGATCTCGACGTTCATACAGACTGATAGACAGACGGGCATGGCTAGATCGACTCGAGAATATATATCGATCAAGAATATATATGGATATTTCCAGGTTAAGTCAACCAACAAAACGCTGAGAAAACATTTTTTTTTTTTTAATATAATATTAAAAAAATGTATTAATGCCACTATAAGATTTTTATACCCTTGCAGAGGGTATTATAATTTCAGTCATAAGTTTGCAACGCATTGAAGGAGACGTTTCCGACCCTATAAACTATATATATTCTTGATCAGCATCACTAGGAGAATCGATCTAGCCATGTCCGTCTGTCCTTCCGTCTGTCCGTCCGTTTCTACGCAAACTAGTTCCTCAGTTTTAAGCTATCTGCAAAAGTTGTTTTTCTATTGCAGGTAGTAAATAAGTCGGAAAGAGCCGGATCGGACGACTATAGCATATAGCTATAGGAACAATAAAAAAAAAATAAAAATAATATAAAAAAAATAAAACTTTGCTGTTCTTTAATTTTTTTTTAGATCTTCGACATATAGCAATGGTTAAATGTTTCAGAATTACGGTTTAAATTTCATCTAAATCGAACGACTATAGCCTATAGCTCCCATAAGAACAACCGGAAAAATAAATGAGAAAAATTATAGATTTGCTGTTTTAAAATTTTTTTTTTTTCGAAATATAGTAATAGTTAAATATTTCAGAATTACGGTTTAAATTTCATCAAAATCGGACGACTATGACATAAAGCTCTCATGGAAACAATAAAAATATAAAAAAAAAAATATTTAAAACAATTCATTTTTTTTTTTGTATTTTTTTTAGAAATTCTTTTTGATTATTTGATTATTTGACAGTTCCGAATTACGCTTTTAATTTTGTTAAAATCGGAAAACGATATCATATAGCTGCCATAGGAACTCAAATAATTGAGCTGTAAATAGCTTCTATGCTTTTAAATATACACGCAAGTAAATCATAATTTTAATGTCTTCAAGAATATTTAATTTTTGCATTAGCTGCAAGGGTATATGAACTTCGGCTTGCCGAAGTTTGCTTCCATTCTTGATTTAATCTTACTTTAAAAAATGCCCAAAATTCAGGTTTCTAGACTGGAACAAAAAAAGAATTAAGAAACAGCAAAGTTATAATTTTTATACCCTTGCAGAGGGTATTATAATTTCAGTCAGAAGTTTGCAACGCAGTGAAGGAGACATCTCCGACCCTATAAAGTATATATATTCTTGATCAGCATCACTAGGCGAGTCGATCTAGCCATATAAGTCTGTCCGTTCGTATCTACGCAAACTAGTCCCTCAGTTTTAAAGGTATCTGCATCTGCATCCTATGCTGATTAAGAATATATATACTTTATAGGGTCGGAAACGTTTCCTTCACTGCGTTGCAAATTTCTGACTGAAATTATAATACCCTCTGCAAGGGTATAAAAATCTTATAGTGACAAGTCCACTGGATTTTTTAAATGCGCTCAAGACAACAAACTTAAGTATGCCTTACAGCACTCCCAATAAAAAAAAAATTAATTTAATAGTATTTTCGTAAAGAGCAACATAGTACAAAAACTTACTTCTTTATTAAAGAAATGTGTTTAATATTTTAGCTAGTATGCTTGAACACAATTATGCATTAACTTAACGACGTTTACCAGATTCAAACCACTAACTTATGTGGCTGCCGTAAAAAGTCATATATAATCTAACTGTTAACGTAAAATAAGTGGCTTATTGTTGAAAAAATTTTCGCCATACTTTAGGGGATGAATTTTAAGAAAATAAAATATATCACTGCATTACTTCGATGAACAAATTTTTAAATTCTTTGTATAGTTGCAATACGTTTTGCCCGAAATCTATATTCATAAAAAAAAAGAAAATTTTTCAATAAAACTTGCTTAGATGAATGCTAGCACCCTCTAAGTATAATGAAAAATAAGGATATGCAAAAACTCCATCCAGATTCGCAGTGTTTGTGTTTTTTTTTTGTTTTGAAAATTTGCTGTTTTTTTCGCGTCTGAAATTCATTACTGGATATATTTAGCTAAGTTTTTACAATTGGCAGAGATGATTAGGAGATATCCTAAACAAAAATTAAAAAATAAAAAAAACTACTTACTCACACTTATTTTGAATGTTAAAGTTGTCAGGATGTCGCGTCGGGTATAAAAATCTAGACTCTTTAAACGATTTAAATCGATCGGCTCATAGTTTGACTTTGCTTTATATTCGATAGTCAAGTCAGACTACTTTCAACTTAACTGTGAATGTTACAATAACTACCAGCACGCTGTAAAATCCGAAGCTATTTTTTTCTTTCGATCTTAACTTGGAACAGCTCACATTAATATTAGGTAGGGCTAGATTACAGCTCGCAAAGTTTAGCAGCTATTCAAAGGAAATAGTCGAAAGATCTCAAGATGAAATATTCATAGAACTCAATGATCAGAAATTCACAAAGGCCTTTGGAGTAGCATGGAAGCCAAACGCCGATGTGTTTGTGATCCTTCATAATGTTGTATCCGATGCTCCGCTCACTAGGAGGTCGCCATGCGGACCGAAATCACCGATAATTTCGTCTTTTAGGAAATCTTAGCGGTCATACGGTTGCTGCTTATATATTCTAGCCCAGAGGGAAACGAAAATTGGGATTAATCTTCTGATGGCCAAGCCTAACGTTGCACCAATCCGCCCACAGTCATTGCCCAAGTTGGAACTATGCGCTGCGTTGAGCAGAACGTGGCGAAAAATTGGAGGAGTGCTAAAGCCTTATTTCTCAAATGTATACTTCTGGACGGACTCAACTATCGTTCTTCGTTGGATGAAAATGCATTTAAATTCAATGTTTTGTAGCTAACCGAATTTCCGAGCTACAAGAGAACAACGACGATATTATCTGGAAACACGTCCTTTCCGCAAAAAACCCGGCAGATATCATATCAAGAGAATGTCGAGCCGAAGATCTCTGGACCAATATGTGGTATACTGGACCAGTGTTCTTGAGAGAACCAAAGGAAAAATCGACCTGTACTGCAATGCGCCAGTGCCGAAGAGTGTATTTTAGAGTTCATTATCGACAACAGTTCGTCATACATAAAAATAGTTCGGATTCTCGCGTATGGATACCGAGCTATCAACAATGATCCAGCAGCTAAACACTTAAAAGAAAGGACGTCATACACATTCCTGCGCGCGAAACGGAACAGACGTTTTGGAAAATTATATCTCACATTTAAAGGAACGTGTATTCGTCTGAAATTCTTGCGTTAAGAAAAGGAAAGCCTCTGCAGCCAAGTTTGCAAACGCTTACACCAGATTTGCAGTTGACTACATAAGGAATCGTTATAATGAGGGTAGGAAGAAGACTTATCAATTCCGAACTACCATTTGACTCCAAGTTTCCAGCCATTTTACCAAAGCATCTGTAAAGAACTGATTTTCTTGGTTTATCTGCTCGCTACGAATGTCGTGCGGCTAGCTCAGAAGATGTAAGTGTTCGTCCCACCAAATTTATATAAACCGCCCTATACAAGGATCTTTTATTCGCCGACTTGACCCTTAGCCGGGGTTTTGTATTAACAATGTGTAAATATGCTCCGCCGTCGGCTCCTTCCAACGTTGACCGTCTCTCTGGGCTGATTACTGCGAAGTGGTGTCTCCCTCGCCGGTTTCGCTCGCGATGCCTTCTGTTTCTTAGGGATGCGTAACCTTTCCCAGACTAGGGTGAACAGGCACTGTGCTCTCAAGGCGTACGCTTTTCGCAGCCGCAGCCTCCTGTCCCTTGCTGTGTCCCGGCCGATCGCACCAGACGTCGGCTCAGTTTCTACCTGACGATTCAGGCGTACGCCGGAAGCCGCCAACGCAGTCCCTGGGTCAAGCGCCAGGTTCTAGACGAACGCTTCCACCCTACCCACTCTGCCGCAGAATTTAGAATCCGACGTATTTATATTCGTCGTCCTGGTTGTCCTCGTTGTCCTTGCTCTGCCTCCGGATGTCTCGCCTGGCTCCGCTTCTTGTTGGCGTAGCGCTCACGATTCGGTAAGCTGCCGTTCTGGTACTCAAGCGGTGAACTGCTGTGCTCTCAACGCATACGCCTTTCGAGACACTAGCTAAACAAACGCGCGTCCTTCCGGGCTAGTCGCATCAGGAGCTTGTACACTTCCTGCAGGACGATCAGGCATACGCCGGAGCACTCCAATGCAGTACTTGCAGGTTCAAAACCACTTTCCTTCTGAGTCCATACATAAAAATAGTTCGGATTCTCGCGTATGGATACCGAGCTATCAACAATGATCCAGCAGCTAAACACTTAAAAGGAAAGGACGTCATACACATTCCTGCGCGCGAAACGGAACAGACGTTTTGGAAAATTATATCTCACATTTAAAGGAACGTGTATTCGTCTGAAATTCTTGCGTTAAGAAAAGGAAAGCCTCTGCAGCCAAGTTTGCAAACGCTTACACCAGATTTGCAGTTGACTACATAAGGAATCGTTATAATGAGGGTAGGAAGAAGACTTATCAATTCCGAACTACCATTTGACTCCAAGTTTCCAGCCATTTTACCAAAGCATCTGTAAAGAACTGATTTTCTTGGTTTATCTGCTCGCTACGAATGTCGTGCGGCTAGCTCAGAAGATGTAAGTGTTCGTCCCACCAAATTTATATAAACCGCCCTATACAAGGATCTTTTATTCGCCGACTTGACCCTTAGCCGGGGTTTTGTATTAACAATGTGTAAATATGCTCCGCCGTCGGCTCCTTCCAACGTTGACCGTCTCTCTGGGCTGATTACTGCGAAGTGGTGTCTCCCTCGCCGGTTTCGCTCGCGATGCCTTCTGTTTCTTAGGGATGCGTAACCTTTCCCAGACTAGGGTGAACAGGCACTGTGCTCTCAAGGCGTACGCTTTTCGCAGCCGCAGCCTCCTGTCCCTTGCTGTGTCCCGGCCGATCGCACCAGACGTCGGCTCAGTTTCTACCTGACGATTCAGGCGTACGCCGGAAGCCGCCAACGCAGTCCCTGGGTCAAGCGCCAGGTTCTAGACGAACGCTTCCACCCTACCCACTCTGCCGCAGAATTTAGAATCCGACGTATTTATATTCGTCGTCCTGGTTGTCCTCGTTGTCCTTGCTCTGCCTCCGGATGTCTCGCCTGGCTCCGCTTCTTGTTGGCGTAGCGCTCACGATTCGGTAAGCTGCCGTTCTGGTACTCAAGCGGTGAACTGCTGTGCTCTCAACGCATACGCCTTTCGAGACACTAGCTAAACAAACGCGCGTCCTTCCGGGCTAGTCGCATCAGGAGCTTGTACACTTCCTGCAGGACGATCAGGCATACGCCGGAGCACTCCAATGCAGTACTTGCAGGTTCAAAACCACTTTCCTTCTGAGTCCATACATAAAAATAGTTCGGATTCTCGCGTATGGATACCGAGCTATCAACAATGATCCAGCAGCTAAACACTTAAAAGGAAAGGACGTCATACACATTCCTGCGCGCGAAACGGAACAGACGTTTTGGAAAATTATATCTCACATTTAAAGGAACGTGTATTCGTCTGAAATTCTTGCGTTAAGAAAAGGAAGCCTCTGCAGCCAAGTTTGCAAACGCTTACACCAGATTTGCAGTTGACTACATAAGGAATCGTTATAATGAGGGTAGGAAGAAGACTTATCAATTCCGAACTACCATTTGACTCCAAGTTTCCAGCCATTTTACCAAAGCATCTGTAAAGAACTGATTTTCTTGGTTTATCTGCTCGCTACGAATGTCGTGCGGCTAGCTCAGAAGATGTAAGTGTTCGTCCCACCAAATTTATATAAACCGCCCTATACAAGGATCTTTTATTCGCCGACTTGACCCTTAGCCGGGGTTTTGTATTAACAATGTGTAAATATGCTCCGCCGTCGGCTCCTTCCAACGTTGACCGTCTCGCTGGGCTGATTACTGCGAAGTGGTGTCTCCCTCGCCGGTTTCGCTCGCGATGCCTTCTGTTTCTTAGGGATGCGTCACCTTTCCCAGACTAGGGTGAACAGGCACTGTGCTCTCAAGGCGTACGCTTTTCGCAGCCGCAGCCTCCTGTCCCTTGCTGTGTCCCGGCCGGTCGCACCAGACGTCGGCTCAGTTTCTACCTGACGATTCAGGCGTACGCCGGAAGCCGCCAACGCAGTCCCTGGGTCAAGCGCCAGGTTCTAGACGAACGCTTCCACCCTACCCACTCTGACGCAGAATTTAGAATCCGACGTATTTATATTCGTCGTCCTGGTTGTCCTCGTTGTCCTTGCTCTGCCTCCGGATGTCTCGCCTGGCTCCGCTTCTTGTTGGCGTAGCGCTCACGATTCGGTAAGCTGCCTTTCTGGTACTCAAGCGGTGAACTGCTGTGCTCTCAACGCATACGCCTTTCGAGACACTAGCTAAACAAACGCGCGTCCTTCCGGGCTAGTCGCATCAGGAGCTTGTACACTTCCTGCAGGACGATCAGGCATACGCCGGAGCACTCCAATGCAGTACTTGCAGGTTCAAAACCACTTTCCTTCTGAGTCCATACATAAAAATAGTTCGGATTCTCGCGTATGGATACCGAAGCTATCAACAATGATCCAGCAGCTAAACACTTAAAAGGAAAGGACGTCATACACATTCCTGCGCGCGAAACGGAACAGACGTTTTGGAAAATTATATCTCACATTTAAAGGAACGTGTATTCGTCTGAAATTCTTGCGTTAAGAAAAGGAAAGCCTCTGCAGCCAAGTTTGCAAACGCTTACACCAGATTTGCAGTTGACTACATAAGGAATCGTTATAATGAGGGTAGGAAGAAGACTTATCAATTCCGAACTACCATTTGACTCCAAGTTTCCAGCCATTTTACCAAAGCATCTGTAAAGAACTGATTTTCTTGGTTTATCTGCTCGCTACGAATGTCGTGCGGCTAGCTCAGAAGATGTAAGTGTTCGTCCCACCAAATTTATATAAACCGCCCTATACAAGGATCTTTTATTCGCCGACTTGACCCTTAGCCGGGGTTTTGTATTAACAATGTGTAAATATGCTCCGCCGTCGGCTCCTTCCAACGTTGACCGTCTCGCTGGGCTGATTACTGCGAAGTGGTGTCTCCCTCGCCGGTTTCGCTCGCGATGCCTTCTGTTTCTTAGGGATGCGTCACCGTTCCCAGACTAGGGTGAACAGGCACTGTGCTCTCAAGGCGTACGCTTTTCGCAGCCGCAGCCTCCTGTCCCTTGCTGTGTCCCGGCCGGTCGCACCAGACGTCGGCTCAGTTTCTACCTGACGATTCAGGCGTACGCCGGAAGCCGCCAACGCAGTCCCTGGGTCAAGCGCCAGGTTCTAGACGAACGCTTCCACCCTACCCACTCTGCCGCAGAATTTAGAATCCGACGTATTTATATTCGTCGTCCTGGTTGTCCTCGTTGTCCTTGCTCTGCCTCCGGATGTCTCGCCTGGCTCCGCTTCTTGTTGGCGTAGCGCTCACGATTCGGTAAGCTGCCGTTCTGGTACTCAAGCGGTGAACTGCTGTGCTCTCAACGCATACGCCTTTCGAGACACTAGCTAAACAAACGCGCGTCCTTCCGGGCTAGTCGCATCAGGAGCTTGTACACTTCCTGCAGGACGATCAGGCATACGCCGGAGCACTCCAATGCAGTACTTGCAGGTTCAAAACCACTTTCCTTCTGAGTCCACGGTTCTTCGTCGAAGGACTCTATTTGTTCAACTCTGTCGGACACGCTGGGTGGGATGCCAAGCTCAAATCGCGACAGAAGTTGTGACAAAGCGCCTGGACCTAGTCATGTAATGCCGTAAGGACCTCAGCTACCTGTGTCTCAATTCGGAGACTTAAGTTCTAAGTCACGAACGTCTCGACGAAGCGTTCTTGTTTCCTTGATGACTCCGCACGGCTCTACTTGGTCTTCACGTTGTTTCACTGATTACTGGTTCACTTGATTACTGTTACTTGTTGACTTGGTAGAAAACGACTCATCCAGCTTCCTGCGCTCGACCTGCTTGTATAGGCCTCTGTTCACCGCTAGTTATCGGCGTCTCGTTGCCTCCTGGTCCAAAGTCCACGGTTTTACGTTCGACCTTGCGCCCTCTGCGCACGGCACCAATATCAGGGTCCGAAGTCCGGTGCCGTCCCGTAACTTCCATCTGCCCACGGCCCTTCGCTGCTCTCGTATATTGCTGTCCCTCTCGGACTCTCTCTATCCTTGTCTGGTGCTCAGGGCACCAGTCTCTCTCGCCGCACCACTGTTACCACGGAAAATTCGCCGCGTAACTAGTCACTGGTATGCCACTGCTTGCATGCGCTTATTCTGCTTGCTTTCTAACGTCATAGGTTTGTGTATCTACATTAAATATCTTCATCGCTCAAATCATCATGCTAGTCCTAAGGATAATTACCGCCAGAGCAGTTATTATATTAATATGATTTAGTGAATACCTATAATAAATAACATTCATATATATGAAAATGTTATAATATATCAATATTATTGATATAATAAATATATGGAAAATATAAAATATTCCTTCAATTTCCTCAAGTAAATTGAGGAAATTCATATGAAGGGAGTGTTTTAGTACTGCAGTTTAAGGTCGGCGTGCCCAAAAACATATATAGGGGAGTGCCTATTGGCCGGCAACCAAATATATGGCTATATCTAAGAACATATTATATTCAGTGATGCAAAGATTCGAAAACTTATTAGAAACTGTAGACATTGCTTTCATTATAAGCCCCAGTTGATGAAGAAAATCATGGGAGATTTACCAGACGATAGGGTAAGGCAAAATCGACAATTTTTTATTTCGGGCGTAGACTTCTGCGGCACATTTTTCACACCATTTCGATGCTAACTTAACTCTAGTAGAGCTTCAAACCGTATTCAAGTGGAGGCTATTCTCAACTCAAGGCATCTGATGACCCGAATGACGACGAGGCAGTCACTCCAGCTCATTTGATAATTGGTTCAAGCTTACTTGCCGCCCCTGACGAAAGACTCTTCAACGCCATGGATCAAAAAGGAATGCCCTACTTCGATCGTTGGCAAAGGGTTGCTTACCTTCAGCCACAATTCTGGCACCTTTGGCATAGGGACTACATACGCAGCCTTCAGCAACGGACCAAGTGGCCAATCAGGCAGCCAAACTTGGAGGTTGGCCAGCTTGTCGTTGTTCAAGAGCATAACATGCCTTCACAACAATGGCTCCTTGGAAGAGTGACCAATGTTATATCTGGACGAGACGGAGCCGTGCGCGTCGCCGATTTGAAAACTTCAAAGGGTACTATGATGCTTCCGATTCATAAACTCGCTCTCCTCCCCGCAGTTTAATCTTTAAAAAATGGTTCTTTAACGGGGGGAGAATTTTGGAGAGGATCTATTGCTATAATTATAAGTTTGAATTTGAATCTAACGTAACTAAAATTATGTAGCAACCACACACGTAGCAACTTAAGCCACATCTAGAGTTAGCGCGGAACAACACACCTTAACAACTTGAAGATTGAATAAACCACATGTATTGCGAAAATACAGCGAAACAAATCAGAACACATCACGAGACTCAGAGCATGATCAATTGTCCCATGGATGACGGAAAGTAGCCATTTAGCTGCTACAGCACCCTTGACTTGTTCGAGTAACAAATCATAAATTATGGCTCTAGATCGATTAACATGACATGCCCAGAGCTTATAAAATCTTTGTGATAGTTTGTGTTCTTGTGAACAGGCGCTTTTGTGAAATACTTTTATGCGCACGGCAAACGGCTTGTTGCAAACCCCTTTCTGTGGTTTCATCCCTTCTCAAACATCTTCTGATGAACTGTCTTATATACATGACAAAACTAAATCCCATCCCGTTAATGTGTAGGTGGAAAAATAAGACTTCTCTTACGCTACGGAGAAGATTACTATCACAAACGAACTTTTCGCTGTGGAGAGATTTGGCCGGGAAATATGGTGGTTAAAAAGTTTGAAGTTTAAATAAACAAGAAAGGAAGCAAACTTAAGCAAGCCGAAGTCATATACACTTGAAGCTATTGCAAAAATTAGTTTTTTGTTGAAAACATTAAAATTATGATTAGCTTGTGTATATGCTTAAAACGTTAAAGCTATGATGATTTGCAGCTCAGCTACTCAACTTCCTCAGTCAACTTTGGTCGCGTGTAGACGTGTTTTCTTAACGCTCCGGAAAAACAATAAGCCACTAAGTCGAAAACGTTCGAAAAAATGTATAAACGCGAGGTTTTGCGATTCGCGATGCTAATTCGCATATCGTAAACTAAAGTTTTAGTTAATTAATTAATTAATATTACGCTCTATCAATAAATGAGTAAGAACGTGGATCAGCGCACTCAACGCCAAAAACAACAAGACGAAGCCCGTGAAAAAACTCAGAGAGAGCAAGACAAACGTCGTCTCTCTTTGGCCCGAAACAATGCTTATTTCTCGTTCACGAGTAATACTCTAGAACCGAAAGTGCAAGAAAGTGCAAGTTTACTGACCGCCGAAAACCAGAGAGCTAGTTCTTGCTCTCCCGCCCTGCTCTTCACCGCACAAACACCATGGAGTGAGCAATGCAAAACTCCAACCGAGCTTCTGCCACCTAGTGCAACAACAACAGCAACTGCTACGTCAACTACAACGGTCTCTGTCGCCAACAATGCAATAACGACTCCACTCTCTTCTTCTGCAGCGGGTAAAGCAACAACACAACCAAGTGCACAAATCGGGTCAAATGGCAAAAACAAAGCTACGGTAGAAAAAATTACAATTCCGCAAGCGGGTTCGGCCATGCAGACAGGCATGGATCGCTATATTAATATTTCCAAGCGCAAGCTAACCCCCCCAAAAAAATCAGACGGCAATATGCCCAAAATAAACCGTACCAACAAAGGCCCTGAAAATCTCGGGCCATTGAATGAAAATAGATTTTCCATTCTGGCGGAGCCTTAAACAGAGTACGAAGAATTAGCCCCAAAGAAACTTAAGCCCCCACCTTTCTTTATTCGGGAGAAGATCTCCAACGTCCTAGTCAATAAAATAGTTAAGCTTGTCGGGAAGGATAACTTTCATGTTATTCCGCTTATGAAAGGGAATATAAGCGAAACCAAAGTTCAAACCAAAACCGAAGATGATTTACGAGCAGTGTCGAAGTACCTAAACAATGCCAAAAAGAATTACTACACGTACCAGCTGAAAAGTTGCAAGGGCTTACAAGTTGTCCTCAAGGGAATAGAACCCGATGTGACCCCCTCTGAAATTATAGAGGCTTTAAAAGAAAACGGTTTTGCGCCAAAAATGTTATAAACATTATAAACAAAAACAAGAAGCTGCAACCACTTTTCAAGGTCGAGCTGGAGCCAGACAGCAGAACTTTGAACAAAAACGCAGTGCACCCGATCTACAAGTTGCAGTACCTTCTGCACCGTAGGATCACAGTAGAAGAGCCGCACAAACGGAACGGGCCAGTGCAATGCACAAACTGCCAGGAATACGGACACACCAGGGCTTACTGCACCCTCAGGTCAGTTTGTGTAGCTTGTGGAAACTGCCACGGCTCCGAACCCTGCCCCGCCAACAAGGGAGACTCGCTCACTAAAAAGTGTGTAAACTGCCAAGGAAACCACACAGCAAACTACAGAGGCTGTCCAGTCTACAAGGAGATGAAAAGTCGGATGCAAAGAGCGACAACGGCACGCCAGAACATTTACATGAAATCACAAACGACACTCGAAGTTTTCTTCGCAAAAGCAGCCAGGTCATGATTTGGCCTTTCAATTACCACCAACAGCATTTCCTACGCCAGTGCTCTAAGATCAGGCACAGCTCACATAGAGCCTAAAACTGATAACATACAGCAGGCCATGGGACAGCCACAAAGTAACATGGAAACTATGATGATAACTTTGCAACAAAATATGATGGAATTTATGTCCTTCATGAAAACCACCATGCAAACTCTAATGCAAAACCAAAATATCTTTTTACAAATGCTTGCAGCTCAGCAGTCCAAATAAATTATGCCTAGCCTCCGAATAACTCTGTGGAACGCCAACGGTGTTTCACGGCATATACCTGAAATAACTCAATTTCTGAACGAAAATCACATCGACGTTATGTTGCTGGCAGAAACGCATCTCACCAGCAAATATAACTTTCAAATACGAGGATACACGTTCTACGGCACCGATCATCCAGATTGTAAAGCACATGGCGGAGCCGGCATCTTAATAAGAGACCGTATCAAACACCACTTTCACCAACGGTTTGCAAAAAATTATCTGCAAGCACCAGCAACCTTGCCATTGCCGCTGTCTACTGCCCACCCCGCTTTACAGTCTCAGAAGACCAATTCATGGACTTCTACAATTCAATTGGAGAGCGATTCATAGCAGCAGGTGATTACAACGCCAAGCACACACACTGGGGATCCCGCCTTGTTACCCCCAAAGGAAGGCAACTAAATAATGCACTCATCAAAACATGCAACAAACTGGACTACGTTTCACCAGGCAGTCCTACATACTGGCCAACAGATCCTAGAAAACTACCTGATTTAATTGATTTTGCTGTGACAAAAAATATTTCTCGCAATCTAATAGCTGCAAAATCGCTTTTGGATCTATCATCGGAACACTCACCAGTGCTAATAACTCTTCTTCAAAGCCCGGAATTAATCGAGCACCTTTGCAGGCTGACGTCGCATCGAACCAACTGGCTGAAGTTGAAAAAGTACGTTAGTTCCCACATCGAACTAACTCCACAGCTCAACTTCAAGGAGGACATCGACTGCTATGCCAATGCACTGGAGTCTGTACTCGTCGCAGCAGCCAAAGTCTCTACACCGCAAGGGAGGGATGGGCACACACACCAACACAAAACTAACCTTGAAATCGAACAGCTTGTATTGGAGAAAAGACGTTTAAGGCGTGCTTGGCAAACCAGCAGATCGCCATCCTCAAAACATAGTCTTAAGGAAGCTGGTCGCAGACTTACAAAGGCTCTAAGCCACGAAGAAGAAAAAGCACAACGCCAGTACATTGAGAAACTTTCACCCACCAGCACCAAGCATCCCCTGTGGAGGGCCCACCCAAATCTAAGTGCGCCGGCCGAAACAGTAATTCCCGTAAGAGACTCTTCAGGCAGCTGGGCCAGAAGCGACAAAGACAGAGCCTGTACATTCGCTTTACACATTCGAAATGTTTTTCAGCTAAACCCTGCAAATAATTCATTCACACTACAGTCGCCGTCAATTCGAGGTGGAACTGAGACGGCGCTAATTCTGTTCCAAACAAACGAAGTTGCAAAAGTCATCAGCGAGCAATTAAAAACCAAAAAGGCCCCAGGCGGTGATCTGATAACTCCTAAGATCTAGTTGAACTCCCAAACTGTGCAGTTGAGGTAATTTGTAAACTATTTAACGGGATTACACAACTTGGCTTCTTCCCAAAAAAACAACAGAGCCTTCGCCGTGAGATGCAACACTACAATATCCGACGATTACACGATAGAGGCTGGAGTTCCTCAAGGTAGCGCCCTTGGTCCAACTCTATTTCTCCTTTACACCGCAGATTTTCCTACGAACGAGCGGCTAACTACTTCTACATTCGCAGACGATACCGCGATCTTAAGTCGGTCCAAATGCCCAATTCAGGCAACAGCACAACTAGCTGATCATCTCGTGGTAGTGGAGAGGTGGTTATCAGACTGGCGTATAAAAATAAATGCGCAAAAGTGTAAACACATAACGTTTACTCTTAACAGACAAACGTGTCCCCCGCTAACTCTGAATAACACGCCACTTCCACAAGCTTACGATGTAACGTACCTTGGCGTCCACCTTGACAGAAGACTTACATGGCGGAGACATATCGAAGCTAAGAAAATTCATTTAAAACTAAAATCCAATAACCTCCATTGGCTTATAAACGCTCGCTCCCGCCTCTGCCTGGACTTCAAGGTTCTGCTCTACAATTCAACGCTTAAGCCAGTCTGGACTTACGGCTCCCAATTGTGGGGAAACGCGAGCAGCAGTAACATCGACATTATCCAGCGAGCACAATCAAAAATCCTGAGAACTATCACTGGGGCACCTTGGTATGTTCGGAACGACAACATCCACAGAGATCTTGTCATTCTACCCGTAAAAGATGAAATTTCAAAACAAAAGGCGCCTATCACACCAAGCTAACTTCTCATCCAAACCAGCTCGCCAGGGGCCTAGCCAGGGTTTCCAACCGGACCCGATTGCAACGAAATGACCTTCCAGCTCAGCAATAGTTATTAGAGCCCTTACATCCCGCGTCAGTCAACTTGACTGTCAGATATAGCTTTTTATTTTAAGATTTTATATACTTATTGTTAGTCTCAAGTCAGAGAAGATTCAATAAATAAAATGCATATGTAAAAAAAAAAAAAAATTATTCAATAGTTCCTATGGCAGCTATATGATATCGTTTTCCGATTATAATAAAATTAAAAGAGTTATTCTGAACTGTCAAATTATTAATGTCGAAAAGAATTAAAAACAAGAAAGGGAAGCAAACTTCGGCAAGCCGAAGTTCATATACCCTTGCAGCTATTGCAAAAATTAAATATTCTTGAAAACATTATGATTAACTTGCTTATATGTTTAAAAACATTGAAGCTATGATGATTTCCAGCTCAATTATTCGATAGTTTCTATGGCAGCTATATGATATCGTTTTCCGAGTTTAGGAAAGTCGATTTAGCCATTTCCGTCTGTTTGTCCATCCGTTTCTACGTAAACTTGGCCATCAGTTTTAAAGCAATGTATAAAACTTTCACAAACGCTGAAACCTTGTCCCATGGGAACAATCGGAAAAAAATGGATAAAAAAATTATACATTCGCGATTTTTAATTTTTTTTTTTCTATTTTTTAAAATAATGTAATGGTTTAATAATTCAGAATTACGGTTTCAGTTTCATTAAAATCGTAAGACCATTACATATAGCTCTCATGGGTTAAGTATATGATAACATGTATAACATGGCTGTTTTTCAATTAATTATAACATATTTTGATACAAATTGGTGGTTTATTGTTTAAGTATTACGGTTTTTATTTTATTAAAATCTTACAACTATATAATATAGTTTATCGTTAAACATAAAAAGATAAAAATCGGTATATTTTTGTTTTAAAAAATATTTAGTTTTTGGAATAGCTGCAAGTATATAAAAAGCCTACAGTCACTTTAGTTGCACCTTCAAAATTCAAAAATTCTGATATTACATTTTGTGAAGAAAATAAATATACATTCGACTAAATAAATACACTTTTTAAATGTTTCCATTCGGCTTGCTGCCATAAAAAATGCCTGTGTAAGCAAAAACTATTAATACCTGACTGAAGCCAAGAAATTCCACGAACCAATTGTACTTTTCCATAATAATAGGGTGCCTCTGACTAAAATCCCATACTTATGTTCCATCAGCTAAGGGTTCCGCAGTATAGCTAAGAATACGAAAACCCGATGATCGACGCCTTTTAGTTATGTAGTTTAAACAACTGGAATGACCAAATTATTTTTTGCTGGAAAACCCTTTCAATACATCACCGCGCTAGAAAAAAAAGTGTCTCAAGCTCGAATCAATGGTTCCATGTTTTTGGAATATGCCTTCAAAGTCGAAATCTCTTTTTTTTTTTTTTTTTACAATTTCTCCTATATTGTCTCTAAAAAGTATTTCACCAATAAAAATAAAAAAATTGGAACCTTGGAATTTAAAGACTTCTATGGTTTGTAATTTCGGTTTAAACATTATTTCGAAGAATATTTCATTGGATTTTTAATATCATTAAAAGCAGCATTTTTGGTTATTATCTACTACACTTTTAACTGTGCGCACAACTAAAAATGGCACCAGGAAATGAAAGTTGTTTGTTTCTGGTACTGGCCCTGTTAATGTGATTGGAACCATACCTGGGTACCAAAGAGCATTAGCGAATGACACTACATGTGTCGGAGTGTTTGGCGACTGATAGTGACAAGGGGTGTTCTGCAAGCTGAGGGGGGCAAGATATACCGATTTGTCTTCGGTGCTTTTCGGAGAGTATAAAGATAAATATGCGTTTCCAATTTGATGCACTTTTCGATCGTATTGTCGGGAGTGACGGGCCGGATGGATGCCGCTTGTATTTTATTGTATTTTGGCACATCCAAATCATTTTTCCATGTTGACAACATTGTCAATTTAACTGTCTAAGCGTTTTTTCGCGTAACTAATTATTTGTGATTATTTTTATTTTGACTGGGCTTTTTGCCAATAAATCAGAAAATATTTGGCGGAGCGATTAAAAAACACGACTCGATTGCTCAAGATTTTTGAGCGCTCCGAATTTTCGTTGTTTTTGTAATAGCCATGCGGTGAATATTATACTTTGGGTAGTTGCGAGTTGACTTTAATTAGACAAATTAATGTACTTGTCGTTCTTCTGGACCCAAAACTTAAATTTTCTGACCATTTTCCGTCCATGTTGAATAAAGACAGGGGAGTGCTTGGATTTTTAAAAAGGTGGTCAAAGGAATTTGATAATATGTATGTCACAAAGACATTATAATTTTCATTAGTTCGTCCAATCCTGGAGTACTGCTCACCAGTTTGAAGTCCCCAATATGGTGTACATAGACGCCAAATACAGTTTGTGCAAAAAGAAACTTTTAATATTTGCTTTATGGGGCCTTAGCTAGGATGCAAAACTTGTCTTACCATTTTACTCTAGTGGACTTTTCCTAATTTACCATATTTATTACTTTTATTTGTAAACTTATTTAGGGGGATGTTGAGAGTACCGAACTACTAGGCTGCCTAAATTTCTCAGTGCCTATTCGTATCACTATGAACTATATTCCTCTTATTTTAAAACATTGTAGACCGAACTATGATTTGCATGACTCATTTATGTTACTATGTTATAACTATAATAAACTCTAACATATTATTTCTATTACTGACTTTTTACCAATTTGAAAAGCATCAATCTTATTTTACTTAACACGTAATTAGTATTATTAATTAGTTATGTAGTTACTTAAATCCGTTCTTTACCTTCTAACAAAGAAAAATATTTGTATAATTAATTTAAAATATGTAATGGCCTAGCCTTTTTTTTTATTTTAGATATGATGTCGAGCGACCGTAAAGTTGGTGTTGCAGATTTGACAACAATGTCGGAATTAGACGAAATTGGAATAAACGAAAATCTAAACATTCGATACTGTAATGACATAATATATGTATCCTTTAAAAAATCAAATTTTTGAAGGATAACTTCTAGCAAAGGTACTTTGCAGTGCAGTAAAAAAGATCTCTCCGAATATAGATAAGTATATATTTTTCGATTAAGATTGAAGCACAGCTTCTAAGCTGTAGAAATTTAATATAATAGGAAAAATATACATTTTTTTTAATTTAAAAAAAAGATGACTGTTTTTATAAAGCTGTTATAGGAACGATTAAATAACACAGGAGCACAAAACCGACCTTTTTGGAATTTCCACGAACCAATTGTACTTTTCTATAATAATTAGGTACTCCTGAGTAAAAGTACCATATATGTTCCATCAGCCAAGAGATCCGCGGTATAGCTGAGAATACTAAAATGCAATGTTTTTGTCTGTATAAACGTTGGGGCAGGCCAAGTTTATTTCAAAACGGAGTCACGACCACTCTAACGCCCACTTGGTACATGCTAGAAACTTGAAATTTCTGGTTTTACATAGTTTCTTCAATCTTAAAGTGCCTTTAAAAACATATCTTCAATGGAATCAATTTTAATTTCATTAAAGCTATATTTTTTTTTAGAGGCAATGTAAGTCTGAAGAAAGATATGGATAATGGTTCGTCTGGGATTTTTTTTTGGTTATGTACCTGTTTAATTGATTGAAAGATCTCCATAAATGTATTGTTTTGTAACGTGTACTTATTATAACCGATATACACAAGGGCCCTAATTGTAAAACAGAAAAAATTTCCTAGGTGTCCCAAAACTCCGAGCGAGTTTAATTTTTTATAACTTCTTCGCAAATTACAGTGAAAGGTCGTGTTTTTGTTTTGCGCTTCAAATTGTCCTTTTTGTTGAAAACCATTTCGTTCGTTTCGCAAGATTACTGCGTTTTATTTGTGTTTAAATAAACAAAATCATTTTTGAACATTGGTTTCGATGATTGGTTTGTTTGTTGTTGTATATGTTCTGTCTTTCCTTTAATTTTTTTCTCGCTCTTAGTCGTCCAACGCTGTTAGTTTTTGTATATCTAGTTCCGCCATTTTAAGTTTTTTTTTCTCGCTCTCAGTCGTCAAGCGCTGTAAATACCGAATTATACTCTTTTTCTGCCTGGCTGATATTTTATTTGAGGAGTTAAAAATCTTTGAGAAGTTGTTTGCATGGCAAAACTTAAACGTTGTTACGCTCCTGATCTGCCACTCTCTATGTCTTTTGAGATGCGCATAGATTTACTTAACGTCCGGATAACCGGCCGATATTGGTTGTGTAGATATTAATTGTGTTGTGCCAAAAACAGTCACGGTTGAAAAATTCACATTTTCTGGTCATTATTTAAGATTGGTATTTCTTGTAAGCATTTTTCAACTGTATGCTTTATTGTTTCCGGCAAAAAGGAAAATTTGAAATGGAGTACGAAGCAAAGAAAAAAAAAAGTAGAGTCCAATGGGAATGAGAAATTGCATTGAAGCGCGTACCCAGCGCCCTCTACTTCCTTCTATGTCTAACAAAAATACACGCCGTTTACCGTTTACCGTTTTTCCTGGAAAGTTTTGCGTTGATTACAATAATTCATGATTATGACCTTCTCGTCTATCTGGCCTCAAAACTTAAGTTTTTTCACCATATTATTTCCATTGTGAATAAAGCCAAGCAAAGGACTACAAGTGGTAGTTAAAGCAATCGAACCAACATTTCCGATTGATGAGATAAAAGCGACACCTAAAGGAAAGGGCTTTGACGTCAAAGTGGCCATGAATATAATAAATAGAAATAAAATTTCCCAGCCAATGTTCAAGGTAGTACTGGAGCCAGAAAATGGACACCTAAAACTAACTGAAGTTCACCCAATTTACAAACTTCAATACCTTCTGCACCGCAGAATCACTATTGAGGAACCTCACAAACGGAACAGAGAACGAGAACGTACTGCTGCCTGCGCGCCGTATGCGTTGCATGTGGGGTTGGACATCCAACTGAGGCCTGCCCTGTAAATAAGGAGTACCATTTGGGGGAAACAACACCGCCAACAACAGAGGATGCCCTGTCTATAAAGAGCTAAAATCTAGCCAAACCCTAGCTCAAAACCCATTAAGCCGACAAAACATACCGTGTATACCAGGCTCTAAGCTATAACAACGGGTCACATGCCTCAGGGCCTTGGCCGACACCTTCCCAAGCAACTGCAGGATAACGCAGCAACAGACATTGAACCAGGGTCCTGAAATTACCGCCCAAAAAAACGAACTCTTGCAGTTCTTAGACCAATATGACATTGACGTTATGCTTATATCATAGACTCACTTAACGAACAAACATTATTTTCATCTTTATGGCTATACATTTTATGCGACAAATCATCCCGATGGTAAAGGACATGGAGGTACTGGCATTCTGATTAAGGATCGCATTAGGCATTACCAATTTCCATCATTTGCAACCACTTATATACAAGCAACATCAATACACAGACACTCAAAGCGGCTACATAACATAGCCGCCGTATACTGTCCACCGCGCTTCTCCATTTCCCAAGCAGAATTTGTAAACTTTTTTGATCTACTAGGTAACCGCTTTATAACTGCTGGTGACTATAAGGCAAAACTGGGTATCATAACTCACCAACCCCAAAGGAAGACCACGAAACAAGCTTGACTTTATCTCTCCGAACAAGCCTAAATACTGGCCAACAGATCTTAAAAAGAAGCCTGACTTGATTAATGTAGCTATAGTCTCATACACGCGAAGAGCACTTATCAGATTTATCATCGGATCACTCTCCAATCTGACTTCACCTATGACCATCCACAGCTTTAAAACGGCTGAATAACAGAAAGTGTGTAAGCGACCACCTTGGTGTCTGTCCAAACATTTCTGGTGGAGAACACATCGACAGCTCAGTAAAAGCATTAGTATCTTATAAGACAACTCCACTAAGAAACCTTTCAACAGCAGTCGTGCTTCAAGGTTTATTAAAATTTGCTTCGCACTAAGAAAAGACTTCGGCGAGAGTGGCATGCTCATAGATCACCTGCCTCGAATAATCGGTTAAAACTAGTCAACAGCCTTTTACGTAAGCTAAATCAGGCATATGTCCACCAATCGAGAGTGAATAACTTTTACATATACAAATAGGAGATTGGGCTCGCAGCAACGAAGAGAGGGCAAATACATTGACCGTTCACCTAAAAAACGTTTTCAAACCACATTCAGCATCAAATAGATTTGTGCTCCCAATAGTCAGCAATCATGAAGCAATCCCGCCTATCATGTTCCAATCAGAAGAAGTTACAAGAGTGATGAAATGTCAAGATATAAAAAGCGCCGGGCCACGATTTAATCTCCCCTAAAATGATCATAGAATTGCCAAACTGTGCTGTATATTTTCTCACCGTAATATTAAACATCTTAATGAAATGGGTCTATTATCCTCAACAACGGAAGAAGTCTGTCATCACAATGATCCACAAATCCGGAAAGGACAAAACCCAGCCAACGTCATATAGGCCAATCAGTCTTTTGCCCTGTATATCAACGATTTTTGAAAAGCTCCTTCTGAACCATATCAAGCAACTTCTACAGGCCCATAATGCCTTTGCAATACGGTTCAAAGATTTTCTCTTTGAACACCACCCAACTGAAGCTGGAGTTCCCCAAGGCAGCCTGCTTGGATCATTGTACATAATTTACACAGCAGATTTTATAACAACATCAACATATGCGGCTGATACTGCAATTCTAAGTCGGTCGAAGTGCGCTGCAAGAGCAACGCAAAACATATCAGCTCATTTTGTGCTTTTGGAAAAATGGCACGTCACCTTTACTTTAAACAGACAAACTTGCTCTTCATTATCATTGAACAATATTAATATTCCACAAACTACTGGAGTAACGAACCTTGGAGTTCACTTGGCGTAAGACCATCGAAGCTAAAAGAAATCTACTCAAATTTAAAGCTGGGAGTCTACATTGGCTTATAAACGCCCGTTTACCGCTAAAACTGGAATATAAAGTACTTTTGTACAATGCAGTCCTTAAGTCAATTTTAAGGAATGGGGAAACGCTTGCGTTAGTAACTTAGAAATAATCCAAATTAATAAAAATTGAATACTTTTTTTGTATTAATAACGCGAAACTTGTGACTGCAGTAGTTCGAGACGATTTATTTTGCGAAACTTGTGAAGAAACTATTTCGAATGCACGACGACGAAAAGAAGTGGTTACGATCACGTTCGATTGATCACTAAATTTAATATTTCAATAATTTCTGTTAGAACCTAACTTATGCTACGGTGGCGAGAGACGGGGCGAATTCGCAAGAGCAAACGGACGAAAGCTTTATTGGCTCCCGCTCTCGCCCTACAACTAGTAACTTCAAATACGAGCGACAAGTGCTCAAACACCGCCCCCTCTGAAGGGACGACGACCTTCAGTCCAGAACGGGCAACAGGGCCAGTCGGTGGACTGCTCTCCAATACTCCCCCTCCAGCGTCCTGACGTCCGCCACGCGAACCTTGCTATCGGCGCCGGCGTGCACCGCTACCACTCGTCCTATCCTCCACTGCTGGGGCGAAAGGTTGTCTTCTGCGACGACGACGAGCGCTCCCCCGACGTTCTTGGGCTTCCCCTTGAACCGCTGCTGGAGGCTGGAGATGTACTCCCGGGACTATCGCTGCCAAAACCTGTGCCTCGCCATCGTCGCAAGCGGGTCAGGCTGATCTGGTCCGGGAGCGCCGCTGATGGTGGGGCCAGAAGAGGGCCGCCGATGGGCAGATGCCGGGGGGTCAAGGCTTCGCCGTCGCTCGGGTCGCTGCTTAGAGCTCCGAGGGGCCTGGAGTTGAGCACGGCCTCCACACTGGTGAGCAGAGTTTCGAGCTCCTCCGCGGTCAAGAACCTTTGAAATGGTTAGGTCAGACACTAATTCTAAGTGGACAGCTTTGGACGCAAAACAGACGAACAAGGCCACGTACGACTTGTACGGTGGCTTACCACGGATACGATACGTTGTGCTGAAGGGACCACAAAAATCGGAGAGCTCGAAGTCTATCTGCTGGCAAGTTCCCCATTATTTGCGTCAAGAGTTGCGGCTTACAGCGAAAGCAGTGCATGCACGAACAAACTATTCGTCGGCGGACTTCTTGAGCATTAGCTAGCCATATTTTCTCGCGCAGACGACTTACGAGAGCTCGTGGGCCAGCGTGACAGTTCGTAACGTGCAGGTATGACACAGGATCTGACGAACTGTGAGCTTTTAGACAGCATAATCAATAACCGACCCCCAAATCGTAGCAATGTCGAGGAGCACCAACAAAAGGGTTTAACTTATGAACATTCGTTGCTACCGCTTTATTTTTCCGAATTTTACCTATGTCGTCCCTGAATTCGTGAAATTGGATAGCTTCGACAATTTTCTCAAAAGCGAAATCCAGTTCTCTTGGCAAAATACTTTTTTCAAAGGGCTTCGAGCTATTGCCGATTTGCGTAGCTCCATCGAAATTACGTCAGCCGGCAGTTCGAAATGTTTATTTACAGGCCAATTATTTTCTGAGTCTAGCAAGAACGAAGGCCCACCAAACCAAATGGACGTTGTAAGCCTGACATGATTCTAGAGATCTGCTAAAAGGTGAGCTGCTGAGGCAAAGCTTTCGTCTTGAGGGGAGCTTTTTTCGATTTGGCGGTCAATAAAGACACTTTCAAACCTTCAGCAGTTTGAGTACGAATGTAAATGCACGCTCCATACGCTCGCATGGAAGCGTCAGCGAAACCATGTATTTGAATCGGGACTTGTGGATCTGTGTTGACGAATCGCGATACCTCGGCAGCTGCAGAAGCGTCGCTTTAAACGTCTCCCACGATGTAAGCAACAGCATCGGTAGCGACTCGTCCCAATCTAATTTTTTAAGTCACAGTTCCTGCAACAACATCTTCGCCTTTGTGACCAAAGGACACAAGAGGCCAAGTGCGTCGGCAAGTCGAGCAGTCACCGACAAAATATTTCGCTTTGTCGCGCAAAGATCCAGGAAAGAGTCATCCAACCGAAATTGTAAGTAATCTTTAACCGGTAACCAAACCACGCCAAGGGTCTTAGTTACGACTGAGTCTGCCATAAGTGGCATTACAGCGCTATCAGAAGCGGATAACTCTGAGCAGTTTGAAAACCACATAGCCAATTCAATACCTGCCTCTTGCAAGACCTGAGAAACTTCGTCTCGAAGGCTTTGCAGATCCTCAACGCATCCGGCGCCAGTCAACAAATCGTCAACATAAAAATCATTCTGAATAACCTGTGCGGCTGGATAAGTTGCTTGCGCCGTCTCTCCTAGCCGCATTAAACACCGAATCGCCAAAAAGGGTGCTGGCGAAGTTCCATATGTAACGGTGTTTAATTTGAAGATTTTCAGGGATTCAGAAGGATCTCGTCTCCATACTATGAGCTGTAAGTTTCGGTCAGCTTCGTCCACCATCACTTGGCGATACATCTTTTTGACGTCGGCCGCAAGGGCAAACTTATGCAATCTAACCCGAAGCAGGATCGAGTACAGCTCCTCTTGGATAGTTGGGCCTACCATCAAGATGTCATTCAACGCTACCTGTGTGGAAGTACGGCTCGATGCATCGAAAACTACTCTCAACTTAGTTGAAGTACTTTGTGGAAACATATTCCTCCATGAATTCAAGATACATCTTCTTCAGCGAAGGGTCCTTGACAATTTCCTTTCTAGCGACAAAAATCTACGTTTCGCAACTTCGTATGACGAACCAAAAGTATTTGGGTCAGATTTAAACGGCAAACGAACCGAAAATCTACCGGACGACAATCTTTGAGTATTTTTCTCAAAGCGTTGTTGACAGAGTTGTTGCTCAGGAGTATGGACTTTAGCCTTGGGCGGCAAGTCCTTCACAGACCAAAATTTCTGCAGGGTTGTGTCAATTGACTCCAACGCTTCCTCCTGGCAGCTGAGATGTACCATTTTTTTTAGCGTTTTTATTATTTTCAGAGGCACATCCCCTGACACTATCCAGCCGAGAACTGTTATTTGTAGGATGGGGAATTCAGGCCCCTGCTCTATCTGGCCAATAGATAAAAGTTCAAAGAATGTTTCAGCGCCGATAAGCATATCTATTTTTTGGGGCTTGAAGAAGAATGGATCTGCCAACTGAATATTTTCAGGCACCCTCCACCCGCTGGTGTTCACCGCTTGATCCGGATGATAACCAGAAATATTTTTCATAATCCAAAAATCGGACGACAATTGGCTGTTCCCTACTCGCGACTTCACAATCGTGTGTATTTTTTTTGTGGCTTGGGCATTAGTTCCACCAATGCCTCGCAAGCTCATGCACAAGTCCTCTTTTGTAATTTTGAGCCTCTGAGCGAGCTCGTCGGTTACAAAGTTTATTTGTGAACCAGAGTCGAGCAACGCTCGAGCTAATACAAACTCGCCGCTTTTTGTTTGGACGCTCACAACAGCAGTTGCAAGAATGACTCGATCCGATGCTTTCGCATGCAAAACATGCGAAGTGGATGGAGACTCCTGCATGAGCGTGGGCTGAGAAGATTTGTGTTTGGGGCATATATGTTAAGCAAAGTGTGATGTGAGGAATTGCACACTCTACATCTGTTCGATTTGCATTTTTAGTGTGACCCTTTCTTAAGCAGTTAATGCATAAGGGTGCTCTTTTAGCGAAATCGAATCTTTGCTGAACTGTTAGGGCTGCGAAGGAAGCGCAGTTTCCAATCTGATGTTCAGCTGAGTTGCAATACATGCATTGAACAGAGTCGTTCCTGGCAGCGACAAACGAAAAACTCCTATTTCCATTCTTCTTAGGGTTAGATTGGGTCTGCTGAACAGTTTTGGGCTTGGAAGCCTCTTCTGCTACCATGTGTTGGTATCGCCTGTTGAGGGCCGCCTCACATTCGCTCCAAAGTGGAAGCGAAGTATAATCTAACTGTTCTTCCCATTTTCTTTTAGTTCCTGCATCGACCTTGCTCATTACCAGATGTATTAAAATGGCATTAGTAATGCGTCTATCATCCCCAATAGACAGCAAGGAGTCATACAAGGCTGTGACCGTGTCGATGAGGGTTCTCAAGGCTGTAGCTGAAGGCTGGGAAATTTTTTGCAAATTAAAAAGTGTCGATATGTTGTCAAAAAAAATAAGACAATCATTATCGTACACCCGCTTCAGGCTAGCAAGGGCTTTGGGATAATTTTCCGCAGTGACTTGGAAGGCCCTACTGTTCCTAAAGCGTCTCCAGCTAAACACGAAATTAAATGATTGAATTTTTCAATATCGTGTAAAGTGTCATCTTTGTCAACGAAAGTTTCGAAAAGGCTTATAAAATTTTTAAATTCGGAGTGTTTTCCGCTAAAAGTTGGGAGAGCAACGCTCGGTAGACGGCATTGAGGCGGGCGATTTGCTGGCGGAGCGGATTTCGCGATATTATTTTTTTTGCACCGGATTTACTGTTAATTTAGCTTCTTTTAAATGGCGATAAGTCGGTTAATACTTTTCATGCAAACATCTCGTTGGTGTTTAAGCTCTTCGATATCCTTAGTTGCCATTGAGTATATTTGTGTTGATTTTGTTGGTATCGAAGAGGTGTTAAATATTTATTTTTGTTAAATTATTTATTTGTTAAATAATCTAATAAAAATATCAACGAGTAATATACCGATCGCACACAGTGTAGGGGAGCTAAGTGCCGAGAGAATTACAGCTAAAAATATCTAAATAAGGTTTTTATATATTTTATATAAACCCTGCGACAGTAATATGCCGCACGCACACACTGTAGGGGAGCTAACGCTCAAGCTCAAGCGTACCGAACAAACGTTCAAGCAGACCGAAAATTGCACTGCTGCAGCGATCGAGAACGAAAACGACCAAAGATAAGTCGAAATAGCGGCAGCGGTGTCGGTGTGAGTGTGTATGTGTACGCGGCTAGCAGCTCTTCCTAGGCATATGCTAAAGGACAATGATACACTGACCGATAACTAAGGGCAACGAATATATAAGCCTGATGCCGAAAGGCGCGCAAAAATTATGAAAAGCGCGGGAAAATTGACTGAATTGAAGAATTGAAAATTGAATTCTGAATTCAGCAGAATGAAGTGCGAGAGAGGTGGAGGCGTCATCGTGGCTGTCCGCCGTACCTTCTCCTGCTGCGCAGCTGTACTTTCAAACGAGGAATCTCTTCTGGACTAGTTGGCTGTGGAGGGATCTGAATTGTCTGGGAAGACTGTTATAGTTGCTTCTTATATTCCCCATGGAAGTGACTACGCTTTATCAGGCACATATGAATAACATTGCCAGCCTACATGCCAGCATAGATGACTCTGTTGGTCTCGTTGTGACAGGAGATTTTAATTTGGGATCTGTTGTATGGTCATGTGATCTGCAATCCCATGCTATGGTGCCTGGCAATGTACACCAGCCACATGAAATTATTGTTATCGATGATTGTTCTAGTATGGGCCTCACCCAGATAAATTATATCTTTTAGATTTGCATAGGCTACTAGATTTAATATTCATCAATTCTATTGTTCATTCCTCGGTAAGCCTTGCTGAATTTAGTATTTCTAGTTTTGATGTTCATCATAAGCTTTAATATTGAATTTTATAATTTCTTACCAGTTGTATTATTCCTATGTATAATTTTGATCGTGCTAGCTTGGTTGCCGTAAGTGATTGTCTCACGTCTATGGATTGGGTTTCCTTGCTATCAAATTCTTGCTTTGAGACCAATTACAATAACTTTCTTGTCGGTTTAAAAAATATTCTTGACAGCACTTGTTTAACCAAGGTACGGGGTTCCTATAGGCTTCCTTGGTATACAAAAGGAGTCCAGAAATATAAAAATCTAAGAAATAAGTTCTACAAACGGTTCATTAGATGGGGTAATCCATTGGATCGTGATAGGTATAGACAAAATAAACGGGAATTTGAGTTTCTTAATAAATTTCTATATAATCAATACAATTCCGAAATTGAAAGTAGCTTACAGTCAAATCCAAATGTGTTCTGGCGTTTTATTAATTCAAAGAAATCTTACTCTTCCATACCGTCAACTGTGTCATATAACAATACAACCGCTAATTCTGGGACAAATTTTGCAAACTTATTTGCTCCCTTTTTTTCGGCCATTTTTGAGCCTGCTTGTGACTGGAATGACCAGCAAATTCTAAATAACATTCCAGAAATTTGTAATATTGGTTCCCTTGAAATTAATGATGAGGACATTTCTGAAGCTATTTCGCAATTTGACGACTCCATTAAGCCTGACATTGATGGAATTTCTTCATTTTTTCTTGAAAAATTTATCACAGTCTGCTTCAACCCCTTAAGATGATCTTCTCGTCTTCGCTATTTCAGGGTAAATTTATTTCTAGATGGAAAATTGCCAAAATTCTACCGGTTCATAAAGGCGGAAGCAAGTCAGAGGTTTCTAATTACAGGCCTTTTGCTAAAATAAGCAATATTGCAAAGCTAATCGAGAGAATTGTAGTTAAAAAATGATCCTTCCTGATACGTACTTAGATTGACCCTAATGAGCACGGGTTCATGTCTGGTCCGTTCTACGACCTCGAATTTAGCTATTTTCGCGAAACATTGCATTCAAGCCTTTGAGTTACATTCCCAAGTGGACTCAGTTTATACTGATTTCGCCAAGGCTTTTGATAAGGTTTCTCACTCTGCCTTGCAAGCAAAATTTTTTAAGCTTGGTATTCACGGCTCTTTTCTAAATAGGATCTCTTCTTATTTGGCAACCCGATCCTATCATAATGAAGTCAGCAGGTTTGTTTCTAACTTCTATGAAGCAACCTCTGGTCTTCCTCAAGACAGTTCTCTTGGTCCTTTGCTTTTCATTATTTTCATTAATGATATTTGTTTCTGCATTCAATCTGCCAAGTATCTTCTTTATGCGGATGACCTTAAAATATACATGCCAGTGAATTCCTTAAATGACAGTTATTTGCTACAATCGGTCTTCAACAAAATCAGTTTATGGTGTATTCAAAACAATTTACCTCTCAACCTAAATAAATGTTATGTTGTTCGCTATAGTAAATGTATCTTAAATATTCTTTCTACATATGTTATTAATAGCCATTCACTCTCTGCACTTACTGAGATTATGGATCTTGGGGTCCTCTTCGACAGTACATTTTTGTTTATTAACCATATAATCCATGTTCTGCCGAAGGCATATGCAATGTTCGGATTTGTCAAAAGAAACTTTTTTACTTTTTAAGGACTGTGTTCTCAGCATTTGTGCGTTCAAGAGTGGAATATGTTTCCTTTATTTGGAACCCGTCAGGTGTTGTTCATATCAATAGAATTAAGAGGCTGCAGAAAAAATACCTAAAATTTGCACTTCAGCCGTTAAACTTTTCGGAACCTTTGCCAGCTTATCTAGCCAATGTTGCCTACTGCATACCTGCAGTATAGTAGATCGGCGTTCGATAGCGGGTTGCTCTTTATCAACGATGTTATAATTGGTAATATAGATAGTCCATTCATATTAAGCTCAATTAAATTCAATATCCCTGCCAGGAATCTCCGTACCATCATCCCATTTTTTGAAAGTGCTGCGAGGACTAACTATGCGCGAAATGAGCCAATCTTAAGATCTTTAAGACTTTTTAACTCTTTGCCACTAAGTATTCGATTGGTTTGGGGATCCAAGAAGGATGTGCTTAGGCAACTAGTTAGGGAATATTTTTAATTAATACTTAGTTTTGAGTTAAGTTAGCTTATAGCCAGATAAGAATTTATCCATTGGCGAATAAATAAATAAATTAAATTCGAAAATTCTGAAAAGCGCGGGAAAATGTTCAGACAAACTGCGGCGAAAGTTTTTGCCGCTAATTTTTGAGAACTACAAATTTGCACTTTTTTCCAGCTGTTTTATTTATACCCTAAATTGGTGCTCATTACGACGAAAATTGGGGGAATTAAGTTCGCTCTAATTGGGTCGACGACGAGTATTTTATTTGCTTGTTTATGGGCCAAAGCGATTCGAAATATATTATGTTTATTGCAGAATCTTGGTTGTAAGTACGTGCAAATTTGTATTTCTTGGTTAGAATGCTCCCTATCTACCGATTTTTACACGAATGCAAAAAGTTGAAAGATGGGTCAGAACACAATTAACAAAACGCCACAGATTAACTTTCAACTTTTAGCACTACATATCTGGTTGGCTGACCTGATAATTGCAACTTCCTTTTTTACTTCCATTTGGCGGCAGCAGCAAATTAAGCAATTAAATTTGCAGAAACGTCTTCGGCAACTCAAGGAACGGCAGAAAATTTCCAGCGACGAAATATTGGTGAATTTAATTTTTTTTTTGCCGAACCGACACGAATAAATTGCTTTTGTGCTTTTGGTAATCGTTATAGTTTTTCACCGAAAAAATTTAAAACAACTCACGAACTCTACTACTATCACGTCGGGGTCACCATGAAAATTAATACTGTTTTGTATTAATAATGCGAAACTTGTGACTGCAGTAGTTCAGACGATTTATTTTGCGTAACTTGTGAAGAAACTATTTCGAATGCACGACGACGAAAAGGAGTGGTTACGATGACGTTCGATTGATCACTAAATTTAATATTTCAACATTTTTTCTCTTAGAACCTAATTTATGCTACAGTGGCGAGAAACGGGCCGAATTCGCAAGAGCGAACTGACGAAAGCTTTATTGGCTCCCGCTCTCGCCCTACAACTAGTAACTTCAAATACAAGTGCCAAGTGCGCAAAAAGACCTTAATCAAAAATTCTGAGAGTTAAAACTGGGGCACCGTGGTACATATGGAATACAAATATCTAAAAAGATTTAAATGTGGGATCTCTAAAAGACGAAATCGAAAAAGTGAAAGCCAAGTACACGGTCAAGCTTCAGGCGCACCCTAATAGACTTGCGCGGTCTTTAATCTGGAACTGTAGCCATACACGACTCCGCCGAAGAGACCTCGTAGGGTCTTTTTAATAAATTAAAAAAAATACTAGATTACGATTTGTCTACTTGTCGTTAGTCTCTAAGAGAGAAGATTCGATAAATAAAATACAGTGTTAACAAAAAAAAAATTTAAAAAAAAAAAACAGGGGAGTGCTTAGATTAATTTAAAGATGGTTAAAGGAATTCGATAATTTAGATTTGTCATGTCGCTGTCGGTATTCGGACGTGTTATTTTTTGCTCTACTTTTCTAGCATGTTTTCACATCTTATACGTTTCGTTTTATCTCAGATTTTCTTTAACCGTTACGGTGTTTTTGGACTTTCCAATCCGTAACAACAGGTTCGTTAAATAAAAGACAGTGACTTTTATTTAAAAAAAAAATTAGCAGCAAAAAAATTTTTCTTTTGCTGTTTTTGTGCTCGCGTTTACCGCTAACCCTGCATCGTGGTTTTGTGGCATTGCGGTACAACAACAATAACACGCACCTGGCTCTTTGCCATCCACTTTGATCCGTTTTTCATAGCGAATATTATTCAACTTTAAACAATGAGTACCTGCTGTGCTGTGGCTTGTGTTTTTAAAAACAAAATCATTTCGTGTCAGCCAACAATTTACTGCTGGCTTTGTGACAATATCACGCTCGCTGGATGCGGCGGTCTCGGGCATATTGGTGCTTAACCTTCAATCTTGGTGCCAAGTCAACAAGTTACTTCTTAATCCAGGTAAATGTAGATCCATGTCATATTACCGATCCAATCCATATGTTCGCATAGATACCGTTCAAGATCTTGGTGCCCTGTTCGACCACAAGATTTGATACAATCGCCATGTTACTACCATTTCCAATTAAGCTAAAAGTATTCTAGCTTTCATCAAGCGCTGGTCTAAGGAATTGGACGATCCTTACACAACAAAGCTCCTTTATGTTTTATTATTTCTACCTTCACTTGAGTACTAATCCGCCATATGGTGTCTGCAGTACGAGCATTATCAAGAATTGATAGAGTCCGTTCAGGACCAATTTCTCCTGTTTGCATTAAGAGACTTAAACTGGGAGTCAGGGCGCCGTCTGCCCTCTTATAGATACAGTTTGCGCTCTTGGATCTGCCTACCTTGAAGGACCGTCAGACCTTTCTTGGTATACTCTTCCTGCACAAACTCATTAATGGCGTAATCGTCTTTTTTCATCTGCTGACCTCCCTCAATTGGAATGTTCCTAGCAGGCCAACTCGCCGATTCCGTCCATTAGCACTACCAGTGTGCAGTTCAAACTATTCCCAATTTGACCCTTTCCGAGTCATATGTGATAACTACAATGTACCACCACTTTGTACGAATTCAAATAAATTCAGAATGCTGAAATATATATTTTTGCGTGCCGCAAGTACAATACCAGTGGCAATAATCGCCGCAATAAGTACAATACCAATTGGGCTGCGGAGAAGTGAATACGTCAAGAGATCTTTTCGTACTGATTTTATTGAGCATTAATTGGGGTTTATATACATGTTCTTGGGTCAAAAAGGTCTATTCTAGATTACAATTATCAGTTACATGGTTTATCCTAATAAAACAACACAATTTAGATAACGATATCGTAGGTAAAATAGTCTCAAATATTCTGCATGCAGATGGTGTGAAAACGTGACCTATCGTGGGTTTTCTTTTATGGTGGGTCAGAATTGACACACATGTGGACACAGGCATACATGGTCCTGTGTTAATTTAGGTAGGCCGAAATCACTAATGACCCTTGTCTATTTAACCCATAAATATTAATCCAGCTGCGAACAATTTTCTTCTTGCTCCTACAAGTCGAACTCATGTTAAGTCACTGCATAACTTTCAACATCAAGCTTATAATTTAATTTTTTACCTGTTATACTTTATCTTGTAAAATACATATTGTTAAATATTATATCCTTAATTGACCAGTACATTGCTTAAACAAATAAATAAACAAATAGCATATGCAAAGCAACCGCAATAGTGTTGGGAATTCTCTCATCTGCAAATTTCCCCACACGACCGGATTACACATTCGAACCAGGCGTGTATTTTGAAGGTAAAATTGATCAAGCTCTAAAATTTAAATTATAAAACCAATTCTTATATATGTTTAAGAAAGTTTAAAAACGTTAATAAGAACGAATTCGAACTGCTTTGTAAACCAAGGTTTTATCTCTGAGAGATTTGAATTTGTAAGCCAGTGCAAGTTAACAACCAACTCCCAGCTTAGGCTGAGCAGGCCAGTTCTTATTCCTCTATTAATATTAATCATTTATCATGTTTATCATTCTCTAGTATTAATCACCTTTTATTATTATTATTATTATTATTACACTTCTCCCTCATGCATGTCCACCCTAAATTGGGTCCACTTGATTGGCCTTAGAGCTGAGCTAGCACATTGTGCCACTCCTAGCCGTGGCTCCCTTTCAGTGGATGACAGCGATCGTATGACTTCTGCAAAATGTGCAAGGTCAGCGGTCTGCCACGGGCATCCGGCTATGCATGAGCTTTTGTTCAATCTTAAGTTTTAGTTTTAATTTGGATTTGAAATAAAGAGCACTAGCTCTGTCATAAGACTCCGTCCTTAGCCGTTAAATTGATTCTGATTATTGAATTTGGTTATCGTGCCTTAAGGGCCGTGACAACGGAGATAAGTATCTTCCACCATAACTTCCGAAGAAGTAAGGAGTCGAAGCGACCGTCCGACTCCCCAGTGGCTGCCAAACCAGGTGGTCACCAATACCTCAACCAGCAGCAGTATCCTACTGCCAGTCCCCCACGGTTATAACACCTACCGGCTCTACCCCCGCCACAGAGAAGACGCCAGCCGGCCCGGACATTTAAATAACTGACGCCCAACGGATTAATATTATTACTAATATTCGAATCCCACCCCTGAAGTTGTACATTATGTAAGTAGCTGAGCGCCGACAATAGCCAAAGTCTACACATACACAACACACAAATACCAATGCATACAATTTCCTATGCCCAGCAATAGGAATTTTTTACATATATATAAAAGTGACTCGATTTTCGATTTCTGATTCAGATTTTTATGAGTGTGTGGCAAAAAAAAAAAAAAATTTATATAACTCAAGTTACGTACACTCGTACTGGCGATTTTTTGTGTGAATGAATTATTCAAATATTAAATTAAAAGATACTTCCATGTTCTGCGTGTTGATTTAATTTTGTTCGATCTAGATTTATTTAAGTGCGCTATAAATAAAAGAAACCATACGTCTCAAATAACGTACACTGTGCCAAGGCAATCAACATTTATATGAATTAATTATGCAAAGGAATATTTTATTTTCTTGTTAAGGCTGGCCTTTATACGCATTCAGAGAGCCCAGTTGTTTTTCTCCTTGTGTTTCGCTACAATTTTACCCACTGTGCTTGTATTGAATTTTATACTAGAGTTATCCAGTGTGTCTGTGTTAATAATACACCCAGTCAAATTGACCCACACTTGTTGTCACCGTTCTGCATTTTAATTTTATTCTTGGGACAAATTAATCCAACATTTTTGTGTTTTAGGTGACGACCCATATTTTTCACTAAATTTTTTCGGCTTTACATCACCAAAGTGGCCCGTCGAAACCTCTTGTCTTGAGCCCAATCAATCAGTCAAACCCTCGTATCTCCCCGCGCCCCTTATCTGCCAATTAGTTGGGAGTATAGAGAAGTAAAACAGGAAATTGTAAGCGACGATAGCGAAGATAGCGAAGAAGTAGGGATTTCGCCCCGAAGTTAGGGACACAGATCAACCAGAAATGAACGCAGAAATGATCCAAGCGCTTGTCTCAAATGCGGTCAGCGCCGCTCTTAACGAACAGGAAGGGCGTTTGAGAAGCGCTTTCGCCGCAGAATTAGAAGCGGTTAGAACACAGGTTAGCGCGCTGACAGTGCAAGCGCCGCAGGTGGAGGTCTATAAAAGGGTAGTACCAGACCCTGCAGTAAGATGCGATGTCAAGTTAGATATAGTAAAATCTCTGCCGACGTTCAGTGGAAGCCACGATGAGTACGTTTCATGGAGGCAGGCTGCATCAGATGCCTATGAAGTATTCAAGAAATACGACGGTAGCGAGGCACACTACGAGGCCGTTGTTATAATTAAAAACAAAATTTGCGGACCTGCTCGGTCACTACTCACGTCCCACAATACGGTGCTAAACTTCGATGTAATTATAGCCAGACTAGATTGCACGTATGCGGACAAAACGTCCTTGGGAGTGCTACGGCAAAATTTAGAAATGGTTCGGCAAGGAGATTCCGACCTTATGACATATTATGACGAAGTGGAGAGGAGACTCACCCTCGTCACCAACAAGATAGTCATGTCTCATAATATGGACTCGGCAACGATATTGAACAAGGAGGTTAGGGACGACGCCCTACATGCTTTCATTGCAGGGTTAAAAAGACCTCTCAAATCACTCGTGCTGCCAGCACAACCTAAGGACCTTCCGTCCGCACTAGCTTTAGCGCGGGAAGCTGAGAACAGCATTGAAAGAAGTGCGTTCGCGGCGTCCTACGCGAAGGCCATAGAAGACAAGGCCCCTTTTTATGAGGGCAATAGACGCAATAATAAGGGCCAGGGAAGGCAGTGGAGAAGTGAGGATAAAAATCCCCACTTCGTCCCAAACAAAACCAAAGTAAGTCTCATGAGGACAATCCCTGGCCAAAGCGCAGGGATCCTGAACCCTTAGACCAGAAGAAAGTTCAGCCCATGGAGGTAGACCCTTCAACGGCTATATTCAGACAAGAAACAAGCTGGGGAAAGCCTCAAAGTAACAACAACTACAAAAGGCAGAACTCGTCCCAGCGTCAATCGGACCAAAGACGCCAACGCGTTAACAATATAGCCCAATCCCAACAGGAGGTAACAGATTATACCGCCACAGCTGAGGCTGAGGTCACCACCATTGAGGAAGATAGCGACTCCGCCGAGCTAAACGACCTCCTCCATTTTTTAGGGAGCGTTCCCGACTGCCGTTCGTCGAGCGACAGTTGGCTGGCAGATCAATAAAAATTCTCATCGACACCGGGGCGGCAAAAAATTACGTGAAGCCTGTAAAGGAGCTAAGAAACGTAATGCCGGTCGAAACCCCCTTCACTGTGAGCTCTATTCACGGCTCCAGTGATGTCAAAAACAAGTGCATAATGCGCATTTTTGGACTAGACGTCCCATTTTTCCTCTTGGATACATTGAGCACGTTCGATGCTATAATAGGCTTCGATTCGCTAACGCGAGCAGGAGCAGCATTGGACTTAGGCAACAGCGTAATAAAATACGCAAACGTCACCGAAAAGGTCAAATTTTTTGCCTGCTAAAATGTCAACTTCACAAAAATCGATGACATAGTGGTGCCAAGTTCGGTTAAAGCCGAATTCAAAAAAATTATTCTGAAAAGAATTAAGGTGTTCTCGACCTCTAACGAGGCGCTCACCTTCAACACATCGGTCATCGCTACTATTCGAACTACGAGTGACGAACCTGTCTACTCCAAGTTATACCCCTACCCTATGGGGACAGCAGACTTTGTAAACAATGAAATCAAAGAGCTGCTGCAAAATGGCATAATCAGGCCGTCCAGATCCCCATACAACAGCCCTGCCTGGGTGGTTGACAAAAAAGGGACCGATGATAATGGCAGTAAGAAGAAGCGATTAGTAATCGACTTCAGGAAGCTGAACGAGCGAACAGTCGCCGATCGCTATCCCATGCCGAGCATACCCATGATTCTAGCGAACTTGGGAAAAGCCAAATTCTTTACCACCCTAGACCTGAAGTCAGGGTACCACCAGATATACTTGGCTGAAAAGGACCGAGAGAAGACCTCGTTCTCAGTTAATGGTGGGAAGTACGAATTCTGCCGACTACCCTTCGGCCTAAAAAACGCAGGGAGTATTTTCCAAAGAGCCATCGACGATGTGCTGCGGGAAGAAATCGGCAAAATATGCTACGTCTACGTTGACGATGTTATCATCTTCTCCGAAAATGAAACGGATCATGTCAGGCATATTGACACGGTGCTTAAGCTCCTACTCGATGCCAACATGAGGGTGGCACGAGAAAAAACCAAGTTCTTTAAAGAGAGCGTTGAGTTCCTAGGGTTCATTGTCACCAGAGGAGGAACAAAAACAGACCCAGAAAAGGTTAGAGCAATAAAAGAGTTCCCAGAACCAAAAAATCTATTTAGCCTCAGGTCCTTCCTAGGCCTGGCGAGCTATTACAGAAGCTTTGTAAAAAACTTTGCATCTATTGCTAGACCCCTAACCGCCATCCTCAAAGGGGAAAACGGAACGGTCAGCAAGAATATGTCGAAAAAAGTAGCTGTCAGGTTTAATGAAACCCAGCGAAAAGCATTCGACCACCTTCGTAACATTTTGGCATCCGAAGATGTCATGTTGACATACCCTGATTTTAAATCACCGTTTGACTTAACCACTGACGCATCAGCGAGTGGAATAGGCGCGGTACTCTCCCAGAACAAAAGACCCATTACCATGATTTCACGCACGCTAAAGGACTGCGAGTTGAACTACGCCACCAACGAAAGAGAATTATTGGCGATAGTCTGGGCAATAGGGAAACTCCAAAATTACCTGTACGGTAACAACGAGGTACGGATCTTCACAGACCACCAGCCTCTCACGTATGCGGTATCCGACAAAAATACCAACGCTAAAATCAAGCGATGGAAAGCATTCATTGATGAGAACAACGGGAAAGTGTTTTACACACCCGGAAAACAAAACCTAGTAGCTGACGCGCTATCTTGTTGTCACCGTTCTGCATTTTAATTTTATTCTTGGGACAAATTAATCCAACATTTTTGTGTTTTAGGTGACGACCCATATTTTTCACTAAATTTTTTCGGCTTTACATCACCAAAGTGGCCCGTCGAAACCTCTTGTCTTGAGCCCAATCAATCAGTCAAACCCTCGTATCTCCCCGCGCCCCTTATCTGCCAATTAGTTGGGAGTATAGAGAAGTAAAACAGGAAATTGTAAGCGACGATAGCGAAGATAGCGAAGAAGTAGGATTTCGCCCCGAAGTTAGGGACACAGATCAACCAGAAATGAACGCAGAAATGATCCAAGCGCTTGTCGCAAATGCGGTCAGCGCCGCTCTTAACGAACAGGAAGGGCGTTTGAGAAGCGCTTTCGCCGCAGAATTAGAAGCGGTTAGAACACAGGTTAGCGCGCTGACAGTGCAAGCGCCGCAGGTGGAGGTCTATAAAAGGGTAGTACCAGACCCTGCAGTAAGATGCGATGTCAAGTTAGATATAGTAAAATCTCTGCCGACGTTCAGTGGAAGCCACGATGAGTACGTTTCATGGAGGCAGGCTGCATCAGATGCCTATGAAGTATTCAAGAAATACGACGGTAGCGAGGCACACTACGAGGCCGTTGTTATAATTAAAAACAAAATTTGCGGACCTGCTCGGTCACTACTCACGTCCCACAATACGGTGCTAAACTTCGATGTAATTATAGCCAGACTAGATTGCACGTATGCGGACAAAACGTCCTTGGGAGTGCTACGGCAAAATTTAGAAATGGTTCGGCAAGGAGATTCCGACCTTATGACATATTATGACGAAGTGGAGAGGAGACTCACCCTCGTCACCAACAAGATAGTCATGTCTCATAATATGGACTCGGCAACGATATTGAACAAGGAGGTTAGGGACGACGCCCTACATGCTTTCATTGCAGGGTTAAAAAGACCTCTCAAATCACTCGTGCTGCCAGCACAACCTAAGGACCTTCCGTCCGCACTAGCTTTAGCGCGGGAAGCTGAGAACAGCATTGAAAGAAGTGCGTTCGCGGCGTCCTACGCGAAGGCCATAGAAGACAAGGCCCCTTTTTATGAGGGCAATAGACGCAATAATAAGGGCCAGGGAAGGCAGTGGAGAAGTGAGGATAAAAATCCCCACTTCGTCCCAAACAAAACCAAAGTAAGTCTCATGAGGACAATCCCTGGCCAAAGCGCAGGGATCCTGAACCCTTAGACCAGAAGAAAGTTCAGCCCATGGAGGTAGACCCTTCAACGGCTATATTCAGACAAGAAACAAGCTGGGGAAAGCCTCAAAGTAACAACAACTACAAAAGGCAGAACTCGTCCCAGCGTCAATCGGACCAAAGACGCCAACGCGTTAACAATATAGCCCAATCCCAACAGGAGGTAACAGATTATACCGCCACAGCTGAGGCTGAGGTCACCACCATTGAGGAAGATAGCGACTCCGCCGAGCTAAACGACCTCCTCCATTTTTTAGGGAGCGTTCCCGACTGCCGTTCGTCGAGCGACAGTTGGCTGGCAGATCAATAAAAATTCTCATCGACACCGGGGCGGCAAAAAATTACGTGAAGCCTGTAAAGGAGCTAAGAAACGTAATGCCGGTCGAAACCCCCTTCACTGTGAGCTCTATTCACGGCTCCAGTGATGTCAAAAACAAGTGCATAATGCGCATTTTTGGACTAGACGTCCCATTTTTCCTCTTGGATACATTGAGCACGTTCGATGCTATAATAGGCTTCGATTCGCTAACGCGAGCAGGAGCAGCATTGGACTTAGGCAACAGCGTAATAAAATACGCAAACGTCACCGAAAAGGTCAAATTTTTTGCCTGCTAAAATGTCAACTTCACAAAAATCGATGACATAGTGGTGCCAAGTTCGGTTAAAGCCGAATTCAAAAAAATTATTCTGAAAAGAATTAAGGTGTTCTCGACCTCTAACGAGGCGCTCACCTTCAACACATCGGTCATCGCTACTATTCGAACTACGAGTGACGAACCTGTCTACTCCAAGTTATACCCCTACCCTATGGGGACAGCAGACTTTGTAAACAATGAAATCAAAGAGCTGCTGCAAAATGGCATAATCAGGCCGTCCAGATCCCCATACAACAGCCCTGCCTGGGTGGTTGACAAAAAAGGGACCGATGATAATGGCAGTAAGAAGAAGCGATTAGTAATCGACTTCAGGAAGCTGAACGAGCGAACAGTCGCCGATCGCTATCCCATGCCGAGCATACCCATGATTCTAGCGAACTTGGGAAAAGCCAAATTCTTTACCACCCTAGACCTGAAGTCAGGGTACCACCAGATATACTTGGCTGAAAAGGACCGAGAGAAGACCTCGTTCTCAGTTAATGGTGGGAAGTACGAATTCTGCCGACTACCCTTCGGCCTAAAAAACGCAGGGAGTATTTTCCAAAGAGCCATCGACGATGTGCTGCGGGAAGAAATCGGCAAAATATGCTACGTCTACGTTGACGATGTTATCATCTTCTCCGAAAATGAAACGGATCATGTCAGGCATATTGACACGGTGCTTAAGCGCCTACTCGATGCCAACATGAGGGTGGCACGAGAAAAAACCAAGTTCTTTAAAGAGAGCGTTGAGTTCCTAGGGTTCATTGTCACCAGAGGAGGAACAAAAACAGACCCAGAAAAGGTTAGAGCAATAAAAGAGTTCCCAGAACCAAAAAATCTATTTAGCCTCAGGTCCTTCCTAGGCCTGGCGAGCTATTACAGAAGCTTTGTAAAAAACTTTGCATCTATTGCTAGACCCCTAACCGCCATCCTCAAAGGGGAAAACGGAACGGTCAGCAAGAATATGTCGAAAAAAGTAGCTGTCAGGTTTAATGAAACCCAGCGAAATGCATTCGACCACCTTCGTAACATTTTGGCATCCGAAGATGTCATGTTGACATACCCTGATTTTAAATCACCGTTTGACTTAACCACTGACGCATCAGCGAGTGGAATAGGCGCGGTACTCTCCCAGAACAAAAGACCCATTACCATGATTTCACGCACGCTAAAGGACTGCGAGTTGAACTACGCCACCAACGAAAGAGAATTATTGGCGATAGTCTGGGCAATAGGGAAACTCCAAAATTACCTGTACGGTAACAACGAGGTACGGATCTTCACAGACCACCAGCCTCTCACGTATGCGGTATCCGACAAAAATACCAACGCTAAAATCAAGCGATGGAAAGCATTCATTGATGAGAACAACGGGAAAGTGTTTTACACACCCGGAAAACAAAACCTAGTAGCTGACGCGCTATCTTGTTGTCACCGTTCTGCATTTTAATTTTATTCTTGGGACAAATTAATCCAACATTTTTGTGTTTTAGGTGACGACCCATATTTTTCACTAAATTTTTTCGGCTTTACATCACCAAAGTGGCCCGTCGAAACCTCTTGTCTTGAGCCCAATCAATCAGTCAAACCCTCGTATCTCCCCGCGCCCCTTATCTGCCAATTAGTTGGGAGTATAGAGAAGTAAAACAGGAAATTGTAAGCGACGATAGCGAAGATAGCGAAGAAGTAGGATTTCGCCCCGAAGTTAGGGACACAGATCAACCAGAAATGAACGCAGAAATGATCCAAGCGCTTGTCGCAAATGCGGTCAGCGCCGCTCTTAACGAACAGGAAGGGCGTTTGAGAAGCGCTTTCGCCGCAGAATTAGAAGCGGTTAGAACACAGGTTAGCGCGCTGACAGTGCAAGCGCCGCAGGTGGAGGTCTATAAAAGGGTAGTACCAGACCCTGCAGTAAGATGCGATGTCAAGTTAGATATAGTAAAATCTCTGCCGACGTTCAGTGGAAGCCACGATGAGTACGTTTCATGGAGGCAGGCTGCATCAGATGCCTATGAAGTATTCAAGAAATACGACGGTAGCGAGGCACACTACGAGGCCGTTGTTATAATTAAAAACAAAATTTGCGGACCTGCTCGGTCACTACTCACGTCCCACAATACGGTGCTAAACTTCGATGTAATTATAGCCAGACTAGATTGCACGTATGCGGACAAAACGTCCTTGGGAGTGCTACGGCAAAATTTAGAAATGGTTCGGCAAGGAGATTCCGACCTTATGACATATTATGACGAAGTGGAGAGGAGACTCACCCTCGTCACCAACAAGATAGTCATGTCTCATAATATGGACTCGGCAACGATATTGAACAAGGAGGTTAGGGACGACGCCCTACATGCTTTCATTGCAGGGTTAAAAAGACCTCTCAAATCACTCGTGCTGCCAGCACAACCTAAGGACCTTCCGTCCGCACTAGCTTTAGCGCGGGAAGCTGAGAACAGCATTGAAAGAAGTGCGTTCGCGGCGTCCTACGCGAAGGCCATAGAAGACAAGGCCCCTTTTTATGAGGGCAATAGACGCAATAATAAGGGCCAGGGAAGGCAGTGGAGAAGTGAGGATAAAAATCCCCACTTCGTCCCAAACAAAACCAAAGTAAGTCTCATGAGGACAATCCCTGGCCAAAGCGCAGGGATCCTGAACCCTTAGACCAGAAGAAAGTTCAGCCCATGGAGGTAGACCCTTCAACGGCTATATTCAGACAAGAAACAAGCTGGGGAAAGCCTCAAAGTAACAACAACTACAAAAGGCAGAACTCGTCCCAGCGTCAATCGGACCAAAGACGCCAACGCGTTAACAATATAGCCCAATCCCAACAGGAGGTAACAGATTATACCGCCACAGCTGAGGCTGAGGTCACCACCATTGAGGAAGATAGCGACTCCGCCGAGCTAAACGACCTCCTCCATTTTTTAGGGAGCGTTCCCGACTGCCGTTCGTCGAGCGACAGTTGGCTGGCAGATCAATAAAAATTCTCATCGACACCGGGGCGGCAAAAAATTACGTGAAGCCTGTAAAGGAGCTAAGAAACGTAATGCCGGTCGAAACCCCCTTCACTGTGAGCTCTATTCACGGCTCCAGTGATGTCAAAAACAAGTGCATAATGCGCATTTTTGGACTAGACGTCCCATTTTTCCTCTTGGATACATTGAGCACGTTCGATGCTATAATAGGCTTCGATTCGCTAACGCGAGCAGGAGCAGCATTGGACTTAGGCAACAGCGTAATAAAATACGCAAACGTCACCGAAAAGGTCAAATTTTTTGCCTGCTAAAATGTCAACTTCACAAAAATCGATGACATAGTGGTGCCAAGTTCGGTTAAAGCCGAATTCAAAAAAATTATTCTGAAAAGAATTAAGGTGTTCTCGACCTCTAACGAGGCGCTCACCTTCAACACATCGGTCATCGCTACTATTCGAACTACGAGTGACGAACCTGTCTACTCCAAGTTATACCCCTACCCTATGGGGACAGCAGACTTTGTAAACAATGAAATCAAAGAGCTGCTGCAAAATGGCATAATCAGGCCGTCCAGATCCCCATACAACAGCCCTGCCTGGGTGGTTGACAAAAAAGGGACCGATGATAATGGCAGTAAGAAGAAGCGATTAGTAATCGACTTCAGGAAGCTGAACGAGCGAACAGTCGCCGATCGCTATCCCATGCCGAGCATACCCATGATTCTAGCGAACTTGGGAAAAGCCAAATTCTTTACCACCCTAGACCTGAAGTCAGGGTACCACCAGATATACTTGGCTGAAAAGGACCGAGAGAAGACCTCGTTCTCAGTTAATGGTGGGAAGTACGAATTCTGCCGACTACCCTTCGGCCTAAAAAACGCAGGGAGTATTTTCCAAAGAGCCATCGACGATGTGCTGCGGGAAGAAATCGGCAAAATATGCTACGTCTACGTTGACGATGTTATCATCTTCTCCGAAAATGAAACGGATCATGTCAGGCATATTGACACGGTGCTTAAGCGCCTACTCGATGCCAACATGAGGGTGGCACGAGAAAAAACCAAGTTCTTTAAAGAGAGCGTTGAGTTCCTAGGGTTCATTGTCACCAGAGGAGGAACAAAAACAGACCCAGAAAAGGTTAGAGCAATAAAAGAGTTCCCAGAACCAAAAAATCTATTTAGCCTCAGGTCCTTCCTAGGCCTGGCGAGCTATTACAGAAGCTTTGTAAAAAACTTTGCATCTATTGCTAGACCCCTAACCGCCATCCTCAAAGGGGAAAACGGAACGGTCAGCAAGAATATGTCGAAAAAAGTAGCTGTCAGGTTTAATGAAACCCAGCGAAATGCATTCGACCACCTTCGTAACATTTTGGCATCCGAAGATGTCATGTTGACATACCCTGATTTTAAATCACCGTTTGACTTAACCACTGACGCATCAGCGAGTGGAATAGGCGCGGTACTCTCCCAGAACAAAAGACCCATTACCATGATTTCACGCACGCTAAAGGACTGCGAGTTGAACTACGCCACCAACGAAAGAGAATTATTGGCGATAGTCTGGGCAATAGGGAAACTCCAAAATTACCTGTACGGTAACAACGAGGTACGGATCTTCACAGACCACCAGCCTCTCACGTATGCGGTATCCGACAAAAATACCAACGCTAAAATCAAGCGATGGAAAGCATTCATTGATGAGAACAACGGGAAAGTGTTTTACACACCCGGAAAACAAAACCTAGTAGCTGACGCGCTATCTTGTTGTCACCGTTCTGCATTTTAATTTTATTCTTGGGACAAATTAATCCAACATTTTTGTGTTTTAGGTGACGACCCATATTTTTCACTAAATTTTTTCGGCTTTACATCACCAAAGTGGCCCGTCGAAACCTCTTGTCTTGAGCCCAATCAATCAGTCAAACCCTCGTATCTCCCCGCGCCCCTTATCTGCCAATTAGTTGGGAGTATAGAGAAGTAAAACAGGAAATTGTAAGCGACGATAGCGAAGATAGCGAAGAAGTAGGATTTCGCCCCGAAGTTAGGGACACAGATCAACCAGAAATGAACGCAGAAATGATCCAAGCGCTTGTCGCAAATGCGGTCAGCGCCGCTCTTAACGAACAGGAAGGGCGTTTGAGAAGCGCTTTCGCCGCAGAATTAGAAGCGGTTAGAACACAGGTTAGCGCGCTGACAGTGCAAGCGCCGCAGGTGGAGGTCTATAAAAGGGTAGTACCAGACCCTGCAGTAAGATGCGATGTCAAGTTAGATATAGTAAAATCTCTGCCGACGTTCAGTGGAAGCCACGATGAGTACGTTTCATGGAGGCAGGCTGCATCAGATGCCTATGAAGTATTCAAGAAATACGACGGTAGCGAGGCACACTACGAGGCCGTTGTTATAATTAAAAACAAAATTTGCGGACCTGCTCGGTCACTACTCACGTCCCACAATACGGTGCTAAACTTCGATGTAATTATAGCCAGACTAGATTGCACGTATGCGGACAAAACGTCCTTGGGAGTGCTACGGCAAAATTTAGAAATGGTTCGGCAAGGAGATTCCGACCTTATGACATATTATGACGAAGTGGAGAGGAGACTCACCCTCGTCACCAACAAGATAGTCATGTCTCATAATATGGACTCGGCAACGATATTGAACAAGGAGGTTAGGGACGACGCCCTACATGCTTTCATTGCAGGGTTAAAAAGACCTCTCAAATCACTCGTGCTGCCAGCACAACCTAAGGACCTTCCGTCCGCACTAGCTTTAGCGCGGGAAGCTGAGAACAGCATTGAAAGAAGTGCGTTCGCGGCGTCCTACGCGAAGGCCATAGAAGACAAGGCCCCTTTTTATGAGGGCAATAGACGCAATAATAAGGGCCAGGGAAGGCAGTGGAGAAGTGAGGATAAAAATCCCCACTTCGTCCCAAACAAAACCAAAGTAAGTCTCATGAGGACAATCCCTGGCCAAAGCGCAGGGATCCTGAACCCTTAGACCAGAAGAAAGTTCAGCCCATGGAGGTAGACCCTTCAACGGCTATATTCAGACAAGAAACAAGCTGGGGAAAGCCTCAAAGTAACAACAACTACAAAAGGCAGAACTCGTCCCAGCGTCAATCGGACCAAAGACGCCAACGCGTTAACAATATAGCCCAATCCCAACAGGAGGTAACAGATTATACCGCCACAGCTGAGGCTGAGGTCACCACCATTGAGGAAGATAGCGACTCCGCCGAGCTAAACGACCTCCTCCATTTTTTAGGGAGCGTTCCCGACTGCCGTTCGTCGAGCGACAGTTGGCTGGCAGATCAATAAAAATTCTCATCGACACCGGGGCGGCAAAAAATTACGTGAAGCCTGTAAAGGAGCTAAGAAACGTAATGCCGGTCGAAACCCCCTTCACTGTGAGCTCTATTCACGGCTCCAGTGATGTCAAAAACAAGTGCATAATGCGCATTTTTGGACTAGACGTCCCATTTTTCCTCTTGGATACATTGAGCACGTTCGATGCTATAATAGGCTTCGATTCGCTAACGCGAGCAGGAGCAGCATTGGACTTAGGCAACAGCGTAATAAAATACGCAAACGTCACCGAAAAGGTCAAATTTTTTGCCTGCTAAAATGTCAACTTCACAAAAATCGATGACATAGTGGTGCCAAGTTCGGTTAAAGCCGAATTCAAAAAAATTATTCTGAAAAGAATTAAGGTGTTCTCGACCTCTAACGAGGCGCTCACCTTCAACACATCGGTCATCGCTACTATTCGAACTACGAGTGACGAACCTGTCTACTCCAAGTTATACCCCTACCCTATGGGGACAGCAGACTTTGTAAACAATGAAATCAAAGAGCTGCTGCAAAATGGCATAATCAGGCCGTCCAGATCCCCATACAACAGCCCTGCCTGGGTGGTTGACAAAAAAGGGACCGATGATAATGGCAGTAAGAAGAAGCGATTAGTAATCGACTTCAGGAAGCTGAACGAGCGAACAGTCGCCGATCGCTATCCCATGCCGAGCATACCCATGATTCTAGCGAACTTGGGAAAAGCCAAATTCTTTACCACCCTAGACCTGAAGTCAGGGTACCACCAGATATACTTGGCTGAAAAGGACCGAGAGAAGACCTCGTTCTCAGTTAATGGTGGGAAGTACGAATTCTGCCGACTACCCTTCGGCCTAAAAAACGCAGGGAGTATTTTCCAAAGAGCCATCGACGATGTGCTGCGGGAAGAAATCGGCAAAATATGCTACGTCTACGTTGACGATGTTATCATCTTCTCCGAAAATGAAACGGATCATGTCAGGCATATTGACACGGTGCTTAAGCGCCTACTCGATGCCAACATGAGGGTGGCACGAGAAAAAACCAAGTTCTTTAAAGAGAGCGTTGAGTTCCTAGGGTTCATTGTCACCAGAGGAGGAACAAAAACAGACCCAGAAAAGGTTAGAGCAATAAAAGAGTTCCCAGAACCAAAAAATCTATTTAGCCTCAGGTCCTTCCTAGGCCTGGCGAGCTATTACAGAAGCTTTGTAAAAAACTTTGCATCTATTGCTAGACCCCTAACCGCCATCCTCAAAGGGGAAAACGGAACGGTCAGCAAGAATATGTCGAAAAAAGTAGCTGTCAGGTTTAATGAAACCCAGCGAAATGCATTCGACCACCTTCGTAACATTTTGGCATCCGAAGATGTCATGTTGACATACCCTGATTTTAAATCACCGTTTGACTTAACCACTGACGCATCAGCGAGTGGAATAGGCGCGGTACTCTCCCAGAACAAAAGACCCATTACCATGATTTCACGCACGCTAAAGGACTGCGAGTTGAACTACGCCACCAACGAAAGAGAATTATTGGCGATAGTCTGGGCAATAGGGAAACTCCAAAATTACCTGTACGGTAACAACGAGGTACGGATCTTCACAGACCACCAGCCTCTCACGTATGCGGTATCCGACAAAAATACCAACGCTAAAATCAAGCGATGGAAAGCATTCATTGATGAGAACAACGGGAAAGTGTTTTACACACCCGGAAAACAAAACCTAGTAGCTGACGCGCTATCTTGTTGTCACCGTTCTGCATTTTAATTTTATTCTTGGGACAAATTAATCCAACATTTTTGTGTTTTAGGTGACGACCCATATTTTTCACTAAATTTTTTCGGCTTTACATCACCAAAGTGGCCCGTCGAAACCTCTTGTCTTGAGCCCAATCAATCAGTCAAACCCTCGTATCTCCCCGCGCCCCTTATCTGCCAATTAGTTGGGAGTATAGAGAAGTAAAACAGGAAATTGTAAGCGACGATAGCGAAGATAGCGAAGAAGTAGGATTTCGCCCCGAAGTTAGGGACACAGATCAACCAGAAATGAACGCAGAAATGATCCAAGCGCTTGTCGCAAATGCGGTCAGCGCCGCTCTTAACGAACAGGAAGGGCGTTTGAGAAGCGCTTTCGCCGCAGAATTAGAAGCGGTTAGAACACAGGTTAGCGCGCTGACAGTGCAAGCGCCGCAGGTGGAGGTCTATAAAAGGGTAGTACCAGACCCTGCAGTAAGATGCGATGTCAAGTTAGATATAGTAAAATCTCTGCCGACGTTCAGTGGAAGCCACGATGAGTACGTTTCATGGAGGCAGGCTGCATCAGATGCCTATGAAGTATTCAAGAAATACGACGGTAGCGAGGCACACTACGAGGCCGTTGTTATAATTAAAAACAAAATTTGCGGACCTGCTCGGTCACTACTCACGTCCCACAATACGGTGCTAAACTTCGATGTAATTATAGCCAGACTAGATTGCACGTATGCGGACAAAACGTCCTTGGGAGTGCTACGGCAAAATTTAGAAATGGTTCGGCAAGGAGATTCCGACCTTATGACATATTATGACGAAGTGGAGAGGAGACTCACCCTCGTCACCAACAAGATAGTCATGTCTCATAATATGGACTCGGCAACGATATTGAACAAGGAGGTTAGGGACGACGCCCTACATGCTTTCATTGCAGGGTTAAAAAGACCATCTCAAATCACTCGTGCTGCCAGCACAACCTAAGGACCTTCCGTCCGCACTAGCTTTAGCGCGGGAAGCTGAGAACAGCATTGAAAGAAGTGCGTTCGCGGCGTCCTACGCGAAGGCCATAGAAGACAAGGCCCCTTTTTATGAGGGCAATAGACGCAATAATAAGGGCCAGGGAAGGCAGTGGAGAAGTGAGGATAAAAATCCCCACTTCGTCCCAAACAAAACCAAAGTAAGTCTCATGAGGACAATCCCTGGCCAAAGCGCAGGGATCCTGAACCCTTAGACCAGAAGAAAGTTCAGCCCATGGAGGTAGACCCTTCAACGGCTATATTCAGACAAGAAACAAGCTGGGGAAAGCCTCAAAGTAACAACAACTACAAAAGGCAGAACTCGTCCCAGCGTCAATCGGACCAAAGACGCCAACGCGTTAACAATATAGCCCAATCCCAACAGGAGGTAACAGATTATACCGCCACAGCTGAGGCTGAGGTCACCACCATTGAGGAAGATAGCGACTCCGCCGAGCTAAACGACCTCCTCCATTTTTTAGGGAGCGTTCCCGACTGCCGTTCGTCGAGCGACAGTTGGCTGGCAGATCAATAAAAATTCTCATCGACACCGGGGCGGCAAAAAATTACGTGAAGCCTGTAAAGGAGCTAAGAAACGTAATGCCGGTCGAAACCCCCTTCACTGTGAGCTCTATTCACGGCTCCAGTGATGTCAAAAACAAGTGCATAATGCGCATTTTTGGACTAGACGTCCCATTTTTCCTCTTGGATACATTGAGCACGTTCGATGCTATAATAGGCTTCGATTCGCTAACGCGAGCAGGAGCAGCATTGGACTTAGGCAACAGCGTAATAAAATACGCAAACGTCACCGAAAAGGTCAAATTTTTTGCCTGCTAAAATGTCAACTTCACAAAAATCGATGACATAGTGGTGCCAAGTTCGGTTAAAGCCGAATTCAAAAAAATTATTCTGAAAGGAATTAAGGTGTTCTCGACCTCTAACGAGGCGCTCACCTTCAACACATCGGTCATCGCTACTATTCGAACTACGAGTGACGAACCTGTCTACTCCAAGTTATACCCCTACCCTATGGGGACAGCAGACTTTGTAAACAATGAAATCAAAGAGCTGCTGCAAAATGGCATAATCAGGCCGTCCAGATCCCCATACAACAGCCCTGCCTGGGTGGTTGACAAAAAAGGGACCGATGATAATGGCAGTAAGAAGAAGCGATTAGTAATCGACTTCAGGAAGCTGAACGAGCGAACAGTCGCCGATCGCTATCCCATGCCGAGCATACCCATGATTCTAGCGAACTTGGGAAAAGCCAAATTCTTTACCACCCTAGACCTGAAGTCAGGGTACCACCAGATATACTTGGCTGAAAAGGACCGAGAGAAGACCTCGTTCTCAGTTAATGGTGGGAAGTACGAATTCTGCCGACTACCCTTCGGCCTAAAAAACGCAGGGAGTATTTTCCAAAGAGCCATCGACGATGTGCTGCGGGAAGAAATCGGCAAAATATGCTACGTCTACGTTGACGATGTTATCATCTTCTCCGAAAATGAATCGGATCATGTCAGGCATATTGACACGGTGCTTAAGCGCCTACTCGATGCCAACATGAGGGTGGCACGAGAAAAAAACCAAGTTCTTTAAAGAGAGCGTTGAGTTCCTAGGGTTCATTGTCACCAGAGGAGGAACAAAAACAGACCCAGAAAAGGTTAGAGCAATAAAAGAGTTCCCAGAACCAAAAAATTTATTTAGCCTCAGGTCCTTCCTAGGCCTGGCGAGCTATTACAGAAGCTTTGTAAAAAACTTTGCATCTATTGCTAGACCCCTAACCGCCATAATCAAAGGGGAAAACGGAACGGTCAGCAAGAATATGTCGAAAAAAGTAGCTGTCAGGTTTAATGAAACCCAGCGAAATGCATTCGACCACCTTCGTAACATTTTGGCATCCGAAGATGTCATGTTGACATACCCTGATTTTAAATCACCGTTTGACTTAACCACTGACGCCTCAGCGAGTGGAATAGGCGCGGTACTCTCCCAGAACAAAAGACCCATTACCATGATTTCACGCACGCTAAAGGACTGCGAGTTGAACTACGCCACCAACGAAAGAGAATTATTGGCGATAGTCTGGGCAATAGGGAAACTCCAAAATTACCTGTACGGTAACAACGAGGTACGGATCTTCACAGACCACCAGCCTCTCACGTATGCGGTATCCGACAAAAATACCAACGCTAAAATCAAGCGATGGAAAGCATTCATTGATGAGAACAACGGGAAAGTGTTTTACACACCCGGAAAACAAAACCTAGTAGCTGACGCGCTATCGAGGCAACCCCTGAATAATTTCGAGGCTGAAGTTCAGTCTGACGCGGCCACGGTGCATAGTGAGATTTCGCTCTCGTACACCATAGAGACCACAGACAAACCTCTTAACTGCTTTAGAAACCAAATTATTTTGGAAGAAGCGAACCAACCGCTTCGGCGAGATTTCATAGTCTTCGGAAATAGAACTCGCCATATCATCAATTTTAATAACAAGGACTTGCTTGTTGAATCCGTTAAAGAGATCATCAACGCCAACGTTGTGAACGCGATTTACTGCGATTTCCCTACCCTGGCTCGCATCCAACATGCCTTGAGGCAGGAATTTCCTGCGACAAAGTTCTGGCATTGTAAAACCTTTGTCAGTGACATAACCAACGCTAATGAACAACTGGAAATCACTAACACCGAGCACAACCGCGCCCATAGGGCTGCCCAGGAGAACGCAAAACAAATTCTCCGGGATTTTTACTTCCCGAACATGTCAAAATTAGCTAGCGAAGTGGTCGCAAATTGTAAGGTCTGCAATAAAGCCAAGTACGACCGCCATCCCAAGAAACAGGAATTGGGAACTACGCCCATCCCATCATATGTTGGGGAAATGTTCCATATTGACATTTTTTCGACCGACAAAAAAATTTTCTTAACTTGTATTGATAAATTTTCTAAATTCGCTATCGTACAGCCCTTGATTTCTAGGGCAATAATAGATGTACGAGCACCTATTCTTCAATTAGTAAACTTTTATTCTAACACCAAGACCATATACTGTGACAATGAGGCCTCCTTTAATTCGGAGACAATCACGTCATTGCTGAAAAACCAATACAGCATCGACGTTGTCAACGCGCCACCGCTACACAGTAGCTCCAATGGCCAAGTTGAGAGATTTCACAGTACCCTGGCGAAAATTGCCAGATGCCTCAAAATTTATAAAAAAAAATTGAGGATACTGTGGAACTAATATTGAGGTCTACTATAGAATACAACAAGTCGCTACATTCAGTCACAGAGTCTAAGCCAGTAGAGGTCATCCACGCCAGCAGCGATGAGATGAAGCTGGCAATTAAAACCAAGATTGACAAAGCACAACGATCCAACCTAGACAGGGTTAATCCTTCTAGGCAAAACAGAGACTTCGAAGTCGGTGAAAGAGTATACCTTCGCAACAACAAAAGATTAGGGAATAAATTGACACCGCTTTATTCAGAAGAGCGTGTAGAAGCAGATCTGGGAACATTTGTTCTCATTAAGGGGAGGGTGGTCCATAAGGACAACATTAGGTAGGCACTTCACTCGCCACATTCGCCCCTATATTAAAACCCAATCTTTGCTAAATTCCACAGGCTCGCCATTATATCCATCATACTGCTGTCCACCGCGAGCGCGAGAATCACTGATTTCTCGCACGCTAAATACATTCCGGTGATAGATGGCAATGTCTTAATATGGGAACAGTACGGCCTGGTCAGGCACTCGACAAATCTGTCCGAGTTTACCAGCATAATCGACTCCACAGTCGGAGTACTGGAACTGTTCCCACAGTCCCATATGAGGAAGCTGCTGAAAGTGGACGTTGAGCATGCGCAAAACCTATTGGAGGAACTTAAGATACACCATAAAATGGCCAGGAGCCTTGATTTTTTGGGCTCAGTCCTTAAGGTCGTGGCGGGTACACCCGACGCGGACGATTTAAGTAGAATCAACACCATTCAAGCTTCGCTTATCGAGGCTAATAATAGACAGATACAGTAAACAAGATCCTCAGGGAGAAGAAGGACGGGCTTGTTGACTCAGGCCATTTGTATGAAACACTCCTCGCCAGGAATAGAATGTTAATATCAGAAATCCAAAATTGTATGATCACTATCACTCTTGCTAAAAATAATATCATCAATCCTACTATTTTTAATCACAATGACTTAAAGGCTATTTTTGACGAACAGCTCACAGAGGTCCCAATAGTCAACCTTATGGATGTATCTAGGATTAAAATTCTTCAAAATAATGTTCTTGTCCACGTTATAGTCCAGTATCCTAGAGTTAAGCGTATTTGTAAAAAAGTCCTGCTCTTCCCTGTCGCGCACTACCACACGATGCTACAAATAGAAGACAACATCGTGGCGGAATGTCCACATTTTGCAAAAAAGCGCCCCACGACTCCTGCGCCAGGCAATTACATGCAGGTGGGGCGGCTACATGCCGGACGCGGCCCAGCAATTTGGAACCCCTTGCAATTGTGGACGACGGGGTAATTATCGTTAATGAGAAACTGACGAGGATCACCATCGATGACGGTCCCACAGTAACCATCGTTGGGACCCACCTTATCACCTTTGAGAGAAAAGCGGTGATCAACGACTCCGTATATTTGAACCTCAATCACTCAGTGAATATGAGCCCGGGAATTGCGGCCTCCCCCTTAATTAACATCACAGGACACGATCACATACTGAGTCTGCCATTGCTACAGCGGATGAATGAGCATAACCTGCGTCTAATGCAGGAGCTCCGGGATGACGTGTCGGATGGAGGTTCCCCGAGGATTTGGTTCGCCGCAGGAGTTGCCGTCAGCCTCACACTATGCGGCTTAGTCCTGCTCCAACAAGACTGCAGGCGCAGACGAGAGGCAGCCCAGCTACAAAAGTCCATCGACGAATTAGCTGTCGCCGAGGACGGCGTCTAATTTAAGGGGGGAGTAGTTAACAACCAACTCCCAGCTTAGGCTGAGCAGGCCAGTTCTTATTCCTCTATTAATATTAATCATTTATCATGTTTATCATTCTCTAGTATTAATCACCTTTTATTATTATTATTATTATTATTATTATTATTATTACACTTCTCCCTCATGCATGTCCACCCTAAATTGGGTCCACTTTATTGGCCTTAGAGCTGAGCCAGCACATTGTGCCACTCCTAGCCGTGGCTCCCTTTCAGTGGATGACAGCGATCGTATTACTTCTGCAAAATGTGCAAGGTCAGCGGTCTGCCACGGGCATCCGGCTATGCATGAGCTTTTGTTCAATCTTAAGTTTTAGTTTTAATTTGGATTTGAAATAAAGAGCACTAGCTCTGTCATAAAACTCCGGTCTTAGCCGTTAAATTGATTCTGATTATTGAATTTGGTTATCGTGCCTTAAGGGCCGTGACAACGGAGATAAGTATCTTCCACCATAACTTCCGAAGAAGTAAGGAGTCGAAGCGACCGTCCGACTCCCCAGTGGCTGCCAAACCAGGTGGTCACCAATACCTCAACCAGCAGCAGTATCCTACTGCCAGTCCCCCACGGTTATAACACCTACCGGCTCTACCCCTGCCACAGAGAAGACGCCAGCCGGCCCGGACATTTAAATAACTTGCACAGTGGTTCCGGTCATAGGCCATAGGCCATAATTATTAATTATATAATTAAAAATAAAAATTAAGTAGAAGATTCACGAAGTAAGCAAATGGTCGCTAAAGTATCCACATTTTTTTTTATGGCACAACCGGTTTTCTCTGGAATTAAAATGGGATTTTCTTAAAATAGAACACTTGAAAGTGGTAAAACGTTTGATAGAGTGCTTCCGAATCAAAAAAATTTGAAATGCATTTTAAACATAAAGGTATTTCTTAAAATTGTTTACTTCATGAAATTGATTTGATTGAATACATTTTTATACCCTTGCAGAGGGTATTATAATTTCAGTCTGAAGTTTGCAACGCAGTGAAGGAGTCATCTCCGACCCTATAAAGTATATATATTCTTGATCAGCATCACTAGGAGAGTCGATCTAGCCATATCCGTATGTCCGTCCGTCTCTCCGTCCGTTTCTACGCAAACTAGTCTCTCAGTTTTAAAACTATCTGCATGAAACTTTCCCAAAAGTTGTCTTTCTATTGCAGGTAGTATATAAGTCAGAACGAGCCGGGTCGGACGACTATAGCATATAGCTTCCATAGGAACAATCGAAAAATTAAATTAAAAAAATTATAACTTTGCTGTTTTTTAACTTCTTTGTAGTTCTTCGACATATATTAATGGTTAAGTATTTCAGAATTATGGTATAAATTTCATCAAAATCGGACGACTATATCATATAGCTCCCATAGGAACAATCGGAAAAAAATACAAAAAAAATAATAACTTTGCTGTTTCTAAATTTTTCTATTAGTTCTTCGACATATAGTAAAAGTTAAATATTTCAGAATTACGGTTTAAATTTCATCACAATCGGACGTCTATATTATATAGCTCCCATGGAAATAATAAAAATATATAAAATAATAATAATTGTGCTGCAAATCATCATAGCTTCAATGTTTTTAAACATATACACAGTAAATCATAATTTTAATGTTTTCAAAAAATGTAATTCTTGCAAAGCTGCAAGGGTATATATACTTCGGCTTGCCGAAGTTTGCTTCCTTTCTTGTTTTAAATATATTCGATTAATTACATGTTTTTTGTGTCTGTTTTAAACTTTTATTTAATGTTTACTTAAAGTATTAGATGTGTTACCCCCGGATTCTCCCTTTGTGAGTCATATCAGTGTATTCGTCAATATATTAAGGTTTTGAAAATGTTTGGAGCCGCTGCTGATAGTTGCTGATTTCCGGTACATTCATAGTTAACTACCGCCGTTCTAATATTTTTGCGACTCAAACACAAGTTTCTGTCCTTACGTCATTGTGAAATGGCTTTGTTTTCGTCATTTGTGTTTGTACAGAATTTGTCACATTCATTATTTTAGTATGATTCTGACTTTTTTTGTGCCCTTTGCTTTCTATATTGTTTTAATAGGTGATTATTCTAATTGTGTGTTTTGTCGAATGCTTTGATATTAAGCGCATAGAAAAAGGCATGAATACAGGAAAAAACTGGGAGAGTAATCAATAGAATAGAAATTAACAACAAAAGCATGTACTATGTCGTTGACTTCAAAGAGCTATAATGAACATTTGACATCCAATCTCTGTCTGCTGGATTTAACGACTTGCTATGCCGGTTCCAGACGACGGAATCCCATTTCAAGGCACTGAAGCTGTAAGATGATGCTCTAAAACTATTGAAGTGTACATCCACCTTGCCTAATCTTCTTCTGCAAGTGGATCCTGTGGCCTCTCTTATCCTATTCAGTCCGACGAATGGCGCTCCAACAGACATTTTTAACGATGGTAATGGCCCGCTTGACTGCTACGCAATTTTCGGGTTCGCAGCCTGTTAACGGTGATCACGCATCAACGTCGAAAGCTGCAGCGTCAGCGGGCGCTCCTAGTTCCGCTGGAAGTTCCGTACCTCCTGATTCGGATGCACATCCAGGTTCGCTGCCCACTATTGATGATTAGGCATCGACATCCTGCTCCTTCCGTGGCGAAGCCGGTTAGTAAAAAGAATACTGCCAATAGCTGGTGTTTCCCACAAAAAGTTTATATTTTTCTCCCGTCTGAATTCAAGTGCTTCCAAAAGCGATGTTAGGACCAGTAAACTAAATTTTCCGGGTATTGACATCACCATCCCTCAATTCAACTTTATGCAGATACGTAAAATATCCTCGTTTAAAATTGGAATTCCCGAGGTACTTTTTCCCAAGGTCCTGAATACTCCCTTGATCAAAAAGTACCCGACTTTGCCACCGTGTGGCGCTCCCAGTCAAACGATTTCAATAAATGTTTTTTCACAGATTGGTAGAACTGTTGTTTATATTTTATGACATTTGTCAACGTTTCGTTTTGTTGTTTACATTAACCTTTAAGCGTGTCTTCAATTTTTTTGATTTTAATAAATGGATAGAAAACAAGAGCAACGTATTTTCATTAAATTTTGTGTTAAAAATTAAATTAGTGTTCTGACTACTTTGGAAATGTTGGAGGTGTTTCGGTGACAATGCTTTGAAACTAACAACAGTTCGCGAGTGGCATGGACGGTTCAAAAGTGGGCGTAATTCCATCAGCGATGATGACCGTTCTGGCAGGCCATCCACTTCGAAAACGGACGAAAACATCGGCAAAATCAAAGACTGGATGGCCATAAACCGCAAATTGACTATTAGAGAGATGGCAGAGGAGTTGGACATTGCTTTTGGAACCGTTCAAATATCTTGAAACCTGGCTCAACTCCTCTGTATCTGACTGCGAAATATTTGTGGCTAATAAATACTTTGTTTATAGACGTGACCGCTCCTCTTGACGAGGAGGGGGCGTCCTTATCGCCGTAAAGTCAGACCTTTCCTCCCATGTTTTGGCCATTCCCAATGCCTCTGAGATAAAGGTGATTTCCGTCAAAATATCTCTTCCAAACTGCAAAATTTTCATAAGCTGTTTCTATATTCCTCCAGGTTTAGAAGCTTCGGTTTTTTCTGCACCTTTCCGCCATTAATATATATCTTGATCTCATCTTCAGTGGATGGTCTTATTGACTTATCCCTTAATCAAGGTAATTTCATATCCAATAAGAATGGTAGATATTTATATCTCATATTTCTTTCTGATCTGTGTGAAGTGATCATTGCTCGATCTAGTCCGTTTTCCACTACAGAGGACGCACACTATCCAACACTTCACTTATCAATTATTGGCATTTCACGATCCCTGTGCGAAAACGATGTTGTCTTCCATATCAATTAGGCTATACAAATTTTTTTAAATATCCTGCATACGTTGATTGATGAGCTAGTTCCTACCACCATTCTCAAAACTTTCAACGGTCCTTCTTGGTCCTCCAAACACTTGACTCATTTAAAAAATATCAAGACCAAGCTGTGTAAGAAATTTGCGACATCAGGTCATCAAACTGATTTTTCGAAATATAGCGTTGCTAAATCAAACTATTTTTTTTACATAATTCTGAATGTTACAACAGCTGCCCCCAACGCTGCAAAACCGAATTTCGCAACAATCCTAAACTGTTTTACTCCTTTGTAAACTGAAAGCGCAAATTCAACATGTTTCCTCCATCTCTCCAGCCAAACAACACATCTGCGTCAAATGACCAAGGAATTGCTTATTTGTTTGCGAATATTTTCCAAGACACTTCTTCTTTAAATGTAGATCCATGTCATATTACCGATCCAATCCATATGATTCATATATACCGTTGAAGATCTTGGTTTCCTGTTCGACCACAAAATTTGCTTCAATCGCCATGTTACTACCATTACCAATAAAGCTAAAAGTCTTCTAGCTTTTATCAACCGCTGGTTTGGGGAATTCGACGGTCCTTACACAACAAAGCTCCTTTATGTTTATATTTCGACCTTCACTTGAGTACTACTCTGCTATATGGTGTCTATAATACGAGCAATATCTGCTATATGGTGTCTGTAGTACGAGCATTATCAAGAATTGTTAGAGTCCGTTCAGGACCAATTTCTCCTGTTTACATTAAGAGACTTAAACTGGGAGTCAGGGCGCCGTCTGCCCTCTTATAGATACAGGTTGCGCTCTTGGATCTGCCAACCTTGAAGGACCGTCAGACCTCTCATAGTATACTCTTCCTGCACAAACGCATTAATGGTGCAATCGTTTTTTTTTTATCTGCTGACCTCCCTCAATTGGAATGTTCCTAGCAGACCAACTCGCCGATTCCGTCCATTAGCACTACCAGTGTGCAGTTCAAACTATTGCCGATTTGACCCCTTCCAAGACCTTATAACGATAACTTATTATCCTTTTAGTGCTCCTATGAGTCGAACTCATGTTAAGTCACTGCATTCCTTTCAACATCAAACTCATAATTTAACTTGTTACCTTTTATACTTGATCTTGTTAATACATATTGTTATATATTGTATCCCAAATTGAGCAGTACATTGCTTATACAATCAAATAACTAAATAACATATGCAAAGCAACAGCAAAAGTGGTGGGAATTCTCTCATCTGCAAATTTCCCCAAACGTTAATAAGAACGAATTCGAACTGCATTGAAAACCAAGGTTTTAGCTCTAAGATTTGAATTTGTAAGTAATATTTAATAATTATATAATTAAAAATTAAAATTAGGTAAAAGATTCACAAAGTAAGCAAATTGTCGCTAAAGTATCCACATTTTTTATGGCAAACCGGTTCTCTCTGGAATTGAAATGGGATTTTCTTAAAATAGAAAGCAAAGCGTTCTTCATCTTCGCCCAAGAGATGCGCTTAGTAAGACATTTAGAAATCAAACTTACACTTGAAAGTAGAATAACGCTTCACGTTACATTTTTTTTGTGTCTGTTTTAAACATTTATTTAATGTTTACTTAAAGTATTAGATGTGTTACCCCCGGATTCTCCCTTGGTGAGTCATATCAGTGTATTCGTCATTACTTTAAGGTTTTGAAAATGTTTGGAGCTGCTGCTATCGCCGTCTTAATATTTTTGCAGCTCAAACGCAAGTTTCTGTCCTCACGTCATTGTGAAATGGCTTTGTTTTTGTGTTTGTGTTTGTACAGAATTTGACACAGTCATTGTTTTAGTATGATTCTGACTTTTTTTGTGCCCTTTGATTCCTATAATTGTTTAATGGGTGATTCTTCTAATTGTGTGCTTTGCTATGATCTTTAGCGCATAGAAAAAGGTACGTACGTAAAGTCAGACCTTTCCTCTCATGTTTTGGCCATTCCCAATGCCTCTGAGATAGAGGTAATTTCTGTCAAAATATCTCTTCCAAACTGCAAGCTTTTCATAAGATGTTTCTTTATTGCTCCAGGTTTAGAAGCTTCGGTCTTTTTTCTGCACTTTTCTGCCATTCAATATATATCTTGATCTCATCTTCAGTGGATGATCTTATTAACTTATCCCTTAATCAAGTTAATTTCATATCCAATGAGAATGGTAGATATTTATATCTCATATTTCTATCTGACCTGTGTACAGTGATCATAGCACGATCTAGTCCGTTGTCCACTACAGAGGACGCACACCATCCAACACTTCACTTATCAATTATTGGCATTTCACGATCCCTGTGCAAAACGATGTTTCCGCAAATTGAACTACTTGCAGATGTTGTCTTCCCTATCAATTAGGCTATAACAATTATTTACAATATCCTGCATACGTTGAATGGTGAGCTAGTTCCTACCACCATTCTCAAAACTTTCAACGGTCCTTCTTGGTCCTCCAAACACTTGACTCATTTAAAAAAATATCAACCAAGCTGTGTAATAAATTTGCGACATCAGGTCTGCAAACTGATTTTTCGAAATATAGCGTTGCTAAATCAAATTATTATTTTTTACATAATTCTGAATTTTACAACAGCTACCTCCAACGCTACAAAACCGAATTTCGCAGCAATCCTTAACTATTTTACACCTTTGTAAACTCAAAGCACAAAACCAACATGTTACCTCCATCTCTCCAGCTAAACAACACATCTGCGTCAAATGACCAAGGAATTGCTTATTTGTTTGCGAACTTTTTCCAAGGCACTTATTCTTTAAATAACACAGCTTGGCATCATATCCAAAGCCGGGGAAAATGACAATTTTTATCAGGCAAGGCCTAGAAAAACTTAACCTTCCTCAATTAATTGAGTCAGTAAGGGATAACTGAAATTAGGTATCAGATTATTCAAAGAATAAGTGCCTTGGAAAAATTCCGCAAACAAATACGCAATTCCTTGGTCATTTGACGCAGATGAGTTGTTTAGCTGGAGAGATCGACAAAACGGGTTGGATTTGCGATTTGAGTTTACAAGGCAGTAAAATAGTTTAGGATTGCTGCAAAATTTTGTTTGGCAGCGTTGGAGGTAACTGTTGCAACATTCAGGATTGTGTAAAAAATAATTTGATTTAGCAACGCTAAATTTGCAAAATTCAGCTTGCAGACCGGATTTCGCAAAGTCGAATAAGGTTGGTCTTGATATTCTTTAAAGGATAAGCGGTAAACGCGTGAACTAGAAGCACCAGCAGCAAAAAATTGAGAAACTGTTTTTTTAGTAAACTCTAATTTTAGGTTTTAAGTCACTGTCTTTTATTAAAATGATTCCGCTGTTTTGGATTGTACAAGGTTTCAGAATCACCGAACCCTAGGCAAAAATCTGAGCTAAATCGTAAAGTTATAAGCAGAGAAAACTTGATACTAAGGTTGAGCAAAGAATAAACAGGTCCGACTACGGCAGCGACGGAAGGCATACGATTATTAGCAGCTACCGCCAAAAAAAAAATTGTTTGCGAACAACTGCAGCAACAGTGACGCTGTAACTCTGTAGCTCTTTAATTTAGTAAACCATGGGCTTCTGATTCACAAGCTTCTCCTTCTCGGAAATCATCACAGTCTATAGGATTAGATTCGTTCCTATTGTTTTTGTCTTTCTATTGCAGGTAGTACATAAGTCGGAACGGGCCGAATCGGTTTAATTTTCATCAAAATCGGACGACTATATCATATAGCTCCCATAGAAATAATAAAAATATATAAAACAAGGAAGGAAGTAAACTTCGGCAAGACGAAGTTCATATACCCTTGCAGCTATTGCAAATATTAAATATTCTTGAAAACATTAAAATTATGATTTACTTGAAGCTGTAATGATTTGCAGCTCAATTATTTGATAGTTCCTATGACAGCTACATGATATCGTTTTCGATTTTAATAAAATTAAAAGCGTAATTTTGAACAGTCAAATTATTAATCAATCAAAAAGAATTTCTAAAAAGAATTACAGAAAAAAAAATTAATTTAAACAAATTTTTATTTTTTATTTCTATTGTTCCCAAGGGAGCTATATGATATAGAAGTCCGATTTTGATGAAATTTAAACCATAATTCTGAAATATTTAACCATTGCTTTATGTCGAAGAACTTAAAAAAATTTAAAAAACAACAAAGTTATAATTTTTTTCATTTATTTTTTCGATTGTTCCTATGCTATAGTCATCCGATCCGGCTTGTTCCGAGTTATGTACTACATGCAATAGAAAGACAAAGTTTCATGCAGATAGCTTTAAAACTGAGAGACAAGTTTGCGTAGAAACGAACGGACAGACGGACGGACAGACGGACATGGCTAGATCGACTCGCCTAGTGATGCTGATCAAGAATATATATACTTTATACGGTCGGAAATGTCTCCTTCACTGAGTGTCAAACTTCTGATTGAAATTATAATACCCTCTGCAAGGGTATAACAAAATAAAGAAATAAAAAAAAAATTGTAAGACTTTATACAACGCGTGGGAGACTATCCCCGGAATCACTGCTAACCTTCTTGCGAACGTTATTTATGGCTTCGGCGACGTTGCGTTCAATGCTACCAATGGTAAGCTATCCCCGCCCACTGCGCCGACGGTTGTGAATCCGAAGGGTTAAACTAAATTAATACGGTAGGCTGCCCGACTACTGTATCACCGAGGGAAAGTCGTTAATGGATTGGTGGCCCGTACCCCAAACTGACAAGCAGACGCGCCTGGAAGCGTTGGAGGACAACCCAAAGGACGGGCCTAGGCCAATACCCATTGCCGAGTACAAAGCAAGGCAAGAACCGAGGGAGCGTCAGCGAGCCCAGGACAGGAAAATCCAGAAAACGCAAATTTTGCCAACAACTACCCTTAAAAACAGATTGCTGGTCGACGCGCCCGGCTCACAAAAGAGCGAGCCCGGGTTATCGGAGAGGTGAAGAAAGGAAATCCGCAGAACAACGATGGCGATCTAAAGAAGTGATTGAAGGAATTAAATGCCTTTCTCTATCGGGAGAAGAAGAGCGGACTAAGAAATTAGCTCACCGCTGTTTTTTTTAAGCACAAGAAACGCGTTTGCGCGGGTTGCGTTTATTAAGATTAATAACAAAACATTTTTTTTTATGCGCGCATATACTAACACACAATTTTTGGTGTAAACTTAATATAAGTACTTTTATTGTAACTTGTTAATTAATCATCCATACCCCTATTACTCACATTACTATTACTCTTATTAGAATTTAGATTTTTTTAAAATTGAACTTCGTAAAATAGGGCAAACTTTAGAAGTAAAAATGGGCTAATCGGCTAATTTCGTAAATATTGAATTCTCCTCTTTTCTAATTTTAATAATTGTAACTGTATCTTTAGTCATACAAGAAGTGCTTAAATTGCATTTTGTTTATAGAAAATTTATCAAACTGGAACATATGCTAAGAGAAAATATGACCCGCGCCCAAGATCTTTATGAAATTAAAAAAAATAAATATTTACATATTCCCGTATAAATATAAAACAACACTAACTTGAAGCATTGAAGTACATATACAGATATATATAAGGTCAAGTAAAAAGTTTTCCATGAAATTCCTTGTTTTTTTTTATAGTTAGAATTAACCGATTTATTTCAAATGAGCACCATTTATTTCTTCAATCGATTGCCATTTTGATGGTAATTTCATGATACCCCTCTCATAAAATCCATCGCCCTTTTTGTAAAAAATTGGGCCAGTCGGTTTTCATAATCCTCCCTTGTAGATAATTTTACACTATCCAAATCGTTCGACATTGATAGAAAAGGGTGGTAGTAACTTGGTGGGATGTGCGGGCTACAAGGTGGATGCAAAACAACCTCTCATCCAAGCTCTCGGAGCTTCTGGCAAGTCGCTATCGATGTGTGTAGATAGATTACCATATCCAAATCGTTCGACATTGATAGGAAAGGGTGGTAGTCACTTGCTGCGATGTGCGGGCTACAAAGTGGAGGCAAAAATCCTCTTATCCAAGCTCTCGGAGCTTCTGGAGAGTCGTTTTGATGTGTGTGGTCTATCGTTGTCCTGATGGTAAACAATTCCTTTCCTATTGGCCAAAGCGGGGTGTTTCTGGGCAATTGCTTTCTTCAGTCGGTCAAATTGATGACAGTATAAAACCGAATTAAGGGTTTGGCCATAGGGGATGAGCTCATAGTAGATAATTTCTTAAGTATTTCCAAGCACACAGCAAAACCTTGCTGGCCGTCAATCCTAGCTTAGCCACCGCCTGGGCCGGCTCATCCTTCTTCGACCACGACCCTTTTCGCCTCTCGTTGTCGTAAGTGAGCCACTTTTCGATCACCATCCTCTTGAAAAACGGGTCGGTTTTGTTGCGATTCGCAGATCGAAATTCTGTCCAAATTTTTTTTTTATAGCTCATGTGGCACACATTCATCGAGCTTTTTTGAGTTTCCAGCCTTTGTTAAGTATTTCCAAACTGTTTTTTGAGCAATGTTTAGCTCCTGGGCAATTGTTTACTGCTTGATTGATGGTTAGACTCAAAGATTTCCATTATTTTGTCGTCATTTTTCAAGATTGGCCTTCCGCAGCCTCATCTTTAAAGTCGAAATTCCCAGAACGAAATCGACGAAACCACAACTGTGCATGGTTGGCAGTTACCGTATTAGGGCCATTTTCAGCTGCCTGGCTTGCGTTTTCGCCTTTGTCAAAGAAAAATTGTAAAATACAGCGAATTTTGGCCGGTCTCCATATTTATCTAGCTTTCAAGACGTTTTTGTTATCGATCACAAAATTGTTCTAATAAGCTTTTAGAGGACGAAAGCTTAATTTTATTACGCCACCTACTAAAATTAAATCGAACTTTTAGAACTCGAGATATAGATCACTTAAGTTATCTATTTTTCAAATAATGGATTACTTTTTACCTTATATATATTCAAATCCCAGTCTGGGAAAACAATTTATTTTCTATTTGTGTTTTTTTTTTTTTTTTTTGTTAATGCTATGTTTTTATATTAATTTATTAAGACAATAACTTTAAAGTGTAAGCTAATAAAAGCCATTTGATTTTAAATATTTGAATCCTTATATGCATTGCTGAATGTGATGCCAGTGTGGCGCAAACTGCTAATGCGCCTACAAATCCAAAAGTCTTAGGCTCGAAACCGGGTTGGGTCGATTTGGTCCATAAGCTTGTTGTTTTCCTTTCCTTTAAATTTATTTATAATTGGAGAAAGTTTTATGAGATGCCCGCCGCCTACTAAAATTAAATCGAACTTATTCAACGCGAGATTCACTAAAGTCATCTATTGTTCAAATAATAGACCTTATATATCATAAAATAAAAAAATAGAAAGCCGTAAAATAATTTATAATATCGTTTTAAAAATTTACTTTATATCTCTGCTTACACGGGAAAATTAATTTTATATGTAAAAGTTTGTTTTTTCTCGTAATTACTCCGAGTTTTTTATTTAATATTATACCTATCAATGAATTTAAATTATAAATATTAAATTTTAAATATAATGGACAAATTTTATTTTATTTTCTCAGTGCAGAAAAATGTCCAGAACTAGATGAGCTATAGAAAGAGTAAATATAGCACAACCAGATTTTGCCAGTAGAAGTAAATACATTTTAGGAAAGTTAAGCGACCTATATATAATTTTGAACATTGGTATATGAAAAATTAAGTTTACCTTTCTGACCATTAATAGGCTGTACAAGAACCGAACAAAAATAATATTATCAACGATTCCAGAAAAGAAAGTGGAATCTCTCCTCGACTGCAACGAAATGCTGTGAGGAAATGTACGATTTAAAATCACCTTAAATATTGCCAGTTAAGTTTATGAGTAGCAAATGTCTTCGTACCTACAAAATCGTCGTCAATCTGTTGTACTGTCTAAATCGTGGTTTACCCCAAGGGTCTTAGCTTGGTCCCTTATTGTTTACATTATATGTTAATGATCATTCCATTGCGTTATCTGAATGTAGTGCACACCTGTATCCTGATGATGTCCAAATGTATGTGAGTCGTCCCTTAAACGGATAAATGAGTGTAGATATTTGTAACAGAGAACTTGCACGTGTAATTGAGTGGGCCGGCAACAAAAGACTTGGGATCAACTCATTAAAATCAAAATGTCTTACCATAAGTAAAAGAAAGATAGTTTTAATAATTTGCAGCCACTGAGTATAAATAACGCGCCACTTGAGTATGTTGAAACAGTTGTAAACTTAGGTTTTGCATTCAACAGAACTTTTACCTGAAAATGTTCATATTTCAAAGTCTTTAGGGAAAACATATGGCATAATAAGGACATTAACCGTAACTAAAAATTGCCTGCCCACCCATATACGTTTACTAATAGCTTAAACCTGCACTGTTCCAGCGCTATTTTATAGATTGTAAGACAAGCAGTAAAAACAAAATTAAAGTATTATTTAATTGCATAGCCAGGTATATATTCAACCTACCACGTAGAAATCACGTATCCGAATTTTCAAAGAAAATATTCGATGTGTTACGGGAGCGGGCTAAGGCGGGGTAAGGAATAAAAACAAAAACAAAAAAAAATAATGCCTCAATACTGGACTCAAAAACCTTATGTTGATTCTGAATCTCCTCCGGATGTACAAGCGATCTGTGCAGATTCGTCGGGACCACGGACACGAACTGGAGATAATCTTAGTTGTCACCGCCAATTGGCCAGAAAGGAGCCAGCACTAACATATCAACCCGTGCACAAATACCAATTACTTTACTACTAAATATTACAATTTCGGCACCTGAACAATCAACAACACTCATCAATAATAAATGAACAGTTAAACACAAGCAAAAGACTAAAGTGTTTATATGTAACTGGAACCACTACGAGAAACCACTGCTAGAAGTGCTACCGTCAATCATCGCGAATGCCGTTTCTCACTCTTCCCTTCCTCGCAATTCGCATCGCAATAAGCGAATACCTTTTTTTATTTGTGAAAAATGAACAACATTGCTCAATTCTAAGAAATGTCAATTAACATAAGTTTTTTTTATATAAATTAATTCAACAATTTATTAATAATGTTAAGTGAATTTGCACTAATATATATATATTGATGCATATGTGTATTTGTATAATATAAAAGTTCGCTACATAAAATATATATACATATGCGTATATACCTAGATCTATGTGCAATTTTAAAAATTTATATATATATATATATATAATCCTCATAATTTAATTTGGAGTCATGTAATATCCATATTATTATTTTTATAATTAACTCCAAATATTATTCTTAAATTTATTTTCATTCTTAATACAAATAGTAATACACCGCTTAGAATATTTATCAATTTGATTAATTTGGCACCTAAAATTTAAACTTTCAAGGGGGAGCTGGCGCAAATGGAAAAACTCGGGTCAATAACAATGATGTAACTTTCGATTGACGACATTGACATTAGGCGATCGCATTGCAGTGGCAGGCAGCGATCCATCGGCATACGGAACCTATGAAGGGGCAGGGTAAAGCAGCCACACGCTGCCGATCGAAATTCGGTCAAGCGCTTGAGATGGCTACTTGATAAGCTTGTGGGCAGCGACGACAAATGACAAAACGAACTGAACAAGCTCTATCTTTTTCCTAAGGCACGATAAAATTATTCTTGTTATGTAGGCGAGGGAGTGATTTCCAAAGAACCCACTCCGTCCGGCGAGCCTAGCCGGCACCCAGTGTGCCTACCCAGGACGCAACTCCCTCGGCCCAAGTCCTTTGGACTAAGCACTAATACACCGACGTAACAGATGTCTCATTAAGAGAATGGATAACTTGCATGAGACCAAGATAACTGACATCCGAAAGACAATTTTTTAATAATGATATTCGATCATGGGCTAAGCTCCCTTTTCATCTTAAAAATATTAGCAGTGCCACGCAATTCAAAATATAATTATTCACAACCCTTAAAAACACTATTATGTAAATTAAAGTAAAATAGAAGGCGACTTAGGGTTTTTTTTTTTAATAGTTTTAAGTGTCATGTAACATTTAAATATTTGCAACTCTTAGTGACTAACGCATTAACTTATAAGTTCCAAACTTGTAGCGTTAGGATGACATTTTATAATAAAATACAAATACAAAACACAAATGGTTTAGGTTATTGGCTAACCAAAAAATCGAGATTTAAAGAAGATATACAAAAAAACAATCGAAATTCGGGCGAAATTATCATAAACGCCAACAAAGAAAGAAGAGCAATATCCTTAAGTAGAGGCTCAGTATCTACTTGCCACGAAAATCAAGCGAAACTAATATGTAATCAGATTATATCCATTGTAAGAAAAGCTTTCCATAAATATAAGATAGTTTTCCATATACCAAAGAACTTTAAAGACCCAATAGAGGCAAATTTAACAACTGCCCACAAGGAAGCCCTCGATAATGCGTTGGCTGATAATTTTAAGGAAAGCACCTGCAAATATTTTTTGGGGTTCGAAAACTCACCAGAAATCAGCAGAGAGATAATAAAGGTGGATCCGGAAAATATTATATATTTTTTAAGGGACTTGGAAGAGGCAACAATGGCTCAAACCAATGTCCAATTCCTAAAAACTGCGTCGTAACTCATACTTAAGTTTGACGGCAAAGCAGAGAATCTGCGAAGCTTCTTAGATGCTTTGGAGCTTGTGGACGGAACTACGGAATCACACGAATGTACATCTGTCCAACTTATAAAAACAAAATTGAAAGATCATGCTCGAAACCTCATCGGAGACGAAAAAACAATAGCGACAATTGTTGCCTAACTGAGCAAGTCAGTCAATAGAGAATCGGTTAAGGTTTTGTCAGCCAAACTCATGATTTTACAACGAAAAAACCAGACAGCAAACGTATACGCCATGGAATTAGAGGACTTGACTGAAGCATTATAGGTGGCTTATACAAATGATGGTTTACCACTCGAATTAGCATCAAAATATAGCACTCAAAGCGCAGCAATAACTACAAACTGCTCAATATATAAGGTAAAACTTCTAATGTAAGCGGGAACGTTTACAGATATAAATTCGTCAATAGTTGTACCGAAGCTACAGGACATTTAAACGCTGTATTGCTTTATAATAACCGGTATACCTACAAAAATTACAGCGGAAACAACACTGAGGTCGTGTCGGTAACAACTCCTTGAAAAAAACGAGGAGACCCCCTTGGGAGAACACGCAGAGCAGTAAAATATTACCGCCATTGGAAAGGGACCAAGAAAATTGCTAGGGGTGGCATTTGTAGAACTAAGAGTTAATAATGTCATACCTCACGATTTATTGGTTGTCCAGGAAAACTGTCTGATACCATGTGACGGTATTATAGAAATAGACTTTGTAAAATAATATAATTGTGTTTTAGAAATTTAAAATTCACAGGGATTATTTGACGACCAAATAACTTTCCACACATAATTCGATTAAGAAAAACACTCTTTGTTACCAGCAATATCTGAGGTTATCAGCCATAAAAATCTGACAACGGACGAAGAATCTGTATTAATAACAAACCAAGAACCAATATATGGGGTACTGATAAATATTATTATAGTTACTTCAAATTATGCAACAATCGGAATCTTTTAATGAAAATGGTATCAAATTTAAATACCTAAAAAGTTTTAAAATACAAAAAATAAAAAGAACCTTTGAAAACAATGACAAGTCAAAATTAACCTTCTCTAAACAATTAAAGTCTCAATTAACGACTCTGAGTACTGCTTACAGTGATATATTTGGCTCAGAAAATTAACGAGTTTCCGCTAACAACTTTTATAAACAGCAACTTAGACTTAACCATAAAACTCCGGTTTATATAAAAAAATAACAGAAACGCAGAATCAGAAAAACAGAAATAGAAAAATAAGTACAAAAATTAATAATTGATGGAATTGTGGAACCATCCATTTTAGAATATAAGAGTCCGTTACCGTTAGTACCAAAAAAATCATTTCCAATTTCAGTCAAAAAAAATATGGAGACTGGTCGACTATTTCCAAATTAATACAAAATTACTTGCAGATAAATTCCTTCTACCGAGAATAGAAGATATCCTGGACTGACTAGGAAGAGAAAAATATTTTTCGTGTCTTGATCTTATGTCTGGGTTTCCCCAAATAGAATTATGTGAAAAGTCCAGAAATTTAACATCGCTTCACGCGACTACCATTCAAACGAATGATGACACTAGCCTTCTCAAGCTTTTCTCTACATGGACGATTTAGTGGTAATAGGTTGTTCTGAACAACTTAGTCAAAAATGTAATAAAATGTTTTCGATTTATGTCGAAAATTTAATCTCAAACTGCACCCTGAGAAGTGTTCCTTTTTCATGCATGCAGATACTTATTCTGGGCATAGATGCACTGACAAGGGAATATTATATTATTATTGGAATAAATAAGAGGCAATAAAAAACTTCCCAGTTCCCAAAGATGCAGACGAAGCAAGGCGATTCGTCGCTTTTTGCAACTACTACAGAAGATTCATTACTAACTTTGCATATTATTCAAGACATATCACTAGATTTTGCAAGGAGAATATGCGATTTGAACGGAATACAGAATGCGAGGAGGCATTTAATTACCTTAAACAAGCCTTAATGAACCCAAAATTACTTCGATACACAGATTTCACTAAACAATTGTTCATAACAACCGGCGCAAATTAATACGCTTGTGGAGCATCACTATCACAAGAACACAACGAACATAATTACCAGTCGCTTGCGCGTCCAGATCGTTCATGAAAGGAGAAACTAATAAATCGACAACTGAACAGGAGCTAGCAGCTAGACATTGGACTATAAAATATTTTAGTCCCTATATATGGTAGACTTTTTTAGTCCAAACTGACCACAGATCACTAATATATTTATTCTCTATGAAGGACCCAAGCTTAAAATGAATTAGAATGAGACTAGATCTAGAAGAATACGATTTTTTTGCGGAATATCTCAAGGGGAGGACAACTATTTAGCAGGCGCGTTATCTAGGACAACTGTAAAGTGGTTAAAAGACATGAACAGGCAAGTACTGAAAGTTTCGACGAGAGCATCATTACGAAAGGATTCGGTCGACGAATTGAACACGGAACAATTAAGATCGGAGGATATTTCAAAGCCCAAAGTTTACGAAGTCATTAATGATAATAAAGTTCGAAAATACGTGTAAACAAAATTCGTCAAACACAACGGTTGGTTTTTAACGAAAAATAACGAATTATTTCAAAATTCCCGGTCAATGATTTATATTCTAATGGAACGTGTGACCCAGGTCACCTTGGCTTGAAAAAGAGGCCGGGGTATACTAGGGTTTAATGGGTAACATTACTCTTAAATATGTACCATTAGCATTTTAATAAAGGTGACCATTTTAGATAAAAAAGATAAGTTGAAAATAAAATCAATCTTATCAAAGTTCCATGACGGTCCAATAAAAGCGGGACATAAAGGGATAACTAGAACCCTGTCCAAATTTAGGAAACAGTACTACTGGGCAAATATGACCAAACACATATCTCAATATATAAAAACTTGTACAAAATGTCAGCACACAACGACACCTATGACAATAACACAAACCCCTGTTTTAACTTTTGATACGGTACTAGTGGATACTGTTGGACCACTACCACGCTCAGAAAATGGTAACGAATACGGGGTCACAATAATCTGCGACCTGACCATATATTTAGTCACTGTAGCAATCCCAAACAAAAGTGCAAATACCGTTGCTGGGGCATTATTCAAAAAGTTCATACTTACTTATGGACCAATGAAAACCATTTCAACTGACATAGGTACAGAGTACAGAAACAGCCTTATAAACGACCTATGCAAATATATAAAGACCACCATCAAACCTTAGGGACTATCGAGCTCACTCATAAAACATTTAATAATTATTTAAGTTAATATATTTCTAGTGACAAAAGTGATTTGGACATATGGTTAAAGTACTTTACCTACTCTTTCAATACGACACTATCAGTCACACATAATTATTGTCCTTATTGTTCTTATAACATAGATGAATACGCTAAGGAAGTAAAATTTAGACTAGAGTCAGCTTACGTTCGAGCACAACACATGCTTGAAAAAGAAAAGGCGCAGCGCAAAACGTTTTACGATCTTAATGAAAATCGTTGAATGAAACCGGTCACAAATTAGATCAGAACTATTTAGGACCTGTTAGGGTAATGGATATACACGATTGGAATAACGTTAAAATCAAAGGTTTGACGGGTTTTTGGTCTTTCAGTCTTTAGCGGTTGCCAGTTCCATCAGCAACCCTGGGCGTAAGCAAAGCTTTCGTTATCCGCAACCTTCTGGTCGGCATCCTTTACGCCATCCAACTAGCCCATTGGCCGAATGAACTCATAGATACTGTTAAAAATTTTTGTGGCCTGTTCAACCATCAGATTTGCTATAAAAACCACGTCAGTACTATTTCATTTAACGCTGGTCTTAGGATTTCGGCGATTCATTCACTTTAAAGCTCCTTTATGTTTTCCTGGTCCGACTAACTTTAAAGTATTTCTCCAGTGTATGGTCTCCACAACACGATCATTATGAGCAATAATAGAATCCGTTCAGAAACAGATTCTACTCCTTGTATTAAAAGGCTTAAACTGACAGGTAGGACGCCGTCTGTCATTTTAAGAAGATAAGTTGCGCCGTTTGGATCTGCCTATCATGAAGGACCGTCGGACTTGTTATGATTTGATATTCCTTCACAAGCTCACAATGCAACTGTCGACTCTGCTCATCTGCACACCCCACTCAATTGGAATATTCCTTTCAGAAAAAATCGCCGGTTCCGTCCATTTTGATCTCTTCCGAATCCTATGCGATAACTACAATGAACTTTACCATATATTGTCCTTTGAGTGTTCCAATGAGTCGAACTTTTGTAGAGCCATTGCGTTCCTATCAACATCAAATTTATAATTTACTCACTTATTGTTTATACTATTATTTGACACAAATTTTAAGTTAAACTGAGAACAAAACATTGCATAATAAAATAAATAAACAGATCAACAAAGACTTTATTAATTTCTCAAGTCAGTCCAACCCTGGACTGTTGTCCACTTTTTTCAATTTGACAATTCTCGACTACAATGAAGGCTTTCAAACCAATTTGTAAACAATATTATTATAACAAGTAAAATGGGGACAGTTCTAGAGGCTCTGCTATTAAGTGTTTCCCCCCCGTTGCAGTAGCCTACAGATGCACAAGATCGTTTATCTGCAAGTTGGTTTGTACCGTGCGCCATTTCGGTCTCGCTTGCAACTGGAGAATAAGTTTCCATATAACGAGCATTCAGCGATATATATAAGTTGATGCGTGCGGCAGGGCCATTGGGGTGTCACTGATAAGAAAGTGAACTTGCAATCTTGTGGATTGGCTGTTAAAGGGTACAATGGTCGTGAGTTTAGACAAGATTCTATTCTTGTGGATCGGTGGTTGAATTAGGACTGTGCGGCGGATTGAAATGCCATTGCACATTCCGTTGTGTGAGACCTGGAACGATATCTACGGATTTTCAAAACTCCTGCTGCCAGGGCTGAAGCGAGTTGTCTGCGCCAATACAAATTTATGCATAGGCCACAAAAAATGTTGATGTGGTGGCTAAACAAATGAAACCGCAATTTAGGCTTTGTAGGTGTGGTGCCCTCGGAATCTAGAAACCTTTTTGGTAAAGGCTCTAGTGTAGTCAACACCCGTGGATTCGATAGCTCGCCCCGGTGGGTTTAGATTCAGAAGAGCGATGCCTAAAGCTTTGAACGCACTGGCGGAGCTATTTCTTCACGGCTTCCTTTCCATTCAGAATCCAAAAGGTTTGCCGAACTGTCGCCAGGGTGAGCAACAAGAAGTCATGCAATTTTGGTAAATAATTGGGGTCCTTTCATTAGTCAATAGGTGACGAGCGTTTTTTAGCAGTCCGCGAACTTGCTTAATTTCCTGATCATCTAAGAAGGGGCAGAGTTGTGTTTATGGAGCAATTTGTATGCTTTTAATCTGGAAGTTCGCGGCTCTCTACTGTCATTGGGGAGTGCAGAGAACATTATGAATAATGTAATGTTTCATGTGATTTTATCAAAGGTCGACAGCCAAACAACAAACATTCGAGCAGTTACCGTCTTGGGATGAATGTTGCAAGGCTCTAAATTGTAGATGCAAGTTCTCGAAAGTCAAAACGGTCACTAAGAGTTTGCAAATATTGAATTGTTACATTAAACTTAAAACTAAATTTCATAAAAACTAACTTAAGTCGCCTTCTATTTTTACTTTAATTTACGTAATAGTGTTTTTAAGGTGTGTGAATAATTTTATCTTGAATTGCGTGGCACTGCTAATATCTTTAAGATGGTTTGGGAGCTGATTCCATTATCGAATAGCATTAATTAAAAATTGTGTTTCGGATTTCAATGATCTAGGTCTTATGCAAGTAAGATTATTTGTTCTTCTAGAGAATGTAAATTGAAGTTTTTCGAAAAGATAAGAAAGGTTCTTTTTGCAAAATAATTTTTTGCAGAAAAATTAAGTTTCGCATCTTTATCCATTCATTTAGCGAGATATCGAATATTTTCTGCGAAAATTCGGATACGTGATCTCTATGTGGTTGGTTGAATATATCACCTGGCTATGCAATTAAATAGAACTTTAATTTTGTTCTTAGTGGTAGTGTCACAGTTTGAAAAAAACTTCTACTCCATAAAATAGCGCTAGGGCAATGCAGGTTTTAGCTATTAGTAAACGTATATGGGTGGGCAGGCAATTTTTAGTTACGGCTAATGTCCTTATTATGCCATATTTTTTCCCTACAGACTTTGTAATATGATCATTCCAGGTAAGAGTTCTGTTGAATGTAAAACCTAAGTTTACAGCTGTATCAACGTACTCAAGTGGCGTGCTATTCATACTCAGTGGCTGCAAATTGTTAAAAATTATCTTTCTTTTACTTATGACAAGACATTTTGATTTTGATGGCCGGCCCACTCATTTACACGTTCTCTGTTACAAACATCTATACATTCATTTATTCTGTTTAAAGGACGACTCACATACATTTGGACATCATCAGCATACAAGTGTACATTACATTCAGATAACGCATTGGGGAGGTCATTAACATAAGGTAAACAATAAGGGACCAAGCACAGACCCTTGGGGTACACCACGATTAACATTTTCATATGAGGACGAAACGCTAGACAGTACAACAGATTGACGACGATTTTGTAGGTACGAAGACACAAGTTTGACAGAAGTTTTAGAAAACATAAACATATTACGTAGTTTTGCACAAAAGACATTATGGTTTACTGTATCGAAGGCCTTACTATAGTCCAGTAAAACTAAGAGTGTAACATTGTTTTCGTCTATTTGTTCCCTTATGTCGTCTGCAATTTTTATAATAGCTGAGGTACAGCTTCTGTTTTTCCTAAAACCAGACTGATTATTAGTAAGCATTGCATTGTCGGACATAAATTTATTAATTTGATCAGCCATGAGATTCTCAAATACCTTTGATAGGTATGGTAAAATGGAGATGGGTCTGTACTCATTATTTGATTTAGGAATCGGAATTATTTTTGCCGCTTTCCAACAGTCCGGATAAGTAGATTTTGTCAGTACAGTATTAAAGGTATAGGTTATGTATGGCAGGATTTTTGGCAGCAAAATTTTTAGGAATTTAGGGTTTATGTTGTCAGACCCAGTGGCGTCACTCTTAATTCTTAGTATACTTTGTAGGACATCACACTGATTAACACACAAAAACCTAAATCTAATATCACTGACAGTTTCAGATACAAATCGTGGGTTCAGATATTTATTTTCAGTGATTTCAGGTACTTTGCAGCTTAAGAACTTTTTATTAAGTTCATTTACATTAATGTCTTGTTCAAGTCTTGGTTTAAATTTGCATATTCCCAGGTTTTTAATTATTTTCCATGTCTGAGCAGTGGAAAATGCGTTGTTGAATTTATGGGAATAGAAATTTGCCTTGGCGGTGTCAGTAAGTTTGGTCACTTTTTTTCTCCATGACTTGAACACTGCGTAAGCTTGAGGTGTCCTGTACCTTCTCCACTTATTGTACGCCCCGTCACGCTGTAATATTGCGTCTTTGATGTTTCTTTCGAACCATGGTTTTTCAGAAAAACGAATAACTTTGCTACGAACAGGTACGACACAGTTATATAAATAACAAATATTGTTTTGTAAAAGGTTAACTTGTTCGTCTACTTCGGAAAGGGAATATATGTCATTCCAATTGCACAAATTAAAGGTGGAGTCCAAAAGGTCATAGTTGATATTTCTAAAGTCCCTAAAAACTATTGGATGGTCAAGGTATTGTAGGTCAAGTGCGTAAGTCAAGTATATGAGGTCATGTTTTGAGAACGATGGGACAATAAGTTGGTCATATGTAGCTACTTTGTCTGTATTAGACACAAAAAATAAGTCTAAAAGCGAGTTGCGGGTTTTGGTAAAATGCGTAGGGGACACAAAGTTAACAAACTTCAACCCCAGCGATTTCATGTCCTCTAGCGATGGGATTCCCTTAAAATATTGCTAATAAAATCGCCTGTTATAATGACTTCTGAATAATTTAATGACACGTCAGGAAGGATATTTAAAATTTTTTCATAGTCAATCCGGCAGTTAGGTCGTTATATATGTACACCCAATTAGCAGCTAATCAGCATATCTATCTTATGCACGCATATCGCCTCCCCTCCCTCTCTCTCCTTTACAAAGATAACTCCACGGCGAGAGAAAGCTGCTGCTAGGCGCTTATGCCTCTTGAGATGTATTGCCCGCTTGAAGATTTCGAATTTTGGTTTGGTAATTCATTGTTTTGAACGAGCCGGCCTCCAGAATGGTTTTTAATTTAACTTTTTCACAATTTTTTATCATTAAAGAAATTGTTAATTTTGTGCTGAACGTGTCTGCATGTTCGGCACTTAATCCTTCGTCAATGTCAGCGCCAATAATTTCCTTAGATTATGTACTGCGGTAGTAGATTGCGTTGCGTTTTTCCTTTTTGATAATTTTGCTTTTACAACATCAGAAGATTCGCCTTTTTTATAATTTATCTCTATGTTCGTAAATAAAAAGGCGTGCTTCATTTAAGCTTCCTACTAGACCTTTACCGTGTTTTTGTATGGTTGTTCCCGTAACATTTCTGTTTTGCGAAACACGTTTATACGACTTGTCAAAAATTGTTTTTATTTATTATTAAGATTTATTTTAGAATACTGAGATGGATTTCCTGTGTGTTTTGAGAATAGATCTTACTCTATAATCAAACATGGGTTCCCTTTCCCGTGCTGTTTCTTTACATCTGTTTGTGTCCATAATACAAAAAACAGACTTGTGAATGTATAGATTTTCTTTATTACACTTTTTTCGGCTTTGTGTGTTTAGGCAGTCTGCCGGGCATTCCTTTTTTAAGTATTGGAAGTTATTTTTCTTCAGGGGGCGTTTTTTTTTTCAACAGTTTCCCCGATTATTCCAATATTTTGTAACATTGTTCGGGTGGTGCCGGTGCTGTTCTTCGCACAAGCTTTGTATATGATTTTTTTTCTTTGCTTTAGTGGACTCGGGCGGTGCCGGTGGTGGACGTCGCATAGACTGTGTTTTTAAGTTGGGTGGTGGGGGTTCAATTTTCCCGGTTTTTTTTGTTGCTAGTATAATATTATTACTGACACTTGGTTATGTGATTGTTTTGGGTTATATTTCTCCCCTTTTTTATTTTTGAGTTTCGTCGATATATTTCCGGTTTATATATGTTGAGTTTTTTTGCGTTGCTCAGAGAGAGAAAGAAGGAATGTTATGTGTACATATGGCTCAAATTGTTGCAGTCGTCAAGCTGTGCTAATAAGCTGGCACAACCTATCACTCGCTTATGGCGTGTGTGGTCAAATTACGTTTGCCTTGAAGAGTGCTGATCTTGCTGATTTGGCTAAAATGTTTGCCGATGGTACAGTATGTACTCTGTATGTGTGCTCATTACACTAGTTATCAATCAGATAATATGCTTCCTGCAAGACAGTGGAAAATTCCGGCAGGCGTAGACATAGCAGTTCCAGATTTTCACAAGCCGCAATAAATTGATATTTTGCTTGGAGCAGACTCGTCCTTTGATTTGTTGTGTAGTGGTCTAAACAGTCTATTCCATTGCTATAAAATACTCTCTTGGGATGGGTTGCTTCTGGATGGTGTAAGCAACAACAAAAAGAAGCTACTTGTTGTATCGCCTTGTCGAAGAAAGCTATGGTTTTACGAGGTCTTGTTGAAAGGCTTTGGGATTTAGATACCGTCCCAAAAAATAGATAACTTGTTAAATTTTCGCCATAACAAATTGCTTTCGAGGTTCACTACGTAAAAACCTGTCTAATTTAAATTGTTGCCGTTTTTTAGTGCGTTTGTAAAATCTGATTCTCTCTTGTTTGGATCCTCGTTCGATGTTGTTAAACGAAGTTTTTATTGTAAGAGTGTATAACCCTAAAAGACAGCTCAGTGCCAGAAATGTACATCGTTTTTATGAAAGAATATTTGGAGCTGGGTCATATGTCTCCAACATTCAATAAAATTCCACCAGGACCCCACTATTTCATACCACATCAATGCGTTTGGATGGATCCACCAGGACCGCACTATTTCACGTTGTTCCCGTAATATTTCTGTTTTGCGAAAGACGTTTATCAGAAATATTTTTCCAATCAACTACGATTTATTTTAGAATAACATTAAGGAGAACAACATTGCCAAGCAATGAAGTTCCTGTGTTTTGAGAATAGATCTTACTCTATAATCAAACATGGGTTCCCTTTCCCGTGTTCGGGTCCTTGAATTTTATTGAGCTTAGTGCTTGCAAGTTTTTTTTATGGTCGAATAAAGGCTATTCTTTTGAATTATTTTTTTTGTATCCTCCTCTCCTTTTATTTTATTTAACATTTGCGTAAATCGTTTTTTTTTTTATTTATATTATTTTAAAATATTTTAACTTTATAGAGATTGAAAAAAAAGTGATTAAAACCCTTTTGGAGACGAAAAAAAAGAATAAAGTTGTTGGGTCTGATAATATAACGCCTTTTAGTTATTTTATTATGTTTACCGTTTAATTTGAGCAAGAATTGAGCAACGCTGCTAATTTGAAATATTTTAACATTTTTTACAACGTTTTCTTTATTTCCCATAGACTGGATGTCATCTGAGATGAACAAGCCCATTATGATTTTAGTCTTGCATCGGTGGAGAAGGAAAAAACTAGTTTTGTTAATTTAAATTTAAATGTTGAATTTTTAGGATAATTTTTTAATATATTTTTTTTGGTTACTAACTTTTTATACCTCAACTTTAGTACCTCAACCAAACTTTGAGTCGAGTTTGACGCGTTTGCAAAGACAACTTTAGCGCAGTTATTAAATTATATTTTAATGGTGGGGCCCACTATGCAGAGAGAACTGTTATTATCTCTTGTTAGTTTGCGTTTAAACAGATTCGCCTTAACAGCAGATATAAAATGTATAGGCAAGTAAGTCTGGAAGAAGAGGATCGTAACTATCAACTTACAGAATGGCGAAAGAATCCATCTGATGAGCTACAAATTTTTCGCCTAATCGTTGCTTACAAGAACTTGGAGTTTGTTATGTGTGCATAAGTTGCAACGATTTTTATGTGTGGTGAAAATTTAATACTATTTTGTATTAACAACGCGAAAACTTTGTGAACGCAGTAGTTCGAGACTATTTTAATTGCGAAACTTGTGAAAACTATGTCGAAAGCGCGACGAAAAGGAGTGGCTACGATGAAGTTCGATGGATCACTAACAATTATATTTCAATAATTTCTCTTAGAACCTAACTTATGCTACGGTGGCGAGAGACGGGGCGAATTCGCAAGAGCGAACAGACGAAAGCTTTATTGGCTCCCGCTCTCGCCCTACAACTAGTGATTTAAATACAAGCGCTGAGTGCGCAAACACCGCCCCCTCTGAAGGGACGACGTCCTTCAGCCCAGAACGGGCAACAGGGCCAGTCGGTGGACAGCTCGCCGATATTCGCCGTCCTGCGTCCTGACGTCCGCCACGCGAACCTTGCTATCGGCGCCGGCGTGCACCGCTACCACTCGTCCGATCCTCCACTGCTGGGGCGGAAGGTTGTCTTCTGCGACGACGACGAGCGCTCCCACGACGAGGTTGGGCTCCCCCTGGTGCCTGGGCGAGACACCTCGCCATCGTCGCAAGCAGGTCAGGCTGATCTGGTCCGGGAGCGCCGCTGATGGTGGGGCCAGAAGAGGGCCGCCGATGAGCAGATGCCCGGGGGTCAGGGCCTCGCCATCGTTCGGGTCGCTGCTTAGAGCGCCGAGGGGCCTGGAGTTGAGCACGGCCTCCACGCTGGTGAGCAGAGTTCCGAGCTCCTCCGCGGTCAAGAGGTCTTGGCCTACCGTCCGAAGGAACAGGTGCTTTGCAGACTTCACACCTGCCTCCCATAGTCCGCCGAAGTGCGGTGCTCTGGGCGGTATAAACGCAAACTCGCATCCTTTTTTTGATGCGAATGTTTCGATACCGCCCCCCTGCTCCTCCAGACGGGCTCGGAACTCTCTCATGTGGCGATCTGCGCCGACGAAATTGGTGGCGTTGTCGCACCACACCTTCTCCGGAATCCCGCGACGACTCACGAACCTTTGAAATGTGGTTGGGTCAGACACTAATTCTAAGTGGACCGCTTTGGACGCAAAACAGACGAACAAGGCCACGTACGACTTGTACGGTGGCTTACCACGGATACGATACGTTGTGCTGAAGGGACCACAAAAATCAACGCCACAAATATTGAACGGGCGGAGAGCTCGAAGTCTATCTGCTGGCAAGTTTCCCATAATTTGCGTCAAAAGTTGCGGCTTACAGCGAAAGCAGCGCATGCACGACCGAACTGTTCGTCGGCAGACTTCTTGAGCATTAACTAGCCAGATTTTCTCACGCAGACGACTTACGAGAGCGAATGCCTCGCAAGCTCATGCACACGTCCTCTCTTGTAATTTTGAGCCTCTGAGCGAGCTCGTCGGTTACAAAGTTTAATTGTGAACCAGAGTCGAGCAACGCTCGAGCTAATACAAACTCGCCGCTTTTTGTTTGGACGCTCACAACAGCAGTTGCAAGAATGACTCGAACCGATGCATTCGCATGCAAAACATGCGAAGTGGATGGAGACTCCTGCATGAGCGTGGGCTGAGAAGGAGGTGGCAACGCGAGATTTGTGTTTGGGGCATATATGTGTAGCAAAGTGTGATGTGAGGAATTGCACACTCTACATCTGTTCGATTTGCATTTTTTGACAGTGTGACCCTTTCTTAAGCAGTTAATGCATAAGGGTGCTCTTTTAGCGAAATCGAATCTTTGCTGAACTGTTAGGGCTGCGAAGGAAGCGCAGTTTCCAATCTGATGTTCAGCTGAGTTGCAATACATGCATTGAACAGAGTCGTTCCTGGCAGCGACAAACGAAAAACTCCTATTTCCATTCTTCTTAGGGTTAGATTGGGTCTGCTGAACAGTTTTGGGCTTGGAAGCCTATTCTGCTACCATGTGTTGGTATCGCCTGTTGAGGGCCGCCTCACATTCGCTCCAAAGTGGAAGCGAAGTATAATCTAACTGTTCTTCCCATTTTCTTTTAGTTCCTGCATCGACCTTGCTCATTACCAGATGTATTAAAATGGCATTAGTAATGCGTCTATCATCCCCAATAGACAGCAAGGAGTCATACAAGGCTGTGACCGTGTCGATGAGGGTTCTCAAGGCTGTAGCTGAAGGCTGGGAAATTTTTTGCAAATTAAAAAGTGTCGATATGTTGTCAAAAAAATAAGACAATCATTATCGTACACCCGCTTCAGGCTAGCAAGGGCTTTGGGATAATTTTCCGCAGTGACTTGGAAGGCCCTAACTGTTCCTAAAGCGTCTCCAGCTAAACACGAAATTAAATGATTGAATTTTTCAATATCGTGTAAAGTGTCATCTTTGTCAACGAAAGTTTCGAAAAGGCTTATAAAATTTTTAAATTCGGAGTGTTTTCCGCTAAAAGTTGGGAGAGCAACGCTCGGTAGACGGCAATGAGGCGGGCAATTTGCTGGCGGAGCGGATTTCTCGATATTATTTTGTTTGCACTTATTTAAAATCAAAATCAGCAATGACTTTCTCATTACGGCCCTCTCTTCGATATCCTTAGTTGCCATTGCGTTTATTTGTATTTATTTGGTTGGTATCGAAGAGGTGTTAAATATTTAAATTTATTAAATTATTTATTTGTTAAATAATATAATAAAATCAACGAGTAATATACCGATCGCACACGGTGTAAGGGAGCTAAGTGCCGAGAGAATTACAGCGAAAAATATCTAAATAGGGTTTTTATATTTTTTATATAAACCCTGCGACAGTATATGCCGCACGCACGCACTGTAGGGGAGCTACCGCTCAAGCTCAAGCGTACCGAAAAAACGAACAAACGTTTAGGCAGACCGAAAATTGCACTGCTGCAGCGATCGAGAACGAAAAACGACAAAAGACAACTCTAAATAGCGGCAGCGGTGTCGGTGTGCGTGTGTATGTGTACGCGGCTAGCGGCTCTTCCTATGCAGATGCTAACGGAGAATGATACACTGACCGATAACTAAGGGCAACGAATATATAAGCCTGACGCCAAAATGCGCGCAAAATTATGAAAAGCGCGGAAAAATTGGAAAAGCGCGGGAAAATTCTGAAAAGCGCGGGAAATTTTCGGACAAACTGCGGCGAAAGTTATTGCCGCTAATTTTCTGAGAGCTACACTATTCACAATTTGCACTTTTTTTCAGCTATTTTTATTTATACCCTAAATTGGTGTTCACTACGACGAAAGTTGGGGGAATTAAGTTCGCACTAATTGGGTCGACGACGAGTATTTATTGCTTGTTCTTTGGCCAAGACCGATTCACATATAATTCGAATAGATTATGTAGTACATGCAAATTTTTATTTCTTGGTTAGAATGCTCACTATCTACCGATTTTTACACGAATGCAAAAAGTTGAAAGATGGGCCAAAACACAATTGACAAAACGCCACAGATTAACTTTCAACTTTTGGCACTCTATACCTGGATGGCCGACTTGATAATTGCAACTTCCTTTTTGACTTCCATTTGGCGGCAGCAGCAAATTGAGCAATTAAATTTGCCGAAACGTCAGGCGCAACTTCAAGAACGGCAGAAAATTTCCAGCGACGAAATTATTGAATTTAATTTATTGGCCGAACCGACACGAATAAATTGGTTTTTGTTGTTATTGTTTATAGTTTTTCACCGAAAAAAATATTAAAACTCGCGAACTCTACTGCTGATTACGTCGGGGTCACCATGAAAATTTAATACTATTTTGTATTAACAACGCGAAAACTTTGTGAACGCAGTAGTTCGAGACTATTTTAATTGCGAAACTTGTGAAAACTATGTCGAAAGCGCGACGAAAAGGAGTGGCTACGATGACGTTCGATGGATCACTAACAATTATATTTCAATAATTTCTCTTAGAACCTAACTTATGCTACGGTGGCGAGAGACGGGGCGAATTCGCAAGAGCGAACAGACGAAAGCTTTATTGGCTCCCGCTCTCGCCCTACAACTAGTGATTTAAATACAAGCGCTGAGTGCGCAAACATGTGGCTTACTAGAGCCGATGCTATTGGTTGCAACACGCAGAAACATTTCGATTTAATTTAGATGAGAGTTTTATGGAATTGACTCCCACTCATCGATCCCTTGGGTTTGCTGTCCCCCATTGGCCTTACGTCGAAGATTATTCATCAAAAACTTTCGCGGCTTCAACTGAAATGGGATGAATTGATTCCGACGTCGTTACATACGAGTTGGGAAACGCTTAGGAAGAATCTACCTAATCTTCACAATGTCACCATTCCTAAGTACATTTTTGACAGTGTTCAGCCGTCCGTTTTCCGGATGCATCCAGCTAAGCTTACGTATGCTGCTCTTACATTCGAGCGATCGAATCGGTTAGGTCCATTGTTGCTTGCAGCGAAATCAATAGTGGCTCCACTAAAAACGAAAACCAAGGGTTGAACTATGCGCTGCCACTCTTTTGACACAATGTTGGACCTACGTCAAACAAGTTCTTGACAAATGTAAAATAGAGAGCGTTTATTTTTGGGCAAACACAGAAATAACGCTAAACTCAGAGAGCCGTCTAGCTATCAACTCCGTTTAAATCTATTATTCGCATCTCATCGTTTCCCAAACTCAGGATTTTTGGATACGTTTACAGATTTCTAAACCTAACGAAATAACGAGAAAGATCAGTAAGTCTGATCGCTAGAGAACTTATGGAAATCATCCAAAACACGAAAGGAAGCAAACTTTGGCAAGCCGAAGTGTATATACCCTTGCAGCTATTGCAAAAATTTAATATTCTTGAAATAACGTAAATTTCAATTTATATGCGTATATGTTTAAAACGTTGAAGATATAATGATTTTAAGCTCAATTATTCGATCCTTCCTATGACAGCTTTATGATATCGATTTGCGATTTGAATAAAATTAAAATCGTTAATCTAAACTATCAAACTTTTACCATTTCCAAAAGAATTTGTTGAAAAAATGCAAAAATAGAGAAGTGAACTTTTTTCAAAGTTTAGTTACTTTTAATATTAAAAATAATATTTTTATAAAATTTAAACCGAAATTCTGAAATTTTTAACCATTACTACATCTTAAAGAACTAAAAAACATATTAAAAAGCAGCACAGTTATCATTTTTTTTCATTTTTTTTTCCGATTGTTCCTATAAGACCTATATGCTATAGTCGTCGTTCCGATTTATTTTCTACTTGCAACAGGAAGACAGCTTTTGGAAGAGTTTCATGCAGATACTTAAAAACTGAGAGACTAGTTTGACAGACGGACATGGCTAGATCGACTCTCCTAGTAATGCTGATCAAGAATATATATACTTTATAGGATCGGAGATGTCTCATTCACTGCATTGCAAACTTCCGACTGAACGCGAACTATACAACAAAAATCTCAAGCAGTATCCATATAGTTGTCTCTGTCTCTGAACTTCAATGAATAAGTCAATGTATTATACCCCTGCTAACAAAAGTATTTAATCTACGCCAAAAATTTTAACTTTAATAACAGTAAATCGCTGAGTGCGAGGAAGCATTTACTTAAAACAAACTTAAATGAATACAAAATTATTTCTGTACGCAGATTTCAGTACAAATTTTGCATTACAACTGACATATGCATAACGCTTGTAGAGCAGTTATCACAAGAACAAAATGTTGTACAATTACCTAACTAATATCCATCTAGATCGTTTACCAAAAAAGAAAATTATTAATCAACAACTTAACCGAATCAGCCGCTATATAGCCAATTCAAATTACAGTGTTTTTTGGGGGAACGATGGGAAAACGGTGAAAAAGTTAAACTCGAATTCACACTGCCACCGTCAACCGTCAACGTCTTTTCTTTTCGAGTGCTCAAATTTAAGTTTAATTCAACCTAAATGGAACATTTATTTAATGATGCTATTATTTTGGCAGCTAAATTTAGTGCAGACCGTTGGACATAAGCAAAGTTTTTACGCTCTGCCCAGTTCCTCGGAGCATTTGGATGCAAATGAGTCGTAATTTCCTTTTTTTTTGAGAGCTAAAGTAAACAAGTATTATCCTTTAAGAAACGGTTTGGAAAAAGACGTACCGGCCAACTACGAAACTTTTTCCAAGAAAAGTTTGCGGATGGAGAAAGCTTCATGTTAGCGGTTGGTTTCACACCTTTTCGGAATGCAAACCTTTGCCAAAACGAAAAGCTATCGCGCTGTTCACCTTGGGTAGCTCGGCAGAATACCGCACTGTGGGAAGGTTATTCGGAGTTTTAACATTTGTTTTGCAACATTTTGCGTGAGTGAATTTTTCAATTTGTTGTAATAAATCCAAAAGTGTCCACACTTCTGTTAACTGCTATAAAAAATTTTAAAAAGACTGCATTCACCATCTCCCAAATAAATACTGTAATCATTAATTTATAAAGTCAATTTTTTAGTGATGGTAAAATAATATACCAAATATTATGGGTAATACAGCATAATATTGGGACACCAGAGCTTGACGGAGGAATATTTTAGAACAATTTGGGACTGGAACTTTATATGCACCTCCATTGACGGTAGACGCTGGCTTATGCCCTCTTTCCACACAGTCCATCCGTTGGAAACGGGTTAACCGGTCAACCATCTTTGTTTATGTTTTGATGAGCTACAGCTGTTAAGATCAGCTGAAATCGGAAGGTTGAAGGATGATGTGCTATGTGGAAACCGGAGTTTCACTTTTTTCAAAAATTCCAACGGTTTTTCAGGGATGGACTGCGTGGAAAGAGGGTTGCACCGCAGACACATCGGCTAACTATCGCATAAATTAGTCCGTCAAAGTCCGTCAAATTTTAACGCCAGATTAACTGGGAAGTTTTTGAAACGGCAAAACCGTATGGACCATCCCTTCAACGGATGGTGGAAGGTGGATGGATCTCTGTGGAAATAACCTGTATTGTGAAATGGCTTATACGCTGGGCTATAATTTATTTTAAACGCTATAAAACGGTAGACATTTTTTAGAATACGCTTATGCTCATAATATCTTTGTAGCCTTTGAAAGATTTCACGAGCGCTTAGAGAGACAGAAGGCTTAAGTGTATACAAATATTTTGTACCACTTAAAAGTAACAACTAGAAACCTTAAACGTTAAAATTAGCAAGCTTAACTTAATATAATAAACAAAACAATAAAGTTTGAATTTAACGTTAAAAACGTAGTGTGACCGGGAACTTATTACAAACAATTGTTTAAACAAGGAAAACGAACTATTTAACGATTTCCCATGTTCCAATTGAATATGGGACCTAGGTCACTTTTTCCAAACGATTGAAAAAGAAGGCGGAATATTCAACGTCAAACAATATAAAATAGCAGCAAGCGCACTGATTCTCGAGTCAGTTTTATTAAATAAATGCAAAGAAAAGGGCAACAGTTCTTTTGAAGATGTACAAAACGAGCTCCTAATGAAGGTGGCCATTACAGAAAAAAAGTGGAAATAAAATCAATGTTGTCAAAGTTTCATAACGATCCGATAGGAGGAGGGTACACATGGATAACAAGAAACCCGTCCAAGATAAGAAAATATTTATATATACATGACATAAACCTCAATATTAAAAAACTCGTACTAAATGGGTGGGCCAAAGGATACACTGAAGCATGTAATCAAGAGGCGCAACTCGTACACACCGGTACATTTTGGCCTGTAAGGGCCACGGGAAATGCGAATGAGAGCATAACTTGGATTGTAGGTCCAGATAGCAGGAGTTATTTTAACGAGACACCAGACGAGGCTGCTTCCGATCCATCAAATGCCACCCTCAACTTCGCGGACGTGCTATCTTCTTTCAACACGCAATATTGCAGCAAATATTTGCATTGATGCACCTCCGAACTAGGCACTATCGACATGTACTTGAGGTCTTAATATTCCTGTATGAAGGTAAAATGTGCATCTTTTATTTTAGGATTCCTATTGAATTCAAACCGCCGCTTAGCTTGCAGATAAGAATCACCAAGCAAGGCAAGATTATGTTTTATAGGGAGGCGAACTGAAAATTCTCTGGATGGAAGACGAGTATAATTTCTATTTAAATGCTCCTCCTTTGACATCCTTGCAATGGGCTCAGTGACATGATCAATTTCCCAAAAACGAGCTGCTCTTTCGATAGACGATAAGTTGCGATATACGACGAGTTTTTTAGGGTGGGATGGCCGCCACCAGAAAAAATCCAACCGAGATGGTTCTTTTGTAACGAGGAAAACCCAGGAGCGAGCTGAATCTGAGTTGCTACCAAAAAATAAACTAGCCCATACAACAAGCTGTTTGATTTTCTGTTGGGCAAGGATGATCAACTGACTGTCTATAATGTATGGCAAGGACCCGATGGGCAATCTCGCGAATGATGGCCCCTTATCAGGCAATTAATGCACAGCGACAATCTTTTGACTTCCTTATGGCGAGACCTGGGCGATAGCCTTTCAAAACGCGGACATTATAAAATCGTATGATCTGAGTTACGACAAAAAGCACTTCCCTGCGATTCAGCCATAGCTGCAAATATCTTTCTTTGTTGCGTACTCACAGCCTTTCCGGTCTTGGCAGCTTGCCATTGATTTCCTTGCAACGCATGCTCCACATTTTCCTTGGTGCGCCATCTACTTTCCAAAAAAGTGGATAATTTTTCTTCCCACTTGGGTTGCGATTTCTTGTCAAGCCTCTGAAGTCTGGCGTGGACCAAAACACATTCAGGAATTTCTTGCTTAGTGGCAAGGAAATCCATTGCTCGAAGATGTGAGGTTATCTGATCCGTGTAAGCCCGCAACTTCGCAACCGAAGACTCCACTAGAATAAGACGTTTATTATCAAATCGATTTTTAAAAATATCCAATGCAACGAGCGTCATTAATTTCCAATAAACTTACGGTCTCCAAGGCAATACCTGATAAACATGAGCGCAATTGCTGCAACTTTCCGAATGAAGTCAATTCTGCCTCTTTTTCTATGATCGATATAAACATGGAGGTAAAACTGGCCCAATCAGTGTAAGCCCCGTTGAATCTAAGAAGGTCCAGTTGAGTCAAGCGGGATCTAATGGCTCCCAACAATGCTGGGATTGCGTTTGCTTGCCGAGCTCCCTTTGAAGAGTAGCTCCAAGATTAAGTAGACTTTATTCAAGACAATTCGTTTACGACAATTCGTTTCCGATAGAATTAAAAATTCTGCTCTTCCAAGCTAGATTGGGCGATGCCAAAACTAGACTCAAATTTGTTGAGAGATTCCAGATGAACCTTTAAATCATACTCAACCATCGATCGAAGCTGCCCTATGTCAACCTGCAAGTATAGTCTATTAAAGCTAGCACTGGTCTTGAGATTAAGAAATTCCGCTGTAGATGGCTGAGAGTTGTCAAAAAAATCTCCGGGGATTTGTCTATGCGCTGCTGGCGGTACTGGGGTTATACCAAATGAGCCGGCCTCACTTGCATTGCTGTCATCACCCCTTTATTTTAATTTATAAATTTTAAATTGAATTTAAAAAAAATAACAAAATCAATATTGAACTATTTTTATGTTCACTGGTGTACGACTGGCAGTTTTCAATTTACCGATTTGTTTATTATTTTAAAACACTTGCGATACCTATTCCCTTTTCAACAGGAACATTGCCAGCTGCAACGGCTCTTTCCACTGAACAGGTTGACTTCTAGAAAGGTCAAAAAGGAATGCCAAGTAAATAACGGAACTAGCGAAAGCTGCTAGGTTATAATTTATGTAAATTATATGAGCGACGGCTGACTTTTGTTTATTAACTATGTTTTCACTATGTACGCTGATTTATTTTTCAAAATGCCACAAAGTTTCACGACGATCACATCGTGGTCACCAAAATGCCGAGCTTTTTTGACAACAATTAATTAATAATTAATACACGATAGTTAAGTTCAAATTGTTTATTTTAGTTTATTATATTTTGTGGTTTACCGTGAGTTTTTCTTGTCGCTCAGAAGCTTCTACGATAGAATAGAATTTTTAGCATTTAATTTTTAGTGAGAATTCGCTCTATTTATAAGAGGTGTTTATCAGCTGCAGCTCCGAACACGGCCAATGAAAACTATTTTAACAAACATTGGTAAACAGAGTAAAGAAACGTATAATACAAGACTAATGCAAATATATGAAAATAAATAATATATCATCAACTGCACACCGACATTAAAACTTAGGGACTATTAATCGCAGTCACAGAACATTTAATGAATATATTCGGACATATGGTTAAAGTATTTTACATACTGTTTCGATACGACATTTTTATTCCATTAGTCACGCATATTTATTTGTGCAATGAGACAGTGTTTGGCAAGAAACTTCAGACGATTACGCTAAGGCCTAAGCCTACATTCGAGCAAGACATATGCTCGAAAATGAAAAGGAAAAACGCAAAACGGCTAATGATCATAATGCTTACGATTTTGATTTAAAAATCAGCGACCAGTTTTACCTGGAACTACAGGACCATTAGGACCTCCTCATTGATATAGAAAGAGCAAAGTCATATAATTTCGTTGCTCGCAGCATAGAGAGGGCCAATTGCAAGAACAAACTTGCGTGCCTTCATTCTCTTCATTCGCTGACACTGTCACCGAGCAGAACATCAACAGTTGCATAGGATTCAATGCTTAGATCGCTAATCCGAAGGAATTTTGTTGTTGGATTGCCGAAAGCCTTGTACTTCCAGAAAGTTATTCTGTCCTCGCAGCAACAGCATTTCTTTTTCGCATAAAATGTTCTTTATGGTTTTATTTTTTATTTTCTTACTTATTTTTATTATTATTTTAACTTTTTTATAATTTTTTTTAATTTATTGTTTATTTTATTTTAAATAATTTAAATAATCCTAAGCAAGCGGACGCATTCGTAAGAGCTTCAAAGTGTGTTAATGCTGTGCACATAATCCTGAAATAGTGCCTGTGTCCCTATAAGGTGTGCGACGGAATATACGATCTGAAGTCGGTGGGCAAAAGAAACTTCGCAAATTGTATACAATTGAAAAGCCCCGGAATATTTTGTAAAGTGAATCACACGTACAAGTCTATAGACGAGTAGACAGCTACAAAATCCATTGATGCTCACCCTAGGAAAGGAGCTAATATCTTTAAATACGATAAAATAGTTATTGGAGCGGGACGACAGGATGGTAATAGATCAAAACTGATTTTACTGGATCAGGATGGGCGAAAATAAGTCGACCTAGCAACTTCTTAAACATATTTTTATACCCTTGCAGAGGGTATTATAATTTCAGTCAGAAGTTTGCAACGCAGTGAAGGAGACATCTCTGACCCTATAAAGTATATATATTCTTGATCAGCATCACTAGGCGAGTTGATCTAGCCATGTCCGTCTGTCCGTCCGTTTCTACGCAAACTAGTCTCTCAGTTTTAAATCTACCTGAATGAAACTTTCCCAAAAGTTGTCTTTCTATTGCAGGTAGTATATAAGTCGAATCGAAGCCGATCGGACGTATATAGCATATAGCTCCCATAGGAACAATCGGGAAAACAAAATAAAAAAAAATTATAACTTTAGTTTTTTATACCCTTGCAGAGGGTATTATAATTTCAGTCAGAAGTTTGCAACGCAGTGAAGGAGACATCTTCGACCCTATAAAGTATATATATTCTTGATCAGCATCACTAGACGAGTCGATCTAGCCATGTCTGTCTGTCCGTCCGTCTGTCCGTCCGTTTATATGCAAATTAGTCTCTCAGTTTTAAAGCAATCTGCATGAAACTTTCCCAAAAGTTGTCTTTCTATTGCATGTAGTATATAAGTCGGAACGAGCCGGATCGGACGACTTAGCATATTGCTCCCATAGGAACAATCGGAAAAATAAGTTAAAAAAATTATAACTTTGCTGTTTCTTAATTTTTTTTAGTTCTTCGACATATAGTAATGGTTAAATATTTCAGAATTATGGTTTAAATTTCATCAAAATCGGACGACTATATCATATAGCTCCCATAGAAATAATCAATAATATATAAAATAACTATCTAATAATTGAGCTGCAAATCATCATAGCTTCAATGTTTTTAAGCATGTACGCAAGTAAATCATAATTTTAATGTTTTCAAAAATATTTAGTTCTTGCAATAGCTGTAAGGGTATATGAACTTCGGCTTGCCGAAGTTTGCTTTCTCTCTTGTTTTTTAATTTTTTTTTAGTTCTTCGAGAAGTAGTAATGGATAAATATTTTAGAATTACGGTTTAAATTTCATCAAAATCGAACGACTATAGCATATAGCTCCCATAGGAACAATCGTATAGCTGCCATAGGAACTATCGAATAATTAAGCTGCAAATCATGAAAGCTTCAATGTTTTTAAACATACACGCAAGTAAATCATAATTTTAATGTTTTCAAAAATATTTAGTTCTTGCAATAGCTGCAAGGGTATATGAACTTCGGCTTGCCGAAGTTTGCTTTCTTTCTTGTTTTTTAGTTCTTCGAGAAGTAGTAATGGATAAATATTTTAGAATTACGGTTTAAATTTCATCAAAATCGAACGACTATAGCATATAGCTCCCATAGGAACAATCGTATTGCTGCCATAGGAACTATCGAATAATTAAGCTGCAAATCATGATAGCTTCAATGTTTTTAAACATACACGCAAGTAAATCATAATTTTAACGTTTTCAAGAGTATTTAGTTGTTGAAACAGCTCAAGGGTATATGAACTTCGGCTTGCCGAAGTTTGCTTCCTTTTTTGTTAAAGACAAATTCAACATAGGAATTGATTTCGAAAAATAAGAGCAGAGGGTCAAAAACGTTTTTGCAAGCGTTTATAAATATTAAAATTCTAAGGTATAATATAGCGAGATTGAGAGAAAACCTTATTTTTAAGAACTTTGTAGTATACGTTTATGAAGATGATATCTTTGTACTCTTTGAAAGATTTATTGTGCGTTTAGAGAGACAGAAGCTCGAAGAAGTAAGTCCAAAATGCTGTAAAAGTGCTGGATTACAATGTGGGAAACACAAATTATTTTAAGGAAGACAACTCGATATACAAAATAAGCCTTCTTTTTCGGGCGAGATCTGAAATGCCACCTCTTGTTACCTATCCCATATTCAAGATGATCAATGCATACTTTGCAACATGAGAGTAAGGGAGGATACAACACATAATAAAACATTTTGATTGCATTACTGAAGATAGACCTTATAATCGTAACAAATAAGGGAAAACTTGTTTATTTCCTAACCGCTGCACTAAAATATAGAGCTCAAATAATGGAAGGATTCTTTTAAAATAATATTAATTAATAAATGAGAACAATTGTTTATAAATTAATAGTAAGTCTATAACTAACGGCTAAGTGTCAAGCCGAAAAAAAAACAATTTAAAATTTTCCCCATTAAAATTGTTACTATAATTTTTTGCAAGTTTAACTTGAAATGAATAAAATGTATTTGGGTTTTATTTGTAATGGTGTTTTCTCAGACATAAGCAGAGTTTCAGCAAGCCTGACTTAGATATTAGCCCTTTTGTTATTTTAAATATTCTTTTAAATATAGTCTGTCTTGTATTGAACATTCAAGAACAAAGCCGTGTTTATTGTTAATCATCATACGTCAGACGAATGACGTGCTATTTGTGGTATATCTAGGACATCAATGTGCGTGTGTTGCTGTCTGCCCTTAAGGTAGTGGTAAATTCCTTAAAGTTTTTGGGGTAATCGGCACATCTTGGACATTTTAGTATTTTTAATGTTGCAACTCGTACTCCACCATCGACGACTGGGTGTTGCAACTCGTACTCCACCATCGACGCCTGAGTTTAGCTCAGTTACAGGACATAGCTCTTAATCCGTTGTCCAATTCTGTCCTGTCATCTTTAACAATAATGTAGAAAAAAATGTTCTGGAGTCAGAACTTGTAGTTTGCTGGTAACTTTCAGCGACATCAGACGTATTTTTATATAGCTTCGCCGTGTGATTATAATTATATTAAAAATAATCCAAATTAAATTTGCGAAAAGTGTAGTATGTTGGTGTTTCTCATGATAATTATAAAATAGTGTTATTAATACTAGTATAATCGCTAAAATATAAAAAAACGACAAAGTGTAGATGCGCAAGCCCTAGAAAAAAACAAATAAGAACAAGACGAACTTTTGCGCTTTTGAGAAAGAGTTATCAGTACCAACACTGAACTGCAACAACATAACAACAAAGACCAGCAAATTGTCCTTGCTTAAACTTGTGACTTCGACTTTAACAACGACCACAAATATTACAACTACCACATCAACTGCAGCTACTCTGCGCCCGATATTGTCAGTTTTTGGCCAAGCTCCCCCCTACCCCCAAAAAACACGTAAAATGCTATTGAAGCGTTACTAAAAACTGGAATCGGTCGCTATGTGCAACTAAAAAGAAAATTAAGCCTACAATTAAAAAGAAAAACAAACGCACCCAATTTAAACAAAACAACTGAAACCATAGTGCCTAACAATGCGCTGACTAAAATTAGATTCTTGATTCTAAGTAACCCAAACGCAGATGATGATACGGCTGAAACGCCTATATCTAAGCCACTAAGGCCGCCACCTATTTATGTTCGTCACGAAAATTGTGCTGAATTGGCGAAAAAATAACAGACCAAATAGGCGCAAATAAATTCGGTTTTCATTCTATAAAAAAAATAAACATAAATGAGACAAAAATACAAGTATATGACGAACAACATTATTGATCAATACAGAAGTACCTCGACACCGGACAAAAAAACACCTAACCACTTAAAAGTAGCAAGTGGCTTATAAAGGAATCGAATCAACCCTATCGACGAGTTATTAGCTGGGCTTAATGAAAAGAGCTGTAATGTGTAATGGACATAACAACTATAAATAAAATTCCCCAACCAATGTTGAAGGTGGGCCTGTCGCCCGAACGTATGCCTTTAAAATAAATGAAGTTTACTCAATCTACAAGCTGCAATATCTACTGCTTTGTAGAATCACCGTTGAGGTACCGTACAAACGGAATGGAACCGTCCAATGCATGAATTTCCAGAAATATGGACACACAAAAACCTATTGCACTCTGCGCGCAGTCTGCCTTGCCTGTGGGGATGCACATTCCACTGAGGTCTGCCCTGCAAAGAATGAAGAGTTTTCTGCCAGAAATTTTCCCAATTGATTTGAATCAATGCTGGTAACTATACCAAGCACAATGGGAGCAATATAGCAATCGACACTAGAGCTAATGCGCACTCAAAATTTGTTCCTTGAGCTCTTAATCTATTAAGATGGTTGCGTATTTCACAGCACAATAATTAGCTTTTGAAGTTCCTAAGTCAACACGACATTGACGCCAAGCTTATATCAGAGACTTACCTATCGAACGAAAACTGTTTTTAACTTAATGGCTATAAATTTTATCCAACAAACCATCCTGATACATGTTCTGGTATTCTGATTAAGAATAGCATCAGGCATTAACAATTGCCATCGTTTGCTACAGCCTATATAAAACCAACATCAATAAAAATCGACCGCTGTATACTGTCCACCACGCTTCTCCACTTCCGTAGCAGCTTTTTTAAAATATTTGACCTGTTAGATGACCGATTTATATCAGCTGGTGACTATAATGCAAAACACACACACTGGGAATTCGGACTAATCAACTCCAAAGGACGGCAAGCCAACCTGCTTGCCCAATGATCCTAAAAGGAAGCCTAAGTTGATTTATTTTGCTGTTACCAGAAGAGTGCAGCAGTCTCATAAACGCGTTGAAGCTCAAACAGTGATATTTATTTTTAGACGCTACTGGTTTTTCTCGATTTTTTTTTAATTGCTATTGGCAAAGGTAGGGGAAAATTAAAAAAAAAATTGCAATAGCTGTTGCTCCTTCGGGAATAGCGGTTACGTTATTAACCTGAGGTCGGACAGCCCATTCTGCATTTAAACTTTCTTTTGATTTATAAATATATGTTGGGATTTGACTAACAAAGCAGATGCAGGTGACCAGAAATATAAGCCCAAGAATGCGTTGTGGTAATAATACTTTTAATATACTCTTTGCCGACTTCTTTTACCTGTTACTTTAAGTGGGAGAATGACAAAGTGTAAGTATGATTGAGAATACTAAGATGTGGTGAAAACTAAAACCCAGTGGCCAGATGTTCTAAAGATAGAGTTGCCTGAATGTTACTTTGAACAGAACTGAGGTGTACATCAAGTTTGAACATACCTCCTCAAAAGTCGCAAATCTAATAAATCACGCCAAGGGAAGCTATACATTCGTTGTGTTTAGTTTTGTTTAATCCCTTAGTAAAAATAATAATAATGTCACTTCTATGTTTCTCCTGGATAAAGTGGTGTCGTACGTCAATATGCTTGGTACGTGGATGAAATCCGAATCATTTAACCAGTTGTTGGGCACTTAGGTTGTTATTGAAGAGCCGTACTGATTCGCAATCCGGTTAAGTAAAGCTTTAAGATACAGCGTCTCCTTGTCTGCATCTAACTCCGACTCTGTACTTGACAAAGCAACTGTTCGCTGTTTTCTCGCCTCCCAGCTTATGGCCGCACCTGCCAATATAATTGCTTGCCCGGAGTACGAAATACGATCGGATAAAATGGATCCCCAGTCTGCATCTACCACGCCGTATAGCTCTTCAGAAGAGTCCAAGAGTCTTCGTTCCACTCAAATAACGGAGGATACGTTTTGATGCCTTCCAGTGCTCGACGGTGTAATTGAAATTAAATTGGCTCATGTAATTCACGGCAATTGGGATGTCTGGTCGCGTTGAGACCAATTACACTTTGATATGGATACCTTTTCATCTCGCTCTCGTTTGGCTCAGGTGGTCGTTTTAGCGTTGACTTGAACTCGAACGATATTCCTACCGGCTTGTAGTCTGACATTAAATCGATATACTTCTCTTGAGACAAAAAAACGGAATGTTGTTTGACATTTTGCTTCAATGACATGCCCAGGCACGTCTTGAGTGCTTCATTTAAAATGCTTTCGATAAATGTTCCTATGTAGGAACAGCCATTCTGGATGATTTGATGGCAAAAACAAATCAACAACGTAAATCTTAACCAGCAAAAGTTTTCCTTTCTCTCATTTTTCAAACAAGCATTTGTCTTGTTTGGTCAGGTGAAGATCGATTTCTTTTAAGTTTGCTGTGAGCTAGACTGCTTGCTACCAACGTAGTCCTGATTGACGGAGTCCATACAATCGTCTGGGATTTCCATGAATACTTTTTCTTCAAGCTCACCATTCAGATACGCCGTAACTACGTCCATTTGATGAATCTCCATGTTATACTCTGCAGAGAGTTCTGCCAAAAGTCGGGCTGACGTAAACCCACAGGTGAATAGGTCTCAAAAAAAAATCCTATCCTGGCTTCTGTGCGTAGCCCTTCGCTACTAAACGGGCTTTTTTCCTGTCAGATTTGCTGCCGTCATCTTTCGTTGGATTAACTTAAAACAATCAATAACATCGGACTATTTTGTAACGCTCCGCCGTGTGATTAAAAATATAACCAAAATAACCGAAATTTAATTCGCGAAAGACGCTTAGAGTACGTATGCACGTGTCGCCCATGATAACTTTCAAATTTTTCAATAAAAAAATAGTTAAATGATAGTGTAAAAAAAGAGACGACGCGCAAGCTCTAAAAACAAAGTTAAAAAAATGAGCAACGCTCAGCAACAAGACGAACGTCGGTTCTCGTCAATCAGAAATAACGCTTACTTCTCTATAAAAGCGAATGAGTTACAAGCACCAAAAAATCTGCAACACTGAAAGCGGACACGGAGCGTGCTAAATCACTCTCTCCAGCATTATTATGCTCAAGCGGCAAAATACAAAATGAGCCATGGAGTGCCCAATGCAACCACGTCAACTGCAATAACACCGCGTCCGGTAACGTCAGTTCTTTCTGACAAGCTCCAACCCACTCAAACAAAAGATGGATAAAAAGGCAAACGGAGCGTTATTACAAACTTGAATCAATCGCTATGTGAAGTTGAAAAGGAAACTAAGCCCACAATCGAAGAAGAAAAATAATGCATCAAAAGTAAACAGAACTACTTAAATACTTACTCAAAGTAAAACGCTGACAAAAAATAGGTACTCGATTCTTAGTGAGCCAAACGACGATGACGATAAAGGCCGCCACCCCTATATTTTCGCCAGGCAAATTGTGCAGAATTGGTTTAAAAAATAACCTACCAACTGAAAAGTAGCAAAGGACTACAAGTGGTAATGAAAGGAATCATCAACAGTTTCGACCGATGAGATAAAAGCGGGAATTAAAAAAAAGGGCTTTGACGTCAAACTGCCCATTAATATAATAAATAGAAACAAAATTCCCCAGCCAATGTTCAAAGTAGAACTGAAGCCTGAAAATATGCACTTGAAAAAAATGAAGTTCACCCAATTTACAAATTTCAATATCTATTGCACTGCGGAATCACCATTGAGGAACCTCACAAACGGAACGGTCCAGTGCACGAATTGTCAGGAATGTGGGCATACGAGACCGTACTGCACCCTGCACGCCGTCTGCATTGCTTGAGGGGATGCACATTTCACTAAGGCCTGCCCTGTACATAAGGAGGGCTTTTCTGCCAAAAAATTTAGCAACTGTGGGGAAAACCACACTGTTAACTACATAGGGTGCCCAGTCTCACATGCCTCAGGGCCTAAGCCGACACCTTTGCAAGCCACTGCAAGAATAACGCAGCAACAGACATCGAACCAAGGTCCTGAAATTAGCGCCCAATTGCTTTTTGGGTTAAAATCAATGTTGGTAACTATAGCAAACACAATGGCTTGCAAAGCAGCAAACGCTAGAGGAGTTTATGTGTACGCAAAATCTTCTTTTGGAGCTCTTAATTTAACAATAATCAGTTCAGTATATTTTCTCACTATAATATGTAACAGCATGATGAAATTGGGTTATTATCCTCAGTAATGGAGGAAGTCTATCATCACAATGATCCACAGAGCCGGAAATGACAAGTCCTAACCATCGTCTTAAAGACCAATCAGCCTCCTGCCGTGTCTATCGAAGATATTTTTAAAGTAGCTCCAGAATCGTATAAAGCCGCACTTTCAGGCCCATAATGCCATTCCATTGCACCAATATGACCTTCGCGAAAAACACGGCACCATTGAACAAGTAAACCGGATAACCTCTGAAATACGAAATGCATTTACACGATGATATTATTGCTCCGCTTTGTTTTTTGTATGTCGCCCAGGCTTTCGTCAGCGTTTGGTTGGACGGCCTAATTCATAAAATTAAAATATTACTTCCACAGAACACCCATCAAATATTGGCGTCATATCTGCAGTAAATAAGTTTTGCAGTACGATGCAAAGGTGATCTTTCTGAATATCGTCCAATTGAAGCTGGAGTTCCCTAAAATAGCGTTCTTTCTGATCGCACCCTAAACCGTTTGCTGATGCTGATCTAAGTGACCTGCAATAGCAACGCAGACCTCATAAGCTCATATCGCTGATGGAAAAATGGTTAGCCGATTGGCTTATACATGTAAACGAGCAAAAGTGCAAACATGTCACACCCTAAATTTTCTATTTGCTTTTCACTATCACATCAACATTCCAAAAGCAACTGAAGTATCATACCTTGGAGTTCACCTGGACAGACTGCTTGGCGTAAGAATATTGAAGCTAAAAGAAATCTATTGAATTTTAAAACTAGATAATAAACGCCCGTTAATAAACTCGAGTACAAAGTTCTGTTGTACAATGCGGTCCTTAACCCAATTTAGATATATCGCTCCGAACTATGGGGAAACCGAAATCTGTTAACCAGAACTTACTTCTTATTGACCCCAGAGCTTAATGAAATTCGATTGAGTTTCGCAAAACTCAAAAGTTAGTACTTAATTTAAATTTAAAGTTAGTACTTAAGCATATTAGGGGAGTGCAGTTGCATTTTCTTACATTTTGAAGAATTGTGTATTGTTCTTGAACATTAACTTTAAATATGTTTTATGAAGATATCTTTATAAACTTTTACACTTATATTAAGTATTTTTATTTGTCACCATTTGATCGCACGAGTAATGGGTACAGCAAAATGTTGACGATTTTTTTGTCTACAAAATGAAAATGGATGTAATTATTTAGCATAAGAGCATAAAAAATCATTCTTGGTGTCGTATTCGTACCATATCCAACAGATGCCGGACTCTATTTTCTTAAAGAGATAGTAAGAGAGGCTTCCGATATCCCGAATCAAGCTTCTCACACCGACCTTGAAGTGAACAGACGACGAGTGCCTCTTGAAAAAGATTAATAATGTGGTGGTGGTCATGTTGAACTAAAAGACTTCCCCAGACTGGCAGGTAGAAAATAAATTAACAAAATCCTTAATTGCACGGTATCGTAAAACAAGACTCAACAGTACTGAAACTTATGTAAACACTCTAAATGTAAAAATAAAGTATTAAAAAGTATACGTTAATTTAGAACTCTAATTTTGTGGCAATATTAATAAAAGCTCTCTTTAAAACGCAGACAAACAATTCAGATTGGTTTCCTATACCAAAAAAATCATAGACTTATACTGGCTCAATACTTATAGCTGTAAATCCTTATAAAACCATTAATATATACAATAAGGTAAGTGTAAGGGTAAACCATAGTAGTGGAGTCCAGTTGGACTTATTTTTAAAAGAAAATTTACTTTTAATATTTAACGATATAAGAAACATTATTTTCCCTAACTCTTTTGTTGGGTAGTCCTATCATATTTATATTCCCCGTAACTTTAGCCACACTGTTTTAAACTTAGTGCGCAATCAATATTGCCTTACATTATTCTTATACTTAAACCAATGCCTACCTTACAACCATAACGTTTTGATAGAAATAAAGTTTGTCGTTAAGCCACCGACAATATTCTTCGGTAAGCGTAAACTGTATCAGAATGGCATGCAAGAGAAAAAAACTCGCTATGTTTGGAGATTATTTATCGGCATTTGTTTTGGATCGATTTGTAATGGGCGTCAACAGCAACATTTTCGAACGACTTTGTGAGGAAGTTGAAAAACTAAAAATCGATGATGCCGTTCGTAAAGTAATGAAACACATAAGACATAAACTTAACAGCAAAACACAAGTAATTTATTTTAAGGGCAATATGCAGAATAGGAATTCGAGGTAGCATAAGTCCAACAAGAAATTAACTCAGCACAAGTATTACAATTATGACCACAAGGAACAAAAGAAACCGAATTCTCGTCTTAGTAGAACTGGAGCTTGCTTACACTGCAGATGGCGATATCACCGTATAAATGACTGCCAATATAAGCGAGCCAATACTGTTGGAAATTTGGACATTTGGCTTCCATATGTGGAAAGATAGGAAAAGCTGTAAATCTGATTCTTCTAGTTTAGATGATTCTTACAAATATTATTTTTACATTGTCACGCAAAACAAATCAAACAGCTGAACTGATCTATACACAGTGTCTATAAGAATGAATGAAGTCTCTATTAATGTAGTTTGTGACTGAGGTACTCCGTGCAGTTTGCAATATATACCAAGAAAAAAGTCAAACTAATGGTCACGAATAACAACTATACTCCTTTGTTTGGAAGTGATTTTTTGAGGGAATTTAGTTTCGAACTTTTGAGTAAATTCAATTATTTTTATCTGATCAATCAAGTATAATTACTGAGCAAAATTAAAACGAATTTTTGGAATTATTTGAGAATAATCTTGGTGAAATAAAAATTTTTCAAGCCGCGTCCAGTCCCACTAGCAAGGAAAGATAAAATTGAAAGTAATTTAAGAAATTTAATTGCAATTGATGGCGAATGGTGTACACAACATGTGCCGATACTACAACCAAGTGGGGATCTCAGAATCTTATAAAGTTACGATAAATAAATATTTATCCGACTTTAATTATTCCCTTCCTTGATTGACGAAATCTTTGCTTCACTTCAAGGTGGATTATCATTTTCAAAGCTAGATTTGTCTAATTCATATAATAATTCTTAATGAAAAATCACAACTTTTATGAACTTGGTCAACACATATATACCATTAAAGATGAAACGTGTACCTTTTGGGGTTAACCCTGCACCTGCTATGTTCCAAAAAACAATGGAAAGTTTATTGAGATGTATTCCATTTTTTGTGTTGTAATTAGATGATATAACGGTGACTTGTAAAGATATGTCGGAACACATTTACGATTTTAAATCAGTTTTGCAAAAATTAAAGCATGTTTTAAACTGAAATTTTTCTCGGACGCTCTTTGCGAACCAGATTTGATTGATTTTCAATACTTGGCAAACAAAACAAAAACAAGTCAAGTAATGAGGGTAAAATATCTTTGAGTTTCAAAGAAGGATTCCGGCTATTATTAATGAACAGACCGGCTCTCGCTCATATTGCTGCATACTATCGAACAAGGGAATAATCAAACGATATACTGATAAGATAAGGTCAGGATTAGGAGATAGCCAAACAGTAGTAACTGATTTCACAAGGCTGAGTAACTCAAAATTTAAGTGTTCAAATCAAAATACAGTTAAGCCATCGGATAATGCAAACGTTATATAAATTAAATTGGAAATGAGCTTTTAAATAACAGTACATAACAAATTAAACAAACTTTAAGCGAAAAATTATTTAATGGCCAAAATGTAATTGTAAACACAGAACAAGATGTATTAACTACCAAGAAACAAAGATGATAAAGTATTAAAATAAGTATTATTAGAATATTCACGAATATTTTCATAGCGAAATTACAATGTTAACTATCAACTTCAAGGAGAAGCGTGTTAAATATGGCTTTAAACATACATACCTACCTTACATAACTCTTTTAATTAAGACAAAAGTTAAGATTTAAACTTACAAAAAGATAATTTTAAAACCATAACCTTTTGATAATGTTAATGCAAAGATAAGCTTACATAACCTTTTGATTTTTTTAAAGCAAAGATTATGCAATACATACAGAAAAATATTTTGTTTTGTTTGAAGTTTAATGAGAGAGCGGTAGAAGGGAGATATATTTTATTAATATATCTATTTTTCGATGTGTATATGTGTGCGTGCGCTTCCAACTTTTTCGTCAAATTACAAATTACAAACCCGTTGAAATAACACAAAGATTATTAACTGTTCTTTGAAATTAAGGCCCGTCCGTAGTCCTGATGGTTAAACATCGGTATATTATGTTCAATTTCTGATCGATTCGTTTCCTTTTTTTTTTTTTACCATTTTAAAGGTATTTAGGGCTTTCTTAACGGAAATTATACGTTGTCCTCAAAGTTTTTTATTTTTAATTTATCGAATTTGTTGTGAAAATTACGTTCCTTTTAATTGGCGTTGACCATTTGAAATCACTAGTTGTAGGGCGAGAGCGGGAGCCAATAAAGCTTTCGTCCGTTCGCTCTTGCGAATTCTAAGAGAAATTATTGAAATATTAAAGTTAGTGATCAATCGAACGTCATCGTAACCACTCCTTTTCGTCGTCGTGCTTTCGAAATAGTTTCTTCACAAGTTTCGCAAAAAAAAACCGTCTCGAACTACTGCAGTCACAAGTTTCGCGTTATTAATACAAAACAGTATTAAATATTCATGATGATCCCGACGTGATCGCAGTAGAGTTCGCGAGTTGTTTTAATTTTTTTCGGTGAAAAACTATAGCGATTACCAAAAACACAATAGCAATTTATTCGTGTCGGTTAGGCAAAAAAAAAAAATTAAATTCACCAATATTTCGTCTGCCGTTCCTTGAGTTGCCGAAGACGTTTCTGCAAATTTAATTGCTTGATTTGCTGCTGCCGCCAAATGGAAATAAAAAAGGAAGTTGCAATTATCAAGTCGGCCAACCAGGTATAGAGTGCTAAAAGTTGAAAGTTAATCTGTGGCGTTATGTAAATTGTGTTTTGGCCTGCAATGTATTGGTGCAATAGTTTCCGTCGATGGTGAAAAAAATGAACAAAAAAAAAAAAAAAAGACTGCGATGAAGGTATTATCGGATAATTCTCCAGATGTTTATTTGTCAAAAAAAATTCGTGCGTGTGTGCTTGTACAAGATGCGTATATAACCATATATATAAAAAAGTGACGATCATGGTCCATAATGAGACTAGATCTGATCTTACCGAAAAGCTTAAATCTATCGACAGTTGGGAGAAAGAGAAAATACTAAAAACTAGATCAGGCGTAGACTTTCCGCCCGCCTTGCAATTTACTTCGAATTGCAAAAGGAAGTCTTCAATGACTAGTATTATTGTGCACAGGTACCGGATAGCATCCATCCTAGCACAGTGTTCTGCGCCACCAGACGCCCACTCGGACTCGGTAATAACCCAGGCTGGATCAGGTTAGGGTAGACGTCTGCACCCAGAACCACGGAGATTCCTGTTGGCCTGTAGAAATTTGGATCCGCAACTGGTCTTCCACGCTGAAAACCACTTCCATCCTAGGCGTCTCGGCATTGATAGGGATAAGGGAGGCTTTGCAGACGCGCTAGTTACCGTACCGGTACCATCGACTATGCCACCGCCTAAACCTCCCCGTGTTACCCTCTTCCAAGTGGACAGTGACCGACAGCTAGCCGTTCGTTGTCCCACATAAGATGCACATAAGAAATGCAAAATCAGCACAAGGCAGGATGTTGCTAAACGACACCCACTCAGCAGAGCTCCAGAAAATACCTTGTTAGCATTTACTCACCCACACATACATAATTGTAAACACATAAAATTCTTTGGCGGAGGTTTGATTTGAATCTCAAGCCACAATAAAAAATTATTCCGTTTGGAACAACCAAAGCGAACACATCAACTGTCTATATATAAACCTTAACTGAATATTGGATGAATAAGAATCACGGTTAACTATTTCATACTATAACTGGCGCAGCCGGACCTATCAGCCGGAAGGAGAAAAAAAGGACACACATACCCGGAGAACTGAGAAGGACCGAAATGATGAAAACAATTATTTGTATAATTTATATACAACAGAAAGTTAAAATAGTGATGTGATGGAAGTGAGGTGTGTGGTGTAAATAGAAAAAGAAAGGGTGCACAGATATAATAATGATAAAATTGAAAGGCATAAAATGAAACAACAACAAAGAACATTGGCAAGAATAAATTAAATCAAATAATGTGTTGACTGGGAATCTGGTGCGACGCAACCTGGCGACCTGCAACGTCATCGAACCATTTAGTTCGACGGGTTGAGTTGCAAGTAAGACGTTCGAAAGTTCGATGTTGGACGCGAACATCAAACATGCAGCTTGGGAAAAGAAACCCAGGTCGCTGGGTGGATACTCTGCCTGTCAATAAATAAAAAAAAAAAAAAAGGAAAAGATTATAAAAGAAATATCTATTGCAGGTGACTGTCCGCTCGTGGCTGGAATGCATCGCGCAGGATTTCCAGTTAGCTTCAGCACCGTGAAAAAAAAAAAAAAATAGTAAACAGACAAGGAAATCCCAAAGACCACTGCATCGCGCAAGGGTATTTGGTGAATCTCAAAGTTAAATATAATAAATTATAACACCTACAAGAAGAAATTTTGCCATATCAGAAACCACTGCATCGCGCAAGGGTGACGATTATGCAATAATAATAGAATATATATATATGTTACAAAAATACAAGGGAACCTGATACCACTGCATCGCGCAAGGGTATAGAAGGGTGAAAAGAAAATTAAAAAAAAAATAAAAGAAACACATACACAACACTTCCAACACAGTACAAAAATATTTTTAGTAATAAAACAATTGAACAAATGATAATAACAAAATTTTACAGATAAAAGACACCGACACACACCTCACTTCTAAGGAAAAGGAATTATTAAAGACACATCAGGAAAAAGCTAAGAAAATACATAATACAATATATACATATATATCAAGATACACATATACTATATAATAAGCATAAGCAAAGAAAAAAAAATAATAGTTGAAAGAGTAAACAAAAGAGAATTGTAAATGTCAAAAATTAGCAAAGTCAAGGAGTCACTTAGACCTCTGACTAGAAGTAAAGTTATAAAAAAAGGCTACCAGTTTGCCAACGATAGTTGAACAGTTAAATTTTGAGCCCTCAACTTCTAGAGCAGTGCAGAACAGGGAAGCTAATACAATGACGCATCAGGACAATTTAGGAATGCAACAGGCAACATTTGAGATGTTAGGTACTGTGAAAATTTCCGACGTGATCCGGTCGATGCATGTTTTTATGGGGGAAAAAGAAAGGATAAACGAGTTCATCTTAAACGCAGAGGAGATCCTTTTAATGATTAGAGGGATGGATCAAACACCTATGGGACTAATGATCCTTAGGCAAATAAGGAATAAAATCCAAGGAAAGGCCGATGACATTTTGGTAAAATTAAATTGTGGATTAAATTGGGATGTAATTAAAAGAATTTTGATAGCCCATTTTGCAGACAAGAGGTCAGAACCTGATTTACTGAGGGAATTAAACCAGTTGGAAAATAAAAAACTAACAGTAGAATTATTTTACTCAGAGGTATCTGATGTACATAAGGCATTGTGTAATGTTATAGACAGGACAGATACGAACCCCATCGAATTTCAGGCGAAGAAAAAGTTATATGAGGAAACGTGTCTGGAGGCGTTCGTAACAGGTCTTAAAGGCAATTTAGGTAGTGCCGTGAGGGGAAGAGTTCCGAAGACGCTCTTGGAATCATACGAGATAGCGGTTAAGGAGAGAGACATTTATTACCGGTCTAAAGAGGTACCCAGGAGCAATAATTTTAGTATGGCAGGGGGTTATAACAGGCAGAACTTTGGGTATAATAGAAACAGAGGATACAATAACAACTTTAACAGAGATAATGAAGGATATAGGCAACAAGGAGGATATAATAGGAACCCCAGGTGGAATAAGGAAGGAATTAGGAATAGAGGATATGACAATCAGTCGACCTCTAACTCTTCAGGGTATAATAAAAAGGCAATAATGCCAAAACAAGAAATTGCAGAATGCTCATCAACTGGGCCTAGAGGTGCCAAACGATGGCAGTCAGGGCAATTAAATACAGTAGAAAGAGAAGAGGAGCAGGAGTTGAATAACATTGAGGACGAGGGAAATTTTTGCCAGAATGCCTCAAAAAACAGACAGGGTATATAAGGAAGAATACCCATCAGGCGACATTACCATACGTGGTAGTTAAAGTAAATAACGAAAAAGAACTAAAATTATTAATAGATTCGGGAGCTACAAATTCGTATTTAAATCCCGCAATGGTTAGTAAAGATCAACAGCAAAAATTGAAAGAAAACCTTGTAGTTAAAACTCCAATAGGGAGTCATAAAATAAACAGTTATAAAAAGATGTCGAGCTGCAGGAAATTGCAAAAGGGGAATCGTTTGATTTCTTTTAATTCCATTTTCATTCCTGGTTTGATGGATTATTGGGAATGGACATATTAATTAAGTTAGGTGCAAGTTTAGATTTAGAAAATCTCGTATTAAGAACCAAGACAGGGACAGTTAAAGTCCATTTGAAGCCCAATAGGACCACTGACATACATATCCTGGAGGAGGCGACTAAAACAATTGTCACCTTACCAGTTTCAGTAAACAATGGTTCATTTTTGATACAAACGACACTAGTGGAAGAAGGGTTAGAAATAACCGGTGGAATTTATTATGCAAAGAAGGGACAGGCCGACCTAGAAGTTGTCAATTTCACAGGAAAAGAAAAGAAATTATACCTAGAAAAGCCGTTGGCTGTCACTGCATATGATTCCAAAGATTATGTAGAAATCGAAATGCTAAGACCATTTAAACAGGAGTATGTATGCAGGGAAATGAACACAACGGAATTAGCTGGGGGTGATGCAAGCCATGCAAAATTGGATATGTCCCATCTAAATACAGAAGAGGCGGCAAGCCTTAAAAAAACTGTGTTCGGAATTTCCAAGTATTTTTCACACAAAGGGAAATCAACTGACATTTACCAATGCGGTAACTCACTCAATTCCAACAACGGACGATATTCCTATCTATAAAAAGCCATATAGATATGGATTTAAACAAAGAGAAGAAATGAAGAATCAGATACAGGAATTGTTAGAACAGGAAGTTATTAGGCACAGTCACTCACCTTGGAGTGCACCAGTTTGGTTAGTACCAAAGAAGATGGACCTGTCAGGAAAACAAAAGTGGAGATTGGTGGTAGATTTTAGGAAGTTGAATGAGAAGACAGTGAAGGATAGGTATCCGATGCCAGTAATTGGCGAAGTACTCGATAAACTGGGAAAAGCCATGTATTTCTCGGTATTAGATTTGGCTAGCGGATACCATCAGATTGAAATGGAAAAACAGGACATTCCAAAAACAGCATTTACAACGGATAACGAGCATTTTGAATATGTAAGGATGCCATTTGGACTGGCAAATGCTCCAGCGACATTTCAAAGAGTGATGAATAACCTGATGGGAGAGTTGGTGGGCAAGATTTGTCTAGTCTACATGGATGACATAATTGTGTATTCCCCGTCCCTACAAAGTCACATGCAAGATTTGAGGACAGTTTTTAAAAGGATAAGTGGAGCAAATTTTAAACTTCAAACAGACAAATCAGAATTTTTAAAGAAGGAGATAGAGTATTTAGGGCATGTAGTGACACAAGAAGGAGTCAGACCAAACCCAAAGAAGATTGAAGCCTTTTCCTTTGCCCAAAACACCAAAGGAAATAAAGTCATTTCTTGGACTTATTGGCTATTACAGGAAATTCATAAAAGATTTTGCAAAAATAACGAAACCATTAACTAAGAGACTAAAAGGAAAACAACAGATAATCATAGATGAGGAGTATACAAAAACTTTTGAATATTGCAAGACGTTGTTATGCAATGATCCATTGTTGAGATATCCAGATTTTACAAAACCTTTCATTTTGACCACAGATGCTAGCAATTTTGCTATTGGTGCAGTGTTATCACAAGGAGCAATGGGAGGTGATCGACCAATCGCATTTGCAAGCAGAACGTTAAATGAGGCTGAAGTAAATTATTCCACAGTAGAAAAGGAAATGCTTGCCATAGTTTGGGGCATAAAACACTTCAGACCGTACTTGTTTGGTCACAAATTCACAATAGTCACAGATCATCGCCCACTAACTTGGCTCATGGGATTTAAAGAACCAAATTCCAAGTTGGTGAGGTGGACGCTGCAACTGTTGGAATATGACTACGAGGTGACCTACAAAAAGGGGTCACGTCGTGGCAGACGCCTTGAGCAGAATTGAACTACAAGTTCACAACAGTGAACTAGAGTCAACTCAGGCTACTTGTGCGGCCCATACAAGTGAACTGGAATTAAGTTGCATTCATGTGGCAGAAAAGCCACTGAATGACTTTAATATCCAGTTAATATTTGAGGTTGGGTCGACACCAAGCAGAACAGTGGTGACACCTTTTAAGAACAAGACAAGAAGGACGATAACAGAAAAGGAGTTCACAAAAGAGGAAATTGCAAAAATTCTTAGGGAGGTGCTTAAACCATACAGGTTGTGTGCGATATACACGTCAGATGAAGTTTTTAAAAAGGTAGAAGAAGCGTTTCAGAGTTATTTTTGCAGGAGCAAACTGTATAAAGCAGTACGATGTCTTACCTTCATGCGGGAAATAACAGATATTAGTGAACAAAGAGAAGAAATAGAAAGGTATCACACCTCAGGTAATCATAGGGGAATAGATGAAACGTTTTGGAAGATGAGACGGGACATTTATTTTCCATTTATGAAAAACCGAGTAACACAGGTCATTAATGCGTGTGAAACTTGCCAGACATTGAAAAATGATCGGCAACCGCAAAAGGTTGTATTTCAAAATACGGAAACCCCGTGCAAGCCACTTGATATCGTTCATACGGACTTATATACAATCAACAAAAACTATGTAATAACAATAATAGACAAGTTTTCTAGGTTTGCCGTGGGATACACTATACCGGCAAGGGACAGTTTAAATATTGTTAAATCAATAAAGAAGTTCATGGGTCAGTACGGCGTTCCTAAAAAGATCATATGTGACCAAGGCGCAGAGTTTGCCTCGGCACTATTCAAGGATTTCTGTAGGCAGTACGGAATTGAATTGCATGTGACGTCATTTCAACAATCGTCCAGCAATTCACCGGTTGAAAGGCTTCATTCAACACTGACAGAAATTTATAGGATAATTATGAAAACAAGGAAGGACTTAAAACTAGAAAATGAGCATGAGGAAGTTTTAGATGAAGTTTTCCTAACTTATAATAACTCAATACACTCCAGTACGAAATTGAAGCCGTTCGAATTGTTCTCGGGGAGAACACACGTTTTTGAACGGGAAATTAATTTCGATACAGAGCACGAGTACTTAAGGAAGTTAAATGCATATCAGGAGGAAATTTATAAGGAAGTTAAGAACAGGTTGGAAAGACAAAAACAGGAAAGGACGCGAAAACTCAATGAAGGAAGAGAAGAACCCATGGAGTTAGAAAAAGAGGATGTAGTTTATAGGAAGGAGAATAGAAGAAATAAGTTAACACCTAGGTTTACGGAACACACAGTAGATGAGGATAATGGGGTTACATTCGTTACAAAAAAGAAACAGAAGATACATAAATCAAAAATTAAAAAAAGAATTAAACAAAATAAAAAATAATCAATCACGGTTACAGGTGCATATTAGTCCATGGACAGACAATGGAGGTGCAAGCACTAAAACGAGAAGAGGCGATCGTAAAAATGGAACTGGGAAAGGCAAGAGTAATGGTCGGAGCGAAGATGTTTGACCATATAATAAACTTTAAGGACTATGAAGGTAATATTGCACAGATTGAGAACGCGTTGTTAGACATAGAGAAGGTTAGATTCTCAGGTGAGGCAGTCCAGGTGGTTAAGGAAAAATTGTATCAGGTGAAGGAGAAGCTAGAAGTACCTAAACCAAGAAATAGGGTCAAAAGAGGAATTTTTAATGGATTAGGGAGCATGATAAAAATTGTTTCGGGAAATATGGACGCATATGATGAGGAGAAAATAGAAAATAGAATAAAAGAATTGAGAAATGAAACAAGGTTTCTTACAAAAGAAGCAGACGAGCAAAGAACCTTTTATCAGGAAACCTTGAGTAGGTTTACGAAAATTACTAAGCATATAAATAAGGAGCAGGAAGATATAAATTTGTTTATAAAGAATTATAAGAATAACGTATTTAGGGAACTAACACAAGAGCACAATGAAATACATATGCTCCAGCATTTGAATAGGATTAGTTACAGTATTGATTTGTTAACAGTACACTTAAACAATATTGCGGAAAGCATATTGTTAGCGAAACTTCGCATTGTGCCTAAATTCATTTTAGCAGAGACAGAATTAGAGAGGATTATACAGTTTGTAGAGAGTCAAGGGCTCAAAATTGTTTCAAATGAACAAGTTTACGAACTAATAAATATACAGACACAAATAAATGAGACAGACATAATATTTAGGGTAAGAGCTCCAATTTTTGAGCCAAATGTTTATCAGCTATATCATGTTATACCAATTCCAATTAATGGAACTCATTTATTAATAATACCAAATTATGTAGCAATTAATAAGTATAAAATAAGTTTCTTTAACAACCAATGTTCAAAAGTTCATGAAACTTTTATTTGTGAGAGCGAAGAGTTGGGTGTTGAGACAAAAGGAAAGGAGTGCTTGAGGAAGATTTTAACGAACAAACCACCAATATGCGATTCAGTAAATCTAGAGGGAAGAGAAATGGTTTTGGCACCTGAGGATGGACACATATTCATTTTCAATGCTTTGAACTTACCTGTAAACAACACGTGTGGAGAAGATATTACAATCTGATATTGGCGTTAGCAATCAAATATGCAAACTGTTCGATCGAAATAAATGGCATAAAGTATGATGGCCAAGTTATGGAACATAAAGATGACCATATAGTACTTACCACTACAATAAGTAAGCAGATACTTATAAATAACACTAAACAGGAGTTAAACCTAGAAGTTTTACATCTTGAAGATATGAGAAACCTCAAAAAAGTAGTGTACATGGGAAAAGTACAGGAAACACATTTTTCAGTAATATATGGTATGCTGGTGCTTCTAGCGATAACGGTACTGGCAATATGGAGAATTAGAAAAACAAAAACAATCTTCACCCCCAATGCTTTTTTGCACAATGTCGCTCTGGATATACCACAGATGTGGCCATCGCTCCATTCTAGGGGGGGAGGAGTTACCATACCGGTACCATCGACTATGCCACCGCCTAAACCTCCCCGTGTTACCCTCTTCCAAGTGGACAGTGACCGACAGCTAGCCGTTCGTTGTCCCACATAAGATGCACATAAGAAATGCAACATCAGCACAAGGCAGGATGTTGCTAAACGACACCCACTCAGCAGAGCTCCAGAAAATACCTTGTTAGCATTTACTCACCCACACATACATAATTGTAAACACATAAAATTCTTTGGCGGAGGTTTGATTTGAATCTCAAGCCACAATAAAAAATTATTCCGTTTGGAACAACCAAAGCGAACACATCAACTGTCTATATATAAACCTTAACTGAATATTGGATGAATAAGAATCACCGTTAACTATTTCATACTATAACTCGCTCGCTTCCAACCCCCAGGATTGGGAGATTCATGGCTTCGGCCAACGAATTGTCAATTCGGCTGACGCCTGAACAGGCGTCCACCATGACTCTGACATCAAGTTTCTTTGAGCCTACGTCGAAACGTAAATTCGCCGTGGGCAGGATAGCTGTCGAGGTGTGCGCGAGAACGGTTGAAAGCCGAGGCATTGCAGCAGCTTGAGGCGGGGCTGGGGAACGTTGACGTCGGTTCTTCATACGATAAAGGAGGAGCAGAGTGTGGTGATCACTGCCTCACACTTGGCAACGGCACTTGCTTCGACACGCCCCCTCTAAATGTTGATGTGCCAGGCATACGACGCTCCGCATTCAACCGTAGGAACCGAGGGCAAGTCCGTAGAGGATGTATCCCTGTACAGACTCGGCATCGGAACGATTTAGTTCCTCGAGAACATCTGCTTTTCGTTGATTGGGCGCTTCGATGGGACGGCATTGTCGGATGACGCAAAAAAATAAGGGAAAAAAAATTATTGAAGACTAAAGGGAAAAAAAGATTGGATTAGTGGATGCGAAAATAAAGTCATAAATAACACATAGACTCTGCACGTTGTTGTCTACGGGGAGGAACGCCACTTTACTAATAGGTCTTTAAAGGAGTCCGCGAGTAGTGCGAATATCGACTACGCGAACGTTATTATCAGAGCCAGGACACCCCTTCTGAATGCGACCAAGTCTCCAGTTACATAATGGCGTGTTGTCTTCCTTAACAACGACCAAGTCACCTTCTGTCAAGTTTTTTGTTGGAATCTGCCATTTGCTCCTTTTGTGGAACTCTTGGAGATATTCTGTTTTCCATCTCCTCGAAAACAGTTGGCTCAGAGCCTTAACTCGCTGCCATCTGTTCAGAATAGAACTGGCTTCGCCGGTGGTTCGGCGACCGCTAATACCCAGGAGTGAGCGCAAGGAGATCAGTCGGATCATCAGACATTGCTGATATGTCTGATGTTGCGACACAACAGAGTGCATAACTCTTCGAACGTGTATTTAAAGCTTCCCGTCGTCTTATAGAAATGGGTTTTGAAACTCTTAACTCCCGCTTCCCACAAAGGTCGAAGTGACCTTTGCCTTCAGGGTTTCAAGGAACTCTTTGTTCAATACCTTTTCAGCTCCGACAAAGGTCTTTCCATTATCGGAGTAAAGGTGAAGAGGGCAGCCTCGCCTTGACGCGAATCTGGAGAACGCACCAAGAAATTTCTCAGTTGTCAAATCTGAAGTAGCTTCCAAATGTATGGCTTTCGTAGAGAAACACACGAGGACACAGACATATCCCTTAGTGATGCGGCAGGCTCGGCCAGTGTAACTCTTCACTTCAAATGGTCCAGCGAAGTCAAGGCCAGTGTGCGTAAAGGGCCGTGAGAATGTGCTTCTGGATTTTGGGAGCCTTCCCATCAATTGTGACTGCACCTTCTTTCGATGAATAAGGCAAACTTTGCATGTGGTTGTCACCTTCTTAATAAGGTTCCTAAGTTTAGGAATCCAGAACTTCTTTCGAATGAGACGCAAAATGAGTTGGTTACCACCGTGAAGAGAAATACGGTGTGTAAAACGGACCAGAAGCTCAGCCATTCGGCAGTAGTATGGCAAAAGAATCGGATGACTCTCGTCGTACGACAGCGAGTCAGATGCCGTCAAACGACTACATGATCGTATGACGCCATCGAAATCAAGAAACGGATTCAGATTGAGGATACAACTTGAGGTAGGAAGTTTTTTCTTGGATTGAAGAAGTTTGTATTCCTCTTGATACTCATTTCGTCGGGCCTGAATGATTAGAATTCGTTGGACATTAGATATTTCATCTGCGTCCAAATCTGGTGGATAGGTGCTGCGAAAACGTCGACATCGATTAATGAAACGCTGCACGAACGCCATAACCCTTAACATGCGGTTGAAATCGGAGAATCTATCAAGAATGTCCCATATTGGACATGCGAAGTGGCAACGTACTGCCTTTTTCTCAAGATCAGTTTCAGAAACTGCGTCACAGGGCGTAGGCCATTCTTGCTGTGGGCGCACTAATCATGAGGGTTCAGTTCTTCAGATGATACTCCTCGACTAGATAGGTCTGCTGGATTGTGTTCTGAACGCAAGTGAGACCATTTGCTCTCTTGCGTAGCTAATGTGATCTTGGTCACTCGATTAACCACAAATGTTGTCCACTGGCACGATGGTTTATTCAGCCAGGCCAAAACAATAGTGGAATCAGTCCAAAAGTATGTGTCCGTAACGCCAAGTGGGATTTAAGAAAGGACTGCGGCCCAAAGTTCTGCCAGAAGAACAGCTCCACAAAGCTCGAGCCTAGGCAGAGACACTGTTTTCACTGGCGCAACCTTAGTTTTAGCTGTCAGAAGCTCAGAGGAAACGATACCACCGCTTTGAACTCGAACATATATTGCCGCCCCGAATGCCTTTTGGGAAGCATCGCAAAACCCATGAACTTGGACCTTTGCGCCGGGCTGAAATTGTATCCAGCGCGGAACGCGCACTTTTTGCAGGAAGTTGTGACTGCAAAGGAAATCGTGCCACCTTTGAAGTAAATCTGCGGGAAGAAAATCGTCCCAACCAATTTTCGCTAGCCAAATGTCCTGCATCAATATTTTTGCTTGGATTATAAATGGTGATAGCCAGCCGGCTGGATCGAACAGTCTAGCAATCTACGACAGGATTTCTCGTTTGGAAAACTTCGATTTTAAGTCTACTTGAGTCGCAACGAAATAAAACTCATCTGCCGTTGCATTCCATCGCACTCCCAACGTTTTTGTAGTGCTGACTTTCTCAATCTCAAGAAAGTCGACCGAGAGCAGATGCTCTTTGGGGAGAGATTTGAGAAGGTCTCTCTCATTGGATGTCCATTTACGAAGTGGGAAACCAGCTGAAATGAGCGCTGATCGTAGTTCCGACTTTGTGTGTGCTCCTGCAAGCACATCATCGACATACATATAATTAGAAATAATGTCAGAAGCACGGGGATACTGTGCTTCGACGTCATTGGATAGCTGCTGTAGGGTGCGTAAGGCCAAAAATGGAGCATAATTTACTCCAAAAGTGACCGTCTGAAGTTCGTAATCAGCGATATCTCCTTGATCATTTCGAAAGAGGATTCTTTGAAACGGAGTGTGTGAGGTTACTCCTATTTGGCGGTACATTTTTGTAATATCAGCGTTGAATACGAATTGAAATATACGCCACTTAAGGATTTGAAGGGTCAGATCAGATTGTAGTATTGGACCTGGATACAGAATGTCGTTTAGACTGTTCCCAATCGATGACGGACTCGAAGCATTGAAAACAACACGTACCTTTGTAGTGGCACTCTCGGGCTTAAAAACCGCATGGTGGGGTAAATAAAAATTGGTACTGTCCGTGTTTGAGGAGACCTGCTTCATATGGCCAAGATCCAAGTATTCTTTAATTACTGAGTCATAAATATTTTTTAAAACAGCATATTTTTTTAAACGATATTCGTTTCGTAGAAACTGTGCGAGGGCGAAAGTCCTTGAGTGCCACAGACTCACACGTTCCGCATTTTTAAAGGGTAGGGATACTACATATTTCCCCTCTGCTGATCTGGAAGTCGTCTGGACGAAATTTTGTTCACAAAAACTATCGGATTCTTTCTTAACCTGACCTGGGAGATCCTCCACCTCCTAAAACTTTGTGAGTAATGTCTCCATAGTAGGATCAGATTCTATGGACACCTTTGTTGTGAAGGAAGAAACACTTTTTCGTTTGGCTTAAGAAATCGGGCCGGTCAAAATCCACCCGAAAATCGTTTCTTGGCCCAGTAGCGAGTACACAGGTTAGGTTTAGAACCTGAGAGAGGTACTGACGGAAAAATATCCGCACCTATTAACAAATCAATTTGCGAAGGCTGGCAAAATAGAGGGTTAGCTAACTGAATATTTGGTAGCTGTCTGAGAATACTGCGATCAATTGTGCTCGTCGGAAGATTTCCAGCCAACTGTGGCAAGACTAGTGCAGTCGTATCAACTTTAAGCATTGGTTTGGCAGGGTTGCCAATCTGGAAATGGCATAGCTTTTGAGAGGCTCCAAAACTGGCTTGGTTAAGCCCTATAACTTTAGTCCTCACGGTTTGAAATGGAATTTTAATTCGATTAGCAAGTCTTTCCGAAATAAAGGTGCCTTCTGAACCTGCAAATATCAGGGCTCGGGCTGGAAAGTTTTCTCCTAAATGACACAAACAAAGTGGACAGAAGTGGACTGTATTGGGGTAGCTTCTTGCATAGTTGCTTGATCCTGTGCATAGCTATTATGGTTACTAGAAATGTCTTTATGTAGGAGTGTATTGTGGCGTCCCTTACAGGTAAAACAGTTGTGCCTACTTTTGCACTCACGTAGATGATGTCCTCTAGCGAAGCAATTTAAACACAATCGCCTTTGTTTAATATACGTTTCTCGCTCTGGTTGAGACATCTGGAGGAAGCGAGGACAAAGTCGAACTGGATGTGCCTCTTTGGATCAGAGATCACAGCTGCGCACCTTTGGAGCAACCTGGGTCTCGAAAGAGTTCACTCTTTTGGGTGCGGCACCGGTGTTGTGGTCCTTGGAATGAGAAGGAGCACACGAATTCAACCTGACGTCCTCAATCGCCTCTAATGTGCGATACCTTTCCTCCAGAAAAGCGTTCATCTCTTTCCAAGTGGGAATCTCGGATTTTCTGGCTAATGACTGCTCCCATAGTGAGAGTGATTTTTGGTAGCTTGGATGAGCAAAGAAAGACCAAAAGACAGTCCCAATTAGAAGAAGAAACTTCAGAGTGCTCTAGCGCAAACAAACACCCTTGAATAGTGCTTTGGATTTCCTTTAAAGCTGTCCCTGAATCAATACCTATTGTTGACAGATTAAAGAGGTTTTTAACTGGCGGTTGACGAGAAGTCGTTTATTCTCAAACCGTTCTATAAGCACCCCCCATGCGGATTCAAAACAATCATTAGTAAGTGGAGATTTGGCAACAATGGCTTTGGCTTCACCACTGGTTTTAGCATTCAAATGAAATAATTTTTCAACTTTAGTCAACCTGGAGTTGTCGACGTAAATAGCTGTGAACAGGTCACGGAATGTTGGCCAACGCAAATAATCACCGTCAAACACCTCTGTATCGCATGGTGGAAGATTACAGCCTTTGGATCTAAAATCAGGCCCCGGATTGGGCGGTGACAGTGCTGTAGCAGCAGAAATTTGAGCGGTTTGCTCACTCAATTTCGATGCACATCTCTCGTAAACGGAGTAGCAATTGTCGTATTTGCTTTGCAACGACGGACTGCTGCCGCCGCCTTCTTGAATGATCAACCTGGAACACAAATCAAATTCCTTCTCTACCCTTTCCCATAGGGATTGAATTTGGTCAAGACGGACCTTTAAAGTAAACGAGGTTGGTTCAATAGCTGACGGTATAAAAATTTGTGCCTCATATCAGCTTAATCGATCGCTTGTGGCAATAAATTCCATCATTGCTATGTCTCGAGTGGATCTTAGATTTCCAGAAGGCCCTGCACTATCATCATTCTTTCCTTCTTTGGGTAGTTGATTTCCGGCACCGTCTGGCATGTCTGGTGTTTTCTTTTTATTTATGCAAATGAAACTTGAGTAAATAGAAGTAGATGGTAAATAGAAGTAGATGCTGGAGTTTATGGAAGTAAGCAACCAAGAAGTGGAAGTGGGAACGCACTTTTAATTCCACTGTAAAGGCGTACACGGCCAAAAAAGCGTTGTTCTCACTGGCAATTTGCTAGAAACCCAAATATTAGAAAATATATGTAGAGTAGTATGGTTGTAGTATGTATGTATAGATATAATTGGATAGTATATTTGAGTTCTTTTTAGTTGTTGTTTTCTTTTTTAATTATTAATTAATTAGTTGAAAAAATGTGAATATGGTATTTCCAGTTCGGCGCTAGCTTAACGGATGCCCTGTGGAACTAAGGAACGACTGGAATTGAAATGTATATATAAGTTAAAAGATTGATTATGATTTTTATATAAAAAAATCTAACTTTTCTTTATTGAGTTGGATTAAGAACTAACTTACTTAGATTAAACAATTGTTTTTATAGCTACGCGTCGCTCCATCGCTGCCGCCGTCTCTGCCGCTGTTGATGTTTCTGCTGACGTTCTTTCATATTATTGGTTGCTGCTCTTGGTCGCCGTCGCCGTTGGCCAAACTTAATTGTAATTGGCCAGTGCATTTTAATTATAGTTTTTGTTGTATGCACTAAGTTGAGTTCGATCAACTTTGGAAATTTGCTATTCTGCATTCCCACGATCGCTGACCAAAAGGTGCAAGCTAAGTTCGTTAGAACTTTATTGAGAGCATTGCTTTGCTGTTAGTTGTGCAATTAATGCTCTCTTCTACGGTTTGGGAAATTCTATTATTGAGGGCATTGCTTTGCTGTTTGTTGTGCAATCAATGCTTACTCATTTCCTCTGTCTGAGAAATTGTATTATTTTGGGTGTTAACTCTTCCCTCCTTAAACGCGACTGTCCTCGGTCGCAACGTAGTAGAGTACAGGTCCGGAGTGCGTGGGCTTTTCTTGCGTTTCTGGCACGGAAACTGGTGTCCTTTCCGTTGACCTACGTCTTCGTAGGAGTTCCGTGATTGATCCTATTATAAGAAGTAGTAGGATGATGGCGGATCCGTAGCTAACGGAAGATTCTATGGTTGCCTTGCTTCTTAATTTTTCCAGCGCTTTTGTGTTGTTAATGTTGAGTTCCTTGACCATTTGTAGTGAGAGAACTTCCTCTAACTTAGTCTTTTCGCCCAATAGTTGGAATAACGGAGGTTCTGGTTCGACTACCTTGATTTCCTTTGACTTGAAGATGGTTTCACCAATTGTTACCGTCGAATTACGATATTGTATTATGAAAGAGCCTTGCAGTTGTAGAAGTTTTTCATCTAGTGAGACTGGTCCATTGAAGTTGTTTAGCAGGATGGTGCCTGGTAGTATTTCTTCGAAATCCGGTATATGTTGATTGTTGATCATCTTACATTCTGGTTCTCGAAGGTTTAATAGAGCGTTTACGCAAGTATCATTGCTTAAATCTAACAAATTTTCTGAATTACAACTTGTCTTATCATTATAGGATTCACAAGGTTTAATTATTGCCAATAATTGTCTCTTACATTCTAAAAAATTTTCATATTTTATATCATTGGTTATTTGGGCTTTTTTTTATTGCTTTAATTTTTAAAGTTCTACAATTATCTGATTCAATGGTTGGTAAGCTAATAATGTAAATAAGGTCGTTGCCATTTGTGGCTAACTTGATTCGAGCAAATTCCAATAATTCTTCTATGTTAAAAAAATAAGTTATTTTCTTTTTTAAAAATTTCTTCCACTATTTTGGTTTCTGTGTTTGTAAGTACAAATGAATTTATTGTATTAGATTTGGCCCATGTAATTGCGTATATTATGTTAATTATTTCTTCTTTTATTAATTGAATTTTATACTTTAAAATATTTGCTTTCTGATTTATGATTTCTTCCGAGCTCTGGGTAATTTTCAACATTGCATTAGTAGCGTTAGTAAGTTGGTTTATTTTTTGATTAATTAATCTGTTAATTACTACTTGTCTATTGTTGTTTTCTAGCTGCTCATTTATCTTGTCTTCTAAGATCTGATAGTCGTGAATTGTTCTGTGAATTGGAATAGTCGAGGACTGTAGTTATTCCCAAGCATGTTGGTAAAAATAATCTGAAAAATTATGTTCTTATATTATTTTTATGTATGATTTTTCCGGTTTGTGTTTTAATGGTGGTCGTTCTATTTTCCGCTACTTTCTCGGTTTTGTATCTCGGTGTAAGTTTAGTTCCTAATCTTTTATCTATTTTTACATGTACAGTTTCGCCTGGCTTAAAAAGTTTTGGTAATATTTTTCCCTGATTATGGTATTCGAGGTCGGCTGTTTGTTTATTTTTAATTTTCTTTTTTATTTCTTCTCGTTTCTTTTCTATGTCTTCTGTTGAACTAGAGATTGTGCTTCTGAAAAATATGTCTATGGGTCTTTCTTTTGTTACAGAATGTATCGATTTATTATATTCTTGAACTGCTTTAAAGATTAAATCTTCAAATGATATGCTCCCGTTGTCTTTTTTGAGACACCGCATGATTTCAGATAGGGTTGAATGAAACCTTTCTATTTGTCCGTTACTTGTCGATGCGTACGGTGCGGTGGTGTGTAATGATATTTTGAGTTCATCTTCTAACATAAACTTTATTGCTGCTGAGCCAAATGATCGTTCGTTGTCCATTATTATCCATTTCGGCATACCGAAAGCAATTAACATTTCCCTCAACGGATTTTTAATATCTTCAGATGCTCTTGACTCTAAAATTTTTACTTGAACATATTTTGAAAACTTGTCAATTCCCGTTAAGACGGTAATATAAATATCTATGTGAACTATTTCTCCTGGGTAGTTAGGAATAGGGGTCGGTTGGATTTCTCCTTTTGGGGGGTGTCTATCGTATTTTGATTCTTTACAAGTTTGACAGGCTTGAACTATTGCTTGGATTTTCTTGGTAAGTTGTGGAAAGAAATAATTCTTCAAAATTTGTAATTTGTTCTCTTTTGCATCTCTATGGGCTCGTTTATGTTCGAGGATAATTATTTCGTTTTGTTGGGACTCCGAAGTTACGTCGTCTATTTCGTTTTGAGTAAACCTTACCTTGTATGATTTAAAATAGGTAGGGTAAATGTTTTGAATTTTTCCCATTACCTCTTCGGATGTAATGATTCCGTTTATAAGCTTCGGATCAAGTTTACTAGTTAAGATTGCAATAAGTTTTTCTTCCGTGTAAGATTTTTGTTTAATTATGTGTCTGTGGTATGTTGGGAATGGCATTTCGAAGCTATAGGATTCTGTATCGGCAGTCAGTAATAATAATTGGTTTTTAAATACGTTAATTGGAGCTTCTACTGAAAATATGAGGTTGTGTGACGAGCTTTCGTCGCTATTGGCTGATGCTGAGGAGCTGATTGAGTTAATTTCTGCGGGGGCCCGGGACAACGCGTCCGCTACCACATTAGCTACTCCGGGCTTGTACCTGATCTCGTGGTTATACTCGCCAATGAGGTCTCTCCAGCGTTTAAGCTTAGCGTTATGGTTATTTACGCTATTCGAAAAACTCAAGGGTTGGTGATCCGTGTATATTACCACTTTTGAATACCCGTAAAGATAATGTCTTAAACTTTGGAGCGCCCAAACGATCGCGAGCATCTCTCTTTCGTCAGTTGCGTAGTTCTCTTCAGTCTTTGACAGGGTGCGTGAAATGAACGTTATTGGCCTATGATTTTGTTCCAATACTGCGCCTATTGCGTAACTTGAAGCGTCAGTAGTCAATTGAAATTCTTTTCCGAAATCTGGATAGGCAAGGGTAACCTCCCTGGAGACGAGAGTATTTTTAAGTTTCTCGAATGCTGTAATCGCATCTTTGCTCAAGTTGATAGCAGTTCTGCTTGACTTGGTCTTAGATATCCGGCCTTCTTCGCCTCTTAGAAGAATGGTTAGGGGTTTTGCTATTTTGGCGTAATCTTTTATGAACCGCCTATAATAACCTGTCATGCCCAAAAAGGAACGGAGATCTTTTAATGTTTTTGGGACTGGAAATTTTGTAATCGCTTTTATTTTATCTATGTTGGTTTTTACTCCATTTTCTGATATTGTGTACCCCAAGAAGTCTACTTCGTTTTTAAAAAAATGGCATTTCTCTATTTGAACCCTCATATTTGCGTTTTGTAGCGTTGAAAATACTCTTTCCAAGTTTTTGCCGTGCTCCACTTCGTTTTTGCTAAAGACTATAATATCATCAACGTATACATAGCAAATTTTCCCTATGTATTCTCTCAATATGTCGTCTAACGCTCTTTGAAAAATGGAAGGGTAATTTTTCAAACCGAATGGGAGTCTCGTAAATTCATATTTTCCGCCATTTACCGCGAATGCTGTTTTTTCTATGTCTGTATCTTTTAGTGGTATTTGATGAAAACCGCTCTTGAGATCTAATACCGAAAAATATTTGTTGTCCCCGAGCTGCGCAATAATTTCTCCAATTTCGGGTATGGGATACCGATCTGAGATAGTAACTTCATTAAGTTTCCTATAATCAATTACTAATCTGTACTTTTTTTCTTCGGACTGGCCGGACTTTTTCGGAACTACCCAGACTGGTGCATTATATGGTGATCTTGAAGGTCTTATAATACCATCTCTTAGCATCTCAGTTATTTGTTTTTCTACCTCTTGTTTGAGTGATATTGGGTATGGGTAATGTTTTCCGTAAACTGGAGAATCTGATGAAGTTCTGATCTCACCTACTACTTTAGTTGTGTATGCTAACTTTGAATCGGGATCTGCGAAGAGGATTTTGTGGCTTTGTACGAGGAGTTTTATTATTGATTTTTGTGACTCGGTCATATGGCTGACTTGCGGTCCAATTGTATTTACTGCTTGTGTCGCTAGTTGATGAATTTTAATTTTGCGTTTATTTCCGAGAATTAATATATCATTTTTTACATCTATTATTGCTCCTAGTCTTTTCATTGTGTCATTGCCCAAGATACCATGAAAGGTTTTCAGGGTGTCTAGTAAAAAGAATTTCATGGGTGTATCCGAAATATTAGCGAGCTTAAGTATTGCGTGTTGTGTTATTTTATTGTTACCACCGACTGAACTAACTGAAAAAGTGTTCTCATTTGGCTTTGGATTTGGTACTAATTGATTTTGAATATAATTTTGATTAGAGCCCGTGTCGATTAAGAATTTTAGAATTTTTCCGTTCCCCGTGGTTACTTTAAAGTAAGGTAGTGAGGAACGATTTATTCTAAAAAATAAAGTTCTGACATATCTATGTATTCTTGTTGTTCGTTATCGCTTTGCCATACATATTCCTCCTGAAGTTCGTTAACGTTATTTTCTTCTGCCAACTGATAATACTCTTGTTCTGAACTTGATGAAGCTTCATCTGAATTTTGCTGCGCGTTACTTCCTGTCTCTGGTTGAATATGGAACTGTCTTGGCATCTTATTATTATTTGGGGCATTAGCGGTGCTGAGAGGTCTTTTCCCTGCATAATCATTATTTGCTGGTTTGTTCATATAATTTATATGACGTGATCGAACTGACTGATCTACGTCCATAGGTACCGGTTTCGGTTGTGGTCGTGGCGGAGGTTTTGGTATGTTATAGGACGCTACTACACCGGATTGGTTTGTATAAGGTTGAATTGAATTTGAATTGGTTAGTTTGAGTAGTTAGGGGTTTTCCGGATTGGTTTGGGTTATGGTAGAGATGCGGATGGAAATTTTGTTCGACGGCTACCATCCGATATGGTTGTTGAGGTTTAGGTGGTAGCATGGGTGCCCTCCCTAAATACGGAGTTTTTGGTGTCTGGTTATTCCTAGCATTTTGATTCTCTAGCAGACTGCATAAATGTAGAGCGTGTCCTAAGTCATGTGGTTCTTTAATGGCCAGCAATTGTGCCAGGTTTCCATTAAGTCCTCTGACAAAAGTGTCTAAGGCTTTTTCCCTATACATGGCTGTCAGAGATTGTATAGTTTCTTGTGAGGCATCTAAGCTGCCAATTTGGTTCAGAATTAGTGATAATTGTTGATAGACTGCCTGATAATATTCATCTATAGTATTGTTACCTTGGTTAAGAGCATATAGTTGATATTCTAAGGTCTTTAAGTCGCGCTTGTCGGCAAAATGCGCTGTTAGGCATTTTGAAATAGCTGTCCAATCTAAGGGGGTATTATATGATTCTAATACTGCGTCCGCTTGACCAGTAATTTTGTTACGGATTGCTAAAAGAATTCCATAATATTTTGGTGAACCAATTCTGTTTTCATAGATTTTTAACACCCTCTCGACACTTTTCCTCCATGATGAATATTCACTTTTGTTTCCTGAAAAGTCTCTAAGTGTCCGAACAATGTCTGGTAATTTATCTAACTCACTAAGATTGTGCGTTAATTCTCTTTTAATTGTTTGGTCTGTATATTTGGAAAAATCTTTATTTGGATTAAGTATTTCCTTTACTAGTTTACTGAGATTTGTCTCTAAGATTGTTTTTATTTTTTCCTCAATGTCCCTCTCGGTCATGATTCGTGTGTTTATTTGTGTGGAACTGGTTGATGAGGGTCCGGTAAGATTCGCGAGTCTGTCTGCCAAATCTTGTTCGGTCATTTTGGGTATGGATATATGAGCAGCGAAAAGTTAAATTTAATTTTTTAATTTTAGTTATTCAGAATTCGGAAGTTGTCTTCTAAGAATTAGGGTGTGCGATTTTTTATTACCTTTGTAATTATTGTGTGGGAATTTTTATTTTCCCTATATTTTGGATTTTTTTCTTTTTAACTCACTAAAATACGTCTTCTACACTTTATATTTGGGTAAAACTTTTTCTTCTTTGAATATTTTTCGATTAAATATTTTTTATGTTTTTGTTAATAAATTGCTTAAAACTATTCTTACAGTAGTAACATATCTCGGCGTGCTCTCGTGATGACAGGCTCGGCAGATTCCGTTTTATCCCACTCTGCAACGATCTCTCCTGAGTGTGAGTTTACTAAGGGGCCTTCTCTGTACCTTAATTCACGTTCCCTTCGAACGGATACTAAAGGGATCACGGCGATAAAATTTGGCCTGATTATTCCACCGGGTACAAGTCCTGTTTTTTTTTTTTTTTCAGGAGTGACAATTTGCGGCGTTTTTTAAACGGCACTTTTGCACTTCCGAATCTCGGTATTTTTGGTTTTTTACTTCTCACTGATTAGGCGGAGGTTTGAAACGAAACGTCAGAATTTTTTACTTTCTGAACTTCGCGAGACGCGGAACTTGTTATCCTTTCGCGGTTTTAATCAGGTCCCTGTTCGGGCGCCAGTTAAAAGATTGATTATGATTTTTATATAAAAAAATCTAACTTTTCTTTATTGAGTTGGATTAAGAACTAACTTACTTAGATTAAACAATTGTTTTTATAGCTACGCGTCGCTCCATCGCTGCCGCCGTCTCTGCCGCTGTTGATGTTTCTGCTGACGTTCTTTCATATTATTGGTTGCTGCTCTTGGTCGCCGTCGCCGTTGGCCAAACTTAATTGTAATTGGCCAGTGCATTTTAATTATAGTTTTTGTTGTATGCACTAAGTTGAGTTCGATCAACTTTGGAAATTGGCTATTCTGCATTCCCACGATCGCTGACCAAAAGGTGCAAGCTAAGTTCGTTAGAACTTTATTGAGAGCATTGCTTTGCTGTTAGTTGTGCAATTAATGCTCTCTTCTACGGTTTGGGAAATTCTATTATTGAGGGCATTGCTTTGCTGTTTGTTGTGCAATCAATGCTTACTCATTTCCTCTGTCTGAGAAATTGTATTATTTTGGGTGTTAACTTATATAAACAAATGTACATACATATGTTGAAATGTGTAATTTATTTATAAAGCAATTTCACAGAAATATTAAATGTATATATGTATATTTAACAAATGTACAATGATATGTACATAGGGTAGGGATGGCACTGTATGTGTGTATATGTATATGTTCAAATGTATGTTGAAAATGTATAATTTATTTATTAAGCAACTTTACACAAATATAAAATATGTTCAAATGTATGTTGAAAATGTATAATTTATTTATTAAGCAACTTTACACAAATATAAAATCGAATTATGCACGCACACAGGATATATGTATATACAACAAATGTACAATGATATGTACATAGGATGGGGATGGCACTGTATGTGTGTATATACTTAGCTGGAAAATCTGGCTCTATGAGGACCAAAATGTAATGTATTGGTGCAATGGTTTCCGTGGATGGTGAAAAAAAATGCACAAAATTAAAAAAATAGACTGCGATGAGGGTATTATCGGATAATTCTCCAGTTGTTTATTTGTCATAGGATTTTCAGAAAATTCATGCCTGTGTGCTTTTACAAGAAGGGTATATAACCATATATATATAAATAGTGACGATCATGGTCCACGATGAGAACAGATCCGATCTTACCGAAAAGCTTAAATTAAATTAATTAATTAATTAAATCGATAGTTGGGAGAAAGAGAAAAACTAGATCAGGCGTAGACAGGCCCATCTTTCAACTTTTTGCATTCGTGTAAAAATCGGTAGATAGTGAGCATTCTAACCAAGAAATACAAATTTGATGTAATAACAACCAAAATTCTGCAATAATCATAATTTATTTCGAAATACAAGTGAATCGCTTTGGCCCATAAACAAGCAAATAAAATACTCGTCGTCGACCCAATTAGTAGCAATTGTCGTATTTGCTTTGCAACGACGGACTGCTGCCGCCGCCTTCTTGAATGATCAACCTGGAACACAAATCAAATTCCTTCTCTACCCTTTCCCATAGGGATTGAATTTGGTCAAGACGGACCTTTAAAGTAAACGAGGTTGGTTCAATAGCTGACGGTATAAAAATTTGTGCCTCATATCAGCTTAATCGATCGCTTGTGGCAATAAATTCCATCATTGCTATGTCTCGAGTGGATCTTAGATTTCCAGAAGGCCCTGCACTATCATCATTCTTTCCTTCTTTGGGTAGTTGATTTCCGGCACCGTCTGGCATGTCTGGTGTTTTCTTTTTATTTATGCAAATGAAACTTGAGTAAATAGAAGTAGATGGTAAATAGAAGTAGATGCTGGAGTTTATGGAAGTAAGCAACCAAGAAGTGGAAGTGGGAACGCACTTTTAATTCCACTGTAAAGGCGTACACGGCCAAAAAAGCGTTGTTCTCACTGGCAATTTGCTAGAAACCCAAATATTAGAAAATATATGTAGAGTAGTATGGTTGTAGTATGTATGTATAGATATAATTGGATAGTATATTTGAGTTCTTTTTAGTTGTTGTTTTCTTTTTTAATTATTAATTAATTAGTTGAAAAAATGTGAATATGGTATTTCCAGTTCGGCGCTAGCTTAACGGATGCCCTGTGGAACTAAGGAACGACTGGAATTGAAATGTATATATAAGTTAAAAGATTGATTATGATTTTTATATAAAAAAATCTAACTTTTCTTTATTGAGTTGGATTAAGAACTAACTTACTTAGATTAAACAATTGTTTTTATAGCTACGCGTCGCTCCATCGCTGCCGCCGTCTCTGCCGCTGTTGATGTTTCTGCTGACGTTCTTTCATATTATTGGTTGCTGCTCTTGGTCGCCGTCGCCGTTGGCCAAACTTAATTGTAATTGGCCAGTGCATTTTAATTATAGTTTTTGTTGTATGCACTAAGTTGAGTTCGATCAACTTTGGAAATTGGCTATTCTGCATTCCCACGATCGCTGACCAAAAGGTGCAAGCTAAGTTCGTTAGAACTTTATTGAGAGCATTGCTTTGCTGTTAGTTGTGCAATTAATGCTCTCTTCTACGGTTTGGGAAATTCTATTATTGAGGGCATTGCTTTGCTGTTTGTTGTGCAATCAATGCTTACTCATTTCCTCTGTCTGAGAAATTGTATTATTTTGGGTGTTAACTCTTCCCTCCTTAAACGCGACTGTCCTCGGTCGCAACGTAGTAGAGTACAGGTCCGGAGTGCGTGGGCTTTTCTTGCGTTTCTGGCACGGAAACTGGTGTCCTTTCCGTTGACCTACGTCTTCGTAGGAGTTCCGTGATTGATCCTATTATAAGAAGTAGTAGGATGATGGCGGATCCGTAGCTAACGGAAGATTCTATGGTTGCCTTGCTTCTTAATTTTTCCAGCGCTTTTGTGTTGTTAATGTTGAGTTCCTTGACCATTTGTAGTGAGAGAACTTCCTCTAACTTAGTCTTTTCGCCCAATAGTTGGAATAACGGAGGTTGTGGTTCGACTACCTTGATTTCCTTTGACTTGAAGATGGTTTCACCAATTGTTACCGTCGAATTACGATATTGTATTATGAAAGAGCCTTGCAGTTGTAGAAGTTTTTCATCTAGTGAGACTGGTCCATTGAAGTTGTTTAGCAGGATGGTGCCTGGTAGTATTTCTTCGAAATCCGGTATATGTTGATTGTTGATCATCTTACATTCTGGTTCTCGAAGGTTTAATAGAGCGTTTACGCAAGTATCATTGCTTAAATCTAACAAATTTTCTGAATTACAACTTGTCTTATCATTATAGGATTCACAAGGTTTAATTATTGCCAATAATTGTCTCTTACATTCTAAAAAATTTTCATATTTTATATCATTGGTTATTTGGGCTTTTTTTTATTGCTTTAATTTTTAAAGTTCTACAATTATCTGATTCAATGGTTGGTAAGCTAATAATGTAAATAAGGTCGTTGCCATTTGTGGCTAACTTGATTCGAGCAAATTCCAATAATTCTTCTATGTTAAAAAATAAGTTATTTTCTTTTTTAAAAATTTCTTCCACTATTTTGGTTTCTGTGTTTGTAAGTACAAATGAATTTATTGTATTAGATTTGGCCCATGTAATTGCGTATATTATGTTAATTATTTCTTCTTTTATTAATTGAATTTTATACTTTAAAATATTTGCTTTCTGATTTATGATTTCTTCCGAGCTCTGGGTAATTTTCAACATTGCATTAGTAGCGTTAGTAAGTTGGTTTATTTTTTGATTAATTAATCTGTTAATTACTACTTGTCTATTGTTGTTTTCTAGCTGCTCATTTATCTTGTCTTCTAAGATCTGATAGTCGTGAATTGTTCTGTGAATTGGAATAGTCGAGGACTGTAGTTATTCCCAAGCATGTTGGTAAAAATAATCTGAAAAATTATGTTCTTATATTATTTTTATGTATGATTTTTCCGGTTTGTGTTTTAATGGTGGTCGTTCTATTTTCCGCTACTTTCTCGGTTTTGTATCTCGGTGTAAGTTTAGTTCCTAATCTTTTATCTATTTTTACATGTACAGTTTCGCCTGGCTTAAAAAGTTTTGGTAATATTTTTCCCTGATTATGGTATTCGAGGTCGGCTGTTTGTTTATTTTTAATTTTCTTTTTTATTTCTTCTCGTTTCTTTTCTATGTCTTCTGTTGAACTAGAGATTGTGCTTCTGAAAAATATGTCTATGGGTCTTTCTTTTGTTACAGAATGTATCGATTTATTATATTCTTGAACTGCTTTAAAGATTAAATCTTCAAATGATATGCTCCCGTTGTCTTTTTTGAGACACCGCATGATTTCAGATAGGGTTGAATGAAACCTTTCTATTTGTCCGTTACTTGTCGATGCGTACGGTGCGGTGGTGTGTAATGATATTTTGAGTTCATCTTCTAACATAAACTTTATTGCTGCTGAGCCAAATGATCGTTCGTTGTCCATTATTATCCATTTCGGCATACCGAAAGCAATTAACATTTCCCTCAACGGATTTTTAATATCTTCAGATGCTCTTGACTCTAAAATTTTTACTTGAACATATTTTGAAAACTTGTCAATTCCCGTTAAGACGGTAATATAAATATCTATGTGAACTATTTCTCCTGGGTAGTTAGGAATAGGGGTCGGTTGGATTTCTCCTTTTGGGGGGTGTCTATCGTATTTTGATTCTTTACAAGTTTGACAGGCTTGAACTATTGCTTGGATTTTCTTGGTAAGTTGTGGAAAGAAATAATTCTTCAAAATTTGTAATTTGTTCTCTTTTGCATCTCTATGGGCTCGTTTATGTTCGAGGATAATTATTTCGTTTTGTTGGGACTCCGAAGTTACGTCGTCTATTTCGTTTTGAGTAAACCTTACCTTGTATGATTTAAAATAGGTAGGGTAAATGTTTTGAATTTTTCCCATTACCTCTTCGGATGTAATGATTCCGTTTATAAGCTTCGGATCAAGTTTACTAGTTAAGATTGCAATAAGTTTTTCTTCCGTGTAAGATTTTTGTTTAATTATGTGTCTGTGGTATGTTGGGAATGGCATTTCGAAGCTATAGGATTCTGTATCGGCAGTCAGTAATAATAATTGGTTTTTAAATACGTTAATTGGAGCTTCTACTGAAAATATGAGGTTGTGTGACGAGCTTTCGTCGCTATTGGCTGATGCTGAGGAGCTGATTGAGTTAATTTCTGCGGGGGCCCGGGACAACGCGTCCGCTACCACATTAGCTACTCCGGGCTTGTACCTGATCTCGTGGTTATACTCGCCAATGAGGTCTCTCCAGCGTTTAAGCTTAGCGTTATGGTTATTTACGCTATTCGAAAAACTCAAGGGTTGGTGATCCGTGTATATTACCACTTTTGAATACCCGTAAAGATAATGTCTTAAACTTTGGAGCGCCCAAACGATCGCGAGCATCTCTCTTTCGTTAGTTGCGTAGTTCTCTTCAGTCTTTGACAGGGTGCGTGAAATGAACGTTATTGGCCTATGATTTTGTTCCAATACTGCGCCTATTGCGTAACTTGAAGCGTCAGTAGTCAATTGAAATTCTTTTCCGAAATCTGGATAGGCAAGGGTAACCTCCCTGGAGACGAGAGTATTTTTAAGTTTCTCGAATGCTGTAATCGCATCTTTGCTCAAGTTGATAGCAGTTCTGCTTGACTTGGTCTTAGATATCCGGCCTTCTTCGCCTCTTAGAAGAATGGTTAGGGGTTTTGCTATTTTGGCGTAATCTTTTATGAACCGCCTATAATAACCTGTCATGCCCAAAAAGGAACGGAGATCTTTTAATGTTTTTGGGACTGGAAATTTTGTAATCGCTTTTATTTTATCTATGTTGGTTTTTACTCCATTTTCTGATATTGTGTACCCCAAGAAGTCTACTTCGTTTTTAAAAAAATGGCATTTCTCTATTTGAACCCTCATATTTGCGTTTTGTAGCGTTGAAAATACTCTTTCCAAGTTTTTGCCGTGCTCCACTTCGTTTTTGCTAAAGACTATAATATCATCAACGTATACATAGCAAATTTTCCCTATGTATTCTCTCAATATGTCGTATAACGCTCTTTGAAAAATGGAAGGGGAATTTTTCAAACCGAATGGGAGTCTCGTAAATTCATATTTTCCGCCATTTACCGCGAATGCTGTTTTTTCTATGTCTGTATCTTTTAGTGGTATTTGATGAAAACCGCTCTTGAGATCTAATACCGAAAAATATTTGTTGTCCCCGAGCTGCGCAATAATTTCTCCAATTTCGGGTATGGGATACCGATCTGAGATAGTAACTTCATTAAGTTTCCTATAATCAATTACTAATCTGTACTTTTTTTCTTCGGACTGGCCGGACTTTTTCGGAACTACCCAGACTGGTGCATTATATGGTGATCTTGAAGGTCTTATAATACCATCTCTTAGCATCTCAGTTATTTGTTTTTCTACCTCTTGTTTGAGTGATATTGGGTATGGGTAATGTTTTCCGTAAACTGGAGAATCTAATGAAGTTCTGATCTCACCTACTACTTTAGTTGTGTATGCTAACTTTAAATCGGGATCTGCGAAGAGGATTTTGTGGCTTTGTACGAGGAGTTTTATTATTGATTTTTGTGACTCGGTCATATGGCTGACTTGCGGTCCAATTGTATTTACTGCTTGTGTCGCTAGTTGATGAATTTTAATTTTGCGTTTATTTCCGAGAATTAATATATCATTTTTTACATCTATTATTGCTCCTAGTCTTTTCATTGTGTCATTGCCCAAGATACCATGAAAGGTTTTCAGGGTGTCTAGTAAAAAGAATTTCATGGGTGTATCCGAAATATTAGCGAGCTTAAGTATTGCGTGTTGTGTTATTTTATTGTTACCACCGACTGAACTAACTGAAAAAGTGTTCTCATTTGGCTTTGGATTTGGTACTAATTGATTTTGAATATAATTTTGATTAGAGCCCGTGTCGATTAAGAATTTTAGAATTTTTCCGTTCCCCGTGGTTACTTTAAAGTAAGGTAGTGAGGAACGATTTATTCTAAAAAATAAAGTTCTGACATATCTATGTATTCTTGTTGTTCGTTATCGCTTTGCCATACATATTCCTCCTGAAGTTCGTTAACGTTATTTTCTTCTGCCAACTGATAATACTCTTGTTCTGAACTTGATGAAGCTTCATCTGAATTTTGCTGCGCGTTACTTCCTGTCTCTGGTTGAATATGGAACTGTCTTGGCATCTTATTATTATTTGGGGCATTAGCGGTGCTGAGAGGTCTTTTCCCTGCATAATTATTATTTGCTGGTTTGTTCATATAATTTATATGACGTGATCGAACTGACTGATCTACGTCCGTAGGTACCGGTTTCGGTTGTGGTCGTGGCGGAGGTTTTGGTATGTTATAGGACGCTACTACACCGGATTGGTTTGTATAAGGTTGAATTGAATTTGAATTGGTTAGTTTGAGTAGTTAGGGGTTTTCCGGATTGGTTTGGGTTATGGTAGATAAATAAAGTGTCTAAGGCTTTTTCCCTATACATGGCTGTCAGAGATTGTATAGTTTCTTGTGAGGCATCTAAGCTGCCAATTTGGTTCAGAATTAGTGATAATTGTTGATAGACTGCCTGATAATATTCATCTATAGTATTGTTACCTTGGTTAAGAGCATATAGTTGATATTCTAAGGTCTTTAAGTCGCGCTTGTCGGCAAAATGCGCTGTTAGGCATTTTGAAATAGCTGTCCAATCTAAGGGGGTATTATATGATTCTAATACTGCGTCCGCTTGACCAGTAATTTTGTTACGGATTGCTAAAAGAATTCCATAATATTTTGGTGAACCAATTCTGTTTTCATAGATTTTTAACACCCTCTCGACACTTTTCCTCCATGATGAATATTCACTTTTGTTTCCTGAAAAGTCTCTAAGTGTCCGAACAATGTCTGGTAATTTATCTAACTCACTAAGATTGTGCGTTAATTCTCTTTTAATTGTTTGGTCTGTATATTTGGAAAAATCTTTATTTGGATTAAGTATTTCCTTTACTAGTTTACTGAGATTTGTCTCTAAGATTGTTTTATTTTTTCCTCAATGTCCCTCTCGGTCATGATTCGTGTGTTTATTTGTGTGGAACTGGTTGATGAGGGTCCGGTAAGATTCGCGAGTCTGTCTGCCAAATCTTGTTCGGTCATTTTGGGTATGGATATATGAGCAGCGAAAAGTTAAATTTAATTTTTTAATTTTAGTTATTCAGAATTCGGAAGTTGTCTTCTAAGAATTAGGGTGTGCGATTTTTTATTACCTTTGTAATTATTGTGTGGGAATTTTTATTTTCCCTATATTTTGGATTTTTTTCTTTTTAACTCACTAAAATACGTCTTCTACACTTTATATTTGGGTAAAACTTTTTCTTCTTTGAATATTTTTCGATTAAATATTTTTTATGTTTTTGTTAATAAATTGCTTAAAACTATTCTTACAGTAGTAACATATCTCGGCGTGCTCTCGTGATGACAGGCTCGGCAGATTCCGTTTTATCCCACTCTGCAACGATCTCTCCTGAGTGTGAGTTTACTAAGGGGCCTTCTCTGTACCTTAATTCACGTTCCCTTCGAACGGATACTAAAGGGATCACGGCGATAAAATTTGGCCTGATTATTCCACCGGGTACAAGTCCTGTTTTTTTTTTTTCAGGAGTGACAATTTGCGGCGTTTTTTAAACGGCACTTTTGCACTTCCGAATCTCGGTATTTTTGGTTTTTTACTTCTCACTGATTAGGCGGAGGTTTGAAACGAAACGTCAGAATTTTTTACTTTCTGAACTTCGCGAGACGCGGAACTTGTTATCCTTTCGCGGTTTTAATCAGGTCCCTGTTCGGGCGCCAGTTAAAAGATTGATTATGATTTTTATATAAAAAAATCTAACTTTTCTTTATTGAGTTGGATTAAGAACTAACTTACTTAGATTAAACAATTGTTTTTATAGCTACGCGTCGCTCCATCGCTGCCGCCGTCTCTGCCGCTGTTGATGTTTCTGCTGACGTTCTTTCATATTATTGGTTGCTGCTCTTGGTCGCCGTCGCCGTTGGCCAAACTTAATTGTAATTGGCCAGTGCATTTTAATTATAGTTTTTGTTGTATGCACTAAGTTGAGTTCGATCAACTTTGGAAATTGGCTATTCTGCATTCCCACGATCGCTGACCAAAAGGTGCAAGCTAAGTTCGTTAGAACTTTATTGAGAGCATTGCTTTGCTGTTAGTTGTGCAATTAATACTCTCTTCTACGGTTTGGGAAATTCTATTATTGAGGGCATTGCTTTGCTGTTTGTTGTGCAATCAATGCTTACTCATTTCCTCTGTCTGAGAAATTGTATTATTTTGGGTGTTAACTTATATAAACAAATGTACATACATATGTTGAAATGTGTAATTTATTTATAAAGCAATTTCACAGAAATATTAAATGTATATATGTATATTTAACAAATGTACAATGATATGTACATAGGGTAGGGATGGCACTGTATGTGTGTATATGTATATGTTCAAATGTATGTTGAAAATGTATAATTTATTTATTAAGCAACTTTACACAAATATAAAATATGTTCAAATGTATGTTGAAAATGTATAATTTATTTATTAAGCAACTTTACACAAATATAAAATCGAATTATGCACGCACACAGGATATATGTATATACAACAAATGTATAATGATATGTACATAGGATGGGGATGGCACTGTATGTGTGTATATACTTAGCTGGAAAATCTGGCTCGATGAGGACCAAAATGTAATGTATTGGTGCAATGGTTTCCGTGGATGGTGAAAAAAATGCACAAAATTAAAAAAATAGACTGCGATGAGGGTATTATCGGATAATTCTCCAGTTGTTTATTTGTCATAGGATTTTCAGAAAATTCATGCCTGTGTGCTTTTACAAGAAGGGTATATAACCATATATATATAAATAGTGACGATCATGGTCCACGATGAGAACAGATCCGATCTTACCGAAAAGCTTAAATTAAATTAATTAATTAATTAAATCGATAGTTGGGAGAAAGAGAAAAACTAGATCAGGCGTAGACAGGCCCATCTTTCAACTTTTTGCATTCGTGTAAAAATCGGTAGATAGTGAGCATTCTAACCAAGAAATACAAATTTGATGTAATAACAACCAAAATTCTGCAATAATCATAATTTATTTCGAAATACAAGTGAATCGCTTTGGCCCATAAACAAGCAAATAAAATACTCGTCGTCGACCCAATTAGTGCGAACTTAACTCCTCCATTTTTCGTCGTAGCGAGCCCCAATTTAGTGTATAAATAAAACAGCTGGAAAAAGTGCAAATTGTGAAAAGTGTAGTTCTCAAAAATTAGCGGCAAAAACTTTCGCCGCAGTTTGTCTGAACATTTTCCCGCGCTTTTCAGAATTTTCCCGCGCTTTTCATAATTTTTGCTCACCTTTCGGCATCAGGCTTATATATTCGTTGCCCTTAGTTATCGGTCAGTGTATCATTCTCCGTTAGAATTTGCCGCTATTTCGAGTTATCTTTGGGCGTTTTCGTTCTCGATCGCTGCACCAGTGCAATTTTCGGTCTTCCTAAACGTTTGTTCGTTTTTTCGGTACGCTTGAGCTTGAACGTTAGCTCCCCTACAGTGCGTGCGAGCGGCATATTACTGTCGCAAGGTTTATGTAAAAAATATAAAAACCATATTTAGATATTTTTAGCTGTAATTCTCTCGGCACTTAGCTCCCCTACACTGTGTGCCATCGGTATATTACTCGTTGATTTTTTTATTAGATTGTTTAACAAATAAATAATTTAATAAAAATAAATATTTAACACCTCTTCGATACCAACAAAATAAATACAGATAAACGCAATGGCAACTAAGGATATCGAAGAGCTTAAACACCAACGAGATGTTTGCATGAAAAGTATTAACCGAACTTATCGCCATTTAAAAGAAGCTAAATTATTAGTAAATCCGGTCGAGCTTGAGTGATCGATTAGAGATTCTAAATACGCACGTTGAAAGTGCTTCACTTTTGCAAAACCAAATGGAAGTGAAAGATACAAAAGATGTATACCGCGAAGAGTTGGAGGAGAGGGCCGTAATGAGAAAGTCATTGCTGATTTTGATTTTAAATAAGTGCAAACAAAATAATATCGAGAAATCCGCTCCGCCAGCAAATTGCTCGCCTCATTGCCGTCTACCGAGCGTTGCTCTCCCAACTTTTAGTGGAAAACACTCCGAATTTAAAAATTTATAAGCCTTTTCGAAACTTTCGTTGACAAAGATGACACTTTACACGATATTGAAAAATTCAATCATTTAATTTCGTGTTTAGCTGGAGACGCTTTAGCAACAGTTAGGGCCTTTCAAGTCACTGCGGAAAATTATCCCAAAGCCGTTGCTAGCCTGAAGCGTGCTTACGATAATGAATGTCTAATTTTTTTAACATATAGACACTTTTTAATTTGCAAAAAATTTCCCAGCCTTCAGCTACAGCCTTGAGAACCCTCATCGACACGGTCACAGCCTTGTATGACTCCTTGCTGTCTATTGGGGATGATAGACGCATTACCAACGCCATTTTAATACATCTGGTAATGAGCAAGGTCGATGCAGGAACTAAAAGAAAATGGGAAGAACAGTTAGATTATACTTCGCTTCCACTTTGGATCGAATGTGAGGCGGCCCTCAACAGGCGATACCAACACATGGTAGCAGAAGAGGCTTCCAAGCCCAAAACTGTTCAGCAGACCCAATCTAACCCTAAGAAGAATGGAAATAAGAGTTTTTCGTTTGTCGCTGCCAGGAACGACACAGTTCAATGCGTGTATGCAAATCAGCTGAACATCAGGGTCACACGGTCCAAAAATTCAAATCGAACAGATGTAGAGTGTGCAATTCCTCACATCACACTTTGCTACACATATATTCCCCAAACACAAATCTCGCGATGCGACCCCCTTCTCAGCCCACGCTCATGTAGGAGTCTCCATCCACTTCGCATGTTTTGCATGCGACTGCATCGGATTGAGTCGTTCTTGCAACTGCTGTTGTGAGCGTTCAAACCAAAAGTGGCGAGTTTGTATTAGCTCGAGCGTTGGTCGACTCTGGTTCACAAATAAACTTTGTGGCCGATGAGCTCGCTCAGAAACTCAAAATTACAAGAGAGGACGTGTGAATGAGCTTGCGAGGTATTGGTGGAACTAATGCACAAGCCACAAAAAAATACACACGATTGTGAAGCCGCGAGTAGGGAACAGCCAGTTGTCGTCCGATTTTTGGATCCTGCAAAATATTTCTGGCTACCATCTGTTGCTTACATCGTGGGAGACGTTTAAAGCGACGCTTCTGCAGCTGTCGATAATTAAGGTATCGCGAATCGTCAACACAGATCCACAAGTCCCGATTCAAATACATGGTTTCGCTGACGCTTCCATGCGAGAGTATGAAGCGTGCATCTACGTTCGTACTAAAACTGCTGAAGGTTTAAAAGTGTCTTTATTGACCGCCAAATTGAAAGTAGCTCCCCTTAAGACGGAAACTTTGCCTCGCCTTGAGCTGTGTGCAGCTCACCTTTTAGCAGATCTCTATAATCGTGTCAGGCCATTGCTAAATTGTCCCATTGAGAATGTTTTCCTGTGGACAGACTCCGAAATCACTTTACACTGGATTAAAACCCATCCCTCGTCGTTGTCGGTTTTTGTTTCGAACCGGGTTGCAGAAGTTCAGGAGTGGTCGGAGAAAGCAATTTGGAGACACTGTAATGAATAGTTTTTAATAACTTTAGTCTTTGTAAATCCGTCTGTTAAGAACGGGCTTTATTAATTGAATGTCACTTGACTTAAGAATAAAGTTGGCTTGGCTTACAATTCATATAGCTGCACGAGCAGCGCCGCGGCCAACGCTTATGAATCTAAATATATATGTTAATGTATACGTAAGTGTATATAGGCGGCGCAAGCAGCGGCCGCGCATGAGAGAGAGTGTTATGCTCACATGGTAACCGAATGGTCGGCCGCGCATGCCGACATGCCGGCTCAGCGTTTAGGATGTGCATAACATTGTTGTGTGGGTCGAATTACTCCGCACTTGAAGTGCTGGGAATATTTGGACATAGGCAAATGCCACAATGTTGCAGTGATATAAGCGGTACAGTGTGTACTCGATATGTGAGCATACTACATCTCCCTCCTTTTGAAAGATAACGTAATCTATGGAGTTATTTTGTTAATTACTTTTTTTTTTATTATTTTTTTTTTTTGGTTAATATAGTAAATATTGGGAAAGTAAGTGAAGTCGAAACTTGGAAAATTTATGCGACTATTTCTTATTATTTATTATTATATTTATTATTATGGCCATCCTACAAAATCTATTCTATAAAAATTTTTAGTCTATCCTTATGAACTGTCTGGGTTTTGTTTTTTGCATTTAAAATTGTTATATTACTATTGGGTTCTATCTTCTTTAACATGTATGGTCCTGTATATTTAAAGTCTAGCTTATGACCAGTTTCATTTTTTAATAAAACCTGGTCTCCTATTTTTAATTCAAAGTCTAAGCTATTTTTGTCGTTTCTATCTTTTTGTTTTTGCTTATTAGTTTCTAGCATTATTCTGGCTCTTTTATATGCCTGTTTTAATCTAAATTTAGATTCCTTAGCATAATCTTCTATATTATATAATGGTTCTATTTTATCTATGCTATTTAAATGTTTTGGTAAGTTTGGAGTTTTTCCAACAACTAGTTCGTATGGACAATAATCATTTGCCATAGAGGGGGTTGTGTTAAAGCAGTATACGAAGTATTGTAGCCATACATCCCAATCTGTTTTATCAACCGAGATGTATGAGCGCATGAACTCGTTAAGTGTTCTGTGGCTTCGCTCCACTGTTCCGAGATTCTGGTGATGGTGTGCAGTAGAATTTATGTTTTTGATATTTAAATTTTTACATAAATCTTCAATTATTGAATTTTTATATTCTGTTCCCATGTCCGTAATGAACGTCTTCATTGGACCGTACTTCAGAATAAAATCTTCGAATATAGCTTTTGCTATTGTCTTTGCACTTTTATTTGGAATTGGTATTGCTACAAGGTATTTTATTAAATCGCAATTTAAAGTAACTGCGTATTCATTCCCTTGTTCAGACTTAGGTAGTGGACCGATCGTGTCCACGATTACCCTGTCGAAAGGTGTTTGTGGTGTGTCCGTATTGGTTAATGGGGTCTTCGTATGCGTGGTTATCTTCGCATTTTGACATTTTAGACATTTTCGTACGTACTCTGTAATATATAGAGTCATTCCTTTCCAAAAGTAATGTCTTTTGACCTTGGCCAAGGTTTTAGAAATGCCAGTATGACCTCCTTGAATTGGTTCATCATGGTATGTAGACATAATTGCTTCTTTTTCTTTTTCAGAATTTATTAGGGTCACCGGGTTGAGTAGCGCTACTCTCAATAATTAAAACGTATTCAAAGATATTTGATGTATACCGGCTTGCTTCTCAAGCCTTTGGAAAAACTGACCTAAGTCAAGGACTCCATTGGTATATAATTCGCTAACATCATATCTTGCAGTAACTTTTTTCCATGTTTTAATAAACATAGCATATTTTTTACGTGCAAGGTCACTACTTTACGTACTTCGTCATTGTTTATGACTCCGTATACGTTGGGCTTTGAAGCTTTTTCTATAGATGGCCTAGGCAAGTCTATTTCTTTTTCTCCTGCGCAGGATTTCTGTCTACTTTGATATCTTGTAGTGACTTTATGTATATTTCCGGTTATATTTTGTAGTTCTTTGATGGTTATTCTTGAAAACGCATCAGCTACGTAATTATATTTTCCCTTTAACTATTCAACTGTGAAGTTGTATTCTTCTAATTCTAGTTTGGAACTTGGGTTAGTTATGTTAACGGTTTGTGATCTGTTTTGATAATGAAATGTTTGCCATAAATGTATGGTCGAAAATGTAATATTGCCCAGTGTATTGCAGCTAGTTCCTGCTCGGTAGTACACTTATTACTTTCTCCCTTGGTAAAGGCTCTTGATGCATATGCAATGGGAAGTTGGAGTCCGTTGAGTTAAAACCGCTCCACATGCTTGCTTCCTTGCATCACTAATTATACAAAATTCTTTACTAAAATCGGGATATTGTAGCAAAGTAGGTTCCATAAGTTTTGTTTTTAAATATTCGAATGCGTTTTGGCATTCAGCTGTCCATTCAAAAGGAAAATTCTTTTTACATAATCGTGTTATGTGCCGTGAATAATCGGCGAAATTTTTTATGAATCGTCTGTAGTAATTGCAGAATGCTACAAAACGTCTTGCGCTGTCTGAATCGTGTGGGGCTGGATAATTCGGTATGACGTCATATTTCTTGTCATCTGGAAGTATTCCTTTATCTGTGCACTTATGACCTAGAAAAGTCACCTCATGCATAAAGAATGAACATTTTTGTGGATGTAACTTTAGGTTGTATTTCCTACATTTCTCAAAAACGTCTGTTAAGTTTTTAAGCATATGTTTTTCGGAGCAACCTATAACTATTAAGTCATCCATATAAAGGAATGCTTGTGAAGGTGCAAGTCCAGAAAATGCAATAGTCATCATTCTCTGAAATGAATTTGGCGCTATTTTTAAGCCAAAAGGTAATCGCGTGAAGCGATACGAGCCATTGCTCGTTGAAAAGAAAGTTATATCTCTTGAGCTTTTTTCTAGTTCTATTTGGTGAAATCCTGACATTAAATCAAGACATGAAAAGTATTTTGCTCGACCTAGTTGATCTAAAATATCATAAATTCTAGGGATTGGAAATTTATCGGACAGTAATTTTTTATTAATCTGACGCTAGTCAATTACTAATCGCCACCTTTTTTCTTCGAAACCTGGAGCTGATTTTTTAGGGACAAGCAATAATGGGCTATTGTATTCAAATACTGAAGGTTCGACTATCCCGTCGGTGATTAATTTTCCGACTTGCTTTTGAATTTCTTTCACCTGACTATGTGGGCTTCTATAGTTTTATATATAAACGGGTTCATCATCTTTCAATCTCAGTATTTGTTTGTAGAAATTATTTTTGCTAATTGGTTCGGATTCTAATCCGAATATGTCATTATATTTTTTACATAAATTTGAGAGTTGTGATTTAAATTGTGGGGGAAAATTTTTTGACAATTGGGATAATACAGACTTTTCTCTAGTTTCTTTGTTTCCTTCGACTACATCATAGTTCAAAAGTGATTCATATGCCAAATTATTCGCACTGAAGGTATTTTGTGTTGTAGCTATGGTACTTGCTGTATAAATTCCGTGCTCAATTTCTTGAGTTGGAATTAATACACTGTCTTCTTTTGAATTTAATTTTATTTTTCTTATGACTTCCGATCTTGCTGGCAAAAGAATTGAGTTATTGCCAGAACTGTATTCTATTGGAACATAAATTGGAAATTTTAAATTGTTTGGTCTTATTATAAGCCAATCTTCAGATGGCTGAAAGTCTAAGTGGCAGTTGTATTTTTTAATGAAATCAATACCTACAATGCTATCACAAGGGACAGCTAAGTTTAAATCTACAATATGAAAATCGTGTTGAATTATGTACTTGGTAGTCTGTATTTCAATTGATGTTAAGCCTTTGGATTTAGTAATTTCTTGGCTTATTCCCCGTATATCTATTATGTTATTATCATTTACGTTTTGAAATATATCGGAATTTTCTTTTACTATAGTGATTTCGGCACCTGTGTCTACCAAAAAGACAAATTCTTTTCCAGTAGCCACAGGGGTGAAAGAGACGAATATATTCTGGCTGAGATTAATAGTATGAACCGTTACTTTCTCTACTGTTAGGTATATAAAGGGGGTTGGGAGTTTCCCGAAGTGTCATTGGCTACTCTTACATTGTTTGTATTGTTGTTATTGTAGCCTCCGCTCGAGTTGCCACGGCCCCTTGAGTTTCCTCTGTAGTTACCGCGAACATTGTTTTGGTTGGCATTGTTGTAGTAACTATAATTGTTACCACGACCACGAAAATTACCTCTATAACTTCCGCGTCCGCGGTTTCCGCCGCGCTGTGTATAGTTGTTGTAGTAGAGGACCGAGTTTGGTTGTCCAGTTGCTTCTGTGCAACTGTTTACGAATTTTGAAACTGCTTCGTTCATTGTGTTGAAGTTGCCGGTTTGCATGATAAGTTTTACCTTATCAATCGTGCAGTTTTTAGTCATTGCTCTGACTGCGTGCTGTGTGGAATAACTTCTTGCTAGTTCTAGTGTTAAACCGTCTGTTATGTATGCACTTTCTAAAGCCTTCGTCATCTGCTCAATTTCTGATGTGTATTGATTAGCAGTTTTATTTCGTTGCTGTAGATTCATTAGCTTTGCTGACAATACCTCTACAGTTTCGCCTTTGACGTTGCTTTTTAATTTGGCAATTACTTCACCTACCGTTGTTTCGTTTCCAATTAGATTTCTGGCTACGCCCTTTAGTTTTGTCTTTATTATAGAGACCGCTAGGTGTTCGCCTTTTATTGACTCTATTATATGCAATGCATCAATGAAACTGGTTAAGTTTTCTGCTTTACCATCGAAAACTGGTATAAGCTTTGATGCAGTGTTAATGAAGACAATATTTGTTTGCGCCATTTCGAAGTTGTTGTTCTTAGTTATGTTTGCGCTTGAGTCTGAGTCTGAATCTGTTGTATTATCTGCGTTTGATAATAAAACGGCTGGGATAGTAAGATTATTTAAATCTTTTTCCTTTATTTTCACGTTAAAGTCTTCTGGCACTGTCTGATCGACGCCAGTTGGCTCTTCCAATGTTAATTCTTCATCGGTTTCAACTGTTATTGCGGTATTAAGAATGGTAGGTACAGAGATATCTAAATTGAATTTATCTTTTATCGATATTAGATTTTCTCTGAGCCTTTTCAAAAATTTTGGTACCCTTGACCAATGGTCGTCATTTAATTTTTCTCGTTGTCCATGTATTAATATACGCGCCTCGTTAAAACAGTTTACTACTATTTCTGCATGTTTTTTTATTGTGCTCCCTTGAATTGGTCTGTTCTGATTAAGGGATTTGTTTGATTTATCGAACTCTGTTTTTATTTTATTTAATTTCGCATACAAATCGTTCCATTCCATGGCAATATTATCTATGTAATTTTACCATAAGGATCGTGGTTTCACCGAGTATAGAATGGTAATCCACGGTCTCTTTTACCAAGACGTATGGCAAAGTATTTAGGATTAAACCCTTTATTTTTTTATTGTAAGCAAACAAAAGGCTGAATTCCAAATTGTACTTTTCCATATAGTTATATTCAAATTCAGTGATTGTAATGAAGTTTTTATGGCTATTACGAATGTTTAATGCACGCATTCTAAATTCTGGGTCTTTAATAATTATTTCCTCAAGACAGCTATCCAATTCTATATTGTTAAATGTCATAATTTTAATAAAGAAAAATAATTTGTTTTTCAATAAAAGGGTATTAAATTGATTTTAATTTAGTTATTTTTTTATATCTTATCTAGATTGTGTGCTCTACTTAAATACTTCTTCTTTAAACATTTATTGTGCAACTTGTATATTTTGGTAACAAAATTTGCGCTCATGATGACAATAATTATTATTAATAGTATATGCACCCAATATAGGTCAATATTATTTGGTTCCACTTTGTTAATAACGTTAGCAGTGGAGTCCACTGACTTAACGTCTACAATTCCCATTTTGGGTAGATACACTTCCAATATATAGATATTATTATAATTACTATGATTTTCTGCAGAGAATTTATTTATTTTATTGTTATTCATTCATTTAAAGAAATTTTAAATAGATATAGGTAAATATTCCTGTCTTGCATATATTCCTGCCTAGCTTTTAGGGCCTGAGAAGCACTCAGCAAAATAACGTCATCAAACAAAAATTTAGGAATTTGGTTATTCAAAACTGATTGATTAAATAATTTTAATGAAAGGTCTGCTGTCATAATCGCACAAATTTCCTTTCGATAAAATTGAAAATTGAAAAAAAAATGTTTATGTTAGTTTTCATATAACTGATTTACAATATTTTGCTCTATATAAACCAATATCAGTTATGTGTTGTTAGTATATAGCATAACAGTGGTTAGTATTTTTCGAGCAGCGCTTTCGCACATCGGCTCGGGCTTAGAAGTTTATAATTAATGGCAACTTAGGCAGGTCTGCCTACCACACTTCAGTTTCCATCGTTGGTGTAGAAGGATTCCACACATGTCCTGGTCAACTATTCTTTCTTTTTTTTGTGTTGTTATTTTGTCCGGGACTTTTGGGCCCAGGCGGCGCTGGTGCTGGTCATCTCACAGGCTGATTAATTCTGATTTTTTTTTTTTTGGTTTCGTTTTATTGTTTCTGTTGTCCGGGCCTTTTGGACTCAGGCGGCGCGGGTGCTGGTCATCTCACAGGCTGATTAATTTTGATTTATCATATTTTGATTTGAAATTTTTTTTTTTTTTTTACAGTGGTGCTCATAGACTTATGGCCACTGCCACTACCATAAACTGTAAACTCTCATGTAACAAATTGTTTTCTTAATGGCTTTTCTTTTTTTTTATATTAACTTCGTACATGTTTGTTTTTTTAATAACTTTTTTTTTTTGGATATTTATGTACAAAACATGTTTGTTCACTTTACTCGCGCACATGTCACGGTCGCCATGTAATGAATAGTTTTTAATAACTTTAGTCTTTGTAAATCCGTCTGTTAAGAACGGGCTTTATTAATTGAATGTCACTTGACCTAAGAATAACGTAACGTATATATGTTAATGTATACGTAAGTGTATATAGGCGGCGCAAGCAGCGCCCGCGCATGAGAGAGAGAGAGTGTTATGCTCACATGGTAACCGAATGGTCGGCCGCGCATGCCGACATTGCCGGCTCAGCATTTAGGATGTGCATAACATTGTTGTGTGGGTCGAATTACTCCGCACTTGAAGTGCTGGGAATATTTGGACATAGGCAAATGCCACAATGTTGCAGTGATATAAGCGATACAGTGTGTACCCGATATGTGAGCATACTACAACACGTTCCCACGGAAGTCAACCCAGCAGACACAGTGTCCCGAGGATGTGACTTAGAGGAGCTTACAAAGTCCATTTGGTTCGGAGGGCCTTCGTTCTTGCTAGACTCAGAAAATAATTGGCCGGTAAATAAACATTTCGAACTGCCGGCTGATGTAATGTCGATGGAGCTACGCAAATCGGCAATAGCTCTCGTAGTCAGCCCAGAGCCAAATTATGTGCTTCAGAAAATAGAGTCCTTTTCGTCGCACCTGAAGCTTCTGAGAGTGTTCGTGTGGGTTTTTCGTTTTATTCAAAGGTGCAGAAAGGTGTCGAAGCCCTTTGAAAAAAGTATTTCGCCAAGAGAACTGAATTTCGCTTTTGAGAAAACTTTCGAAGTTATCCAACTTCAGGAGCTCCGGGACGGCATAAGTAAAATTCGGAAACTTCGGTTGGCAGATCCATTCTTCTTCAAGCCCCAAAAAATAGATATGCTTATCGGCGCTGATACTTTCTTTGAAATTTTATCTATTGGCCAGATAAAGCAGGGGCCTGAACTCCCCATCTCACAAAAGACAGTTCTCGGCTGGATAGTGTCAGGGAGATGTGCCTCTGAAAATAACGTTTAGAAAATGGTACATCTCAGCTGCCAGGAGGAAGCGTTGGAGTCAATTGACACAACCCTGCAGAAATTTTGGTCTGTGGAGGACTTGCCGCCCAAGGCTAAAGTCCATACTCCTGAGCAACAACTCTGTCAACAACACTTTGAGAAAAATACTCAAAGATTGTCGTCCGGTAGATTTTCGGTTCGTTTGCCGTTTAAATCTGACCCAAATACTCTTGGTTCGTCATACGAAGTTGCGAAACGTAGATTTTTGTCGCTGGAAAGGAAGTTGTCAAAGGACCTTTCGCTGAAGAAGATGTATCTTACATTCATGGAGGAATATGTTTCAATGGGCCACATGTCCTCCACCAATGACAAAATTCCGAATACTCCGCACTATTTCATTCTGCACTACGGCCACAAAGTGCTTCAACTAAGTTGAAAGTAGTTTTCGATGCATCGAGCCGTACTTTCACGCAGGTAGCGTTGAATGACATATTTATGGTAGGCCCAACTATCCAAGAGGAGCTGTACTCGACTCTGCTTCGGTTTAGATTGCACAAGTTTACCCTTGCGGCCGACGTCAAAAAGATGTATCGCCAAGTGATGGTGGACGAAGCTGACCGAAACTTCCAGCTCATAGTGTGGAGGCGAGATCCTTCTGAGTCCCTGAAAATCGCCAGCACCCTTTTTGGCGATTCGCAAGCAACTCATCCAAAAGTCGCAAAGGTTATTCAGAATGATTTTTATGTTGACGATTTGTTGACTGGCGCCGGATGCGTTGAGGACCTGCAAAGCCTTTGAGACGAAGTTTCTCAAGTTTTGCAGAGGCAGGCTTTAAATTGGCAAAGTGGTTTTCAAACTGCACAGAGTTATCCGCATCTGATAGCGCTGTAATGCCACTTATGGCCGACTCAGACGTAACTAAGACCCTTGGCGTGGTTTGGTTACCGGTTTAAGATTACTTTCAATTTCGGTTGGATGACTCTTTCCTGGATCTTCGCGCGACAATGCGAAATATTTTGTCGGTGACTGCTCGACTTTTCAACCCACTTGGCCTCTTGTGTCCTTTGGTCACAAAGGCAAAGATGTTGTTGCAGGAACTGTGGCTACGAAAATTAGATTGGGAAGAGTCGCTACCGATGCTGTTGCTTACATCGTGGGAGACGTTTAAAGCGATGCTTCTGCAGCTGTCAAAAATTAAGGTATCGCGATTCGTCAACACAGATCCACAAGTCCCGATTCAAATACATGGTTTCGCTGACGCTTCCATGCGAGCGTATGAACTGCTGAAGGTCTGAAAGTGTCTTTATTCACCGCCAAAATGAAAGTAGCTCCCCTCAAGACGAAAACTTTGCCTCGCCTTGAGCTGTGTGCAGCTCACCTTTTAGCAGATCTCTATAATCGCGTCAGGCCATTGCTAAATTGTTCCATTGAGAATGTTTTCCTGTGGACAGACTCCGAGATCACTTTACACTGGATTAAAACCCATCCCTCGTCGTTGTCGGTTTTTGTTTCGAACTGGGTTGCAGAAATTCAGGAGTGGTCGGATAAATTTGGAGACACGTTCCCACGAAAGTCAACCCAGCAGACATAGTGTCCCGAGGCTGTGACGTAGAGGAGCTTACAACGTCCATTTGGTTCGGTGGGCCTTCGTTCTTGCTAGACTCAGAAAATAATTGGCCTGTAAATAAACATTTCGAACTGCTGGCTGATGTAACGTCGATGGAGCTACGCAAATCGGCAATAGCTCTCGTAGTCAGCCCAGAGCCAAAATATACGCTTCAGAGTCCTTTTCGTCGCACCTGAAGATTCTGAGAGTGTTCGTGTGATTTTTATTCAAAGCTGCAAAGAGGTGTCGAAGCCCTTTGAAAAAAGTATTTCGCCAAGAGAGCTGGATTTCGCTTTTGAGAAAATTGTCGAAGTTATCTAATTTCACGAATTCTGGGACGACATAGGTAAAATTCGGAAAAATAAACCGGTTGCAACGAATATTCAAAAGTTAAACCCTTTTCGTCAGGAAAATAAATTAGATTGGTGCTCCTCGACATTGCTACGAGTTGGGGGTCGGTTATTGGATGCTCCTATCCCGTTGTTGCTGTCTGAAACCTCACAGTTCGTCAGATCCTATGTGTCATACCTGCACGTTACGAACTGTCACGCTGGCACACGAGCTCTCGTAAGCCGTCTGCGCGAGAAAATATGGCTAGTTAAAGCTCAAGAAGTCTGCCGACGAACAGTTCGGTTGGCATGCGCTGCTTTCGCTGCAAGCCGCAACTCTTGACGCAAATTATGGGTAACTTGCCAGCAGATAGACTTCAAGCTCCCTGCCCGTTCAATATTTGTGGCGTTGATATTTGTGGTTCCTTCAGCACAACGTATCGTATCCGTGGTAAACCACCGTACAAGTCGTACGTGGGCTTGTTCGTCTGTTTTGCGTCTAAAGTGTTCTGACCTAGCCACTGATGCGTTCTTGTTGGCATTTTAATTCCGGAGAAGGTGTGGTGCGTCAACGCCACCAACTTCGTCGGCGCAAAACGGGACATGAGGGAAGTCCGAGCCCGTCTGGGGGAGCGGGGGGCGGTATCGAAACATTCGCATCAAAAAAAGGATGCGAGTTTGCGTTCATACCACTCAGAGCTCCGCACTTCGGCGGACTATGGGAGGCAGGTGTGAAGTCTGCAAAGCACCTGTTCCTTTGGACGGTAGGCCAAGACCTCTTGACCGCGGAGGAGCTCGGAACTCTGCTCAGCAGCGTAGAGGCCGTGCTCAACTCCAGGCGCCTCGGAGCTCTATGCAGCGACCCGAACGACGGCGAAGCCCTGACTCCCAGGCATCTGCTCATCGGCGGCCCTTTTGGTCCCACCATCAGCGGCGCTCCCGGACCAGATCAGTCTGACCTGCTTGCGACGATGGCGAGGTGTCTCGTCTCTCAGGCACAGGTTTTGGCAGCGATGGTCCCGGGAGTACATCTCCAGCCTCCAGCAGCGGTCCAAGTGGTACCAGGGGCAGCCCAACCTCGTCGTGGGAGCGCTCGTCGTCGTTGCAGAAGACAACCTTCCGCCCCAGCAGTGGAGGATTGGACGAGTGGTAGCGGTGCACGCCGGCGCCGATAGCAAGGTTCGCGTGGCGGACGTCAGGACGCAGGACGGGGAGCATCGGCGAGCTGTCCACCGAATGGCCCTATTGCCCGTTCTGGGCTGAAGGTCGTCGTCCCTTCAGAGGGGGCGCTTGTATTTGAAATCACTAGTTGTAGGGCGAGAGCGGGAGCCAATAAAGCTTTCGTCCGTTCGCTCCGTCTCTCGCCACCTTAGCATAAGTTAGGTTCTAAGAGAAATTATTGAAATATTAAAGTTAGTGATCAATCGAACGTTATTGTAACCACTCCTTTTCGTCGTCGCGCTTTCGAAATAGTTTCTTCACAAGTTTCGCAAAATAAACCGTCTCGAACTACTGCAGTCACAAGTTTCGCGTTATTGATTCAAAACAGTATTAAATTTTCAGTTAAAATAAATAATGCTAGTGAAATCAATTTTTTTTATCATTGATACTAGTAGTGCTAAATAATTTATTACAATGAACAGTCAATCCATTGCTTTTGACAAAGGTAATGCTACTGAAAAAACAATTCATTATTTTGATGCGGAGCACAACATTTAATTGACAAATGAAAGTGGAAATTTAGGTGCCAAATTAATAAAATTAAGAAATGTTCTAAGCGATGTATATAATATTTGTATTAGGAATGAATATAAATTTAAGAATTATATTATAATTAATTATTAATAATTAATTATAAAAATAATAATATGGATATTACATGACTCTAAAATGAATGTATGAGGATTATATATATATATATAAATGTTTAAATTGCACATAGATCTAAATATATACGCATATGTATATATATATATATATATATGTATATGTATATATATACAGCCGACGATGCTGAATCAGCATGGAATGCACTCGCAAAAAAAAAACTACGAGGACCGATTGTAATTATGTTGTTATTGCCCTAACGTGTGGCCTCGACCCATACTCTGGGATTGTCTGAGATAGCCGGGCTATTGCTATCATTTATTTTTATATTGTCATTTTTATTGATTTCAATTACTATGTCGGGTCCAAAATACTGGTTATCTAATTTATGACCTGTTTCGTTTTTTAAAAAAAATAACCATATCTCCTTCTTATTTAAAATCTTTCGTATGCTTTTTATATATTTGTTTTTGTCGTTTTTTATTTTGTTCAATCATTGATCGTGCTCTTTTATATGCATTCTCGAGTCTGAACTTTGATTCCTCGGCATAATCATCTATATTATATAGATGTTTAATATTGTCATTATTGTTAAATAAAATATTTAATTTAGGCATTTTACTAAACACAAGCTCATATGGACAGTAGTCTTGTACCATAGAGGGTAATAGTGTTAAAACAATATGTTAAGTAAATATGCCAAAACTGTTTTGTCGGACGAGATGTATGATCTAACGTATTTTATAAATGTTCTGTAACTTCTTTCGATTGTACCTAAAGTCTGGTGGTGGTGTGCGGTAGAAGTTATGTTTTTAATGTTTAGATATTTACATAAATCATTGATTACTGAATTCTTATATTTGGCTCCCATGTCCGTAATAAATGTATTCATTGGACCGTACTTTGGAATAAAGAATTCAAATAAAGCCTTTGCTATAGTTTTTGCACTTTTATCCGGTATTGGAATGGCAACAAGGTATTTTGTTAAGTCACAAATTGACTGCGTTTTCATTTCCTTCTTCTGATTTAGGTAATGGACCGATCGCATCCACTAATACTCTATCAAATGCCTTAAGAGGTGTTTCTGTAATAGTCAAGGGCGTTTTTGTATGTTTCGATGTTTTGGCCTGTTTTACGTGGTTTGCAACGTCACGTGTCATGTTTTTCCAATAATAACGTCGTTTTATTTTTGCTAGCGTTTTCGTAATTCCTGTCTAGACAGTAGAGCTTCTTTTTATGTTTTGTTTATTATTGTGGTTACCGGCTTGAGTAGTGCTACTCTTAAGCTCATTAATATTTTGTTGCCCATATTTTTTCATATGCCTATTGAAATAATTTCAAAGATTTTCTCGCTCGGCGCCATCTCAAGTTGCATTTGGAAAAATTGATCTAAATCGAATATTTTATTGGTATATAGATCATCAACTTTTATTCTTGCATATATCATTTTCCTTTTTTAAGGGAACAATTTGATGCTGTTAAATGCAAGGTCACTACTTTTTTACCATCTTCATTGCGAATGACATCAAATATTTTGGGCTTTGGTTTTGCAAATCTGAACTGATTTTGAAACTGCGCAGTTTTAATTTTTCCGTCTACTTAGTAGTCTTGTAGTGACTTTTAAAATTTGTCTATTAATATTCTTAAGTTCTTCGATGCTTATCCTTGATAAGGCATCTGCCCCATAATTGTTCTTTCCCTTAAGGTACTCTGCTATAAATTGTAGGAACTAACGTACTTTTTGAACTTCAGCCAGTTGGTTCGATGTGACGTCAGCCTGCAAGGGTGCTCGATTAGTTCCAGATTTTGAAGAAAAGTTATTAGCACTGGTGAGTGGTCCGATGATAGATCCAAAAGCGATTTTGCAGATATTAGATTGCGAGGAATATTTTAAATCAGGTAGTTTCCTAGGATCTGTAGGCCAGTATGTAGGACTGCCTGGTGAAACGTAGTCCAGTTTGTTGCATGTTTTGATGAGTGCATTATATAGTTGCCTTCCTTTGGGGGTCACAAGGCGGGATCCCCAGAGTGTGTGCTTGGCGTTGTAATCACATGCAGCTATGAATCGCTCTCAAATGAATTGTAGAAGTCCATGAAATGGTATTCGGAGACTGTTAAGCGGGGTGTGCAGAAGACAGCGGCAATGGCAAGGTTGCAGTTGCCCAATTGTAATTTTATCGATGTAGCTTGCAGATAATTATTTGCAAACCGTTGGTGAAAGTGGTGTATGATGCGGGCTCTTATTAGGATGCCGGTTCCGCCATGTGCTTTACCAACTGGATGATCGGTGCCGTAGAACGTGTATCCCCGTATTTGAAAGTTATATTTGCTGGTGAGATGCGTTTCTGCCAGCAACATAACGTCGATGTGGTTTTCGTTCAGAAATTGAGTTATTTCAGGTATATGCCGTGAAACAACAGTGGCGTTCCACAGAGTTATTCGAAGGCTAGGCATAATTTATTTGGACTGCTGAGCTGCAAGCATTTGTAACAAGATATTTTGGTTTTGCATTAGAGTTTGCATGGAGGTTTTCATGAATAACATGAATTCTATCATATTTTGTTGCAAAGTTATCATCATAGTTTCCATGTTACTTTGTGGATGCCCCATGGCCTGCTATATGTTATCGATTTTACAAACAAATACAAACCTAATCAGATGCACGCTGTTGGGAAGATGCTGACGCAGATACCCGAAGAACCGCGGACATTGTCGGACCATTGCCAAGATCGAAGCATGGTAACCAGATGCTGCTGGTGCTGATATATAGATTTACAAAATGGATAGAATTGGTGCCACTGCGAACAGCAACGGCAGAAACACTTCAAAAGGCGTTCCGAGAAAGAATCATCGCTAGGTTCGGAGCCCTAAAGGTGGTAATAACGGACAATGGAGTACAGTTTGCCATGCGAGGAGTTGAATAACTCCCCAAAAGTTAGAAAGCAAGCAGAGTAAGCGTATGCAAGCAGTGGCCTAACAGTTACCAGTTACGCGACAAATTCGCCAGACAAGGATAGGGAGAGTCCGAGAGGGACAGCAATACAAGGGAGCAGCGAAGGGCCGTAGGCAAAAGGAAGTAACGGGACGGCACCGGACTTCGGACCCTGATATTGATGCCGTGCGCAGAGGGCGAAAAGTCGAACGGTAAAACCGTGGACTTTGGACCAGGAGGCAAGGAGACGCCGATAACTAGCGGTAAACAGAGGCATATATGAGCAGGCCGATAGCAGGAAGCTAGATCAGTCGTTTTCTACCAAGTCAACAAGTAACAATCATCAAGTGAACCAGAAACCAATGAAACAACGTGAAGAACCAAGTAGAGCCGTCGAAGTCATCAAGGAAACAAGATCGCTACGTCGAGACGTTCGGGACGTAGAGCTTAAGTCTCCGAATTGACACACAGGTAGCTGAGGTCCTTACGGCATCACACGGCTAGGTCCAGGCGCTTTGTTACAACTTCTGTCGCGATTTGAGCTTGGCATCCCACCCAGCGTGTCCGACAGAGTTGAACAAATAGAGTCCTTCGACAAAGAACCGTGGGCTCAGAAGGAAAGTTGTCTAGAACTAGCTGCCTGCCTACAAGGACTGCATTGGCGAACTCCGGCGTATGCCTGATCGTCCTGCAGGAACTGTACAAGGTCCTGGTGCGACTAGCCCGGACGGACGCACGGTTGTTCAGCTGGTGTCTCGAAAGGCGTATGCGTTGAGAGCACAGCGGTCCACCGCTAGAGTCCCAGAACGGCAGCTTAACGAGTCGCCAACAAGGAGCAGAGCCGGTCGAGATACCTGGAGGCAGAACAAGGACAACGAGGACCCCAGGACGACGAACAGCGAGCGTCGTGCGAGCAGCATATACTTCGAATTCTTAAGCCCGCGGCAGAGAGGGTAGGGTGGAAGCGTTTGTCTAGAACCTGGCGTTTGACCCAGGGACTGCGTTGGCGGCTTCCGGCGTACGCCTGAACCGTCAGGTAGAAACTGAGCCTACGTCCGGTGCGACCGGCCGGGACAGAGCAAGGGACAGGAAGCTGCGGCTGCGAAAGGCGTACGCCTTGAGAGCACAGTGCCTGTTCACCCTAGTCTGGGAACGGTGACGCATCCCTAAGAAACAGAAGGCATCGCGAGCGAAACCGGCGAGGGAGACACCACTTCGCAGTAATCAGCCCAGCGAGACGGTCAACGTGGGAAGGAGCCGACGGCGGAGCATATTTTCCCATTGTCAATACAAAACCCCTGCCAAGGGTCAAGTCGGCGAATAAAAGCTCTTCGTATATTTCCAATTTTTCTGTGCGTTTTCAATGATCAATAGGGTGGTCACGTTTATATAAATTTGGTGGGACGAACACTTACATCTTCTAAGCTAGCCGCATGACATTCGTAGCGAGCGGATAACCCAAGAAAATCAGTTCGTTACATCTGGCGCCCAAAACGTGATTGTCCTGACAGTGAAATTCAGCATCAAAAGGAAATGGGAAAAGGGTGGATCTATCTCCTCAAGAAAACAAAGGTGGCAGCCAAGCTTGGCATCATCCTGGAGGGCAGGTCGGAGGACATGCGGAAGATGCGAAGTAGACGGAGGACACCAAGCGCCCATCGACGGACCACGCCAATGGACTCCGAACAACTATAATCACCAAAACACGTTATGGAGGCCACTTACTGCTAATCAGAGACCACCCAGAGTTAGGGAAATGGCCAGCGATCCCAGCCGCAGAGAGGCGAGCAGGGTTCGCAAGGTGTTGTCTCTCCAAACTACCTGGCAAATTAATCGAAGAAGCAGCAGTATCCGCAGCGGTATTAATTGGCGGAACCTCACACAAAGGCACAATCGACACCGGAGCAACAGCGAGCTTTATAAGCGAGGAGGTGGCGGATATACTGGCTGCTTATGGAAAGATTACAAGGAGGAGAAGGCAAGTTGGGTTGGCAGATGGCAGGTGCAGCGGGATAAGCACACAGCTCGAGGTAGAGATCGAGTTCGGCAATAAGCGATTGCCCATGAGCCTGCTGATCCTACCAGGAGTGGTAGACTCGCTGGTGCTAAGATGGAATTTCATCACAGGAGTCGTCGCCGAAATAAAGTGTGCTGGACATACAGTGGTGATCCCAGAAAGGAGAAGGCACAACGGGTGGCTAGAGGAAAAATTGTCCGTGGCAGTGGAGCAAATCAATTCTGAGGAATGCGATGTTGAAAAATTCCAAGAGCAGGAGCTCGCAGAATTTCGAACAATGAGTGAACATCCAACATAGCCGAGCACCGAATCACCATGAAGGACGCCAAGCCAATCAAACAGAGATACTACCCGAAAAATCCAAAGGTTCAAGGGGAAATCAATGCGAAAGTCGACGAGTGGCTAGAGAAGGGAAGCATAGAACACTCGAGAAGTCCGTACAGCTCCCCGCTTGTAATAGTGAAAAAGAAGACAGGTCAGTGGAGGCTTTGTTTCGACTTTAGACAGATCAACGTCAAATCTATTAAAGATGATTATCCGATGCCAAGGATAAATTACATCTTGGACCAGTTGAGGGAGGCGAGATACATAAGCAGTCTAGATTTGAAGATGGCTATGCCAAATTCCCCTAGAAGAAAACAGCAAGCTATTCACGGCGTTCACAGTGCCAGGAAAGGGACTTTTCCAGTGGAAAGTAATGCCATTTGGCTTACACTACACCTCGGCGACTTACCGTAGAGCACTGGATCAGGTTATTGGACCGGAGATGTCACCACACGCGTTTGCGTACCAAAACGACATCATCGTGATCGGACGCACCCTGGAGGAACACAGAAGGAACCTGAGAGAAGTTTTCCGACGCCTAAAGCAGGCAAACCTCAGGATAAATCCCGAGAAATGTCAATTCTTCAGAAGCGAACTGCTTTACCTGGGACACCGCGATACAAATCAAGAAATCGCCACTGATCCCGAAGAGGTAGCAGCCATAGCCGAGTTGGAACCACCGACAACCATCCGGGAACTGCGCCAATACTTAGGCGTATCATCTTGGTACAGGCGATTTGAGCCCGATTTTGCTCGAATAGTGAAACCATTAAATGATCTATTGCGGAAAGGCACGAAATGGACTTGGACTACAGATCACCAGCAGGCAGGAGGTGAAGGCAAGGCTAGCCCAGATTTCGATAAACCATTCGTACTGCAGACGGATGCAAGCGATTATGGTATAGGGGCAGTCCTGACGCAGGAAATAGAAAGCCGCGAGAAGGTCATTTCGTATTCAAGCCGGACCCTGAATGGCGCGGAAAAGAACTATTCAACCAGCGAAAAAGAATGCCTGGCAATCGAGTGGAAAATCCGAAAGCTCAAGGAGAATCACGACTCACCAGCCGCTGGACACTTGGGAAGTCGGAAAACGATTGCAAGGCTGGCGGCTCGATTTTACTGGCCTGGAATGCATAGGGACGCCCGAGCACCATACGAAAATGCGAGATGTGCCTTAAATACAAATCTTTTTTTTTTGTTTACATATGCATTTTATTTATTGAATCTTCTCTATATCGAGACTAACAATAAGTATATAAAATCTTAAATTAAAACTTTATCTGACAGTCAAGATGACTGACGCGAGATGAAAGGGCTCTGATAACTATTGCTGAGCTGGAAGGTCATTTCGTTGTAATCGGGTCCGGTGGGAAACCCTGGCTAGGCCCCTGGCGAGCTGGTTTGGATGAGAAGTTAGTTTGGTGTGGTAGGACGCTTGTTGTTTTGATAGTTCATCTTTTACGGGTAGAATGCCAAGATCTCTGTGGATGTTGTCGTTCCGAACATACCAAGGTGCCCCAGTGATAGTTCTCAGGATTTTTGACTGTGCTCGCTGGATAATATCGATGTTACTGCTGCTCGCGTTTCCCCACAATTGGGAGCCGTAAGTCCAGACTAGCTTAAGCGTTGAATTGTAGAGCAGGACCATGAAGTTTTAGTTTAGTTTTTTGTTTTAGATGAATTTTCTTAGTTTCGATATGTATCCGCCATGAAAGTCTCCTGTCTAGGTGGACGCCAAGATACGTTACATCGTCAGCTTGTGGAAGTGGCGTGTTAATCAGAGTTAGCTGGGGAAACGTTTGTCTGTTAAGAGTAAACGTTATGTGTTTACACTTTTGCGCATTTATTTTTATTTTTATACGCCAATCTAATAACCACCTCTCCACTACCACGGGATGATCAGCTAGTAGTGCTGTTGCCTGAATTGGACATTTGGACCGACTTAGGATCGCGGTATCGTCTGAGAATGTAGAAGTAGTTAGCTGCTCGTTTGTGGGAATATCTGCGGTGTAAACGAGAAATAGAGTTGGACCAAGGGCGCTACCTTGTGGAACTCCAGCTTCTATCGTGTAATCGTCGGATATTGTGAGTGTTTTCCGGCAGTAACGTTCTGATTTTATGCATAAGGCCATCGAGCCAGACTCGGTCGAAAGCCTGCGCAACGTCAAGGAATACCGCACTGCAGTATTCCCGAAGCTCGAATGCAGTTCGTATTTCTGTTGTTAATCTATTGACTTGCTGTTTTGTTCCACGGCTTTTTACGAAAGCCAAATTGATGCGCCGGAATAATGTTGTGCTCTTTCAGATGTGGGATTATGCGCGTCAGAAGGCATTTTTCGAGCAGTAAACTTATCGAGCAGTGATGATTACCGACTTTTTCCATTTTTTTTGGGAAGTAGCCAAGTCGTGTAATCCCGTTAAAGAGTTTACAAATTACCTCAACTGCACAGTTTGGGAGTACAATTAGCATCCTAGGAGTTATTAGATCACCTCCTGGGGCCTTTTTTGTTTTTAATTGCTCGCTGATGACTTTTGCAACTTCGTTTGGTTGAAACAGAATTGGCGCCGTATCAGTTCCAGTTTGAATTGACGGTGACGGTAGTGTGAATGAATTATTTGCAGGGTTTGGCTGAAAAACATTTCGAAGGTGTAATGCAAATGTACAAGCTCTGTCTTTGTCGCTTCTGGCCCAGCTGGCTGAAGAGTCTCTTATGAGAGTTACTGTTTCGGCCTGCGCACTTAGATTTAGGTGGGCCCTCCTCAAGGGATGCTTGGTGCTGGTGGGTGAAAGTTTCTCAATGTACTGGCGTTGTGCTTTTTCTTCTTCGTGCCTTAGAGCCCTGGTAAGTCTGCGTCCAGCTTCCTTAAGGCTATGTTTTGAGGGTGGCGATCTGCTGGTTTGCCAAGCACGCCTCAAACGTCCTTTCTCCAAAACAAGCTGTTCGATTTCAAGGTTAGTTTTGTGCTGGTGTGTGTGCCCATCCCTCCCTTGCGGTGTAGAGACTTTGGCTGCTGCGACGAGTACAGACTCCAGTGCATCGACATAGCAGTCGATGTCCTCCTTGATGTTGAGCTGTGAAGTTAGTTCAATGTAGGAACTAACGTACTTTTTGAACTTCAGCCAGTTAGTTCGATGTGACGTCAGCCTGCAAGGGTGCTCGATAAGTTCCAGATTTTGAAGAAAAGTTATTAGCACTGGTGAGTGGTCCGATGATAGATCCAAAAGCGATTTTGCAGATATTAGATTGCGAGGAATATTTTAAATCGGGTAGTTTCCTAGGATCTGTAGGCCAGTATGTAGGACTGCCTGGTGAAACGTAGTCCAGTTTGTTGCACGTTTTGATGAGTGCATTATATAGTTGCCTTCCTTTGGGGGTCACAAGGCGAGATCCCCAGTGTGTGTGCTTGGCGTTGTAATCACCTTCTGCTATAAATCGCTCTCCAAGTAAATTGTAGAAGTCCATGAATTGGTCTTCGGAGACTGTAAAGCGGGGTGGGCAGCAGACAGCGGCAATGGCAAGGTTGCAGTTGCCCAATTGTAATTTTATCGATGTAGCTTGCAGATAATTATTTGCAAACCGTTGGTGAAAGTGGTGTATGATGCGGTCTCTTATTAGGATGCCGGTTCCGCCATGTGCCTTACCAACTGGATGATCGGTGCCGTAGAACGTGTATCCCCGTATTTGAAAGTTATATTTGCTGGTGAGATGCGTTTCTGCCAGCAACATAACGTCGATGTGGTTTTCGTTCAGAAATTGAGTTACTTCAGGTATATGCCGTGAAACAACAGTGGCGTTCCACAGAGTTATTCGAAGGCTAGGCATAATTTATTTGGACTGCTGAGCTGCAAGCATTTGTAACAAGATATTTTGGTTTTGCATTAGAGTTTGCATGGAGGTTTTCATGAATGACATAAATTCTATCATATTTTGTTGCAAAGTTATCATCATAGTTTCCATGTTACTTTGTGGATGCCCCATGGCCTGCTATATGTTATCGATTTTACAAACAAATACAAACCTAATCAGATGCACGCTGTTGGGAAGATGCTGACGCAGATACCCGAAGAACCGCGGACATTGTCGGACCATTGCCAAGATCGAAGCATGGTAACCAGATGCTGCTGGTGCTGATATATAGATTTACAAAATGGATAGAATTGGTGCCACTGCGAACAGCAACGGCAGAAACACTTCAAAAGGCGTTCCGAGAAAGAATCATCGCTAGGTTCGGAGCCCTAAAGGTGGTAATAACGGACAATGAAGTACAGTTTGCCATGCGAGGAGTTGAATAACTCCCCAAAAGTTAGAAAGCAAGCAGAGTTAGCGTATGCAAGCAGTGGCCTTACAGTTACCAGTTACGCGACAAATTCGCCAGACAAGGATAGGGAGAGTCCGAGAGGGACAGCAATACAAGGGAGCAGCGAAGGGCCGTAGGCAGAAGGAAGTAACGGGACGGCACCGGACTTCGGACCCTGATATTGATGCCGTGCGCAGAGGGCGAAAAGTCGAACGGTAAAACCGTGGACTTTGGACCAGGAGGCAAGGAGATGCCTGATCGTCCTGCAGGGATTGTACAAGGTCCTGGTGCGACTAGCCCGGAAGGACGCGCGTTTGTTCTGCTAGTGTCTCAAAAGGCGTATGCGTTAAGAGTACAGCAGTTCACCGCTAGAGTCGCAGAACGGCAGCTTACCGAATCGGGAGCGCTACTCCAACAAGCGGAGCCAGTCGAGACATCCGGAGGCAGAGCAAGGACAACGAGGACACCCAGGACACCCAGGACACCGAATATTAATTCTTTGGATTCTAAAGTCTGCGGCAGAGAGGTTAGGGTGGAAGCGTTCGTCTAGAACCTGGCGTTTGACCAGGGACAGCGTTGGCGGCTTCCGGCGTACTCCTGAACCGTCAGGTAGAAACTGAGCCGACGTCCGGTGCGACCGGCCGGGACAGAGCAAGGGAAGGAGACTGCGGCTGCAAAAGGCGTACGCTTAGAGAGCACAGTGCCTATTCACCCTAGTCTGGGAACGGTGACGCATCCCTAAGCCCTGTAATCCCGCCGAGCCAAGGGCAACAGAAGGCACCACTTCGCAGCAAGCACAACCCAGCGAGACGTTCAACGTGGAAAGGAGCCGACGGCGGAGCATATTTTCCCATTGTCAATACAAAACCCCTGCCAAGGGTCAAGTCGGCGAATAAAAGCTCTTCGTATATTTCCAATTTTTCTGTGCGTTTTCAATGATCAATAGGGTGGTCACGTTTATATAAATTTGGTGGGACGAACACTTACATCTTCTAAGCTAGCCGCATGACATTCGTAGCGAGCGGATAAACCAAGAAAATCAGTTCGTTACATCTGGCGCCCAAAACGTGATTGTCCTGACAGTGAAATTCAGCATCAAAAGAAAATGGGGAAAGGGTGGATCTATCTCCTCAAGAAAGAGGATTTCTCAAAGGTGGCAGCCAAGCTTGGCATCATCCTGGAGGGCAGGTCGGAGGACATGCGGAAGATGCGAAGAAGACGGAGGACACCCATCGACGGACCACGCCAATGGACTCCGAACAACTATAATCACCAAAACACGTTATGGAGGCCACTTACTGCTAATCAGAGACCACCCAGAGTTTAGGGAAATGGCCAGCGATCCCAGCCGCAGAGAGGCGAGCAGGGTTCGCAAGGTGTTGTCTCTCCAAACTACCTGGCAAATTAATCGAAGAAGAGCAGTATCCGCAGCGGTATTAATTGGCGGAACCTCACACAAAGGCACAATCGACACCGGAGCAACAGCGAGCTTTATAAGCGAGGAGGTGGCGGATATACTGGCTGCTTATGGAAAGATTACAAGGAGGAGAAGGCAAGTTGGGTTGGCAGATGGCAGGTGCAGCGGGATAAGCACACAGCTCGAGGTAGAGATCGAGTTCGGCAATAAGCGATTGCCCATGAGCCTGCTGATCCTACCAGGAGTGGTAGACTCGCTGGTGCTAAGATGGAATTTCATCACAGGAGTCGTCGCCGAAATAAAGTGTGCTGGACATACAGTGGTGATCCCAGAAAGGAGAAGGCACAACGGGTGGCTAGAGGAAAAATTGTCCGTGGCAGTGGAGCAAATCAATTCTGAGGAATGCGATGTTGAAAAATTCCAAGAGCAGGAGCTCGCAGAATTTCGAACAATGAGTGAACATCCAACATAGCCGAGCACCGAATCACCATGAAGGACGACAAGCCAATCAAACAGAGATACTACCCGAAAAATCCAAAGGTTCAAGGGGAAATCAATGCGAAAGTCGACGAGTGGCTAAAGAAGGGAAGCATAGAACACTCGAGAAGTCCGTACAGCTCCCCGCTTGTAATAGTGAAAAAGAAGACAGGTCAGTGGAGGCTTTGTTTCGACTTTAGACAGGTCAACGTCAAATCTTTTAAAGATGCTTATCCGATGCCAAGGATAAATTACATCTTGGACCAGTTGAGGGAGGCGAGATACATAAGCAGTCTAGATTTGCCAAATTCCCCTAGACGAAAACAGCAAGCTATTCACGGCGTTCACAGTGCCAGGAAAGGGACTTTTCCAGTGGAAAGTAATGCCATTTGGCTTACACTACACCTCGGCGACTTACCGTAGAGCACTGGATCAGGTTATTGGACCGGAGATGTCACCACACGCGTTTGCGTACCAAAACGACATCATCGTGATCGGACGCACCCTGGAGGAACACAGAAGGAACCTGAGAGAAGTTTTCCGACGCCTAAAGCAGGCAAACCTCAGGATAAATCCCGAGAAATGTCAATTCTTCAGAAGCGAACTGCTTTACCTGGGACACCGCGATACAAATCAAGAAATCGCCACTGATCCCGAAGAGGTAGCAGCCATAGCCGAGTTGGAACCACCGACAACCATCCGGGAACTGCGCCAATACTTAGGCGTATCATCTTGGTACAGGCGATTTGAGCCCGATTTTGCTCGAATAGTGAAACCATTAAATGATCTATTGCGGAAAGGCACGAAATGGACTTGGACTACAGATCACCAGCAGGCAGGAGGTGAAGGCAAGGCTAGCCCAGATTTCGATAAACCATTCGTACTGCAGACGGATGCAAGCGATTATGGTATAGGGGCAGTCCTGACGCAGGAAATAGAAAGCCGCGAGAAGGTCATTTCGTATTCAAGCCGGACCCTGAATGGCGCGGAAAAGAACTATTCAACCAGCGAAAAAGAATGCCTGGCAATCGAGTGGAAAATCCGAAAGCTCAAGGAGAATCACGACTCACCAGCCGCTGGACACTTGGGAAGTCGGAAAACGATTGCAAGGCTGGCGGCTCGATTTTACTGGCCTGGAATGCATGGGGACGCCCGAGCACCATACGAAAATGCGAGATGTGCCTTAAATACAAATCTTTTTTTTTGTTTACATATGCATTTTATTTATTGAATCTTCTCTGAATCGAGACTAACAATAAGTATATAAAATCTTAAATTAAAACTATATATGACAGTCAAGATGACTGACGCGAGATGAAAGGGCTCTGATAACTATTGCTGAGCTGGAAGGTCATTTCGTTGTAATCGGGTCCGGTGGGAAACCCTGGCTAGGCCCCTGGCGAGCTGGTTTGGATGAGAAGTTATTTTGGTGTGGTAGGACGCTTTTTGATTTGATAGTTCATCTTTTACGGGTAGAATGCCAAGATCTCTGTGGATGTTGTCGTTCCGAACATACCAAGGTGCCCCAGTGATAGTTCTCAGGATTTTTGACTGTGCTCGCTGGATAATATCGATGTTACTGCTGCTCGCGTTTTCCCACAATTGGGAGCCGTAAGTCCGGACTAGCTTAAGCGTTGAATTGTAGAGCAGGACCATGAAGTTTTAGTTTAGTTTTTTAGTTTTAGATGAATTTTCTTAGTTTCGATATGTATCCGCCATGAAAGTCTCCTGTCTAGGTGGACGCCAAGGTACGTTACATCGTCAGCTTGTGGAAGTGGCGTGTTAATCAGAGTTAGCTGAGGAAACGTTTGTCTTTTAAGAGTAAACGTTATGTGTTTACACTTTTGCGCATTTATTTTTATTTTTATACGCCAATCTAATAACCACCTCTCCACTACCACGGGATGTTCAGCTAGTAGTGCTGTTGCCTGAATTGGACATTTGGACCGACTTAGGATCGCGGTATCGTCTGAGAATGTAGAAGTAGTTAGCTGCTCGTTTGTGGGAATATCTGCGGTGTAAACGAGAAATAGAGTTGGACCAAGGGCGCTACCTTGTGGAACTCCAGCTTCTATCGTGTAATCGTCGGATATTGTGAGTGTTTTCCGGCAGTAACGTTCTGATTTTATGCATAAGGCCATCGAGCCAGACTCGGTCGAAAGCCTGCGCAACGTCAAGGAATACCGCACTGCAGTATTCCCGAAGCTCGAATGCAGTTCGTATTTCTGTTGTTAATCTATTGACTTGCTGTATTGTTCCACGGCTTTTTACGAAAGCCAAATTGATGCGCCGGAATAATGTTGTGCTCTTTCAGATGTGGGATTATGCGCGTCAGAAGGCATTTTTCGAGCAGTAAACTTATCGAGCAGTAAACAGTATCATGATGATTACCGACTTTTTCCATTTTTTTTGGGAAGTAGCCAAGTCGTGTAATCCCGTTAAAGAGTTTACAAATTACCTCAACTGCACAGTTTGGGAGTACAATTAGCATCCTAGGAGTTATTAGATCACCTCCTGGGGCCTTTTTTGTTTTTAATTGCTCGCTGATGTCTTTTGCAACTTCGTTTGGTTGAAACAGAATTGGCGCCGTATCAGTTCCAGTTTGAATTGACGGCGACGGTAGTGTGAATGAAGTATTTGCAGGGTTTGGCTGAAAAACATTTCGAAGGTGTAATGCAAATGTACAAGCTCTGTCTTTGTCGCTTCTGGCCCAGCTGGCTGAATAGTCTCTTATGGGAGTTACTGTTTCGGCCTGCGCACTTAGATTTAGGTGGGCCCTCCACAAGGGATGCTTGGTGCTGGTGGGTGAAAGTTTCTCAATGTACTGGCGTTGTGCTTTTTCTTCTTCGTGCCTTAGAGCCCTGGTAAGTCTGCGTCCAGCTTCCTTAAGGCTATGTTTTGAGGGTGGCGATCTGCTGGTTTGCCAAGCACGCCTCAAACGTCTTTTCTCCAAAACAAGCTGTTCGATTTCAAGGTTAGTTTTGTGCTGGTTTGTGTGCCCATCCCTCCCTTGCGGTGTAGAGACTTTGGCTGCTGCGACGAGTACAGACTCCAGTGCATCGACATAGCAGTCGATGTCCTCCTTGATGTTGAGCTGTGAAGTTAGTTCAATGTAGGAACTAACGTACTTTTTGAACTTCAGCCAGTTAGTTCGATGTGACGTCAGCCTGCAAGGGTGCTCGATAAGTTCCAGATTTTGAAGAAAAGTTATTAGCACTGGTGAGTGGTCCGATGATAGATCCAAAAGCGATTTTGCAGATATTAGATTGCGAGGAATATTTTAAATCGGGTAGTTTCCTAGGATCTGTAGGCCAGTATGTAGGACTGCCTGGTGAAACGTAGTCCAGTTTGTTGCATGTTTTGATGAGTGCATTATATAGTTGCCTTCCTTTGGGGGTCACAAGGCGAGATCCCCAGTGTGTGTGCTTGGCGTTGTAATCACCTTCTGCTATAAATCGCTCTCCAAGTAAATTGTAGAAGTCCATGAATTGGTCTTCGGAGACTGTAAAGCGGGGTGGGCAGTAGACAGCGGCAATGGCAAGGTTGCAGTTGCCCAATTGTAATTTTATCGATGTAGCTTGCAGATAATTATTTGCAAACCGTTGGTGAAAGTGGTGTATGATGCGGTCTCTTATTAGGATGCCGGTTCCGCCATGTGCCTTACCAACTGGATGATCGGTGCCGTAGAACGTGTATCCCCGTATTTGAAAGTTATATTTGCTGGTGAGATGCGTTTCTGCCAGCAACATAACGTCGATGTGGTTTTCGTTCAGAAATTGAGTTACTTCAGGTATATGCCGTGAAACAACAGTGGCGTTCCACAGAGTTATTCGAAGGCTAGGCATAATATATTTGGACTGCTGAGCTGCAAGCATTTGTTTGCATGGAGGTTTTCATGAATGACATAAATTCTATCATATTTTGTTGCAAAGTTATCATCATAGTTTCCATGTTACTTTGTGGATGCCCCATGGCCTGCTATATGTTATCGATTTTACAAACAAATACAAACCTAACCAGATGCACGCTGCTGGGAAGATGCTGACGCAGATACCCGAAGAACCGCGGACTTTGTCGGACCATTGCCAAGATCGAAGCATGGTAACCAGATGCTGCTGGTGCTGATATATAGATTTACAAAATGGATAGAATTGGTGCCACTGCGAACAGCAACGGCAGAAACACTTCAAAAGGCGTTCCGAGAAAGAATCATCGCTAGGTTCGGAGCCCTAAAGGTGGTAATAACGGACAATGGAGTACAGTTTGCCATGCGAGAAGTTGAATAACTCCCCAAAAGTTAGAAAGCAAGCAGAGTAAGCGTATGCAAGCAGTGGCCTAACAGTTACCAGTTACGCGACAAATTCGCCAAACAAGGATAGGGAGAGTCCGAGAGGGACAGCAATACAAGGGAGCAGCGAAGGGCCGTAGGCAAAAGGAAGTAACGGGACGGCACCGGACTTCGGACCCTGATATTGATGCCGTGCGCAGAGGGCGAAAAGTCGAACGGTAAAACCGTGGACTTTGGACCAGGAGGCAAGGGTGAACAGAGGCCTATATAAGCAGGCCGAGCGCAGGAAGCTAGATCAGTCGTTTTCTACCAACAACAAGTAACAATCATCAAGTGAACCAGAAACCAATGAAACAACGTGAAGAACCAAGTAGAGCCGTCGAAGTCATCAAGGAAACAAGATCGCTACGTCGAGACGTTCGGGACGTAGAGCTAAAGTCTCCGAATTGAGACACAGGTAGCTGAGGTCCTTACGGCATCACACGGCTAGGTCCAGGGCTTTGTCACAACTTCTGTCGCGATTTGAGCTTGGCATCCCACCCAGCGTGTCCGACAGAGTTGAACAAATAGAGTCCTTCGACGAAGAACCGTGGACTCAGAAGGAAAGTGGTTTTGAACCTGCTGCCTGCCTGCAAGTACTGCATTAAACAAATATAATTTGCAGGTCAAATTTCCGCACAGAATGGCAACAATAATCATTAACAATATATTTGTAAGATACATGTTAACATAATTAGATTATTCTTTATTAATTACATTTGCAGTGGAATCCACTGTTTTGTTGTCTATAAGACCCATTTTTTGTATGACATTAAATTTTATCTCTTGGCTTTCAATTAAATCTGGCGTTTCAATATTTGATATATCAATTTTATTTATACTATTTATTCTCATTTCATTTTTATGTGTATATTTAATATTTTTTTGTTTTTAGAGTTTAAGACTTTTTTTTCAGATTTATTTATAATTTTACAATTTTCCTGCCTATTTTTTCCGCTCAATTTAACAAATGCATATACTAATATTATTAAAAATTGCTGGAATTACGGGACCCTTCCGCATCAGCTGGGCGTCGCCGGTCTCTGGCACTCTAATGCTCCCTCGATGACGTAGGTGGCGTTGTGCCTACCGCGCTTGTTGTGTTGTACCCTGGTCCAGTTCTTTAGTCTCAGTTAGGCGTCGCCGGTCTGTGGCAGGTGTACTGACAGTGAACTCACCCTTAGGGTCTTTAGGGAGGTTTTGTTAATATTTTGTCATTTATAATTGGTATTTTCTTTGTTGTGAGTAAGTTGCGATTTTGAGGTTCTTTTTTTTCGAGACTCGATTTTAGAAAATCGAGATCGTCTTTTAATTTTTGGGCTGTAGCTCACGCTGGAGGTGTTGAACTGCTGTAGAGTAACCAATTTATGTGCGCTACCCTTTTCTTGATTTTATTGTTCACACCTCCGGGTCTACCCATTATCGCACTCTACTCACTCAGATATTTTTCATTCCGTTCCATCCTGTGCCGTTTAATTAATATATTAATATCTTCTTCGGAGATGTATAGACTTTTTGTGGATCAGCCGAAAATGTTTGAATCAATTCGCTTAATTATTGTTAGCAGTCATCTTCCTAAGCGATGTTGGCCGGCGGCTTCTATTTTGCAGGGTTCTTCGAGGGTTGTCACTGGGTTACGGTCGCCATGCTAACATATATTTTAAAATGCACTTTTGATAATTTATTATTATTAGCTCTTTATTATGTTAATCGTTTCGCTTTCAATTCTTGAGTGCTCGGCCTCTGTTCTTAGCTTAGCTTAGATGTTGTGTCCATACATGGATATAATTGTTGCAGTCGCCAACTCTGGAAATAAGCTGTCGCAACTTGTCATTCGCTGATGGCGTGTGTGGTCATATAACGTTTGCATTTGAAGAGTGCTGATCCTGCAGATTTGGCTAACTTTGTTGCCGATGATACAGTGTGTAAATTATAAAACCGTTGGGTATTTATTTTATATTTTATTTATTTCCATACGCCCATAAGGGCATATGTATTTTATACAGAGTTAGTTCTCTGGAGTACAATTTTTGACTAAACTAAAGAACCTATCCAACTGCAGCTTGAGACCTTTGCCTGACTGCAGCGCTGCCGCCAAGGTGCCAGGTCAGCGTTTTGTCCCTGCCCGTGGCGATCACTCGCTCCGCGAGTGCTCTGTTCTGACTCCGGGTACTTGCACCAGGAAAGCGCGGTCAGCGGTTTCTTCGCTGCGCGTGCAGGCCACCGGATATGGTCTGCAACTCGGCAGTTTGCTCTCTTGGGAACTGCCTGTGTTAACTTCTCCCCCCTTCAAGTGGTCGACGTCCCGGGGACCCGCTCGTTCCACTTCGTTGTCAGTTCTTGGTTTGGTGTGACTTCTGGCCCTTAGATAGCGATAGCCGAGCCAAATGGTGGAACACAGGAAGAAGGTAGCAAGTAGGGCAAAGGAGTTGCTGAGGAAGGACCCCAGTGTAAGTTCTTCTCTGAGGGTCCCGATGTGGTGGAAATGCTCAGACTCAGCTCGTGAAGAAATGGGAGACTCAGCCGGTTCTGGTGGGCCGTGATGTTGACAATGGCCATGGCCGACACAGCGGGTTTTCTCATTGAACTTCCCAATTGATTTACGAACCAAGTTCCGTTGAGGGCTACCTTGTCAGAATAGGTTACCAGGTAGGTTCCGGATATTTTTGTCTCTCGCCCTTGGTTATCGGTTATGGTCACGTTGGCATCGTTCACGATGAGGGTGCCATGATCCACAATGGTAACCGGATCCAGGTGACCTGGGAGTGTGGAGCAGTGCGCAATAGCCCCAGAAACAATTTGCTGTGCGCAGGTGCCATTTTGCAGCTCCCTGCAAAAGGTGGCGCCGACCGTCGTTTTCCAATGACCGATGTTAAGGTTTTGCGCTGGGCATTCGGCGACAAGGTTCCCATCTTCAAAGTCCAGGATTTTTTTCTGGTGCTGAACTTAATAGACTGTTATCTTCTTACATATTAATTTAGGGCTAGGGAGTTTAATGAGAAAATGTAGAATTTCGGAATTTTGAAAAACACTAATACTAGATACCTCTAATAATTCTATCAAACTAACGTCAATAAGCTGTCTGTCCTTGAATTCGCCAATATCGGAACTATCCAAAATTGCTGGACTTACGATGTTTAATTTTGCCAGGGTTAAGCTCATTAAAATGTTTTCTAGATCCGTGATTACAATTCTATTTTTTGCTAGAATAATTTCCAAAAGGTGGGTTTCTTTGTCTGTTTCGAATTTATGGATTTGATTCATTGAGTTTGTGAGTTAGACGTTTCTGAAATTTGATATTTAATTCTGTTTGTCCTTCATCTGTTCTAATTAATTGTTCTTGATTGAATTTTATTTGCTCCCAATCGTTAAAGTCGGGTGTGCCGGCAATAACTTTTAGTGCTGTCCCGAGTAAGTTAATACTCCTAGCGGCTCTATGGTGGATTTTTAAGGTAGTCACCAACTTGCGAATATTTGTAAGGTCCGTCATTATGACTGGTGTCCTGTGATCGTCTGTAAATGTCTTCGTCATTGTTTCCGTCTGGTCGGCGTAGTCTTCATAAGTCGTCACGTTCGTTGAGTGCTGTAGGTATCCGTAGGTCTCCCAGATGACAATTTCGTTGTCTTCTATCGGGATGTAGTCTGCGTTCGTGTAGTCATTAAGTTTTACTGTCGCGTCCGTCTTGACAGCCGTAAGTACAAAAACTAAAACGAATTTTCCTAACCTAGAAAAATATAAAAATAATAGAAAAGGGGTTCAGTAATCTCGCGAAGATGGTTAGCGTAGATTGTCCTTGTGGACCACCCTCCCCTCAATTTGGACCGTGGTCCCCAGGTCTGCTTCAATGATTTTTTCCGAACATAGTGGCGAGAGCTTGTTTCCTATGCGTTTGTTTGCCTTTAAGAAAACTTTTTCACCAGCTTGATAGCCCTTTTGGGTCCTATCTTTGTTTACCTGGTCAAGGGATTTTTCTTGAGCCTGTTGGATTCTCTTTCTAATTCTGCTTTCGAAATCCGCGGGTTTTGAGTGAACAATCTCTATGGGTTTTTTGTTGGTTACTGAGTGGATAGAATTGTTGTATTTGTTGGTTGCCAAAAGAATTAGTTCGGTCGTATCGCTTAAGTTGCCCTCTATTTTCAAGCATCTGGCTATTTCTGCCAGGGTACTATGAAACCTTTCTACTTGACCGTTTGAGGTGCTATGTAGGGGCGGGGCGTTGGCGATGGTGATATTGAAATGATTCATGAGTATCGATTTAATTGTTTCGGAGTTGAACGCCCTTTCGTTATCACAATAAATTGTTTTGATTTTTGGGAAGAAATTTATTATGTGCAGTATAGGGGATCTTACGTCCACTATGGCCCTCGATGCGATAGCCTGCACCGTGGCGAATTTTGAAAATTTATCGATGCATGTTAGAAAAAGGGTTTCATCTTTTGAAAAAATGTCGATGTGGAGAATTTCCCCCACAAAAGAAGGTATCGGTGTCTCTGCCACCACTTGCTTAGATGGATGGCGTTTGTATTTTGCCATTGAACAGGTCTTGCAATTCAAAGTTGTTTCTGTTGCTAACCGAAGCATTTTAGGGAAAAAATAGTCCCTCAAGATTTGCTTTACATTTTCTTGTGCTGCTCGGTGAGCCCTGTTGTGTTCTGCTATGACAATTTCCCTCTGCTCAGTTGTATCCGTTATGTCCTGCACGAAGCTTTTCGTATATTTGAATGACGAGCTGGGGAACAATTCGACTAGTCGATGTTGAATAAATGCCAAGATCGGTAGGGAGCAATATATTGCGCTTACCACCTCAGCATTAACTTAATCTTGTAAAATGTTAAGCAGACTTTCTCGGTTAGAAATTTTTATTACGTGTCGCACCTTGCTTTTAAACAAGATGAATGTGTCAACAGAGGAGCTGTTTCCTTCCTCAATAACTATTTGGTTCCGGAAACAGTTTACTGGGTTGTCCGTCGTGTCTATGGTGTATGTCAGTGATTGTTCGCTGTGAATGGTTGCTACGTCTGATTCTATTTCATCTTCTAAGACGTTTATGTTCTGGCGAGACAGCGCGTCTTTGCCAGGTTTATAAACTAATTTCGCGCCGTGATCGTCGATAATTCCCTTCCAGCGTTTTAGTTTCGCGTTAGGGTTTTTGTCCGAGACGGCAAAGGTAAGTGGCTGGTGGTCGGTAAAGATCTGCAAGCCTTTCACTCCGTACAAGTAATTCCGGAGGTTTTTCAGTGCCCAAACTATAGCGAGGAGCTCTCGCTCGTTGGTTGCATAATTTTTTTCGTTGTCCCGCAGCGCTCGTGATATCATAGTGATGGGGCGGCCATCTTGTGATAGTACTGCTCCCAATCCAGAGCCTGACGCATCAGTCGTCGAAGTCAAATGGCTTTTTGAAGTCCGGGTAGGATAGCAGAACGTCCTCTGATGCCAAGATCTCTCTCAGCCTGTCAAACGTTTCTCTCTGTTCCTTGGTCATATCTATGTCGACTTTTCTCGACTGATATTTGCTAATTTTACCATTTTCTCCCTTTAGGATATTCGTTAAGGGTCTTGCGATAGTCGCGAAGTTTTTTATGAAGCACCTATAATAGCTTGCTAGTCCCAGGAAAGATCTGAGTTCGTATAACGTTCTAGGCGGGGGGAATTGTTTTATTGCTTTGATCTTCTCAGGTGAAGTTCGTAGCCCTGTTTGAGACACTATGAATCCCAAGTATTCGACGCTTTTTTTGAAGAACTTTGACTTTTCTTGGAACACTCTCATGCCCGCCTCTAAGAGTTTCGTTAAGGCCCAATCCACGTCCCTAACATGGTCCTCTTTTGTTTTGGAAAATATTATAACGTCATCGACATACACATAGCATATCTTTGAAATTCCTTCCGGAGGACATCGTCGATGGCCCTCTGGAAAATGCTCGGGGCATTTTTAAGTCCAAATGGCAGTCTACAGAATTCGTATTTGCCGTTGTTGATTGAAAAGGCTGTCTTTTCCCTGTCCTTTTCTGCCAGCTCTATCTGATGAAAGCCTGACTTGAGGTCGAGTGTCGTAAAAAATTTCGACTCGCCCATATTCGACAGTATTGTCGAGATGGTAGGGATAGGGTATCTATCGTCTACGGTTTTTTGGTTGAGTTTTCTAAAGTCGATAACCAATCGCTTCTTTTTAACCCCATTTTGGTCAGTTCCTTTTTTGTCCACAACCCAGGTAGGGTTATTATATGGGGACTTGGATGGCCTTATTACGCAGTCCGCAAGAAGTTGTTTAACCTCTGCATTGACGAATTCGGTTACACACATGGGGTGCGGGTATGACTTAGAGTATACTGGTTCCCCATCTGTTTTAATCGTTGCCAATGTGTTTATGTTGAAAGGCAGCGCTTCGTCCGCATCGGCGAAGGCTTTATGATTTTTTACAATCATTTTATCGAAGGTGGCTTTAATTGCCAGAGGAACGTCCTCGTCATCGATTTTTATGAAGTTAACGTTTTCCGCTTTAGCAAACTGGATCTTTTCAGTTCCATTGCTAGTGTGCAGAACATTTTTAGTAAAATCGAGCTTGGCATTCACATGTTTAAGTAAGTTGACTCCGATAATGCCGTTAAAATCCTTAAGGTCGTTAAGAATGAAAAAGGGTGTTTTTACGTTGAACACTGAAACTAGACATTTTTTATCTATTTTAGTAAAGCCATGGATCGACTTTACTGTGAAGGGTTTATCCGCTGCCACGATGCCTTTCAGCCCCGGGAGTGGGGTAATGTAATTTTTAGAGGTGCCTGTGTCGATTAATAGTTTTATTTCTTTTCCTGCTACCGTACGTGTAATGTAAGGAAGCAGGGATTTTATTCTAAAAAATTGCAGGAGTCTTCTCCAGCTAACTCGTCCTCTATCTCCGTGGTGCTTGCTTGCGCAACGAAGTCATATTCCTCATCGTCGGTTTTTTCTTCCGGCATGAAGTTTATTTTTTGTTGGGATCGTGTCGACCCCCTTTGCCACGCCGTGGGCTGCTTGAACCTGGAGGAGGTGTCGACCTCCATTGGTTCTGGTGCTGGTTGGCTTGGACCTGCGCTATTATATGGTTTTTGTTTAAAGGAACCGCTCTGATTAGTTGCTCCCTTTTGGGTCCTGACAAAGTGAGGGTTCTTTTTTATCGCCCCCTGGCTTTGGTTCTGTTCATAGTTTTTCCACCCCGTTTGTCGCTGGTTGCTCGGCCTAAATATCTTTTCCTCGCTGTGGCGGGCGAAGGTGGCTGCGAAAGCGCTTCTGTCATTAATTGCCTCAGCTTCTTGAGCTAATGCCAAGGCTGATGGTAAGTCTCTTGGTTGCGCCGGAAAAACGGCTATTTTCAATGACTTTTTTAAGCCAGATATGAACGCATGTAAAGCGTCATCTCTGTGCTGTTCATTTAGGACTGCCGCCGCGGTGGCGTCGTGAGTCATGATTGTCTTGTTGGTAAGAAGCGTTAGCTTCCGTTCGATCTCGTCATAGTATTTAAGAAGGGGCAGTTCTCCCTGTCTTGATAGACTTAACTCTTGTTTAATTACGTGTGCTTGCCAGTATGGCATGAAAGTTAAACACTGTGTTAAATGAGGCTAATACAGCCGCTGCCGCGCCCCGTACCTTATTTTTAAGTATTCCTACAGCCTGGTAATGTCGGCTGCTGCCTTTGTATGGCTCAAATACCCTGCAGTAGCAGCCTGCCTCCAGGAAACATAGTTTTCCTGCTTCCCGTCGAACTCCGGGACAAATTTTACCATGTCCAGGGGTTCGTTACATTCTTTTCCCGGTTCTATTTCTATTTCCAGAAAAGTCTGAATTTTCGGAGTTTTATCCTTTAATGAGCATAACTCCCCCATAATTTTGGCTAATTTTTCATCGAATAACTCTTGTTGCCTTTGGAGCGCGCAGGCTATGGCAGCTTCCATGCTCGCAATTTGTTCAGCCTGCATTTCTTCTGTGTTCTGGGTTCGTGCGTTTTTAAAGTCAAGAACACTGTCTCGGATGTGTGGTACCCTGCTGGTCGCTGGGTGACAATCTCTTTCAGATTGATTCTGTTCTGACTTCTGCCTTTCTACTCTTGTCTTCAAAAGTTTTTTGTATTCCTCTAGAACTTCTTCGTCCGATGAGACGCTGTCGCTATTTCTATACATGAGTCAGAAAAAAAATATCGTGGGTGCCACAAAATTCAATCAAGGGTTTGTTAAAAAAATATTTTTGCACCAATTTTATTTTATTATTTTTATTTTTTCAACAAAATTTAAATATCAAAAAGAACGTTTTATTAAAAAAATGTTTTGTATTTTTTTGTGACGGAAATCAGGCATCAAAAATATAAATTTTTATTAGTAAAAATTCTCCAAAAAATATAACTGGTTTATTTTATTGTATGAAAATTTGAAATTTATTCGTTTTTAAGTGTCAATGAGATTTATTTTTGAAATATTTGCATTAGCGAACACTTAGGACAAAAAGCCTACTCACATGTTCTTATATTTATTTCGTCTTCGAATTCTATGTTTTGCCGACGGCTTTTGCCGCCACTGGTACTGCCGCAGTCGTTGTCGCTGCCGCTGCTGTTGTCGCTGCCGCCGCTGTCGCTGCTGTTGTCGCTGCCGCCTCTGTCGCTGCTGTTGTCACTGCTGCTGCCGTTATCGCTGCCGCTGCTGTTGTCTTCTTAGGGAGTAATTTCTTGAACTTCCCGTTGCAGACGGTTTTTTTTTCACTTGTTAAGAGGAATTTTTTCCAGTTTTCCCTCACTTTGTTAAAAGTTTTGGGAAATATTACGGTTTGATTTTCGTATTTATTTTTTTAGTGCCAGTTCTTGACCGCACTTTATATTTTCACTTGCACTTATTGCACTGGATCGCATGTGTCGTTGATTTTACTTTTTACTTTCACTTGCAATTTCTTGCACTTGGATCGCGTGAGTATCGTTGAGTTGGGCGACAATTATAAAATAAATATAAATATTTTATATTTTATTTATTTCCATACGCCCGTAAGGGCATAGGTATTTTATACAGAGTTAGTTCTCTGGAGTACAATTTTTGACTAAACTAAAGAACCTATCCAACTGCAGCTTGAGACCTTTGCCTGACTGCAGCGCTGTCGCCAAGGTGCCAGGTCAGCGTTTTGTCCCTGCCCGTGGCTCTGTTCTGACTCCGGGTACTTGCACCCGGAACGCGCGGTCAGCGGTTTCTTCGCTGCGCGTGCAGGCCACTGGATATGGTCTGCAACTCGGCAGTTTGCTCTCTTGGGAACTGCCTGTGTTAACTTCCCCCCCCTTCAAGTGGTCGACGTCCCGGGGACCCGCTCGTTCCACATCGTTGTCAGTTCTTGGTTTGGTGTGACTTCTGGCCCTTAGATAGCGATAGCCGAGCCAAATGGTGGAACACAGGAAGAAGGTAGCAAGTAGGGCAAAGGAGTTGCTGAGGAAGGACCCCAGTGTAAGTTCTTCTCTGAGGGTCCCGATGTGGTGGAAATGCTCAGACTCAGCTCGTGAAGAAATGGGAGACTCAGCCGGTTCTGGTGGGCCGTGATGTTGACAATGGCCATGGCCGACACAGCAGGTTTTCTCATTGAACTTCCCAATTGATTTACGAACCAAGTTCCGTTGAGGGCTACCTTGTCAGAATAGGTTACCAGGTAGGTTCCGGATATTTTTGTCTCTCGCCCTTGGTTATCGGTTATGGTCACGTTGGCATCGTTCACGATGAGGGTGCCATGATCCACAATGGTAACCGGATCCAGGTGACCTGGGAGTGTGGAGCAGTGCGCAATAGCCCCAGAAACAATTTGCTGTGCGCAGGTGCCATTTTGCAGCTCCCTGCAAAAGGTGGCGCCGACCGTCGTTTTCCAATGACCGATGTTAAGGTTTCGCGCTGGGCATTCGGCGACAAGGTTCCCATCTTCAAAATCCAGGATTTTTTTCTGGTGCTGAACTTAATAGACTGTTATCTTCTTACATATTAATTTAGGGCTAGGGAGTTTATCGAGAAAATGTAGAATTTCGGAATTTTGAAAAACACTAATACTAGATACCTCTAATAATTCTATCAAACTAACGTCAATAAGCTGTCTGTCCTTGAATTCGCCAATATCGGAACTATCCAAAATTGCTGGACTTACGATGTTTAATTTTGCCAGGGTTAAGCTCATTAAAATGTTTTCTAGATCCGTGATTACAATTCTATTTTTTGCTAGAATAATTTCCAAAAGGTGGGTTTCTTTGTCTGTTTCGAATTTATGGATTTGATTCATTGAGTTTGTGAGTTAGACGTTTCTGAAATTTGATATTTAATTCTGTTTGTCCTTCATCTGTTCTAATTAATTGTTCTTGATTGAATTTTATTTGCTCCCAATCGTTAAAGTCGGGTGTGCCGGCAATAACTTTTAGTGCTGTCCCGAGTATGTTAATACTCCTAGCGGCTCTATGGTGGATTTTTAAGGTAGTCACCAACTTGCGAATATTTGTAAGGTCCGTCATTATGACTGGTGTCCTGTGATCGTCTGTAAATGTCTTCGTCATTGTTTCCGTCTGGTCGGCGTAGTCTTCATAAGTCGTCACGTTCGTTGAGTGCTGTAGGTATCCGTAGGTCTCCCAGATGACAATTTCGTTGTCTTCTATCGGGATGTAGTCTGCGTTCGTGTAGTCATTAAGTTTTACTGTCGCGTCCGTCTTGACAGCCGTAAGTACAAAAACTAAAACGAATTTTCCTAACCTAGAAAAATATAAAAATAATAGAAAAAGGGGTTCAGTAATCTCGCGAAGATGGTTAGCGTAGATTGTCCTTGTGGACCACTCTCCCCTCAATTTGGACCGTGGTCCCCAGGTCTGCTTCAATGATTTTTTCCGAACATAGTGGCTAGAGCTTGTTTCCTATGCGTTTGTTTGCCTTTAAGAAAACTTTTTCACCAGCTTGATAGCCCTTTTGGGTCCTATCTTTGTTTACCTGGTCAAGGGATTTTTCTTGAGCCTGTTGGATTCTCTTTCTAATTCTGCTTTCGAAATCCGCGGGTTTTGAGTGAACAATCTCTATGGGTTTTTTGTTGGTTACTGAGTGGATAGAATTGTTGTATTTGTTGGTTGCCAAAAGAATTAGTTCGGTCGTATCGCTTAAGTTGCCCTCTATTTTCAAGCATCTGGCTATTTCTGCCAGGGTACTATGAAACCTTTCTACTTGACCGTTTGAGGTGCTATGTAGGGGCGGGGCGTTGGCGATGGTGATATTGAAATGATTCATGAGTATCGATTTAATTGTTTCGGAGTTGAACGACCTTTCGTTATCACAATAAATTGTTTTGATTTTTGGGAAGAAATTTATTATGTGCAGTATAGGGGATCTTACGTCCACTATGGCCCTCGATGCGATAGCCTGCACCGTGGCGAATTTTGAAAATTTATCGATGCATGTTAGAAAAAGGGTTTCATCTGTTGAAAAAATGTCGATGTGGAGAATTTCCCCCACAAAAGAAGGTATCGGTGTCTCTGCCACCACTTGCTTAGATGGATGGCGTTTGTATTTTGCCATTGAACAGGTCTTGCAATTCAAAGTTGTTTCTGTTGCTAACCGAAGCATTTTAGGGAAAAAATAGTCCCTCAAGATTTGCTTTACATTTTCTTGTGCTGCTCGGTGAGCCCTGTTGTGTTCTGCTATGACAATTTCCCTCTGCTCAGTTGTATCCGTTATGTCCTGCACGAAGCTTTTCGTATATTTGAATGACGTGCTGGGGAACAATTCGACTAGTCGATGTTGAATAAATGCCAAGATCGGTAGGGAGCAATATATTGCGTTTACCACCTCAGCATTAACTTAATCTTGTAAAATGTTAAGCAGACTTTCTCGGTTAGAAATTTTTATTACGTGTCGCACCTTGCTTTTAAACAAGATGAATGTGTCAACAGAGGAGCTGTTTCCTTCCTCAATAACTATTTGGTTCCGGAAACAGTTTACTGGGTTGTCCGTCGTGTCTATGGTGTATGTCAGTGATTGTTCGCTGTGAATGGTTGCTACGTCTAATTCTATTTCGTCTTCTAAGACGTTTATGTTCTGGCGAGACAGCGCGTCTGCCACAAGGTTTTCTTTGCCAGGTTTATAAACTAATTTCGCGCCGTGATCGTCGATAATTCCATTCCAGCGTTTTAGTTTCGCGTTAGGGTTTTTGTCCTAGACGGCAAAGGTAAGTGGCTGGTGGTCGGTAAAGATCTGCAAGCCTTTCACTCCGTACAAGTAATACCGGAGGTTTTTCAGTGCCCAAACTATAGCGAGGAGCTCTCGCTCGTTGGTTGCATAATTTTTTTCGTTGTCCCGCAGCGCTCGTGATATCATAGTGATGGGGCGGCCATCTTGTGATAGTACTGCTCCCAATCCAGAGCCTGACGCATCAGTCGTCAAGTCAAATGGCTTTTTGAAGTCCGGGTAGGATAGCAGAACGTCCTCTGATGCCAAGATCTCTCTCAGCCTGTCAAACGTTTCTCTCTGTTCCTTGGTCATATCTATGTCGACTTTTCTCGACTGATATTTGCTAATTTTACCATTTTCTCCCTTTAGGATATTCGTTAAGGGTCTTGCGATAGTCGCGAAGTTTTTTATGAAGCACCTATAATAGCTTGCTAGTCCCAGGAAAGATCTGAGTTCGTATAACGTTCTAGGCGGGGGGAATTGTTTTATTGCTTTGATCTTCTCAGGTGAAGTTCGTAGCCCTGTTTGAGACACTATGAATCCCAAGTATTCGACGCTTTTTTTGAAGAACTTTGACTTTTCTTGGAACACTCTCATGCCCGCCTCTAAGAGTTTCGTTAAGGCCCAATCCACGTCCCTAACATGGTCCTCTTTTGTTTTGGAAAATATTATAACGTCATCGACATACACATAGCATATCTTTGAAATTCCTTCCCGGAGGACATCGTCGATGGCCCTCTGGAAAATGCTCGGGGCATTTTTAAGTCCAAATGGCAGTCTACAGAATTCGTATTTGCCGTTGTTGATTGAAAAGGCTGTCTTTTCCCTGTCCTTTTCTGCCAGCTCTATCTGATGAAAGCCTGACTTGAGGTCGAGTGTCGTAAAAAATTTCGACTCGCCCATATTCGACAGTATTGTCGAGATGGTAGGGATAGGGTATCTATCGTCTACGGTTTTTTGGTTGAGTTTTCTAAAGTCGATAAATAATCGCTTCTTTTTAACCCCATTTTGGTCAGTTCCTTTTTTGTCCACAACCCAGGTAGGGTTATTATATGGGGACTTGGATGGCCTTATTACGCCGTCCCCAAGAAGTTGTTTAACCTCTGCATTGACGAATTCCCCATCTGTTTTAATCGTTGCCAATGTGTTTATTTTGAAAGGCAGCGCTTCGTCCGGATCGGCGAGGGCTTTATGATTTTTTACAATCATTTTATCGAAGGTGGCTTTAATTGCCAGAGGAACGTCCTCGTCATCGATTTTTATGAAGTTAACGTTTTCCGCTTTAGCAAACTGGATCTTTTCAGTTCCATTGCTAGTGTGCAGAACATTTTTAGTAAAATCGAGCTTGGCATTCACTTGTTTAAGTAAGTTGAGTCCGATAATGCCGTTAAAATCCTTAAGGTCGTTAAGAATGAAAAAGGGTGTTTTTACGTTGAACATTGAAACTAGACATTTTTTATCTATTTTAGTAAAGCCATGGATCGACTTTACTGTGAAGGGTTTATCCGCTGCCACGATGCCTTTCAGCCCCGGGAGTGGAGTAATGTAATTTTTAGAGGTGCCTGAGTCGATTAATAGTTTTATTTCTTTTCCTGCTACCGTACGTGTAATGTAAGGAAGCAGGGATTTTATTCTAAAAAATTGCAGGAGTCTTCTCCAGCTAACTCGTCCTCTATCTCCGTGGTGCTTGCTGGCGCAACGAAGTCATATTCCTCATCGTCGGTTTTTTCTTCCGGCATGAAGTTTATTTTTTGTTGGGATCGTGTCGACCCCCTTTGCCACGCCGTGGGCTGCTTGAACCTGGAGGAGGTGTCGACCTCCATTGGTTCTGGTGCTGGTTGGCTTGGACCTGCGCTATTATATTGTTTTTTGTTTAAAGGAACCGCTCTGATTAGTTGCTCCCTTTTGGGTCCTGACAAAGTGAGGGTTCTTTTTTATCGCCCCCTGGCTTTGGTTCTGTTCATAGTTTTTCCACCCCGTTTGTCGCTGGTTGCTCGGCCTAAATATCTTTTCCTCGCTGTGGCGGGCGAAGGTGGCTGCGAAAGCGCTTCTGTCATTACTTGCCTCAGCTTCTTGAGCTAATGCCAAGGCTGATGGTAAGTCTCTTGGTTGCGCCGGAAAAACGGCTATTTTCAATGACTTTTTTAAGCCAGATATGAACGCATGTAAAGCGTCATCTCTGTGCTGTTCATTTAGGACTGCCGCCGCGGTGGCGTCGTGAGTCATAATTGTCTTGTTGGTAAGAAGCGTTAGCTTCCGTTCGATCTCGTCATAGTATTTAAGAAGGGGCAGTTCTCCCTGTCTTGATAGACTTAACTCTTGTTTAATTACGTGTGCTTGCCAGTATGGCATGAAAGTTAAACACTGTGTTAAATGAGGCTAATACAGCCGCTGCCGCGCCCCGTACCTTATTTTTAAGTATTCCTACAGCCTGGTAATGTCGGCTGCTGCCTTTGTATGGCTCAAATACCCTGCAGTAGCAGCCTGCCTCCAGGAAACATAGTTTTCCTGCTTCCCGTCGAACTCCGGGACAGATTTTACCATGTCCAGGGGTTCGTTACATTCTTTTCCCGGTTCTATTTCTATTTCCAGAAAAGTCTGAATTTTCGGAGTTTTATCCTTTAATGAGCATAACTCCCCATAATTTTGGCTAATTTTTCATCGAATAACTCTTGTTGCCTTTGGAGCGCGCAGGCTATGACAGCTTCCATGCTCGCAATTTGTTCAGCCTGCATTTCTTCTGTGTTCTGGGTTCGTGCGTTTTTAAAGTCAAGAACACTGTCTCGGATGTGTGGTACCCTGCTGGTCGCTGGGTGACAATCTCTTTCAGATTGATTCTGTTCTGACTTCTGCCTTTCTACTCTTGTCTTCAAAAGTTTTTTGTATTCCTCTAGAACTTCTTCATCCGATGAGACGCTGTCGCTATTTCTATACATGAGTCAGAAAAAAAATATCGTGGGTGCCACAAAATTCAATCAAGGGTTTGTTAAAAAAATATTTTTGCACCAATTTTATTTTATTATTTTTATTTTTTCAACAAAATTTAAATATCAAAAAGAACGTTTTATTAAAAAAATGTTTTGTATTTTTTTGTGACGGAAATCAGGCATCAAAAATATAAATTTTTATTAGTAAAAATTCTCCAAAAAATATAACTGGTTTATTTTATTGTATGAAAATTTGAAATTTATTCGTTTTTAAGTGTCAATGAGATTTATTTTTGAAATATTTGCATTAGCGAACACTTAGGACAAAAAGCCTACTCACATGTTCTTATATTTATTTCGTCTTCGAATTCTATGTTTTGCCGACGGCTTTTGCCGCCACTGGTACTGCCGCAGTCGTTGTCGCTGCCGCTGCTGTTGTCGCTGCCGCCGCTGTCGCTGCTGTTGTCGCTGCCGCCTCTGTCGCTGCTGTTGTCACTGCTGCTGCCGTTATCGCTGCCGCTGCTGTTGTCTTCTTAGGGAGTAATTTCTTGAACTTCCCGTTGCAGACGGTTTTTTTTCACTTGTTAAGAGGAATTTTTTCCAGTTTTCCCTCACTTTGTTAAAAGTTTTGGGAAATATTACGGTTTGATTTTCGTATTTATTTTTTTAGTGCCAGTTCTTGACCGCACTTTATATTTTCACTTGCACTTATTGCACTGGATCGCATGTGTCGTTGATTTTACTTTTTACTTTCACTTGCAATTTCTTGCACTTGGATCGCGTGAGTATCGTTGAGTTGGGCGACAATTATAAAATAAATATAAATATTTTATATTTTATTTATTTCCATACGCCCGTAAGGGCATAGGTATTTTATACAGAGTTAGTTCTCTGGAGTACAATTTTTGACTAAACTAAAGAACCTATCCAACTGCAGCTTGAGACCTTTGCCTGACTGCAGCGCTGTCGCCAAGGTGCCAGGTCAGCGTTTTGTCCCTGCCCGTGGCTCTGTTCTGACTCCGGGAACTTGCACCCGGAACGCGCGGTCAGCGGTTTCTTCGCTGCGCGTGCAGGCCACCGGATATGGTCTGCAACTCGGCAGTTTGCTCTCTTGGGAACTGCCTGTGTTAACTTCCCCCCCCTTCAAGTGGTCGACGTCCCGGGGACCCGCTCGTTCCACATCGTTGTCAGTTCTTGGTTTGGTGTGACTTCTGGCCCTTAGATAGCGATAGCCGAGCCAAATGGTGGAACACAGGAAGAAGGTAGCAAGTAGGGCAAAGGAGTTGCTGAGGAAGGACCCCAGTGTAAGTTCTTCTCTGAGGGTCCCGATGTGGTGGAAATGCTCAGACTCAGCTCGTGAAGAAATGGGAGACTCAGCCGGTTCTGGTGGGCCGTGATGTTGACAATGGCCATGGCCGACACAGCAGGTTTTCTCATTGAACTTCCCAATTGATTTACGAACCAAGTTCCGTTGAGGGCTACCTTGTCAGAATAGGTTACCAGGTAGGTTCCGGATATTTTTGTCTCTCGCCCTTGGTTATCGGTTATGGTCACGTTGGCATCGTTCACGATGAGGGTGCCATGATCCACAATGGTAACCGGATCCAGGTGACCTGGGAGTGTGGAGCAGTGCGCAATAGCCCCAGAAACAATTTGCTGTGCGCAGGTGCCATGTTGCAGCTCTCTGCAAAAGGTGGCGCCGACCGTCGTTTTCCAATGACCGATGTTAAGGTTTCGCGCTGGGCATTCGGCGACAAGGTTCCCATCTTCAAAGTCCAGGATTTTTTTCTGGTGCTGAACTTAATAGACTGTTATCTTCTTACATATTAATTTAGGGCTAGGGAGTTTAATGAGAAAATGTAGAATTTCGGAATTTTGAAAAACACTAATACTAGATACCTCTAATAATTCTATCAAACTAACGTCAATAAGCTGTCTGTCCTTGAATTCGCCAATATCGGAACTATCCAAAATTGCTGGACTTACGATGTTTAATTTTGCCAGGGTTAAGCTCATTAAAATGTTTTCTAGATCCGTGATTACAATTCTATTTTTTGCTAGAATAATTTCCAAAAGGTGGGTTTCTTTGTCTGTTTCGAATTTATGGATTTGATTCATTGAGTTTGTGAGTTCATTTAGACGTTTCTGAAATTTGATATTTAATTCTGTTTGTCCTTCATCTGTTCTAATTAATTGTTCTTGATTGAATTTTATTTGCTCCCAATCGTTAAAGTCGGGTGTGCCGGCAATAACTTTTAGTGCTGTCCCGAGTAAGTTAATACTCCTAGCGGCTCTATGGTGGATTTTTAAGGTAGTCACCAACTTGCGAATATTTGTAAGGTCCGTCATTATGACTGGTGTCCTGTGATCGTCTGTAAATGTCTTCGTCATTGTTTCCGTCTGGTCGGCGTAGTCTTCATAAGTCGTCACGTTCGTTCCCATCGCGAAGATGGTTAGCGTAGATTGTCCTTGTGGACCACCCTCCCCTCAATTTGGACCGTGGTCCCCAGGTCTGCTTCAATGATTTTTTCCGAACATAGTGGCGAGAGCTTGTTTCCTATGCGTTTGTTTGCCTTTAAGAAAACTTTTTCACCAGCTTGATAGCCCTTTTGGGTCCTATCTTTGTTTACCTGGTCAAGGGATTTTTCTTGAGCCTGTTGGATTCTCTTTCTAATTCTGCTTTCGAAATCCGCGGGTTTTGAGTGAACAATCTCTATGGGTTTTTTGTTGGTTACTGAGTGGATAGAATTGTTGTATTTGTTGGTTGCCAATAGAATTAGTTCGGTCGTATCGCTTAAGTTGCCCTCTATTTTCAAGCATCTGGCTATTTCTGCCAGGGTACTATGAAACCTTTCTACTTGACCGTTTGAGGTGCTATGTAGGGGCGGGGCGTTGGCGATGGTGATATTGAAATGATTCATGAGTATCGATTTAATTGTTTCGGAGTTGAACGACCTTTCGTTATCACAATAAATTGTTTTGATTTTTGGGAAGAAATTTATTATGTGCAGTATAGGGGATTTTACGTCCACTATGGCTCTCGATGCGATAGCCTGCACCGTGGCGAATTTTGAAAATTTATCGATGCATGTTAGAAAAAGGGTTTCATCTGTTGAAAAAATGTCGATGTGGAGAATTTCCCCCACAAAAGAAGGTATCGGTGTCTCTGCCACCACTTGCTTAGATGGATGGCGTTTGTATTTTGCCATTGAACAGGTCTTGCAATTCAAAGTTGTTTCTGTTGCTAACCGAAGCATTTTAGGGAAAAAATAGTCCCTCAAGATTTGCTTTACATTTTCTTGTGCTGCTCGGTGAGCCCTGTTGTGTTCTGCTATGACAATTTCCCTCTGCTCAGTTGTATCCGTTATGTCCTGCACGAAGCTTTTCGTATATTTGAATGACGTGCTGGGGAACAATTCGACTAGTCGATGTTGAATAAATGCCAAGATCGGTAGGGAGCAATATATTGCGTTTACCACCTCAGCATTAACTTAATCTTGTAAAATGTTAAGCAGACTTTCTCGGTTAGAAATTTTTATTACGTGTCGCACCTTGCTTTTAAACAAGATGAATGTGTCAACAGAGGAGCTGTTTCCTTCCTCAATAACTATTTGGTTCCGGAAACAGTTTACTGGGTTGTCCGTCGTGTCTATGGTGTATGTCAGTGATTGTTCGCTGTGAATGGTTGCTACGTCTAATTCTATTTCGTCTTCTAAGACGTTTATGTTCTGGCGAGACAGCGCGTCTGCCACAAGGTTTTCTTTGCCAGGTTTATAAACTAATTTCGCGCCGTGATCGTCGATAATTCCATTCCAGCGTTTTAGTTTCGCGTTAGGGTTTTTGTCCTAGACGGCAAAGGTAAGTGGCTGGTGGTCGGTAAAGATCTGCAAGCCTTTCACTCCGTACAAGTAATACCGGAGGTTTTTCAGTGCCCAAACTATAGCGAGGAGCTCTCGCTCGTTGGTTGCATAATTTTTTTCGTTGTCCCGCAGCGCTCGTGATATCATAGTGATGGGGCGGCCATCTTGTGATAGTACTGCTCCCAATCCAGAGCCTGACGCATCAGTCGTCAAGTCAAATGGCTTTTTGAAGTCCGGGTAGGATAGCAGAACGTCCTCTGATGCCAAGATCTCTCTCAGCCTGTCAAACGTTTCTCTCTGTTCCTTGGTCATATCTATGTCGACTTTTCTCGACTGATATTTGCTAATTTTACCATTTTCTCCCTTTAGGATATTCGTTAAGGGTCTTGCGATAGTCGCGAAGTTTTTTATGAAGCACCTATAATAGCTTGCTAGTCCCAGGAAAGATCTGAGTTCGTATAACGTTCTAGGCGGGGGGAATTGTTTTATTGCTTTGATCTTCTCAGGTGAAGTTCGTAGCCCTGTTTGAGACACTATGAATCCCAAGTATTCGACGCTTTTTTTGAAGAACTTTGACTTTTCTTGGAACACTCTCATGCCCGCCTCTAAGAGTTTCGTTAAGGCCCAATCCACGTCCCTAACATGGTCCTCTTTTGTTTTGGAAAATATTATAACGTCATCGACATACACATAGCATATCTTTGAAATTCCTTCCCGGAGGACATCGTCGATGGCCCTCTGGAAAATGCTCGGGGCATTTTTAAGTCCAAATGGCAGTCTACAGAATTCGTATTTGCCGTTGTTGATTGAAAAGGCTGTCTTTTCCCTGTCCTTTTCTGCCAGCTCTATCTGATGAAAGCCTGACTTGAGGTCGAGTGTCGTAAAAAATTTCGACTCGCCCATATTCGACAGTATTGTCGAGATGGTAGGGATAGGGTATCTATCGTCTACGGTTTTTTGGTTGAGTTTTCTAAAGTCGATAACCAATCGCTTCTTTTTAACCCCATTTTGGTCAGTTCCTTTTTTGTCCACAACCCAGGTAGGGTTATTATATGGGGACTTGGATGGCCTTATTACGCCGTCCCCAAGAAGTTGTTTAACCTCTGCATTGACGAATTCGGTTACACCCATGGGGTGCGGGTATGACTTAGAGTATACTGGTTCCCCATCTGTTTTAATCGTTGCCAATGTGTTTATGTTGAAAGGCAGCGCTTCGTCCGGATCGGCGAAGGCTTTATGATTTTTTACAATCATTTTATCGAAGGTGGCTTTAATTGCCAGAGGAACGTCCTCGTCATCGATTTTTATGAAGTTAACGTTTTCCGCTTTAGCAAACTGGATCTTTTCAGTTCCATTGCTAGTGTGCAGAACATTTTTAGTAAAATCGAGCTTGGCATTCACTTGTTTAAGTAAGTTGAGTCCGATAATGCCGTTAAAATCCTTAAGGTCGTTAAGAATGAAAAAGGGTGTTTTTACGTTGAACACTGAAACTAGACATTTTTTATCTATTTTAGTAAAGCCATGGATCGACTTTACTGTGAAGGGTTTATCCGCTGCCACGATGCCTTTCAGCCCCGGGAGTGGAGTAATGTAATTTTTAGAGGTGCCTGTGTCGATTAATAGTTTTATTTCTTTTCCTGCTACCGTACGTGTAATGTAAGGAAGCAGGGATTTTATTCTAAAAAATTGTAGGAGTCTTCTCCAGCTTACTCGTCCTCTATCTCCGTGGTGCTTGCTTGCGCAACGAAGTCATATTCCTCATCGTCGGTTTTTTCTTCCGGCATGAAGTTTATTTTTTGTTGGGATCGTGTCGACCCCCTTTGCCACGCCGTGGGCTGCTTGAACCTGGAGGAGGTGTCGACCTCCATTGGTTCTGGTGCTGGTTGGCTTGGACCTGCGCTATTATATGGTTTTTGTTTAAAGGAACCGCTCTGATTAGTTTCTCCCTTTTGGGTCCTGACAAAGTGAGGGTTCTTTTTTATCGCCCCCTGGCTTTGGTTCTGTTCATAGTTTTTCCACCCCGTTTGTCGCTGGTTGCTCGGCCTAAATATCTTTTCCTCGCTGTGGCGGGCGAAGGTGGCTGCGAAAGCGCTTCTGTCATTACTTGCCTCAGCTTCTTGAGCTAATGCCAATGCTGATGGTAAGTCTCTTGGTTGCGCCGGAAAAACGGCTATTTTCAATGACTTTTTTAAGCCAGATATGAACGCATGTAAAGCGTCATCTCTGTGCTGTTCATTTAGGACTGCCGCCGCGGTGGCGTCGTGAGTCATGATTGTCTTGTTGGTAAGAAGCGTTAGCTTCCGTTCGATCTCGTCATAGTATTTAAGAAGGGGCAGTTCTCCCTGTCTTGATAGACTTAACTCTTGTTTAATTACGTGTGCTTGCCAGTATGGCATGAAAGTTAAACACTGTGTTAAATGAGGCTAATACAGCCGCTGCCGCGCCCCGTACCTTATTTTTAAGTATTCCTACAGCCTGGTAATGTCGGCTGCTGCCTTTGTATGGCTCAAATACCCTGCAGTAGCAGCCTGCCTCCAGGAAACATAGTTTTCCTGCTTCCCGTCGAACTCCGGGACAGATTTTACCATGTCCAGGGGTTCGTTACATTCTTTTCCCGGTTCTATTTCTATTTCCAGAAAAGTCTGAATTTTCGGAGTTTTATCCTTTAATGAGCATAACTCCCCCATAATTTTGGCTAATTTTTCATCGAATAACTCTTGTTGCCTTTGGAGCGCGCAGGCTATGGCAGCTTCCATGCTCGCAATTTGTTCAGCCTGCATTTCTTCTGTGTTCTGGGTTCGTGCGTTTTTAAAGTCAAGAACACTGTCTCGGATGTGTGGTACCCTGCTGGTCGCTGGGTGACAATCTCTTTCAGATTGATTCTGTTCTGACTTCTGCCTTTCTACTCTTGTCTTCAAAAGTTTTTTGTATTCCTCTAGAACTTCTTCGTCCGATGAGACGCTGTCGCTATTTCTATACATGAGTCAGAAAAAAAATATCGTGGGTGCCACAAAATTCAATCAAGGGTTTGTTAAAAAAATATTTTTGCACCAATTATTTTTTCAACAAAATTTAAATATCAAAAAGAACGTTTTATTAAAAAAATGTTTTGTATTTTTTTGTGACGGAAATCAGGCATCAAAAATATAAATTTTTATTACTAAAAATTCTCCAAAAAATATAACTGGTTTATTTTATTGTATGAAAATTTGAAATTTATTCGTTTTTAAGTGTCAATGAGATTTATTTTTGAAATATTTGCATTAGCGAACACTTAGGACAAAAAGCCTACTCACATGTTCTTATATTTATTTCGTCTTCGAATTCTATGTTTTGCCGACGGCTTTTGCCGCCACTGGTACTGCCGCAGTCGTTGTCGCTGCCGCTGCTGTTGTCGCTGCCGCCGCTGTCGCTGCTGTTGTCGCTGCCGCCTCTGTCGCTGCTGTTGTCACTGCTGCTGCCGTTATCGCTGCCGCTGCTGTTGTCTTCTTAGGGAGTAATTTCTTGAACTTCCCGTTGCAGACGGTTTTTTTTCACTTGTTAAGAGGAATTTTTTCCAGTTTTCCCTCACTTTGTTAAAAGTTTTGGGAAATATTACGGTTTGATTTTCGTATTTATTTTTTTAGTGCCAGTTCTTGACCGCACTTTATATTTTCACTTGCACTTATTGCACTGGATCGCATGTGTCGTTGATTTTACTTTTTACTTTCACTTGCAATTTCTTGCACTTGGATCGCGTGAGTATCGTTGAGTTGGGCGACAATTATAAAACGTTGGGTAATTATTTTATATTTTATTTATTTCCATACGCCCGTAAGGGCATAGGTATTTTATACAGAGTTAGTTCTCTGGAGTACAATTTTTGACTAAACTAAAGAACCTATCCAACTGCAGCTTGAGACCTTTGCCTGACTGCAGCGCTGTCGCCAAGGTGCCAGGTCAGCGTTTTGTCCCTGCCCGTGGCGATCACTCGCTCCGCGAGTGCTCTGTTCTGACTCCGGGTACTTGCACCCGGAACGCGCGGTCAGCGGTTTCTTCGCTGCGCGTGCAGGCCACCGGATATGGTCTGCAACTCGGCAGTTTGCTCTCTTGGGAACTGCCTGTGTTAACTTCCCCCCCTTCAAGTGGTCGACGTCCCGGGGACCCGCTCGTTCCACATCGTTGTCAGTTCTTGGTTTGGTGTGACTTCTGGCCCTTAGATAGCGATAGCCGAGCCAAATGGTGGAACACAGGAAGAAGGTAGCAAGTAGGGCAAAGGAGTTGCTGAGGAAGGACCCCAGTGTAAGTTCTTCTCTGAGGGTCCCGATGTGGTGGAAATGCTCAGACTCAGCTCGTGAAGAAATGGGAGACTCAGCCGGTTCTGGTGGGCCGTGATGTTGACAATGGCCATGGCCGACACAGCAGGTTTTCTCATTGAACTTCCCAATTGATTTACGAACCAAGTTCCGTTGAGGGCTACCTTGTCAGAATAGGTTACCAGGTAGGTTCCGGATATTTTTGTCTCTCGCCCTTGGTTATCGGTTATGGTCACGTTGGCATCGTTCACGATGAGGGTGCCATGATCCACAATGGTAACCGGATCCAGGTGACCTGGGAGTGTGGAGCAGTGCGCAATAGCCCCAGAAACAATTTGCTGTGCGCAGGTGCCATTTTGCAGCTCCCTGCAAAAGGTGGCGCCGACCGTCGTTTTCCAATGACCGATGTTAAGGTTTTGCGCTGGGCATTCGGCGACAAGGTTCCCATCTTCAAAGTCCAGGATTTTTTTCTGGTGCTGAACTTAATAGACTGTTATCTTCTTACATATTAATTTAGGGCTAGGGAGTTTAATGAGAAAATGTAGAATTTCGGAATTTTGAAAAACACTAATACTAGATACCTCTAATAATTCTATCAAACTAACGTCAATAAGCTGTCTGTCCTTGAATTCGCCAATATCGGAACTATCCAAAATTGCTGGACTTACGATGTTTAATTTTGCCAGGGTTAAGCTCATTAAAATGTTTTCTAGATCCGTGATTACAATTCTATTTTTTGCTAGAATAATTTCCAAAAGGTGGGTTTCTTTGTCTGTTTCGAATTTATGGATTTGATTCATTGAGTTTGTGAGTTCATTTAGACGTTTCTGAAATTTGATATTTAATTCTGTTTGTCCTTCATCTGTTCTAATTAATTGTTCTTGATTGAATTTTATTTGCTCCCAATCGTTAAAGTCGGGTGTGCCGGCAATAACTTTTAGTGCTGTCCCGAGTAAGTTAATACTCCTAGCGGCTCTATGGTGGATTTTTAAGGTAGTCACCAACTTGCGAATATTTGTAAGGTCCGTCATTATGACTGGTGTCCTGTGATCGTCTGTAAATGTCTTCGTCATTGTTTCCGTCTGGTCGGCGTAGTCTTCATAAGTCGTCACGTTCGTTGAGTGCTGTAGGTATCCGTAGGTCTCCCAGATGACAATTTCGTTGTCTTCTATCGGGATGTAGTCTGCGTTCGTGTAGTCATTAAGTTTTACTGTCGCGTCCGTCTTGACAGCCGTAAGTACAAAAACTAAAACGAATTTTCCTAACCTAGAAAAATATAAAAATAATAGAAAAAGGGGTTCAGTAATCTCGCGAAGATGGTTAGCGTAGATTGTCCTTGTGGACCACCCTCCCCTCAATTTGGACCGTGGTCCCCAGGTCTGCTTCAATGATTTTTTCCGAACATAGTGGCGAGAGCTTGTTTCCTATGCGTTTGTTTGCCTTTAAGAAAACTTTTTCACCAGCTTGATAGCCCTTTTGGGTCCTATCTTTGTTTACCTGGTCAAGGGATTTTTCTTGAGCCTGTTGGATTCTCTTTCTAATTCTGCTTTCGAAATCCGCGGGTTTTGAGTGAACAATCTCTATGGGTTTTTTGTTGGTTACTGAGTGGATAGAATTGTTGTATTTGTTGGTTGCCAAAAGAATTGGTTCGGTCGTATCGCTTAAGTTGCCCTCTATTTTCAAGCATCTGGCTATTTCTGCCAGGGTGAAAAATTTAATACTATTTTGTATTAACAACGCGAAAACTTTGTGAACGCAGTAGTTCGAGACGATTTTAATTTGCGAAAAATTGTGAAACTATGTCGAAAGCGCGACGAAAAGGAGTGGCTACGATGATGTTCGATGGATCACTAACAATTATATTTCAATAATTTCTCTTAGAACCTAACTTATGCTACGGTGGCGAGAGACGGGGCGAATTCGCAACAGCGAACAGACGAAAGCTTTATTGGCTCCCGCTCTCGCCCTACAACTAGTGATTTAAATACAAGCGCTGAGTGCGTCCTTCAGCCCAGAACGGGCAACAGGGCCAGTCGGTGGACAGCTCGCCGATATTCGCCGTCCTGCGTCCTGACGTCCGCCACGCGAACCTTGCTATCGGCGCCGGCGTGCACCGCTACCACTCGTCCGATCCTCCACTGCTGGGGCGGAAGATTGTCTTCTGCGACGACGACGAGCGCTCCCACGACGAGGTTGGGCTCCCCCTTGTGCCACTTGGACCGCTGCTGGAGGCTGGAGATGTACTCCCGGGACCATCGCTGCCAGAACCTGTGCCTGAGAGACGAGACACCTCGCCATCGTCGCAAGCAGGTCAGGCTGATCTGGTCCGGGAGCGCCGCTGATGGTGGGGCCAGAAGAGGGCCGCCGATGAGCAGATGCCCGGGGGTCAGGGCTTCGCCGTCGTTCGGGTCGCTGCTTAGAGCGCCGAGGGGCCTGGAGTTGAGCACGGCCTCCACGCTGGTGAGCAGAGTTCCGAGCTCCTCCGCGGTCAAGAGGTCTTGGCCTACCGTCCGAAGGAACAGGTGCTTTGCAGACTTCACACCTGCCTCCCATAGTCCGCCGAAGTGCGGTGCTCTGGGCGGTATGAACGCAAACTCGCATCCTTTTTTTGATGCGAATGTTTCGATACCGCCCCCCTGCTCCTCCAGACGGGCTCGGAACTCTCTCATGTGGCGATCTGCGCCGACGAAATTGGTGGCGTTGTCGCACCACACCTTCTCCGGAATCCCGCGACGACTCACGAACCTTTGAAATGCCAACAAGAACGCATCAGTGGTAAGGTCAGACACTAATTCTAAGTGGACCGCTTTGGACGCAAAACAGACGAACAAGGCCACGTAGGACTTGTACGGTGGCTTACCACGGATACGATACGTTGTGCTGAAGGGACCACAAAAATCAACGCCACAAATATTGAACGGGCGGAGAGCTCGAAGTCTATCTGCTGGCAAGTTTCCCATAATTTGCGTCAAAAGATTGCGGCTTACAGCGAAAGCAGCGCATGCACGACCGAACTGTTCGTCGGCAGACTTCTTGAGCATTAACTAGCCAGATTTTCTCGCGCAGACGACTTACGAGAGCTCGTGGGCCAGCGTGACAGTTCGTAACGTGCAGGTATGACACATAGGATCTGACGAACTGTGAGCTTTTAGACAGCAACAACGGGAATTTGGCTTCGTACGGGATAGGAGCATTCAATAACCGACCCCCAACTCGTTAGCAATGTCGAGGAGCACCAATCTAATTTATTTTCCTGAAGAAAAGGGTTTAACTTTTGAATATTCGTTGCTACCGGTTTATTCTTCCGAATTTTACTTATGTCGTCCCTGAACTCGTGAAATTGGACAACTTCGACAATTTTATCAAAAGCGAAATCCAGTTCTCTTGGCGAAATACTTTTTTCAAAGGGCTTCGACACCTTTCTGCACCTTTGAGTAAAACGAAAAACCCACACGAAAACTCTCAGAAGCTTCAGGTGCGACGAAAAAGACTCTATTTTCTGAAGCACATAATTTGGCTCTGGGCTGACTACGAGAGCTATTGCCGAATTGCGTAGCTCCATCGACATTACATCAGCCGGCAGTTCGAAATGTTTATTTACAGGCCAATTATTTTCTGAGTCTAGCAAGAACGAAGGCCCACCGAACCAAATGGACGTTGTAAGCTCCTCTACGTCACATCCTCGGGACACTATATCTGCTGGGTTGACTTTCGTGGGAACGTGTCTCCAAATTGCTTTCTCCGACCACTCCTGAATTTCTGCAACCCGGTTCGAAACAAAAACCGACAACGACGAGGGATGGGTTTTAATCCAGTGTAAAGTGATCTCGGAGTCTGTCCACAGGAAAACATTCTCAATGGGAGAATTTAGCAATGGCCTGACACGATTATAGAGATCTGCTAAAAGGTGAGCTGCACACAGCTCAAGGCGAGGCAAAGTTTTCGTCTTGAGGGGAGCTACTTTCGATTTGGCGGTCAATAAAGACACTTTCAAACCTTCAGCAGTTTGAGTCCGAATGTAAATGCACGCTCCATACGCTCGCATGGAAGCGTCAGCGAAACCATGTATTTGAATCGGGACTTGTGGATCTGTGTTGACGAATCGAGATACCTTAATTTTAGGCAGCTGCAGAAGCGTCGCTTTAAACGTCTCCCACGACGTGAGCAACTGCATCGGTAGCGACTCGTCCCAATCTAATTTTCGAAGCCACAGTTCCTGCAACAACATCTTTGCCTTTGTGACCAAAGGACACAAGAGGCCAAGTGGGTCGAAAAGTCGAGCAGTCACCGACAAAATATTTCGTTTTGTCGCGCGAAGATCCAGGAAAGCGTCATTCAACCGAAATTGAAAGTAATCTTTAACCGGTAACCAAACCACGCCAAGGGTCTTGGTTACGTCTGAGTCTGCCATAAGTGGCATTACAGCGCTATCAGATGCGGATAACTCTGGGCAGTTTGAAAACCACTTTGCCAATTCAAAGCCTGCCTCTTGCAAGACCTGAGAAACTTCGTCTCGAAGGCTTTGCAGGTCCTCAACGCATCCGGCGCCAGTCAACAAATCGTCAACATAAAAATCATTCTGAATAACCTTTGCGGCTTTTGGATGAGTTGCTTGCGCCATCTCTCCTAGCCGCATTAAACACCGAATCGCCAAAAAGGGTGCTGGCGAAGTTCCATATGTAACGGTGTTCAACTTAAAGATTTTCAGGGACTCAGAAGGATCTCGTCTCCATACTATGAGCTGGAAGTTACGATCAGCTTCGTCCACCATCACTTGGCGATACATCTTTTTGACTTCGGCCGCAAGGGCAAACTTATGCAATCTAAACCGAAGCAGAGTCGAGTACAGCTCCTCTTGAATAGTTGGGCCTACCATCAAGATGTCATTCAACGCTACCTGCGTAGAAGTACGGCTCGATGCATCGAAAACTACTCTCAACTTAGTTGAAGTACTTTGTGGCCGTAAAACGCATTGGTGCGGAATGAAATAGTGCGGAGTATTCGGAATTTTGTCATTGGTGGAAGACATGTGGCCCAGTGAAACATATTCCTCCATGAATTCAATATACATCTTCTTCAGCGAAGGGTCCTTTGACAATTTCCTTTCTAGCGACAAAAATCTACGTTTCGTAACTTCGTATGACGAACCAAGAGTATTTGGGTCAGATTTAAACGGCAAACGAACCGAAAATCTACCGGACGACAATCTTTGAGTATTTTTCTCAAAGTGTTGTTGACAGAGTTGTTGCTCAGGAGTATGAACTTTAGCCTTGGGCGGCAAGTCCTCCACAGACCAAAATTTCTGCAGGGTTGTGTCAATTGACTTTAACGCTTCCTCCTGGCAGCTGAGATGTACAATTTTTTCAGCGTTTTTATTATTTTCAGAGGCACATCTGCCTGACACTATCCAGCCGAGAACTGTCTTTTGTAGGATGGGGAATTCAGGCCCCTGCTTTATCTGGCCAATAGATAAAAGTTCAAAAAATGTTTCAGCGCCGATAAGCATATCTATTTTTTGGGGCTTGAAGAAGAATGGATCTGCCAACTGAATATTTTCAGGCACCCTCCACCCGCTGGTGTTCACCGCTTGATCCGGATGATAACCAGAAATATTTTTCATAATCCAAAAATCGGACGACAATTGGCTGTTCCCTACTCGCGACTTCACAATCGTGTGTATTTTTTTTGTGGCTTGGGCATTAGTTCCACCAATGCCTCGCAAGCTCATGCACACGTCCTCTCTTGTAATTTTGAGCCTCTGAGCGAGCTCGTCGGTTACAAAGTTTAATTGTGAACCAGAGTCGAGCAACGCTCGAGCTAATACAAACTCGCCGCTTTTTGTTTGGACGCTCACAACAGCAGTTGCAAGAATGACTCGATCCGATGCATTCGCATGCAAAACATGCGATGTGGATGGAGACTCCTGCATGAGCGTGGGCTGAGAAGGAGGTGGCAACGCGAGATTTGTGTTTGGGGCATATATATGTAGCAAAGTGTGATGTGAGGAATTGCACACTCTACATCTGTTCGATTTGCATTTTTTGACAGTGTGACCCTTTCTTAAACAGTTAATGCATAAGGGTGCTCTTTTAGCGAAATCGAATCTTTGCTGAACTGTCAGGGCTGCGAAGGAAGCGCAGTTTCCAATCTGATGTTCAGCTGAGTTGCAATACATGCATTGAACAGAGTCGTTCCTGGCAGCGACAAACGAAAAACTCCTATTTCCATTCTTCTTAGGGTTACATTGGGCCTGCTGAACAGTTTTGGGCTTGGAAGCCTCTTCTGCTACCATGTGTTGGTATCGCCTGTTGAGGGCCGCCTCACATTCGCTCCAAAGTGGAAGCGAAGTATAATCTAACTGTTCTTCCCATTTTCTTTTAGTTCCTGCATCGACCTTGCTCATTACCAGATGTATTAAAATGGCATTAGTAATGCGTCTATCATCCCCAATAGACAGCAAGGAGTCATACAAGGCTGTGACCGTGTCGATTAGGGTTCTCAAGGCTGTAGCTGAAGGCTGGGAAATTTTTTGCAAATTAAAAAGTGTCGATATGTTGTCAAAAAAAATAAGACAATCATTATCGTACACCCGCTTCAGGCTAGCAAGGGCTTTGGGATAATTTTCCGCAGTGACTTGGAAGGCCCTAACTGTTCCTAAAGCGTCTCCAGCTAAACACGAAATTAAATGATTGAATTTTTCAATATCGTGTAAAGTGTCATCTTTGTCAACGAAAGTTTCGAAAAGGCTTATAAAATTTTTAAATTCGGAGAGTTTTCCGCTAAAAGTTGGGAGTGCAACGCTCGGCAGACGGCATTGAGGCGGGCGATTTGCTGGCGGAGCGGATTTCTCGATATTATTTTGTTTGGACTTATTTAAAATTGAAATCAGCAATGACTTTGTCATTACGGCCCTCTCTTCCAACTCTTCGCGGTATACATCTTTTGTATCTTTCACTTCTATTTGGTTTTGCAAAAGTGAAGCATTTTCAATGTGCGTATTTAGAATCTCTAATCGACACTCAAGCTCGACCGGATTTATAGATAATTTAGCTTCTTTTAAGTGGCGATAAGTTCGGTTAATACTTTTCATGCAAACATCTCGTTGATGTTTAAGCTCTTCGATATCCTTAGTTGCCATTGCGTTTATTTGTATTTATTTGGTTGGTATCGAAGAGGTGTTAAATATTTATTTTTATTAAATTATTTTTTTTTTATTTGTTAAATAATAAAATAAAAAATCAACGAGTACTATACCGATCGCACACGGTGTAAGGGAGCTAAGTGCCGAGAGAATTACAGCGAAAAATCTAAATAGGGTTTTTATATTTTTTATATAAACCCTGCGACAGTATATGCCGCACGTACGCACTGTAGCGGAGTTACCGCTCAAGCTCAAGCGTACCGAAAAAACGAACAAACGTTTAGGCAGACCGAAAATTGCACTGCTGCAGCGATCGAGAACGAAAACGACAAAAGATAACTCGAAATAGCGGCAGCGGTGTCGGTGTGCGTGTGTATGTGTACGCGGCTAGCGGCTCTTCCTATGCAGATGCTAACGGAGAATGATACACTGACCGATAACTAAGGGCAACGAATATATAAGCCTGATGCCAAAATGCGCGCAAAATTATGAAAAGCGCGGAAAATTGGAAAAGCGCGGGAAAATTCTGAAAAGCGCGGGAAATGTTCGGACAAACTGCAGCGAAAGTTATTGCCGCTAATTTTCTGAGAGCTTCAATTTTCACAATTTGCACTTTTTTTTTTCCAGCTATTTTTATTTATACACTAAATTGGTGCTCACTACGACGAAAGTTGGGGGAATTAAGTTCGCACTAATTGGGTCGACGACGAGTATTTTATTGCTTGTTCTTTGGCCAAAGCGATTCACATATAATTCGAAATAGATTATGTTTATTGTAGAATTTTGGTTGTTAGTACATGCAAATTTTTATTTCTTGGTTAGAATGCTCACTATCTACCGATTTTTACACGAATGCAAAAAGTTGAAAGATGGGCCAAAACACAATTGACAAAACGCCACAGATTAACTTTCAACTTTTGGCACTCTATACCTGGATGGCCGACTTGATAATTGCAACTTCCTTTTTGTCTTCCATTTGGCGGCAGCAGCAAATTGAGCAATTAAAATTGCCGAAACGTCAGGCGCAACTTCAAGAACGGCAGAAAATTTCCAGCGACGAAATTATTGAATTTAATTTATTGGCCGAACCGACACGAATAAATTGGTTGTTGTTGGTATTGTTTATAGTTTTCACCGACAAAAAAAATTAAAACTCGCGAACTCTACTGCTGATCACGTCGGGGTCACCATGAAAAATTTAATACTATTTTGTATTAACAACGCGAAAACTTTGTGAACGCAGTAGTTCGAGACGATTTTAATTTGCGAAAAATTGTGAAACTATGTCGAAAGCGCGACGAAAAGGAGTGGCTACGATGATGTTCGATGGATCACTAACAATTATATTTCAATAATTTCTCTTAGAACCTAACTTATGCTACGGTGGCGAGAGACGGGGCGAATTCGCAAGAGCGAACAGACGAAAGCTTTATTGGCTCCCGCTCTCGCCCTACAACTAGTGATTTAAATACAAGCGCTGAGTGCGCTTGAAACCTTTCTACTTGACCGTTTGAGGTGCTATGTAGGGGCGGGGCGTTGGCGATGGTGATATTGAAATGATTCATGAGTATCGATTTAATTGTTTCGGAGTTGAACGACCTTTCGTTATCACAATAAATTGTTTTGATTTTTGGGAAGAAATTTATTATGTGCAGTATAGGGGATTTTACGTCCACTATGGCCCTCGATGCGATAGCCTGCACCGTGGAGAATTTTGAAAATTTATCGATGCATGTTAGAAAAAGGGTTTCATCTGTTGAAAAAATGTCGATCTGGAGAATTTCCCCCACAAAAGAAGGTATCGGTGTCTCTGCCACCACTTGCTTAGATGGATGGCGTTTGTATTTTGCCATTGAACAGGTCTTGCAATTCAAAGTTGTTTCTGTTGCTAACCGAAGCATTTTAGGGAAAAAATAGTCCCTCAAGATTTGCTTTACATTTTCTTGTGCTGCTCGGTGAGCCCTGTTGTGTTCTGCTATGACAATTTCCCTATGCTCAGTTGTATCCGTTATGTCCTGCACGAAGCTTTTCGTATATTTGAATGACGTGCTGGGGAACAATTCGACTAGTCGATGTTGAATAAATGCCAAGATCGGTAGGGAGCAATATATTGCGTTTACCACCTCAGCATTAACTTAATCTTGTAAAATGTTAAGCAGACTTTCTCGGTTAGAAATTTTTATTACGTGTCGCACCTTGCTTTTAAACAAGATGAATGTGTCAACAGAGGAGCTGTTTCCTTCCTCAATAACTATTTGGTTCCGGAAACAGTTTACTGGGTTGTCCGTCGTGTCTATGGTGTATGTCAGTGATTGTTCGCTGTGAATGGTTGCTACGTCTGATTCTATTTCGTCTTCTAAGACGTTTATGTTCTGGCGAGACAGCGCGTCTGCCACAAGGTTTTCTTTGCCAGGTTTATAAACTAATTTCGCGCCGTGATCGTCGATAATTCCATTCCAGCGTTTTAGTTTCGCGTTAGGGTTTTTGTCCGAGACGGCAAAGGTAAGTGGCTGGTGGTCGGTAAAGATCTGCAAGCCTTTCACTCCGTACAAGTAATTCCGGAGGTTTTTTAGTGCCCAAACTATAGCGAGGAGCTCTCGCTCGTTGGTTGCATAATTTTTTTCGTTGTCCCGCAGCGCTCGTGATATCATAGTGATGGGGCGGCCATCTTGTGATAGTACTGCTCCCAATCCAGAGCCTGACGCATCAGTCGTCAAGTCAAATGGCTTTTTGAAGTCCGGGTAGGATAGCAGAACGTCCTCTGATGCCAAGATCTCTCTCAGCCTGTCAAACGTTTCTCTCTGTTCCTTGGTCATATCTATGTCGACTTTTCTCGACTGATATTTGCTAATTTTACCATTTTCTCCCTTACGATATTCGTTAAGGGTCTTGCGATAGTCGCGAAGTTTTTTATGAAGCACCTATAATAGCTTGCTAGTCCCAGGAAAGATCTGAGTTCGTATAACGTTCTAGGCGGGGGGAATTGTTTTATTGCTTTGATCTTCTCAGGTGAAGTTCGTAGCCCTGTTTGAGACACTATGAATCCCAAGTATTCGACGCTTTTTTTGAAGAACTTTGACTTTTCTTGGAACACTCTCATGCCCGCCTCTAAGAGTTTCGTTTAGGCCCAATCCACGTCCCTAACATGGTCCTCTTTGTTTTGGAAAATATTATAACGTCATCGACATACACATAGCATATCTTTGAAATTCCTTCCCGGAGGACATCGTCGATGGCCCTCTGGAAAATGCTCGGGGCATTTTTAAGTCCAAATGGCAGTCTACAGAATTCGTATTTGCCGTTGTTGATTGAAAAGGCTGTCTTTTCCCTGTCCTTTTCTGCCAGCTCTATCTGATGAAAGCCTGACTTGAGGTCGAGTGTCGTAAAAAATTTCGACTCGCCCATATTCGACAGTATTGTCGAGATGGTAGGGATAGGGTATCTATCGTCTACGGTTTTTTGGTTGAGTTTTCTAAAGTCGATAACCAATCGCTTCTTTTTAACCCCATTTTGGTCAGTTCCTTTTTTGTCCACAACCCAGGTAGGGTTATTATATGGGGACTTGGATGGCCTTATTACGCCGTCCCCAAGAAGTTGTTTAACCTCTGCATTGACGAATTCCCCATCTGTTTTAATCGTTGCCAATGTGTTTATTTTGAAAGGCAGCGCTTCGTCCGGATCGGCGAGGGCTTTATGATTTTTTACAATCATTTTATCGAAGGTGGCTTTAATTGCCAGAGGAACGTCCTCGTCATCGATTTTTATGAAGTTAACGTTTTCCGCTTTAGCAAACTGGATCTTTTCAGTTCCATTGCTAGTGTGCAGAACATTTTTAGTAAAATCGAGCTTGGCATTCACTTGTTTAAGTAAGTTGAGTCCGATAATGCCGTTAAAATCCTTAAGGTCGTTAAGAATGAAAAAGGGTGTTTTTACGTTGAACACTGAAACTAGACATTTTTTATCTATTTTAGTAAAGCCATGGATCGACTTTACTGTGAAGGGTTTATCCGCTGCCACGATGCCTTTCAGCCCCGGGAGTGGAGTAATGTAATTTTTAGAGGTGCCTGAGTCGATTAATAGTTTTATTTCTTTTCCTGCTACCGTACGTGTAATGTAAGGAAGCAGGGATTTTATTCTAAAAAATTGCAGGAGTCTTCTCCAGCTAACTCGTCCTCTATCTCCGTGGTGCTTGCTTGCGCAACGAAGTCATATTCCTCATCGTCGGTTTTTTCTTCCGGCATGAAGTTTATTTTTTGTTGGGATCGTGTCGACCCCCTTTGCCACGCCGTGGGCTGCTTGAACCTGGAGGAGGTGTCGACCTCCATTGGTTCTGGTGCTGGTTGGCTTGGACCTGCGCTATTATATGGTTTTTGTTTAAAGGAACCGCTCTGATTAGTTGCTCCCTTTTGGGTCCTGACAAAGTGAGGGTTCTTTTTTATCGCCCCCTGGCTTTGGTTCTGTTCATAGTTTTTCCACCCCGTTTGTCGCTGGTTGCTCGGCCTAAATATCTTTTCCTCGCTGTGGCGGGCGAAGGTGGCTGCGAAAGCGCTTCTGTCATTACTTGCCTCAGCTTCTTGAGCTAATGCCAAGGCTGATGGTAAGTCTCTTGGTTGCGCCGGAAAAACGGCTATTTTCAATGACTTTTTTAAGCCAGATATGAACGCATGTAAAGCGTCATCTCTGTGCTGTTCATTTAGGACTGCCGCCGCGGTGGCGTCGTGAGTCATAATTGTCTTGTTGGTAAGAAGCGTTAGCTTCCGTTCGATCTCGTCATAGTATTTAAGAAGGGGCAGTTCTCCCTGTCTTGATAGACTTAACTCTTGTTTAATTACGTGTGCTTGCCAGTATGGCATGAAAGTTAAACACTGTGTTAAATGAGGCTAATACAGCCGCTGCCGCGCCCCGTACCTTATTTTTAAGTATTCCTACAGCCTGGTAATGTCGGCTGCTGCCTTTGTATGGCTCAAATACCCTGCAGTAGCAGCCTGCCTCCAGGAAACATAGTTTTCCTGCTTCCCGTCGAACTCCGGGACAGATTTTACCATGTCCAGGGGTTCGTTACATTCTTTTCCCGGTTCTATTTCTATTTCCAGAAAAGTCTGAATTTTCGGAGTTTTATCCTTTAATGAGCATAACTCCCCCATAATTTTGGCTAATTTTTCATCGAATAACTCTTGTTGCCTTTGGAGCGCGCAGGCTATGGCAGCTTCCATGCTCGCAATTTGTTCAGCCTGCATTTCTTCTGTGTTCTGGGTTCGTGCGTTTTTAAAGTCAAGAACACTGTCTCGGATGTGTGGTACCCTGCTGGTCGCTGGGTGACAATCTCTTTCAGATTGATTCTGTTCTGACTTCTGCCTTTCTACTCTTGTCTTCAAAAGTTTTTTGTATTCCTCTAGAACTTCTTCGTCCGATGAGACGCTGTCGCTATTTCTATACATGAGTCAGAAAAAAAATATCGTGGGTGCCACAAAATTCAATCAAGGGTTTGTTAAAAAAATATTTTTGCACCAATTATTTTTTCAACAAAATTTAAATATCAAAAAGAACGTTTTATTAAAAAAATGTTTTGTATTTTTTTGTGACGGAAATCAGGCATCAAAAATATAAATTTTTATTACTAAAAATTCTCCAAAAAATATAACTGGTTTATTTTATTGTATGAAAATTTGAAATTTATTCGTTTTTAAGTGTCAATGAGATTTATTTTTGAAATATTTGCATTAGCGAACACTTAGGACAAAAAGCCTACTCACATGTTCTTATATTTATTTCGTCTTCGAATTCTATGTTTTGCCGACGGCTTTTGCCGCCACTGGTACTGCCGCAGTCGTTGTCGCTGCCGCTGCTGTTGTCGCTGCCGCCGCTGTCGCTGCTGTTGTCGCTGCCGCCTCTGTCGCTGCTGTTGTCACTGCTGCTGCCGTTATCGCTGCCGCTGCTGTTGTCTTCTTAGGGAGTAATTTCTTGAACTTCCCGTTGCAGACGGTTTTTTTTTCACTTGTTAAGAGGAATTTTTTCCAGTTTTCCCTCACTTTGTTAAAAGTTTTGGGAAATATTACGGTTTGATTTTCGTATTTATTTTTTTAGTGCCAGTTCTTGACCGCACTTTATATTTTCACTTGCACTTATTGCACTGGATCGCATGTGTCGTTGATTTTACTTTTTACTTTCACTTGCAATTTCTTGCACTTGGATCGCGTGAGTATCGTTGAGTTGGGCGACAATTATAAAACCGTTGGGTATTTATTTTATATTTTATTTATTTCCATACGCCCGTAAGGGCATAGGTATTTTATACAGAGTTAGTTCTCTGGAGTACAATTTTTGACTAAACTAAAGAACCTATCCAACTGCAGCTTGAGACCTTTGCCTGACTGCAGCGCTGTCGCCAAGGTGCCAGGTCAGCGTTTTGTCCCTGCCCGTGGCGATCACTCGCTCCGCGAGTGCTCTGTTCTGACTCCGGGTACTTGCACCCGGAACGCGCGGTCAGCGGTTTCTTCGCTGCGCGTGCAGGCCACCGGATATGGTCTGCAACTCGGCAGTTTGCTCTCTTGGGAACTGCCTGTGTTAACTTGTACTCTGTATGCATGCACAGTACACTATAGATAAGCTATATTTTACTTGTTTGTATATATTTGTTTGTATATATTTTACTTGTTTGTATATATTTTCAAAATATCGAAATCATCGAATACGCCAACCATCGATGTTCTCCCTGCTCTAGTGCGCTGGGCAGCCGAGGCTCTCGACCCTCCGTGAGAAAACACGGGAAGTATCCTGATGACTCTGAATTCTCGTCCCAATACCTCTGGTTCTATCTTGTAAACTGCGATATCATTGTTTTTTCGGTTCGGCTCGCTCTTTCTGTCGGATTTTCCTGCGGTGTATATGGCGCTGTTAATGGTTGCTTAATGCTCATCACGCTGAGGAATTTCTTGAATGCTCGGCTGGCTGGCGTTATTGATACCTTTGCGGCTCCGAACCTAGCAACGATTCTTTATCGGAATGCTTTTATAAGTGTTTCTGCCGTTGCTGTGCGTAAGCAGAACCTGGTTTGTATTTTAGGCATGTATCGCATTTTCAATAGAATCTGGTTTGTATTTAAGGCATGTATCGCACTTCCGAACGTGTGCTCAGGAGTCGTTATGCATTCGTGGCCAGTAATAGCGTGCCGTCAGCCATGCAGTTGCTTTTCGACTTCCCACACGTCCAGCTGTGAATGCGTGATAAGGTCGAATGTATGGGACAAAGAGCTTCAATGCTGCCACATCTTCGCTTTCTGCCATATAAAGCGCTTCCCTCCCTGAGGTAGTCCGGGAACTTTTTTTTTTCACATATGTATCTGACCCAGCTGCATGCTCCGTGTGTATCCTCCGGAGTTTCGTGTGATCGGCCTAGGGTTTCTAACAGAGGCTGTCTCGAAAGTGCTTCAGCCACCACGTTTAGATGCCTTTTCTGGATCAGTTCCTATACCTTGGTTTGTAACACGGTACAGCAGCTCGCTTCTTCCATATTGGCCTCATCGGCAAAAATCTTGAGCTAGAGCACAACATTACCTATTATTCAACTGAGGTCATGCTGATTAATGAATAGGTCATAACCAAAAATCGTAAGATTTGAATGACTGTTAAGTTCACATCTTAGGTTATGACCTTTTTACGGCCAATCATCCGTCAGACCGTCCAAGCGGAGGAGCTGCAATCTCAGTCTTAATACTCTACTTACAGCACTAACTCATCTGCGAACTTTCAGGCCGCTGCAATTACTTTGAGTACAGATTTCGGTAATTTGGTTTTAGCTTCCATCTACTGCCTACAGGTCGGCTCAGGACTTTAGATAACTCTTTAGTGGATTTTCCAACAGGTTCATCATAGCTGGTTCTGGAATGGTCATAATCAATTTTGGGGCTGCTGTCGCTCGTCTCGAAGAGGTGTTGAACTGCTCTACTTCTTCTAGTCTACAAGTACTAGCTACTGAAAGACCTACACACTTCCCGTCATATACCAGGAGGAAAAGTAAGCGCTTCCCTCCCTGAGGTAGTCCGGGAACTTTTTTTTTTCACATATGTATCTGACCCAGCTGCATGCTCCGTGTGTATCCTCCGGAGTTTCGTGTGATCGCCCTAGGGTTTCTACCAGAGGCTGTCTCGAAAGTGCTTCAGCCACCACGTTTAGATGCCTTTTCTGGATCAGTTCCTATACCTTGGTTTGTAACACGGTACAGCAGCTCGCTTCTGAAAAATGTACACTTCCATATTGGCCTCATCGGCAAAAATCTTGAGCTAGAGCACAACATTACCTATTATTCAACTGAGGTCATGCTGATTAATGAATAGGTCATAACCAAAAATCGTAAGATTTGAATGACTGTTAAGTTCACATCTTAGGTTATGACCTTTTTACGGCCAATCATCCGTCAGACCGTCCAAGCGGAGGAGCTGCAATCTCAGTCTTAATACTCTACTTACAGCACTAACTCATCTGCGAACTTTCAGGCCGCTGCAATTACTTTGAGTACAGATTTCGGTAATTTGGTTTTAGCTTCCATCTACTGCCTACAGGTCGGCTCAGGACTTTAGATAACTCTTTAGTGGATTTTCCAACAGGTTCATCATAGCTGGTTCTGGAATGGTCATAATCAATTTTGGGGCTGCTGTCGCTCGTCTCGAAGAGGTGTTGAACTGCTCTACTTCTTCTAGTCTACAAGTACTAGCTACTGAAAGACCTACACACTTCCCGTCATATACCAGGAGGAAAAGTAAGTGCAATTGATTTGTTGCCTACAAGGGCATTTCATCAAATTGTTTGACTATTCATGACTCTTTTATGCGCCGCTGTTTCGACCAATTCGGCTAAGCCAAGGACACTACCGCTTTGGGTCAAAATTGGTCGTTTTAAGGATCATCTTACGAATCGTAATGAACATGAGGAATCCACTGATCTGAGTTGCCCGCAGGGTATTGATGCTTCCGTTAACGACCTGTCAAGATCAAGTCTGCCGCTAAAGCCTCATCTGCTAACAGATGATAACATCCAACAATTTGCTGACTATCTAGATGGAAGGTTCGACCCTTTTGACTTGGCAACGGAATACTGCTGCTACGGTAGCTCTTGATGAAGCCCAATCTGCTTCATATCAGAAAATTGTGCCTATTGGTATATATATATTTTTATTTATATGTATATACATATATTAGACTATATATACATATATATATATATAGATATATAGATATATAAAAGTATATATATATATATATATATATATATATAGATATATAAAAGTATATATATATATATATGTTTATACATATACCGACCTTCTTCAAGATCTTCGAGCGCAAACAATTTAAGTTTTTATACTTTCCATGACGCAATCCCTGATCACCAGTTTGGTTTCAGGAGTCTGCATGTGCTGCGGAACAGATGCATCGTGTGGTTAATTTTGTTCTGAAAGCCTTTGAGACGAAATAGTATTGCTGCGTAGTATTTCTGGAAGTGAAACAAGCCTTTGATCGTGTTTGGTCCTGCGGCTTACTCCTTCCTTTGACATACTTCAATCTTCTCCGTTCATTTCGTTCGGCCGAACGTTTCTGGTAGAGGTTCAAAGATCAAAGTCTGCAACACGGCCTATACTGGCTGGAGTTCCTCAAGGAAGTGTGCAGTTCTCTACACCATTTTCACATCAGATCTTCCTTCGCCTAGATGTAGACAAACTCTCACAGTTACGTATGCTGATGACACTGCGTTTCTGGCGATGAGTGCTTCCCGATACTAATTCCCACCCTTTTCTGGGGCATTGACTTTTGGGGCATTGTTTCTAACAATTCCATAAAAAGTCTTGCCAAGCGAAAATTTTAAGACATATGGTAAACGCCCCATATTATACAAGAAACACTATAAACAGTATACCGATAGTGGTCTGTCGCGATCTGGCAAGGTCTTGAGATGTGGTGACGTTGGTCAAGGCGCGAAGTAAATGGCAACTCTTAAGCTTAGATTTAAATCTTATTAACGTATATTGGTTTCACAGGCGCCCTTAGAACTAGTATAACAACAAAATTACTCCATGGATGTTTCTCTTATATTAATAACCTAATCATAATATCTTATAACGTAGTAACGAAACTAAAGAACTAAATGAAACTTGTGTGCTTCGTGGAACGTTGCGTCACATTACATCAACGTATCATTTCGGCGTATAATGAAATTGGTATCGCCATATTTAAGGAAGTCATTTTCCCTTATGTTGTTTTCTCATGTATCAATTTTGCTCGTTCATTACCAAATAGGCGTCGCAACTAAAAATAAAGAACATTATGCTTTGTCTTGTTCACGATCTAAAGCAGTTTTTTTTAATGTTCTTTTTTAAAGAATTAAAGCAAATGGCTTTAAAAGCAAACAGGCTTTAATCATTAAAGCTCACAATTATAGAACTGTAGTTCATTTAAAAACTTATTTTGTTTCAGAAATGTAGGAAATATGTAGGACTTAAACATATTAAAACGAACGAATATGTTACCGGGGGCCAGATTTGTACCTCTTGCCCTAAGAACTTATGATTTAAATTGTTAAGCTAAAGCTAGTGAAAAATAAGCAATGAAGCTTACATTGAAAAGCCGAACCAAAATACTTTTGCAGCAATAAACACAAAATTAAAAAAAAAATTTGGTTTTGTATGGCTTCTAATATATTTTATTTCTTATTTATTTCAGCAATATATTTCCGAATATCATAAGTGCAAATTGGGAAACTTATCGCCTCATGTGTTTGCTTTAGCTGAAGCAGCTTATACCAGCATTGTCGACGACCATCTAAACCAGGTAAGTTTGAGTTAATTTTTGATTGGACTGACATATCAATACACAAAGAAAGATCTAAACAGATAAAGCTCCGGTAAGTTTTGTACGATCACACTGTTTGTTCGGTTTAAACTAAATCAAATTGTTTTCAAAAACTTCTCAGAAAAGACTGGATTCAAGAGCCATGCCTTAATAAACGATTAAAATTATTTTGGCAGGTATAATTTTTAGTGTGACGAACCTGCCCAGAAGGCATGTACGCCACAATTACCCGATTATAATTTGTTAGATTTAAGAGAGATATTGATGGAGTATAATAAATATTAAGTTAGAAACATAAGTATTAAAGAAAGTCGAAGCTAAGTTCAGAAATCGAAAAATCAAATTACTAAAGGGCCATGAAAAACTAGAATACTTTTTCTAACTCAAAACCAACGAAAATTAAGTTTGTGGCGTGAACTTTATTTGGGCAAACGACAAAGAAAGGAGAAACTGAGTGCGATCGAATCAAATCAAAGTTTACGAGTGCTTGTAATTAATTTCTATAAAATTACTTAATTCGCGAGAGCGAGACAGAGCTTTATTGTGCTCCCGCCTTCGCCCTAAACTAACTTACAGTAAACTTAATATAACTTCATAAAATAAAATAGCAAAACAAAACAAAATAACTAAAATAACAATTCAAAAAAAAAAAAAAAACCTCAAATGAGCCAACACCGGCCCCGTCGAGCCTGTGGGGCTTCATGCCCCTGGTAACGGCGCAGGTTGTGTCGCGTGAGTCACGACGATTCGACTCAGGAGACACTGTTGAGGTGGCAGGTTGTCATCCGCCACGACGACTAGCTGCCATTCCTCGATGTTGGGCTGCTCCTGGTGCCACTTGCAAAAACTTTATTACTGAAAAACATGGCAGAAGCCAACTTAACGTATGAAGAGCTGCAAACAAAATTCACGGAGATAGAGGCCATACTCAATTCGCGACCAATCAAACCAGCGAAAACCCGATCCGAATGAGGAGGAGCGGTGTCTCCAGCACATTTCCTTATTGGAACATCACGGATTTCATCTCCTGAAGAACACTTGGAAGAGGAAACAAACATCAACTACGCGCTGGCAGTGCGTTATCTTTCTCAAGCAGCAATTTTGGAACCTATTTCGTCGAGATTCTCTACATACTCTTCAGCAACGTGCCAAATGGACCAGTCCACTGCCAAATCTTAAAGTTCGCCAATTGTTATTTATACACGAGGACAACGAGGCTCCCCAAACCTGGTCACTAGGATGTGTCGTTGCGACTATTGCTGAAAACGACGACACGGTGCAAGTTGTGGATGCCGGGATTTTAGTTGAAAATACTGTGGCCCAGGGCTCCTCTGAGATCTGTGTGAGCATTTCTCCAGCTGCCTGAAGCTGACTGGGCTTGTACCTGAGGCAGCTCTCACAGTTCCGCACATATTTCCTCATGTCGCGGTGCTTGCCCCGCCAATGATACCACGCTGCCACCCTCGCGATTGTCTTGCGGCTGCCCGGCCGTCGGCTTATCGTGATTCTCAGCTGCCGGGCATGACACAGCTGACTCGCTGCCTTGATCCGATTGGTACGCATAGCTTCCATGCGATCACATCCTCGTTGCACGCTCTGTGAGGAATGTGCCGGTACAGCCGGTCGGCCTTCACTAAGTAGTCCGGGTATTTTTGGGGGTTCTGTGCTATCTGGCCCCTCATGTCCCTTATTCGTCTTCATCCTTCGGCAGGTTTGAGGCAAGGGCTGTCGCGACAGTGCGTCCGCCACAATATTCAGCTGGCCTTTCCTGTATGCGATTTCGAAATCATATTGTTGGAGCTTCAGTGCCCATCGTGCGATTCTTCCGGTTGGGCTCTCGATGCTATTCAACCACTTCAGGGCCATGTGATCTGTTATCACTTTGAAGTGGTATCCCTCCAGGTATGGCTTTAATTTTCTTATGGCCCACACAATTGCTAAACATTCTTTTTTAGTGGCCGAGAAATTGTTTTCCGACCCGTTCAAGGTCCAGCTGGATTCCGTTCTGGTCGGAATTTTGAGTGAGAATGGCACCCAGCCTATAATCGGTTTTGTGAAATCCGGGCATGCCTTGACAGCTTCAAAGACCTGATGGTGGTCGTCGGTCCATTCCCATTTGACACTCTTTCGGAGAAGGGCAGTTCAGCGGGTGCTCTAGCGTGGCAAAATCTGGCACAAAACGCCTATACCACGACGCCACTCCCAAACACTGCCGCAGCTCCTCGACAGTTGCCGGTTATTTTAGCAACGCTTTCGCCGAAACCTTCTCCGGATCCGACTCTATGCCCTGGTCTGCAATGCGTTGCCCTAAGTATTGAAGTTCCTTCCTGAAGAATTTACACTTATCAGCGTTTACTTTCAGGTTCGCCGCTCGCAGTCTTCTAAATACTTCCTTACGCATGTGCTCTTCTAGCGTCCGTCCGATGACGATTATATCATCCTGATACGCGAAGGCGTGCGGCATCATTTCGGGTCCTATTACCTGGTCCAACGCCCGCTGGAATGTTGCTGATGCCGAGTGTAGGCAAAAAAACTTTCCATTGGAACAGGCCTTTCCCTGGCACTGTAAACGCGGTATACTGCCTGCTGGCTGCCTCCAACCGTATCTGCTAGTACCCGTCCTTTAAGTCGAGGCTGCTGATGTACTTAGCTTCTCGAAGTTGGTCCAGGTTATAGTCGATCATCGGCATTGGATATGCATCCTTTGCGTTAATCTTCTTCACCATGACTATTGGTGAGCTGTATGAACTCCATGACGGCTCGATGCAGCCATTTTCAAGTAGCTCGTCTACTTTGGCGTTGATCTCGCTCGGCATTTTTTGATTTTTCGGATAGTACCCCTGTTTGACCTCGTCGTTGTCCTCTGCGGCGTCGCTCCTCATCGTCGACTGCTTGCTGGTATCTGACCCGGACGGCTCCTCCGAAACTCTGGATGTTATGCCAATCTCACTGTCGGGGCCGGCAAGGTGTTTCGCCTAGCAGGTAGAACTAGGTTCTGCCTCCTCGCCCTGCCACCTTTATTGCAGGCTCCCCAAGCTTGGTCTGGATTGTGTCGGCAAGGTGTATCGCCTGGCAGGTAGAAATAGGTTCGACATCTTCGCCCAGCCACCTTTATCGAAGACTTCACACAAGGACTCCCTGAGCTCGATTTAACCACGGCCTAGCACCCGTTGGATCTCAGCGTAGTACTCTCAGCCTTCTCGCGTACACACACTCGCTTTGATTCTCTCTTGCGCCGCCCTTTTATTGCCTGTAATGGTCCCGTTATTCCTCTCCTCCAGCTGATCGGGTCCAAGGTTCACTGCCGCACCGTTAGTGCGTCCTCTTTGTGCGGGCCCGAAGTCCGCCAAATCACCGTTCGACCTTGTTGCTCTTGCCGTGTGAGGGGCCAATGTCCAGCGTAGTACCTGGTGATGGAACATTGGGAAAATGTAAAAGGCTGTATTGTCTGTGGCCGCATTGTCGACAGTTCTGCGGCATTGTGAAAGAGTATGTGACAAGCTTAGACAATTTAAACATGCCTGAACTCGTTATACGATGCCCTTTCGCGCAAAAAAATATTTGGCAGAAACTCTGGAAAATGCCGCAGAATTTGCTGACTGTTTCAGTCTTTGTGTGAAAACTGCTACCCTTGTACGATGTGTTCTTCTTGTTCCGAGAAACGGATTTAGGTGTTGATGCCCTTGGATACGAACTGTGGGCACGGTTTTCGATGACGTCAATGATTATAAGGCGTTTAGTTGACTAAGGATTCCAATTGTGTAAACGTTGGAAGTTGTACTGAGCTTCCAAGAAAGTGTTCCAAAGCTACCAGAGTGCTCGTTGAGAGTTTGGACAACAGAAGATGAGCAATCCAATGCTCATTTTCGTTTTAGAACATTAATGCATAGATTGGCAATTATTACCAGATTTTTGAGGTCAGACGAGCGCTCCTGGGTAAGCTGTGGCAAGTCATGCAGGGCGTTCATATGGTGCATAAACCGCAGCCTGGGATTGTTGTATCACTAAACAATCAGGTTCCACGCTGTAGCTACCAAAGTGGCGCAGGCTATTGTTTTAATAATCATCCTCGAAGTGCTATTTCTTCCTGTGGGCATTTCTGAACGATCAACTGCTGGTGGTTTTGGCGAAACTCTGCAAATAACAGATTTATCTTGCGTAATCGAGGTTGAAAATACGGTTTAGTTATTCGTTCGGAGGTCAGCTTGCAGGGAAAATATTTCACCTATATTGAACTAATATGACTTCAGAACTAGTTCCGAAGCGGTTCCGTCTGTATTAGTTATCGCCATGCTGCTGAGATCTTTTTACTCAAATAACACTCAATTTGATCACAACACAAATGCAAACGCAATAAACACTCACCGTTTGTTGGGTTTCCCTCAATTTTCGAAGTAGCCGAGCTAATGCCATTGATTTTTAGTATTCCTTGCGTTCTTTTTCCTTTCCCTCCGGTGCAAACCGATGAGTTGAATAACGGAACTGGTGTGTGAGTGAAGAAACGGCGCAGGTGGCTGAGCGTAGCAGAGTATCGGTGGTGGAATTTGCCAGAATTTTGCAGCGTGGCTGGTTAGTTTGCGATGTAATTCGGATGAATGTTACTAATTCACAAACTCTTATTGAGTGCACAAGTGTACACTATTGAAATGTGGATTGAACTTTCCTTCCATGGGCCAACAAAAATGTGGTGAAACCTTAGGTTTCATAGAGTAGGAAATACTGCTCTGGGGACATTAGTTCAATAAGTAGATCACTTAAAAAATAATAAATAATAATAATTTAATAAATAATTTTGATAATTAATTGTAATTGTTGCTTTAACGTAAGTAATAATCAAATCAAAGCTCTTTTTTCTGTCCTTCGGCAATGGCAATGCTGAGCATCTGTGCACAGCTGATCTTGCACACAGCACGAAACCGTACAGGTACAGCGTCCTTAGCCTCCTGAGTGGAGTTGTTGTGCGGATGTTGTTGTAAGGTCAACGCTGCAGTATCCAACCGGCAAAAACTTGTTACCGCAGTCAGCTATATTATTGTCTTCGGCGAAATTAAAATAGAGACGTTCCGTTCATGCTATGTACGGCTTAGGATATTTAAAATAGGATGTATAAAATGTTGGCGAATTGTAATTGTATTGTAATATTTTTAGAATTTTTAGTGATTAAATTTTGTAAATCATTATAATCTAAAATTGTGGGGATGATTATTCCAAATTTCTCAACTTTAACTGACCACATCTAGGCTTTGAGTTCGAAAATTATTTTTCTATTTCTTGCATTTTCTAAAATGTTTACGGCGTTTGTCAGACTACTTATTTGTTCTTGGGTCTTTGTGTTGATATTTATCTGCCTGTTTTCTGATTATAATAAGCTCTATAATGAATATCTTCTGTATCTCAGAGTCCTAATGTGTCGTAAATCTGAGTCCAATATCTGTCTCATATGTGACCGACGGAAATAGTTTCTCCGTTCTTCACTTTCTTTTACTGTTGCCGAGTACATGGTTAAGTTGGTTGAGTTTTTGAGGTATTGAAAGTATTTTCAAAAAGTCACATCCCTGTCTATGATTGGTATGTAGATTGAAGTCGGGTAATTATCTTCTTAGCTGCTTCTGATGTGGCGAGAAGTAGTGTTCTCCAAATGCTAGTGTGTCAAAAATAAATAAAAGAAATTGTATCTATGGACCAAACTCTTCATGACAATATTTATTAGTTCTCTTATTATGCAATGATTTAAATATATACTATCTCCTTCTAGAGCTTCACTAACTAAAAATGGTCCTTTAAACTTTACATCCCATTTAGTTTGATGCCGTTCTTCATTTTTCAGTAAAACCAAATCTCAAATTTTATGTCGTTCAACTGCTGCTTTATTTTTATCAAATCTTATTTTTTTGTAACTGGCTTGGTTGTTCATATTTTCAATTGCCCTATCTCTAGCATTAACTTTATCTACCTCCATCTCTGTATCATAGGGTGTAATCAAACCCAAAGGACCAGCCTCCTTGCCGAGAAGTAACTCTGCAATTCAAGGCAAGTTGTACCTCTTCTAAGGCATCTTGCCAAGATCGGTGACCTGATTCAACCGCTGACAGTAGATTCTTAAGGGTACTCATCACACGTTCAACTTGACCGGCTTCCTACTGTAGCTATAAGATGAAGCTTTATCCTCTGTGATGTACAAAATTCTGAAAATTTCCCACTAGTAAAACATCTACCCTGATCAGCTATTATACGCTGCGGTATTCCGAACAAAGAAATAGATGTTTTCATTGCCTGAATACAACTGTCATAATCTAATCTTAAAGTATGAAACAAATAAACAAATTTTGTTAAGGCATCAATTTGTACTATCACGTATTCCTTAAGATCATTCTTCCCACTTAATTTTTCAGTAATGTCGATATGCACCGTGTGCCATGGCACATTCACTTTTGGAATTGGATATAACTCGGCTTGTATATTCCCAGATGAACCCTTAACAGTTTTACACGTAATGCAGCTATCGACAAATTTCCTTACATATTTATTCATCTTAGCAAACCAATAATATTGGTAAGTTTTGTCAAGAGTCTTCCAATTCTCTGAACTTTACGAAACAAGACACCTTTTCTCAACTCATAAGTCTGTGCAACATCATCTGTCAACTCTTAAGAGTTAAGTTTGGTAATGATATCAGTAATTTCAGAATCCTGGCGCTGTTCAGCAGCAAGCCAGTCACTTGAGATTTCTGCCAAGTTTACACGCTTTTCAGGAACTAAAGATTTTTCAACTTTGGTGGCTTCCTGAATGAGATTTCTCGATAAAAAAAACCCATATGCGCCATGCGCTTTCCTTCTCTACATTCTATTTTGAAATCAAACGACTGAAAATACGCCCACCAACGATGCACTCTTGGTATCAGATAAATCTTTGTCCGCGATGATTTAAGAGAATTACATCAGTATACACTACGAACGTTCGACCAACTAAATAATGACGGAGCTGTTTAACGGATTCTACCACTGCCAAGGTTTCTAATTCGTATGAATGGTATCTAGACTCTGCAGGGGAAGTAGTTTTACTAAAATACTCTATTACATGAGGACTACCATTGATTGCACCATAACCGTTAGAGCTTGCATCTGTGTGATACTCTATTGGATGTCGTGTATTAAAAATAAAATTAAAAATAAAAATAATAAGTACAGGCTCATTTATAAGGATAGCAATAATATATTTTCTAATATCTTCCAACTCGTTATTTCAATTAAACACACTTTAACTCGAAGTTAAGGAATATATCGGTTTCATAATCTGTGAGAACCGAGGCACGGATTTTCGAAAATAAGACTCCAATCTTATAAACTGTCTTACGCTACGAACTGTTTGCGGTGGTGGCAAGGAATTAAACGCAAGAATTTTTCGCGGATTAGGCCTTAACTCTCCAGCTCGTACCTCATACCCCAAGTATTGTACAGTTGTTTTTAAGAATCCACATTTTGCTATGTTAAAAGAGAATCCCGCTGCAGTCAATACATCCAACACAGTCCTCAATTTCATACCTAATTTTATGGTAGATGACACCAACATTATATCGTCCATATAGACTATTACATAAGAAAATGCAAGATTTCCCAATGCGTTTATAATGGCTCGCTGGAAAACAGACTGGGCGTTCTTGAGGCCAAATGGCATTGTCAGATAGTCATAGTGCCCATGAGGTGTAACAAACGCGGTATATTCAACAGAATCGGGATGAATGGTTATCTGATGGTATCCACTAGCCATATCCAGACAAGTAAAATATTTTGCACCCGCAATATGGCAGTTGATAAGTGGTAAGGGATATCTGTCAGAAACAGTATTGCTGTTCAGTTCACGGTAGTCAGCGCAAAGTCGATCGGATCCGTTCTTCTTTTTAACCAAGAGCATAGGGCTAGCATAGGGATAACAACTAGGTCGAATAAGTTTACAGTTTAACATTTCTGTTATCCTTTCACGTACAATTTTTTTTTCATTTGGACTCAACCGATATGGACGCCGCTGCACAGTTTTGTTTGGATTAATAGTCATTTCACCCGTATTAACCTTTGTGCAAGGGATTCCATCAATATAATTTACAGACGTTTACAGATTTAGACTTAACAAATTCAAATTTATCAGGTGTCATGATGATTTCGTATCCTTGACTAAGGATTTTCCTACCAATTACATTATCATTTGTGAGATGCTTATTTGCTATGACATGAAACAGTATTTCTACATTATTTCCATTAAAAATGCATTTAGATAGTTTTTGTAGCTTACTGGAAATGCCAGCGTCGCCAATACCTCGTATTATGACAATATTATTAATCAGTTTGCCATCAAATTTATCGGCAACACTACTTCGAATAAGCGAGCATTCTGCTCCAGAATCAAAACAAATAGGAAAGATGTCACCCTGGTATGTCAAAACTCCTTTTGGCTCAGCCACAAAACATTGATTACATTTCTTCTCAGTAACTGCTCCATATTTGGCTGCATTGTTCGTGCACCGATTCGCAAGATGCCCAAGTTGTCCACACCGGTAACAGGTCACATTTTGCAAATCGAGATGCTGTTTATTCTCCGATTCAGACCGCTTTAATTTGCAATCCGTAATTTTATGTTCTGGTTTCTTGCATAAGTGGCACACGATTTTGGCTTGCTTGAAGTCGCCGCTATTACCATCAGTACTTCCAGCGCTCCGCTTTTTGTCGAGTGTAAATGCTTTCAATTCCATCTGGAGTTGACTTCTAGTTTGTACATTTGACGAAAACACCATACGCTGCAAACGGTTGCCAAAATTGGCTATATGTGCAAGTACCGTGAATACAGCTATTTCCTCGGCGTTCATATTGCGCCATTTATTGGTCAATGACGTCACCATACGGCTTGCGTACACTGCATGGCACGCGTTGTGGGCTGGACGGCTGTTCAACAGATTCAGGAACATAGCTGCCGGAGTTTCCTTAATCTCGAAACGCTGTATAAATAGTTCCTTAAACTACTCCCAATTAATGCCGGGATATCAGATCTGTGCAAGCCACACTGAAGATTAGGAGATTAGGAAAGAGGTAACAGAGATAAAGTAAAGTGAATAGATATAGATGTGAGTTGTTTTATTCCTCATAGCCCTGCGGTACTACCTAGTGGATTTGCTTCGCAGGATCAGGATTTGCTCTGTGGCGTTGTTCAGCTTGGAGTCCCTCGTCGCACTCGGTCGCGCTGCCTCTCTAGGTTCCGTAGAGCTTTCATAGCTACCGCAGCGAAGTTACTCATTTGGCCCCAGAACACCGCGTCCGAGATTATGGGGTCTCCCAACGCTGTCGGGTCCCTGGTCTCGCCCAAGAATTCATTCCTGTCGCGGTCAAACCGTGGACAGGTGAAGATGATGTGCTCCGCCGTTTCCTCAACCCCGCATTGCGGGCAGCTAGGGTCATCGTCGTGGCCAAACCTGGTTAGGTACCTCTCCTTGTGGTCTTTGCATCCATTTTTTGATGTCGGGTATAACTCGATGGGTCCAGCGTCCCTTGGCTGATTGCTGCCAGCGAGTTTGCCACGCATTTAGGCTTTTTCCTCTTGCATTCGCTTTAATTTCCCGCCTCTGTGAGGGAGTGCACTGTCTTCCCAGATTGGCGATATCCTCGTGGATCTCCTTAGCCTCGACTGCCAACAAATCGATGGGGATCATTCCCGAGATGACTAGAGCTGCGTCATCGGATACTGTGCGGGATCCGGAGCAGACTCTCAGAGCACAGAGTCTATAAGTAGATTCAAGATCCTTCCTGTATGTCTGCGTTTCAACTGCGTCGGCCCATATTGGGGGGCATTCAACATTGTCGACCGAGTAACCGACTGAAGGAGTAATCTGCGCTCTTTTTTTGGACCCCTTGTGTTCAGCATTATTCTCGATAGTACTCTAGCGACGTTTGCGGCCTTTTTGTTTGTTTCCGCGAGGTGTTCCCTGAAGGACAGTCTTGTGTCTATCATGACTCCCAGGTACCGTATAGTTCTGGTTGATGTTATCGTGCAGCCACCGACTTGAATTTTCGCTGTCTCTACTTCCTAACGGCTTGATATGAGTACTGCCTCAGTTTTGTGGTGCGCTATATTGAGCCCTACCGCTAAGAGCCACTCCTCGATGATTGCCACTGCATCGTTTCCAAGACGCTCTGCGACTTGCAGTGTTTTGGCCAAAATAACGATGGCTATATCGTCCGCAAAGCCTATCTCTTTCGATCTTCCTGGTAACGCCAGCCTTAAGACGCCGTCATACATGGCGTTCCAGAGTAGCGGTCCCAGTACAGACCCTTGGGGAACTCCACAGGTGATCTTGTGTTCCATCACCCCTCTATTAGTGTCATAGAGTAGGATGCGATCGCTAAAGTAGGACTGTACAATGCCTACCAAACTCTTCGGTACGCCAAGTTGGCAGAGGGTATTGTCCCAGCGTGCCGAATTGAAGGCGTTTTTGATGTACAGGGTCACAACTAGACAGTACTCCTTGCTGCCTCCCCGCATCTCGTTCCTTCTATCGCCTTCGCTGCAGTGCCCTTAAGTGCAGAGATCGCTTAGGTAGCAGAACCAGCTTTGAATCTTCCACCGCTCCGGGAAAGTGTTTTCTCGATCATGGCTAGCTTCACAGCAGTATCTGGGATTCCGTCCGGACCCGGTGCTTTCCCTGAGGGCATATCCCTGGCTACTTTCCTGATTTCATCCGGTTGGATTCTGATCGGTGATGTATCTGCAGATTCTGCGTACGCGCGCTGTGGAACTCAGGATACTGTTGGAAATAGGTGCTCTAACATCGTCTTCATGTTAAAAGCTTCTCCGGCGCTGTGGGGCTTTACCTGGCCCATGTTTTTGACTACAACTTTGTAGGCTGAACCCCACGGGTCCTGCTCAGCTGAGTCGCAAAGTTCCAGGAAGCACTTCTTCTTCGATTGCTTAATGAGCCTTCTAAGCTCGATATTTGGGCGACCTCTCGCCCTCTGCTGCCGCCTTCTGGCACTCAGGCAGTCGCTGCGCGCCTCCGAGATTTCCCCAGTCCACCAGAAGACTGGTTCTAGGTTCCGATGGTGGCCCCTTGTTTCGCTTATGCTGGCTCCGCATGCCGTCACCATGACTCCCATAAGCCTCGCCGAGCTGCTCTACGCGTCCTCCTGGAACGTCTTTGGGTTAAAGCGTCTGTCTGTAGGGAAAGCTGTAGCTGGCCGACCGCATGCTATGTCGCAGATGATGGCTTTGTAGTCGCTTGCAGTGTAGGTTTCACCGAGGCGCCAGCGGGCTTGCGAGAAAAGTGAGCTGCTGATGATAAGTGTGCTGCCATCAATCTGCTGTTCGTCCATAATAATGCTTGCCGTTGCACACCATTGAGTCACATCAGCTTCAGTTACATCTGGGCTAAATTTTAGCAAAACCACATGATTTCGACGAAATTGTAATTCTGTATTTTCTTAATAGTACGCCACTGACCATCTGGCGAATAACGGAACAAAGCGTACTAACAAACTAGCGTTAGACCTGACCATCTGGCGAATAACGGAACAAAGCGTACTAACAAACAATCGTTGGAGTGCAGAGACGAGAATTGTCACTTGGTATACGCATTTGATTTAATTCTTTTGAACTGACTACCATAATTTAAGATCCGATATATATGGTTATATGTTTAAAAACATTGAAGCCATGATGATGTTCAACTCAATTATTCAATCGTTCCTATAGCAGCTATATGAAAACCATATTGAATAAAATTAAAAGCGTAAGTCTGAACTATCAAATTATTACTTTGTCCAAAAGAATTTTTTAAAAAAATGCAATAATAGAAAAGTTACATTTTTTTTAAATTTATTTTTTTTATATTCCGGTTGATCTTATGGGCGGTATATAAAATTCCGATTTAAATAAAATTTAAACCATAATTGTGAAGTCTTTTACTAGTACTTAACCTCAAGGAAAAAAAAAATTAAAGGCTATAGTCGTCCGATCCGGCTCGTTCCGACTTATATTCTACCTGCAAAAAAAAGACAACTTTTGGGAAATTTCACGCCGATAGCTTTAAAACTGAGAGACTAGTTTGCCTAAATACGGACGGACGGTCGGACAGACGGACGGACGAACAGACGGACATGGCTAGATCGATTCTCCTTGCTATGCTGATCAAGAATACATATAATTTAAAGGGTCGGAGATGTCTCCTTCACTGCGTTGCAAACTTTTACCATCAGTACTTCCAGCGCTCCGCTTTTTGTCGAGTGTAAATGCTTTCAATTCCATCTGGAGTTGACTTCTAGTTTGTACATTTGACGAAAACACCATACGCTGCAAACGGTTGCCAAAATTGGCCATATGCGCAAGTACCGTGAATACAGCTATTTCCTCGGCGTTCATATTGCGCCATTTATTGGTCAATGACGTCACCATACGGCTTGCGTACACTGCATGGCACGCGTTGTGGGCTGGACGGCTGTTCAACAGATTCAGGAACATAGCTGCCGGAGTTTCCTTAATCTCGAAACGCTGTATAAATAGTTCCTTAAACTACTCCCAATTAATGCCGGGATATCAGATCTGTGCAAGCCACACTGAAGATTAGGAGATTAGGAAAGAGGTAACAGAGATAAAGTAAAGTGAATAGATATAGATGTGAGTTGTTTTATTCCTCATAGCCCTGCGGTACTACCTAATGGATTTGCTTCGCAGGATCAGGATTTGCTCTGTGGCGTTGTTCAGCTTGGAGTCCCTCGTCGCACTCGGTCGCGCTGCCTCTCTAGGTTCCGTAGAGCTTTCATAGCTACCGCAGCGAAGTTACTCATTTGGCCCCAGAACACCGCGTCCGAGATTATGGGGTCTCCCAACGCTGTCGGGTCCCTGGTCTCGCCCAAGAATTCATTCCTGTCGCGGTCAAACCGTGGACAGGTGAAGATGATGTGCTCCGCCGTTTCCTCAACCCCGCATTGCGGGCAGCTGAGTCATCGTCGTGGCCAAACCTGGTTAGGTACCTCTCCTTGTGGTCTTTGCATCCATTTTTTGATGTCGGGTATAACTCGATGGGTCCAGCGTCCCTTGGCTGATTGCTGCCAGCGAGTTTGCCACGCATTTAGGCTTTTTCCTCTTGCATTCGCTTTAATTTCCCGCCTCTGTGAGGGAGTGCACTGTCTTCCCAGATTGGCGATATCCTCGTGGATCTCCTTAGCCTCGACTGCCAACAAATCGATGGGGATCATTCCCGAGATGACTAGAGCTGCGTCATCGGATACTGTGCGGGATCCGGAGCAGACTCTCAGAGCACAGAGTCTATAAGTAGATTCAAGATCCTTCCTGTATGTCTGCGTTTCAACTGCGTCGGCCCATATTGGGGGGCATTCAACATTGTCGACCGAGTAACCGACTGAAGGAGTAATCTGCGCTCTTTTTTTGGACCCCTTGTGTTCAGCATTATTCTCGATAGTACTCTAGCGACGTTTGCGGCCTTTTTGTTTGTTTCCGCGAGGTGTTCCCTGAAGGACAGTCTTGTGTCTATCATGACTCCCAGGTACCGTATAGTTCTGGTTGATGTTATCGTGCAGCCACCGACTTGAATTTTCGCTGTCTCTACTTCCTAACGGCTTGATATGAGTACTGCCTCAGTTTTGTGGTGCGCTATATTGAGCCCTACCGCTAAGAGCCACTCCTCGATGATTGCCACTGCATCGTTTCCAAGACGCTCTGCGACTTGCAGTGTTTTGGCCAAAATAACGATGGCTATATCGTCCGCAAAGCCTATCTCTTTCGATCTTCCTGGTAACGCCAGCCTTAAGACGCCGTCATACATGGCGTTCCAGAGTAGCGGTCCCAGTACAGACCCTTGGGGAACTCCACAGGTGATCTTGTGTTCCATCACCCCTCTATTAGTGTCCATAGAGTAGGATGCGATCGCTAAAGTAGGACTGTACAATGCCTACCAAACTCTTCGGTACGCCAAGTTGGCAGAGGGTATTGTCCCAGCGTGCCGAATTGAAGGCGTTTTTGATGTACAGGGTCACAACTAGACAGTACTCCTTGCTGCCTCCCCGGCATCTCGTTCCTTCTATCGCCTTCGCTGCAGTGCCCTTAAGTGCAGAGATCGCTTAGGTAGCAGAACCAGCTTTGAATCTTCCACCGCTCCGGGAAAGTGTTTTCTCGAAACAATCGTTGGAGTGCAGAGACGAGAATTGTCACTTGGTATACGCATTTGATTTAATTCTTTTGCACTGACTACCATAATTTAAGATCCGATATATATGGTTATATGTTTAAAAACATTGAAGCCTATGATGATGTTCAACTCAATTATTCAATCGTTCCTATAGCAGCTATATGAAAACCATATTGAATAAAATTAAAAGCGTAAAGTCTGAACTATCAAATTATTACTTTGTCCAAAAGAATTTTTTAAAAAAATGCAATAATAGAAAAGTTACATTTTTTTTAAATTTATTTTTTTTATATTCCGGTTGATCTTATGGGCGGTATATAAAATTCCGATTTAAATAAAATTTAAACCATAATTGTGAAGTCTTTTACTAGTACTTAACCTCAAGGAAAAAAAAAATTAAAGGCTATAGTCGTCCGATCCGGCTCGTTCCGACTTATATTCTACCTGCAAAAAAAAGACAACTTTTGGGAAATTTCACGCCGATAGCTTTAAAACTGAGAGACTAGTTTGCCTAAATACGGACGGACGGTCGGACAGACGGACGGACGAACAGACGGACATGGCTAGATCGATTCTCCTTGCTATGCTGATCAAGAATACATATAATTTAAAGGGTCGGAGATGTCTCCTTCACTGCGTTGCAAACTTTTGACTGAAATTATAATGTACCCTGCAAGAGTATAAAACCATCGGAAATGAACTTTGTGGCGTGATCTTTTAATAGGCAAACGAGAACGAAAAGAAACTGCGTGCGAACGGTTGAAATCAATTCTTACGAGTACTTATTTTAATATTCATAAAAGTACCTAGAGCCTAGTTTAACGGAGGTTGGCGAAGACGGGGCAAATTCGCAAAGAGTGAGAGAGAGCTTTATTGTGCTCCCGCCTTTACCCTAAACATACTTACTGTAAACTTCATGTTAACAACTTCAAAATAACTTACAATAACATAATTTAAAAAAATAAAACTCAATTGGCGAACACTGGCACCGTTGAAGGTCTGTAAGGCCTTTAAGGTAGCAACGCCAGGTTCGGATGGCCTGCCGAAAAACTCCTCAATCGCACCTCATGTCGACAACCATGACCAAGCTGTCCTAACGCAAGGTGAGTCGACACGATTCGCCCTAGAAGCCACTGTTGAGGTGGCGTGTTGTCCTCCGCCACAACGATTAGCAGCTCTTCCTCAAGGTTGGGATGCTCCTGGTGCCACTTGCACCGAATTTGAAGCCCCAGAACATTCTCCTGCCTGGCTGACGGCACAAGCATCTGAGACCCGCCTGGTCCGGAGTCCGGAGTGCTGGGGCTGCCAGTAGCGACCCGCCTGTCATCAGGTGCTCGGGAGTTATTGCGGCTCCATCGCTTGGGTCGCTGCGGACGGACTTTATCCCGACCAGGACTGTCCTTATCTCTTCGGAGTTTAGGAGCGTGCTGCCAATCTCTCGTAGGAGTAGGTGCCATGCAGTTTTGACACCTGCCCCCCAAATCTCCCATATGCGGTGCCCGAGGCGGTGTAAATCGAATCTGCTTCTTGATGCGAATTCGCGAGTTGCGTCCGCCTAGCCCTCTTTTCGCTCGCCAACGGCCTGGAAGTGGAACTCGACGAATGTTGTCGCGTTGTCGCAATGGACGACTCGTGGACTTCCTCGGCGCCCAACGTAACTTTGAAAAGCCAATAAAAAGGAGATTGTGGTTAAATCTGAAAAAAATTCAAGATTTAAGGCTTTGGACGAAAAACAAACAAGTAGGACAATATGAGACTTAAACGGTGGCCTTGCACGAATTTTCAAAGTCGTATCAATTGTCTGCTGGTAAATTTTACATAATTTGCGACATCAGTTGAGGCTTGCATTTAAAACAGCGTATATATGATCGAACCTGAGCTTTAACGATCCAAAAACGCAGTTGAAAGATTCTCACGAGTGACATGAAAATTGGAGTAGTGTAGATGCCGGAAAAAGCTTTGCAAAAATTGGGAGCCATTTGTCAAAAAAAAAGGAAAATTGACATCGTGTGATATAGGAGCGCTAACTAGTCGCCCCCTTACTCGCAACAATGAAAAAATACACCAAGTTACCGTATTGAATGAATGGACCAATCCGACCAATAAATAATTCGTTAGATAGGGACCTTAAAAAAGGGCTTGATTTTGTGACAGTGATCAGCGAGAAGGTGAGCGGCACACAGTTTGGACCTTGAGCCAACAACAGTAATTTAAAACCTCTGCTTTAAATTTAAAAAGCAGTTTTGCTACGAATATAAAAGCAAGCTTCATAAGCTCTCATGGACGCGTCGGTAAAGGCTAACATTTTTAGAGGTACCTCCGTAGATAATAATGGCACCAGTTCCAAATGGACAGCTCGAACTGTAAGACAGGTGAACAGAACTCCCCATCTCTTCTCGCGGCGCCGCCCCGACCTTTCACACGCAGAACTCCGAATGGGTCAATGTCTGGTGAGCATTTAAAAATAATACTCCTTCGGTTTTCCAGGCATCCTCCTTCCTTGAAATACTTCCTTGAATTCAAAAAATTCTTTCACTTGATATACTCGTCTGAAGATTGTGTCCATATCCACATCTCTGGCGAGTGAAAGTATTCTCTCTAGCTCACGTTCTTTTATGTTTGACAGACACCAAACGTAAAAGGTCCAGAGCTCTTCTCTGGGCAGCATATATCTGCTTACGCGGCTCCTTCTTGTGAAAAAGTTCTTGGGGCTCGCTTACTTGATTTCTAAGCTGCCACCCCGACTCGTCTTGCAACAAAAAATACGGTCCGGAAAACCATATCGTTGAGCTGTTTATCTCAAATTTCGTAGACCAGCGCCATTCATCAAGGATTTCTAAGACTCTTAGAGCCACAAACTGAGGATACTTGCGAGCGGATTATATCTAGTACAAAATATCTTGAGCATCAGTCCAGAACATTTTTTTAAATTTTGTTTCTTAATTCTGACTCCAAAAATGTAGCTAGGCGCAATCTTACCACCGCCGCCTTTAATTCCATTCGTAGTACAGATATAGGTCTTAAAAGAGCTAGTCGAGTTTTCTATGCCATAAAAGAGCACTGGATTTCGTTACCAAAATCGGATCGCAAGTATGCTACAGACTGGCGTCAACGAACATGTGCACTTGCAGGCTTCTAGCTCTACTTTAGCATGACATGCAGCGAGGGATGTGCAGATCGCTTAATTTTGGCAGTAAGGCTTGCCAACTCAGCCAGTCAGTTTCATCAGGTTCCTCAATTGCGTCGTCCCAGTTTACACCCGATCTCCATATATTTTGTAGGATGATTTAGCACGAATGTAAAAAAATGCAAGAAGTCCGAGCAGATCGAAAATGGACATGACAATACTCAACACTCGGCGTTTGGTGTACGTGCCGGGCGACCTCTGCAGCAAATCAGCCCGTATAACAAATCTCAACATTTCGGACTTTGGCAACCACCACATTCTCAAAACTTTTTCTGCAGTTCCTCATGTGTGCTAAGGTATTTGGCTGTCGTTTTAATTTCCAATTTCTCATTTTAAATCCACCTTTCGCGTGGATTTTCTTAACACTGTTCACTAGTTGAACCATTTGATCCTTTGTATCAACCGACTCCAGCCAATCGTTGACGAAACTGTTTTGGCAAATCGCTTTCCCTGCTTCAGGATGACCCTTGCCAAATCGCTCTTCATTACGTCTTAGAATAAAGTAACCGAGTGACGGTGAACATGCAGCGCCGAAGGTCATCATTTGCATTACGAATTTGTCTGACGGGCCCTAAATTTGTCCGTTTCGCCATAGAAACTTCTGAGATGATTGCTCGGGATTGCGAACCTTAATTTGTTGGAACATTTCTTTTATATCTCCCGATACCCGCTACAGGTCTTTCTCTTAAGCGCATAAGTACTCCCAGCAAGGACACCAGCATATCCGGTCCTTTAAGATGAGTGTCATTCAATGGTATGCCATCTACTTGTGCTGCCGCGTCCTAGACTAAACACGTCGTGTTCTTTTTAGGGTTCGTAACTGTAAAGACAGGAAAATACCAAAAATGTACGTCGTTTGACAACTCACACTTTTCCAGTCATGAAAATTTTCAGATACGAATCCGGCAGCTCGACTTTTTCATGCTTCCATAACAGGGCAGTTTCCCAACGACTCTCGCTTGCGATATATTTTGTTGTTGCTTCCATTATTCTTAGCAACGTATCATCTTCCTTGGATCGCAAAGGTTTTACAGGAATGCTCACGCCGAAAGGTTCAGTATCGTCCTCAGACCCGTGGCGGCCATAAACTGACCACCCAAATTTGCATAGAACAGCAATGAGATTATCATATTCAGCTTCACACATCTATAGCGACAAGCTAATCTTAATTTGGTCCAGTCCAATAACTATTTGAGCCTTACCATCTTTGTATGTCGGAGCGGGGACGGCTCTCAAGGTATCCTTGCTAATCGTATCATCGATGCTTTGTATCGGGAGAGCACATATCCCATATTTTTTTTTCTGGTTGCCCTTTAGTGGTAGACTATTTTCGATTTTGCATCAGTCTGTGTCACGTCGCTAGTCCACTTTAGTCACAACTGTTCTTCAGGGCCGGCAAGGCCAAGCTCATCAGCTAAGCTTCGCTCTAGCATAAACAGTCACACTTCGGTACGATTTATCATGGAAGAAAACTGGTGACTTGCTTTTTGTCGTGGGAATGTTTTCCTTCTCGTTACAAATCTCGTTGTTAGCCTCAGTGGGCGCAACGTGCAGAAGCTCATTGTGTGGCAGCTTGCATCCATCGAGGTTTTAAGGATTCTTTACTTCCGAATTAAATCCAGCGTTGTAAAAGGTATTGGGTTGATAGAACCTGGCAGTATTTGGGTTGTGTTGTGGTAAAAAACCCAAACCATTGTTGGGTGGAACGAACCCCGCTGCACCGTTTAGAGATACAAAACTTGATGTACTGTTTGCTGGCAGAAATCCGGCGGCATTACTTTGCGGTTCGTATCCTGTCGAACTGTCGGTCCTAAATGCGCTGCATTGTTTCCCTTCAGATTCGCGTTCGAAAATGTGGTCTGGTTAAACTCACGTGCAGCCTTCTGATGCACATAAAGAGCCGCTTGTCCTTGTAAATTCTTTTTGGCCATGTTCATTTGATTTGTGAGCCGCTGCCCAGCCCCATCATGTACCTGCGATGAACCGTAAATGGCGTGGTCGAGCCTTATCTATAGGTATGGATTTGAATGCTCGCAGATGAGGTAACTTCAGGTGAGTTAGAAAACCACTTTGTCCATTTAAGTCTTACGTTTTAAAGAGCCTGAGACATTCAGACTTAATAGTCTTTAGCTCCTCTTCGCAAACAGCATTAGTCAATATATCATCGACGATAAAATCGAATCCAATAACTTCAGAAGCTCTATGAAATGAAAGTTTTGCAGACTCACTCACTGGTCCAGTACCCTATCTCACGGTTTTGACCTTAAACAACCTCAATAATTCAGTGGGGTCTCTTCTCCACACTATAAGTTGAAACTGCCTGTTCGCATCATTAACCATCATTTGGCGGTACATTTTCTTTACATCGGCAGTCAGGGCTAACCTGTGCAGCCGGAAGAGGAGTAAAAACTGAATACAACTCATCTTGGATTGTCGGCCCTACCATCAGAATGTCGTTCAAGGCCACCAGAGATGACATTTTACCCGACGCATCAAAAACGACTCTCAGTTTGGTCGACGTGCTCTAGGGCCCAAGAACACATTGCTATGGGATGACATAGTGCGGAGTAGAAGGAATTTAGTTATCTGTGGGACTGTGTATCTGTGCAGCAAAACATAATACGAGCGGCCACATCCTCGAAATTTATTGCTTTTGCACCTTACAACAGTATGACCTTTTCGAAGCTTTTGACAAACTCAAACCAGACTTTGACAAAACCAAACAGACTACAGTTCGATAGCAAATAGTCTCCCGCTTTGCAATAGCTACGAGTTTGCTGGGCTTTACTGTTGGCAGAAGAACATGAAAATGAGTTTTTTTCTGGTTGCCCTTTAGTGGAAGACTATTTTCGATTTTGCATCAGTCTGTGTCACGTCGCTAGTCCACTTTAGTCACAACTGTTCTTCAGGGCCGGCAAGGCCAAGCTCATCAGCTTAGCTTCGCTCTAGCATAAACATTTACACTTCGGTACGATTTATCATGGAAGAAAACTGGTGACTTGCTTTTTGTCGTGGGAATGTTTTCCTTCTCGTTACAAATCTCGCTGTTAGCCTCAGTGGGCTCAACGTGCAGAAGCTCATTGTGTGGCAGCTTGCATCCATCTAGGTTTTAAGGATTCTTTACTTCCGAATTAAATCCAGCGTTGTAAAAGGTATTGGGTTGAGAGAACCCGGCAGTATTTGGGTTGTGTTGTGGTAAAAACCCAAACCATTGTTGGGTGGAACGAACCCCGCTGCACCGTTTAGAGGTACAAAACTTGATGCACTGTTTGCTGGCAGAAATCCGGCAGCATTACTTTGCGGTTCGTTTCCTGTCGAGCTGTCGGTCCTAAATGCGCTCTATTGTTTCCCTTCAGATTCGCGTTCGAAAATGTGGTCTGGTTAAACTCACGTGCAGCCTGCTGATGCACATAAAGAGCCGCTTGTCCTTGTAAATACTTTTGGTCATGTCATTGAATTGTGAGCCGCTGCCCAGCCCCATCATGTACCTGCGATGAACCGTAAATGGCGTGGTCGAGCCTTATCTATGTGCTTCCATGACATGAATTTATTTGAGTGTACCACTGTTTGTCCAGATATATTTCAAATCCTATGAATGGCCCAGTGCCTCCTGCGTTTCAAACTGAACCTGCTCCCATTCCCGTGGCTTGGGAATACTGATCACCAGATCCGCGTCCTATTGCGTCAATCATTTTGCATCTGTGACGTCACTCTGTGTACTGCGCAACTCCTGTGGCTAGTCCTCGTCAGAGTCGTCCAACTTGCGGATTGGGAATTAATGTACTCTATCCTGTATACTCTGTCCTCACTCTCCTACACCCTTGGTAGAAGAATGCTTTCCAGAACGCACGTGCACCCTTGGCACTGATGGCTAAGTATTGCAGAATGTTAAGATACTCACAGTCCCAGAGGGTTTCCCACTCACGTCAAGACTTCGTTTCCAGTATTCAGATAGCTTAAATCTTTATTTCAATATAAAGTTAGTTCACAAAGCATGAATTAAAACACTTTTTCTCTAACATTTGTGGTTTGCCGCTCGTCAGTTTTCCAATACTGTCCCGTTTCTTACAAACTAAAACTTCCTAGCACTGTCAAACTTAAATAAGGCCACACTGGCAAATAGTGTTAAACAACTTTTGTGTATTTTCAACCTAATAAAAATCTAATTTGAAATAAACTAACTTTTCAAATTGGATGTTAGCGCGCGGCTGAACACTCCTCGTCAGTCGCAACAGATAGTATTTTCCTTATTGTCGCTCGGAGACTCATGACAGCCGTGTCTAATTGAAACTTAAAGGCATATTCTTTAGGCCACCACGATATTCCATACGCCCTAGTTGACTCTTAAAGCGAGATAGGTATGGATTTGAATGCTCGCAGATGAGGTAACTTCAGGTGAGTTAGAAACCACTTTGTCCATTTAAGTCTTACGTTTTGGAGAACCTGAGACATTCAGACTTAATAGTCTTTAGCTCCTCTACGCAAACAGCACCAGTCAATATATCATCGACGTAAAAATCGAATCCAATAACTTCAGAAGCTCTAGGAAATGAAAGTTTTGCAGACTCACTCACTGGTACAGTACCCTATCTCACGGTTTGACCTTACACAATCTCAAGAATTCAGTGGGGTCTCTTCTCCACACTATAAGTTGAAACTGCCTATTCGCATCATTAACCGTCATTTGGCGATACATTTTCTTACCATCGGCAGTCAGGGCTAACCTGTGCAGCCGGAAGAGGAGTAAAAACTGAATACAACTCATCTTGGATTGTCGGCCCTACCATCAGAATGTCGTTAAAGGCCACCAGAGATGACGTTTTACACGACGCATCAAAACGACTCTCAGTTTGGTCGACGTACTCTAGGGCCTAAGAACACATTGCTAAGGGATGACATAGTGCGGAGTAAAAGGAATTTTGTTATCTGTGGGAAGATTTTTGCCGTATTGCAACTTTAAACGCTAAACTGTTATCAGACACTGTGTATATGTGCAGCAAAACATAATACGAGCGGCCACATCCTCGAAATTTATTGCTTTTGCACCTTACAACAGTATGACCTTTTCGAAGACTTTGACAAACTCAAACCAGACTTTGACAAAACCAAAAGACTGTAGTTCGATAGCAAATAGTCTCCCGCTTTGCAATAGCTACGAGTTTGCTGGGCTTTACTGTTGGCAGAAGAACATGAAAATAAGTTACGGCTATGTTATTTGCTCGACATTGCTTTGTCTTGTTTTGGCTTCGACGATCAGATGCATCCAGTACATTTTACGAGCAAGAAAACCACTGAAGCTAAACGAAAATATATCAGTCATCGGAACTCTCTCAAAATAATAACCGACTTCAACGCTTTCACAAAAATTTTGGACAAACAAAATCTTTGCACAAGAGTCGCTCGCTGGGTCCTATTTCTACAAAAGTATGGCTGTGGGGTAGAACATCGATCTGGAACTCGTATGAAACACGTGAAAGCCCAGTCATGACAATTGTTGACCAAAGCTTATCGTTGGGTATTCTAAAAGCGCAGGAGCAAGATAAACATTTCAGAGCGATACTTGATACTCTCAACGACGGAAAAGAAGCCTACAATGACTATTTTTTAAATAGTGACATTTTTTACAAATTAGTCAGTACTGCTGAGTTAGTTGTGGTACCGAGAGACATGCAAGGTCAAATCATAACAAGAGCTCATGGGCAGGGTCATTTTGCGTCAAAGAAAGTTAAGAATCTGATCAGCACAGAGTACTATATTCCAGGTCCTGAGGAATAAATTCAGAAGGTCAAAAATTGCTGCATTCCATGTATTCTGAGCAATCGCAAAAAAGGTAGACAGAAAGGACCACTGCACCCTGTGAAACTAGGAGACGTTCCTCTACACACCTTTCATATCGACTTTTTGGGTCCGTTCGACTTAACCAATAAGGATTACAAGCATATCCTAGCAATAATTGATTACTTTACCAAGTTCTGCTGGTTGTACCCGACTAAGTCGACTTCATCGAACGAAGTAATCCAAAAACTGCGTAACCAGAGTGCAGTATATGGAAACCCTGCAATCATCATCTCGGATAGAGGTTCCGCATTTACTTCGCAGGACTTCTTAAAATATTGCGACGAGGAAAACATTAAAGATTGAACGCCACTATTATTTTCGTCTTCTCGAAATTAAGCATCGACGACCCTACAAAGTGGTACAAACACGTCAACAAAGTGCAGCAGGCGATAAACGTTACGTTTTCTAGATCTATCGCCTCAACGCCGTTCGAGTTTCTAGTAGATTCCAAAATGCGTACAATGGTTGACATCGAGCTCCAAGACTTGAGGCGATTTCAGCGTTTAACGACGAGCGAAGTGATTTGAGAGTTAAATCTAAAACTCAAATCTCGAAGGTACAAGATGAAAACCAAATATCCTATAACTTGCGTCGCAAGCAAGCTTACAAGTACGATGTTGGTTACATTGTCGCTATTAAAAGGACTCAATTTGGCAGCGGCTTAAAGCTGAAACCAACATATTTAGGCACGTATAAAGTTGTCAAATCTAAAGGCAATAGCTCCTACGATGTGCAGAAGATCGGCAATTTTGATGGTCCAATTAATTCTTCGACTTCTGCTGAGTATATGAAGCGTTCGTCAACACCTGATGAAGACGCCGATGCATTCGAGGCCAAAGCATAGCAGGATGGCCGAATGTGGGGTGGGTCTGCTTTAAGGATCAAGCATGAAATACGTTTACCCTAGACAATAACCATAAAGCTGAACGAGAACTACGAAAGATGGGAGATCTAAAAGTAAAGACGAAAGACGGGAAGATTACAAATAAAGATTAAGGTTTGAACGACGAGGATGGGCAACGACGAGAAAACGGGTAGTTGAGTTTGAGCCTTTGACGAGAGTGGTTTTAAGGCGATAACCAAGGACGAGAACACGAGAGATCTAATTCAAGTTCAATTTTGCTAAAGTATATTTCAACCCAAGAATAAACAATAATAAACCAAAACCTCACATTTATTCTGATTACTTTATTAGCTGGTTGATTTACTGTTTCATCTGGTTCCCTTTTTCGATTTTGATTTGATTTGTGCGATAGTAGTTTGAACGACTATTATTTTGATAATAAATATTATTATATCTTCCTCGATTATTATTTGCCTACCAATTATTTTTCGGCTGTCGATTGTTATTAGGTATATTCGGTGGATCAACATCCATTGGCTCGACGGCTCGACGGCTTGTTGCTTTTGATTATTGTTTTGCTAAAAATTTCACTTTTGTGGCCAATTATAATTTTTGTTAATACTCCAATTATTTAGTACTCCAATTTTATTAGTATTATTATTCTGTCATATTTGATCAAATTCTCTCTAGCTCACGTCCTTTATGTTTGACAGACACCAAACGTAAAAGATCCAGAGCTCTTCTCTGGGCAGCATATATCTGCTTACGCGGCTCCTTCTTGTGAAAAAGTTCTTGGGGCTCGCTTACTTGATTTCTAAGCTGCCACCCCACTCGTCTTGCAACAAAAATACGGTCCGGAAAACCATATAGTTGAGCTGTTTATCTCAAATTTCGTAGACCAGCGCCATTCATCAAGGATTTCTAAGACTGTTAGAGCCACAAACTGAGGATACTTGCGAGCGGATTATATCTAGTACAAAATATCTTGAGCATCAGTCCAGAACATTTTTTTTAAATTTTGTTTCTTAATTCTAACTCCAAAAATGTAGCTAGGCGCAATCTTAACACCACCGCCATTAATTCCATTCGTAGTACAGATATAGGTCTTAAAAGAGCTAGTCGAGTTTTCTATGCCATTAAAGAGCACTGGATTTCGTTACCAAAATCGGATCGCAAGTATACTACAGACTGGCGTCAACGAACATGTGCACTTGCAGGGTTCTAGCTCTACTTAAGCATGACATGCAGCGAAATCTCAACATTTCGGACTTTGGCAACCACCACATTCTCAAAACTTTTTCTGCAGTTCCTCATGTGTGCTAAGGTATTTGGCTGTCGTTTTAATTTCCAATTTCTCATTTTAAATCCACCTTTCGCGTGGATTTTCTTAACACTGTTCACTAGTGAACTATTTGATCCATTGTATCAACCGACTCCAGCCAATCGTTGACAAAACTGTTTTGGCAAATAGCTTTCACTGCTTCAGGATGACCCTTGCCAAATCGCTCTTCATTACGTCTTAGAATAAAGTTGCCGAGTGACGGCGAACATGCAGCGCCGAAGGTCATCACTTGCATTACGAATTTATCTGACGGGCCCTAAATTTGTCCGTTTCGCCATAGAAACTTCTAAGATGATTGCTCGGGATCGGGAACCTTAATTTGTTGGAACATTTCTCTTATATCTCCCGATACCGCTACAGGTCTTTCTCTTAAGCGCATAAGTACTCCCAGCAAGGACACCAGCATATCCGGTCCTTTAAGATGAGTGTCATTCAATGGTATGCCATCTACTTGTGCTGCCGCGTCCTAGACTAAACACGTCGTGTTCTTTTTAGGGTTCGTAACTGTAAAGACAGGAAATACCAAAAATGTACGTCGTTTGACAACTCACACTTTTCCAGTCATGAAAATTTTCAGCTACGAATCCGGCAGCTCGACTTTTTCATGCTTTCATAACAGGGCAGTTTCCCAACGACTCTCGCTTGCGATATATTTTGTTATTGCTTCCATTATTCTTAGCAACGTATATCTTCCTTGGATCGCAAAGGTTTTACAGGAATGCTCACGCCGAAAGGTACAGTATCGTCCTCAGACCCGTGGCGGCCATAAACTGACCACCCAAATTTGCATCGAACAGCAATGGATTATCATATTCAGCTTCACACATCTATAGCGACAAGCTAATCTTAATTTGGTCCAGTCCAATAACTATTTGAGCCTTACCATCTTTGTATGTCGGAGCGGGGACGGCTCTCAAGGTATCCTTGCTAATCGTATCATCGATGCTTTGTATCGGGAGAGCACATATCCCATATTTTTTTTTCTGGTTGCTCTTTAGTGGAAGACTATTTTCGATTTTGCATCAGTCTGTGTCACGTCGCTAGTCCACTTTAGTAACAACTGTTCTTCAGGGCCGGCAAGGCCAAGCTCATCAGCTAAGCTTCGCTCTAGCATAAACATTCACACTTCGGGACGATTTATCATGGAAGAAAACTGGTGACTTGCTTTTTGTCGTGGGAATGTTTCCTTCTCGTTACAAATCTCGCTGTTAGCCTCAGTGGGCGCAACGTGCAGAAGCTCATTGTGTGGCAGCTTGCATCCATCGAGGTTTTAAGGATCTTTACTTCCGAATTAAATCCAGCGTTGTAAAAGGTTTTGGGTTGAGAGAACCCGGCAGTATTTGGGTTGTGATGTGGTAAAAAACCCAAACCATTGTTGGGTGGAACGAACCCCGCTGCACCGTTTAGAGGTACAAACTTGATGCACTGTTTGCTGGCAGAAATCCGGCAGCATTACTTTGCGGTTCGTTTCCTGTCGAGCTGTCGGGCCTAAATGCGCTGCATTGTTTCCCTTCAGATTCGCGTTCGAAAATGTGGTCTGGTTAAACTCACGTGCAGCCTGCTGATGCACATAAAGAGCCGCTTGTCCTTGTAAATTCTTTTGGTCATGTTCATTTGAATTGTGAGCCGCTGCCCAGCCCCATCATGTACCTGCGATGAACCGTAAATGGCGTGGTTGAGCCTTATCTATGTGCTTGCATGACATGAACTTATTTGAGTGTACCACTGTTTGTCCAGATATATTTCAAATCCTATGAATGGCCAGTGCCTCCTGCGTTTCAACTGAACCTGCTCCCATTCCCGTGGCTTGGGAATACTGATCCCCAGATCCGCGTCCTATTGCGTCAATCATTTTGCATATGTGACGTCACTCTGTGTACTGCGCAACTCCTGTGGCTAGTCCTCGTCAGAGTCGGACAACTTGCGGATTGGGAATTAATGGTCTCTATCCTGTATACTCTGTCCTCACTCTCCTACACCCTTGGTAGAAGAATGCTTTCCAGAAACGCGCGTGCACCCTTGGCACTGAATTTTCCGGATGGCTAAGAATTGCAGAATGTTAAGATACTCACAGTCCCAGAGGGTTTCCCACTCACGTCAAGATTTCGTTTCCAGTATTCAGATAGCTTAAATCTTTATTTCAATATAAAGTTAGTTCACAGAGCATGAATTAATCCATTTTTTTCTCTTACATTTGTGGTTTGCCGCTCGTCAGTTTTCCAATACTGTCCCGTTTCTTACAAACTAAAACTTCCTAGCACTGTCAAACTTAATAAGGCCACACTGGCAAATAGTGTAAACAACTTTTGTGTATTTTCAACCTAATGAAAATCTAATTTGAAATAAACTAACTTTTCAAATTGGATGTTAGCGCGCGGCTGAACACTCCTCGTCAGTCGCAACAGATAGTATTTTCCTTATTGTCGCTCGGAGACTCATGACAGCCGTGTCTAATTGAAACTTAAAGGCATATTCTTAGGCCACCACGATATTCCATACGCCCTAGTTGACTCTTAAAGCGAGATAGGTATGGATTTGAATGCTCGCAGATGAGGTAACTTCAGGTGAGTTAGAAAACCACTTTGTCCATTTAAGACTTACGTTTTGGAGAACCTGAGACATTCAGACTTAATAGTCCTTTAGCTCCTCTACGCAAACAGCACCAGTCAATATATCATCGACGTAAAAATCGAATTTAATAACTTCAGAAGCTCTAGGAAATGAAGTTTTGCAGACTCACTCACTGGTACAGTACCCTATCTCACGGTTTTGACCTTACACAATCTCAAGAATTCAGTGGGGTCTCTTTCTCCACACTATAAGTTGAAACTGCCTATTCGCATCATTAACCGTCATTTGGCGATACATTTTCTTAACATCGGCAGTCAGGGCTAACCTGTGCAGCCGGAAAGGAAGTAAAAACTGAATACAATCATCTTGGATTGTCGGCCCTACCATCAGAATGTCGTTCAAGGCCACCAGAGATGACGTTTTACACGACGCATCAAAACGACTCTCAGTTTGGTCGACGTACTCTAGGGCCTAAGAACATATTGCTAAGGGATGACATAGTGCGGGAGTAGAAGGAGTTTTGTTATCTGTTGGAATATTTTTGCCGTATTGCAACTTTTAAACGCTAAACTGTTATCAGACACTGTGTATATGTGCAGCAAAACATAATACGAGCGGCCACATCCTCGAAATTTATTGCTTTTGCACCTTACAACAGTATGACCTTTTCGAAGACTTTGACAAACTCAAACCAGACTTTGACAAAACCAAACAGACTATAGTTCGATAGCAAATAGTCTCCCGCTTTGCAATAGCTACGAGTTTGCTGGGCTTTACTGTTGGCAGAAGAACATGAAAATGAGTTACGGCAATGTTGTTTGCTCGACATTGCTTTGTCTTGTTTTGGCTTCGACGATCAGATGCATCCAGTACATTTTACGAGCAAGAAAACCACTGAAGCTAAACGAAAATATACCAGTCATCGAAGCTCTCTCAAAATAATAACCGACTGCAACGCTTTCACAAAAATTTTGGACAAACAAAATCTTTGCACAAGAGTCGCTCGCTGGGTCCTATTTCAAAAGTATGGCTGTGGGGCAGAACATCGATCTGGAACTCGTATGAAACACGTGAAAGCCCAGTCATGACAATTGTTGACCAAAGCTTATCGTTAGGTATTCTAAAAGCGCAGGAGCAAGATAAACATTTCAGAGCGATACTTGATACTCTCAACGACGGAAAAGAAGCCTACAATGACTATTTTTTAAATAGTGACATTTTTTACAAATTAGTCAGTACTGCTGAGTTAGTTGTGGTACCGAGAGACATGCAAGGTCAAATCATAACAAGAGCTCATGGGCAGGGTCATTTTGCGTCAAAGAAAGTTAAGAATCTGATCAGCACAGAGTACTACATTCCAGGTCCTGAGGAATAAATTCAGAAGGTCAAAAATTCCTGCATTCCATGTATTCTGAGCAATCGCAAAAAAGGTAAACAGAAAGGACCACTGCACCCTGGAAACTAGGAGACGTTCCTCTACACACCTTTCATATCGACTTTTTGGGTCCGTTCGACTTAACCAATAAGGATTACAAGCATATCCTAGCATAATTGATTACTTTACCAAGTTCTGCTGGTTGTACCCGACTAAGTCGACTTCATCGAACGAAGTAATCCAAAACTGCGTAACCAGAGTGCAGTATATGGAAACCCTGCAATCATCATCTCGGATAGAGGTTCCGCATTTACTTCGCAGGACTTCTTAAAATATTGCGACGAGGAAAACATTAAAGATTGAACGCCACTATTTTCGTCTTCTCGAAATTAAGCATCGACGACCCTACAAAGTGGTACAACACGTCAACAAAGTGCAGCAGGCGATAAACGTTACGTTTTCTAGATCTATCGCCTCAACGCCGTTCGAGTTTCTAGTAGATTCCAAAATGCGTACAATGGTTGACATCGAGCTCCAAGACTTGAGGCGATTTCAGCGTTTAACGACGAGCGAAGTGATTTGAGAGTTAAATCTAAAACTCAAATCTCGAAGGTACAAGATGAAAACCAAAAATCCTATAACTTGCGTCGCAAGCAAGTTACATTGTCGCTATTAAAAGGACTCAATTTGGCAGCGGCTTAAAGCTGAAACCAACAAATTTGGGCACGTATAAAGTTGTCAAATCAAAGGCAATAGCTCCTACGATGTGCAGAAGATCGGCAATTTTGATGGTCCAATTAATTCTTCGACTTCTGCTGAGTATATGAAGCGTTCGTCAACACCTGATGAAGACGCCGATGCATTCAAGAATGTGGGGTGGGTCTGCTTTAAGGATCAAGCATGAAATACGTTTACCCTAGACAATAACCTAGACAAACTACGAAAGATGGGAGATCTAAAAGTAAAGACGAAAGACGAGAAGATTACAAATAAAGATTAAGGTCGAACGACGTGGATGGGCAAACGACGAGAAAACGGGTAGTTGAGTTTGAGCCTTTGACGAGAGTGGTTTTAAGGCGATAACCAAGGACGAGAAGACGAGAGATCTAATTCAAGTTAAATTTTGCTAAAGTGTATTTCTATATATTTACGACTTAATCAATCCAAGAATAAACAATAATAAACCAAAACCTCACATTTATACTGATTACTTTATTAGCTGGTTGATTAACTGTTTCATCTGGTTCCCTTTTTCGAGCTGATGCTTGCTCTATATTTTCATTTGTGCGATAGTAGTTTGAACGACTATTATTTTGATAATAATTATTATTATATCTTCCTCGATTATTATTTGCCTGCCTATTATTTTTCGGCTGCCGATTGTTCTTAGGTATATTCGATGGATCAACATCCATTGGCTCGACGGCTTGTTGTTTTTGATTATTGTTTTGCTACAAATTTCTCTTTTGTGGCCATTTATAATTTTTGTTAATACTCCAATTATTTAGTACTCCAATTTTTTTAGTATTATTATTCTGTCATGTTTGATCAAATTCTCTCTAGCTCACGTCCTTTATGTTTGACAGACACCAAACGTAAAAGATCCAGAGCTCTTTTCTGGGCAGCATATCTGCTTACGCGGCTCCTTCTTGTGAAAAAGTTCTTGGGGCTCGCTTACTTGATTTCTAAGCTGCCACCCCGACTCGTCTTGCAACAAAAAATACGGTCCGGAAAACCATATAGTTGAGCTGTTTATCTCAAATTTCGTAGACCAGCGCCATTCATCAAGGATTTCTAAGACTCTTAGAGCCACAAACTGAGGATACTTGCGAGCAGATTATATCTAGTACAAAATATCTTGAGCATCAGTCCAGAACATTTTTTTTAAATTTTGTTTCTTAATTCTGACTCCAAAAATGTAGCTAGGCGCAATCTTACCACCGCCGCCTTTAATTCCATTCGTAGTACAGATATAGGTCTTAAAAGAGCTAGTCGAGTTTTCTATGCCATTAAAGAGCACTGGATTTCGTTACCAAAATCGGATCGCAAGTATGCTACAGACTGGCGTCAACGAACATGTGCATTTGCAGGCTTCTAGCTCTACTTTAGCATGACATGCAGCGAGGGATGTGCAGATCGCTTATAATTCCAGGTTCCTCAATTGCGTCGTCCCAGTTTACACCCGATCTCCATATATTTGTAGGATGATTTGGCACGAATGTAAAAAAATGCAAGAAGAGCAGATCGAAAATGGACATGACAATACTCAACACTCGGCGTTTGGTGTACGTGCCGGGCGACCTCTGCAGCAAATCAGCCCGTATAACAAATCTCAACATTTCGGACTTTGGCAACCACCACATTCTCAAAACTTTTTCTGCAGTTCCTCATGTGTGCTAAGGTATTTGGCTGTCGTTTTAATTTCCAATTTCTCATTTTAAATCCACCTTTCGCGTGGATTTTCTTAAACTGTTCACTAGTGAACCATTTGATCCATTGTATCAACCGACTCCAGCCAATCGTTGACAAAACTGTTTTGGCAAATAGCTTTCACTGCTTCAGGATGACCCTTGCAAATCGCTCTTCATTACGTCTTAGAATAAAGTAACCGAGTGACGGTGAACATGCAGCGCCGAAGGTCATCATTTGCATTACGAATTTGTCTGACGGGCCCTAAATTTGTCCGTTTCGCCATAGAAACTTCTGAGATGATTGCTCGGGATTGCGAACCTTAATTTGTTGGAACATTTCTTTTTATATCCCGATACCGCTACAGGTCTTTCTCTTAAGCGCATAAGTACTCCCAGCAAGGACACCAGCATATCCGGTCCTTTAAGATGAGTGTCATTCAATGGTATGCCATCTACTTGTGCTGCCGCGTCCTAGACTAAACACGTCGTGTTCTTTTTAGGGTTCGTAACTGTAAAGACAGGAAAATACCAAAAATGTACGTCGTTGAAACTCACACTTTTCCAGTCATGAAAATTTTCAGATACGAATCCGGCAGCTCGACTTTTTCATGCTTCCATAACAGGGCAGTTTCCCAACGACTCTCGCTTGCGATATTTGTTGTTGCTTCCATTATTCTTAGCAACGTATCATCTTCCTTGGATCGCAAAGGTTTTACAGGAATGCTCACGCCGAAAGGTTCAGTATCGTCCTCAGTCCCGTGGCGGCCATAAACTGACCACCCAAATTTGCATCGAACAGCAATGGATTATCATATTCAGCTTCACATCTATAGCGACAAGCCAATCTTAATTTGGTCCAGTCCAATAACTATTTGAGCCTTAGCATCTTTGTATGTCGGAGCGGGGACGGCTCTCAAGGTATCCTTGCTAATCGTATCATCGATGCTTTGTAACGGGAGATCACATATCCCATATTTTTTTTTCTGGTTGCCCTTTAGTGGAAGACTATTTTCGATTTTGCATCAGTCTGTGTCACGTCGCTAGTCCACTTTAGTCACAACTGCTCTTCAGGGCCGGCAAGGCCAAGCTAATCAGCTAAGCTTCGCTCTAGCATAAACATTCACACTTCGGGACTATTTACCATGGAAGAAAACTGGTGACTTGCTTTTTGTCGTGGAAAGTTTTCCCAGCGTTGTAAAAGGTATTGGGTTGAGAGAACCCGGCAGTATTTGGGTTGTGATGTGGTAAAAACCCAAACCATTGTTGGGTGGAACGAACCCCGCTGCACCGTTTAGAGGCACAAAACTTGATGCACTGTTTGCTGGCAGAAATCCGGCAGCATTTCTTTGCGGTTCGTTTCCTGTCGAGCTGTCGGTCCTAAATGCGCTGCATTGTTTCCCTTCAGATTCGCGTTCGAAAATGTAGTCTGGTTAAGCTCACGTGCAGCCTGCTGATGCACTAAAGAGCCGCTTGTCCTTGTAAATTTTTGGTCATGTTCATTTGAATTGTGAGCCGCTGCCCAGCCCCATCATGTACCTGCGATGAACCGTAAATGGCGTGGTCGAGCCTTATTATGTGCTTGCATGACATGAACTTATTTGAGTGTACCACTGTTTGTCCAGATATATTTCAAATCCTATGAATGGCCCAGTGCCTCCTGCGTTTCAAACTGAACCTGCTCCCATTCCCGTGGCTTGGGAATACTGATCACCAGATCCGCGTCCTATTGCGTCAATCATTTTGCATATGTGACGTCACTCTGTGTACTGCGCAACTCCTGTGGCTAGTCCTCGTCAGAGTCGTCCAACTTGCGGATTGGGAATTAATGGTCTCATCCTGTATACTCTGTCCTCACTCTCCTACACCCTTGGTAGAAGAATGCTTTCCAGAACGCACGTGCACCCTTGGCACTGAATTTTCCGGATGGCTAAGTATTGCGAATGTTAAGATACTCACAGTCCCAGAGGGTTTCCCACTCTCGTCAAGATTTCGTTTCCAGTATTCAGATAGCTTAAATCTTTATTTCAATATAAAGTTAGTTCACAAAGCATGAATTAAAACACTTTTCTCTAACATTTGTGGTTTACCGCTCGTCAGTTTTCCAATACTGTCCCGTTTCTTACAAACTGAAACTTCCTAGCACTGTCAAACTTAAATAAGGCCACACTGGCAAATAGTGTTAAACAACTTTGTGTATTTTCAACCTAATGAAAATCTAATTTGAAATAAACTAACTTTTCAAATTAATTGTTAGCGCCCGGCTGAACACTCCTCGTCAGTCGCAACAGATAGTATTTTCCTTATTGTCGCTCGAAGACTCATGACAGCCGTGTCTCATTGAAACTTAAAGGCACATTCTTTAGGCCACCACGATATTCCATACGCCTAGTTGACTCTTAAAGCGAGATAGGTATGGATTTGAATGCTCGCAGATGAGGTAACTACCATCAGAATGTCGTTCAAGGCCACCAGAGATGACGTTTTACACGACGCATCAAAAAACGACTCTCAGTTTGGTCGACATAGTGCGGAGTAGAAGGAATTTTGTTATCTGTGGGAAGATTTTTGCCGTATTGCAACTTTAAACGCTAAACTGTTATCAGACACTGTGTATATGTGCAGCAAAACATAATACGAGCGGCCACATCCTCGAAATTTATTGCTTTTGCACCTTACAACAGTATAACCTTTCCGAAGACTTTGACAAACTCAAACCAGACTTTGACAAAACCAAACAGACTATAGTTCGATAGCAAATAGTCTCCCGCTTTGCAATAGCTAAGAGTTTGCTGGGCTTTACTGTTGGCAGAAGAACATGAAAAAAGTTACGGCTATGTTGTTTGCTCGACATTGCTTTGTCTTGTTTTGGCTTCGACGATCAGATGCATCCAGTACATTTTACGAGCAAGAAAACCACTGAAGCTAAACAAAATATACCAGTCATCGAAGCTCTCTCAAATAATAACCGACTGCAACGCTTTCAAAAATTTTGGACAAACATAATCTTTGCACAAGAGTCGCTCGCTGGTCCTATTTCTACAAAAGTATGGCTGTGGGGTAGAACATCGATCTGGAACTCGTATGAAACACGTGAAAGCCCAGTCATGACAATTGTTGACCAAAGCTTATCGTTAGGTATTCTAAAAGCGCAGGAGCAAGATAAACATTTCAGAGCGATACTTGATACTCTCAACGACGGAAAAGAAGACTACAATGACTATTTTTTAAATGGTGGCATTTTTTACAAATTAGTCAGTACTGCTGAGTTAGTTGTGGTACCGAGAGACATGCAAGGCAAATCATAACAAGAGCTCATGGGCAGGGTCATTTTGCGTCAAAGAAAGTTAAGATCTGATCACACAGAGTACTACATTCCAGGGCTTGAGGAATAAATTCAGAAGGTCAAAAATTGCTGCATTCCATGTATTCTGAGCAATCGCAAAAAGGTAAACAGAAAGGACCACTGCCTGTGGAACTAGGAGACGTTCCTCTACACACCTTTCATATCGACTTTTTGGGTCCGTTAGACTTAACCAACAAGGATTACAAGCATATCCTAGCAGTAATTGATTCCTTTACCAAGTTCTGCTGGTTGAACCCGACTAAGTCGACTTCATCGAACGAAGTAATCCAAAAACTGCGTAACCAGAGTGCAGTATATGGAAACCCTGCAATCATCATCTCGGATAGAGGTTCCGCATTTACTTCGCAGGACTTCTTAAAATATTGCGACGAGGAAAACATTAAACCCATTAAGATTGAACGCCACTATTTTTTCGTCTTCTCGAAATTAAGCATCGACGACCCTACAAAGTGGTACAAGCACGTCAACAAAGTGCAGCAGGCGATAAACGTTACGTTTTCTAGATCTATCGCCTCAACGCCGTTCGAGTTTCTAGTAGATTCCAAAATGCGTACAATGGTTGACATCGAGCTCCAAGACTTGAGGCGATTTCAGCGTTTAACGACGAGCGAAGTGATTTGAGAGTTAAATCTAAAACTCAAATCTCGAAGGTACAAGATGAAAACCAAAAATCCTATAACTTGCGTCGCAAGCAAGCTTATGAATACGATGTTGGTTACATTGTCGCTATTAAAAGGACTCAATTTGGCAGCGGCTTAAAGCTGAAACCAACAAATTTGGGCACGTATAAAGTTGTCAAATCAAAAGGCAATAGCTCCTACGATGTGCAGAAGATCGGCAACTTTGATGGTCCAATTAATTCTTCGACTTCTGCTGAGTATATGAAGCGTTCGTCAACACCTGATGAAGACGCCGATGCATTCAAGAATGTGGGGTGGGTCTGCTTTAAGGATCAAGCTGAAATACGTTTACCCTAGACAATAACCTAGACAAACTACGAAAGATGGGAGATCTAAAAGTAAAGACGAAAGACGAGAAGATTACAAATAAAGATTAAGGTCGAACGACGTGGATGGGCAAACGACGAGAAAACGGGTAGTTGAGTTTGAGCCTTTGACGAGAGTGGTTTTAAGGCGATAACCAAGGACGAGAAGACGAGAGATCTAATTCAAGTTAATTTTGCTAAAGTGTATTTCTATATATTACGACTTAATCAATCCAAGAATAAACATAATAAACCAAAACCTCACATTTATACTGATTACTTTATTAGCTGGTTGATTACTGTTTCATCTGGTTCCCTTTTTCGAGCTGATGCTTGCTCTATATTTCATTTGTGCGATAGTAGTTTGAACGACTATTATTTTGATAATAATTATTATATCTTCCTCGATTATTATTTGCCTGCCTATTATTTTTCGGCTGCCGATTGTTCTTAGGTATATTCGATGGATCAACATCCATTGGCTCGACGGCTTGTTGTTTTGATTATTGTTTGCTAAAAATTCTCTTTTGTGGCCATTTTAATTTTGTTAATACTCCAATTATTTAGTACTCCAATTTTTTAGTATTATTATTCTGTCATGTTTGATCAAATTCTCTCTAGCTCACGTCCTTTATGTTTGACAGACACCAAACGTAAAAGATCCAGAGCTCTTTTCTGGGCAGCATATATCTGCTTACGCGGCTCCTTCTTGTGAAAAAGTTCTTGGGGCTCGCTTACTTGATTTCTAAGCTGCCACCCCGACTCGTCTTGCAACAAAAATACGGTCCGGAAACCAATAGTTGAGCTGTTTATCTCAAATTTCGTAGACCAGCGCCATTCATCAAGGATTTCTAAGACTCTTAGAGCCACAAACTGAGGATATGCGAGCAGATTATATCTAGTACAAAATATCTTGAGCATCAGTCCAGAACTTTTTTTAAATTTGTTTCTTAATTCTGACTCCAAAAATGTAGCTAGGCGCAATCTTACCACCGCCGCCTTTTCCATTCGTAGTACAGATATAGGTCTTAAAAGAGCTAGTCGAGTTTTCTATGCCATTAAAGAGCACTGGATTTCGTTACCAAAATCGGATCGCAAGTATGCTACAGACTGGCGTCAACGAACATGTGCATTTGCAGGCTTCTAGCTCTACTTGCATGACATGCAGCGAGGGATGTGCAGATCGTTAATTTTGGCGTAAGGCTGCCAATCAGGTCCTCAATTGCGTCGTCCCAGTTTACACCCGATCTCCATATATTTGTAGGATGATTTGGCACGAATGTAAAAAAATGCAAGAAGTCCGAGCAGATCGAAAATGGACATGACAATACTCAACACTCGGCGTTTGGTGTACGTGCCGGGCGACCTCTGCAGCAAATCAGCCGTATAAACAAATCCAAATTTCGGACTTTGGCAACCACCACATTCTCAAAAACTTTTTCTGCAGTTCTCATGTGTGCTAAGGTATTGGCTGTCGTTTAATTTCCAATTCTCATTTTAATCCACCTTTCGCGTGGATTTTCTTAACACTGTTCACTAGTGAACCATTTGATCCATTGTATCAACCGACTCAGCCAATCGTTGACAAAACTGTTTTGGCAAATAGCTTTCACTGCTTCAGGATGACCCTTGCCAAATCGCTCTTCATTAAGTCTTAGAATAAAGTAACGAGGACGGTGAACATGCAGCGCCGAAGGTCTCATTTGCATTACGAATTGTCTGACGGGCCCTAAATTTGTCCGTTTCGCCATAGAACTTTGAGATGATTGCTCGGGATTGCGAACCTTAATTTGTTGGAACATTTCTTTATATCTCCCGATACCGCTACAGGTCTTTCTCTTAAGCGCATAAGTACTCCCAGCAAGGACACCAGCATATCCGGTCCTTTAAGATGAGTGTCATTCAATGGTATGCCATCTATTGTGCGGCCGCTAGACTAAACACGTCGTGTTCTTTTTAGGGTTCGTAACTGTAAAGACAGGAAAATACCAAAAATGTACGTCGTTGACAACTCAACTTTTCCAGTCATGAAAATTTCAGATACGAATCGGCAGCTCGACTTTTCATGCTTCCATAACAGGGCAGTTCCAACGACTCTCGCTTGCGATTATATTTTGTTGTTGCTTGCCATTATTCTTAGCAACGTATCATCTTCCTTGGATCGCAAAGGTTTACAGGAA